>NC_134112.1:8757500-9957500 GCF_040939455.1 Microcebus murinus | reverse complement strand
TGTCACTTTGTTGTCCAGGCTAGAGTGAGTGCCGTGGCGTCAGCCTAGCTCACAGCAACCTCAAACTCCTGGGCTTGAGTGATCCTTCTGCCTCAGCCTCCCGAGTAGCTGGGACTACAGGCATGCGCCACCATACCCGGCTAATTTTTTTATATATATATCAGTTGGCCAATTAATTTCTTTCTATTTATAGTAGAGACGGGGTCTCGCTCTTGCTCAGGCTGGTTTTGAACTCCTGACCTTGAGCAATCCGCCCGCCTCGGCCTCCCAAGAGCTAGGATTACAGGCGTGAGCCACAGCGCCCGGCCAAAGTCATATATTTTAAAATATCTACATAGTCTTTTGTACAGCCCTTAATGGCTGGATTTTTTTTTTTTTTTTTTTTAAGACAGAGTCTCACTTTGTTGCCCAGGCTAGAGTGAGTGCCGTGGCGTCAGCCTAGCTCACAGCAACCTCAATCTCCGGGACTCAGCGATCCTACTGCCTCAGCCTCCTGAGTAGCTAGGACTACAGGCATGTGCCACCATGCCCGGCTAATTTTTTTTTGTATATATATTTTTAGTTGGTCAATTAATTTATTTCTATTTTTGGTAGAGACGGGGTCTCGCTCAGGCTGGTTTCGAACTTCTGACCTTGAGCAATCCACCCGCCTCGGCCTCCCAAAGTGCTAGGATTACAGGCGTGAGCCACCACGCCCGGCCAATGGCTGGAATTTATTTCATAACATTTGTAGAAAAATTTTAAAATGTAATTTAATATAATTTTTTATTCAGTTTTTAACATCAGTGGGCCCTATAATATATAGGCAGTAAGCTAGAAGCCTTTTATTCTATAACAAGATTTTCAACTAGAGGAATTTCAAAGTCCTGGCTGGCTATAAAACTGCATATTTTTGGGTTTGTTTTTGCCCCCATAAACTATATTGGTATTATTAAACCTTGATGAAAGTAATTTTAAAAAACTCCACACAGCCTCTTCATTTAAAATGGAGCAGTGGTAAGACTGGGTGTACATCAGAATCAACTGTTGAACTTTTTTTTTTTTTTTTTTTTTTTTGAGACAGAGTCTCGCTTTGTTGCCCAGGCTAGAGTGAGTGCCATGGCGTCAGCCTAGCTCACAGCAACCTCAATCTCCTGGCTCAAGCAATCCTCCTGCCTCAGCCTCCCAAGTAGCTGGGACTACAGGCATTCGCCACCATGCCCGGCTAATTTTTTGTATATATATATTAGTTGGCCAATTAATTTCTTTCTATTTATAGTAGAGACGGGGTCTCGCTCTTGCTCAGGCTGGTTTCGAACTCCTGACCTCGAGCAATCCGCCCGCCTCGGCCTCCCAGAGAGCTAGGATTACAGGCGTGAGCCACCGCGCCCGGCCCAACTGTTGAACTTTTAAAACCACCTGTACTCTATTCCATTCTCCCAGGGTACTCTGGTCTGGGATGAGGTTCTGCACCAAGTGATTTCATTGCAAATCCAAGGTTGAAAAGCGATCACCCCTCACCTAAACTCTTGGATTAGATTTCAGTATTTTACCTCTACTAAATGACTAAAACGCCAAATTTAAATATTTGGAAAATATGTTGACTGCTTATATATATGTTGTTTAATCTTAACCTAAAACACTTTAACCAAAGTTCCTAAGGATAAAGAAAATGGGAGCTTAGATGGGACTTGAACATTATGCATCAGAATACCATGCTTTAACATTAGTGAACAAAATGCACACCTTTCTTAAAGAGTCTGCAGGTAAACAAGTAAAAACTGATGTTAAGACTGAGAATGAGGTTCTCAACTAGTATCACAGTACCCCACAAAACCCCTTGCTTATGACACAACAAAGCTGAAACTACCTGGAATTCAATGTTAAATCTCCAATGGGACAGATGACTTGGTGAGCTTAATGAAATGACAGCAATGATAACCATCACACAGATTAAACCTAAATTCCTCAACCTAGCTCCCAATCACATCTTTCCCAGTAAGAACCTTCCTTCTGTTTCTACCAGATTAGCTGTCTCTACCACCTGACCTGCTTACTACTCAAATTACTTCCCCAGCCTTGAACATAGTTGAAGGTGTTCTATGATTTCCAATGAATTTTCTTTAGGAGGGGGATAGGATAGAAAAAGTGGCAGTCTATGACCCAAGAAGTAAGAACTCTTGCCTAATTAACTTATCTTCCTGAAACATCAAAATGAGTAAGATACAGTATTTCGTATGTACACCCTGCAGAGAACCAGAAGTATTAGGCTTTTCACCTCTGATCACAATATATGTGATTTTTATATATCACACTGGCAAATCTTTCACTCTGTTACCCAAGCTGGAGTGCAGCAGTGTGATCACAGCTCACCGCAGCCTCAAACTCCTGGGCTCAAAGCAATCCTCTTGCCTCAGCCTCCCCAGTAGCTGTGACTATAGGCATCACTGCGCCCAGCTAATTTTTTTTTTCCAGAGATAAGGTATTGCTATGTTGCCCAGGCTGGTCTTGAATTCCTAGGCTCAAGTCATCCTCCTGCCTCAGCCTCTCAAAGTGCTGGGATTACAGGCATGAACCACCATGCCTGGCCCCAAATCTTCATAAACTAAGAGGTTATGCTGTAACTTCATAAATATTGCCTATTGGTTATATACACCAGTGTCCACTTAATTAGTAGTACAGTATTTTATACTCCTTTGTCATGTCACTTAAAAATATGGATTGTTGGCCCTTGCTTAACTTTAAAAACATGTATACCAAGGTTCCTTTTGACATTGGCACTGGCAAATAGGCTGACAAGATGCATCTAAAACTGCTATTAATGAAACCAATGAGCATACATGTCTTTTTGAAATATATTCCATGAGTTTCAGTCACTTAGACTAGTGAACATTTTGGATTTCCACATGACAGACATTCCCCACAAACCTCAGCAGTGAGGTACTCCAGAATCGCAGCACTATACACGGCAGCCGTGGCACCCACCCTTCCGTGGCTTGTGGTGCGAGTCTTCAAGTGTCTGTGGATGCGGCCCACAGGAAACTGAAAGAGAGATGTTTTAGTGGAAAGCAATAGAGTCTTACCACTACAAGGGGTGTAATCAAAGGCTGAACAATATGGGTAAACCATATTTTAGAAGTCAAACCTATTTGGCAATTAACACTTCTAATACCTGTGTATATGTTCTGGTAATCAGGCTCAAATCTTTATCTTCTGCATAATATGGAGAGTTTCCTTGTAAAATGAAGAGAAACTATGCTGTGCCGTCTTCAGTTGCACATTCAATATGGCCCAGTGATGGGATTTGTACCTAGTTTATTCCTCTACCCAATAGCCACACGAGACTTGGAACCTCCACTACCTTCGTTGGACCCTACCTCTGTTCTTTCCTCAGTTTCAAGAGGTGACCTGACAGTTAAGAAAAATCAGCACCATTCTCTCATTGTGACTTTCTACTTTCTGAGAAAGGGGGTACTTTCTCATTTCCAAAATATTCTAATTCCACTTGTCTGTGCCCTTAACTGTCCCAATCAACTTTCTTACAGACCTTCCTCACCCCTTCACTGCCCCATTATTTCAATAGCTCCAATTACTTCCTTTCTACTGGCTTTCCTTCTGCAGACTTCACTGAAAACTTCCCCACAGATCTATGATAACTGCTTCCAGTTACAGCCTAGATATCACCTTTCCAAAGGCAAAATTTAAACCAAATCCTGAAATCCTTACTTTCTTGTCACCCATTTCTCCCAACACAAATTTCCCTTCTGTTAAACACTATCTTTGAAGGCCAGTAGTGACATATTAATTATTAAATCTATCAGCCTTCTAGATTCTAGATCTCAAGATCTCATCCT
Organism: Microcebus murinus; assembly: GCF_040939455.1. NCBI lineage: Eukaryota > Metazoa > Chordata > Mammalia > Primates > Cheirogaleidae > Microcebus > Microcebus murinus. Next base: position 9,953,667 of record NC_134112.1, on the reverse strand, counting down.
TAAGGAGAAAGAGCATCTTATTTTTTATTTTTTCGCATTTACACTTATTCTTTAAGTGACTATGAGCTCCTCAAAAGCAGGATCCATGCCTTATTTCCCTTTACATCCTTATTCTCGTCCGGCACACAGTAGGACCTCAAAAACATGTCTTCTTAGGCTTCAGAGATTACACAGAGTTCTCATACTCCTTCCTCCCTCCCTCCCTCCCTCCCTCCCTTCCTTTCTCTTCCTTCCCTCTCTTTTTTTTTTGAGACAAAGTCTCGCTTTGTTTCCCAGGCTACATACAGTGAGTGCCCTGGCGTCAGCCTACCTCACAGCAACCTCAAACTCCTGGGATCAAGCAATCCTCCTGCCTCAGCCTCCCGAGGAGCTGGGACTACAGGCATGTGCCACCATGCCTGGCTAATTTTTTCTATATATATTAGTTGGCCAATTAATTTCTTTCTACTTATAGTAGAGACGGGGTCTCGCTCTTGCTTAGGCTGGTTTTGAACTCCTGACCTCGAGCAATCCGCCCGCCTCAGCCTCCCACAGTGCTAGGATTACAGGCGTGAACCACGGCACCCGGCCTTTTTCTCTACCTTTCTTTCAAAAACCAAGTGTTTCCAAAGGGTCCACCAACGTCCTTGTGTTCCTTTTTCATTCTCTTAGGTTAGGAAACTGATCCATAGCATGAACTATCACTTTTACATAAATAATCTAAAATTTCCAATTCTATCACCTTAGAAATGTGAACTCATATTTCCAACTTCTGGACATTTTCATATGTATGTTTTAGTGAACTTCAAAATGACTCCATTTAAATTTACCTCTTAACTTGCCCCTACTACAAACTTCTCTGTTCCGTAGGTTCTAAGCCCAGGGGAAAACTTTGACTTTCTCTCAACTCTATTACCTCTTCATCTATTTTCTGTACACACGTGTTTTCTATTCCTTCCCATCCCACTCTAAGTATGTTACCTTATTCCTACACGACTTCAATAACCTCCATCTGCCTTCCATTTCCCACTTCAAATTAAGTATGCTTCAAAATAAACACTAATTGAGAATTTATATGACACGCTAAAAGACAATTTTGCATCAAGTATAATATCCCACACTTCCTTCAGTATCATCTGGATCACGTCATTCTCTTGCTCAAACTCTCAATGGTTCACCACTGCGCCAAGATGATAAAATCAAAACCATAATTCCAAATTTCTTGCTTAAATATTTCTTATAATTCTTACTCATCCAGAAAATTTTGAGTTTGTGGATTAAAATTGCAACAGTTCAAATATATGAAGTTTGAAAATATTTTAGTGGTTTTGAGTATATTGCTCAGTCTAAAACAGACTATTAGGGAAATATTCAGAGGATGAATGGATAGTTCAGCACTATCCCCCCAAATTCTATCTCATCCTGACAGTTAATGTGTTATTATAAGCCGGGCGCAGTGGCTCACGCCTGTAATCCTAGCACTCTGGGAGGCTGAGGCGGGCGGATTGCTCAAGGTCAGGAGTTCGAAACCAGCCTGAGCAAGAGCGAGACCTGTCTCTACTATAAATAGAAAGAAATTAATTGGCCAACTAATATACATATAGAAAAAATTAGCCGGGCATGGTGGTGCATGCCTGTAGTCCCAGCTACTCGGGAGACTGAGGCAGCAGGATTGCTTGAGCCCAGGAGATTGAGGTTGCTGTGAGCTAGGCTGATGCCATGGCACTCACTCTAGCCTGGGTAACAAAGTGAGACTCTGTCTCAAGAAAAAAAAAAAATGTGTTATTATAAACACCTTCAAAAGAAAAACGATATAGCATACTCACCTTAATAGGATACAATTTATTAAAGAACTAGGAACATAATTATAATCTTAAAATAATAGATTTTAACAGAACAAAATTACCAAGTTCATTAAGACTCCTTTTTTTGAAACAGGGTCTCACTCTGTCACCCAGGCTGAGTGCAGTGGCATGATTACAGCTCACTGTAACCTTGAACTACCGGCTCAAGTAATCTCCCTGCTTCCCAGAAGTTATGACTACAGGGCTACGCCACCAAATGCCTGGCTAATTTTTAAAATTTTTTTGTAGAGACAGGATCTCAATTGTTGCCCAGGCTAGTCTCAAACTCTTGGCCTCAAGTGATCCTCCCAAAGCACTGGGAATACAGGTGTGAGCTACTGTGCCTGGCCCAAGACCTTTTTATAACTTGGTCTTATTTAGAAGAAGAGGATACACATTTAGATAACTAAGATTTAAGCCTTGACCAATTAATTTCATTGAAGGTCTCAGTAATACAAATACATATTTGTAACTAATGAAACATTTATAGGTCATGAATTGCAAGAGTAAAGAAAATAATGAACTAGGACAGCATGGATTCATTTACCTGTAGCCCAGCTCTCTGTGAGCGAGACACTGCCTTAGCTTTGGCCTTCCCACTGTCCTTTCCAGCTTTGCCTCCAGCCTAGATGAAAAAAAGTTTTAAAAGAAGAGTTGAACTGCTACTTCAAAAATATTTAGAAACAAAATTTCTTGTAGTTTAAAAGTAGTTAAAAATATCTAGGTGATCTCCTTCTTCATTTGTTAATATACATGGGATATAGCACCTTTTATAATTTATATAAAAAGAGGTCAAAATTTAAATACCTACTTAAAATGAGATTTCTGAAAATGTGAACATATTTCTCAATTTTCAGATTGAAGACTCTTGTAAGTCAACATAACTTTTATACATGCCTGAAATATTTCATAATTTTTTAAAATGTTAACATAACATATATTGCATTCCACAGAAATGTTTAGAACTTAGCTCTTAGAAAGCATTTCACAAAAAAAAAGTCCTCAAAAAATTAAACACAACTGCCATATGATCCAGCAATTCCACTTCTAGGTATATACCCTAAAACTGAACTGACTAAAGCAGATATTGCCACATTCATGTTATAGTGGCATTATTCATAACAGCCAAAAGGTGAAAACAACCCAATATCCATTGATGGATGGATGAATAAACAAATGAGGTATATATATATACATACAATAGCATAGTATTCAGTTTATAAAGGAAATTCTGACACAGGCTACAACATGGATGAACCTTGAGGACATTATGCTAAGTGAAATAAGCCAGTCATAAAAAGACAAATACTGTATGACACCACTTATATGAGGTCCCTAAAGTAGTTAAAATTCACAGATAGAAAGTAGAATTGCAGTTGCCAGGGGCTGGGGAAGAAGAAAATGGAGAGTTACTGTTTAATACTAGAATTTCAGTTTGGGAAGATGAAAGTTCTAGAGACAGACAGCGATGGTTGCACAATATGAATGTACTTAATGCCACTGAATTGCACACTTAAAAATTGTTAAAATGGTAAATTTTATGTTATATATATTTTACCACACACAAAAAGGGCCTTCAGACTTCTTTTAAGGAGTTAAACAAATATTTTGAACTGCTGGAAAATAAGTATTTCTTAAATAATCTTAATGTCCGCTAATACAATGGTTAAATAAATCATGGTATGTTAATGAATGGAGTATTATGCAGCCATTGCAACAAATGAGGTACATATATGTACTGATATAGAACCTATAAAACCTATTTCTACCTAAAAAAGGCAAGGTATGTGAAAGTGCAATGAGCTTTTAAGTAAAAATTGGGTATTACAGAGTATGTGTGTACACATACATTTCTAGGAGGTGACGCAAGTTAGAGAAATTATTTGCCTCTAGGGAGGGAATACTAAGGATCTGACTTGAGAAAACTAATTCTCTCTTTTGCATCATTTGATTTTTACCATTTAAAACTATTATTTCTTCGCTGTTAGAAAAAAAATCAGTTTACGGAATTGGCTAGCTGTTTGAGGGTCTATACTTTCAAAGTAGAGGGTAAAGCTTTGAGATGGCAATCCCCCCTATAATGCTTTCCTTAAAAAATGTTGAAAACTAAAATCAAACTTGTATAGTCCCCCTAATTGCATGTCTCAGTGGACTAAATGCTTATCTCCCAAAGTCATATGGGGAGGGGGAGTAAAGCTTTGGCAGGTATAGAAGCAGGAAAGAAAAATCTAAGAATTAATTAATATTCTTCCTTATGTTAAATAATTCGGCAAGACAGACTGACAGTCTAACAGGGAGCACTGAGACTCTCTAGATTTCTACCAGGATGCCTTCATATGTATAACAACATAGTCAGCAATATAGTTTCTCTATTTATAAATAGAAATTCTATATATTTACATATTATATTTCTGTATTATAGAAATATAGTAATTTCTGACTATGTTGTCATACAAGATAAAGATAGTGTATAATTTTTGGATTTGAGGTCAGCTCCCATTAACAAGATATTCTCACTTATTCCTCAAATAAGAAAACCTCTTCATCTCTATTTGCTCTGATATAAAACATTTAAACACTTCTCAACTGGTACATGAGTCTAATGTCTATCTCCTTATGACTGGATTAGGTAATAAGAACTAGTTATTAACTAAAAGCCACCAAATGCAAAATTTCCCAGGCTTCCCAATTTATACAGTGACTACTCAGCTTAAGCAAGTCTATCCTTGTTGTTTCAAATCTGGCACATTTGCTGTTTTATCTATTTGCTCTTTAAGGAAGTAGACATATAACCAGGTTTTAAAAACCTCACTACATTAAATGACTATTTCCTAGGTTTGGAGACTCCAGATAAAACATAGTTCTTATACTTAACAAAAACTTTAAAAACAAAATATAAGCAATCTTAAGATTTTAATCTATGAATTGAAATAGTATTAACTTGAGTTAAGTCTCTTAGTTTAAAAAACTAGATACATATATATACACACACACAAACACACACACACACAGAGAAAGAGAAGGAGGTATAGAGGGGGAGTTAGAGTACATTTCACTTGGAAAAGCTTGGAAACTAGATACCAAGGTACTTTCATATTAATTTAATAGACACAGGCTTACTTTCCCTGAAGCTGAAAATCTATCAAGAGTGACAACTCAATACGTCTTATATTTTTAGCTTATGTTAATGCTTATGTATTTTTAGGTACCGGTAAAGTGGACACAAATATGTATCACTCGATATTGAGAAACATCTTAAAAACTAGCAATAATCACATGAAAATCATCATCCTGAGCAAATCAATTTACAGATTAAGATGTAATCTGTAACTCGGTTTGTTAAAGTGCTTTACTGCACTGTACAATAATAATACACTATAAATTAGAGCTTGAATGCAATCTACAAGGTCTATTCCAGCTCTATGATTTGAGAATTTTACAATAACCAAACTTTCTGTCCTCTCGATTAGCCAATCTATTTACTGTTAGGTGTTATGTCTATTAAATCCCATACTTGTCATATCAAACAAAGGACAAACCATCTAACACTATCCGCCCTATGAGAAATAACAACTTGGGGTTAAGTTTTAAGCAGGCAGCTCTGGTTGAAGTTACCCGTCTTTCGACAGGATGCTTACAGTAGAAATAAATACTGACATAATATTATATTATTCCATAATAAAACTATTACTGTCTTTACAATCTTAGATGTAATATACAGTTTAGCACCTTCTCCTTTCCCTCAAGTTTTAAATGGGGCTAAAGTGCTATTCTTTAAAAGCCATGTTTTCTTCCCTAAATGTGAAATTTAGAATAAAAAGATGGATAATGTAAGATTGAAAATCCATAGCAGGGCCAAAGGAAGGTACTGTTGTGTAACGAAAAAACGCAAACTGCAAAGGAATCAGAAGATAACGGGCGTTCATTTCAAACCTATGCAATCACCTAGAACAAACTGTGCGGTTCTGGTCTATAAAACCATTCTTCCTAGCTCAAAAGACCACGAATACAAGCCCCCTTTCACAGAAAACCTCAAATTTACTACCACAGAGATTACGTAACCAAACATCGCCAAAGACTTCTAACTTGTACAGCGGCATCCTGTTTGACCTCATTCGTGTCAAAGAGCGATCGCGATCACGATAAGAACCAGCACTTGTTTCTACATTTCCGAGCCAGACCCGGCCGCTGGATCCTGGTGTCCTCCTCCTCTCGGACCGGCAGTGCGGTGTCTCTGGTGTCGGGTCGGGACTGACTTGTGCTGCTCCGGACACAGTTCGCGCTCGACCCGGCCGGGCCCAGCTCTCACCCGTACGCCCGTATCGGGCTCCGCGGCCCGGGCCTGGCGCCCCCCGGTGGGCGGCTAGGGGCTCGGCCGGACGCGGCCCCGACGCCCGCAAACTCCCGACTCCACAGGTAGCGGAGCAGACGCTGGGGCCCCTGCGCTCGGCTCCTCAGGCCCTGCCCCAAGCCCACGCCCCCGGCCCGCCCGGACGCCCTCACCATGGTCTCGGCGCCGACTCTGCCTCCGATCGGCCGCGCGCCCTCCCACTGCCGCCCCGCGCCGCCGCTGCCTCTCTTGCAGCACCGACCGCCGCCGCCGGAGCCGGACAATACCCCGGGCCCGCCTCGCGCCGCTGCGGCCAATGTCTGCTCGCCTTGCTGGTTTGAACCCCAGAGGCTGCCCAATCGCGTGCCTCCTTCTAGCAAAGACTCCGCCCCTCGGGCTCCTCCTCCCTAACGGCTGTTTGTTTTTGCACACGGCACGCGGAGGCGGGGCCTTCAGCCCCAGCACTAAAGCGCTCTCCGCCTCTCTCCACGCGCCCGAGCCTGACAAACAGAACAATGGACCAGTGAGAGCGGACGCCCGGGAGAAGAGAGCCAATGAGAACATTGCCCGCGAGCAAGGGAGGCGGGCCGTCGGGAAGGACAGTAGAATTAACCAATGAGGTGGAGCGATTTCAGGCGGCTGTGGCTTTCCCGCCCATTCTCGGTGTTGGTTCTCCTACTTCTGAGACTTGTTTGGGAAGGAAAAGGGTGTGGGACGTTCTTCTCCTGGCGGATTTTCACAAAGACTCTGAAGATTTATTCGTTTTAGCCAGGACTTTGTATCGCACGGACGCTGGCTTTCAAGATTGGACGGTCCTCATGTTCAGCCGCTCTCCTGGCGGACTGACTTCCGTGACGTCCCCTCAACGCATACCCGGGCAAGGTCCGGGTTGGCCTCCTTGGTTCGCTTGTTTTCCTTGCGTCATTAGGAAAAAGTTTTGGAGTAACTCCTAACTAGAAAGGAAGAAAAAGCCCCAAAGTGGAATTGCCTGCCCCTAAAGTGGAATTCCCTCCCCTCCCCTCCCCTCCCCTCCCCTGTTGTGAAAATTAAAGAATGTATGTCAACGCATCTGGCACATAGTAGGCTCTCCAGAGATAGTTTTTCTTCTGTCCACGATTTAAAAAGGCCAATCGCCGTATCATCATCTTAATTTCATCCTGGACAATATGAGCCCTCTGGAAGAACCAGCTTCATTTCACAGCTGAAGAAATGATCTCAGACAAACGTAGTCGTTTTGCCAGAAATCAGAGAGCTGATAGGTAATCAGGATACGGTCCCAGTTTTTGCCCTCACTCCAGCTTTACAGTTCTTCCTTTCGCAGTGTGATGCACTACCTATGCTAGGCAGTGTTCTAGGCGTTGGGGAGTCACTAGTGAACAAAATAAGTTCCTGCTTTAGTAGCGATTTCGTTCTTGTGGTGGAATTTTCCCAGGCAGGCATTTCAGAAATTTATCGCCAGGTAGGCAATACCTGTCCCAAAGTTTGATCTTTCTTCTGATAATGTACTGTAACTTCAGAGTCAGCCCTCATCAGAAGAAGTAACTTGGGGGAAGTGAGTCTTTAAAGAAAGGTAACTTTAATATGAGAAGAGGAAGAGGATGGGCTTCTAAATAAGAGTTTGGAAAAATATGAATGAAGACAGACTAGTGTGAGGAAGGAGTGTCCAGTGAAATTGGAACGAATGGAGCAATGAGCCTAGGTTAATGGATTCCTGAAAGCTAGGTCAAAGAGTTTGGAGTTGGTTAATAGCCATTGTTAATTTCCTGCTCCTCCTCTGTATTTCTGGCCTTAGTGAATGGCATTACCAGTTTACCAGGGCATGAGCTTGTGAGATATTCCTTCAACAAATCAGTGAGTGTCTAGTGTTTGCAGGCACTGTGCTAGGTACAGGGGATTTGATGGTTAGCAAACAGACGTGGTCCCTGCCTTCAGGGTCCTCTACAGCAGGAGTCAGATGTTAAAGAAGTAAACAAGCAAATACTGTATGTGAAACATTGTATGTGAATTATTAAGAAGTGCAAGTGTGCTGAAGGAAAAGGGTGCTTTGAGAGAGTGAAACAGTGGGAATGTATCAGATAGTTGTAGGAAAACAGCATGTTGCATGGCAAAAGTGATGCCTTTTTTTTTTTTTCACACCTACATGTGAACAAAAGTGATGACCAATGTTTGATTCCTGGATACTAAGGTGTTCTGCAGCAAGGTCTTTAAACAATGACTGTAGCATAGATAACCCCTCATAGAGATGCTTATCTAACCTCTCCCAGTGGTCAAAAGTTGGCAAGAAAGTCTGAGGCCTGACCAGCTTGCCTATCTTTACTCTAAAAGCTTGCTATATAAAGGATACTTTCTAGAATGTGGGTTTGGGGATCCTCTACCTTGCTGGTGCCTGAGACATCGCTTCTCTTTGTAAGTCCCTATTAAATATTTCTTTCTGATAAATTGCATTTGTCGGCCTCTTTCTTAGGCCTCTCCCCTTAGCCTTTGGGGGCAGGTTTGCATATACCTGCTCACTTCAGAGTGGTTGTTTAGATGAGGTGGGTGATGTTACATAAGAAAGCATGTATATAGGCCTCTGACATGACAAAGACTTGTCGCTGTGAAGGGACTGAAAGAAAGCTAGTATTTGACCAGATCCCTCTTACTACATCTACTTCCTGAATATCTTAAATCTGGCTTTTTTTGTCCAGGTCCATTGCCTTGCTTCAGTTTAGACCTTATCATTTCTCTTCTGGATTACTGCAAAAGCCAGTTAACTAATGTCCTGTCCAGGGGTCCTCAAACTACGGCCCGTGGGCCTCATCCGGCCTGCCGAAGACATTTATCCGGCCTGCCGGGTTTTATTTTTCCTGTCCTGCTTAGCAGCATACATGTCCTGGGCCCACAGTGCGCATGTGTGGAACGTTTGCCGCACTCTCCAATGGCCCTCCAACGGTCTGAGGGACAGTGAACTGGCTCCCTGTTTAAAAAGTTTGAGGACCCTTGGTCCTGTCCATTCTTCCTTCATTCCACCTTCTGCTCTTTCTTAAAATAAAAATCTTATTTTCCTTGAGCCTCATCAAATTTAGGACAAAATTCAAATCTTTAGCATGACATAAGAAAGCCCTGCATTTTTTGGCCCTTGCTTATTTCATGTTTTGTCATTTTCCCCCTACTATACCCTAAATTCCATCTTGCCTTTGCTTGTTTTAAACAATCTTCCTTCTCAACTCTCTATATAACTTTTATTCGGTCTTCAAGAGTCAAAATAGACATCACACTTTTCAGAACACCTTCCCTTGACATCCTAATTTGGATTAAGTGCCCTGTGTATACCTACAGCACTATACACAGTATAGTGTATATACTGCTATCATCAGTCCTTATGCTGAATTGTAATGTTGTACAGACTCTTTTTCATGTCATTATTCTTTTCTTGGTATGCGGTACCTAGTGCCCTGAAATGTCAGTTGGCAAATGAAAGGAAAAAAATACTAACACATATTTTAAGCCACTTAGATAGGCAGAGTGGTCTGTGGAAAGACCTGAGTTTGAATCCACACTTCTTACTAGTTGCATGATCTGAGCAAGATATTTAATATTACCAAGCCTGTTTTGTCGTTTGTAACACTGAAAATAAGCAGTACATATTTTATAGGTTTTGAGTGAGGGTTAATTCAATAGTGTATGAGAAAGTATCTAGCACATAAGAAATATCCAATAAATATTAACCTTCCTTCCTTAACAGGAAAATCATTTTCTCACCTAGAACTCTCTATCCCTAAGCTTTCAATTCAGATTTTGGTGAAAATGGAGTTAGGTTGAAAAAAACTGGTTCTCATCACAGACAATAGTAATCCCTTTACTGATTTGTATACTTGGTTTAGAGATGAGAGAAATGTATTGAGGCATACAGAGTAGAGAAAAATGGATGGAAGTTTTCTGGCATCTGAACAGAGACACTCTGCCTATTAACAATTTTTTTTTTTTTTTTTAGACAAGGTCTCACTCTGTTGCCCAAGCTGGAGTGCAGTGGCGTCATCATAGCTCACTGCAACCTCAGACTTCTGAGCTCAAGTGCTCCTGCTGCCTCAGCCTTCCAAGTAGCTGGGATTACAGGTGCGTGCCACCATGCTCAGCTAATTTTCCTATACTTTATAGAGACGGAGTCTTGCTATGTTGCTCAGGCTGATGTGGAACTCCTGGGCTCAAGTGATCCTCCTGCCTCAGCCTTCCAGAGTGCTGAGATTACAGGCATGAGTCACCATGCCTGGCCTACTAACAATTTTATAAAGCAAGTGTGTTAGTGAGTAAAGTCTGGTTTCTAGTTAACTAGGGTTACAAAGAAGGCAATATAATGAGCTCATGAAGAACACCAGTCTAACTAGAGAATTTTAGGTATTAGCATCTGTAAATTATAAACTATCAAACATTGATAGATTATTCAATTTTGCTGGACTCAGCAGTAATATATAGTATAATGGTTCTCAAAATATGGTCATCATCATCACTTGGAACTTGTTAGAAATGCACATTAGTATCCCCTCCCCAGACCTACAGAATCGGAAACTGGGTGTGGGGCCTGCAGAGAATTCTGGTACACACCGAAATTTGAGAACGATTGGTGTAGTATATGCTGTGGTGCACAGTCCAGAGCCCACATCAAGACTGAGGGACTTATTCCTTTAGCTCCTGAGACTATTGATAGACCATTACCCAGGAGTCTCTCCGGAATTAGGCTTGGCCAAAGGGAGCTGTATTTCCCAAGGTTACACCCCTTGTCAGCTTACTTCCAACATCTGGTGGATATGTGGGATATAGTTCCTAGCTCTTTTGCCTCAATTTGGGACAACCCTGAAGGGTTATTCCAACTCCAGTTTCTTGTGTGATTAATACCAATTTGCTCTAACTGCATTGGAGTTCAACTTCTCCCTCTACTTAATCCTGCTTCCTTCATTTTCTCATAACATCTCCAAGAGCATTTCAAGGTATATCTCTTGAAAGCAAATCCCTGTTGTTTCCTGGGAAACCTGCCCTAAGACAATAGCTTTTCTCTGCCAAAATGTAGTTCGTTTTTGAGTGGGCAAAATTACATGTACAGAATTTCCAAAGGTACAAAGTACAAAGGCACAAAGGAGTGAAAAGACTCCTCCCATCCTTGTCCCTAGCCGTCCATTTTATCTCTGTAGAGGCAACTAGTGTTGCCAATACAGTAAAGTGTTTTAGCCTTTGAGAGCTCAGCACTAATGATTGCTATACGTAGATACCAGGAGTTTTTAATCTTTGTGCTCAGTTTTAAACTCCATTTTAATGCTTCAGTGCTCTTCAAAATATAAAGCCTTTAAGAGACAGAAAATTTCTTTTGGCCACTCTACATTGTAAAGGACAGCCAAATTCTCCTTTTTAAAATTAGCCATGCTGCTTAATGACAGGTATATGTTCTGGGAAATATGTCGTTAGGCAATTTCATCATTGTGTGGACATCATAGAGTGTATTACACAAACCTAGATGGTATAGCCTACTATACATTAGAACATATGGTATACTCTATTGCTCCCAGGCTACAAACCTCTACAGCAGGATATCATACTGCATACTGTAGGCAATTGTAAAACAATTGTAAGTATTTGTGTATCTAAACATAGAAAAGATACAGTAAAAATACAATATAAAAGACTTAAAAATGGTATACCTGAATAGTGCACTTACCATAAGTGGATCGTGCAAGATTGGGAGTTGCTCTGGGTGAGACAGTGAGTGAGTGGTGAGTGAATGTGAAGGTCTAGGATGTTATTGTACACTACTGTAGACTTTATGAACACTGTACACTTAAGCTACACTAAATTTATTAAACTTTTTTCTTTAATAAATTAACCTGATCTTACTATAACTTATACTTCATAAACTTTAAAAATTTTTTTACAACTTTTTTTACTCTACACAGCTTAAACCAAACATATTTTCTTTCTTATATACTTATTCTATAAACTTTTTTCTATTTTTAATTTTTTTTTTTTTACTTTTTAAACTTTTATGTTAAAAACTAAGACACAAACACACACATGAGCCTAGGCTTATGCAATGTCAGAATCATCAGTATCACTGTTTTCCACCTCCATGTCTTGTCCCCCTGGAAGGTCTTTAGGGGGCAATCATGTGCATGGAATTGTCATCTCCTATGATACCAGTGCCTTCTCTGGAATACCTCCTGAAGGACTTTCCTGAAGCTATTTTACAGCTAACTTTTTTTTAAATTAGTAGTAGTATACTCTGAAATAAGGATAAAAAGTATAATAAATATGTAAGCCAGTAACATAGTCATTTTTCATATCAAGTATTAGGTACTGTACATAATTGTATGTGCTATACTTTTATATGCAGTAGGTTTGTTTATACCAGCATCACCACAAACATGTGAGTAATGTGTTGTACTATGATATTACCTGATGGCTAGGATGGCTATGACATCACTAGGTGATAGGAATTTTGCAGTTCCATTATCATATTATGGGACCGCCGTTAGGCATGTGGGGTCATTGTTGACAGCAGCATCATTATGTGGTGCATGGTTTTATTATTATTATGATTTCGTGGATGTCTCTGGAGAGGTTTAGGGCACATGGCAGTGGCAAGGAAGCTACTTACATGACCAGAACTTGCCTGATCCTAAGTGAGGTCAATCAGGGTGCAGGACCCACCCCCAACCTGTCTGTACGTAGCTTTGTGATGCTGGGGCTGGGACTCTGCAAACCACATTTCCGCTTTGCCTTCTGCTTCCCTGCTAGGCTTTGCCAATAAGGGGCACTAGAAGGAAATAGGAAGATTGAAGGAGACTTGTTCTTTTCTGGCTGCTTTCTATTGCTCAGAGTGTCACCATACTTCACTCTGGCAGCAGCAGTTTCTTCTCTAGCAGCAGCTGACTCAAGTTTTTCCAGCACTGGCAAAAACAGCCTCCTTGTCCCCAACCCCTCATGAACAGCAAACTGCACCCTCCTCAGAGGTCTGAGTTCCAGCTTTGGAAGGCTGCTCCTATAGGTTTCTAAGATTTTCCCTCTGTTTTTTCAAGGTAGCTGCTAGTTGCTACCTCCATGACACCTTAGAGTTCTCTTTTTAACCTTTAGTAGTTAAAAACTTTGTATCCAGTTAACAATACTTTATATTAGTTCTCTCTCTGTTCAAATAACTGGTATGTTTTTTGGAAGCTGAATGAACCTTGACTGACACAGAATATGATTTTTTTTAACTTTTTGTTGTCAAAAATTTTAAGCATATTTTAAACAAATAATGTAATGAACCTGATGCACCTATCACACAACTATAATAATTATCAACTCGTGACCACTTTTGCTTTATTTTATATTTCCATTCATATTTTTGCCCCACCCCCAGCTGAGTATGTTGAAGTAAATTCGAAGTAAATTCAAAGTAAATGGGCAACAAATGTTTTCACAGGAAAATTGTTTCCTTAAAAACCTTGGGTTGTCTCGAATTTGTACAATGGGTATGCATTACCTATTCTACCCACTTGAGCAATGAGCAGACTGAAAATGAAACTTTTTCTGTAGAAATGAAACTTTTATGTGGCCTTGTTATTTTTATTGTTTTTTTAAAATTTTTTATTATTTATTTATCTTTTGGAGACAGTCGCACTCTGTTGCCCAGGCCAGAGTGCCATGGCATCAGCCTAGCTCACAGCAACCTCAAACTCTTGGGCTCAAGCAATCCTTCTGCCTCAGCCTCCCGAGTAGCTGGGACTACCACCATGCCTGGCTAATTTTTTCTATATATTTTTAGTTGGCCAATTAATTTCTTTGTAATTTTAGTAGAGACGGCATCTCGCTCTTGCTCAGGCTGGTTTCGAACTCCTGACCTTGAGTGATCATCCTGCCTTGGCCTCCCAGAGTGCTAGGATTACAGGCGTGAGCCACCGCACTGGCCTAATTTCCTCCTTTTAAACAATATTCTGGGCAGGGCATGGTTTGATAAGGGGTTTATCACTAGAAATTCTTTAGGACTGCAGTAATTTAATTAAGATGTTCTTGGAATAACACTTGCCCAGTAACAGCTTCTCTGTAAGTGAACTGACCACTCTGGTTTTGAACCTCTGGAACCAATGAACTCTATTTCCGAGCAGCTCCCCTTACCCTTCCCTCACTGAATGCCCTGGTGGCTTGCCATTTTTATGTACTCTAGATTATAATCCTTATTTCTATTCCTAAGTAAACCCAATATATTTAGAGGTAATTTTCTCTAGTGTCTTTTTTTTTCAGGTTGACAGGCTAATTGATATAAACAAGAGTTAAGTTCCTACAGCATATTTTTGATCACAAAAACATCACTAAACTTCTAAATAGACCCAAACAATTCTAATATTCAACATAAAAATAAATGTGAGCTATATATATATATTTAAGAAAGATTAATAAAAACAAGATAATTATTTACTCCATTTTTGGTGAATCAGCGAGTGATGCCAATCATGGTGGTGGGTTAAATCAAGGAATAAATGTCCGTAAAGCAAAAATTATAAGGAACACCTCCTACCACCACGAAGTTCAAAAACAATCACAAATATGGCAGATTTGTTGAGCTATTTTGTACTTTATCGTTTCTGTTCATGTGTTTGCATAATTATCATATTCTTTACCAATTTTTAATTTACAATAATTATATTCATTCATTTATTTTCCAACCTATTTACTCCAGTTTAGGGTTGTGGGTGGCCAGAGCCTATCCTGGCAGCTCAGGGCACAAGGCAGGAGCCATCCTGTCACAGGGCACACTCACACACACCCCACACTCACTCAGACTGGGACCATGTAGACACAATGAAACTAACATGCACATCTTTGGGACATGGGGGGAGAACCAAGTACCCAGAGAAAACTCACACAGACATGGGGAGAACGTGCAAATTCCACACAGACAGCAGCCCCTGGCAGGAACTGATTTTTTTCTCATCAATGTTATGACAAAATGACTTTGAACAAAACAATATTGTTTGAAGACCTGCTGTATTCATAATAGTTCAACACAGATGTTCAATAGTTCAACACATAATAAGTGTTTGGCCATAAGAATTCACTTTCTAGGCCTTCAGTACGGGGAACAAAATAATCAAGGGCCTAGCTGCTGTGTTCTTTACACATTTTTGCCAGTATGCCTTTCCAATGGAGTCCTGGAAGTGAGACTGCTAGATCAAAGGGTAACTTCTTAGATCATTTTGCTAGAGATTGCCAAATTCCTTCACAGGAGAGTGTGAATTCCCACAGCAACACATGAAAGTGCCTATTTTCCCACAGAATCACCAATGGAGTTTGTTGTTGGGCTATGTGGGGTTTTTTTTTCCTTTCCCTCATCTGATAAATGAGAAATAGTATCTTAGTGTAGTTTTTTTTTGTTTTTTTTTTTGGAGACAGTGTCTCACTTTGTTTCCCCCAGCTAGCGGCTAGAGTGCCGTGGTGTCAGCCTAGCTCACAGCAACCTCGAACTCCTGGGCTCAAGCGATCCTTCTGCCTCAGCCTCCCAAGTAGCTGGGACTACAGGCATGCGCCACCATGCCTGGCTAATTTTTTCTATATAGATTTTTAGTTGTCCAGCTAATTTCTTTCTATTTTTAGTAGAGACGGGGTCTCACTCTTGCTCAGGCTGGTTTTGAACTCCTGACCTCAAGTGATCCACCCACCTCAGCCTCCCAGAGTGCTAGGATTACAGGCGTGAGCCACCATGCCCAGCCTTAGTGTAGCTTTAATTTGTATTTATCTGATGATGAGTGAAACTGAACACGTTTCTATATAATTATGGAACTTTTGTAATCTCTTTTTCTATGAATTATATGTACATATCTCCTATGCTTTTTTTTTGAGACAGTCTCACTCTGTTGCCTGGGCTAGAGTGCTGTGGTGTCAGCCTAGCTCACAGCAACCTCAAACTCCTGGGCTCAACCTCAAACTCCTGGGCTCATCCTCCTGCCTCAGCCTCCCAAGTAGCTGGGGCTACAGGCATGTGCCACCATGCCTGGCTAATTTTTTCTATATATTTTTAGTTGGCCAATTAATTTCTTTCTATTTTTAGTAGAGATGGAGTCGTGCTCTTGCTCAGGCTGGTTTTGAACTCCTGACCTTGAGTGATGCTCCTGCCTTGGCCTCCCGGAGTGAGGGATCACAGGTGTGAGCCGCTACACCCGGCCTTCTTATTCTTTTATGATTTGCTTTTACCTTTGTGTATTCAGATTCCCCAGGATCCAAATAAAGGATCCAGAAACTGCCATAGCACAATATTCATATTCTTAACTGTTGCTGTTTTTCAGCCATAAGTAAGTCTATAAAGCCACAAATGGTTCTAGCATAGGGCACTGAAACATTGCCAGTAGTGGAGAGTAGTTCAGCTCTTCTGGATCCATCTGGAGAGTTGTAATTGGAACATTGCCTTCCTCAGTAATATATTAATATTTATTGATTTACCAAAGGAAGAGTATCTCCTTTTGGGCACCAAATAATTTGTTCTGAGCATAGGTTAAATGTGCTCCTTATTTAAAAGTTATTACCAGAACATTTCATGTTCTGGTTACTGAATCCTGAGAAGACCAGGTATGGGCTCAGTGGGAACTTGGGAAGGATAGTGTTAATCCTAAGGCTGTACTTGCCCACTGTTGGGCTTAATGACTGGAACAAAGACTGCTACCCCTAGCTTGCTCTAGAACACACCCCAGCAATGATGTCAGGCCTGGCCCTTAGAAGGTAGATGAGAGCAGCTTGCTGGCTCCTTTAAAGTGTGGCCTTTGAAGGCTAAATGGTAGGTACAGCATAGAAACACTGCAATGAAAATCCTAAGAATTCCCTACACAATTGTTTCTATCCTAAGTCTTGCCCACAAAAGAGGTAAAACCTGGAGCTGACAAAGGTTTGGGAGAGTTCAGCAGTTGCATCCAAAAGAGAGCTTGCAGTCCTCACCAGAAAAGATGTAGTGTCAGATGAGGAGCAGATGAATGAGATCACACTGCCCTGATGAGTCACTTCCCTGAGTGATGTCACCAGCTGGGTTTTCACTGCCAGAAAAATCAGCAGCTGCTGGACTAGAACATTCCACATCACTGACAATAGCTTTTCTTTCCCTAGAAGTCTGCTTTCTGCCATTCTGCCAGAGCACCTAACTAACATGCTTTCTCTTTTTATATTATTTATACCAGAAGGTAAGGAAACTGCCTTTATGTTCTGAGCTATGCATTATATAGGATACAATAAAAATAAAGGAATATAAAGGCTTTTTCTGAAGTCCAAGCCAAAGCTTTAAGGCCAGAATCAGCTAGATGTAAATAGAGGCCTGAACTTTTTTATACAGAGAGAAACAACTCACTGAAGATCATGCAACAAACCAATAAAGTCAAAATTTTTTCTTATCCTAAACTTAGCAATAGTCTCATAACACAAAAGCAAAGGCCAACTAGATCCCAGTACTCCTTCACCCAATGAATTATTAGCAGAGACTCATTTCATTTACTGACTTGTTAATTTTTTAATGGAAGCTGTTTACCTGAAAGAGAAATATGCACCTTTACAGAGTAGAACAGATCTATGGAATGCAACCAGCCAGTGCTCCATTTATTGTAGGTCATGAAATGAAGGCATTTTCCTCTAAACTCCACAGGCCCAAGAGTTTTCATTTTACCACTGGAGAAGATGTATTTACCTGTGCCTGATTGAATGGGAACTAAAAGAAGGAAGAATTAAATTACTTTTCAATTTATTTTACATAAGAATTATGGGCCCTGTGGCACAGCTTAATAATAAGACATGCATATCAGAAAATACCTCAGGAAATAGCCATCAATGTGCCTGATGTAAATTCTTTATCATTTAGCCTATTGAGTTGATACAACATTTTTTCAATATATATCAATACATACATAAATATGATGGCCATTTATCACTGTTGAGATTTAAAAAGATACTGTATAAAACATTTTCTGGCCAGGCATAGTGGCTCATGCCTGTAATCCCAGCACTTTGGGAGGCTGAGGCAGGAGGATCACTTGAGATCAGGAGTTCAAGACCAGCCTGGGCAATATAGTGAGACCTGTCTCTACAAAAAAGTAAAAAATTAGCTGGTGTGGTGGTGCACATCTGTGTTCCCATCTACTTGGGAGGCTGAGGTGGGAGGATCACTTGAGCCCAGGAGTTTGAGTCTGCAGTGAACTACAATTGCACTATTGCACTCCAGCTTGGGTGACAGACAGGCTGAGAGGAGACCCTATCCTCCCCCCCCAAAAAATTGGCACTGACCACCAGGTGGCTCTTATTTTCCCAAGTCCCAGTGGTTTCTCCTCAAGGACACTCTTCAGGGACCTTAAGGAATTCTATGTGTGAAAGATGCTGGCCCAGAATTGCTTCTTAGTTTAGGACAGAGTCAAGGAAACAACCTAGCTCACAACATTAAAAAATGCCAAAACCAGCCTGGGGTGGGGGCTTAAGCCTGTAGTCCTAGCTACTCAGGAGCTTGAGGTGGGAGGATTGCTTGAGCCCAGGAGCTAAGGCCTGCCTGGCCAACATAGTGAGGCCCCCAACTCAAAAAAATAATAAAGTAGCTAAAATTTAAAATAAAATTAAAAAATACTAAAACTATAAAGTGATATTCCTATTCCTTGAGGCATTGGCTCTAATACAGCTCTTCAGGGTATAGTGTGGCTGCATCTATTCTTAATCTTGTGTAGTAACAAGCTTCACATGAATCTAAGAAATTCAAACCACACACAGACTTTCTAGTGAACCAGACCCGGCCATGGCAGGGGATGGAAGCACCAACTCATCAGGGCAAATACTTCCTGAGACCTCTGTCAGTTGGCAACAACTAGGCTAATTTTCCCCAGAATGTTTGTGATTTCTGCAGTTTAGAAAGTTGTTAGAAATGCAACTTCTGCAGTTGTTAGAAATGCAACTTCTCAGCCCCCACCCCTAGACCTGCTAATCATAAACTCAGTAATCTGTGTTTTAATAGGCCCTCCAAGGTAACTCTGACCCATATTAAGGGATCCTCTGTGCTAGTAAAACCGAAGATGTTTCCAGTGAGGAGACTGCTAACACAATGCTCAAGGATTTCATAAGCAAACTTTTTGTTGTTGTTGTTGTCACCCTGGGTAGGGTGCAGTGGAGTCATCATAGCTCACAGCAACCTCAGACTCCTGGGCTCAAGCGATCCTCTGCCTCAGCCTCCCGAGTAGCTGGGACTACAGGTGCATGCCACAATGCTGGCTAATTTTTCTATTTTCGTATAGATGGGGTCTCACTCTTGCTCAGGCTGTACTTGAACTCCTGATTTCAAGTAATCCTCCTGCTTTGGCCTCCCAGAGTGCTAGGATTACAGGCGTGAGCCACTGTGCCCAGAAATACTTCTCTTAAGATTAGTTACAATATCTTAGAAGTTTATGTGGTAGTGCGGGTAATGCAGGCACAGTGGTTACAAGGTGAAAGCCATGCATACATTCAAGGAATGTTCTGTTATGTTGAACTTTGTTTTCCTCTGGTTGAGATTCTCAAGCCTTCGTTCCTTTCCCCTTCTTTATACCTTAAGATCCCACAGGCCACTGGTTCTCATCCTTAACTGTACCCTAGAATCACCTTGGGGGCAAATCACCACCAAAAAACCCGTGTCACAGATTCTGATATAGTTGCTCTGGGGTTGTGGTGTCTGGGCATCAGTATTCAAAGTTCTCCAGGTGCTTATACAGCCAGCATTGAGAACCACTGCCAGAGACTGTAGAACTGGACAATCACAGGTATGTGTGTGTAGGTGGAAAGTATTTCATAGCTTGTAATATAAACAAAACGTGAAAACTAAAAGATTAAGCTATATATAAACCCATCCCTTATTTTCAAAAAGGTGTAATTTATGTACCAGTCTAGTTCAGTGGTTCTCAGAGGGTGATCCAAAATTCCCCAGGGCTTCCTGAGACTCTTTCAGGGAGTCCAAGAAGTCAAAACTGCTTTCTTAATAACATTATTATTTGCCCTTTTCACTTTCATTCTAAGTTTGCAGTGGCGTTTTCCAGAGGTCAAATGATGTGATGATGTCATTGCTTTGACAGCAGACGAACTGTGTTTTGTCTTGAAAATGTTCCAGTTTCTGGCCTGGCGCGGTGGCTCACCTGTAATCCTAGCACTCTGGGAGGCCGAGGCGGATGGATTGCTCGAGGTCAGGAGTTTGAAACCAGCCTGAGCAAGAGCGAGACCCTGTCTCTACTTTAAATAGAAAGAAATTAATTGGCCAACGAATATATATATAGAAAAAATTAGCCAGGCATGCTGGCACATGCCTGTAGTCCCAGCTACTTGGGAGGCTGAGGCAGCAGGATTGCTTGAGCCCAGGAGTTTGAGGTTGCTGTGAGCTAGGCTGATGCCATGGCACTCACTCTAGCCTGGGCAACAAAGTGAGACTCTGTCAAAAAAATAAATAAATAAATAAATAGAAAATGTTCCAGTTTCTAATAGGAACCTATAGATATTACTCAGAAAGATAAAAACTCCTCAAATGTACTAAGTTTAAGTGGAAAGGGGTTCTCCCATCCAACTACTACCCTGCTTAGCTTCGGAGATCAGACATGATCAGGCGCGTTCAGGGTGGTATGGCCGTAGACAAGGGAAGGGGTTCTCAAGACCAAAAATTTGAGAACCTCTGGTCAGGATCAACGGACACAATACAATAATTTTAGTTTTCATTTAACATTAGGGCAAAAGAAGATTTGCCTAAGCAGTTATGTTGATAAATGATGAAGGAACACTGGGACAGTAGTTTCTTTCAAAGGATTGTAAATGATGGAAAAAATTAGGGGAAGCAAGTGGTCTGTCTGGGTTATGGATCAAAGCATAAAACTAATTGCAATTTTGATTTACTCCACATATGGCTTACCAGAAAAGGGTATGGGAACCTAGAAATTCTAGAATTGTCTACAGTTCAGATGAAATGTGCCATGATTTTCAAGTCACTGCAAGTGGGAACTCCAATTCCATATCCATTTGTGAGCCCTGGCAGAAGGTATTTCCCTCCCCTACTACCACATAATTTCTTAAATCAGAGACACCAGCACAAGATTGTCATTCACTTTTCCGCATACTTTATTTGTTACAAACATACAATTTTTTAAATATAGACTGTAAAACTCCATTTGCAAAAGTCTATTGTAAGGAGTGCACACCAGCAGGAAGGATTCTTAACTTTTTTCTCTATGAGTTTTTCTGTCAGTTTTGCTAGTTAGTGGTAAATACCGGACCCGCCATTTTACAGACCTGTCTGAAGCTTCTGGCTGTATTCACATTGCTCTTTTGAAGCAGCCCTGCTTGTCTCAAAATTGATCAGAATCTGAGCTTCAACCTACAGGCAGTGAGATCAACAGCCCGTCTGGACTCTGCTTTTGTACGGTTTTCAGGAAGTGTGATTTCTGAATGGGTACTGCACTTTACGGATTTGTTTGAATTGCCCATGCAGCTCTATGTTTGTTAAAGTGCATTCTTCTTTTAAAAAATAAGCAAGAGGAATAATCTTTACTCTTTAACCAAGGTACTTAAAAAAATGAACTTTTTGGTCTCTCAGCAGATATTCCCAAATTGATCCTATCACTACAAACTTTAGTGTCTATTTACAAACATTTATAGGGTTACAGGTAGAGGGGACCTTACAAAATTAAAGGTGCAACTTCTCTTGAAGCAGAAATCAGTTCTACAAATTCATACATTGACACACTTGGTTTACAATGCATAAGCATGTGGGTATTTACAGAGATTGAAGACATCCCAAAAAACTCCTTTTAAAGTAATTTCCAACCTAAACTCTAATTGTACATCTACATCAGGAAGCTGTCTCCTGCTATCAAGATTTGGTTTTAATTCATTCAAATTATTTCTATAGATTCTCTACTGGCAGGACATAAGTCCCAGCTTTGGAGTGAAGAATCTAGTCTAAGGAAACCACTGGTAGTTATGATTGGCAGTGAAGATTCCTATAGACTGGAAAATGTATTATCTGGAAATTTATCAGAAGACAGATGGATTTTTAAAAATCATCTTGGAAACACATCTGCACAAAGGCAGAAAAGGAAGAATAAATCCCTACTAATATAATCGTTCTAAAACTTCAGAAAAAGAAGTCCAAATACAATGACAATCTTACTGTTCAAATATTAATAATTCATTGAAAAGAAGTCAAATATACTTGCCTGCTACCAAAATGTGCAAAACCATGGACTCTTTTAAGTATGTCCCGTACTGATTTAAAGTCAGTTTGCCCAATCTATTGACTTTTAGGAATCCAGAGAACTTTTATATACAGGGTGACACGTGGGCTGGGAGAAAAGGGTTTATGCCTAATACCTTATCAATTGAAAATGAAACTCTCAAATTTCTACAACACAAATGTGTTTAGTGTTATAATCCAGTTCTTCAATTTTCTTGGGACTGTCCCTACAGTTATGTCTCTAAAAAAGGAATTTTAAAAGGGAAGAAATAAACCACTTGCCATTCTACCTCCAAATATAAAGATTTTTTTCTAACCAGTTTAATCTTACAACATAGAGTTAAGAATGGGGATGAAATATTTTGCCTTTAAGAAATAAGAGATGGTCTAAATCAATTTTGAGCTAACTATTGAAGAGTTATTGACAGGGAAAAAAAGACAAACTCATGCCTTCTGCAATATGCTAGTGGACACTGAATAGGTCTATTGCTTTCTCTCCAATACTCTGGGCCCACGTTTCATCATACTAAAATGGTATAATTAGTCCTCTTTTATCCGTGTCAATCTACATTAGATACAAGGGAAATGGAATTTGCTCCTAGACTCAGAATTTCATGTTACTTAAAAGTACATTTATACTCTTTTGTCAAACTGTTAGAATCATCTATGGAGAAAAATGATAAAGTTTTAGCTTCTAATAAAGCTCTGCTCTCTATTAGAAGTCCTACAGAGCAGTGAAACTACCAATATGGCAGTTGCTATTTTAACATGGCTCTACCTACCTATCCCAACTGGAATGTCTAATTTAAGAGGCTTGAGTTAGATTTCCAAATGAAAGTAAAAGATTGTGAATAGAGGTGATTACATTGATGGCATATTCCCTATTTCTTTAGGAAATATAAAATACATTCATAAAGGCCTTACTTGGATCAGGGGAACAGATATTAACTGGGAATTACTATGGTAATAATACGTCTACATGATGCAATTTTATTATCTTTTCATTTTCCAAATCTAACTTTCAGTACTGACAATTAGATCACATTTGTTCAAGTAAGAGTCTGTTAAATCTATCAGTAATGAAACTAGGTTCTAAGGCCGAGGGCTGGGAAAGATGACTTTAAATAGTAAAGTCAGATATATCAATAGAAGTCACTATTCAAGAGTCCAACTATATCTTGAAACTTCTGGGGGCTAATATTTGAAAATTAATGACTTTGTTTTTCTAACTTAAAAACAGGGAAAAAATTAAGTTATAATTTGCCGCTTCCATCTTACATCTGGAATTTCAAATGGGGCATATGACATGCACTTTCTTTTTTGTCTACATTTTCTTAAGGTAAATGGTTCTTTTTTTCTTTTATCTTTTCTACAAACTATCCCTCCCCAGCCCCACCCACAATACCCATTAATCTAGTATATTGAATTGGAGTTGTAATTCCTTAGGAAGACAGCTAATTGATTTACAGTACTCTAAAACCAACCCTGAAAACTGATAATCTCATTCATTTACTATAACTTCAGTGCTGTTGTTGACAGAAAAGAAAGTTACCTTAAGGCTCAAGGGAAAGTAACATATTAAATTGTGAATGCAGCATTATTTACTCTCCCATCCATTGGAAACTAGCAAAATGCATTCTGGATCAATAATACAAACTTTCTACCATTAGCAAAGATTTCTACTCTTCTTACAGAGTTAGAACAATATTCATAAGCAGATTATCTAAGGGAGCCTGAGAAACCATGATCCACATCACACAAAGATTCTATGTATTTCATGATCAAAAAGTGCTTTATCTTTGAGAAATATGTCAGGGTTAAAATGGAAATATACAATGTAAAATCACTTGACACTTTTTCAAGTGAAGTACAAAGTGGAAAAGGAGCAAAAAGATGGAGGCCCTGCTCTCTGAACAGGCCTTTTGCACGTGACTTTTAGGGTATACTAAATTAAAATTATTTTAAGAATTAATAATAGTGGGATTTTACACCACTATATTCTAAAACCTGAGATTGAACATCAAAGCATCAACTTTGTTATTCATCAGAGCAATTCTGATACTTCCTAAAAATAGAAGATAACTCAATTGAATTAACTTCAGGGTCAAAAACATTAACTTTCCCAAATCAAAAAGGACACTGATCACAAACATTATACTAGGAGTACTGCAGAATGACAACTCTCAGCAAACGAGTCATTTTTACATAAGCAAAAGTCACTTCTCTCCTTTCCCTTCTCACTGATCAAGGCCACACTATTTTCAAATGAATATCTACTGAGAGATCAGTTGTGCATTGGACAAAGTACCATAACTGGGTTAAAAATGAAAACAAAATTTACAGTGAAGAATACTTATGTGCATGGCTTACACACTCCAGCTTCTCTTTAATTTCATCCACCTCAAGAGCAAGATAGATGCAAACAAAGTCACCTTGTGTAGATTATTACATTCTACACCCCTGTAAAGCCAGTGAAGGTCACATTTAACAAAGCATCTTCAGTAACTACAGTGCCTGAAGTGTGCAGCCATTTATAGACCACTCAATATGAGGGCATTATTATAACCAGCCTCTTTTGCCCACAACCCTGCTATTTTCAGATAAGACAGGATAATTGTTTTGTTTTGAGAAAACTGAAGCTTGAATCTCTTAAAAGACCTGCAATTTACTGCAAAGTGATCCAGAGGTAACAAAGGAAGCAGGAGGTTAATGGCTGCCTGCACCAAAAGCCTCTCAATCATCTCACAGTAAATAATTATGGAAAGTGACGTGACACGTAGCCGTGTGTGTGTCACAGCTACAGTCGTTTATACCACCTACATGCCTCCAATAGTTACATAGGGTGTCTGGGTTTTTGGTTTGGTTTTCATTTTGATTTTTGGTGCCATACAAATTTACATACTGTTTTGTGCAGCATATGCACTGAAATATTTGCTGACTAGAACTACCGTTCCACTTGCTGAAATGATAGATAGGGACAATAGAAACCAGAAAGAGTAATAGGATCTCTTCACAGATTTTTGCTCTTTTCATTCTCTTCCTAAAATTTGATTTCTCATCTCTGTAACTATGGTAGTTTGAGAAACAAACCTTCCACCAATTATTTGAAAAGGAGTTTTAGTTCCCTACTTCTCAGAAATATGACTATTTTGATTAGCTGGGATGTTTGCCAAACTTAAAAAACAAGCTCTAAATCGTTCACAGAAGCAGCTGAGAAACAAAACAAAAAAAATTGGTTGTTTCCCATAGTCTGTACAATTCTATTATCTGACTGGAATTAACAAAGACCATTTCCTTTAATAAGCTAATACTTATGAATGTATCTCTGTGCTTTGCAGATTTCTATTGTCCCTAGTGATTGGAATGAGGATCAATGAACTGCTACAATTAATCCACATCCTTCTGCATCTTCCTGCAGTGGGAAGAGAGGCCATGAACCACTCCTTGCAGGAGGAACAAACCTTAGAGATTGGTTAAGACTTAAAAACCCACCACTATGACATTTACCACTTAATCTTACATAGGCAGGTCAAAATTTTAATATAAATTACTTTTGCCAACACATAGCTTATGCATTCTTTGCTCCTTTTTTTGGAGGATTCTCAAATTGACATCTAAAGATTTACATATGATATATTACTGTTATATGGTCTAATGACTAAGAAAATTTCTCTGGTAACCAAAGCTGATGCCATATATGG
Organism: Microcebus murinus; assembly: GCF_040939455.1. Classification (NCBI taxonomy): domain Eukaryota; kingdom Metazoa; phylum Chordata; class Mammalia; order Primates; family Cheirogaleidae; genus Microcebus; species Microcebus murinus. Next base: position 9,927,615 of record NC_134112.1, on the reverse strand, counting down.
TAGTGTTCTTGGCATATACTCTATATGCCTCAGACCACTTCCACATTCTTTCTATTCAGCTAATTATAGCTTGGTAGCCACTGGTGAAGGATTGTGAAGACCCTGTCATTTCTACAGAATAGAAAGGCAAGGCTAGTTACTGCAATTCAGCCAAACAAAAAGAAAAAAGAATAAACCAACTCCTTGAAAAGGAGAGGTACTGCACCTTTGCAAAATTGAACTGGCTCACTGCAGCTGAGCAACAGAACCACCACTGAAGCAAGAAAACAAGTTGGTCTATACAGGAATTTTACATGGTTTGAAAATGAAAAAGTTACAGCAATCAACTAATAGCTGCAACCTTAATTTTCATTGCTGCCTCAGAGTATGAAACTTAAACAGTTTCTGCAAACCTAATGCTAGCTTTTCAGCTCCTTTACTAAAACTATTTAGGAATTTGTTCTCCGCAGCAAAGAAATAAACACTCAAAACACATAGGTAAATACAGCAGGACATTATTGAAAACAGCTGCCTTGTAGTACAAAATACAGTACAAGTATACGGATGTCATTAAAACATCAAAAATACTATTGCTCCCATACAATTTAGGAAACATTCTTTGCAACGGAGAAAAATTTAAAAGAAAAGCTTTAAAAAAATCTGTTTAAAAATTCTACTGTGGATGATGAGAGTAGAGAAATAGTCTGAAAAGGGCACCAATGTTTGTGGCTCTTCAACGTTTTTTTTTTTTTTTTTTAAATCTAAGATCAACAATATTCTGCATCATTGTCTATTTTTTAAAAAAGCCTAATTTTATATACACAATTATTTCCCACCCTCTCAGCCACAAATACATGAAAACCTTTTTGTATATTACTCATTTCCCAATAAATACAAAAAGATTGTATAGATTGAATAATACCAAAATAAGATAATAAAAAGGATATGCAATAAATTAAAAAGGCAGCTCAAATAAAGGGCAGGCATGCAGTTAAAAAAAATGCTAAGATTGTGGAGGTGGGGTTACTTGCCTCCTGGTTGAGAAGGTGTCACACAAACAATACCTGAAAACTTTGGAAAGAAGGTTAGCTCCCATTCAATTCAAAGTTACCTAGGTCTATGACATTTCTAGGAATACCTTTTGATGGGGGTGGGATTAACTCGATTAGTAAAAATCATTTCTACTGAAAATCCATTTAAAATATAGAAGAGGCGATCCTTGAAAACCCCAACTTTTATTCTTGAAAGACAGCTGGATAAACTGGCAAAAGCCAGTTTGTTGAAATTTCAAGATGGTATAAAAACGCTTCCAGGATATAGTCAGCATATTCACGTTTACTTCAGTTCCATTCACAGATGGATTTCAGCTTCCAACGGGTGCACTGCTTGAATCATTCATCCATCATTTGCCAACTTTGATTGTGAGGTACTGATACAATGGATCAAGTTCTTAAAAATTTATTTTAAAAGAATAAATGATGCTGGAATTCTGGACCTGAGGATCTTTAGCATTTGAACAAATCCACAGATTAACTGAAGGTAAATTAAGACTTCAGTTTTGGTTATTTCCAACTTTTCCGTGAGGACGTATATTCCATTAAAGCTCAGGCTTGTAGCCACACTGTTCCTTTTGCAGGTAATCTTCAAGTTTTATGGTTTAAAATTCAGCCAACCAGTGGCCGTAACAGCCGAATTAGCCATAATTCACTGGCTCACACAGTGGAGATTTGACTCTTATTCATATCTAAGCCATTTCTTGGTAATGATCTCCGTATTTAGAGATCAGGGGAAGAACTTTAGTGAGCAGCAACCAATCCACTCAAACAGTTTGCCTTGTGCTTTATGCCCAACTTTGTCTTGTGCCTACCTCAGCAATCCCCAATGTAAAACTGCTTTTATCTTTGAAAAATTTTTGCCAACTTTAAAACTATTTTAGTAATGAATTCTAATTCAAGCATTGATATCTGAATCCATTTGCATCCTGGAAAACAATTCTGCAAAGAAAAGACATGGGCCTTGGTCCAGGTTCCAAGCAAAACCATTTTTTAAAAAAATGGGTCCAATTTGTTTCTGTATTCTCCAATAGCCTCTTGAATGATTATTTTTGCCCGTCTATGATTATTTAAAGTTGTATTCCTTTCCATGAACCTGTACTCTCAGAACTCGGTAACTACAAAGGCCTCTGTCTTCTCAAAGATTCCACGAAGACCTAGATTCAAAATGTAGATTTCAATGGAGGTGAAGGGAAAGAGACTGCAACAGTGAGGCCTGGAGAGATCCTTTAGACCAGATTACCCAAGTAAAACACAAATCCAACAGTTATCAATGGACCTGGGTAACTCAGATGTGTTTCTTGGCCCAGATGTGCGAGGATCTATCCCCTCCAGGGTCATCCTGATAGGATTGGGAAACTCAGTTGGGAAACAACAGAAGCTGAGACTATTTTGCGCAGGTGAGGAGATGCTGTTGTCCTCTCTTTGCAGGTTGCTGTTAGTTCCTTGGAACTTTACTGCTTTTCTCTAATTGTCCGTGACTGTTCTCTTATGGTTATTTCTCTTAACTATATTATCTTTTGTTTGTTTTCTCCCTCTGGGGCCTCCCTTGCTCCCTCTCCACTAGCTCACTGGGGATGAGCAAAAAGGGGAACTCTCTAGCCAAGGGTATGGTTGATGATGGGGCGGGGGAGGCCTGTAGGGGAAGCTGCCCATTTCAATCCTCGTCCACCTCTTCACCCTCGGACTCTTCGCCACCGCCGCTGCCCCCACCACGACGCTCATAAAGCTTATCCCTCTGTCGCTCCTGGATTTCTTTCATCTCATCCGCATACCGGCAAAAGGCGCCTCCGAACTTGCCCCAGGCTTTGAAGGGCACGGTGATGGCATTGCGGTAGGACGGCTTCACCTCGCTCACTCGCAGGAACACCCCGTATTTGTTGCAGCCCACGTCGAAGAAGAAGCGCTTGGAGTCTACCGTGATAGAGGTGCCCTCTGGGAGCTCCCCGTACAGGCCGCCCCCGGGGCCCCCGGCGCCGCCTCCCGGGCCCCCGGCCAGCTCGTCGTCCTCGCCTCCATAGTCGTCGATTAGCTTGGCCAGAGCGTCGCGGAATTCGATGAGGCCCTGCGCGGGTAACGCGATGGTCTGGCCGCTCTGCAGGCCGCCGGGCCCGGGACCCGCGCCAAAGCCGCCGCCGCCGCGGTTGACCGTCTGGCGGATGCGCAGGAAGCGGCCGCGCTGGTTTTCCTTAAGGTCCAGGTAGTACTTGCGGTTCTCGCGCACCAGGAACTCGCTCTTAAGCGCGCGCCGCGGCCCGCCGCCCTCCTCTGCGCCCGCCGCCAGCTGCTCGGGGCTGCTGGGGCCCAGCTGCGCGTAGTGCTCGATGAAGTCGCCCAGCGAGTCGCGGAACTCGGCGGCCACTGCCATGGACAGCGTGAGGCGGCTCTTGGAACCGCCGGCGCCCACCTCGGCGATCTTGAGGAAGCGGCCCTTGGCGTTCTGCTTCACGTCTAGGTAGAAGCGCTTGTTCTGGATGTCTAGCCGCTTCGAGGCCAGCTCCTGCGTCTCCTGCTCGCCACCGCCGCGGGACGCGGGCTGGAAGCCGCCGGGCCCGCCGCCGCCGCGCTCACTGCCGCTGTCGCCGTCCGCCATCTTCTCGGCTGCCGCCTCGCCGCCACCGCCCGCCGCGCTCGCGCCCCCGCCCTCCGCCCTGCGGCTCGCGCTCCGGGGCCCCCCAGCCTCGCCCGCTCGGCTCGCTCACGCGCTCCCGCCGCTCATCGCCGGCCACCGCCGCCCCCCATCGCCTCCACGCCCCGCCCCCGCAACTTCCGCGCAGCCCGGGACACTTCCGGTGCGCGGCTTCCCGTGACGCCATTCTGCCCCGCCCATCACGGTCTCGCGGCCGGAAGCGCCTTAGCGGCAGGGCGCAGAGGGGTGACGTCAGGGGCCGCGCTGCCGGCGGCTTGAGGTGAGGTCTTGCTTTTGCTAGGCGGCCGGGCCTGAGGACTTATCGTTGTTAGCGTGACTCAGGTCTTCACTGCATCTGTCCACATGTCCCTCTCCATGTCTCCATGGCACTTTTGTTTTAGACTCCAGTGTCTTCCAATCCCTCTGCACCGTTTCTGGGGCGTTGAAACCGCCCTTTATAAAGTTAATAAAAGGCCGTTAAGATGGGAACAGTGGTAGGGGCCTGAACTCTGCAAAGGTACAGGCATAGTTAAAATTTAAAAAAATTTATATATATATAAATCTCCAGTTGTTGTTCCCCAGCTTGCTTCTCTATAATTGTTTACTACTCAGGAGTCACATAGGTGATGGTCTTAAAGTTTCTTAGCTTTCTTCATTGTTCTCATAGATGTCAGAACCATTGAAACCTAAGGCCGGTCTTTGACATATCTTCCAGACCCTGCATTCCAGTGGACCTACTGACCCAACCAGACCAGTAGCCCATAGCAAGGAACCAACTCGACTGGTCTTACTACCTGGGAACTGACACAGTGCAAGAAAACAATTTCTGCTTCAAGATCCTATGAGTTCATCCCCAGCCAATCAGCAGACCCTATTCCCTATCCTTGTGCCTGCCAGACTATCTTTAAAAACCTTTTCTTCCAAATTCTCAGGGAGTTGGATTTGAGAAATTCCTCCCATCTCTTTGCATGGTGCCTGTGATATTAAACTCTTTCTCCGCTGTAGCTCCTGCTGTCTCAGTGTATTGGCTACCTCTTGAGTAGTGGACAGTGAACCTGGCTGGGCTGTAACAATGTTAGTTCAGCACACTCAGGACCCTGCCATTTGCCTTGGCTGTGTGCTGGGGACACAACCCCAGTCTATACACTCTAGCTGCCTGAGATGAGAGGGTTTCTTGAGAGCCTCCAGAAGCAGGTTCTGATGGGCCTGTGGGGCTAACAGGAGGAGGCATGAATTGAGTCTGAAGGACAAGTTGCAGTTGGCTCAGTGACTCTGGAGAAGAGTGTTTCCAGCACAGGGGGAGGCAGTGCAGAGGCACACAGGACTTGACCCTGGGAGCTCAGAGAAGCTGGGTGTGTGTGTGCTTGAGGAGTGGTCCTAGATGACACTGGAGGATAGGCTAGAATCTATAGATCAAAGAAAGCCATCTGTAATGCAGAGAGTTAGTGCCCCAGAGTTTGGAGCCTCATATGTCTTCAGATTCACATTTTAGAAAGATCACTGTGAGGGCAATGTAGAAGATGGTTTAGAATGAAGTGAGATTTGGATCTGAAGATCCCAATTTCTTGCGGTCCCCATGATTACCAGCTATATTAAAGTGGTTAAAGAAATTGACCCTGCCAAGCTCTAGTTTCTTATTAATAAGATGTGAATAATTCCTATGGGGTCTTTTTGTTGTGAGCACTGACGTGTAACAAGAGGCAGTATTGGAAAAGTGTTAAATAGCAGACTGCAGTCACACTGTCCAGGTTTGGATCTGTGTGACCTTGAATAGTTAATTTAATTTTCCCAAGCCGAAGTTTCCTTATCCTTAAATGTAGCTATTAATAGATAATGAATCTGACCAAGGACTTGTGCCCAAAATATATAAAGAACACTTACAACTCAATAAGACAATCCGATATAAAAAAACGAGTGAAAGATTTTAACAGACATTTCTACTGAAAAAGATATGCAATAGCCAATAAGCACATGAAACAATGCTCAGCATTATTCCTCATTAGGGAAATGTAAACTAAAGTCACAATGAAATATCATTAAATACCAACTAGAATGGCTAAAATTAAAAAGACTAACATCAGCTGGGCATGGTGGCTCATGCCTGTAATTTCAACACATAGGAGGCTGAGGCAGGAGGATTGCTTGAGGCCAGAGTTGGAGACCAACCTGGGCAACATAGCTAGACACCATCTGTACAAAGAAAATATAATTGAGTGTTATGGCATGCACCTGTAGTCCCAGCCACTACAGAGGCTGAGGCAGGAGGATCAGTTGAGCCCAGGAGTTGGAATTTTTAGTGAATCATGACTGCACCAGTGCACTGCAGCCTGGATGACTGAGAAGGATGTGGAGAAACTGTAACTCTCACACATTGCCGCTGGGAATGGAAAATGGTGTAAACACTTTGGAAAACACTTTGGCAGTTTCTTATAAACATATACCTACCATAAGGCCCAACTGTTTCACTTCTAGGTATTTACCCAAGGGAAGTGAAAGTATGTACATACAGAATATACTGTATGACTCTATTTACACAAAAGTCTAGAAAAGGAAATATGTATATATGTCAGAAAGCAAGCCAGTAGTTGCCTGGCCCAGACGTAGAGGGAGGAATAGATTGGAAAGGGCAGCACTAGGAAACTTTCACGGATGATGGAAATATTCTGTATCTTCTTTGTGGTAGTGGTTTCACAGATTTGCCAAAGCCCATTCAACTGTATTTATAGTAGAAAAATTATACCTCAATAATGGTTTGTTGTTTTTTTTTTAAAGAGAGGAATTAACGAGGATGTTGGGGACATCTGCACTAAAAATAAAAATACCTTGGCCGAGCGTGGTGACTCACACCTGTAATCCTAGCTTTCTGGGAGGCCGAGGCGGGCGGATCGTTTGAGCTCAGGAGTTTGAAACCAACCTGAGCAAGAGCGAGACCCCATCTCTACTATAAATAGAAATAAATTAATTGGCCAACTAATATATATAGAAAAAATTAGCCGGGCATGGTGGCGCATGCCTGTAGTCCCAGCTATTTGGGAGGTTGAGGCAGAAGGATTGCTTGAGCCCAGGAATTGGAGGTTGCTGTGAGCTAGGCTGACACCATGGCACTCACTCTAGCCTGGGCAACAAAGTGAGACTCTGTCTCAAAAAAAAAAAAAAAAAAATATCTTGTAGAATTGTTGGCTGATAATCCTTAAAACATGTTTAACATAATGCCTAATTACAGCGAGTGTTCAGTAAATGTGGACTCCAGGTGTCTGATGAGTTCAGAGAGGGGTGAATAGTGGAGATCAGGTTTGGGAGTTGCCAGCAGATAAGGTGGATTTGATATCAGGGTCTCAGGAGAAGGAGTTTTCAAGGGAAGACACTAAATTGTGGGCCTTGAACATTTCCATCCTTGGAGAGGATGTGGAAATTCAAATCCCTGAGGAAGGAATGCAATGTCAGGCATCACCTGACTTTCATAAAAAATGTCCACCCAACTCATTCTTGAATTTCTTGCTAATTAAACAACTTTCTGATTTCTCCTCTAATGCAGCTTCCTTGCACAAGGGACTCCAACATTCACTTCATGCAAAGGAGTCTTTATCCCTCTGTTCATTTGTTATCAGTTTGATTTCAACGAGTCAGGTTCTATTTAATGAGTTAGATCCTATTGCTTATTTCTTTTGACATCTCATTCTTTGCTTTTAAGCTTAGGATCTTTTCCCATTTCATATATTCGGTAATCACATTTTTGGTTTGACTTTTTATGTGTGTGATTATATTTTTCATTCTTTTTTTTTTTTTAGACAGAGTCTCACTCTGTTGCCTTGGCTAGAGTGCCGTGGCATCAGCCTTGCTCACAGCAACCTCAAACTCCTGGGCTCAAGCAATCCTTCTGCCTCAGCCTCCCAAGTAGCTAGGACTACAGGCATGTGCCACCATGCCCAGTTAATTATTCTATATAATTTTAGTTGTCTAGTTAATTTATTTCTATTTTTAGTAGAGATGGGGTCTCGATCTTGCTCAGGCTGGTCTCAAACTCCTGACCTCAAGCGATCCTCTCACTTCAGCCTCCCAGAGTGTTAGGATTATAGGCGTGAGCAACCCACACCCAGCCTATATTTTTATTTCTATGTATGTTTAACTATAGCTTATCTTGAATATATTTTGGTATAGAGTATGAAGTGAAGAATTTAAAATATCCTTCAAATGATGAACCAATTGTTCCAATACTATTTATTGAATAATCCTTTAAGGATGGATCTTAACAGGTGGGGATAGGGGCAGGTTATTTTGAGCAGAGGGATCATATGACTCCAGATGGCAAGAAGTCCAGTTTGGCTAGAGCCCAGAGTCTGTGTGAGGAGTGGGTGATGAACAATGGATCTGGGAGGTACCTAGACTGGGTCCCATTAAAGAGGACTTTGACTTGTAAGCAGGGAGCTTGGGCTAAATTTAAAAGTCGAGGGGGAGTTCACATCAGACTGTGTGAACAGGAGTGTGATCCCTCCAGCTCTGTGGTTAAGGAAGTGACTCATGGTAGAGGACAGAATGGGTGGATTGGGGTGGGATCCAGGATGGGCCCTCATCTAGGAGGCAATGACCAAGTTGCAAACCAGAGCCAGTGAGGACTGGGTGAAGCTGGTGGCAGCTGGTGAGAGAGGAAGGAGCATGTGGGGCCTTTGGGTCAGGATTTAAAAACTGAACAAGGGGGAAGGACATGGTGCTATAATCCCAGCACTTTGGGAGGCTGAGGGAGGAGGATCACTTGAGGCAAGGAGTTTGAGACCAGCTTGGGCATGCATGTGTAGTCCCAGCTACTAAGAGGCTGAGGCAGGAGGACTGCTTGAGCCCAGGAGTTTGAGGTTACAGTGAGCTATGATCATGCCCTGTCTCAAAAAAACCCCCAAAACCAAAAATCAAAACTAATGTGGCTAGATCTGGGGCCAGAGACCAGGGCCTTAGTAGACCTTAGTAGAATGAGGCTTTTCAGGGGGATGAACCCTTTACTCTCTTGATGAAGATGATATCAAGCACTGAATTGAGACTGCTGCAGATGTTAGGTACTCCTCCCCGATGTAATTCACAATACCCGGCACACAACAGGATGAGCTGCTTGGATGCATTTTTGGAATACCAAATTATTTCCCCAGAAGTTTATTACTTCTTGGTGGCCTTAAGCCCCTGCTTTGACTGCTTTTTCATAAATTGAGCATGAGAATGGATCTAACTGTTGGCATGTTAACTTTGGGGAGCTGGCTGAATGCCCAAGTGGCTGTGGGACCCAGAGAAATGGAGTCTAGAAGAAGGACAAGTAACTGAGGTGCAGATTTGGGGTCCTCCAGTAGACAAGTGAATCAGATGTCAGGCTCAGAGGGGGTTGTGTGGGGAAATCAAGGACACGGAAGATAAGGAGAAACCAAGATTGAGGGGTCAGAAGACTGGGAGGTCACAGGTGGGCTCCACATGGGCTTCCTTGCAGGTCTTGGAAACACACCATGAGTCACACAGCTCTTAGGTGCAGAGCCTGGAACTCAAGTCTTCTGATTCTAAATCCTGTGGCTTTGACACTGGGCCACTTTGGGGACTAGGAGGATAGAAGCCAGATGTCAAAATCCTCACAAGTGAACATGTGAGCACAAAGTGCGGAGCTTCCCCACAGGGCAGAGGGTGACAAAGGACAGGAACTGGCAAAGGGGACAGGATGGAGTCTGTTTTGCCCCAGAGATACCCGAGCTGGCTCCAAGGCTGAGGAGAGGAGAAAGCTTGCCAAGGGGTCACTGCAGAAGCCCCTCAGTGGAAAGTGAAAAGCGTCCTTTTTCTTCTGAGATCAGGGAGAGGAGACACGGGAGCTTCCGGTGGAGAGGAGGGAAGTTGAAGCAGCTCCTGTCGAAAGGGCCCCAGAGTGAGGCCACACGAAGGAGAGGCTGCAAAGCCCTGTGAAGCCTGGCTGGACGAGAGGCTGGACGAGAAGCTGGCCGAGCAGCCGTAGGGCCCGCCAAGGCTGGGGCAGAGCGGGTGGGCTAGATCCACACCTTCCAGCAGCTGGGAGGCTGGGCTGGAGGCAGCAGATGGAAGCGCGCCTTGCCAGGGCTGGGGGACGGTTGGGGTGGGGGATGCCAAGTCCTGGGGACCGCAGGCTCAGATGGCCAGCCCTGGGCAGGGCCAAGCTGGGCACTCAAGGGAACCAGGCCAGGAGAATGAGGAAGGGCTCACACATTGCAGGAAGGGCATGCCTTTGTTTTCACATTATTATTATTTTTTTAACTTAAAATTTAAACTTACAGAACAGTTGCAAGAATGGTACTCTTTATACAGATCCCCAAATGCTAACATGTGCCTATGTTTGGTTCATCACACTCTGTCTCTCTCTCTCTCTCCATTTCTCTCTGTCTGTCTCTCTACAGACATATAGATGTATAGTATTTACATATTTTTTTCTCCTGAAAATTTGAGAATAAGCTGCAAATGTGATGCCCATTTACCTCTAAAAACTTCAGGATCTATTTCCCAAAACAAGGACACCCTCTGGTCTAACTAGAGCACAGGGATCAAAATCAAGAAACTGGCACAGACGTGACGCTGTTATCTAATTTGCAGGCTTTGTTCAGATTTTGCCAAGTGTCCCGAATGCATCCTCCTTTTTTTTTTTTTAAGGAAAACATTGTAGAAGAACCAATCGCATCCTCTGCAGCGAAGGAGAGTCTCGGGTCTCATAGCATTCAGCTGCCATGCGCCCCTCCTTTAATCTGGAGCCATCCCTGAGTCTCTCTTTGTCTTTCACATCAGTGATATTTTCAAGAGTGAAGGCCAGTTATTTTGTAGACTGTCCCCACTTTGGGTTTGGAGGTGCTTCTTGATCACAATCTGAAATCCTCTACCGCCCCTGCTGGCTCCACTCCCGACAGGGAGCAGAACACTGTGGCTACACCCCACCCAGCCAGTGTGAGGAGCTAGGAGGAAGAGGTGAATGAGATGATTGAAGGTCCCAGGGTCGGTGGGCGAGACAGGGGCTGGCAGGAGCCTGGGGGCAGTCAACAGGGGTTGCCTTGAAATCCATAGTGGAAACTTGCACTCAAACTCCCACAGCATCCTGCTTTGAGCTGCACAGGAGCTGCGGTCTTCCCTGCCTTTCCCACCCCTTTCCCATCTGAGGAAACCGGACTGGAGGGAACAAGGAAAGAGGAAGGTGAGGAGACACTGTTGCCATGGGCACGCCACCCCAGTGGGTGCTGGCAAGCTTTCCAGGCCAGGCACCTCGCGCTGCAAATGCGTTGCAGCCTGACACTCGGCCGAGTATCCAGCTGGCTTGCTTTGAAGTCTCTAGTGACATCTTCTTGGATTCGTATGGCTGAAAGCAAGTGTGTGTGTCTTGCACAATCTAAAGAGATTGCCTCACCCTGGCTCTGGGCAGAAGGCCCACACCTGCTGTTTATTCTGGGGATTTTTGTCTTCTGCAAGGTAGAAAGTCAATTCCCTGAGTTAGTGTTGGGTTCCAGGGAGCACAGTTTCTCAGCCTTGGGGCTTAACAGTCAGCTCAGCCACCTGCTGTGATTTGTGGTCCCTCTCTGGGCACTCACAGAGGCCAGGAGGCAGCCTTACGCACAGCTGCCAGGCCCTGTGGAGCCTGCACACACCCCCTTCCCCCGGGGCCTCAGAAGCCCCAGGAAGATTTATATGTTAAAGAACCGGTGCCTGGGGACATTATAGACCTCCGCTGCCCAGCACTCTTGGGGCGAGTTATTCACTTCTGTGGGTCATGCCCCCTTCCCATCTGTAAAATGCAGATGGCCACGTGTCCCTCACGGAGCTGGCCTGAGCCGGGAGGGGGCAGTGAGTGCAGGCACTTGGGGGACGTGTCTGGCACATCCTTGCTCAGAAACGGTGCTGCTGTTGATGCTATTCACAGATGGGGCCGAGCTTCCTCCATAACTCCCCTGCCTGGCTCCGTGTTCTGTAAATACTGTACTGGTTTCAGCCAATGTTGTGTTGAGAGAACATACAAACAAAACCCAGATGTACTTTTGTCATTCTTTGGGAAGATGTGTGTTTGTTGGATGAAAGAGTTGAAGCCCCATATGCAATAATCTTTAAGGGAACAGGACCCCTAGTAACAGAGTGGCTGGAAAGTGTATCAGCTGGTGATGAATAAACAGGTCCGCGGAGGTCATAATGAGGGTGGCTAGTGTTTGAACCCACTCATTTATGTCCCGAAACAGCAGGGGAAGGATGCACACACATGGCCTCCTGTGGGTGGCCTCTGCCCCTCGTGGGGGCTCTCAGCCAACAGCTGAGTATGAGGTGCCTCCTCCCAGACTCCCAGCTGCCCCGAGCCCTGGCCAGAGCCAGCTGTTGTGCCAACAAAGCCTCCAGTCAGAGATGCTTGTCCCAGCTGCTGTGGGGAACAGGTTTGACCTTTCCCAGTGCCCCATAGGTCACTTGTGGTCTTTCCAGGGAGCCGGCCAACAGCCCATCTGTTCTGGCTCCTCGTCTCACCCTGAAAATCCCCTTCCCCACATGCCCCACCAGTGTCCCTCACTTCCTGGGGATTCTATTTCTGCCGCCCCTGAACCTTCCAGAAGGGCCTTCTGGCTCGGAACCAGGTTCCTGGCTTGTTACTCCGTCTGCCCTTCTGCCTGATTAGAGCAAGGGTCTCACACAGGCTGGACGATGCCCAAGCACGGACTGAGCACAAAGCAAGGCCACGTGATAGAAGGCGGAGGGTCCTTAATGACGGCGGCCTGGACTGTGTCACTGCCTTTAAAAAATCTTTAAGGTAGGGAAGTTACAAATACTGAAGTGGGGGAAGATTAGAACAAACCCTGTGGGACTGGATTAGAATGATTGGTATGAGCTCATGGTTTTATTATACACACATACATGCACAGATAAAGAAATACACATATACATATTCACACACACATACAGGAACACACACATTTGCATATTCACACACATGCAGAAAGATACAGAAATACACACATTTATACATCCACACACAGATAGATATAAAAACACACACATAAACATATTCACACACATGCACATAGATATAGGTATACATAGATATATGTGTACATACACATATGTGGGTAGATACATAAATACACACACAGACACACAGGAATGGCCATACGTATTCATACACATATGTTTCCTAGAAGCAATGATGTCTGGTGGGGATGAGCACACCTACCCCCCAGATCGTGGTTTATTAATACCATTCTCTATGAAAAGGAACCAGAGCTCCTTGGAGAAATGGCTACTTCCAAGGCAGAAGTCCCAAAGCTTTAGTTGAGCGTGGAAAATCTTGTGTCAGAAAGTAAGTGAAAGTCTGAGGAGAGGAAAAAAGAGGAAAGAGAGAGAGAGAAAAAAAGAAAGTGCTCAAAAAGTGAGGGGACATGTCAAAGGGACACTCCTGCTGGCTAAATCTGGGACAATGTAAGCATCAAATAAATAATGGTGGCAACATATTATCAGCTGCTGAATAGGATAAGAGTCCATGTGTACATGCTGATATACACAATGAGAGCAAGAAAGACTCTTCCTTGGAGTAAACACAGACCAGTGGGTGAAAGTTTGCTAAGTGGATATTACATAGTCTTAAAGTATCTCCCCATAAGTACTTATTAATTACAAAGGGAAAAACAGCAACTGTACAGTGGTAAACCCGGAAGTCACTGCCTTAATCCAGTGATCACAGTTAACAGCTGCTGGAATGGGACACCACGAGCCTCTTGATCCAATCACCAAGAAGGACACAGCATCGTTTCCGTGGTATTCCTACCCAAAGTGCAAAACCTGCGTTTAATCATGAGGAAACAGCAGACAAACTCACACTGAGGGAAATTCCACAAAATTACAAAAATGTCAATGTCATAAAATACAAAAACTGAAGAACTGTTTCAGATTAAAGGAGAATTAAGAGACAATGGCAGTGTGTGTTTTGGGCTGTTCTTTGCTACAAAGAACATTATTGGTGAAATCTAAATAAGGTCTGTAGATCAGAGGATAACATGGTGTTACTGTTAATTAATTTCCTGATTTTGATAATTGTACTTTGGTTATATAGGGGAATATCCTTGTTTTTAGGAAACACACCCTGAAGTATTTGGAAGTAGAAAAGGTGTCATGGCTGAAACCTACACTCAAACCATTCAGAGAAAGACATAAATACGCACAGAGAATGACAAAGCAAATGTGGGAAAATATTAACAACTGGAGAATGGGTGGAGGATATTAAATTAAACAAGCAGGAGGCCATTAGCCTGAGGCTGTTTCCATTCTTTGAATTCCTACATAACAGAATGCAATCTAACTTAGTACACAACCAAACTGAAACTTAGTTTAGGAGTATGTTTTTTTTTTAACAAATAGCCGGATTTCAGCCAATTACAAACAGTCTACTTTCAGCCAATCACAGTTAGCCAACTCCTCACATCATGCCCAAATGAGGCAGATGCCTGGTTCTAGCTAATCAGGTGATTTCTCTACTCTGTTTTTAGTGTTCGGCCTATAAAAGCTCACTGTCCACACTGCTGGGCAGAGCTCCCTAAACCTCTTCTGATCCTGAGTCCTACCTGATTCATGAACTGTTCTTTGCTCAAATAAACTTTATTACATTTATTGCTTATAAAGTTTTTTATGTATGTAAATTTTGTTAGTGCTCTTTGTTCCATTATATCCTTTTCATTTTCACTGTCTAGGTTAGCGTGTAATCCTTATAACCTGTCCATTGCCCATTTAGACTCTCTGTTAAGATTTTCTGAGTGCCTCTGAGCAGCCTTAAGGTCTCCCTGGGCAGAGAAACAGGCCTTTGGGATACCTTTAACCACTTACCATGTTCTACCCTGGGGTGCAGCTATTTATGAAGTTTTATTTTCCTACACACCTGCAAACTTCTTGAGAGTAGGAAATATGTCTAGTCTTTGTGTCTCTTTTATAGTAAACACTCAGTAAATTTTTAAGGAAACTAAATTGAAAAGAAGAATGAATTTTCAACTTTCCATTCATTAAGCATGGAAACAGAGCACATACATGTTAGATAATTGCAACTGAGTTATAACTGATGATGTCACTATGTTTTCCCTCCTATAAAAAATGTGTTTTCTTTTTAAAAATATGCTTTTATTGTAGAAAATTTGGAAAATTCAGAAAAGAAAATGAAATGTTAGTGCTTAACCTTCAGAGTTTTTCTTATGCAAAATTTTAAATGCAAATGTACACTCATGTGCATATACATATATTTGTATTATAAAACTAAGATCCTACTATGCGTACTTATGTGTAACATTAAGTTTTTATTTTATGCACAGAATTATATTGACCAGAATCTTTGGTTCATGATGCACTCTGCCGTGTGGAGGCACAATTCCACCTTGAGGGTCCTCAGTCTTTTAAGGCCTTCAACTTACTGGATGAGGCCCACCCACATGGAGAAGTGTCATCTGCTTTACTCAAAATCTACCAATTTAACTATTAATCTCATCTAAAAATGTCTTCACAGCAACAAGACTGGTATTTGACCCAAAACTGGGTACCATGGCCCAGCCAAGTTGATACATAAAATTAACCATCACATAAGTAGTCTCCTGGGCTTTTGTTCACTTCATGTTATAGTATGTAGGTTCACCCATGTTTTGTGTTTATCTGGAGTTAATTAATGTTTACCACTGTATACTATTGCATCATGGGCAAATATTATCACCATATATTCATCTTCTGCCCATGAGCATCGGGGTTGTGGATGCTCTCACTCACTGGAACTTGCCTCCTGGGGCAGATGCCCCTGGGAGTGGTTTCCTGAGTTGTCAGGCATGTGAATGTCTGAGTTTGTAAGGAAATGCCCAGTGCTTCTCCTAAGTCATTATACCTATTTCACTTCCCCTGCAGACATATGTGTGTGTGTGTGTATACATGTTTATAAGTAAAATGAGATCTCTTTGATCCATAACCTCTTCAGCTCTTGGTATTGTCCAATTCTTAATTTTGGCATAGATGAAAAGTACTATCTCTTGTTGCTTTGGTTTACATTTCCATGATTGCTGAGGAGGCCAAGCATCTCTTCAAGTGTTCGTTGACTATTACCTATCTCCTCTTTGGTGAAATATCTTTTCATGTCTTTTGCCCCTTTTTCTATTGGACTAGGAGGTCTGTACACATTCAAAATGCAACCATTTGTTGTTTATGTCTTCTCTATTTGTAGCTTGTCTTTTACTTTCTTTAGGATATTTACAAAAAGTTTAAAATTTTTTGTTTAATTGTGGTAAGAATGTTTAACATATCCACCCTCTTAGATTTTAAAGTGCATAATACTGTAGTGTTAAATGTAGGGATAGTGTTGTACAGCAGATCTCTAGGACTTAGCTTGCATAACTGAGACTTTATACCCACTGATTAGCAATTCCCCCTTCCCCTAACCCCTCACAACCACCATTCTCCTGATTGTATGAGTTTGACTATTTTTGTTCCCCATAGGAGTGGTATCACGCAGTGTTTGTACTTCTAAGACAGGTTTATTTCGCTTAGCATAATGTCCTCAAGGTTCATCCATGTTGTTGCAAATTGCAGAATTTTCTTTCTTTTTAAGGCTGAGTAATATTTCATTGAAGGTACATACCATATTCCTTTATCCATTCATCCGTCAGTGGGCATTTTAGGTTGTTTCCATAGTGAATAGTGCTGCTGTGTACATGGAGTGCATTTATCTCTTCAAGATTCCGATTTCAATTCTTTTGGATAAATACCAGCAGTGGGATTGCTCAGTCATATGCTAGTTCTACTCTGAGTTTCTCAAGGAACCTTTCTACTGTTTCTATAGAAGTTGCATGAGACTCTTCAGGGGATTCTTAACGACAGCATGTTCAGTTTATTTGCCAGTATATCATAGTGTGTGGTGTTCTCATGTCAGAATCACCCAAAGAGCCTGTCGCATCCTAATCTAATTAGTCCAGGATGAGGCCTGGCCATTGTTATGTTGCGAAGCTCCCCAGTTGAGTCTAATGCGCAGCTGGGCTGGAGGACCATGAACCACGTCCTGCCGTTGAGAGGCCACTCGATTTGAATCAGAAATAAAGAAAACATAATTATTAAGACAGCATTCAAGCAGTTCTAGCAAGGGGGAGGTGGAGTGGAGAAGAATGGACATGAGGAAACTTCCAGCATCTGAACCAACTGTGTGAAGCTGAGAACCACTCGCCCGAAGGAGGATGGAGCAGGAAGGTGGGCCCTGAGGCCTAGCAGCTCCCATCAGCTGCTCAGCAAAGGTGCCTTGTGTGTCCCTCAGTGTGTCTACTGTTCATCTTGCAGACCTGACGTGTGATTGTCATCTTCTCAGTTAAACAAGCCATATGTGAGTACTTTCTCAGTGGGAGAGACCTAGAAGAACTGGAGCATGTAGAGCACAGTGGAAGTCACTCCTTGGCCCGTCCGGGATGCCCACCTCACCCTCCACACTCCTGCCCCTCCCAGGAGGTACCACCTTGACAGCCAGGTCCTTCCCGGCTGACAATGACCTGGGTTTCCACCACTTTGGTTGCTGGTGGAGCTGGACCTGCACCCCAGTGCCACCTTGTGTGCCTGCTCCAATCACCTCCCACTGCTAGCTTCGGTCCCGTCACCCCCTTGGGCTTCCCGGTGGCCCCTTCATGCTTGCCCTTGAGCATTCGATGGGCTCTCTGTGAACTTTAGCAACTTTTTCAATGGGGCCATTCCCCGCTAGCCAGCCCTGGTCTTTCTGTGGCTATTGGATTCCTCCACTGGCTTTGTGGCGTGGAGCAGGCCTAGCCGGGCATCCTGCCTCCGTCTCAGACTCCATGTGGCTGAGACCAGTCCCCTGGAGTGCTGCCAGCCCCTCGGCTGTCCTCACTGTCGGGGGCCTGGCTACGCCATCTGCTCCCACGCCGCGGGCCATGGCTGATCAGAAGTGGAGCCCAACACCAAGGGGTAAAGCCCATTGACTGAAGCCTTGAATATCTCTCTATTTCCGAGCCTGTCTGCTCTTCTGTTTTTAGAGTATAAAAGGGTAAACTCCTCTCGGGCGGGGATTATAGTTTCTCTCTTTTTGATAAATTAGCAGAGTAGTATTTCCGGGCCTGCTGGGTCAGATAAGCAATGAGATCTGTCACCCTCTTTGTCTTCCTCTGGTTGAATTGCTTCTTTGTTTAACTCAAGTTTTCATTCAGGAGGTAGAAATATTCTTAAAGTACATTTTATTAAAGACTTACTAAAATATTAAAGGAAATGTAAAATAAAAATATTTTCACACCTAATCCTGCCGCCCTAGTGCGCCTGTTTTCCCCATTTCCAGTTTGTCTGGCTCTCTTCTACTTTCCACTAACGAGTACGTATATTTCCATATTGTGGTTATATATCACATAATGAAAAAATAGTTTTCTCCTTTTCTCCCCTACTTTACATTATTGCACAAACAGGTTGCCATGTTTAATGTTGTCTTAGCTATTACCAATTTAAGTGAGCTGATAGGATTGATTTGCACACTCTGTGATTGGAAATTCAGGTTGTTTCCAGGTTCTTGTTTTTTTTTTTTTTTTTTGAGACAGAGTCTCACTTTGTTGCCCTGGCTAGAGTGAGTGCCGTGGCATCAGCCTAGCTCACAGCAACCTCAGACTCCTGGGGTCAACCAGTCCTACTGCCTCAGCCTCCCAAGTAGCTGGGACTACAGGCATGTACCACCATGCCCGGCTAATTTTTTGTATATATATTTTTAGTTGGTCAATTAATTTCTTTCTATTTTTTTTAGTAGAGACAGGGTCTTGCTCAGGCTGGTTTCGAACTCCCGACCTCGAGCAATCCGTCTGCCTCTGCCTCCCAGAATGCTAGGATTACAGGCGTGAACCACCAGGTTCTTGTTTGTCGTAAGCAACATACACATGCGCGAGCAATCGTGAGGTTCCCTCATGTCCCCTGCATCTGGTGCCAAGCTTTGTTGACCTCTGACTCTGTTTCCCCACACTGTAGTTGGATCATTTTTTCTAAACATGAACTTTAAGAGATCAGCAACTAATAACTATATGGGAAAACTTGAGGAGAAAATTGAAATGCATGCAGGATAAAGAATATGTATTATAGGTTAAATATCCCTTATTTGAAATGCCTGGGACCAGAAGTGTTTTGGATTTTGGATTTTTTTCAGATTTTGGAATATTTGCATATACAAAATGAGATATCTTGGGAATGAGACTCAAGTTTAAACACAAAATTTATTTATGTTTCTCATATACCTTATACACATAGCTTGAAGATAAGTTTCTTCTTTTTATTATCCAATTAAACATCTCCCAAAACCTGAAGATAATTTTTTATTTCTCCATTTTTGAAGGACTGAAGATAATTTTATCCAATATTTTTAATAATTTTGCGCATGGAACAAAGTTTGTGTACATTGAAACATCAGAAAGCAAAAGTGTCACTATCGTCAGCAGCCCACATGGACAACTGGCAGTGTCATGTTGGTGCTCAAAAAGTTTCAGATTTCGCAGTATTTTGGATGTTCAACCTGTATGGGCTCTTGAGCGCCCCCTGTCCCTGCACATCTGCCGTGGGAGCTCCCTTCCCTGCTCGGCCGCCTGCCCGCCTCCCTGGCGACTCCTCTCATCCCCCCAGATTGAGCTTCAAAGGCCTCTTGCGTGGCCTGTGCCTCGCTGTCCATCCGAGCCGCACCGTGGTGGCCAGCTGCAGGGCCCAGGCCCATGTCCGCACTCCTGCCACCTGTTTAGTCCCACTAAGCGTCCCTAGTCAAGACTTGAATAAGACACTATTATTAAATGTGCAGATGAACTAAAACCAGCAGGAACAGCTAGTAAGAGAAAAAATAAATCAGGATTTGAATGAACCACAAGAGACCCTGGCAAAGACCTGTGCTGGGGGCAGAGCCCCTCGGTGGTTCAGCCACACCCCTACGATGGTTATCAGAGTTCACCTATGGACGTAGACAAGGACTCGAAGACAGCACTGAAAGTGAATAATTTTTTTTGCAGGCATGGTAGAATTATGGGCGATGTTTTCCTTTTATATAAAATTCTCATAAATGTTTTCCAATATAACCACTGTGTAAATACTACTAATAAAGAAATCCTTCACAAGGGACAAGATTGGAGAAGCCGCCTTGACAACAGCTCGAGAGAAGGAGCCTTGGAAGGGCTGGTGTCCACAGCTCCAGCTTGTGGCCGCTGAAAAAGCAAACGGGGCCTCAGGTTCTGTCCTTGGGGGTGGGGCGTGCAGAGCAGACCAAGAGGGTCACACTCGAGACAGCAACTACAGGAAACAGATTGGACTTTCATCAAAATTTAAAAGTTTTATCCACCAAAGGATACTATCAGGAGTGAAAAGACAGCTGACAGAATGGGATAAAATATTTGCAAATCATATCTGATAAGGGATTAATATCCAGACTATATAAAGAACTATTAATAAAACTCAACAATAAAAAAGAAATCCAAAAATGGCAAAGACTTGAATAGGTATTTCTATGAACCAGACAGAGAAAAACGGTCTGTAGCGTGTGAGGAGACAAACCCAATGGTGTGCTCACTTTGCATAAGTCACTATACCTGTTATACTCCAACTAAAAACTTAAACAATGTATTATGGCGGGCCCTGGGGGTCATTTAGATGGTAGCAGTTTGGTTGTCCAAATTTTTAGATCCTAGAAATCCGTGCAGCTTGACTGCCAGATGTCAGACCTGGCCTTGGAAAAAAGACACTGGCATGAGCACAGGAGGGTCAGGGGTCAGGGTGGAAGGGGATCCAGGCTGCAGCCCACACAACCAGGGCTCAGTCCCACAGGGAAGCCATGAGGCCAGGGGCCAGGTGGCCTCTCCGAGGGGGCAGAGGCCCAGGCCCATGGGGCGACTCAGTCTGGGATGACTGTCACAGCTGTCTGTGTGTTGCCCCAAGCTCTCATGGCTTCTGGCTGGTGGTCCTGGGCCTGTGGGCAGCAGGGCCAGATGAGGACCGGCAGGGACTCTACTGGATGGGTCCTTGGCAGGGAGGGACCCTGCCCCGACTGGGGCCCGTGCCTTCCCGACCTGACTGGTGACCCAGCCCCACAGCTCCCCACTGACTGGGAAATGCCTCCTTCCCAATAACGGGAACGTTTTTAGGATGACAGCTGGTCTCAGAGGTGTGCCAGCTCAGCTGTCTGGAAGCAGAGGGAGAGACTGACACCCAGAGGGACAGCGTGACGATTCCCGGGTGGCAGGGCGAGAGAGACAAGCGCTTCTAACAGCCAGGGCTTGGGGCCACCCCAGGGAGCAGCTTTGGACTCTGCTCAGGCCTGGCTGGCTCCTCTCCAAGTGCATTGTCAACAGAGGGATAGGGACATCACTTTTTTAAATTTTAAAAATAAAATCTTGATCACAAAACAAAATCAAGAGAGCCAGGGCCTGCCCCATGTCTGGCACAGACCTACCGGACAGGGTTGCCCCCGAGGCGTGTCATCTCTTTCACTTTCTCAGCTCTAGACGCTGTGGGATACTGGGGAGGGCAACTCCAATCCCATTTCTAGCAGCCTCCGTCTCCACTCCTCATCTGTCGTGTGGCCTTTGACACACACTTGCCAGATTCAGCAAATAGAAGGGCCACGAAGTACAAGGACCCTGCATTCTCCCATCAGCCGCTGGGGACTTAGACTCAGACTCGAGGGAGACACGCACCTGATTTCAGGAGAGCGTGGAGCAGAGGCCCCGGGACAGGCGTGTTTCTAAGGGCAGGATGGTGAGGCTGAGGCCAGGTAGGTCCTAGATCCACTCAGGCCTCTTCCCTGCCGGCCCCACCCGGCCCAGCCCTGCCTCAGGTCAGCCGTCCACCCGAAGTGCCTTTCCTCCTGGGTGGTGTCTGACTCCTGGCCACCAGCAGTGCTCCTCGCATGGCTCTCTTTGTGCAGCCTTGCTTCACACACGCTGCCCGTGACAGTCTGCCTCTGAGGGTACGTCGTGGGACACAGACACAAGCTGCGATCTGCTCAGACAATGTGGGGACACTCGGATTTGGAACCACTCAGAAACCATCCAGTGATTGAGCACATACTGTTTGCTGGTTTCTGGGTCAGTAACACCTGTACACCAGCAGTCCCCAACCTTTTGGCACTAGGGACTGGTTTCATGGAAGACAATTTTTCCGTGGACTTGGGGGGTGGTGTGGGGACGGTTTGGGGACGATTCAAGCACATCACATTTACTGTGCAGTCAGCCTCTCTGCTAGCGATAATCTGTGTTTGCAGCTGCTCCCAGCGCTAGCATCACCACCTCGGCTCCACCCCAGATCGTCAGGCGTTAGGGTCTCATGAGGAGCCGCACCCCGCATGCCTGGCAGGTGCAGTGCACAGTAGGGTTCGCGCTCCTGAGAATCCAACACCTCACTGATCTGGCAGGAGCATGGTGATGCCAGGGAAGGGGAGTGGCTGTAAATACAGATGAAGCTTTGTTCACTCACCTGCTGCTCCCCTCCTGCTGTGGGGCCTGGTTCCTAACAGGGACAGGTACCAGTCTGTGGCCCTGGGTTTGGGGACAGCAGCTGTAACGATGGAGGCAGGCAGGGAGTAAGAGCAAGGTAGCTGGTGGAATCCCACGGCTGCTGTACCCAGCTGCCTCCTGGGGTTGTGGGCAGGGTGCTAACTCAGTTTATGTTCGTAATCTTGTTTCTCTGGCCAAGTGCATTCTGAGCTCCAAACAGTGACATTATAGATGAGCTTTTCAACTCTCCCAGGCCCTGGTCCTTTCTCCCCGAGGCCTCTGCACACTCCACCCCCCAGCTCTGCTTCCCAAACTCTTCCTGCTCCCTGGTCGTGCCCCTAACCCCAGGCCCTGCACCTGGTGTGGTCTCCCCAAACCCTTGCCCTCCCTCCTCCTCGGGTGTCCTTAGTACCCAGCTTCCGTGTCACCATCACCTACTTCAGGACCCTTGGTCTGCCCCAAAATTTAGTGGCTAAAAGCAATACCACTTTGCTTTTGCTCACAAATCTGCCATTTGGCAAGGCTCAGTGGGGACTGGTCATTGGTGCCACTCAGTGTCAGCCAGGGTGGCTCAAGGCTGGGGCTGGAGCCATCTGACGTCTCACCCACCGGCAGTCTGGCAGCTGATGCCTGGCTATTGGAACGACCCCAGCTGGGACTGTTGGCCTGACGCGGCCGGGGACCCCTCCATGGGGCCTGGGCTTTTTCCTGCCGCAGGGGCAGGATCCAGGTTGAGCATCACTGGAGGAGAGCCAGGCAGTGCCACGTGGCTGCAGCGGGCACATTCGCCTCCTCCTCGGCACGTTTCTTAGCGACACACACACTCCGGCTGTCCCGGATGGAGGCCCCTTTGTGGCCTCCGTCACCTTTTTCCTTTTCACACATTGTTTCTTCTGGTGAGCATGCACAGCTTCTGTACTTTAGAAGACAGAAAATAAAACAGAATTCTAATTTCCTTTTACTTTAATTTCAGTTCTAGACCCCTAATTATAATTCACTCAAATCGTAGTATATGAACGCCCCACATGTGGCCCACTCATCTTTTCTGGTACCATTTCTAATTATTTGATAAAGATAATAGAGTGAATTAATACTCCACCTTTTGAAGGCTTATGGATTTAGGCTGAGTGAAAACATTTCTGCTTTAGA
The DNA here is from genome assembly GCF_040939455.1 of Microcebus murinus. Taxonomy (NCBI): domain Eukaryota; kingdom Metazoa; phylum Chordata; class Mammalia; order Primates; family Cheirogaleidae; genus Microcebus; species Microcebus murinus. Next base: position 9,904,351 of record NC_134112.1, on the reverse strand, counting down.
AATGCTACAGTCAGTGGTCTCTGTGCTATTTTTTTTTTTGAGACAGAATCTCACTCCGTTGCCTGGGCTAGAGTGCCGTGGCGTCAGCCTACCTCACAGCAACCTCAAACTCCTGGGCTCAAGTGATCTTCCTGCCTCAGCCTCCCCAATAACTGGGACTACAAGCATGCACCACCATACCTGACTAATTTTTTCTATATATTTTTAGTTGGCCAATTAATGTCTTTCTATTTATAGTAGAGACAGGGTCTCGCTCTTGCTCAGGCTGGTTTTGAACTCCTGACCTTGAGCAATCCACCCACCTCGGCCTCCCAGAGTGCTAGGATTACAGGCGTGAGCCACCATGCCCGGCTGGTCTCTGTGCTATTGATGTCATTTCTGGCCCATGTTTCAGCCCAGACAGGTGAGCACCCACTCGGGGTTCTCCCAGAAAACATAATGTGTGTGTGTGTGTGTGTGTGTGTGTGTGTGTGCACATGCGTGCATGTGTGTAGCTCCTGTTGACATAGCGACTTGGTTTGGGAGAAGTAACCTACAGACCAGGCTTTTACAGCAGGTTCTGTAGTTTAAACAAATTCTTTTTCTTTGAATCATAGAGGAGCAGCCTCACATGATGGTGAAGTCTGTACCTTCTCTAATCCCGTTTCAGTGCCGCCGTGTGGCTGCCACAAGCACACATTGTTCCAAATAGGGATTTTTCCCAGGCAACAGGTTTGGGTATATCTGTATGAGTAGTTTGATTTTTTTAAAATCAGGCAATGCAAACACCTTAATGATTAATGTAATAGATTTTTTGAAAAATTATAAAAATTCTTTGTTAATTATCCGTATTCCTATTAGGAATTTTAGTGCTTCTTATATTTTTGGCAATAGTTAAACAAATACAGTCTTGGGCCGGGCGCGGTGGCTCACGCCTGTAATCCTAGCTCTCTGGGAGGCCGAGGTGGGCGGATTGCTCGAGGTCAGGAGTTCGAAACCAGCCTGAGCAAGAGCGAGACCCCGTCTCTACTATAAATAGAAAGAAATTAATTGGCCACATAATATATATAGAAAAAATTAGCCGGGCATGGTGGCGCATGCCTGTAGTCCCAGCCACTTGGGAGGCTGAGGCAGAAGGATTGCTTGAGCCCAGGAGTTTGAGGTTGCTGTGAGCTAGGCTGACGCCACGGCACTCACTCTAGCCTAGGCAACAAAGTGAGACTCTGTCTCAAAAAAAAAACCAAAAAACAAACAAACAAACAAAAAAAAAAACAAATACAGTCTTAAAGACTACATTGAAAATATTTAATTCGCCCATGTGAATTAAGTTAGAGGCAGGGTCTAAACAGTGTCTACATAAGAACAGACCCTCCTGATGGGAGGTCTCAGGCCTTGGGGAGAGGTACTTGGTTGGGTGGAAAGAACCGGAGCCCTATCCCTACACATCTGAGAGTGGAAGTTCCCTCTGTTGAGAATGAGGGTATTAACATCTACCTTCAAGGTTAGTCGTAAAGATGAAGTGAAGTGTGTGTATGTGAAAATGCTTCGAAAATATCTGAAATCATTTCTCAGCCTGGCATTGGGCAAGTTCTGCCCTTGGGTTCAAATACTCAGATTAGGTCTAGTGTCCTGGAGGGGAAGAAGGAGAACAACATGAGAATCACTTATTCATTCCCTGAGTTGCTTTTGGTCTCCCGCTGAGTGTGGCATGTTGTTGGGTTATAAATATTTATTGGCTGCCTGCTAAGTGTGGCATTCTGGAAAGGTAAACCAGCCTTTGGTAGGGGACAAGAGACAAGTTCACAAACATTCTGAGAGTTCAGAGGGCAGACCACTTCCTGACATATGGGTTTTTTAAAGTTATATAAACTTACAAGCTAAAGGATGACCCCAAAAAAAAAAAAAAAAAAAAGTTATATAAACTATTTTATTTCCAAACTATTATATGTTGATGTTTTATAGAAGAAAAAAATGACAGAGTTCAATTAGCCACTGAGATATAATTGGTTATATTTTCCTTGGGGGTAATATAGAATTTGTTTATTCTTCAGTGGTTTCATGTTTACAAAATACCAGTAAAAATAGTGAGGAAGGGATTCAATCCACCTAACCTATCACATACAGAACAACTAAATATTTTTCTTCCGGAAATTTGGAAGAAATGTTTTCTAAAAGACTGGATATGCCTAATTTTGGTTACTAGTGTCTTAATATTTATTCAATGTTTTACTTTTTTATTGATACATAATAAATATCTATATCTATTATACACACACACACACACACACACACACACATATATATATTTGCACCAACATGGATGGAACTGGAGAACATTATGTTAAGTAAAATAAGCCAGGCACAGAAAGACAAATGTTGCATATTCTCACTCATGGGCGAGCTAAAAAAATTGGTCTCATGAAAGTGGAGAGTATTATGACAGATACCAGAGACTGGGAAGGGTGTGGATTGGGGGATGAAGAGAGATTGGGTACAAACACAGTTAGATAGAAGGAATAAGGCCAAGTGCAGTGGCTCACACCTGTAATCCCTAGCACTCTGGGAGGCCAAGGCAGGAGGATTGCTTGAGGTCAGGAGTTTGAAACCAGCCTGAGCAAGAGTGAGATCCCATCTCTACTAAAAATAGAAAGAAATTAGCTGGACAACTAAAAATCTATATAGAAAATATTAGCCAAGCATGGTGACACACACCTGTAGTCCCAGCTACTTGGGGGGCTGAGGCAGAAGGATCACTTGAGCCAGGAGTTTGAGGTTGCTGTGAGCTAGCCTCATGCCATGGCACTCTAGCCGGGGTAACAGAGTGAGACTGTCTCAAAAAAAAAAAAACAAAACGGAATAAGATCTAATGTTTGATAGCTGAGTAGGGTGACCATAGTCAACAAAAATGTATGTTTCAAAATAGCTAGAGGACAGATCTTGAAATGTTTCTAACACATAGAAATGCTAAATACCCTGACTTGATCACTACACATTCTATGCAGATGTCTGGGTTTTACTCAGGTGGAGATGGCACTGGAGGCCTCTCAGGTGCATGCCTGCGAGCATTCCCCCACCACAACCCGCTTCAGAGCTGCACTTTGGAAAGATGAATCTAATGGGAACATGCAAAGTTGATTAGAAAACAGAAATGAGAAAAAGAAGAGTGTTCCAAGAATTCAGAGTGGAAAACCACCCAGATGCTTTTTTTGGGAGGAGCACCTGGAGGAGAATCTGGGAGAGCACCTAAGGGAGCATCTAAGAGGAGCACTTGGAGGACCCTTGAGGAGCACTCAGGAGCAGTCAAGAGGAACACCTAGGACTACCTGGGGGAGCATCCAGAGGACTCCTTGAAGGAACACTGGGAGGAGCACCTGGGAGGAGCAGAAGGTGTCATGTGGGGAGAGATCACGTTGGGTGTTCCCACTGAGTGGGTGGGCTGGAGGATGGAGAGGTGACAATCTGGAAGACAGATGGGGCTAGAGACAGGCCATCTGTGAGCCAGTGGTTGTTGAAGGGACAGCAGCAACAAGGGACATTCTGAGCATTGTCTGCACACCTGAGTGGGAAATCTGCCCTGGGAAGGAGGAGGGTGTCTCTCTGCTTTGCTGTTAGAGCCGGAGTCACAAGGAGAGTAGACTCTGCCATCTACCCTCCTTTAGTCCCTGCTGGCGAGCCTGGCTCAACAGGGACCAGCCCTCAAACTTGGCAAGTCAGGGGCTTGTGCCCGCCTAAGTGGTCAGCGAGTCCCTCTGAGACCCTCAGACCGCTCCATGCCTGGCCAGGGCCAGCCCTCCTCCCCCTCCTCACTAGGGAATGGTGAGTACGGTAAAGAACAAGGGCCCACAGCTGATGGGGACTGTGGGAACTCAGTCCCAGGGGCCTGGGCTGCTGGGTCCTGTGAGACCTGCTGCCCGGGGCCTCCACACCACCCCACTCTGGCCCTGGGCTCTCAGGGAGTCTGTCTACCTGCACTCCCTGGTGGCCGTCCCTGAGGAGGCTGGTGTGGGAGTATCCTCCCATTCAAAACTGGTATGCAGCAGTTCATGTGTTTGTTCATTCATTCATTCCTGAAATATTTGCTGAGTGCCTTTGGGTCTCCAGGGCTCTAGGGCCGTGCTGCCCGTTCTGGCGGCCACACGCACCCAGAGCCTTGAAGTGCAGCGAGTTCATTGAGAGGTGCGGTGAGTGCAAAGCACATAGTGGGTGTTGGAGGCTCAGTAGTGTAAAAAATGTAAAATATAGTATCAATCATTTTTATATTTGATTGCTCATTAAAATGATTATTTTGAATAAATCATGTTAAATAAGATATGATTAAAATCTATTTCACTTCTTTCTTTCTTTCTTTCTTTTTCTTTCTTTCTTTCTTTCTTTCTTTCTTTCTTTCTTTCTTTCTTTCTTTCTTTCTTTCTTTCTTTCTTTCTTTCTTTCTTTCTTTCTTTCTTTCTTTCTTGCCTGCCTTCCTTCTCTCTCTCTCTCTCTTTCTTTCTTGACTGCATTTCACTCTTTTACCTAGGCTAGAGTACAGTGGTGTCATCACAGCTCACAGCAACGTCGAATTCCTGGGCTGAAGCGATCCTCCTTCCTCAGCCTCCTGAGTAGCTGGGACTACAGGCACACACCACTACATCCAAATAATTTTTAGTTTTTTTTATAGAGACGGATCTCACTGTGTTACCCAGGCTAGCCTTGAACTCCTGGGCTCAAGTGATCCTCCTGCCTCTGCGTCCCAAAGTGCTGGGGTTATAAGCATGAGCCACCATGCCTGCCTCCCAAGTTTTGACTACCAACTTTCTACTTTGCTAAGTAATAATGTTTGAAGAAGCACTGCTCTCAGCAATCAGGAGAGTGTGGTTATCTTAATACCAGAAATGCAGAAAGCCACGGTCAGAATATAGAACTTAATGAAAAACTCATCCCCTGCCCTTTGATTTATTGATTTGTGGAGACCCCAAGTGCTGGGTGAGTTTTCTAAGGAGCCTCTCGTGAGCACATCCACACCCTTGGCTCCTCCTCTCTCGGGCTGCAGTCACTCGCAGGACCACCCGGAGTTGACACAGGCTGTGTCCCCATGTGGGAAAGATGAGGTGTTGGAAACACACTATTGTTGAGGACTGTGGCTGGCACCTCGCTGGGCCCTTCATACACCCTTCATATCTTGATTCTTACACGCAGATGTCCTCATTCATGTGGCTCAGTGGAGGAAACTGAATTTGTGAGAGGCTATGCAAGGTGTCTGGGCCACATAAACTGTAAGAGGATACCCAGATGGCCAACGAGCAGTGAGAAGATGCTCAGCCTCATTAGCAATCAGGGAGAGGCATATCAAAAACGACGCGCTACCACCGACCAAATGGAAAAGACCAGCAGTACCAGGACTTACAGCAGCACCTCCGGTGGGGATGTGAACTGGTGTGGCCACTTTGCAAGCAGTTTGGTGGACACAAAAGTGTGGCCACTTTGCAAGCAGTTTAGTAGACAAATATCCACACATCCTAGGACCTTGCCACGCCACCCAGTGGAAACATGCACATATGCACAGTGGCATTTGCCAGAGCCCCAGACTGGAAAAAGCCAAATATCCATCAACAGAGAAAAAGGAAAAAAAAAATAATCATGCAATAAAACAGCAAACAGGCCAACTGCTGCTACGCACAGCAACTATGATATTTGTATCTAAATGACGTGCTTTCCAAATTTTGCCATTAATATCATGATGAATAATACCTTTATACATGTCTTTATGGAATACTCCTAGATGATGGCTACAAAATAAATTGCTAAAAAGCAGTTGATGAATCAGGCTATGGGATTTCTTAATTTTTATAGATGCTGTCCAGTTACCTTTAGAAAAAGGCTAAATCAATTTTTATGCATACCAGCTATGCCTCAGAGAGCCTGCTTTCCCATACACATGCCAACACACAATGTATATCTGTTTAAAATGTACATTAAACACAAGTAATATTCCTCCACACTTTCACTTGGAGGCTAATTTATTTATGTTGCCTATTTTTAAATCATCTTCAGGGTACTAGTTAAGAAAATGCCACTTGCTGTAACTAACTAACCCTTTTAGGAAGAATATCCCATCAGAAGACAACTCTGTTTCTCTTCTGTGTCAGCAACACAAATAAAAGGTAAGGTCTCTGATCGTTAGCAATGGCAGGATTTGCTCCCAGTGACCATTTGGGAACGTAGTTGGAAGTAAATCATCTGTGTCTGTTTCTTCATCTGGAAGATGAGAGTAAGGATACTATGCCTTACCTCCCGGGGCTAGAATGCTCGTCAGGTAAGGTCACACATTCCAATGTCTGAGTGACAGAGTGAAGACTTCCCCGGTCCCAACCCCCCAGGGAGATAGGAAAGGGCCTACTCTCCCAGAGCTGACCTAGAGCGCCAAGTGAGAAAGAAAAAGGTGCTGGAGAGGGTGAGGCAGGCTGGACCAGCATCTGGGGAGAAGGCAGATCTTGAAAAACCACTTTTCCCAAGAAGTGCATCAGACCAGCATGGACCAGAGAGGTCATGTAGCAGCCAAGCACCCCTCCTTTCTCGTAATATTTGAGGCTTCTTCTGCAGTTTAAGAGCTGTCCAGAGAGCAGAGGGAGGCTTAATGTGGAAGGTGGCTATTTGAAGATACTATGAGGAAACGACACTGAGAAACTAAAGAACGGCAGTAATAAAATATCCAGTGTCTGGGTAATAGTGAAAGGCACACAGTCAAGCCTTGTCTATGGACGTCGCCTCATTCCTGGCACTGCCCCGCGGGCAGGTGCAGAAGACAGCGGAGAATCAGACCGGGGAATGGACCCCCAGCAGAAGAAGCAGGCTCAGGCTTGAGCCTGGACTGTGGGCCCCAACATTGCCCCTGATCCCTGCAGCCCACTGTCTCTGTCCTCAGAGATGGAGAGAAATGTGCTAGAGAAGCCTGTATGTCCAGACAGAGACCCACAGGCTCCTTTGAGAAGTTCCTGTCAAGGATATGATGTGAGCTCAAAATATTTGTTTCTTTTGCAGCATACAATGTATTCCAGAGAAGAAACTTCAGAAGATAGAGCTGAGTAAAAAGAAATAAACACAAATGATACCTCTACACAAAGACAGCCACCATTAACCTTGAAAGTATTTCTTTCCTGTCCTTTTCCCTCTCACAGACATCTCTCTATTTTCCAAAACTGTAATTAAACTATAATATTGTATAACATTTATTTCATTTTTGCCAGAGTGAACCTATTCCTATGTCATTAAATATTATTTCAGCAGTCTTAATGGTACCCAGATGTTCCTTTGTATGATCAACCATGGCTTAGTGAATTTACTTTTAAATATTTTGAAATTTTCCAAAGTCTTACGTTTAAATACAGATGCTCCTTAACTTACGATGGGGTTACATACCAATAAACCCATTCTAAGTTGAAAATGCAGCTCAGAGCGTCTTTGATCAAAGAATCACTGGTGCTTAAAGTCTGAAACCTTGGGGTTGTGTGTTGTTTTTGCACCAATGCAAAGTTGAAAAATCATTAAGTCAAGGCATTGTAAGTCAGGGACCATCTGTATAATATTGTCTTGATGTCTTGGTCTGCTATAACAAAATACTGTAAACTGGGTGGCTTACAAACAGAAATTTATCTCTCACAGTTCTGGAGGCTGGAAAACTACGATCACACACCAGCAGGTTTGGTGTCTGGTGAAGACCTGCTCTGTGGTTCATAGATGGCATCTTCTCACTGTGTCCTCACATGGTGGGAGGTGTGAAGGTCTCACTGAGGTCCCTTTTATAAGAGAACTAATCCCATTCATGGGGGCTCCACCCTCATGACCTAATTACCTCTCAAAGGCCCCACCTTCAAATAATTACACATTGGAGGCTAGGACTTCAACATATGAATTTTGGGGGGGTGGGTCACAAACATTCAGACCACAGCACTTGATACTTCAGCTAGTTCAATTTTGGTGTAAATGTGTGATTCTTTCTTAAGAACCGTCACTGCTCACTGTAAGACATGTTAAAGTAGTGTCTCACATTTTCATTTTCATGTTTTATTACATTTTTACTGTTTTTCATGAATTTATTAACCATTTCTTCTTTGTGAATGTGCTATGTGTTCTTTTTTTTTTTTTTTTTTTTTTTCAGACAGAGTCTCACTTTGTTGTCCAGGCTAGAGTGAGTGCCGTGGCGTCAGCCTAGCTCACAGCAACCTCAAACTCCTGGGCTCGAGTGATCCTTCTGCCTCAGCCTCCCGAGTAGCTGGGACTACAGGCATGTGCCACTATGCCCGGCTAATAATTTTTTTTTTTTATATATATCAGATGGCCAATTAATTTCTTTCTGTTTATAGTAGAGACGGGGTCTCGCTCTTGCTCAGGCTGGTTTTGAACTCCTGACCTTGAGCAATCCGCCCGCCTCGGCCTCCCAAGAGCTAGGATTACAGGCGTGAGCCACAGCGCCCGGCCTGCTATGTGTTCTTTATTCACTTTTCCAGAAGTTTGCCAATATCATAACTGATTCATAAGGACACTGTATATGAATATAAAAACTTCCTATGGCCGGGCGCGGTGGCTCACACCTGCAATCTTAGCACTCTGGGAGGCAGAGGTGGGAGGATTGCTTGAGCTCAGAAGTTGGAGACTAGTCTGAGCAAGAGCGGGACCCTGTCTCTATAAAAAAATAGAAAAATTAGCAGGGTATGGTGGCAATGAATGAGAGTTCTTGATGCTCTACATCCTCACCATCATTTAGTGTTGTCGGTGTTACTGGCCATTCCAACAGGTGTGTAGTGGTATATCGCTGTTGTTTTCATTTGCTAGCAGGAGTGCAAAATGGGACAGCCACATTGGAAGACAGTTTGGCAGTTTCTTTAAAAACTAAACATACTCTTACCATATGTTCCAGCAATTGCATTCCTTGATATTTACTGAAATGAATTGAAAACCATGTCTGCACTAAAACCTGCACTCAAATGTTTACGGTAGCTTCATTCACAGTTGCCAAAGCCTGGAAGTAACCAAGTTATTCTTCAATAGGTGAATGGGTAAATAAACTGTGGCACAACCATACAGTGGAATATTATTCAACAATTAAAAAAAGAGTTACCAGGCCATGAAAAGAACCGAGGAAACTTAAACACATATAGTAAGTGACAGAAGCTAGTCTGAAAAGGCTAAATACTGTATGATTCCAACTATATGATGTTCTGGAAAAGGTAAAATTATAGACACAAAAAAGATAAGTGGTTACCAAGGGTTTGGGAAGGAGGGAGGAGGGCTGAATGGGCGGAGCACAGTGGATCTTTAGGGCAGTGAAAGCACTCTGTATGATACTGTAGCAGTGGGTACATGATATTAGGTATTTGTCAAAACCCATAGAATCATACAACACAAAGAGTGAACCTTAACTGGGAACTTTAGTCAACGATGTATCAATATTGGCTATCAGTTGTAACAAGTGAACTACACTAACACAAGATGTTAACAATAGGGGATATCTGTGTGATGGGGAGAAGGGGTATATGGGAAGTCTCTGTACCATCTGCTCAATTTTTCTGTAAGCCTAAAACATAAAATCCATTAATAAAAAATTTTGGTATCCCTACCACCAATGTGTGAGAGAGCCTCCATTCCAGACTCACCAACAGAATGCATTGTCATACTTTACAATTTTATACTCTGATCTGTGAGTGTAATCATATTAATAGTTTGCATTTCTTTAATTCTGAATGACATTGAACATCTTATTCATATATTTATTATGGCTATATATCTGTGGATTATCTGTTCGTGACTTTTGCCCATTTTTTGTCAGGTTGTTGGTCTTATGTCCTCCTAAATTTTTAAATTAAAATTTTTATTTTGAAATAAGTATAATTATAAGAAATAACAGAGAGTTCCCATGTACCCTTTACCCTATTTCTGCCAATGGTAACATCTTGCAGAATGAGAGTACATCCCCACACCAGGATACTACATTGACACAGTCTGGATACAGAAAATCTGTCACCGCAAGGACAGCTCCTTGCCTGATAAAGGGGCAGGCGTATCTGGCTTGGGAACATTCTGGAGTGACGTTCTATATCTTTCTAGGGCTTACGTTACAAAAGTATATACATTTATCATCAAAAAATGGCAAAAAATCGAATCAAATGGTATTCTTAAAATTTGTGCATTACATTATATGTAAATTGTACCTCAAAAGAAAAAAAAAACAACCACAAACAAATAATGAACTCCAGTTAATGATGTGTAAACAGAAGTATTGGAGGGAAATATACTGTTGTCTGCAATTGAACTTGAAATGCAACTTAACTTGAAATAATAGCAAGATGAATGGTGGATGGATAGAAGAAAGGATACATGGATACACATGTGATAAAGCAAGTACAGTGTTCACTGTATAATTCTTTTCAACTTTTCTGTGTGTTTGAGAATGTTCATAATATGATGATGGGGGAGAAAAATTCATCTTTGACTCAGTACTTTGTGATGCCACCATGATCAGGGACTAAATTTCCATATGTACTTGTGTCGGTTTCTGTACTTTGTTTTCTACTCCACTGGTTGTTTATCATTCTAACCCAACACTTTTCATTACGAAGGCTTTTGTAGCACGTTTTAATGTTTGGTAAGGCTCTCGTAGCTTCTCTTTTTCAGTGATTTCCTGGCTATTATTTCCTGATAATTTTTCCATATGAATTTTAGTATCAACTTGTCTATCTTCATAAAGAAGCTTGGTGTTTCTATTGGAATTGTGTTAAATTTATACATTCATTTAGGGAAAACTGACATCATAATGATGTTGACTTGTCCTATCTAAGAACAAGGGACAAATGGCTTCCATTCTTTCACATCTAGCCTGTGTCTTACAAGAGTGCTTTAGTGTTTTCCTTAGAGGTTTTGCACATTTTAAATACTTATTCCTAAGCATTAGATCTTCTTTTGTGCTATTGGCAGCAGTCCCCAACCTTTTTGGCACAGGGACTGGTTTCATGGAAGACAATTTTTCCATGAACTGAGAGTGTGGGGTTGGGGGAGGAAGGTGGCGCTCAGCTGGTGATGCACGGCCGGTTCCAAACAGGCCACTGACCTGTGCCAGGCCACGGGCCATAGGTCGGGGACTGCAGAGGAGTGTTTGCTACTGCTGTATACTTTGACTGGTTGGGATTTGTGTATATGATGGGTATTATTGACTCCTAAGAGTTAATTTTATATCATAGTATCTTAGTGAATTTTTCCTCAGTAACTTTATTATTGAATCTCTAAACACAATCTTAACCCTAAACCTAACCTTAATTCTAATTCTACCCTAACAAGACCTTAACTAGCATCAACCCAAAAGATAAACCTGTCATCAATCCTAACCTTAATGCTATTTCTATCTCTAATCATAAATCTAATTATAACATCAAGCCTGACTCAAGCCTAATCTAACTTTTACCTTAACCTAATCCTAAATCAACCCCCAAACTTACCCTTCATTAAAGCCAAACTACCACACTAAACTACCAAAACTTAACACAGATCATAATACTAAAGCTCTCTCTAACCTTAAACCATGACCCTAACAAAATGCTCTACCATTAATCTTTACCCTAATCCTCACACTAACCCACCCACATCCTCACTCTAACCCTAACCCTAACCCAGAGTTTTACATTAACACTAGCACTAACTATAACTCTAACCCAAACACTAATCCTAAAACTGCCATTAAGTCTAAACTGTAATACTAAGCCAAATGTAATCTAATCTTAACCTGACTCTTAAACCTAAAACTAACCCTAACCTTAAATCTATCCCTAAATAAACTATAACCCTAACTTTAACCCCAGCTCTAAGAATCAACTCTACCTCCTCTGTCTCATGTATCTAAATACTAACCTTATCCTTAACTACACCCTAGTTCTGAACAAAATCCTCACCCCAACCAAGTGTTAAGCCTAACCATAATCATGAATCTAATCATATTGCCAAAACTAATTCAAATTTAATTCTAACACCAAATTTAGCACTAAACCAATACTAATCCTAATTCTAACATTTAAACCAATTCCAAATATTAACTTAACTAGAGTCAAACTTCACCATATTACAAATACTAACTCTAACCCCAACAGCATCATTAACCTTAAATTTAAGTCTAAAAGTATCATTAAAAACTCACCACTAACCTTAACCCTAATATTAACTCTAGCATTAAACAAACACTAGATGCCTGTAATCCTAGCACTCTGGGAAGCCGCGCGGGAGGATCCTTGGAGATTAGGAGTTCGAGACCTGTCTGAGCAAGAGCAAGACCCCATCTCTACTAAAAATTGAAAGAAATTAGCTGGACAACTAAAAATATATAGAAAAAATTAGCCGGGCATGGTGGTGCGTGCCTGTAGTCCCAGCTACTAAAGAGGCTGAGGCAGGAGGATTGCTTGAGCCCAGGAGTTTGAGGTTGCTGTGAGCTAGACAGAGTGAGACTCTGTCTAAAAACAAAACAAAACAAAAAAAAACAACGACCACTAGAGTAACAAAACCCGGATTCAGCTCTAACACAATCATTAACTAGCACAACTCCTACATAAAATCTAACTCTAACCCTAACCCTAACTCTACAACTAAAAACAACTCTAGCCCTAATGCTCACTTTAATAACCCTAAGCCGACTCTAGCACTAAATTTATCCTGAAACCTAATACTAACCCCAACAGGAAACCAAACTCTAATTCGAGTAAATAATCCAACTCAAAATCTGTCAGTGTTTATATCCTACTGTCTAATCCGATTAGAAGAACTGGATCATCTGGCAGGTACATTTTCCCTTAATTCGCTATAAATGTTGAAATTCTAAAGAGAAGTCATGTGATAGTTTTCAGAGAGAAGGTGCCCATTCCAGGAAGGCCCCTTCTCCGCAACTGCAGTCTCATTACCAGATCCTAGTCTGATCCTCATCTTTGCTGGAACCTCATCCAGAGGGTATGCCGAGTTGGCCAGACTTCAGGGGACTGACTTATACTAATCCAAATCTAACAGACAAGTGTATGTTAATGTCCTGGGCTACCTTTTGTGGAGTCCTACTTTTTCTAGTGATTGAAATAATCATGAGATTCATGAGTGACATGACATGAATGACTCATGTCATTCATGAGACCCACTGCAGGGCCAAGAAGTGTCACTGGAGCATCGCTCCATGCGACCACTGCTCCTCCTTGGAAGTTCACATCCAGATGTCGGCCCCTGTGGTTAGGGAAGGGCCTCTTCAGCAGGGGTGAAGCTAGTGAAAGACTGAATATGCAAACGGACGACCAGAGCATTCATACAACTAGAACCCCAGCAGCGACTAGAACAACCTGCAGCAACCTGCCCAGGAAACCAACCCCTTAGCTACAGGCACCAGCCCCGGCGGTCACCAGCCCGCCACCAGCCAGACAGGAGGCCCCTTCTAGTGAGCCGCCCCACTTCCCCAGGCCAAAGCCTCCCTCCGGGCACATCTGGAGCCTTCCCTGTCCCACTGTGAAGCGTTTCCCCTCGTCTGCCTGCCTGTGAATCTTGGCCAAACCCATGTGATGGTGGCCAGCTCCTTTGCTAGAGCAAGCTCCGAATAAACAGCTGTGCTGTCCTCACGTGGGTGGTCTTTGTTTATTTCCACACTGATCATGGATGTGCCATTTTCCCTGCTGGTGTTGGGCACAGGCACAAGCTCTGACCCGAGACGGGGCTTCCTAGGAGAGATTTTTCTCCCTGATTAAAGACTGCAGTAAGGGGGGCCTGCCCTTCCCCCTCTGGACACAGTCATGTGAAGGTGTGACACTTGAAGTCACACAAGGCAGCCAGCCTATGTCCATGAACCTAAGGCATTTGGGGAAAGCTCCTTGGATACTGGTTGTTGTCCTCCTCATAGCCAACTCTGGCTCAGTGCGGCCACCTGGCTAGGGCACACATTAGTCAGGCACTCTGTCTCCCAAAACCAGAGTGTCCTAATGATCCACTTGGTGAACAGATCAGAGCCAAAGAGGGCTGACCTCAAGATGAGGTACTGAGGACATTTCTCTGCCCAGAGACTCATGTCCAGCAGCTTCACAGTTGGACTAAGGTGCCAATTTTTAAGATAAATTTGGTTTTTTTTAATGCGGTAAAAGTACACATAACATAATTACCATCTTAACCATTGTTTTAAGTGCACAGTTCAGTGGTGTTAAGTACATTCACATTCTTTTTTTTTTTTTTTTTTTTTTTTGAGACAGAGTCTCACTTTGTTGCCCAGACTAGAGTGAGTGCCGTGGCGTCAGCCTGGCTCACAGCAACCTCAATCTCCGGGGCTCAGTGATCCTACTGCCTCAGCCTCCCGAGTAGCTGGGACTACAGGCATGCGCCACCATGCCCGGCTAATTTTTTGTATATATATTTTTAGTTGGTCAATTAATTTATTTCTATTTTTGGTAGAGACGGGGTCTCGCTCAGGCTGGTTTCGAACTCCTGACCTTGAGCAATCCGCCCTCCTCGGCCTCCCAAAGTGCTAGGATTACAGGCGTGAGCCACCGCGCCCGGCTTTTTTTTTTTTTTTTTTTGAGATAGAGTCTCACTCTGTTGCCCCAGCTAGAGTGCCGTGGCATCAGCCTAGCTCACAGCAACCTCAAACTCCTGGGCTCAAGCAATCCTCCTGCCTCAGTCTCCCGAGTAGCTGAGACTACAGACATGTGCCACCACGCCCGGCTAATTTTTTCTATTTTTAGTTGGTTGGCTAATTTCTTTCTATTTTTATAGTAGAGATGGGGTCTTGCTCTTGCTCAGGCTGGTCTCAGACTCCTGAGCTCAAGCAATCCTCCCGCCTTGGCCTCCAAAAGTGCTAGGATTACAGGTGTGAGCCACCGCGCCCACTCTACATTCACGTTCTTGTGCGACCACCATCAGCATCCACCTCTGGTACTTTTTCATCTTCTCAAACTGAAACTCTGTTCTCATCAAACACTAACTTCCCATTCCTCCTCCCCCGGGTCTTTGGCAACCACCGTCCTACTTTTCATCTCCATTAATCTGGTGACTCTATGGACCTCATATAAGTGGAATCATACAGTATGTGTCCTCTTGTGCCTGACTTATTTCACCTGGCATAATGTCCTCAAGGTTTGTCTCTGCTGTGGCATGTGTCAGAATGTTCTTCCTGTTTCAGGCTGAATAATATTCCAGTGTGTATAGACCACATTTTGTTGATCCACTTATCCATCGACTGACGCTTGGGTTGCTTCCAAGTTTTAACTATTGTGAATAATGCTGCTATTTTTTTTTTTTTTGAGACAGAGTCTCACTTTGTTGCCCAGGCTAGAGTGAGTGCCGTGGCGTCAGCCTGGCTCACAGCAACCTCAATCTCTGGGGCTCAGCAATCCTTCTGCCTCAGCCTTCCGAGTAGCTGGGACTACAGGCATGCATCACCATGCCCGGCTAATTTTTTTTTTGTATATATATTTTTAGTTGGTCAATTAATTTATTTCTATTTTTGGTAGAGACGGGGTCTCGCTCAGGCTGGTTTCGAACTCCTGACCTTGAGCAATCCGCCCGCCTCAGCCTCCCAAAGTGCTAGGATTACAGGCGTGAGCCACCACGCCTGGCCTAATGCTGCTATTAATATGGATGTACAAATATCTTCAAAATCCTCCTTTAAATTCTTTTGTACTTACACTCAAGTGGGATTCCTGGATCATACGATAGTTTTTTAACTTTTTGAGGAACTGCCATACTGTTTTCTATAGAGGCTGGTGCAAGTCCTTATCTTTGAACTAGTCTTTTCAAGATCTGTGAAGACTTTCTGTCTTAGGTCTTTAGTGCTGTCATAACAAAACATCACAGTCTTCCCAACACAAAGAAAAAACAAATGATTGAGGTTACGAATATCTCACTTGCCCTGACTTGATCACTATACATTATATTCAAGTATCAAAATATCGCATGTACCCACAAAATATGCCTAACTATGATACATCAATTTAAAAAGAATACTACAGACAAGGCAATTTATAAAGAAAAGAAATTAATTTCTCGCTGCTCTGGAGGCTAAGGCCAAGATCAGGTGCCGGCCTCTGGTGAGGGCCCTATTACTGCGTCACCCCATGGCTGAGGGGCGAGAGGGCAAGCTAGCCAAGTGCTGCCTGAAGCCTCCTTCATAAGGGCCTTCATTCCATTAAAAAGGAAGGTGCCCTCATGGCCTAGTCACCTTTTAAAGGCCCCACCCCTTAATACCAGCACTGTGACAACACCTACATTTTAGAGGAGACACATATTTAAACCATAGCATTCTGCTCCTGCCCCTCCCAATTTGTGTCCTCCTCTCATACAAAATACATTCATTCTATCCTAATAGCCCTAAAGGTCTTAACTCCTTCCAGCATCAACTCAAAATTCTAAAATCCAGAGACTCATCTGAATCAGATACATGAGAAACTCAAGGCATGATTCATCCGAGGCAAACTGCTCACCAGCTACAATCATGCTGTCAAAATACAATGGTGGAACAGGCATAGGAGAGACTTTCCCAGTCGAAAGGGGAGCAATAGGAAAGAAGGAAGAAGTAACAGGTCCTCAAAACCAACAGGACAAATGACATTAAATCTTAAGGCTTGAGAATAATCTTCTTTGACTCCATGTCCCACCATGTGGACACAGTGGGGCAGGGGTTGGGCCCTGAAGGCCTCTGGCAGCCCTGCCCCCATGGCTTTGCTGGTCGTGGCCCACAATTGGTTCTCACACATTGAAGTTGCATGCCTGCAGCTCTCCCAGGCTGGCACTGCATGCTGGTGGCTCTACAGGTCTGGAGTCTTGGGGGAAGACTCCCATGGCTCCATTAAGCATTGCCCTAGCAAGGGCTCTGCAGTGGCCCTCTCCCTGCAGCAAGTCACTGCCTGGGCCCTGAGGTTATCTGAGACATCTTTTGATATCTAGATGGAGGTAGACATGCCTCCATAACTCATGCACCCTGTGCACCTGCAGAGTTAGCACCACCTGGATGCCATCAAGGTTCACTCCTTATGTCCTCTGGCGTGGTGGCCCAAGTGGCACGTGGGCCCACTTCAGCCACAGCTGGGGTGGACAAGGTATGCTGTGCCAGATGTGGAGAGTGGACAAATTAATCAGCCCTGGGTGGCAAGTCCTGAGGTCCCATGGGCGCCATGGACCCCTTCCTTGAAAGACCTTACCACTCTGGGCCTGTGATGGGCATAGCTATCCAAAGTGGCTGTGGGTCATTCTCCATTGGCTTGATGAATAGCACCTGGTTTCCCTCTCTCCATACTAAGCTCCTTATCAAATTGTTATTTAGCTACACCCCTAGCTTTCTTTCCTAAACATGTTTTTTATGCTTTATATAGCCAGGTTGAGAATTTTCCAAGTCTTTACATTCTGCTTCCTTTTTAATTACAAATTCTGTCCTTAAGTTGTTTCTCTCTTCTCACATTTTACCATAAGCAACTAAGAGAAGCCATGCAGCATCCTGAACACTTTGCTGCTTAGAGATTTCTTCTGCCAAATATACTAGTTCATTGCTCTTAAGTTCTGCTTTCCATAAAGTCCTAGGACACGAACATAACTCAGCCAAGTTCTTAGCAACTGTATAAGAAGGGTGGCCTTCCCTCCGATTTCTAATACTTGTTCCTCCTTTCCATCTGAGACCCTGTTAGAATAGTCTTTCCTGTCATGACCACTTAGATGATCTCTAAGGAGAATGAGACTTCCCCAACAGCTTTCCTTTCCTGACCTATCACTGCTATTGCTCTTAATGCTCCATTCATGGCAATACAGGCTTTTTCCAGCATTCACTTCAAGACTATTCTAGCCTCTACCAATTACCCAGTTCCAAAGCCATTCCCACCTTTTTAGGTATTTTTTATAGCAACATCTCACTCTTTTTTCCCCCTTTTCACAATGTATTTTTAATATCCTCACGCTCAATTTTAAGACAAAGCAATTTTAATACTAGGTGCATACCATATACCATATGCCCTTGCTGCAAACAGCTCTTCTTGACAAGTTATGAAGTAGTTAAACGAGGTGTGGTTATGGCTGTAGTACTGAATGGTGCTGGTAAATACTACACAATTTTTTTTTATCATGTCACAACCTTTCGTTTCCAATTTAGTGACTGCTGCTATGGAATCAAATAGCAACAATGACAACATTATTAGGTTTGTTTTGTTTTGAACTATGACTTAGTAGCAACTGAGGTTCCCAGTTTTAACCCCTTGGCAGCAAGATCCAAGTTCCCTCTTTCGCACATTAGCACCTAAGTGTCAAGGGGTTAAATAACCAGCACAAAAGACACTGCACTTCTGGATTGTTGCATTTGGCAGAGCTGAAAGGAAACGAAATTGCGCTACATGTTGAAGGGATTGTGGGCAACATAAAGAAGACACCAGAAGATAAAATGTCACATGAGGTCTTCATAGTCCTGTACATATCCTCCATCGTAACCACCATAACCTGCCAGAGCGTCCTTCATGGTGGCCTTTAATCCCCTCCAGGAACCACACCTTTCCTCTTCTTTTTGGCTTTGTTTCGCTTTTCTTGCTTCTGTCTCTCACTGCACAGTATAGTCAATGAATTGGTAATCTTTTTCAAGTCATCAATTTCCAATGAAATACACACATCTTAAACTAAGAAGACTTCCAAAAAACTGGCATAATATAGTGACCTTTCATATTGTGTAATTTTATCTTTTAGTAATGTAAGATACTGGGCTATAAGGACAATGGACACCTTCCAGCTTCTGTTTACTGCTTGTTTGCTAACCGCAAGGCATTATGAGTACATTATGGGATGCAGAGGAGAAAGACAAAGAACGCGGAAACCGGAGTCTCTCAGCTAGGACCCGGAACAGGTTGGAGCCTATCAGGGGCAGGATGAAGTAAGAATCACTGTGGGGGCGGATGCATGACCAGTGTGTAAACAACTTAGCTATAAAAGGGTCACTAGCACACAAAGGGGGGTCCCTGCCCAAAAAAGAGGCCACTGCGCTGGCACTCTGGGGGCTCGGACCCTAGCTCAAGCTAGATAATAAAACTCCTTTTGATAATTACAGCCTCGGTGACTCTGTCTCTCTGTCCTGCAGCCCTGCGAATCTCGAATATAACAGTAACTTTCCAAATTCTGTGAAGTCCTCTCTTGAAGATGGGTTCACAGCGTCTATTCCATAAACTGTATTATTAACACCCAAAGTTTCCTTTGCTAACTCAAGGTCTGACTCTTCCTGTAATTTCTTTAGCCGCAGTTTATCTGCTAATTGTTCTCCTGGTGTTAGCGCTTCAGGTTCTTCATGTTCTTCTAACCTTTTTAAAACTTATTCTTGCCTTTTCTTCTGTTGGCGTTCTTTCTCTTTTATCTTCTCTGCTATTTTTTTCTTGTCTGAAATTTTTACTTCTGGTTTTACTTCTGCTTCCTCTTTTTTTTCATCATCACCGTCGTCCCAGTTATCCTTGACGTCCTGGTCCTCGCCCTCGCCTTGCCATCGGTCCCCGCCGGCAGTGCCGCTGCCTGCACTTTCCGCATGGGCCCTTCCACGGAGCCCGTGTCCACGTCCGGAGTTGGAGTCCCCCGCGCCCGCGGCGCCTCCATCTGGAACCGGGCGCTAGCGTGCGTGACAGGAAGAGCCAGCGGGGAGTCAGCGCGGCGGAGGTGAGGCACGGGGCTTGCTCAGCATCTCACTCTTGATGCCAATCTATGTCTTTTCATTTGTATTGCTATGACAGAATACTGCAGACTGGGCAATTTATAAAGGAAATGCATTTGTTTCTCACAGTTCTGGAGGCCGGGAAGTCCAGTATCAAGGCGCCCACATCTGATGGGAGCCTTCTTGTTGCATCATCCCAAGGCAGAAGGCGGAAGGGCGAGAGAGCAAGCTAGCCGGATGCTGCATGCAGCCTCTTTCCTAGGGGCCTTGATTCCATTAACAAGGAAGGTGCCCTTATGGCCTAATCACCTCTTAAAAGCCCCACCTCTTAGTACCAGCATGTTGGCAATACCTGAATTCTTGAGGGAACACATTTAAAACATAGTGTCATCTCTCTACTACCGTGTTTCCCGCAAAATAAGACGGGGTCTTATATTTATTTTTCCTCAAGAAGACACCCTAGGGCTTATTTTCAGGGGATGTGTTTTTTTTTTTTTAAGTACAGTACAACAATCTACATTTATTCAAATATAGTTAAGTCGTCTTCTTCTGGAACATCATCATAACTCTCCAAACCCCAAATTCCATCCTGAATTTCTTGCGACTCTATTTCCTTTAGAACCATTGGCCCCAATCTCTCATGTTGAGCAATAGAGCTCTCACGGGGCAGATGAGAAGGGCTGCTCGTCTTCTTTACCGCTCCATGAACAAATGCTTGGGCTGTGCAGATACGCTGCGTAGCCACTGGCTCCTGTCTCACCCACCCAGGCTGCTTGTTCCCAGCTGCATTCCCAAGAGTAACAGGTTTTCACACCCAAAGGCTGCCCACTGGCCCCATGCTCTCACCTCCATGCCCAGCCTGTCCTCATGGCAGCTGTGGCCAATTCCTCTCTGCCCAGGCTGGGCTCCTGGTGGGGAGGAACTCTCAGCATGGCTGATAGCTTAGGAAGGGCTAGGAAGTTGTAAGGTTTCTGGCCTGTTTTGTTTACTTGGAAAATGTATTGACTGCTCGGTGGCAGGTTCTTATTTCTGACAAACGGGGCAAGGTAATGAACGGTGTATGGGGAGCGGGGCTAGGGAAGCTAACCCCACACTGCAGTGCTATGGCCCTCGTGATGTGTGCAGTGTCTCCATCTACAGGATTGCTCTCTCGTTTGCTCAGCTCAGCGAAGATTTAAACTGAACAGATGGTCATGCTCATTCAGATTTGGTTTCTAGAATATTCTGACCTTTAGTAGCCTATAAGTATTTTTCCCTCCCGGGCAAAATAAAGAGTTCAGCTTGATTCCACGGGGTGTTTACTAAGGCAGTCCGTGCAGGCCTGTGGTCTCAGGACTTCTCCGAGGCCCTGCTCTGTGGAGCTGGTGCCCTGGGACTGCCCAGCAGGTGCTGGAGGTGGAGCATCCCTGTGGGAAGGACTCCACCTCCTGATTCCTGCCCCCAGGCCACAGATGAGGCCGATTCCCACCCACCAAGTGTGCATTGACCATAAAACCAGGTCGAATTTCCAAGTCCATCCTGGAAAAGTACCATCTGCGAACTCAAAGAAGTGGCAGAGGCGACAATTGTGGCCGGCAAGCCTGAGGGGTGGGTGAGGGTCAACAGGAAGCTGCCTTCCTCCAACTCGCTGCTTATCACGGTCCTGAGTGGCTTTTTCAAGACAGGAGCCGGCCCCACCCTGATGAAATGCTACCTTCCTGCAGAGAGCTGAGCGCGAGGGGGGCCCTGGGACCGCAGACAACCCCCAGCCTGCAGCTCCTCTGCACCCTGCCACCCGAGGGCCGGCATGGCTTGGTAGATGTAGGAATTTGGGGAAAAATAGGAAAACACCTGCACAAATAGGATAGAAACTGTCTGCCTGTAATACCATCAGCCAGATATAAGCATTCTCAATTTCACGCTTCATCTTTTCTGCATATCGGACAGAGAACATGGATCCTGCAGCACATTTTGTTTCTGACCTCCGTGGCCTGCACCGCCTCTCCAGGGCCCTGCTGCATCGTCCCTAGATCTGTCTCACCCATCAAGGCGGGGCCTGCGCCCCTGGGAGGGACAATGTGGCACCGTGCTTCATGGTGGCTGTAAGGCTGGTGGCGGCGGCCCCTCCCTTCCCTATATGGAAAAAGAAAAGGCTCAGGAGACCAGACCCGCCAAGGACAAAACTGCCAGGCCCCACTGAGAGGAACCACACCCAGATGTCCACCATGATGAGAATGTTTCAGCTCCTGGATTCCACAAATACCGGCAGCCCCTCCTATTTCTCAATGACCACCCAAGGTCACAATAGAAAATCCCCAGCTCTTCCCGCCCAAAGTCCCTAGCCCCGCCCAAAGCGTATAAAAGGCCTCAGCCCCTTCAAACGGTGGCTACTTCTGGGGCCCCCCTCTCTTGGGGCCCCAGAACCTTGTTCAGGAGTGTATAATAAAGCCATGCGGTTTGGCCCCCACTCTTTCTGTCTGTCAGTCTGTCTTTTCTTTTTGCCGCCGCCGAAAAACCTTACAGTGGCCTCCAGCTTCAGTGGCTTGCAGGCTTGCAGTGGAGGGACAGCAGGCCAGGGGCCACTGTTCCATCCATTCTTCAGGAGCCCCTGGGGCTGAGCATCAGTTTGGGCAGTGGCAGATCTTCCAGAAGACACTGCTGCATTCTAGGGGAGGGGTCGAGCATGCTTCCCAGTGTGGGCAAAGCTCTGTCCCTCCTGGTGCTCAGGAGTGGTTTTAGGAGAAGAGGGGTGTTTGTGCCCACCCACAGGGCAGACGTGCCCACACGGCCATGGGACCTGCCGTCTGGCCACGGCACCTGCCCCTCCGCCCCCACACTGTTGGGCAGGGAGGGAGTCTCAGCCAACAGGACCAAAGCTAGCTGCTCCCCGCTTGGAGAAGGAGAACCCCAGTGGCCGCCGGAGGATGGCCTGTGTCCCATGAGCCGTCTCTCGGCACACACCTTGTCTGAGAGAAATGGTGCTCACACAAGTCAACCTCCCTTCCTGCTGGCTCATCGGCAGAACCACCGGCTCACAGGCCAAAAGGAAACACTGGGTTAGACTTCTGCCTGCTCTCAGAGTGTTGGCTTTGGGTTGAGAAGTGGATTTCTTCCCAGTGCTTAAGACACACGTTTGATGGTCTGTCCCCAATATTTAGTGGGACTCTGATTTTACTCTACATATGAGATGAAAAATTTTTTTACTTTTTTACTTATGAGAAAAGAAAAGAACTTTTAGCTGAGGAATGCGAGTCCTTTTAAATTATCAGGCCCAGAAAGACATGAAAATGAGACAGCAATCACATCCTACTTCCCCCTTGAGCTATGTATTTATTCATCTCTTGAAACTGCTTGCTATCGATACCTACGGCAGCTACAAATAACCTCACCATGCTGCTGCGGACTCGCTGACCAGCACCCTATAGCTTAACAATGCACAGCCAATCACTAATCAATGTTATTTCTGCAAACCGAAGAGAACTCGTGACAAACAACTTCGTGTCAGCACACTCGCTGGCCCCCTTTTTGTCTTTAAAAACCTGCTGGTAACAAAGGCTGAGCAGAACTCACACCCAGATTACTTGAGTGTGAGTCTTCCGGGTGACGGTCCTCACTTTGGCTCAAGTAAACTCTTTTTTTTTAAATCTTTTTTCTCTTTTTCATGTACTTGTGGGTCAGAGCATCAAGTAAACTCTTTAAATCATATTTTGTGCTTCAGCCTCTTCCTTTTAGGTCAATACTTATTTAAAAAGTGGCAGAATATCCAGAATATATAAGAAAGTCTTACAATTCAAGAATAAAATGACAATCCAGTTTAAAAATAGTCAAAAAATTTGAATAAACGTTTCTTTAAAGAAGATACATGAATGGCTGATTAACGCATGAAAAGTTGTCCAATATCTGCAGGGCGTGGTGGCTCATGCCCATAATCCTAGCACTCTGGGAGGCTGGGGCGGGCGGATTGCTCGAGGTCAGGAGTTCAAAACCAGCCTGAGCAAGAGCGAGACCTCATCTCTACTAAAAATAGAAAGAAATTAATTGGCCAACTAAAAATATATAGAAAAAAATGAGCCGGGCATAGTGGCACATGCCTGTAGTCCCAGCTACTCGAGCGGCTGAGGCAGGAGGATTGCTTGAGCCCAGGAGTTTGAGGTTGCTGTGAGCCAGGCTGATGCCATGGCACTCACTCTAGCCTGGGCAAAGTGAGACCCTGCCTCAAAAAAAAAAAAAAAAAAGTGGCAGGAATGTATGCAAAGATAATTTAAAATAATTAAATCTAAGCATTTTTTGAGAGGAGACCGATTTAACATTAAATTTAAAAAAACAAAAAGAAAGGTCACCTTTATGGTTCTGTTTCCTTGTCTGCAAAATGGAGCTGGCCGTGGTGCTCCCAGGGCTGCTGGGGGACCAGGCGGGGCAGTGAGGGAAGCTGCCCCCCAAGCCCATGTACGGAATCACCTCGTCCTGCATCCCAGAATAGGGGCCGCCTCTGTATGCATGACGTCTTCACACACTGTCTCAGGTAGTCCTCATCGCAACTTGGGGGGAAGGTTCCAGCAAACTCATTCTGCCGATAGGAGACGGGTCTGGGCTGGGATGAGTGGGTGGGAGCTGGACTCACATCAAGGCGATGCTGACGGGAGCCGATGACGCATGTCAATGCTCAGGTGTCTACTCCCCTTCTGCAAAACGACTGTGGTGGTGTGACATGGGGCTGCAGAGGTCTGGGGCCAGTGGCTCTGCAAGTCCTGGACCCCCTCAGTGCCTCAGGCGAGTCATGGAACCTGCTTTCTCTCCAGTAACTGGGGTGATGTTGGTAACTCCAACATCGTGAGGGTTTGTCAAAGTGATATGTGACGTGTGTGAACTGCCTGACGCAGGGTCAGACACCAGCCTCGCAGCCTCCCTGTTCCTAGCGTGTCGCCCCACCCCTTGGGCTGGACCTCACAGCCCCAGAAACCACCTTGGCAGTTGTGACCTTTCTCCCTCGAGGCCCTGGGCTGGGCAGGAAGTGGCCCCAGGCAGGCTGGACCTCGGATGTATCCCCAGCTCTGGGCTTCCCTGAAGTTGTCACTCACTCACTAAGGCGCTCCCCCAGTGCGGTGGCGGTGGGCCTTCCAAAAGATCTGGGGGAGCTTTTACAAGGCGGTCTGGGTCTCCACCCCGCCCAGTGCAGGAGGAGGAGAATTTGGACAGGAAGCGGGTGGATAATGTGGGGCTCCCTGACGAGGTGACCCGCAAAGGGCAGGGGACCCACCATGTCCGGGACTATTTAGGATTGTGCGATTGAAAGGGACCCTCCTGTCTGATTGCTCCGAGAGGGAGCTGCCCAGCCCAGTTCCGAAGCCACCCAGCTGGGGAGAGGTTTGGAGCTGGCTGTATGGAAGCTTCCAGGGGCTACCAGGCGGTGCTCAGAGACAGCGGCTCTCCCCTGAGCAGGAGCAGCCAGACATGACCTGCCTGCGGAGGTGACCCCAACCTCCAGCACCTGCAGATGCCTGGCCAGGGGCTTCTTAGTAGAAGGTGCTGGACAGTTCTGAGCCCTCAAGTGCCACCCAAGGGCCATGGTGACAGATGCCAATCTTCCCACACACCAAAGTGGCAAACTAAGTGAGGATGCCCCTGAATTTAGGGTGCGCCATAACAAGAAGGAAAGAGCAGCTGTGAGAGCAGGGGCATCATGGATGAAAGGAAGGGGGAGCTGTGGCTGGGGGTGTGCTGAAGAAGGGCTCAGGCAGCCTGCGGTGAGGTGTGTGTCCACCCCGGCCTCCCTCTGGGTATCTTTCTAGGGACAAGCTGTGCTCCTTGGTGCTGCAAGGCTTGAGCTGTTCAGCAGATCTCTGGTTGCTGGCTCCCAGATGCCTGCACGCAGCAGGGACAGGGACAGCCAGCAGGGACAGGGACAGCCAGAAGGGACAGGGACAGTGTCATCTCTGGGCCCCAGCTCCCAGAAGCTCACCCTGTGACAGCCTCAGGGCTGCTCTGTGTCCCCAGGGGTGCTTACACAGCCCTGCCTGAAGGTGACCCTGGGATACCAACCCTTGGGGAGGGCTGGCGAGGGTCAGAGGCCTGCCGTGGCAGTACGGGGCATAAAGCACAGTGCTTTTTGGGGAGAAGGCTTCCTCTTAAATCACCGCTCTTGTCCCGAGGCTGTGCCTGAGGACCAGGTCTTGCCATCCCACCCCAGACTGGGCTCCAGGCCTCCTCCTTCAGTTGGGGTAACCTGAGGGGTGAGCAGGGGACCCTGGGTGGACACTGGCCCAGGTGGGGGCAGCACAGGCTGAGCCACGCCCTGGGTGGCTAGAGGCCACTCCATGTGGGACGGGAGGGACACAACTCCTCCACTGCAGGCACCGGCACAGACTCAGCATCTTTATTGTGCGAGGTCTCAGGGCAGTGTGACTAGGCTGCCACCTTCTGTGTGGCCTCGCCAGGTGCAGGGACTTGGAGCGGGGCAGACGGGCTGGCTCAGCGGCTGGGCCACAGGAGCGTGAAGGTGCCGCGGGCACAGCGGAAGTCCGGCTCTGGCTGCTCCGGCCGGGGCTCCACCGAGAGGAGGCGCCGGGCCCCGCGCTGGCTCAGCGGGATGCAGTCGGAGACGCGGACTTCCAGGGCTCGACCCTCCCTGCATTAGGAGGAGGGGTCAGGGCGGCTGCTGGCAGGGGGCCGCTGTGCCCCACCTGCACCCAGGCCCAAGTCCGACTCACCCCTGGCAGTGCGCGGCCAGCACACCCACCAGCTCCCCGACGCGGTTGTCCAGCGGCGGCCGGGAGCGGTGCAGGCACACCACCAGGTCGTCCTGGCCCTGGGCGTGCAGCACCACCAGCTGGTCCCGCCCGCTGGTCACGCTCAGCCCTGTCACCTGAGCAGGGGATGCGGTCAGGGTGCAGTCCAGCCCACCAGACTTGCCCCCTGCCCCTGGGACCCACCCCAGAAGCTCCTCCCCGGCCCACCTGAGGAGCCCTGCCTTGGGGAGAGCACCGCCACCCCTCCCCCCACACCGTGTTCCAGAGTCCCACCGCCCGTCCACCTCCCTTCCCTTTCTGGTCCCTGCTGACAAAGGGGAAGCTTGAGCAAGGAGCCACGCAATAGGACTTTCTGCCATGATGGATGATTCTAGATCCTTGCTGTCCAACAGGGCAGACACAGCACCTGTGGCTGAGTTTTTAGGTTTTTTGTTTTTCTTTTGAGACAAGGTCTCACTCTGTTCTCCAGGCTGGAGTACAGTGGCCTCATGATAGCTCTCTGCAGCCTCCAACTCCTGGGCTCAAGCGATCCTCCTGCCTCGGCCTCCCTACTAGCTAGAACTATAGGTGTGTGCCACTGCACCTGGCTAAATTTTTTTATTTTTTGTTGAGACAAGGTCTCCCTATGGCCCAGGCTAGTTTTGAACTCCTGGCCTCAAAGGATCCTCCCACCTGGGCCTCCCAAATTGCTAGTATTACAGGTGGGAGCCACCGCCCCTGGCCTGAGTTTTTAGTTTTATCACTTTAGTTACACGCAAACAGCCATACTGGCTCCTGGCTGCTGTATCAGCCGGCTCGGCACTAACAGCCCCTTCTATTCTGGCAGTTATAGGCCCCCCCGACAGCGTGGGAGACCTGAGGGGATCCCGCCAGGATCCCTGCCCCGGGCTGCTCCTTGTCCTGTGGGAAAGGGAGTTTATGGGAACACAGAGCTGCCACGCGTGGGAGCCCGTGGGCCCAGAGCCGCCAGCAGGCAGGAGAGAGACAGGGCGAGACCCGCAGGAGGCACGGGACACGTGGCAGGGGCTCCCGTGGGCTCAGCACGCCCAGGCAGGAGACCCCCGATGGGCACAGGTGGGGAGAGGGCCGTTTGGCGTGGCTGGGACGTGAGAGTGTGGGCGTGCGAGGCGGCCGAGAGGTGAGGCTGGAGGGGCCAGACCCCTCACGCTTTGGGCAATGGGAAGCCACCGCGGGGCTGCTGCCCTCAGCTGGCACGTGGGACGCGCCAGACCATGGCAGGTAGCAGGACGGAGGAGGCTCGGGCAGCGCCCCGCACAGAGGCGCCCGCGTGCGCCCTGCCCGCCCGCCGTGGCGCTCACCGAGTCGAGGGGCACGGCCCGCATCACGCGGTACTGCCGCGCGGGCTCCAGCTTGTAGAGGTGCCGGTCTGTGAGCAGGAGGGCCCGGTCGCGGCACTTGTGGAAGCGATTCACCTGTGGGAGAAAGCGCTGCGTCCGGGCTGTGCCGCCCTCCTGCCACCTGCCTGGCCGCAGGCCCCTGCCGTCCCACCCACCTCCCTCCCTGGGTGCTCTGGTCACTGCCTGGGCTGGAGCTGATCGGTTCGGAAGTTTCGGGAGCAGCTGGGCCGGGGCTGGGGCTGCCGACAGCCTCTCGTGAGTGCCACCTCACCTGTGTCCCCAGCTCCCCCTCCCCCGCACCAGCCTCTAACCTTGCGGACGTGGCTGGAAAAGAGCACAGCCCTGAAACCGTCCTTGTCCCGAAGCGTCTTCAGTCGCTCAGCAAACAGGCTCGATGCTGTGGGATTGTCGGTGGCCTGAGGACAGATGGGGCAGGGGCTGCATGGGATGGAGGCTTGGGAGGAGGCTGCATTGATGGCAGCTCTCCATGAGCGAGCACAGCTACGCTTCACCCCAGGAAACGGCGCCATGGACGTGGGCACTGGCTAAGCAGTGCTGGGCGCCGGAGGGCCGGGGACACAGACTGCAGCTGAGCCCACCCTCCCCGTGTTCCGCACCGTCCCCACAGGCCGCTGCTCAAGCCACTCCTGCACCTGTGGAGCTCTGGAGAGAGCCTCCCAGAGGGCAGGGGACGTGGGGTCGTGGCCCCCCAGCCAGATGCTGCTCACTGCCGAAGCGGGAGACTGCGGGCTGGGGCTGCATGTGAGAACATGGGGGGGGACGACTGCACCTGAGAATATGGGGGGACAGCTGCCTCTGGGAACATGGGGGGGACAGCTGTACCTGAGAACATGGGGGACAGCTGTACTTGAGAATGCAGGGTTGGGGAGGAGAGACTGAGGACTGGCCAGTAAAACCTAGGCAGATGGGGCCCCATGAAAGCCCTTGAACAGCAGGGATGAACTTTTAGGGAGAGGGGTGGGGACTGGGGGGCAGAGTCAATGGGACAGACCACGCTAGGCCTAAGAGAGGAGGTCTGAGAGCACCAGGCAGTGTTAGCCTTGAGCCCCCACTGGCAGCCCACATCCCCCCAGCAGCCCCGGGCCCACCCGGCACTCACAGAAGACAGGTAGTCTCGGGCCCAGGCCCGCCGACAGCCCCAGTCCTGTCGCAGCCCCTGCAGGGCCCCCATGGCAGCCACCTTGGCCTTGATCTGAGCCATGTCTGAAGGGGGGATGTTCTTTACCAGCTGCCGGGCCCGCCACCTGGGAGAGGGTGGGCAGTGAGACGGAAGCCCCGTGCGTTAATGCCCTCCCATGCCCCTCGCCCCGGGAGGAAGCTGAGCCTAGCCTGGCACCAGCTGCCCTTCGTGTCCCAACATCCTAGAAAGTGACCCTGACCTGCAGCTGCCCAACACCCCCCTGTTCTGGGCACAGTGCTTCCTCGGGGCCCTCCTTGTGGAGAACCACTCGCCCCGCAGGACACGCCCAGATGCAGAGTCCCTCCACTCCCCAGCCCCGAGTGGCCACCCCCTCCTGAGCTGCGGCTCTGGACCTCAAATGCCCAGCACGGTGCTCAGGACAGCCAGGGCTCTGCCACCAACTGTGGGATGTGGACAGTCAGCTACTGTGGCACAGCCACCACCTTCCCACCTATCGAGGGGGCTGGCGTGTCCCCAGCTGGGCACTGTGGGGCCGGGGTACCAGTCGAGGTATTCAGTGGCCGCCGGCTGAACAGGAAAGCTTGGCGTGCCAGGGTAGTACCTGCAGAAGAGCGCGTGGCAGGTGTCCTGGAAAGGCTGCAGCACAGCGGGCGGTGGCGGCCACACAAGGTCGCGGCCGTAGAGCGGGGGCTGCCGCACAGCCTGGAATCGCCGCTGCAGCTCAGCCAGGTGAGTCTGCACCTTGTGCCTCCGGAACCAGCGCATGATGGTGTACACAGCTCTCAGCCGCCGGCAGCGCCGCCTCGCCAGCGTGCCCCGCCAAGCCTGCGCGGGCCGGGAGGGGTGGGACACAGTCAGGCCCAGCCAGGCCCCGGCCTCCTAACCCCAACCCTGACCTTAAGCCTTTTTGCAGCACCCCTGCACGTCTCCAGGGAGGCTGACCCGCCCCCTGGCTCCCAGGAGCCATGTCCGCCTGGCTGGTGGTTGGTTCCTGGGTGGGCATGTGGCAGGCTATGCCAGGGGAGCCCTGCCCAAGCTTTGCAGACGCTTGGGAAGGAGTTGCTTGCCTGTCCCAGGCTTTTCAAGCTGGGTCCTGGCACCGATGGGGACTCCCAAGTCCCTCCAGGAAGAAATCTCACATGAGAAGAGAGGTGGGGACAGATGAAGGTGGTTTCCCACCTGCAAGGGCAAATGCTAATGAGTCTACCTGGAATCTGGCCTGGTATAGATTTAGTCTCCAATTCCCAGTATATCCCAAGACAGAGGGATACCCCAAGAATGCGACCATCAAAACTCAGACTGGAAACGTGCGAGGTAGGCCGTTGGTGGACACGCAGACTTCAGCAATACAGCACAGGCCACAGTGTATGGACCCTGAGCTCAACAGACTGAGAAAACCATCATGAGACAATTGGGGAAGTCTGAGCCCCAAGTGGGAATTGACAGCAACAAATAGTTTGACTTTTATGAACTAGGGTGGCGGTGCTGTACAGCCCCTGTGTATGAGAGGAGACGGCAGAGGCGACAACAAACGCAGGGTGTGATCACTGGTCGGATCCTGGACTTCTAGAAGATGAGCTGGGTAATGGTGGGACCGCTGTGGGCGTTTGAATATGGCCCACACATTAGATGCTCAGATATGTAGGTTATTATTTTATCAGTGTTAACTTTCTTGAATGTGCTAATGTTACCATGATTACAAAGGAGCATGTCCTTGTTCTTGTACCTGCTGAGGTATTTAGGAGTGCCATGGCTTTACACAGGTCAGGAGAAAACATAAATAGATACACGTATGAATGTGTGTGTGTGGAGAGAGACAGATACAGAAAGACAGAGAGAGAGACAGAGACAGAGACAGAGGGGGAAGGCAAGGAAGGAGCACCCTTGCAGCAATCCAGGTGGACAGCTTATTTTAACTTTTCTGCAGGTTTGAATTGTTCCAAAATAGAAAGTTATGGGGAGAAGGGAAAGAAGCCTATCCTTTGGAAACGCATACTGGAATGATTACGGGTACAATGGTTTGCTGGGATAGAGGTGCCGGCCTCTACACACGACCATACTGGCTGTGAGGAGACACGGTTGAAGCGGGGCAGTGGAGTGCGGGAGTTTATACATCATGCAGGATACTTTTCTCCAGGGCTGAAATCTTTCATAATAGTTAGAAGGAAAGGAGGGAAGGAGAGACGGAGCGCCTGAAAACCTTGTTTGGAGCACCTGGATCCAACCAGGCCTGAAGCTGGTAGCCACAGGATGATTGTGCCTCAACTGCATCCATGCTTTTTGCTTAAGTCAGTTTCAATTCTGGCCTGTCTCCATCAAGCAGAGACGCCTGTGGCCCCAGAGTGCACGCGCCCCCGTGGTGTCCCTGCCCCGCCCGCACCTTCTGCAGCAGCAGCACGATGATGGGGATGAGGCGGGCTCGGCTCTGCTCCAGCGTGACCAGGGTGCGGGGAGAGCGGATGAACAGTTTGCTGTGGCCAAAGGCCACATCACCCTGAAGCCCGTGCTGCTCCAGGAGGGCGCTCACGGCTGCCTTGTCGGAGCCCAGCAGGTGGTTGGGCCACGTGTACTCACAGGTCATCTTGTACCTGTCACCACAGGAAAGGTAGTGGGGGCCAGGCCTTGGCAGGGAGCACGGGCCTGCCCTGCCCGCCCACCCCTGGGAGAGGGGAGGGGTGCTGAGGGCCACGGGGCTGAAGTCCTCCCAGCATGCTCCTGGAGCAGCCATGACACCTGTGTCCTCCCACATAGGTGTCCTCCTACACATCCTCACAGACATTTTAGTGTCCTGAGCCCAGCAGCGTGCCGGCTCCCCCTGTGTCGACGTCTGTGAAGCGCTGCTCAGGGACCCCCCCCCCCCACGCTCACTCCCAGACTCCGCCCGGGATCGAGCCCGCGGAGCGATGGGCGTCGGTGCCAGTACCTGAGCAGGAACCGAGAGTAGGGCTGCCGGGAAGCGAAGCCAGCCCTGCGGACCCTCACATTCTCCAGCAGTCCCAGGTATGCGACCTGGTGGCGACAGTGGTCCTCATCCAGCCTCCCGGCCACCTTGTCCTCGTTGGGCTTAATGCAGCGGACGTAGAAGGGCTCCTGTGGGGACAGAGGGGACTTGGAGGGGGCCCAAGCACTGTGGACCCTGCCCCAAGCTGGGGGCTTCTCCGATCTCAATGTCCCAGGCCCGGAGGAGAGCTGGGGACAAGGGAAACCACAGCAAACAAGGGCCCTGCAAGCCCAGAGCGCCAGGGCAGGGGCTAGTGAGGAGGCCGGGCCCAGAGCCGGTCTCCAGCCCAGGCGGAGCAGGAACAGGCCTCCCCCTCTCTCTCCTTCCTCTCTCCCTCCGAGAGGGGCTGTCGTCTCTGGATGTTCCATTGTTAAACCCGTCCTGCCATGTCTCCCCAACCCGGTTCCCCCTCTGTCTTTGGGTCCAAGCTTCCCAAGAAAGCTAGTGCCAGTTTCCTGTCCCTCTGGCCCCAGCTGCCAGAAGAGCCCCTGCTCTTGGCAGGAGCTGGGCTGGGCCAAGCCAAGCTCCCGGCAGGGTCTCCCCAGCCCCTCCCTGCCCCAGAGACAGTGGGGTGAGAGGAAGGCTGGCT
Source organism: Microcebus murinus (assembly GCF_040939455.1). Taxonomy (NCBI): domain Eukaryota; kingdom Metazoa; phylum Chordata; class Mammalia; order Primates; family Cheirogaleidae; genus Microcebus; species Microcebus murinus. Next base: position 9,871,904 of record NC_134112.1, on the reverse strand, counting down.
CGGATCTGGCTGTGTCCTCAGTGGCTGATCAGGCCTCAGCCCAGCCCCGAGCCCCCACATCTAGCCTGTGCAGTGGGCGGGGTCCCCAGCTGGAGCACATGTGGCTCACATAGACAGGAGAAGGCCTCCCCCACCTCCCAAGATGTCAAGATGTGCAGAGGTGGTTAGGGGCCCTACTCGGTACTCAAAGCACAGAGGGAAGGATCCAGAACGGCCGGAGTAGGGGTGTACCTTGGAGGCCAGGTTCTCTACCAGAGCCACCATGGAGTTCTTGAAGAGTGTGCCAGCTGTCAGGGGGCGCTTGGTCACCTCTGTGATGTCCTGCTGCCCCTCCGGCCACATTGCCCGCAGGGTGGGGTCCGTGCTGCAGACACAAGTGTCATGCCCAGCCACCCCCCAGGGAGAGCAGCCTCCCCGGCCCCCACCTTAGCTTGAGCCCCAGGCTCTCCACCTGTCAGGTGTGGGTGGGGGTGGGGTCAGACCCCAGGGTCTCTGAAGGCCCTGGGCCCTGGCCTCCTGCGCCCCTAGCCGTGCTCACCTGTTGTACAGCAGTCGCTTGAAGTCCTGGAAGAGGAAGTCCCTGTTCTTGTCAATGAAGCCGTCCACAGAATACCTGCCAGAGGCCAGGGCCGGGGAGGGGAGGGCAGCTAGGGTGGGAGCTGCTGGGCCTCTCAGAGCACTGACAAGCCCAGAAGGCCCGCTCTCCTCCCCTGCTCTGTTCTAGGCAGTCTCTCTCTCCCTGCTGCCTAGCTCCCCTCCACCTTCCCCCCGCACACCTGCTTTCTCCTTCATCACCTAAGACTCCCTTCCTTGGGAGAAATTTCTTTCCTGGAAGATGAATTGAGTGACTAGGCCCCCAGCTCTGAAGCCAAATGTCCTAGCACAGAGTCCTGGCTCTCACATTCATGCTGTGTGACCTTGGATGAGCCACTCAACCTCTCTGTGTCTCAGTGTACTGGGAACTATACTTGGAACAGTACCTACTGAGCTTTGGTAAATATCAGTGACCACAGTTATGACAGGAACTCCTGAGTCCTGGGTCCATTTTAATCTGTGGGCACTGAGAGCCTCAGAATCATGGCCTGGTTCTCGCACCACTAGAAAGCTCAGTGTCAAGTCGTGGTTCCACCTGTAAAGACTGCTATTTTGTGAACAGGTTTTTGTGAGCGGATCTGACATCTGAATATCTGCATTGTCTACTCTATCTCCACTCCTTGAGAAGCTCAGATTAGGCGCTTGTACCTCTCTGTGAGTCTCCTCAACTTGCTCCGGGATGAGGGGAGCAACACATAAGTTAACCATCACTGTGACAGTCTCTGAAGGACACCTCAGGCCTCAGCGCTCAGAGCATGGTCATAGGACACAAAAGGGGCTCACCCGGGAGCTTGTTAGAAATGCAGAATCTTGGCCCCCTCTGCCCCTTGCACCCCACCTCGCCAACCTGCAGCTACCCCCAGCACATGCTGGAATGGGGCAGGGCCCAGACATTAGGCTCGGGTATCTGTTAAAGGCGACCAGGTGAATGCAGCCACTTGTGAATCTGGTGACGGGCAGGTTGTCTGTGTCTTAAAAGGGCGGGGCTGGCAGAAGAGGCAATGACACCCTGTCTCCCAGACATTCCCCTGGGGTGCTCCTGGCCCGTGATACACGCAACTGTGCCCCATGGGAAGGCCCAGGAGGGAGAGGGGTCCTTACGTGACATCCCCTGCGTAGTGCCTGATCCGGAAGTCTCGGCCAAACTCCATGGTCTTGTCTGTGGGGCAGAGCTGTGGGGACAGGCCAAGGCCAAGTCACAGAAGGTGTGTGTTTGCGGGCGGTCTGCAGAAGGGTCGTGCTGCCTCCATCCCGCCGGGGCAGAGAAGCCCACCACAGTGAAGACAGCGGCACTAAAGCTGGGTCCCCCGCCCAGGCCCCACGAGGCAAAGCCGCGTGGTGCCTGCAGGGCAGATCCCACCGCCCGCTGTGAGTGCCGGGACAGCCGGGGCACCTGGCGGCTGGTGTAGTGTGGGTGGTGGCGGTGGTGCGTGTCCAGGGTCTGCAGGAAGATGCGGTCGGTGATGGTGCCCGCGGCACTGCAGGCCTCGTCCAGCACGGCCAGGATGCCACGGTGCGGCCGCTCCACCAGGTCCACGATGGTGGCGTTGTTGAAGTACTCGACCTGGGGTGAAGGCAGCAGCAGGGAGGCTCCTGAGGCTCTCCCGGCCACTTCCCCCTGCCACCCCTCACTCAGCACCCACCAGGCCAACCCAGGGGCCCCTCCTCACAGGGGCGCCTGACACCCCCTCCGCGCCGCGGTGCTCACGCTCTGCCAGGTGATGCCCTCGCGCTCATACTCCTCCTGCTCCTGCTTCAGGATGAGCTGGATGAAGAGCTGCTGCAGCTTCTCATTGCAGTAGTTGATGCAGAACTGCTCGAAGCTGGGGGAGGGCGTGGCCTTTCAGAGGGACTGTCACTGCTTGCGGGGCGAGCGGTAATGGACAGCGCCTCCCCTAAATGTTCCCCTGATGCTCACTGGGGGGTCTGGTGCCAGGACCTCGCATGGCTTCCCTGTGGATTACGCACCCTACACCACCTCCGGCAGGCATGATCTCATGGACTTGGGTCACTGACCAGAGAAGTGAGCCCCATAATTTTGCCTTCCATCAGGGCACCAAGGCTGGGGGGTACAGCCAAGGCAGGCTTGGGGGGCATGGGCCTTGAGGCCCAGGGACCAGGACAAACTCAGACATTCCCGCCTCCCAGCCTCGGTGAGCTCCCTGGGACTAGGTGGCCACAGCAGCTGGGGGTCAGAGGTGGGGACTCACCTGTTGACAGGGAACACTTCAAAGCCGTAGATGTCCAGCACGCCAATGACCGTGTCCTTGCCATCACGCCGAGGGTCCCGGTCCCGGGCTTCCATAATGCTGTTGATCCTGTCCACCACCCACTCAAACAGCCGCTGGTACACAGCCTGGGGGCAGGAGCACAGTGCGTTTTGCTGCCTGTGGCCTGGTGTCCCCCACCCCCACCACAAACGCCACCCCAGTTTCCCTCCTTCTGCCTGCCCTGGAGTACCTTGGCACAGGCGTCCCGGGCGTAGCTGGCCTCAGCCGCAGTGTGGCCCTTCTCTATGAGCTCCCTGCCTCCCGAGGCCACGGTGCGAGCCAGCAGGGAGCGGAGCACCAGGTCCCGGGGCGTGGCCGTCAGCTCAGCCACGTGGTCCACCAGCACCTCATCAGCCACCGCCAGGCCGTCTTTCTGCACCCCGCCCTCCTCCGTCTCCACGAACTCGATGTTGCCCTGGTGATGGGGGAACCATGAACAGTCCAAGTCCAGGCTCCTTGGACTCCTCAGACAAAGGAACCTCAATGGCTTTGGATGGGGAGGAGGAAGGAAGACAGGGGACGTGGACATGGGGGGGGCCAGCTCCTGGCTGGTCACCATGGACAGACACAGCCAGAGATGAGGAGGTCAGGGACGCATCAGAGCCTTTGCCAAGGCCTCACATCCAAACAATGTGGGAAGGACCCCACTGCAGCCCCTCAGCAGGGGCAGAAGCTCTGCACTACTTACTCCTGGTGCCACTCTGAGAACTGTGGTGCTGCGTGATGTGCCACAAGCTCACCCACGACTGCACTGAGAGGCAGTCTGCATGACACTCGGCTTTTACTGTGCCCAGCAGCCCTGGCCCTAACGAAGGGCTCTCCTCCACACACGGACACAAACACGTCCAAGCAACTCAGCTTCCTTAGGGCAGGGAGTCAGCTCAGCCACATCACGGGGGTATCTGGGACTAGTCTCCTCCTCCCCCTGGGGACTCTCAGCCAGCAACCCCCTGTAGGATGGTGGTCCTCCCATCCCCTCGGAGCCAGGCTCACCAGGTGCAATATGGCAGCCAGGATGCGATACACAGATGCCACCTCCTCAGGACTGAAGCCGATGACCCTCATGGCCTCAGTCACTGCCTGGTAGCTCTTCTCATCACTGTCCAAGGCCTGGGGCAGAAGGAGTTCACTGCCCCAAGCCACACTGGCCCCAGAAAACCTGCCCTCCCTCAACACTAATTCTTCTATCCCAGGCACCTGCTCACCCCTGCACCTAGTCCCCTCCCTGAGCCATTTTCCCTCCAGCCTGAGCACCCTCCCACTCAGCTGCATGGCTCACATCACCCTGGCCTGTGCTGATTGCTGCCCATTCCCTGCCACCACACTCAGGACCCCGAAACAAAGCCCAGTTTGAGCCCCCCGTGCCTCTCACACTCACACTGTGCACGCCCATGCTGAGTCCAGCTCCCTGGCGTGTGAAATTGTACACAGCAGGGTTTCTCTCCAAGTGCAGTTCACGCAGCTCCTTGTCCTCACTGCCCCTCAGCAACTAGAGGACAAAGAGATCCCCTAGTTAGATGAAAGAGCTCGCAGGACCCCCCACCTCCCACCTCCCTGCCAGAGGCAGGAGAACACACAGCCACGATCTTCCTTCCAGCATCGAACCAACAAACACAGGGGCAGATCAGACACAGTGAGCCAGTGAACTCCCAATTCAGTGGGACAGAGACCGTGAAGAACCACCCACGTCAAAGGAGCCCCACTTCAGCGGGAGCAAATGGGGGCTCAGATTCTGTGAAGACATTGCCCTAGACCCAGGGAGACCCCACCTCATGGGGAGCTCAGAGTCCATGGAGACAATGCCCGTGTCCCCAGATCTCCCACATCAGTCGGGAGGCAAGAGTCTGTGGAGATGCTGCCGGAGTCCTAGGGAGCTCCACTTCAGTGGGAGCACAGAGGTCCTGGAGACACTGCCCATGTCCAGGGAGCTCCACCTCGCTGAAGAGCTTAAAGTCCATGGAGACCCCGCCCCTGCCCCAGTGAGCACCCACCTCAGTGGGGGCATCAGAGTCGGAAGACACACTGCCCTTGTCTCAGGGAGCCCATACCTCAGAAGCGAGCTCAGAGTCTGCGGAGGCACTGCCTGTGTCCCAGAGACTTCCCACCTGAGTGGGGAGCTCAGATTTCCTGCAGACACTGCCCTGGACACAGGGAGATCTCAACTCCTGGGGAGCTCAGAGTCTTGGAGACACGGCCCTTGTCCCGTAAACTCCCACCTCACTGGGAGCTCAGACTCCATGCAAAACCTAAAAGGTCCCACACCAGTGGGGAGGAAAGTCTATGGAGATCCTGCAGAGACCTCCACTCCAGTGGGAGCTCAAAGGCTGTGGAGTCACTGCCCATGGCCCAGGGAGAACTACTTCATAGAAGAGTGGTGTAGACACTTCCTGTGTCCCAGGTAGCTCTTACCACAGGGGGAGTTCAGAGTTCTTGGTGACATTGCCCATGTCTCAGGGAGCTCCCATCTTAGTGGGGAGATCAGAATTCGTGGAGACACTGTCCATGTTCCATGTAGATCTGCTTCAGTTGGAGCCCAGAGTCTGTGGAGACACAGCCCCTGTCCCAGGGAGTTCTTACCTCGAGGGGGAGCTCAGAGTTGGTAGAGGCATTGCCTGTCTCCAAGAGTGCCCTTGTCTCAGGGAGCCCATACCTCAGAAGCGAGCTCAGAGTCTATGGAGACGCTGCCTATGTTCGAGGGAGTTCCCATCTAAGTGTGCAGTTCAAGGTCTGTGGAGACACTGTCCCTGTTCTAGGGAGCTCCCACCTAGTAGGGAACTCAGAGTCTTTCAAGACATTGTCTGTGTCAGGGAGCTTCATTTCTTGGAAGCTCAGAGTCTGTGAAAACACTTCATGTGTCCCAGAGAATTCCCACCTCAGTGGGGAGCATGTAGGTCACGGAGATGGAGATCCCACTCACATCCCAGGGAGCTCCCATCTCATGGAGAGCTCAGAGTCCATGGAGTCACTACCAATGTCCCATAGCTCCCAAATCAGTGGGGAGGTAAGAGTCTGTGGAGATCCTGCAGGAGTCCAGGGAGCTCCACTTCAGTGGGAGCTCAGAGGCGGTGGAGACACTTTCTGTGTCCCAGGAAGCTCCCACAGTGGGGAGCTCAGAGTCCATAGTGACACTGCCTGTGTCCCAGAGAGCTTTCACCTCAGTGTGGAGCTTGGAGTATGTGGAGATGCTGCCTGAGTCTCCACAGGAATCACTTCCCTCAGAGGGAGCCCAGAGTCTGTGGAGACACCATCCATGTCCCACCTCAGTGGGGAGCTCAGAGTCCTTAAAGATAATGTCCATGTCTTAGAGAGCTCCATTGCATGGAGTCTCAGAGTCTATGGAACAACTCTGGGTCCCAAGAATCTCCTACTTCAGTGGGCAGCTCAGTTTGTGGACACCCTGCCTGCATCCCAGGGAGCTCCCATCTCATGGGGAGCTCAGAGTCTGTGGAGACACCACTCATGTCTCAGGGAGGTCCTACCTCAAGGCGAGCTCAGAGTCCATAAAGGCACTGCCCATGTCCCAGGGAGCTCCCGCCTCAGTGGGAAGTGCAGGGTCATTGGAGACAATGCATAAGTCTCAGGGAGCTCTCACCACAGTAGGGAGCTCAGAGTCCTTAAAGACACTACCCGTGTCCCAGAGGCTTTCACCTGTGTGGAGCTCAGGGTATGTAGAGATACTGCCCATGTGCCAGGGAGCTCCCACCTCAGTAGGGAACTAAGAGTCCCTAAAGACACCGCTATGTTCCAGGGAGCTTCCATCTAATCAGGGAGCTCAGAGTGTATGGTGACACTGTCCTCCTCTTTTTGAGGTCCCACCTTCATGGGGAGCGCAGAGATGGTAGATACTGTGTCCCAGTAAGCACTACTGCACTGAGGCTCTGAATCTGTGAAGACACTCCCTGTCCCAGGGAACTGCCATCTCATGGGGAGCTCAGAGTCCATGAGATGCCGCCCTTGCTCAAGGAGCTTTACCTCAGAAGGGAGCCCAGATTCTATGGAGACAGTATTTGTGTCCCAGGGAGCTCCACTTCAGTAAGTGCTGGGTCTGTGGAGTCACTGCTTTTGTCCCAAAGAGTTCCCACCTCAGAGACACCATGGGTGTCTGAAGGAGCTCTTACCTCGGAGGGAAGCTCAGAGTCTGTGGAGACACTGCCTGTGTCCCAGGTCGCTCCCACTTTGAGGGAGAGATCCAAGTCCTTAAAGGCTCTGCTTATGTCCCAGTGAGCTCCTACATCATTGCAGAGCTGAGAGTTGGTGGAGACACTTCCGTGTTGCAGGGCTCTCCTAACCCTGTAGGAGTCCCTAGAGTCCCTGAGTCCCTAGAGACACTGCTGTGTCCCAGGGAGCTTCCACCTCAGTGGACAGCACACAGTTTGCCGGTGTTCCAGAGAACTCCACTTCAGTGTCAAGGCTGAGACTGTAGTGACACTGTTTCCAGGGAGCTCCCACCTCTGTGGGGAGCTCAGAGCTCATAGAGACATTGCCTGTGTCCCAGCAAGCTCTTATCTCACAGGGGTGCCCAGATCAGTGGAGACACTGCCAGTGTCCAGGGAGCTGCACTTCAGTGTTGAGGTCTGATACAGTACAGGCACTGCCTGTGTCCCAAGGAATTCCCACCTTAGTGGGGAGCTCAGAGCTTGGAGTCACTGTATAGGTCCCAGAGAGCCCTCATCTGCAAGTGTCTCAGATGGAGGGACATCCTGCTTTTGTGCTCAGGGAGCTCACTCCCTCTTGTCTGTGGGGCATGGGGTGTGTGGCAGGGAATGAGGACCACGGGCTAGTGAGGGGCAGTGAGGCAGAGTAGAGGAACTGGGGTAGGAGGGAAGGGTCACAAGTTGGCCCAGCCTCCTTCCCCCACTCTGTATTTTCCCTCCTCCCCCTGCCCTCATTGGCTCACCTGGTAGAAGGCATGGAAGTTTCTTTCACCCACATGCTGCTTGAGGACCCGAGACTGAGGAGAGACAGGCAGCTGGACTCAGGCCTTGGAAGGGGTCTGCCCTTTGGGACCCTATCTGAGCATTCCCAGATGCAGGGCAGGCTGGGGATCAGATGGGCCTGGTCACAGGGACTCTGGCCCAGAGAAGGGCCACAGGGAGAGCCCGGCCTACCTCACCTACAGCATCAGGGTCCCCAGGCCTGAGATTGGTCTTAGCCAGGGTTCCCCATGGGGGTCTCCTCGGCCCACCTGCCCACCTTCTCCAGCAGGTAGCTGTAGATGTGTCCTCCGACTGGGTCCCCCTTGAAGTCGAAGTTGATGTCCATGTACTTGCCAAAGCGGCTGGAGTTGTGGTTGCGGTTGGTGCGGGCGTTGCCAAAGGCCTCCAGCACACAGGTGGACTTGAGCAGCACGTGCTTGACCCTGTGGGGGCAGAGGGGCCAGGGCTCAAGGCAAAGACCTCCCATCTGGAGAATAGGGTCCCCGCCTGAGTCTTCCTTACAGAAATCCCAGCCTCTCAGGATGGGTAAAGGAGCTGGCTGAGAAGGAGCCAGGGCCTGGCCTGGCCAGTGTGGAGTTTGGGCTGTGTGACGGCCACGCCTCTGAGACGCTAGGAAACGCGCTTGCCAGGCTGGCTTGCGCTCAACAGGGCCTGTACGGCTCCGAGCGCAGGTCTTTGTCTCTCATGTCCACCGCCTCCCCTCCCAGGCCTCAGCTCCAGCCTGGGGAGCTGGTCTGACCACTTGGCCTTGGCCCTCCAGTGCAGGGGTGGGCAGTGGTGCCCGCCACATGTGCTTGGGAACTGACATTGCTTGTCCCCTCTGAACCCCACCTTGTCGCATCTCAACAGGAAGAAATGGGTTCTGACACAGGAAGCTGCTTCTGCAAGGCCCCCAAGGGAGAGCAGTGGGTGAACAGGCCAGCCCTGGTTTCCTGGTTTCCTGCTGTCACCCACACTCCCACTTGGCATGCTGGGCCATCCCGGAGCCTGCCAGCTTCTCTAGGCTTCCATGGGATACCCTGTGGGGTGCCCACTGCCCTGTCCAGGAGGCTTTTCGGGCATCTCTGGGCCCTACTGCACTTCTCCATGTCCTACCTGTCACTGCCGCCTCCTCCCAGGGAGGAGCCTGTGCTCTCAGTGCAGGTCGGCCTGTCTAACCTGGGCGTTGGAGTTACCTGGATCTTCCTGACGGACAAGCCCACTCAACTTGGCCTGAGCTGGGCTCCAGTTCCCGTCTCTCGCTTCCCGGTGCCAGGCCCTTCCCACCGCACTGCAGCCCCGGCCGTGCTGAGGCCCCCAGCTGCACCTCGCGGCTCACCTCTCCACCTCGGCCCTCTGGCTCGGGTTGGTGACAGCGGCGATGTACTGCATGATGTGCTTACTGGCCTCCGTCTTCCCTGCCCCACTCTCCCCTGCCAGAAAGACGGGAGTCAGCAGAATCAACCAGCCTGTGCCCCTTAGACCAGCTCCCTGTGCCAACCACACCCCTGGGACTGGTGGGGTCCTGGGGCCACACGGGCACAGGAGATACTGTAATGCACCCCCATGTTTACAGATGAGGTGCGGAGGCGGGGGCCTGGCTGCAGGGGCAGGTACCTGAGATGACGATGCAGGTGTCCCTGGACCGGCGCTTCATGGCCTTGTAGGCAGCGTTGGCCACGGCGTAGAGGTGGGGCGGCCGCTCGTAGAGCTCCCGGCCCTGGTACCTGGCGATGGCCTCGGGCCCATACAGGGGCAGCTCCTGGTATGGGTTCACGGACACTAGCACCTCGCCGATGTAGGTGTAGATGCGGCCCTTCTCGAACCTGGACATGGCAGGGCCAAGCCTTAGCACTCACAGGCCTCAAGGGACACATGGGCCTCTGGCCATAGCCTTCCTTGGGCCCTGGCCCTTCAGCCAGCACTGCCGCCTGAGGGGCTGGGAGTGGAGAAGGGAGAAGGGGCGGGTGTAGACCTTGAGTCTCCCTGGTGCTATCCTGGGGGAACTGAGCCACGCAGAGCCTGTCCCCACCTCGGTGTAGAGTTTGGGGTCCACACTGCTCTCCATGGGGGTCCTGAGGTCACAGGGTGACCACCCATTTCACGAAGGGGACAGACTTGCCCAAGACCAAGCTGGTGGGGCAGAGGCAGGGCTGGCTCATGGGTGGGGGCTGGTAGGGAGCCGGGGTTGTGGAAAGGGCTGGGCTGGGAGGGGAGGGAGGGGCCTCGTGCTGTTTCCTGTCTCAAGGCCTGGGCGGAACCCAGACAGGAGGGGACCCCGCCCAGCCCCACCCAGACGACAGGAGGAGGTGGGGACAACCTTGCCCAGGACCTGCTGTTACTGTCTTTGTGCACCCCCCACAGAATGTGGCTGGTGGCCGCCACCCCTCCCTGGCACATCCTCAGACTTCTTCAAAAACCTGGTCACCACTGGGGCCTGTGTTCACCCCTTGCTTGACCTTTCTGCCCCTGTGAGGGCTGGGCGGCCTCCCCGACCCTTAGACCTCAGCTCTCCTTGGTGTGTGGGACCCACCCTGTCCCCCAGTGGCCCCGTCCTGGGATTGTTCTTTCTCCACCACTTCTGACCTGGGTGTTCCGGGGCCAGCTCTAGCCATCCTTCAAGCTGTGTGACCAGGGGCAAGGGCCACCTCTCAGGGCTCAGGACCACCAAGGGTCAAGGCCATCTCTTGGGGCTTGGGGCTCTCATCACCCTCATCATTAAGATGGAGATGATAATGATTGTGTCATAAGCTCAGTATTTTTGTTGTTGTTGTTTGTTTTGTTTTTTTGAGACAGGATCTCCTTCTGTTGCCCAGGCTGGAGTGCAGTGGCATCATCATATCTCACAGCAGCCTTAGACTCCTGGCCTCAAGCAATGCTCCTGCCTCAGCCTCCAGAGTAGCTGGGACTACAGGTGTGTGCCACAATGCTGGCTAATTTTTCTATATTAGTAGAGATAGGGGTCTCACTCTTGCTCAGGCTGGTCTTGAACTCCTAACCTCAAGTGATCCTCCTGCCTCAGCCTCCCAAAGTGTTACGATTGCACAAAGTGCTTAGCTCACGTCCTGTCTAGCCCTCCTGTCCTTGGGTCAGACTTGCAGCCTCTTGATGTCTGTGCTTAGTGGGGCTCCCGGTCCCCAAGTTCTCCCCAGGAGCTTCCCAAGCACATGGCAAGCGCCTCCCACACTTCCCTGGGAGTAAGGACATGAAGCCCAGCTGCCTACACAGCCACCCTGATGTGCCATGTCCCCACCTCCCAAGCTCCTCCTGCTTTCTGCCCACCTCGCTTGATGGCAAATTGGGCTCTGATGTCACTTCTACCAGCTGTGTCCTGTGACACCCCATGTGCCCACCCAAGCATCACCTCAAAGCTATGAGATGCTTTGGACCCCAGGGTGGGGCCTGCCTGCTTCATCTCAGAGTCCTGGGCTCAGGCCAAGCCCCACGAGGGAGATGCAGGGAGGGAGCAGCAGCAACTGTCGGGAAAGGGCTGGGAGGAGGGCCCAGCCCTGGCCCCAGTGCCCAGTGCCTATCTGTCCAAGCAGGAAAGAAGGGGCAAAAGGCACCTGGGCCGTGTGGGAGGCAGGGCTGGGGTAGGGTGGGGCAGCTCCAGCACTGACTGGCCAACCCTGATGGGGACGGGACTTCCTGGTCTGGTCCCATCTTCCTGGGGCAGTGCTTTGAGGTGCTCATTTCAGCCCAGGGTGTCTGCCTCTGTGCCAGGATGAGAGGCAGGGGGCCTTGGTGGAGGGGAGCCTGGAGCCTCCCGCCCTGGGCCTACCTGAGCTGCAGGTTCCTCATGAAGTCCTCCATGGTCACTTGGTCCAAGAGCACAAAGTCGGGTTTGCCGTACTCCGGGCCTTCCTCGTCCTCCATCCTGCCAGCTGGAAACACCCAGGCCAGGTTGCCTCACCTTCCTGTGCCGGCTGGCAGGAGGGCGGTGGGGAGGGGAAGGCTGGGGAGGCCCAAGCCCTGCCAGGCTCCTCCAGTGCTGCAGTAAAGTAGGAAGTGGGTTCTGGCCCTGGGAGGGGCTGCCTTCCCCACTTGCTGCTCCCTCCCCCACGAGGTGCTCTGAGCCCTGCTTCCTGTCCCTGTGCCCCACAGCTGGCCACAGACCGTTAGGTCTGACCTGCTTGCATGCGAGGGCCAAGGCGCCAGACCCCAGGTCCTCCAGCTCTGGAGGGCTCCTTGATGGCCTCTTTCGGAAGCTCCCGTCTACCCCAGGCAGCAGACAAGACTCCGTGGGTGATTTCCAATCCTGGCAGCACGTTAGAGTCACCTGTGGGACTTTAAAGAAAGATTTCTTGACATGGTTTTGGCCACCCAGCTGTATGTGTCTGTCTACTCAGAACTGAACACTAGACGAATTTCACCATGCATGTTTATTGTACCTTAGTACAAAAATGTGAAAAGATCCTAATGCCCAGGCCTCTGGAGCGGGGAACTGGCAGCAGCATTCTCCCCCGTCACTGGGGGAGAAATGGGAAAAGCTTCTTGTCCGGCCCTGTGAAGGGTCAGGGCTCAGGACTCCTCACACTGCAATTCCCACCCCAGCCCCCTGGAGGGACGGAGGCCCCTAGAGTGTCTTCTGGGTGGGGCCAGCCTGCAGGGGAACCCCATGCTCCTAACTGTCCTCTGCCTCGTACTTTCATCTGACAAGCCCTTCAGTCCTTACAGCTCTGAGACGTGCCTGGTACCTGCTGTCGTGCTTTGTAGATGAGGCAGCGCATTTAGGAAGTAGCCCAAGTGGCTCCGGTTTCTCTCCACACATAGCACCCCGACACGGTGGGCCTCGGGCAGACGGGGCGGTTCTCTCCCCCTCTGAGCAGATGGGGCATCTCTTGTCCTCCAAAGCAGACTGGGGAAAGAGTTCTCTCAGCCCAGGGCAGACCAGGACAGTCCTCTCTCATCCTCTAGGAAGACTGGGACAGGTCTCTCTCTTCCTTCAAGCTGACTAGGGGCAGTTCTCGTTCAACCCTCCCTCACACGGGGAGGTCAGAAGGACAGATGTCGGTATTCCCAAACTTGGGTCACTCACCTGCCACCTTCCAGATTTGTTGTACTCACAAGCACTAGTTTAACTATTATCTTTCAAACATCTCTTTTTAAACTTTGAAATAATTGTTTGAAATGAAGTTAAGGTTTTTTTTTCTCTTAAAACTAATGCATTCCTGATAAAATTGAAAGTGCTTATCCAGTACCCGACAGAACTAGGTCATGCACATGCAGTGATAAGGGGCCCTTGTTCCAACACATCCCAGCTTTCTGGCTCCACCCTGAGCTGGGCCTGAGGCTCCTCGTGGGCAAACTCGGGTCAAGCGTAATCCTTCCAGCTCTGACTAGGGAGGTGCCCTCACACCCCCAGCCTCTTGGGCTGGGGCTTTTGAAGGGTTTCCCAAACCTAAGTTCACCCACACTCTTGCAGGCTCATCTCCCTTTTCTTAGTTTCACTTCCCCAAACCCCAGGGAGTTGAGCAGGTGGGGGTTTGTGTTAACGATTTAAAGGAACCAACAGAACCAATGCGGCTGTCCCAGTAAAACCTTAGGGGTATTGAAATCTTAATTTTATGAAATGTTCACCTGTCACAAAATAATATTCTTTTGGGTTTTTCCCCCAAACACTTAAAAATGTCAAGACTATTTATAGTGCAGAGATTTGGCCCGTGGGCAGAGTTTGCCAGGCCTCCCTTTATAGGCTGGTGCTGTGAGACCCTGGGCATAACCGCAGTCATGACTAGGCCTCCTCCCAGCTTGCAGTTTGCTCTGCATTGCCTCATCTGATTCCTGTCACCTGGGCCAGAGCTGCCGCTATTCTTACTTTGCATCTATTGAAACTGAGGCCCAGAGATGACATCACACCAAAGGAAGTTCCCTCTTGGCTCTGGACAGACCTCTGGGCCCTTGCAGCACTGTATTTAGTGTCTCTTTAGACCCCGGGGAAAGCCCAGATGGTCAGTCTCAGCCTGGTTCTCAGCAGGCAGGACAAGTGGCAGCTCTGACCTGCAGCTTTCCCAGGGCAGGCTCCTTACAGGGTGTGACCAGTAGGGCACAGCAAACACTGTAGAGCAGATGGATGAACAAAAGCAGGGGCCCCTGGAGGGACAGCAGTGAGGGGCCACCACCAATGCTACCAACTCGAGCCTGGCAGGGAAGGCTCTGGCCCTGGCTGCAGTTTCATTCATTATCTCATCTCAGTCTGTTACTTACTCCACCAGGGCCCCCTTGCCCTGAACTTCCTCCACACAGCCTTCAAACTCCAGGCTCACTGTGCTGCTGCTGACCTCTGTGACAAATCCCTCGTCCCAAGAAACTGTCCCTTTTCAGGTTTTCAGCGACCTTACACAATGGTACCACAATTTAGGATGTGTATTGGAAATCTATTTTTACCTAAGGATTTACTGTCAGGCTAGTTGCTGTAGGTGAATGGCTCCAAGGCGCTCTGGAAATGCAGACTCACAGACCACACAGCCCTCTGAGCCTTGTGAGCCTCCTGGGACAGAGTGGAGGCTGGTGAGGTGCTGCCACCCGGCCATCAACCCCCACAGCCAGGCTATCAGGAGCTGCTATCTCTGGGGTTTTGAGGAAATGAGTCTTCCTGACCACACCCTTGGGGTGTGGCTGCAGACTAGAAAATCCGGCTCTCTGCAGTCTAGAATAGGGGCCTCAGTAAAAGATGGTACTATACCTCCGTTGCAGGCCCTTTAGTCTGGTGTCATCCTTTTTGGTGTATGGGACAAGGACCTGAGGAGCTGGCACCTTTGTGTGTTTTTCCATTCACTAGTCAGTGGCAAATTGAATGTAAAAGTTGCTTTTTATTTTTTTTTTTGAGACAGTCTCACTGTTGCCCCAGCTGGAGTGCAGTGGTGTGATCATAGCTCACTGCAACCTCAAACTCCTGGGCTCAAACAATCCTCAGTCTCCCAAGTAGCTGGGACTACAGGTGCATACCACTATGCCTAGCTAATTTTTTCTATTTCAGTACAGCCAGGGTCTCGCTCTTGCTCATCTCCAACTTCTGAGCTTAAGCAATCCTCCTGCCTCAGTCTCCCAAAGTGCTAGGATTATAGGTGTGAGCCACTGCGCCTTGGCCTTGCTTACTGTCAACATTCCATGACAATGTCACCAACATTAAACTACAGAACCAAGTCCTGTGGGCTCAATGGTGCATTGTGACTGCTATGTTTCAAATGAAATGGGAGATATCTGGGGCATAATGCAGACTAAAGCTATTACTTCCTGTAATATTTCAATACTTAGGTGAGTACCTAGGAGTATTTGAAAAGACAAGGGTATTCTACCGAGCCAGTGGGTGAACACCACTGGAACCCACTCCAGGATCTCAAGATAAAGCTCCCAATGACAGTGCCTTTGTGCCCATTGATCGCATTGCAGAATTCAGCTGGTTACCCTTGGCACTGTGATAAATATCACCACCACATACCACCATCAGCTGAAATAGATGGCACATGCACACGAGGTGATCACCAAGTTCCAAGTGGCCATCATCTACAAGGCAAGATCACCGAGAATGGTAAAATACCTAGGGCTCCCTTGGACTTAGCTGACAACTCCTTCAAGAAGGGGCAGAGTCTTCCTTATTTTTGCATGTAGCATATGGAAAGAAAAGGCTGGACTGAATCACATTTAAAACCATTCATTATTTATTAAATATCCCTTGTTTTTCATTCAGCAGACACCAGAAGGGCCTGGATCTTGATGCAAATCAAAGTTCTTCATTCTGGAAGCAGAAAACCCAGCACCCAAACCTGGGATCAGAGAATGTCTGTCAGACTCGCATCCCATCAAGGGCCAAGAACCAGAAATTCCCAGCTCCTAGAAGGGAGGCATATGAGGCTTCAAATCTGCTCAGATAATTAAGGTGTAAAGACTTGGGTTCAAATCTGCTCCACTCCTCATTAGGTGTATCAGCACGGGCAAGCCTCCTTCTCAGTATCCACGTCCTCATCTGTAAAAATGAGATTAGAAACACTGTAGAGGTCTGTTGTGAAAAATTAAATGACATAATTCACTTAACTAGGGATTGTTATAAATGCCTATTGCCACAACAGACGGAACAGAACCCAACTTCCTCAATCCTGAACCCATTCCCACTGAGCTGAGAGGCCTGTGACCAACCATAGTGGTAGCACGAGCCCCTTCTAGGCTGACACACCACTAACCTTAGGGAATTCTGGGGAAAAGTCTATAGGTTGAATACAAACCACATAGGCGGTCCAAGAATCAGGCACACAAATCCAGACACTAAACAACTGTCCCCAAATAATCTTGTTACCTTAAAGACAATTAACCTTTCTGTGACTCACTTTATAAATAATTTCTGGGACTTATAATATGGGAGGATCAGAACAGGTTGATAGTCTTTGAACTTTTTCTTGGCCAGGTGACTTAAGGAAAATTAACAAATAAAACAGAAGTGAAGTTACTTGCTAGGCCAGATCTATCCTGGACTTACCTCTGGCACAGGTTCCATGGAACAATCTGGCAGCCACTGAAGAAATCCTCTCTCAGGTCTCCTCTAGCTCTGGCATCCTGAGATTGCTGAAATACTGATGGATGGTAGACACCTCTGTGCCAAGTGCTGGGGCCGGCATACAAAGTGGAACCACTGGGGAGAGATGGCTGTCAGGAACTGGGAAGGTCTGAGCTGCCCCCTCTGCGGCTAACAAGGTAGCTTGCCAGGTTCATGGACACTGATAGAAAACACAGAATTCCTTGATTAGAGACAAAGGACAATTGATTATTCAATTCACAGCAATAGCAAGAACATCAGTATTTTCTAACACCCTCTCAAAGCCCCAGTTCCTACACAGTGATGCAAAGGGAGTCAGAAGGCACCAGCACGCGCATTGGCTGTGACAGGAAAGGCACCCAGTGTGGGACTCCCCATCTTTTACAATGGACAGCAAGAATGACTGCTCTCTGCTCTGGAGGAAGGCACTGCCTCTTACATTCCATGGCTGTCTGTTGCACAAACATCCTTTAAAAGATAATTTGGAAAAGACAACCAGTGCCGGACTCACAAGACTGCAGAGACATGAGAGAGCTCCCAACAGCAGGCCCCAGGTGTTCTGTAACTGTTCCTGGACTGAAGAGGCAGTCAGCTGGAAAAGCCTCTACCCTCAAGAGAGAAGGCGACCCTCCCACCAGAGGAACACAGGAGCTGTGCCGCTCGAGCTATGACCAAGGTGGCAACATTCTTCCAACCCAAACTTCCCAACTGCTTCTAGATTCTACTCAGGCTTCCAGGCATGGCATCTCAGAAAAGAGCACAGGCTGCAGTGTCAAACTCCATCTGCCAGTTTCTGGTTGGGCAACCTTGGACACATAATTCTGACCTTAGGCCCTTCATCTATATTGAATCTAAAACCACCTCACGAGTATGAAAATTTTAAACTAGTTGAGGAATTAAGAGGTTTGGCACAAAACAGGTGTTCAGCCAACATTAGTGCCCTCCTTTCCTATGACCAAAGCTGCAAGGACCTCACCTTCGGTTAGCTCCCAGGGCATTCAGTCCCTCTGCAGAACTGAGCCTTTAGTTTTCTTTGCTTTGCCTTGTAATTGTAAATATCCTGTCCCATCAGCGTCTCAGGGCAGAGCTCTTCCCTGTTAATCCTTTCTACTTCGGCTCCAACTCCTACCTTTACCACTCCTCTGAGCTTCACTTTCAACTTTTATAAAGCCTTTGCTTTGGCCGGGCGTTGTGGCTCACACCTATAATCCTAGCACTCTGGGAGGCCGAGGCGGGTGGATTGCTCAAGGTCAGGAGTTCGAAACCAGTCTGAGCGAGACCCCATCTCTACTAAAAATAGAAACTAATTGACCATATAAAAAGTTAGCCGGGCATGGTGGCGCATGCCTGTAGGCCCAGCTACTTGGGAGGCTGAGGCAGTAAGATCACTTGAGCCCAGGAGTTTGAGGCAGTCAGCTGGAAGCCTCTACCCTCAAGAGAGAAGGCGACCCTCCCACCAGAGGAACACAGGAGCTGTGCCGCTCGAGCTATGACCAAGGTGGTGCTGTGAGCTAGGCTGATGCCATGGCACTCACTCTAGCCTGGGCAACAAAGTGAGACTCTGTCACAAAAAAAAAAAAAAAAAAAGCCTTTGCTTTAAGAATATAATGAAATACGCCGGGCGCGGTGGCTCATGCATGTAATCCTAGCACTCTGGGAGGCCGAGGCGGGTGAATTGCTCAAGGTCAGGAGTTCAAGTTCGAAACCAGCCTGAGCAAGATCGAGACCCCGTCTCTACTAGAAATAGAAATTAGCTGGGCATGGTGGCACATGCCTGCAGTCCCAGCTAATCAGGAGGCTGAGGCAGTAGGATCGCTTAAGCCCAGGAGTTTGAGGTTGCTGTGAGCTACGCTGACACCACGGCACTCTAGCCCAGGCAACACAGTGAGACTCTTAGCTAAAAAAAAAGAATATAACAAAATAAAATTTGTGCTGAGCCTGGAGCATAGCAAACACTTAATGACACCCTTCACCTTTTATATCAGCACTGTCCAAATCTACTTCTGCACACAGAAATGTTCTTTAATCGGCACAGTCCAATATGGTAACCACATGTGGCTACTGAGCACCAGAAATGTGGTTAGCATGAATGAAAAGCTGAATTTTAAATGTAATTAACACCACGTGGCTGCCACATTACACAGTACAGATCTATACAATGCCCAGCATACAGGAGCGAGAAGAGAGCAAAAATTGTCTGAAATTTCTATAACCTTGCTCTGGATGGAGCAGGGCAAGGCCTCAAACCGTTTCAAAGCTGTTCTGGCAAGCGCTGTAGGAATGCACAGGGTCACCGCAGACCCAGGCACGCTGGAGGCTTGCTACTCACATTCAGCCAAATCCCCCAAACCTCAGGAATCCCAAAGTCCAGGGGCGAACAGTCCATAGAGTTCAATTAGTCTGGATGAGCTTGGTTCCAGAAGCCCACCACTAAGAACAACTAACTCTAAGGGAAAGACCCTTTCTGGCTGAGGGAGTAAGGGAAGATGTCTTATAAGAGGTAGGTAAACTTACTCCATGAGCTAAACTTCCACATTATTCTGTGACACTCCAATTCTAGTGTGGTGCTTCATTATGACCACAGAAATATCCATATCATATACTTACACAAAAATAACTTTTTCCCTTCATTTTTCTCATGTATTTTTCTCTGTATGTTTTCAGAAAACGCTTCTGAACTAGGGTGTAAGTCAGGACACATAAGTAAGTTCCACGTGGATTTTTTCCGTGAAATAACGGTTGGAAACAAGTTCCGGGAACGCAGAGCTGTGGGTTCCGAACCGTGACTTACCAGGGTATCTTGCAGGACAGCTGCTGTGACAGCAGCTCCCACTTTGAGGAAACATCACCTCGGCCATGACTCCCACCTAGAAGTGGACAAATACTGTCAGCTCCAGCCTGTGCCTCTGAACCTCACCCAGCTCTAACCCGGCACACAGCCTGAACCCCTCTTCCTCATCTCGAGGTAGGTCCACCCGCGATCTCATCGCTCCCAGCGAGACCCCTCCAGGTCTCACGTCCCATCCCTTAAAAAAGCTCGTGAGATCCCTCCACATCACACCGCCCATCCCGACTACTGGGGTCCCTCCAGGTCACGGACAAGCCCCACTTCTCTTCTGAAAGAGACGCTCAGAAGCACAGCGTGAGTTATACTATGGCCCCCGAGTCTCCTCCGAGAAAAATGTTCTCAACGCGCTCACCTGTCCCTTACAGGAAGCACGTGTAGGGAAGGTTTGGGCTGCGAGCGCAGCCGGCGCCCCCACTCACTGCGGTCCGGCCTCCCGAGCCACCTACCACCGAGCCCTGAGCCCCCCGACCCCTACCTGGGCTCAGGAAAAGGCGGCGGAATCCTGGATGGCAGTGGATGACAAAAACACCCACGAGACAGCCACAGCGACCGTGGAGCACAGGCGTCGCACTCCTGACGTCATCGCGCAGCAGCCCCGCCTCGAAGCCGTGCGTGAGCCCACGTGACCCCGTCCGGGGCAGGTGACGTCAGCGCAGCCACAGAGGCGTGGTTTCGGACGCTGGCAGGGCGCCGTAGACTGGAGTGGGACTTCTAGGATCCGGGACCGCGTGGCGTGTTGGGTCTTTAGGGTGTCCACTCAGTGGAGTCTCCCAACCGCCTTTTGTTACCCACCCTTAGTGTCCAAGAGGCTGGAGTGACGTAACTACCCAGGGTCCCGCAGCCAGGAGGAGCCGAGCAAGACGGAGCCAGACAGCCTGGCGGGGTGGGGACGCTCAGCCGGGAGTGCTGGGCCTGATCCGGGCAGCTGCATGGACGGGGCGGGGCGGGGCGAAACCCCACGTGGACCTGGAGCCTGGGGAGCGAACGGGAGCCAGCCTGTGGGACTAGCACGTGGGAAAGACGATGCAGGTGGAGGGCAAATACAAATTAAACACTGGCCCCCAGGCCTTCCCTACACGTGCAAGGGGCAGTTGAGCGCGTTGGGAACATTTTCCTCTAGCTTTCTTTCAGAGTTTCCTTTTTTGGGGCTCACGCCTGTAATCCTAGCACTCTGGGAGAGCGAGGCCGGAGGATCGCTTGAGGTTGCAGTGAGCTATGATGATACCACTGCACTCTAGCCTAGGCAACAGAACCAGACTGTGTCTCAGACTTTTTTTCTTGCTCCTCTGTTTTTCAAAGGTATGCAAGTCTTATTACTTTTTTTTTTTATGGCTAAGCAAGCCCATGGCCCATCTGTCTCAACTCAGGAATGTTGGTTCAGAGCCATCTTTTCAAAGTGTAATTGTCAAGGGATATAAAGCCCAATCTTCCAGTTTCTTGGGAGGACCAGGGCCTAACTTGTCAACTGACTGCGAGTTTAAAAAAACCTACTTAAGTGATGTTTTGTATCCACGTAGCTGTATAAAAGAGTGAGTTTCTTTTTGTGATCCCTTAGCGGGTTGTCTGTGATGTGTATCATTCTGATTTAATGCTTATTCAAGCATTACCTTTTCTTTCTCTTCTTTGTGGAGAGGTTTTCTGGGTTAGGAGAAAATTTTGTTTTTATATTCCCCACCACAGGCAGAGGAAAGCACATTGGAAAGTCCTGAGATTGGGAAGGATGTCGTTTGTTGGGGGCACTACTAAGCATTACAGGATTGTAGTGCTCTGAAGGGATCTTAATGAGGAGAGAGAGAGGAGGACTTGAAGAGTCTTTTCTTGGGGGGTGTTTTGAGACAGGGTCTTGCTGTGTTGTGAAAGGATAGAGTGCAGTGGTGTAATCATAGCTCACTGCAACCTCAGACTCCTGGGCTCAAGGGATCCTGCCGCCTCAGCCTCCTGGTTAGCTGGGACTACAGGCCCATGCCACCATGCCTGGCTAATTTTGCTATTTGTTCCTTCAGTCAGGGTCTTCCTGTGTTGCTCAGGCTGGTCTTGAGCTTCTGGCCTGAAGCAATCCTCCTGCCCCCACCTCCCAAAGTGCTGGGATTACAGGCTGGAGTCACCATGCCTAGCCCAAGGGTCTTGAATATCAGGCTAGAAAGGCAAGAGCTTAGTTTTGTAAGTAAAGAAAAGCAGAGCAGTATTTGAAACTCATATTTTACATATGGTACTTAGTAAATACATTCAATCACCTTGTGGTATATTGTCAGTGGAAAAGAACCCAAACTCTAAAATAATTTAATGGGCGACCCTGACCCAGAGAGCCAGATCCAAGAAACCTTGAGCCAATGGGCTCAGTGTGGTTGGGTTACAGTTTGGCTTTAGACATTTCACGGAGACAGGAATTACACATAAAGTCATAAATCAATACATGGAAGGCATACATTGGTTAGGCCCAAAAAGGCAGGGCATCTTGAAGCAGGGCATTACAGATTATAGGTGAGTTTAAAGAGTCTTTGATTTGTAATTGGTTAAAGAAACGAAGATTTGTCTAAAGGTTTGGAATGTTTTGAGTTAAGATAAGGAAGTCTGTTCATCAGAGACAAACCACTGAACACATACACCCAGGCTCAAGTGATCTGTTAAGTAAATTGATGTCTCTAAGAAAAAAGAAGAGACAGGGAGACAGCCTTTCTTTTAAAAATGTAAATTTCCCTTTCAAAGGGGAGCATATGATGTTTTTGTAGCTTCTGTTGTTCCTCAAAATTATCAGCTCAAAATAATCTTTGTGCCAACAAGATGTCAAAGTGGGGCTTATAAGGTTGCTTTTGGCCGGGCGTGGTGGCTCACGCCTGTAATCCTAGCACTTTGGGAGGCCGAGGCGGGCGGATTGCTCAAGGTCAGGAGTTTGAAACCAGCCTGAGCGAGACCCCGTCTCTACAAAAAAAAAAAAAAGAAATAAATTAACTGACCAACTAAAAATATATATACAAAAAATTAGCCGGGCATGGTGGCGCATGCCTGTAGTCCCAGCTACTCGGGAGGCTGAGGCAGTAGGATCGCTGAGCCCCGGAGATTGAGGTTGCTGTGAGCCAGGCTGACGCCACGGCACTCACTCTAGCCTGGGCAACAAAGTGAGACTCTGTCTCAAAAAAAAAAAAAAAAAAAAAAAAAAGGTTGCTTTAGCTGGGGCCTGCACAGGTGGCTGTACTTCTGAGGGATCATTATGATCCAAAGTTGGTTTGGTCCTTCATGATTTATAGGCCTGGAAACTGGATATTAAAATTCACTAAGCCCAGGAGTGGTGGCTTGCACCTGTAATCCCAGGACTTTCTGAGGCTGAGGTAGGAGGATCACTTGAGGCCATAAGTTCCAGACCAACCTGGGTAACATAATGTGACCCCATTACTACAAAAAATAAGAAAGATTAGCCAGGTGTGGTGGCCTGCACCTGTAGTCCCAGCTATTGTGGAAGCTGAGGTGGGAGGATTTTGAGGGTGCAGTGATCTATGATGAGGCCATTGCACTCTAGCCTAGACAGGGTCTCTAAAAAAATAAAAAAATTTAATAAATAAAACGAATAATAAAATTAACTGAGAATAATTCATTCTAAAGGGTCTTTCCTTCACTAATAAGTCAACATAGATGTATCACCTGCACAGCAGTGTGAAGTGTTGCATGGCATATGTCAAGGAATAACTCAGAGACATCTAGTTATTTACGAGCCAGTTATTTCCCATATTAGGGAGACAGTTGATATAGACGGTCAAGGACAAATGTCTGAGAGGGACAAAAAGGAAAACACTGCAGTTAGCTTCAGGAACAGTGAAAAGATTCAGTTTAAAAAAACCAATTAGGGGCTGGGCCCAGTGGCTCACGTCTGTAATCCTAGCACTCTGTGAGGCCAAGGCAGGCCGATCGCTCAAGGTCAGGAGTTCGAAACCAGCCTGAGCAAGAGTGAGACCCTGTCTCTACTAAAAATAGAAAGAAATTAATTGGTCATCTAAAAATATATAGAAAAAAAATTAGCTGGGCATGGTGGCTCATGCCTGTAGTTCCAGCTACTTGGGAGGCTGAGGCAGAAGCTTGAGCCCAGGAGTCTGAGGTTGCTGTGAGGTAGGCTGACACCGCAGCACTCTAGCCCGGGCAATGAAGTGAGACTCTGTCTCAAAAAAAACAAACCAAAAAACAATTAGGCCCTGCACAGTGGCCCATACCGGTAATCCCAGCAGTTTGGGAGGCCCACGTGGGAGGGAGGATCGCTTGAGGCCTGGAGTTTAAGACAAACCTGGTCGACATAGACTCTATTTCTACAAAATAAATTTTCAATTAGCTGGGTGTGGTGGTGTGCACCTGTAGTCCCAGCCACTCGGGAGACTGAAGCAGGAAGATTGCTTGAGCCCAGGAGTTCAAGGCTGCAGTGAGCTATGATCACACCACCACACTCTAGCATGGGTGACAGAGCAAGACTCTGTCTCAAAGAAAAAACCCCAAACAAACCAAACCAAACCAAAACAAAAAAACCCACCCCAATTAGCTGGAATCTAGCAGATACATGAATCTGGGAACATTGTCTTTGAGTAGGCCAACTAAGGGTAAACTTTCAGTGTAAAACCCAAGGGTCTAGCTGGGAAGCTGTGTCCAGGGACTATACCACCTCAGTCTGGCTAAATGTGCATCATTTTCTTCATTAGAGTTTCTCAGATTCAAGGAGGAATCCTATGTAGTCCCCACCTTCAAAAGAGCTTACTTACAGCTTAGTAAAGGATATGTCCTAAACTTGGGCAACTAGAGTTATACAAATAAATTGCTCTGGGAACTGGAGGGAAAAGTTGCATCGAAAGATTTAGTAGAAAGGTGATTCTTGAGCTGGGTGATAAAGCTCAATAGCTAAATTTCCCAGGAGTGCAAAAAAATTTGGTTTACTAACCTGCTGTGACCAGGGATAGCACCCCAGAGGAAGGTGGGCTGCCTCTCATTATGAGGGAGTAGGAAGGGGGTTTTATAAGGTTCAGGCTGGCCCTGAATAACTGAGGAGGGGAGAGGGGAAGTGAGAGTTAGCTCTAGATTGTTGCTTTCATGAAGTGTAGGCAGTTTGGTAATTGGTTATTTTTGTTCAAGACCTGGGAGCCCCACAGCAGGCTAGGGAGGTTATTGGTAAGAAAGCAGTAATCACTCAAAGGTAGGAGGCTGTCAGGACACTTTATAGCCAAGGTGTGACCTTGGGAAAGATACTGTTTTATATTATCATTGCAGCTGGTTTCGCTGGTGTCTGTTTTGAGAGACTGAATATACAGACAAGACAGTGGTTGGACCATTTTATACAACTAGAACTCTGACCTACAACCTGCAGCAACCTAACCTGCTCAGGAAACCAACCCATTACCTACGGTAACCAGCCCAGGCAGCCAGCCTGCTATAAGTCAGACTTGCAGGAAGCTAGGTGCTAGCAGTCTCTAGTGACAAAGCAGGAAATTGGCCCCAAATGGCCAGGACTTGATTAATAACTGGCAAGCTGTCTCTCGCTATATACAAAAACCAACTCAAAGTGGATCAGAGACTTAAATGTAAGACCCAAAACTATAAAACTACCAGAAGAAAAGATAGGGGAAATGCTTCAGGACATTGGTCTAGGCAAAGATTTTATAGCTAACACTTCAAAAGCACAGGCAACAAAAACAGAAATAGACAAGTGGGACTATATTAACCTGAAAAGCTTCTGCATAGCAAAGGAAACAATCAAAAAAGTAAAGAGATAACCTGTAGAATGGGAGAAGATACTTGCAAAGCATCCATTCGACAAGGGACTAATATCCAGAGTATACATGGCAATTGAACATGATGATCCTGATTTAAAAAGAAAAAGGGGGCCCGGCGAGGTGGCTCACGCCTCTAATCCTAGCTCTCTGGGAGGCTGAGGCGGGCAGATGGCTCGAGGTCAGGTGTTCGAAATCAGCCTGAACAAGAGTGAGACCCCGTCTCTACTATAAATAGAAAGAAATTAATTGGCCAACTAATATATATAGAAAAAATTAGCCAGGCATGGTGGCGCATGCCTGTAGTCCCCAGCTACTCTGGAGGCTGAGGCAGCAGGATTGCTTGAGCCCAGGAGTTTGAGGTTGCTGTGAGCTAGGCTGACGCCACGGCACTCACTCTAGCCTGGGCAACAAAGCGAGACTCTATCTCAAAAAAAAAAAAAAAAAAAAAAAAAAGAAAAGAAAAGGAAAATAAATCAGAATGTAGGAATGTAAAAAACTCAATAACATCAAAAAACCCACAAACATTAAAAAGTGGGCAAAGCACATGAATAGACATTTCTCAGAAGACATACAAATGGCCAACAGGTATATGGAAAAATACTCAACATTAGTAATCATTGGGGAAATGCAAATCAAAATCACAAAGAGATATCATCTCACCCCAGTTAGAATAGCTATTGTCAAAAAGACAAAAAATAAATGCTGGCAAAGATGTGGAGAAAAGGAAACTCTTCTACACTGTTGGTGGGAATGTAAATTAGATCTGTATGGAAAACAATACAAAGTTTTCCCCCAAAAACTAAAAATAGAACTACCACAGGATCCAGAAATCCCACTATATATATCCAAGGGAAAGGAAATTGGTATCTCAAAGGGATACCTACATCTCTGTGTTTATTGCAGCACTATTCACAATAGCAAAGATATAGAATCAACCTAAATGTCCATCAATGAATGAATAGATTAAGAAAATGTGGAATATATACACATGGAATACTATTTGGCCATAAAAAAGAATGAAATCATGTCATTTGCAACAACATGGCTGGAACTGAAGGCCATTATGTTCAATGAAATAGGCCAGGCACAGAAAGACAAATATCACATGTTCTCATTCATATGTGGGAGCCAAAAAGTTGATCTCATGGAGGTAGAATGTGGAAGAATAGAAACCAGAAGCTGAGGAGTGTGTGTGGGTATTGGAGGATGAAGAGAGGTTGGTTAGTGGGTACTATCATATACCTAGATGGAAGGAATAAGTTCTAATGTTTGATAGCAAAGTAGGGTTATTATAAACCCTACTATAATACATACACCCACTAGGGTGAAATGTATATTTCAAAATAGATAGAAGTATAAACTGGCTTGAGTCTGAGAAAAAAAATAAAAGATTTGAAATGTTCCCAACACAAAGAAATGATAAATATTTGAGGTGGTGGATATCCTAAATACCCTGATTTGATCATTATGTATTGTTTGCATGTATCAAAATATCACACATATCCCATAACTATGTACAATCGTTATGTACTAGTAAAAAATTAGTAACTGGCAGCTTCCCAAGTTTTTGTCCCTGCTTCTAACTTAGGACTAACCAGAGAAAGCCAAATATGCACCCCTAAC
This sequence comes from Microcebus murinus, assembly GCF_040939455.1. Classification (NCBI taxonomy): domain Eukaryota; kingdom Metazoa; phylum Chordata; class Mammalia; order Primates; family Cheirogaleidae; genus Microcebus; species Microcebus murinus. The sequence goes on along the minus strand of NC_134112.1, from coordinate 9,845,382 downwards.
CAATCACTTAGCATGTCCCCCTTCAGCTTCCCCAGGCCAACAGCCTCTGATCCTGCTAACTTGGCATTCCTGGAAACTTCCCTTTTTCTACTCTACTGCTTACCTATTCCTCTGCCTGCTGCAGAGTCTCTACCAAATGGAAGCGATGGTGGCAGACTCCCTTGTTATAGCCTTCATTTTTCTCATTTTTGTTTTTTTTACGTTCCAGTGGAACAGTGAATGGAGAAAGACCACTTTTTCTCATTATGTTGTCTTTGTTTATTTCTACAGTTATCATCATCATCTGATCATTAGCTGGTGGATTTTTACTTGAAGCATGAATCTGTGAATGCAGAGAAGAGGCAAAGGCATTCTAGCTAATGGGTAGGGACAGCTTGAGGAAGTTGGCACATCCAGGGTCAGGTTAAAGGAAGTTTTAATAGGTTGCTTACTGAATTACAGAGGGATAAATGTGGAGAGGTATATTAATGGAAGATTGTGGAAGACCTTAAATATCAGGCCTTGGTTCGGTGAATGGTGGGAGAATAATGACAACCAAATGCACTGCAGCATTTTCGTGCAGGAATGTGGCAAGCTGGATTATTGCAGAAGGCAGATTGAAAGGGTGTTTCTCATATCTCTTCTCTATCTGCCAAACGGACTGAAATACCTATGCCTTTTGGGAGTGCTAGAGACTGATTAATTCTTTGGTAGTAGTATCAAATAGGGTCCAATCAGGAGACAGAAAAATAGTACAGGAAAAGTTTAATGTAACGAATTATTAAGTATAACATGGGATTAGGATAAAAAGGGGTTAAAGAAGATAAAAATAAACCAAGTGCAGTGGCATGCACCTGTAATCTGAGCTACTCGGGAGGCTGAGGTAGGAGGATTGCTTGAACCCACTAGCTTGAGATCAGCCTGGGCAACATAGCAAGACGCTGTCTCAATTAAAAAAAAAGTGAGGGAGAGAAAGAAGACTAGAACAGTAGATACAAAGAGCAGCTACTATCTGAGAGCTGAGGTCAAGCTCCCAAGAAAGAAACCTCCCTCCTCCCCCAGGGCTGAGCTACATACAGACCTTGTTGGAGAGGGTTACTGGGGCACTGAAAATGATTCCACGAAATATGGCACTTTGGCATGCTGAGTGCTTTGAAAATTGAAATTTTCCAGAGGGACTCTCTGGAATTTCCTCATCTGACTAACTTAAGAAAGCTTCTTTTGGCCAGGTCAAAGTGGCTCAATCCTGCAGTCCTAGCTACTTGGTAGTCTGAGGGGGTAGGATCACTTGAACCCAGGAATTTGAGGTTACAGTGAGCTCTGATTGCACTATTGCACTCCAGCCTGGAGACAGAGCAAGACTCTGTCTCAAAAAAAGAAAAAGAAAAACAGAAAGCTTCTTTCCAAAAGAAATGCAATTGTCTTAAAATTCCCATCCCTCCCTCCAAGAAATCTCATCAAATAACTGGGAAAGATCAACCATGGGAGAAGAGAAGAGACTGGGAGTTGTTACCACAACCAGACTGAATTTTCTTCTATTCTGAGGGCAGTTTAGAGAGATTGTCTGGGGGACTCCATCAGTATAAGACAATCTTTGTTCCTGTGCAATTCTGCCCCTCACCTTCCCAAAGAGAGTCACTTACATGTTCATTTCTGTCTCCAGGGTGCACTCATTTCCCTTGAAAATCATTTGGTCCCACAACCCCCTCTTCCTCTCCCAGTGAAGAGGGTGTTGAAGTATCGACCATCTGGCCCTTTCTTCGAGTGTTCGTATTTTATATGACTCCCATGCACATGTGCGCACATAATACATTTGTTATGCTTTTCTTTTGTTAAGCTGTCTTTTGTTATAGGGGTGTTGGCTGTGACCCTTTATGATGGGGAGGAAAGATCACCTGCTTTCTGTCCCTACAGGGCATGGACAGGGCTCACTGAATGGCAAAAGGTGTGCTGGCAGGACTTGCTGAAAATCTACCTTCTAGGATGCTAAGGAACGTTAATCATGGGAGGTGTCTTGTGGAAGCACTTGGGTATAAAACTGCTCCAGGGTTGCTGGAGGAAACTGCTGGCTGCTGGGTGCCTTTGGCAGTCATGTGCTGCAGGAGTTGGGTGCTGAGGAAGCCACCCAAGATGAGGACAACCTGAACCTGGAGAAGCTGCCATTGATGTAGCAGGTGGGGCCGGGGAGGCCTCTCATTCATCAGGTGGCTGCCAAGACAGTTTACCAGAACCAGGCAGAGAAGCCCCTTACTCGGCGCCGGCTCTCCAGCACCTTCTACTGACAACGCTTAACACTGTGCACTCCAGCAAGGTAAGAATGCTTGACGTGCCCAGCTCCGTGTTCTCAGAGCAGGAGATGAGAAGTGAACGCAGAGCTGAGAGACAATACACAGACAAACTGAACAATATCCAAAACTTTCTAAACCTCATCTGTAAAATGTGGCAATTATACTAGCTGCCGGTTAAGGGTCTACGGTTTTATTCTGACAGGGCCTGGACACCCTTACTGTTCCGTTTCTACGTTCCTGATGTGTTTGTCCAAGGCAGGCAGGCATTAGAACAGGGAGGAAGTCCTAAAAAACGGTTTCCCTGTGGCTGAGAGAATAAAGGGACACACAAGAGGAAAAGAAAGGAAGCGGCCCCGCCCCTCCCGCGCCCTGCCTCCGGCCCCGCCCCCTTCCTGCCCGCCTCGCTCTCCCCACTGCCCCCGGCCCCACCTCCTTCCCGCCGGCCCCACCCCCCTTTTCAGGGGCCCGAGCCCGGCCTCCCAAAGCGCTAGGCAGGCTGGGAAGTCGGCCGCCCGAAAGATGGCGGCAGAATTAAAAAGTTCGAGCAGCTCCCCCGCGCGTCTTCGCGGCCCTGAAGAGTCGGGGAGGTGGGCGGGGGCGCTCCTAGGCCTCCTGAAGGGCACGGGACGGGCTGGGTACGGGGCAACGCAGGCGCGTTCTTCGCCGCCCCCGAGGCGGGGCCTGCGAGCCGTTCGCCGGGATCGGGTCCCGCGCACGCCGTCCTCTATGAGGGGCGGGGTCTAATTGCAGGGCCAGCTCAGCGCCCTTGGGCACGGAAGTGCGGATTCGCGGCTGATGTGGGTGGGGCCTGCGCGGGGGCGGGCCCTGCGCGGGGCGGGGCCGTCTCCCTCGGGCCCGGAAGTGCGGGTGCGGGGCGCGGCCCGGGCGGAGACTGCGGGGCCCGGAGGGCGGGCGGCGCCGGGAGCGCGGGGGTGGCGGGCCTGGGGCGAGCATGTAGCGGCTGCTGGCAGCGGGGCTCCCGGGGCGGGCCGGGCGGGCCGCGGGGGTTGCACGCGGCGACATGGAGGAGGAGGGCAAGAAGGGCAAGAAGGTGAGCGTGCGTGGGCGCGTCCTGCTGCGGGGGTTGGCGGGCTGCTGGGTCAGGGCCCCCGGGCGGCCCGGGATGGGGTGGAGCCTGTGGGGTCTCTCGGGACCCGGGCGGGGGTGGCGGGCACCGGCAGGGCGGGGCAAGGCGAGACCCCGGACAATGGTCAGGTGGGCCTGAGCGGCCGGACGGGCAGGAAGCGCCGCGCCTTTGCTCGGGCACGGCCGCGGCTCGCCTCAACTTCGGCCCCAGATGGCCTTCCCGGCGCGTCGGGACCGGGGCTGCAGAGGAAGTGGGCCCAGCGAGGGGCCAGAAAGGTGTCCAGGGCTGGAACTGGAGCCAGTGGGCTGTGCGCTTAAAGTGGAGACGTGTGCTGCTCACTTGACTTCGTTCTTGGATATCAAGTAAAAGCAAAGATGGGATTCACTTCAGTCGTCGAGTATCACTCGCACCTAAAACCATTGAGTGATTTCAGTGACGTTACATTTGGCAGTGGGATTTAGGACATTGTTCAAGAGGCTCTTTCGTTTATGTCGTTTTAAAAATGTGGCTTTAATTACAGGCTAGAGTAGATAACATTTTAAGGAGACTGGAAGAAAGATGTGGAATAAGCTACCATTAAAGTGGAAAATGAGTTTTAATAAAATGTATCCTTTTCAAATAAATGCTTTATAATGTTCATGTCTTGGCTATCGTTTTCTTTGTGATAAATGTTTGTGTGCGCACTTGTATGCACAAGTTTAAGACAGCCCTTGGTTAAGTCCTAGCTATGAGCTTACTACCAGGTACTCTGAGGAGCAGTGTCCTTTAATTGAGGACTACTCATTATTAGGTCTTTTACAAGGTGCCCCGTTTTTTAACAAGTTCTATTTGAAATCAAATGTAGCCAGGTTGACCTTCAGAGAGTTCTGTGGTGCTGCTTCTCTACTTTCTCAACTCATTATGTTAGGAACATGCATGTCTAATTTAGGTGCATTATCACTTGCGGTTAGCTACAAAAATGGTTGAAAGCTAGAAAACAGCTCAAGAAAGTTATTTAGCCTGCAAGTGTTAGACTAGAGAGGAGTGCTGCACACGGAAAAGGGAATAGCCAAGTTGTCTAAAGGAGTTAGCTGGAAAGGAGAGGGGCTAACCCACCGACTGCTTTAACAGGGACCATCAGGCCTGAGTATGGCTGATGCTGAGTTTTGCTGGAACTGAGCCACCTTTTCTGGTGGAATGCTGGGAGCCGAGAGCACTGGGGATTGGTGACCTCAATCTGCACCATTTACGTGGGCACCTGGCCCACCTACTTACCTGTCTGTGACAGGAAAGGATGGAATTGATTCACTTCTGAGTCTTCTATCAGCTTTGGTGGAATCATGAAACATTCAGCAATATTGAGAGAAAGAAGCAGTAAGACATTCCTAAGCTTTCAGAATAGAAGTGAAAAACCAGTAAAACTATCAATAATTTTATAGTTGGGGCAATGAAAAAATTTAGGTATAGACAAGGTTAATGATTAATTTTATTGTCTTTATTGAAGGAAATAATCAATTGTAGTTGCATAAGCCAGAAGTTTTTTGTATTTTTTTCTGTGTTCTCCCACTTGCCTTGCTCATTTCCTGTAGGCAGGCCAGACAGACAGCTCTGGGGCATGGATTCCTATCCAGGTCATGACTTTACCTCGCATACTCTGCAGTTGCACACTGGCAGAACCTTCCTACTCTGCTCCCCCATGTAGTGTGAGGTCACCTCTTAAGAACTTTGGAGCTTAAATTATTCTCATGGTAAATTAACCAGAGATACTTGTTTGAAACTTATACACAAATCAAGCTTACACAGCAGAAGTAATGACTTAATTCCTTGAAAGTACAGTTTGGACATTTAAGTTTCAAAGTTACCTCCTTCAAAAAAGTTAGATTTAAGCCTTTAAAAATGTGGATTGTTGGCCGGGCATGGTGGCTCATGCCTGTAATTCTAGCACTCTGGAAGGCCGAGGCGGGAGGATTGCTCAAGGTCAGGAGTTTGAAACCAGCCTGAGCAAGAGTGAGACCCTGTCTCTACTAAAAATAGAAAGAAATTAATTGGCAAATTAAAAATATATAGAAAAAATTAGCCAGGCATGGTGGCGCATGCCTGTAGTCCCAGCTACTTGGAAGGCTGAGGCAGGAGGATTGCTTGAGCCCAGGAGATTGAGGTTGCTGTGAGCTAGGCTGACGCCATGGCACTCTAGCCCAGGCAACAGAGTAAGACTCTGTCTCAAAAAAAATATATGGATTGTTAGGCCTTTTTTAGGCATTAGACACTTGTCTTAGTGTTTTATCAAACAGTGATTCTGGCATGTTCTACCATGGCCAGTTTTTGTCAGGACACAGGAATAAGTGAGCCACCAGAGAACTGATGGACTGAAGTGAATTTAGTGGAAAGTGGCCCCAGGTGCAGCCCTGCCTTACCTCAGCCCACCCCAGCACATGTGGTTATGGTCACTGAACACCTGGAGTTTCCTTGGGCAGGCCATAGTTCATTTAGTAAACATCTATGGGGCGTCTGTCGTGTCCCATGAAACTTGCTGGGTGATGGGGATAAAGGAAGGACTGGTGACCTTGATGAGCCAATGGGGAGATGGATCAGTGCTGGGTACATGTGGAGGGATGAGTGCATTGACAGAGAAGTCCACTGACTGCTAGAGGTGTGGGACCAGGGGAGTTAGAAGTACCACTTGGGGGTTGTTCTCCTGCCCTGATGTCCACAGAGTGACTGGTGCTTTGAAGACTGCAAGTCCTGATTTGGGGTTTGGAAAATAAGGCTCCTGTCTGCAAAATGGATCCATGTTCTGTGCATTGTGGCACTGTTCTGTCAAGGTGTAATTCATTTTTGTAAGAAATTTAGGTGTACACTTGAGTTGGATTATGTGCATTTTTATACTCAGACAAGGATCACAGCCTGAGGAAGTCACCCTGGGGCCTTAACTCTGTTGTGGGTCCCAGCTTCTGCTGCCTCTGGTCTTAGGTCACCACACCAGGTGATTGTGATTTCATCCTGAACAAAGTTAAATATTTTTGCATTGATCTAATTTATTTACATTATTTAAATTTAAAAAAGGTTATAAGATTCCTTAGAAATGTAGGACTGAATATTAAATTATAAGAAGGAATTAATTTTGTTTGATGTGATTGTCTTATAAATTCTGATCTGGTAAACATATGAGGTATTTATAGGCGAAATAATATGATTTCTGGGATTTGCTTTACTCAGAAGGAAAGGGAGGGGGGATGATAGCCAAATACATTGATAATGGGTATACATTTTTCTGTCTACTTTTGTGGAGTTTTGAGAATTTCCATAAGAGGTGGGGAGGAAAAGAGTCCCTAGGTCATGGGCTCTGGGTTTTCAGCTCATGTAGCTGTCAAGTCACCCCTGGGCCCTGTCTGTGAGGAATTGGGAGCTTGGGTTGATCCACTGTCTTTTACAGTTTACTCACTGAAGGCCCTAGGAAGCCATACCTTCTCCATGCTGACCTGGTATAGACAAGTGTGTGTGCCTGTGTATAAATGTCTGCATAACCGAAATGAAAGTGTAAAGGGGCCGGGCGCTGTGGCTCACGCCTGTAATCCTAGCTCTTGGGAGGCCGAGGCGGGCGGATTGCTCAAGGTCAGGAGTTCAAAACCAGCCTGAGCAAGAATGAGACCCCGTCTCTACTATAAATAGAAAGAAATTAATTGGCCAACTGATATATATATAAAAAAATTAGCCGGGCATGGTGGCGCATGCCTGTAGTCCCAGCTACCCGGGAGGCTGAGGCAGAAGGATCACTTGAGCCCAGGAGTTTGAGGTTGCTGTGAGCTAGGCTGACGCCACGGCACTCACTCTAGCCTGGGCAACAAAGCGAGACTCTGTCTCAAAAAAAAAAAAAAAAAGTGTAAAGGAATGGTACTTCATATGAGCAACACACTTTGATTTTTAATTCTGGTCTGTTCCTCCCCATTAAATCGCTGGTCATGACCTAAATTGCTTTTATAACTAAATTGAGTCTATAATTATCACCAGCCATAACATGGATTAAAAAGGTGAATTGGGCCTGCTATACCTTATTGCTTTCTTTTTTTTTTTAATTCTTTAACATTTGCCCTTTGGCTGTAATACACCTTGTTTTATTTTTCCTTGTAAGTAGTAGTCACAGTGATTCTTGGGTGGCAAGTTGGTGACCCAAGGTTAGGAGGCTGGCAAAGACCCTAAGTCAAGTGGTCAGTAGATTAAGGCCAGAACGACCAACAACCTGCAGCTTGGAAAGTTGCCATTTATTAATACATGGTAGCATGTATTTATTAATTTTCAACATATAGTCAGATTCTATCATCATTTGGATTGAAAAAGCATGTCAGAATCTCCCAGTGCTGCTTTGTTATGCTCTGAGCATCCTTTCAGAGGAAGATAGTGTAACAAAGGATTTCTCTCAGTGATAGAACTGCAATGAGGGCCACTCTGCAGATGAGAAGGGCCGTCAGCATTCTGCCCCACGAGGGCAGGTACTATTGATCTTCTAGTTTCTTCATTTATGACAGCAATGCTCCCATCTTGTCATCGCTCTGCAGTGTAAGTAAACAGTCATGGTTCAGTCCTGTAAATCTCACTGTTCAGCATTGAAATCATCCTCTTTATTATTCAAGTGCCACCCACATGCTAACATAGTGAGAAGAGGGGTAGGAACTGCACTTTGGAAAGGAAGCTGCTCACACCTCAGCAGAGATTAAGAGAGGGCAGGTGCTAGAGTGTGTCAGAAGAGACACAGGGCAGGGTGCAGCCAATTCCAGAGGGGACTGGGACTGTGTCCCAAAGTTCAGAAGCAGAGAAGAGGTGGAGACAGCCCTGCAGTGCTGGGAGGGCCTTGGCCTGGGGAGTTTGGTGTTGGTCCTGTGTGTACTTGAAGCCACTGGAGGTGTCCGGCATTCATCCATTAAACTACTGTTTGTCAGCACAGCTGTGACAGGCCCAGATGCTGAGGAGACGGATGTGTAGGACAGGCCTATGGCTTCAGAGCTAGGCACTGGAGTTGTGGACAAAAGTGGGCTTCAAAAAGAGGGACTGGGGATTATGAAAACTTCGAGTACAAACATACAGAAAATTGTGTGATGATGCCCCCTGTGTTCAACTGCAAATACCACCCATGTGTGGGCAGTCAGTTTCATGTGTGCACGTTCTCCTCATCCCTGCTCCCTACCTGTGTGGGCTGAATAGTGTGTTCCCAAACTCATGTGATGAAGTCACAACCCCTAGGACCTCATGACATGTATTTGGAGTGGGTTTTTTATTTATTAATTTATTTAGAGATGGGGGTCCCACTATGTTGCCTAGGCTGGAGGGCAGTGGTTCCATCATAGCTCACTGCAACCTCGAACTGCTGGGCTCAAGTGATCCTCCTGCCTCAGCCTTCTGAATAGCTGGGACTACAAGCACATGCCACCACACCTGGCTAATTTTTTTTTTTTGTAGAGACAAGGTCTGGTAATGTTGCCCAGGTGAGTCTCAAGTGATCCTTTAGATGGGGTTTTTAAAGAGGTGATTAAAGTAAAACAAAGTCATAGGGTGGACTCTAATCCAATCTTGCTGGTGTCCTTTTAAGAAGAAGAGATTAGCACAACAACACATACAGAGAAATGACCATGTGAGGACATGAGGGGAGATAGATGGCCATCTACAATCAAGGAGAGAGGCCTCAGGAGAAACCAACCCTGCCAACACCTTGATCTTGGACTTCCAGCCTCCAGATTCGGAGAATAAGTTTCTATTGTTGAAACCACTCAGTCTGTAGTATTTCCTCCTGGCGGCTGAAGCAGACTGATGTACCAGGTCATTCTGAAGCAAACTCTAGAGGTCAGTTTGTCTGTAGATTGGACTGTAGTGGTCCTGGGGTGGGTTCCGAGACCAGGTCTGCACTGTTACCCTGGACACAGAAGAGCTACTCAGAGTGACAGGACGATTTTCATGGCACTCCGTGTGGACCATAAATCCAGGCTCACTTGTTGTGGTCGGGGGAATGTGGATGGTGTTTTGGGACTTGGCACAGCAAGGGACATCCATGTTGCCTGGAACAGGCTTTGTGCTCCGGGATCTGTGGCAGGAAGAGTGGGCCCGGCCATGTCCTCTGCATGTGTCTCTATGTCCCTGTTGTGGACAGTGGATCCTTGTTAGTGTACTCCCCACTGCTTCACTTTCTTATCCCTCAATCCCAGAACAACAGCTGTTTTTCAAACAGTTACACAGGTTTAAGGAGTTTACATTTGGATTTGTCAATTGAACTAGGTGTTTGTTTCTTTTAGTAGAAACAGGAAATTTTTTCCTTAACTCTGTGCCTGTGCCAAAAATGTGACATTTTTTCCCCAAGTGTGTCCGAACAGTAACAGTTTTTCACTTGGATTATGTTAAGAATTAGGGCATTTGATCACAGACATTAGTGCAATGAAAACAATCCCCTTTAGTAAGCATAATAGGAAGCGGGAATCTGGGTTTTGTTTGCAACTTAAGATGGTATATCTTATAACCCAGGGAGGAGGAAAGAATAGTTGCATTCTGAAAGTGGGAAAACTGGTCAGCCTAAATCTGTGGTGTCACTGTTCCTGACAGAAATCGAATGTGGAATGGGAGGTACTATTTCACATGTGCTGTTACTTGTACCTTTGAGAAGAAAAAGAGAGAAATCTTTATTTATATCTTTAAATTTTTTTTCTGAATCTTATTATTTATATCTGAATCTTTATATCCATTCTATAGTTTAAAATTCCATGCAAGTTTTTTCAGAAATCTAGTTTGCTACCTGTGTGTCATTACCACCAGCGTTCTGGTCAGGTGTGGAAACTGTCCACATTTCCCTTGTTGGTTTATGTGGCAGGAATACATGTTATTCATGAGATACCTTGATCAGGTCTAAGTGTCAGTTATGTTGACTTTGTGTCCCATGTCAGAGAATGCCCAGGTCTGATTATGTCTAGCTGTTTTATTACTGTCATTAGATGCATCACTCTAAATAGCTCCTACATCTATGTACTTGGATATAGACAATAACCAAAGCCCACCTGCCTGTGCACATCTGATGCAGACCCAGTTCAGCCTCCTTTCGAAGGGTTCTCCCACCTAGCATTTTCCATCTTCAGCACCCCCTCCTTGAAAGAGGAGGGTGTAGCCTCTGTCTCTGCTTATTCCTGTCCATTCTCCCCACCCCCAGTGTTTCATTATGAAAAATTTTGACTACACCAAAGTTGAAAGAATTTTGCTGTGAAGACTTGCACACCCCCCCACCTAGATTTGGCCCTAACATTTGCTGTATTTGTTTCATCCCTCTACCTAGGTATCAATCCATCTTATTTTTCAGATGTATTCCAAAGTAAATTTCACACGTTACTTCATTTTGATCTAAATATGTAACCATGCATGTCGCTAACTAGGGCTCAATATTTGCTTAGACTTTTCTTTTGATGTACAATTTACGTATAGTGATATAATATACACATATTAAGTGTACATTAGCTAAATATTGACAAATGCATACATCTATGTAACCCAAACCTCTACCAAGAAATAGAACATTACTACCACTGAGAAAGTTCCCTTGTGCAATCTAGCCTGGGCTACAGAGCAAGACTGTCTTAGAACAAAACAAAACAAAAGAATTGCTTTATTCAGCATGATGTTTTTAAAATTCATCGATATTGTCGTATGTATCAATATTCCTGCGTGCATTCTATTGTACGTATATGCCAGGATTTGTTTATCCACTCACCAGTTGTTGGACATTTAGGTTCTTTTCCAGTCTTGTATTATTATGAAAAAGCTGCTGTGAACATTTGTGAACAAGTCATTGTGTGGATGTGTTTTCATTTGTCTTGGGTAAATACCTAATAATGGAATTGCTGAGTTATCTAGTAACTGTATATTTAATTTTATAAGATTCTGCCAAACTATTCCCTACTGAATTTTTATCTACTAATTCCATCAGTTATTGAGAGAAGGGGTGTTAAATTCTCCAGTTATTATTTTACATTTGTTTGTTTCTCCCTCTAGTTAGTTTTGGATTTATATATTTTGAAGTTCTATTGTTAAGCACATACACATTTAGGATCATTATGTCCTGTTGAAATGAATCTTTTTCTTTATGAAATAACCATCTTTATTTCTGATAATACCCATTGTCCTAATCTCTTTTGTCTGATATCAGTATAGCCACACTGCTTTCTTGTGCTGCACATTTGCATGATATGTCTTTAAACATGTCTGGAGATGTATGTATATATATTATTATTATTTTTTGAGCCATAATAGCTAGCCAACTTTATGTATTTTTGGTAGGAATACCACACAGATGATGGCGTGCTCTTCTCATCGCATCATATCAGAGGACATGAAGTTGATTTGTGTTAATGCTGGTGATGTTAACTGTGATCACTTGGTTAAGGTGGTGTTGCCAAGTTTCTTCATTTTAAAATTCTTATTTATTCCACAGCCAGGCATGGTGACCCACGCCTGTAATCCCAGCACTTTGGCAGGCCCTGGCAGGAGGATCACTTGAGGTCAGAAGTTCGAGACCAGCCTGAGCAACACAGTGAGATCCTGTCTCTATAAAAAATAAAAATTAGCTGGGTATGGTGGTGTGCACCTGTAGTCCCAGCTACTGGGGAGGCTGAGGTGGGAGGATTGCTTGAGCCCAGGAGTTTGAGGTTGCAATGAACTGTGATGATGCCGCTGTCCTCTAGCTTGGGCTAAAGAGCAAGCGAGATCCTGTCTCAACAAAAAAAAAGGAAAGGAAAAAATTCATGTTGTTGTGCATCCAGCATCTTTTTGACAAGTCCCTATCATCCTTTCAGCATGTCCTTACATTGGCTAAATCAAGATGTTTTAGGCTAATCTTATTTTTTCCCATTCCAGCCCTGGAACCAAACATTTGCCTAAGGAGCCCTGGTTGTTTAGTTAAAATGATATTTAGAAACCAAGATGTGGTCGGTAGGTGCACTCTTTGCTACTAGAGTGGTTTTATTTCTAGGTCTTCTTAGCAGACAGGGAATTTTTCACAAATACACACCCCTCTTTTCTGTCTATATTAAAAACTAGAGTTCACACTGATACCTCTAATTCCAGTCCATTACCACAGAATTTATTCTGGTTTTCCCTTTTCCACTCTTATACCTTGCTTCTCCAGCAGTGAGAAAACTGGTTCCCATCATCTTCAGTGCGTTTGCCATTTTGCTCAGTCTCCCTGTAGCTAAATACTCCTAGCTTTGCCATCCACACTCAGCTGAAACATGCCACCATTCCCTGCCTGCAGCCTGCTGCTGGGCATGCCGTTCTGAGCCAAACCCAGAAATACTCCCCTCTGCTTCCTGAGTTCACTGGCCAAAACCTTGGGCTTGATGAAGAGGAAGGAGGAAAAAGGGGGAAATGCCAGTTACAAAGCTCCACTCTGGACATGTTGCTCCTGGCCCCTGCCGAATGCCCTGGCTCAAGCTGGGCTTTGGGTATCTGTTTGCCTCATGCCTTGTGTGTTGAGCCAAATTTGGGCCCGGACATACCTGCTGTACTCCCACCACATACGTGTCAGCCCAGAGCTTGCCCTGGACACACTGGTTCCTTGCCATCACTGGCCAAAGCATGACCTTGATAAAGGGAAAGGGGAAGTGGGAAGAGGCAGGATCAAGACCAGTTAGAAAGTTCAGCTCTTGGCCAGGTATGGTGGCTCATGCCTGTAATCCTAGCACTTTGGGAGGTTGAGGTGGGAGGATCTCTTGAGCTCAGGAGTTTGAGACCAGCCTGAGCAAAGAGTGAGACCCCCCGTTTCTACAAAAAATAGAAAAACTAGCTGGGTGTGGTGATGTGCGTCTGTAGTCCCAGCTACTCAGGAGGCTGAGACTGACGATTGCTTGAGCCCAGGAGTTCGAGGTTTCAGTGAGCTATGATGATACCACTGCACTCTAGCTGGATGACAGAACAAGACTCTGTCTGGAAAAAAAACAAAACAAAAACAAAGAAAGCTCAGCTTGGACATACTACTTCCTCTCTTGCCCTTGACATGCATGCTGGGCCCTGGGCACTCTGCCCTCTCCAGCTTGGCACGTTGATCCCCACCACTCCCCAGCTCCCTCAACCTTTTATCGACGGCCAAAGCGAAGTCACAATTTTACTCTTTTAACAACCTAAGAAAGACATTAAAATGAATATATACGATCTCTCTGTGATTATCATTTTCAGCACTTTTATTTCCACTAGGTTAAATTTCCATCTGGAATCATTTACCTTTGGCCTGAAGACCTTCCTTAGAATTTTTCATGGTGTGGTGAAGGCCTGGCATGTTCTTTCAGTTTTTGTTAACTGAAAATATCTTTATTTCATCTTTAGTTTTGAAGGATATTTTTAGTGGGTATAGAATTCTAGATTGACTGTTTTCTTTTTCTTTCAGCATTTTAAAGGTGTAGGTCCATTATTTTCTTGCTTCTATCGTTTCTCTTGAGAAGTTATCTGCCATTCTTTTTGTTGAATGGCTTTTCTTTTCTTTGACAGTTTTTAGGATTTTTGTCTTTATTATTGGTTTTTAGCAGTTCATGATGTGTTTGTTTGTTTGTTTGTTTATTTATTTTGAGACAGAGTCTCACTTTGTTGCCCAGGCTAGAGTGAGTGCCATGGTGTCAGCCTAGCTCACAGCAACCTCAGACTCCTGGGCTCAAGCAATCCTGCTGCCTCAGCCTCCCAAGTAGCTGGTACTACAGGCATGCACCACCATGCCCGGCTAATTTTTTCTATATATATTAGTTGGCCAATTAATTTCTTTCTATTTATAGTAGAGACGGGGTCTCACTCTTGCTCAGGCTGGTTTCAAACTCCTGACCTCGAGCAATCCGCCCCCCCTTGGCTTCCCAGAGTGCTAGGATTATAGGCGTGAGCCACCACGCCCGGCCTCATGATGTGTTTAGATATGGATTTATTTGTATTTATAATGCTTGGGGTTCACTGAGTTTTTTTTTTTCTAGGTTGTAGTTTTGGGTGAAATTTGGAAAATATTTTGCCAGTATTTCTTTAGATAGTTTCACTTTCCCATACTCTCTTTTTTCTCTTTCTGGGCTTCCCCATACACATGCATCAAACTGTTTGATACAGTTCCACTTGTCTTTTTTGTCTTTGTAGTTTAGGTGATGTTTATAGTTCTGTCTTCAAGTTTACTGTTTTTTGTCTAATTTACTGTCAATCCCATCTATGAATTTAAAAATTTCAGATATTGTATTTATTATCCTAAGATTTCCATTTGATTTTTTTTTAAGTTTCCAAATGTCTCTTGAAATTTCCCATGTCTGCACCTCATTTTTTAATGTTTTTAAAAAATAACTCTTTAATATATTTATCAAAGTTATTTTGTAGAGTTCTCGTCTGCTAATTTTTTCACATAACATTAAACCTAAGCATTTTCTTTTGTGAATAGTATTGATAACTAATTTTTTTTTTTTTTAGACAGAGTCTCACTTTGTTCCCTGGGCTAGAGTGATTGCCTTGGCATCAGCCTAGCTCAGAGCAACCTCAATCTCCTGGGCTCAAGCAATCCTCCTGCCTCAGCCTCCCAAGGAGCTGGGACTACAGGCATGCGCCACCATGCCCAGCTAATTTTTTTTTATATATATTTTTAATTGGCCAATTAATTTCTTTCTATTTTTTACTAGAGATGGGGTTTCGCTCTTGCTCAGGCTGGTCTCAAACTCCTGACCTTGAGCAATCTTCCCACCTCCACCTCCCAGAGTGCTGGGATTACAAGCATGATCCACCATGCCTGGCCTGTTTTTCATATTTTATCTGAGTTCAAAATTTCACCCTGTCAGAGAGTTATTCTGATACAATTTACTTCTCCATTATGGGAATAGAAACCTTTTTTGGTTTATTTTTTTCTCAACAGTACTTTTTTGGAGATCTTTCTTTATGGATATATAGTTTCTTTGTTTTTCTTTAGGGCAGCATGGCATTTTATCTATGGGTCACTATGATTTATTTAAATAGCAGCCTGTTTATAGACTTGTATTAATAGGTTGTTATTTTGTTCTAACAAATATGCAGCAATTAGCCTTTTAACCTATTATGTGTGTGTAATGCATCTGTAGGATTAATTCTTGAAAACACAATTGCTGGGAAAGCATATGGGCATTTGTAATTTTAGTAGATATTAGCAAATTGTTCTCTATAGTAGTACCAATTTTTATTCTTAACAGCAATTTATGATGAGTGCACTTGTTTTCACATATCCCTGCCCATCTAACACATTGCCAAACTGGTGAATATTTCCTAATATGATAGATGAAGTTGGCATTTGCTAAAAATTTTGGACATTTTCCAAAATGAACTTAAAAGTCTTTTTCTTACTAAAAAATACATTTACATCTCAGGAAAGAGTAGCAAAATATATTCAATGAAAAATAATGAAAAAAATCCTACCCACTAGAAACAACTATTATTAGAGTTGCATTGCTTTCTTCCCTGTGTATGCTTTTTTGTGTTTGCATACACAGTCCTGTTACCTTGGTATCATTTATTTCAAACACTTGCTTAGTGCCCACTGGGTAAAGGACTTTCTGGGGAGCTGTCACTACCTGTCCGAATCTCCCTCACTGAATTAGTGAGGAAGCCTTGGCTTCCTAAAGTGCTGGGATTATAGGTGTGAGCCATTGTGCCCCGCCTAGTTGAGGACCCCTGCCTGGTGAGGGGTCTTAGTGCCCATGAGGCAGAGAGCATTGAGCACTGTTGCAGAGGGCAGAGGGCAGTGGGGCAGGTGGCTTTAAAGCTGTGCATCAGGCACCTTTTCCCTGTCCCCTGGGCCTGCCTGTGGAAGGCTGGTTTGCAGAATGGGTGAGGTGAGGGAAGGGGATTGGGGGGGGAGAAAGAGTGGGGGAAACGGCCAGGGGAGGAGAGGGGGTGGTTCTTCTTGCCCTCCCCTTGCAGGGCTGGTGCACTGAAGAGCAGCTGACATCATGGGGCAGACTTTTGTTGAGTTTTGCATACTGTGGGTCATGACCCGTTAGTGGCTTATGAAATCAGCCTGGTAAGTAGCAATCCATTTTTTTATGTAAGATAAAAAGATATAAGTATAAAGTTAAAGAACTTAAGGAAAAATTCTACTGGATTCATTTTGAATTAGAGCTATTGTGTATTCTTAGCTGTCCTCCCTGAAAACAGCTGGAAGCAATGACAGTCCTATAGCAGGGAGCACAGGTAGGACTTTATTGTCTGAGTTCTATTTCAAGTAATGTGATTACACTAAGTGGGCGAATGTAATTTTTTGCCACAAAATTTCTGTACTTTGGAAGGAGAATGTCAAGCAGCTAGATCAAATGTAGACTGTTAGGCCACATTTTAGTATATTTCACATGGGGGGCATTAATTTTTTTTTTTTTTTTCAACCAGCTCTTTGTTTTCTCTTGAGTTTCTAATAAATTGCTTTTCTTGCCTTTTTCTTTTGAGATGGAGTTTTGCTCTGTTGCTCTGGCTAGAGTGCAGTGGCATCACCGTAGCTCACAGCAACCTCAAATTCATGGGCTCAAGTGATCCTCCTGTCTCAGCTTCCCAAGTAGCTGAAACTACTGGTGTGTGCCACTATGCCTGGCTAATTTTTTCTATTTTTGGTACAGATGGAGTCTCACTCTTGCTCAGGCTGGTCTGTAACTCCTGAGCTCAAGTCATCCTCCTGCCTCAGCCTCCCAGAGTGCTAAGATTACAGGTGTGAGCCACCACTCCTGGCCCAATTACTTTCTTCTTTTTCTTTCAAGAGACATATGTTTCTGCTGCTGTGTGGAAGCTGAACAACAACAACAACAAAAGACATGTTTTTATCATCAAGAACTTCTAGGCTTTCAGTCATGTGGCTTATGCAATGCAATCTTCTTTTTCTTTTGTTTGCTTGTTGTATACAACTGTCATTGTTACCCTAGGATTTCTTTTCCCTGCCTCCTGGGTTGGTAACTCTGTTTCTTAGAGTCCACATCTTTTTCTTTCCTGGAACCTTTTTCTTTTGTGAGGAGTATATCCTCTAGTATGTTTTTCCAAAAGGGTTTTTAGAGTATAAAGATCCCAAGGTACTGCAGATGTGAAAATAACTATTTTTGCCTTTAACGTGGCTTTAAATTAACTTCTAGGTTTAAAATAATTCCCCCCCCCAATTTTAAAAGCATTATCACATTCTCTTCTATCAAGAGAAGGGATCTAATGCTGATCTGATTATTGGTTTTTTTTTTTTTTTACAGGTAATCTTTTTCTTTTTTCTCATTGAAAACTTTTAGAATTCTCTTGAAATTTTGTAGTTTTATGACGATGAGTCTCAGTGTCTAGGATTTGTCTCTTTTACATTTAGCTTACTTGCTACTGTTTTTTTGCTGTCCATAGAGTTGAGTCTTTTGTTGGCTTTTCATATTCCTCTTTCGGGTTTGTTCTTGTTTTCCTCCTAAGGGACTGCTAGACTTTATGGACCTGGCTTCCGTGGCCTTTAATGTCTCTCATATTTTCTAACTTTTTATCTTTTTGCTTTATGTTCTAGGACAGGGTTGGCAAACTTCATGTAAAGGGCCAGACAGTAAATATTTTAGACTTTGTGGGCCAAGAGGCAAAATTGAGGCCATTAAGTAATTGCTTATATAATAAGAGAGAAAGCAAATGTCCACAGAATTTTTATTGATGAAATTCAAACTATAATAATTGAGCACAACTTTTTTTTTTTTTTTTTTTTTTTTTTAAATTGTCAACACAGGTGTGGTTGAACAACTTTTTTTATTTTGAGACAGTCTTACTCTATTGTCTGGGCTAGAGTGCAGTGGCTTCATCATAGTTCACTGCAACCTCAATGTCCTGGGCTCAAACAATTCTCTCACCTCAGCCTCCCGAGTAGCTGATACTAGAGGTGAGTGCCACTGTGCTCGCCTAATTTTTGTATTTTTTGTAGAGATGGAGTTTCACTATATTGCTCAGGCTGGTCTCAGACTCCTGGGCTCAAGCAATCCTTTTGCCTTGGCTTCCTAAAGTGCTGGGATTATAGGTGTGAGCCATTGTGCCCCGCCTACAATTTTTTATAATACAGTTCTGCTACTGAGAATGGAATTTTTTTGGGGGGCTAACATTTCCCTTATCAGGGTTCAAACTTGATGCTCCCCCTCATCAGATTGATGGCCAACGGTCATCTGTAAAACATTCACAGCTGGGGGCCGTCAGCAGCAGACAGGTGTTGGCCAAGCCCATGACTCTGTCTTCCACATCACTCACTGGGCTCTGAGCTACATCTATTTTATTATTCTAGTGGACTTTTATTTTGGTGATCGTATTTGTAGTTTCTAAGATACCATTATTGTTCTCTGTTCTCTCTTTTTCATAGCTGCCTGTTCTTGTTTCGTGGATGCAGTTCTTCTCAAGTGTTTCTACACCAGCTACATTTAGGTGCCCATGTCTGTCTCTCCTCAGTTGCTCTTTGTCAGGATCGTTGTGTTTGTGAAGGAAGGACGGTGTGGACTAGTGTTCAGAGCATGTGGGTTTCCTTTTTAGTCCCATCTGTTTTTCCTGAAGGCTGCCCCCCTGCCCCCCGTTCCCCCTGCTGGAATCCAAAATAGGGGTGGGGCTGCTCAGTGCAGTAGCAGCAGCATCTCTTTCTGTGTCTCACTCCTGGTTTGCTTTTTTTTTTTTTTTTTTTTGAGACAGAGTCTCACTTTGTTGTCCAGGCTAGAGTGAGTGCCCTGGCGTCAGCCTAGCTCACAGCAACCTCAAACTCCTGGGCTCGAGTGATCCTTCTGCCTCAGCCTCCCGAGTAGCTGGGACTACAGGCATGTGCCACTATGCCCGGCTAATTTTATATATATATATATCAGTTGGCCAATTAATTTCTTTTCTGTTTATAGTAGAGACGGGGTCTTGCTCTTGCTCAGGCTGGTTTTGAACTCCTGACCTTGAGCAATCCGCCCGCCTCGGCCTCCCAAGAGCTAGGATTACAGGCGTGAGCCACAGCGCCCGGCCTGGTTTGCTTTTTTCCCTTCGAACCTGTTGTGAAAGTCAGGGTTGTCTGGTTCTGCCCTGTAGAGGCAGCTTTTAGAAAGGAGGAATCTGAGGTTGTGACTATGCTCTGGGTTTTAAAGAGAGAAAGTGGTAGTCCAGTTAATACCAGATACGGATTCAAACAAATCCAGTTTTATTGCTACTTTTCCTACTTTACTGCACTCTCTATATCTGTGGCATATGGAGTAATAAGTGAAGCACAAGATTATTCTGAAGCAATTTGTTTTCAGAATCAAGAAATATTAAACTTTCTTACAGGTTAATGAACTTGATCCATATGAAATTGCCATTTTTATAGGCAAAACAGCATTGAAAATCAGCACTTTGACTTGGTTCAGCCTAATATTAGTAAAATTGTAATTGCTATGTTTGTTTATTAATCTGTGGGTATGTGTGGTCACTCTGATTAACGAGAACACTGAATTAAGTAGCCCTGTCTATCTGCAAGCCATTCTGGAATCTTCAGAGTCCTAAGAGCCTTCACCAGCAGCAAATCCAGCTTCTTTTCTAGATTAGAAAATTTACCCTGGAGAAGTTAAAGTGAGCTTGCTCAGGGGCACACACTGTTTAGTTTCAAAGTGCTGACTCAAACCCGTCAGTCCTGGAGGCTGAGGACCTACGAGCCAGGTGTGCCCTGCACCTGGAAATGCAGCTGCCCCTGTAGAGGTCTTGCTGCCTTGGCACAGTGTGGCTGGAACAGCCTTGGCTCGTTTCCATCCTCCCATGAGCTGAGTCTGCGGGTCTTCAGCAGCAGCATGGCCTGTTGTCTCCAGCAAAAGGAGGCCCCTAACAGTGTTCTCTGTCTGCATGGTTTTGTTTTGTTTTGTTTTTTTGAGACAGAGTCTCGCTCTATTGCCTGAGCTAGAGTGTGGTAGTGTCAGCATAGCTCACAGCAACATTATACTCATGGGCTCAAGTGATCCTCCTGCCTCAGCCTCCCAAGTGGCTGGGACTACAGGCGTGCGCCACCATGCCTGGCTAATTTTCCTACTTTTAGTAGAGACAGGGTCTCTAGCTCAGGCTGGTCCCAAACTCCTGAGCTCAAGTGATCCTCCCACCTCATCCTCCCAGAGTGCTAGGATTACAGGCATGAGCCACTGCGCCTGGCCTCTGTCTGCATGTTTAGCTTTGGTGTTTGAGTGTGCAGAATGATCAGACCTCCAAAATAATGCCCTTTCATTTTCTGCGCAGTTTCGGCTGGAAATGCAGAGAGGCTGCCTGTGGGGTTCACGTGCTGTGAGCAGTAAGGAAAATGAGCCGGTTTACTTTGTGTCTTTTTGTGCATGCAGCCTGTTTGGATTTTGCCAATAGTTTCTGGGTGCTGCCTGCTTTTAGTTTGAAAAACTGTAAACAGCTTCAGTGGCCTTTGCATAAGGAAGCTGTGGTTTCTGGTCTTCCTGTTCTCTCGTGTTTTTTCGGGGGGAGGGCTAACATCTGACCCTATTTTTTGACAAGTTCGGAAGTGAATAGAAAATGCACAGTAACTACGGGCAGAGGTGTAGAGACCAGAATCCATGCAAAGAAATTCCTTCTCAAACGGAATTTCAAACAGGGTATTCCATGGAGAATGAGGTAGGTTCAAATCCTGTGTGGAAACTGCTGTCCAGAATGATCGTGTGGGTCCCTGGTGGGTAGCTTTTGTGGCTGCTTCTCAGGGCTTGCTGGCTGTGAGTTGGGGTGGCCCAGTTCCTGTGACCCTGCTTTGGGAGCTGGGGTGGAGGGTTTGTGCCTGGCCTTGTGGTCCGAGTCCCTGTGGCTTCTGCTGGAGGCAAGTCACGAGCGTGTGGAGGTGAGACGCCATCCATCCAGGCGGGGTGTCCCGGCTGTTGCCTTCAGCCATCTTGACCCACAGAATAAGAGGCCACAGGTTTTACATCTTCCAGGGAAGATGAGTTGAAAAATGCTGTGGGGAAAAGGTAAAGCAATAGAGAGCACCCACAGCTGGAGGGGTCGTGCCTGGAGCTTCATCCACGGAACAGGAGCAGGGACTGTGTGCAAGACTCCACCAGCGCAGGCCGGGCCCAGCCCTGCTGTGGCTCCTACAGGCCTTACGTTGCCTGTGCCTTTGTCACCAGAGCAAACAGGCAGCAGTGAGCGGAGATCCGGCTCCCGTTGGGACTCGCCAGGCCCTGAGATGGGGACTTCCATAGGCTGCGTCGCACTCATTATTTAGACCGCTGCAGCGCCCAGGAAAGGTCCTGTTTCTGTTGGCAGGCCCTGAAGTACTTAATTTTTTTTTTTTTTAAAGATAGATAGCTAATCTGTCAACCGGCAGCGCAGGGAGTGCTGGAAGATTGTTGGAGTTGGGCTCGGCAGTGCTGCTGCGCAGCTGTCACCAGAGGGAGCTCTGTCGTGGATCTTGTAGAGGGAGTTTGTTGCAGTGCCTCCATGCGCACCGGGCAGTGTGATTTATAGAGGTGGCAGGTGTCGCTCTGTGGGGAGTAGCCTCTTACCGTCCAGCTGGACAGAAGTGTAGCTGCAGGTTTCTGCTGAAGCAGGGCCACTCCGAGCAGTGTTTTCAGACCCACGCACTGGGTTTGGTGCCTCCTCCAGCCATTCTGCATCCCTGCTGGGCCCTGATCATCGCTGTGTGGTTGCTGTTGGTCTCATTCCCTCTTCATTTATTTTTTTTAGAGATAGGGTCTTGGTCTATTGCCCAGGCTGGAGTGCAGCTGTGTCATCATAGCTCACTGCAGCCTCAAACTCCTGGGCTCAAGTGATTCAACTTACTGAGTAGCTAGGACTACAGGTGCACGCCACCAAGCTTGGCTAATTTTATATGTTTTTGGAGAGACGGGATCTTGCTGTGTTGGTCAGGCTGGTCTTGAACTTCTGGCCTCAAGCAGTCCTCCCACCTTGGCCTCCCAAAGTACTGGGATTACAGGCAGGAGCCACTGGCCTGGCCTCTCTTCCTCTTTACACTGAGGTCCCCCTGTGGGCAGGGACGGTGGCTTCCACGGCCCCAGTGTCTGACACATAGTGATTACATAGGAGACATTTGCTGAATGTTGAACTTAAGGACACCCAGCGCCTTTAACTTTAAACATCTTTGTTCAGAAGCAGTCTTGTTTTATTAATTAGCTAGGCCCCCCTTATAGTTTACTGTGAGGATTAAGTAAGATGCACGTGTGAAAATGCCCTAATACCTTACTAGAGACATGCTCGGTGCTACTCAGTGCATCTAAGACTTCTTCCTTCTTAGACGACTCAGTGCTTTCTGCTGAATGCTCCTGAGCTTAGCGTTCTGCATGGGGAGCCCAGCTGGTGGGTATAGCTATATTATTTACTCTGGTCCCCAAGTAGAGGCCGCTGTCCCATGACTCCGCTTTTGCTGGTTCTTTTAGCAGATGCATTTCTCCTTGTAAATTAATGAACAGATGCTTCAACTTATAAGGCTCTGAGGATTTGTTGGGTAGACTCAGTTACTCCAGAGCTTGTTCACCCAAGTGAGCTGGTGAGGTTGAGCTTCCCATCTAATAAAACTCAAGACCCGACGTCGGCAGCCGGGGCTAACCTCGCCGAGACCCTGAGCCTTGACTGCATGTGAAGAGAGCACTCTCACCACGTAAGCTCTAAATAGGCCAGATTTAGCTGGAGTTTTTTTTTAACTAAGGGCCACATTTTAGGTTTCCAACTTTTAAAAGTTGTTTTAAGCTTAAGGTGGAAAATATTGCAAGAATATTGAAAGGATCTAGGGATCTTTGCAGAGTGAGTTCAGAAAGTTGTGTACAGTTATCCGAGGCGGCGTGTTGCACGTGGAGGAACGTCTTTGCACGGTGCTGTGCGATGACCCGGCTCTGTGATCCTAGCTCTGTGCCTTGGACCCTGGCCAGTCCCTTTAACCCTCACAGCCTCAGTTTCTTCAGGAAAGACTTAGGCTGGCATGGATCCCACACCCCTCCTTGGTGCTGGGGCTGCACTCATGGGAGAGAAGCCACACTTGGCCTGGCGCTCCCCCTGCGGCTAAATTGGTCCTTCGGTATCTCAGGTTCAAAAGTGGTAAGATCGTTGGGTAGGGATGAACATGCTCGCCCAGTAAAACACCGCGGACTGAAGAATGGATGCTTGTGTGCGCTGAGACTACCTTTTAAGCTCCATCAATCTATAGAACATTCCAGTGAGTTAATCCGTGATGGTTTCCTGGAATCCTGATTCTGTGCATCAAAATATTCCTTATTGTTTCTCAGTTTATTTTTTAACCAGAGCTTTCCTTTAAATTTGCATGTTCTAAAGCAACTTCAGTTCCAAAAACCTGAGGTGTGCTCTGGTTAAGTTTCATCTCTGGAGTAGTGGAGCGCCCCCCAACAGTGCCAGCTGTCCCTCCTGCCCACGCCCTGTGGCCGGGAGCTGGGCCGGCACTGCAGGGCGAAGCACTGACGTTGTCCTGGGTGACAGCGTGGCCACCCTTCCGCTCTGTGCTGCGTGTGTGGGAGTCACAGAGGACAGCTGCCGCGGACGAGCAGGGATGCACTTCTTTACGTGACAGCTTCAGTATTCCACTTTCTAGGAAAACCTATCCACCAATTAACATTATTTGTGACTTGAAAAAACAAAAGGCCTGTGGTGCCCGCTGTATTCAGGACTAAGGGCGAAGGCCAGAGAGACACACCTGCCTCCAAGCAGGTTACAGAATTAAACTGTCATGATTTGGAGCCCCAGGTCAAAGGATCCTCCAGAGTACCCTGCCATGCCTTTGGTGTTACGGCGTCGCTCTGTCCTCTGCCAGTCTGTGAGCAGTCAAAGGGCGACATCTATTGGTCACCTCTCCTTGTCCCTGGTGCTCAGGGTAGCACCTTTAAGAACAGGGTGGTTTAGCACTAATGTGAATGAACCTTCGGGGTACCTGTGCGTCTTCAGCCCTGGCTGGCTGTTTCTACTGTGGATTTAATTCCTGATACTTTGCCCTGGTCTTTTTTCTTCTGCTTGACTCTGACATCCTCGAGGGAGGGACTGTGTCTCCTCCATCCACAGTGCCTCCCCAGAGAGCTGGCCTGGTGTAGCACCCAGTCACTGGGAGTACCCACATTTATTGCTCTCCAGCCCTGTGCACGCTCCATGCTGGGTGCAAGGGCCACACGGCGAGCCAGGGTCAGGGGAAGACAGAGCTGGGCTCAACCTAGAGAAGAACTGACCCTTGGGCCATAAGGGCATCTACAGTGGGCTGTCCTGCTTTCCTTGCCCTGCAAGAGTTCCTACTGCGTCTCACCGCCTAATTGCAGAGGGTCTTTCTTCAGGGGTGGGATTGCAGGACAGGGGCCCCTAGGGTCCTTCCCAGGGCAGACTATAATTTTGTCTGCAGACTATAATTTTATGAGCTGTACACCAACACTAAAATAGCAGTGTAAGTTGCGGGTGGTTTGTGGACCTGTTGATTTGGTTTGGGCTTCTTGATTAGAGGTGATCTTGGCAAATCTTTTGTCTCAGTTGTTTTCCTGTTGTTCTCTTATGTAGATTAGTAACTGGTTTGGCTAACAAGTAACTTTGGGATGATCCTCCAGATGGAGCTGAGCTGCCTGTCTGCACTGTTGTTTTCAGAACTCAGTTACTGCCAGGGCCACAGCTAGTTACTGTTTAGGAGGAGTGAGCTTTGTGGGTGCAGTAGAAATGGTTTAGGGACAGCCGTTTTCTTCTAGCCAATTTTGAGATTATCCATGTCTGTGGAGATGTAGGCTTCCTAAAAGCCAGGCTCATGGGCCACATGCCTTTGCATTTCCATAACCTCCAGGGCAGGGCCTTGCATGTCATAGGACCTAGGAGAATAAATGAGTGATCAAGTGTAACACATCTGAAGAGTAATCCGTGTGCCATCTGGTCACCAAGGGTGGTGCCAGTGGAGAGGAAATCACAACTCAGCGAAGCCTGGTCTGTTTTTGGTAGAGCTGATGAAACGTGATTTTTACGTGGCTAAAATTAGATCACTAAATTTTGAGGGTCATTTTCCACTTACAGTGTACCGTAAGTGGCTATCTGACCCATCATAGGTGACTGTTTTCCACAGTTCTTCTGCGTGAACCCCACACTACAGCTGCCTCTTGCCTAAACTTGTCCTGGGGCTTAAAGCTTGGTGGTGGTTAAGGGAAATGAACCTCCTACTTGGGAGGCTGAGGCAGGAGGATCACTTGAGTCTAGGAGTTTGAGGCCAGCCTGGGCAACATAGTAAGCCCCTGCCTCTAAAAAAACCCCAAATAAACAACAACAACCAAAAAAAAAAAAAAAAAAGAGAGGGACAATTCCAGGTCAAAATGGGGGACTACTTGTCAAGGGGAGACTATTCTAGGTTAAGGACCATATCAGGTCAAGGGCAGACTATTCGAGGTCAAAGGTAGATCATTCCAGATCAAGGGGGAATACTAAGTCAATGAGGAGGATTATTCCAGATCAAGGTCAGATTATTTCTGGTTAAGGGAGGACTATTCCAGGTGAAGGAAGTAGATGCAGGAGAGGGTCCAGTTGGCCTGTGTGAGAGGAAGCATTTTATGTTATGTTATGTTATTATTATTTTATTTTTGAGACAGAGTCTCACTTTGTGAGGCTAGAGTGAGTGCCGTGGCATCAGCCTAGCTCACAGCAACCTCAGAGTCCTGGGCTCAAGCAATCCTGCTGCCTCAGCCTCCTGAGTAGCTGGGACTACAGGCATGCGCCACCATGCCCGGCTAATTTTTTCTATATATATTAGTTGGCCAATTAATTTCTTTCTATTTATAGTAGAGATGGGGGTCTCGCTTTTGCTCAGGCTGGTTTCGAACTCCCCGACCTCAAGTGTCAATGGATAAAAGCCAAACTCTGTAAAATAATTTTAAACAGATTTATTCTGAGCCAAATTTGAGGACCATGACCTGGAACCACTGCCAAGAGGCCTTGGGCAAGTGGACTCTCTGTGGCTGGGTTACAGTTTAGTTTTATACATTTTCAGAAAGACAGGGGTTACAGGCAAAGTCACAAATCAATACATGAGAGGCATACATTGGTTTGGCCCAGAAAGGTGGGATATCTCCAAGCAGGGGCTTACAGGTTATAGGTGGGTTTAAAGATTCTTTGGCTGGCAATTGGCTAAGAGAGTTAGACTTTATCTAGAAGACCAGAAAGGATATGCTTATTTTAAGATAAGGGTGTGAGCACTCTGGGAGGTCCAGACAGGAGGACATTTTAAATTTACGATAGGCACCTGGTAGGATGCTTTAAGATGCTTTAAATTTACGAATAGGCATCTGCCAGGATGCTGGAGTTAAGATATTTTAAATTTATGATAGGCATCTGCTAGGATGCTTGAGTTAAGACAGGGGTTTCTTATCTTTTCGGTGATGTTAATGCCATACCAGAATCAGGTTGAGAAGTAAACCACCACTGCTTAGTGGGAATTTACCGTTTGTCAGCCTGACCCAGCTGGCCTCCTTAGGAAGGAGTTTTTAGCAAAAGAAAAAGATCAGAGTTCAGTCCTCATGAGCAATCCGCCCGCCCTGGCCTCCCAGAGTGCTAGGATTACAGGCACAGGTGCGAGCCACTGCACCCAGCCGAGAGGAAGCATTTTAGTTGATTATAGGGCTCTAAGCCTGGGTTACATGCTTGTCACCTGTCTGAAGCATGAATGAGGCTTAGGCGCTTGGGTGCTAGTCCAACTTTATTATCTAGTCTGTGGTCATGAGGTGTAGGAGGCAGTCCGATATATATGTGTGTGTGTGTGTGGGGGGGTGTTATCTATGTAATGACAACAGTTGAAAGAGATGAATTATAGTGTATTGTCAAGGTAAAACCAGTTGTAAAAATAAGTGTTGATGTATATTTTGCATGCTCACAACATATCAGATATGTGCTCAGAGCTCTACCTAGGTCGTTTTATTGACTGCCCGTGGCAACCCTGTAGGGATCATTAACCTGTTTTGCAGACAGTGAGCGCTCAGCTAACCAGTTTGTTTAGTAAGTGGTGCAGCCAGAGGTCAGGCCTTGGACCTGAGGGGCATTGTATTTACCAGCAGAAGGAGGAGAGCTGGCAAAGGGTCCATGAGGTGCAGGAAGCCCGGGGGACAGAGGGACAGAGGCATGGTGGCAATGTCAGATAGTGCACTCCTCTGGAAACTTAGATTTTTTTTGCTAATACTTTGTTTTTATTGAAAGAGCCTCCTAATCCTGTATCTGTTTTAATGGATCAATGGAATAAAACCCAGATATGCAAGGGCTAAGTACATAAAGGTGAGGTGTGAAGCAGAGGACCCTTGGCTGTCGGGAGGCAGCAGGGTCAGGAAAAATGTCAGGGTCTTGCTTTGTGAGGATTTGTTTGATTTGGGGTGGGCTTTGGTTATTTACTTTTCCCTCAGATGCTGGAGGGCTGAGCCCGTTTGTAGGCGGTGGGGAGGGGCCGTGCAGGGCAGGGCTGACCCCAGCCCAGTTACGGGGACAGCTGCAGGGTCTGTTGGGAGCCCCTGTGTGACCAGCCCCTGCCTTTGTCACTGATTGGCTCAGTGGTCACTGATTAGCTCAGTCCTTGCCACGGTCGTCCATCTGTGAGACTGGTGGGTTTGATGAGGCGCCCCCATGGCACCACAAGTCTGTGACACCATTTTATGTTGGATTTGGTGTGTGGCTGGATTTCCCATATGCAGGCAAGAGACAGAAATGAGAGTTCTTCATGGTGATTTACATGTATATATTTGGTTTGGTTTTGAAAGTGTTTGGTGATGGGGGGGTCTGAGCTTGGCCCGCTGTGGGGTCCTGGTGGGTGAGCTTTGGAAGGAGCCTCGCCGTCCCCCTGAGTTACTGTCAGGAGTTATGGAGAAAACAATGGGGAAATAAGTTCTCGCTCTGACTTAGGTCACAACCTGGCTTTCACAGGCCTGTGATGTCTCCCTGCTGGGCCTGCACATCAGTGTCTGGTTGTCTCCGGCTCATGTTCCTTGGGGTGACTGGAAACAGGGACTGTAGTGTGGCCCGTCAGCATGGCTTGGGGCTGCTGTGTGATGGAGGGGTGTGGAGGGAGGTGGGGCTCTCTGTTATCCTCACTTTCTTGCTCTTTAAATTGGCTTAGCCTTCAGAACCCTCCTTAGATGCCTCTTGGTTTGAGGTTATCAGGGTTAGGGGCTGGCCCGCTGCTGATCAAGGCTTCTCCCTTGTTGATCTTCGTTGGTGCTTGACATTCTAAATGTCAGCACTCAGCCACGGGGGCCTGTCGAGGAGAAGGAATCACAGAGAAAGCAGGTGCGCCATTGAGGACTGCGCTTGTGCAGAACACGCTTAACCTGTTGGTGCCAGCGCCGGCCACACCTGCCCCTGCCTTCTCAGAGCTCTCTGAAATGAAGTGTCCCGGCAGAGCCAGAGAGAGTTGGAGTGATGTTGTGTTTTGTCTTCTGGGGGGAATCTCCCCCTTTCTGTTGCCTTCTCGCCATTGTCTCCTTCCACATGTCATAGGAATAGGTGAGGAACAAGGCCCTCCACGCCAGAGACCGCCTGGCCGCCCAGGCCCGCCCTGCTGGCCTGCGTGCTGGCTGTGGGGCCGGTCCGCAGGCTGTGTGTTCTTAGCACCCTTCTCCCAGTTGGGCAGTTGCCCACCTCTGTGTGCATGGGGACGGTGGTAGTGGTTTTGGCTGCTTCTGTTTGTTAGCCATAGGTACGACTCAAAGCATTTGTAAATAATGAACTCCAATCATTGCCATTTCTGCCTGCAGCCTGGAATTGTGTCGCCATTTAAACGAGTATTCCTAAAAGGTGAAAAGAGTAGAGATAAGAAAGCCCATGAGAAGGTGACAGAGAGGCGCCCTCTGCACACTGTGGTGTTGTCATTGCCTGAGCGCGTCGAGCCAGACAGACTGCTGAGCGACTATATTGAGAAGGAGGTGAAGGTAAGTCGTCACGGGCCGCAGGGCGCGCCTGCCAAACGACAGCAAAGGTCGTGCTTGTGTCCATCAAACACTCTGAGTCTATGAGACGCTGCCATACAAGTACCTTAGTCGATCATCCCACTAGTTGTCTTGCCTGTGGTGATACGTCTAATATCTAATAACTGGAAAACCAAAAACCCAGATTGCTGTCCTCTAACCTCAGTTTCTGGTTCTTTCTATAGCAGCATGCCACCTTCTTTCTCCTTAGGGCCCAGCTGTGTAGGCAGCATGTGCTGCTTTACCAGAAGAGGGTCGTGGGGCTGGGAGAAAACGGGTGTCTCCTCTAGTTTGCAGATGAAGAGAGTTACTTGGTCAGGCCATGGCCTGTTGCGAGTCACATGGCCTGTGTCACAGTCACAGCCTAGGACCTGGGTCCTGATTCAGACCTGTTGTTGTGTCTCAAAGGCCTGTGCCTAGAATACTAAGCATCAGTCATGGGATGTGCATGAGTTGATTTTTAGTCCCTAGCCTAAAACAAAAGCAAATGCATAAGACGGTAAAAACCCACGAGGTCAGAGAGAATGGGAAGGAAGACAGTAGTGAATGAGGGTGATTCGTAAACTTGGAGTAAGGAAACCAATGAAGGTGAGATGACCAACAGCTAGTGCAGCCAGACCTGAGTCCCATCAGAGGAGTCCAGGAGGCTCAGGAGGGGCATGGGGCTGCTTGAATGTTCTGTGAGGGATTCTGCTCTCACTTGGCCCAGCCAGATGGTTGGCCCACCCTCACCCCACTGGGAGGTGGGGAGCTTTGGATGTGAAGAGACCTGGCACAGCAGTGGGTAGGGGAAGACCCAGACTGAAGACAAGGAAGTTAAGTCAAAGCTTGTATGTGGAATGGTGAGAATTCCCAACTCCTTTCTCTGTCAAGCTTCAGGAATGCCTGTAACCAGGCCTTTCCCACAGGGGCTCCTTGGAAGGGTGCTTGGTGGGGAAGTTGGGCAGCCCATTCTAGCCCTGGCGGTTACCATTCAGCCAGCCTAAATAAAGCCTGACAGTTGGGATTCCTGCCAGGCACCAGCTTCTGTCTGCTTTTCAGAGCTGCTTTTCAGACATGGGTAGTGGAGAATAAGTGCATATTTTTGAGGTAAACTTTCAACCTAAAGATAGAGCCCAAGACAAACACAAAAAATAAACATGAATGAAATAGCAACAATGCAGAAAACAGAGGAAGGAATTATAAAATGTATAATATTTTCAGAAAAATAAGAGGAAATATTGTTGATGATGACATGACATTATTCTACTTTTACATAAAGAAAAGGTTAAGGGAAGAACTTTTGGCATTAAAAACACATTATGTTGCTCCACTTGACCAGCCTTAAAAAAAAACAAAAAAAAAAACAACAAAAAAACACATTATGTTAATTATATATCTTAAAAAAATTGAATGGAGGGTTGAAAGATAAAAATAAAGAAAATCTCCCAGAAAGACTAACAAAAAAGACTAAGAAAGTTAGTAAACAAAAGGTGAAAAAGAGAAAAACAGGAAATTCAAGGATCTATGAGGTTCAGCATCTGACTCACAAGAAGAAAGAACGGAGGAAAGCATAAGAGGAAATTATTAAAACAAGAGAGCGAGAACATTTTGCAGAATTAACCAATAGACACGACTTTCCTCCCCGAAAGGGTCCCATCATGATGACTAGAAAGTCAGGTCTCTAAACCTGCACTTGCAGTTCCTGGAGGCTGTTCTACATCAAAACACACAGGCAAACCAAGAAGGAAAACGGGTTTGGAGCTCAGGGGGTCTAGCATAGAAAAGAACAGAGATAATTCCCAGGATGACAGAAAAGCAAAGTCCCAGGACAAGAATCTAAGAAACAGGCCACAAAAGCTCTGGGAGAGGGAAGTGCAGATATGTTTGGGTAGAAGCATATATTGAGACTGCTGAGGAATTAGAATAGTATATAGAAAACGAAGCAAATTGAGGGGGTGTCTATAAGAAACCATGAAACATTAAAACTTGAAGATTGGGTATTTCCATTTCTGGGAAGACAGAGTAGATATACTTTTCCCTATTTTTCCGGTTAAGCACAAATAAAATGCCTGGAGGTTATATATGCAATAGCATAAGAAGACTCTGAAAGGCAGAGAGAAGGCAGACCAGCCAGGGACCTCAGGACCCATAGAACAACCCCAGAGGAGGAGGAAATGGCAGCCTAGCAAGACAGAAAATGTTTAGACAGTAACTACTCAGCACTAACCAAACATGGCAGATAAAACTGTGGCTCTGCCTCTGGCTCTGCCAGCAAGGGGCCACTTCCTCCTTCCGAGAAGATCAAGTAGGGAGCACAGACTTTTATCCCTCCTGGGCAGTAACAAACCCCTGAGGAACCTTGGGTGGTTCTGGTGTGTCAGTGGAGGTGCAGTGGGGGGCAGTAATTAGGCCCCTACCTCCCCAGCCAGGGAACTGTGAGCGGAGGCTGCACAGAGAGCTGGAACTCCCCACTGTGTCCAGCAGTGAAGAGGGGCCCCCCACTCGGGTGTCACTGGAGGCCAAGTGGGGAATCTGACCTTTGATCTTCACCTGGTGGTAAAAAGGTGGTGCTTTTTACCATCTGAGGGATTAGATTAAATTTTTTTGCATTTGTGTCATCAGAGTCCTGGAGGGAGAGGAGAAAGAGGGCAGGGCTGAAAAACTTTTCGAAGATATTTTAAGGGAAAAATTCTGCATTCCCCTCCTAATAATAGCATGGTTAAGCAACTATAAAAAACTTTATAACTTCTATCTTGTAATAGTAAAACTGCCAAATAGCATAGATAAGCAACTTTTGTAACCCTTACCTCATATAAGCCTTAAAACCATTTTTTCTTCTGTAACCACCAACTTTCTCATAACAAAGCATATAAAAACCAGCATAGGCCGGGCGCTGTGGCTCACGCCTGTAATCCTAGCTCTTGGGAGGCCGAGGCGGGCGGATTGCTCAAGGTCAGGAGTTCGAAACCAGCCTGAGCAAGAGCGAGACCCCGTCTCTACTATAAATAGAAAGAAATTAATTGGCCAACTGATATATATATAAAAAATTAGCCGGGCATAGTGGCGCATGCCTGTAGTCCCAGCTACTCGGGAGGCTGAGGCAGAAGGATCACTGGAGCCCAGGAGTTTGAGGTTGCTGTGAGCTAGGCTGACGCCACGGCACTCACTCTAGCCTGGACAACAAAGCGAGACTCTGTCTCAAAAAAAAAACAAAAAAAAAAACCCAGCATATTTTAAACCCCATTTGCTCAAAATGTAGAGGCAAGACCCCTCTAAGCCCGCGCATAATAAAAAGCCTGTTTTGCAGCACTCTAGTGTGACTCTTGGTTTGTTTCCCCGGTCCTGCTTGCTGGAACAATATAAAGGCTGAAATGTCTAAATGTCTCTAATTTGGCAAAAGACAAGCAGAGAGATTAAAAAAGCTGAGCAAACCCCAAACAGGATAAACCCAAAGAAATCCACACTAAGACACATGATTGTAGAACTTCCGAAAAGTCAAGACAAAGAAAAAAATCTTATAAGCAGCAAGAAAAAACTTTACCCATAGGGGAAAACAATTGGAATGATAGCACATTTATCATTAGAAACAATGGGGACCAGAAGGAAGTGGCACGATACTCTGCAAGTGCTGAGAGACCTTGTAATACCAAAAAGATAATGAGAGTGCCGGGCATGGTGGCTCCCGCCTGTAATCCTAGCACTTTGGGAGGCCGAGGCGGGCGGATTGCTCAAGGTCAGGAGTTCAAAACCAGCCTGAGCGAGACCCCGTCTCTACCAAAAATAGAAATAAATTAATTGACCAACTAAAAATATATATACAAAAAATTAGCCGGGCATGGTGGCGCATGCCTGTAGTCCCAGCTACTCGGGAGGCTGAGGCAGTAGGATCACTGAGCCCCGGAGATTGAGGTTGCTGTGAGCCAGGCTGACGCCATGGCACTCACTCTAGCCTGGGCAACAAAGAGACTCTGTCTCAAGAAAAAAAAAAAAAAAAAAAAAGATAATGAGGCCGGGCACGGTGGCTCACGCCTGTAATCCTAGCACTCTGGGAGGCCGAGGTGGGTGGATTGCTCGAGGTCAGGAGTTCGAAACCAGCCTGAGCAAGAGCGAGACCCCCGTCTCTAATATAAATAGAAAGAAATGAATTGGCCAACTAATATATATATAGAAAAAATTAGCCAGGCATGGTGGCGCATGCCTGTGGTCCCAGCTACTCGGGAGGCTGAGGCAGCAGGATTGCTTGAGCCCAGGAGTTTGAGGTCGCTGTGAGCTAGGCTGATGCCATGGCACTCACTCTAGCCTGGGCAACAAAGCGAGACTCTGTCTCAAAAAAAAAAAAAAAAAAGATAATGAGAGAATACAAGCAACTCTACACACACACACAATGGACCAGTTCCTTGAAAAGCATGCACTCCTACAGGTCATCTAATATGAAATAGATCATTTGAATACTCTATAACTATTAAAGAAATTCAGTATCTAACTTATCTCCCATAAGTCTCCAGGCCCAGATGATTTCACTGGAAAATTCTATCAAACATTTACTTATTTCAGAATATTAAGAGTGTACAAATGTTTATGGTTACGTGGATCGCTTTTGTAATGCTTGAGTCACAGCTGTAAATGTGCCCATCACCCAAATAGTGTTCATTGTGCCTGTTAGGTAGGTTTTTGACCCTCCTCCCACTTCCCTCCCCCCTGCTTGATTTCCACTGAGTTTTACTTCCCTCTGTGCCCATGTGTGCTTGTCTGTTACAATTTAATAGCCAGTACATGTGGTGTTTGTTTTTTTATTCTTTAGATACTTCACTTAGGATAATGGTCTCCAGTTCCATCCACATTGTTGCAAAAGACATTAATTCATCTATCAAACATTTAAAGAATTAACACCAATTTTATATCGTCTCTTCCAGAAAAACAGAAGGGGAGGAAACACTTTCTGACTCATTTTGTGAGGGCAATATTACCCTTATACCAAAACCGACCAAAACAGTGCCAAAACAGACCAAAAAAGAAATTACAGACATCCACGCTGACACAAAACTCCTTAGAAAAGCATTAACTAGGCCAGGAGGCACAGTGGCTCATGCTTATAATTCTAGCACTCAGGGAGGCCAAGGTGGGAGGATTGCTTGAGGTCAGGAGTTCAAGACCAGCCTGAGTAAGAGCAAGACCCTGTCTTTACTGAAAATAGAAAAAATTAGCCAGGCGTGGTGGTGCGCACCTGTAGCCACAGATATTTGGGAGGCTGAGGCAGGAGGATCACTTAAGCCTGGGAGTTTGAGGTTGCAGTGAGCTATGATGACACCAGTGCACTCTAGCTCAAGGAACAAGGAGACTCTGTTAAAAAAAAAAAATTAGCTAATATAATTCAGCATTATATAAAAAGAATTATACACTGTGACCACGTGGAGTTTATTCCAAGGATACAAGTCTGGCCTAATATTTGAAAATGTAATCCATAATATCAATAAACTAAGGAAGAAAAATCACATGATTATATTAATTGATGGCAGAAAAATTATTTGGCAAAATTCAGCACCCATTCCTGATTAAAAACTCAGAAAAACAAGATATGTATATAAATAATGAATATGTGGATGCCAAAATTAAAAATATTCTACCATTTATAATTGCTTAAAAACGAATCATAAGTTTTATAAAACATGTATGAGATTTGTATGCCGAAAACTACACAACACTGATGAAAGAAATCAAAGATCTGAATAAATGGAAAGATCATGCTCATGGATTGGAAGATTCAACCTAGTTAATACGTCAGTTCTCCCCAAGTTGATATAAATGTATCATCTCATTGAAAAGCACAACCTCCTACCACAGATCACCCATAGGAAATAGATAACTTGAATAGCTCTCTAACTATTAAATGTGAATGATGCAATTCCTGTCAATATCCCAGCAAGATTTTTTGTAGATATAAACATGATGATTCTAAGATTTATATTGAAGGCAAAATAAGTAGAATAGCTAAAACAATTTTTGGAAAAGAAGAATAAAATGAGAAGAATCAGGCCGCCTGATTTCAAGATATTTTGTATTGCTACTGCAGTCAAGACTGTGGTACCTGCAGAGTGACTGGCACAGAGATCAGGGTAGCAGAATCATAAATCCAGAAACAGACCTACAGAAATATGCCCAGTTGATTCTTGACAAAGATGCAAAAGCAGTTCAGTGGAGAAAGGATAGCCTTTCAACACATGGTGCTAGAGCGATGGTTACATCCACAGGGGAAACTTGAACCTTGCCTTAAACCTCACACCTTGTACAAAAATTAACTCAAAATGGACCATGGGCTTAAATGTAAAAGTATAACACTTCTAGGGAAAAAAAAACCAACTGGAAAATCTTCAAGATATAGGGCCAGGCAAAGAGTTCTTAGGCATAACACTAAAAGCACAATCCATAAAAGGAAAAACTGATAAACTACTTAGACTTCATCAAAATTTAAAACTTTTGCTCTGCAAAAGAGGATGAAAAGTAAGGTACAGACTGAGAGGAAATATTTGCAAACCACATATCTGACAAAGGGCTAGTATCTAGAATGTGTAAACAACTCTCAAAACTCAACCATAAAAAAGCAGACAATCCAGTTAGAACATGGGCAAAGGACAGGATGAGACATTTCTCTGAAGAAGATATACAGGTGGCAAAAAGCACAGGAAAAGTTCAGCATCATTGACCATCAGGGAAATGCAGATTAATACCACAATGAGCTGTCACCACACACCTAACTGGCTAAAATAAAAAAGTAGCATATGAAATGCTGGTGAGGATGTGAAGGAACTGGACACTTCATACTTTTGCTGGGTAGGAATGCAAATGGTACCATCACTGGAAAACAGTCTGGCAGTTTTCAATAAAACTCAACATCTAACTATTAATATGAGACAAGTTGGCAATTGTGCTCCTAGGCATCCCAGGGAAATGAAAATTTATGTTCACATGAAAACCTGTGTGTGAATATTCAAAGCAGTTTTTTTCATAATAGCCCCAAACTGGGAACAACCCCAATCATCATCCTTCAGTGGGCAAAGGTCCGTCTGTACCATGGAAGACTAGTCAGTAATGAAAAGGGGCAAACTACTGACACACACAGTAACCTGGGTGGATCTCTCAGAGAATTATGCTGAGTGACAAAGCCATTCCAAAAGGTTCCGTTCTGTATGATTCCCTTTATATAACAGCCTTGGAATGACACAGTTACTGTATGATTCCCTTCATATAACAGCCTTGGAATGACACAGTTAGTGAAATGGAGAACAGATTGGGGTGTGCTGGGGTTGGGAGAAAGTAGGTGTCCTGTGTAAGGGCAATGGGAGGGATCCTTGTGATGAACATTCCGAGTCTTGACTATGTCTTGTTGTGATGCTCTATAGATCTACAAGACGGTGCCTTTGGGGGTATTAGGTAAAAGGTGTAATGGATCTCCCTGTATTATTTTTTACAATAGCATGTGAATTTACAATTATCTTAGAATAAAAGAAGTTTAATTATAAAGAAAGAAAAGATTGTGTATGAACAAAATTATAATTTCACTACTTACTACTTGGCATATCAGTGCAATAGGATATAGATAACAAAATGATTTAAGCACTAAGTAATGATTAAGAAAAAAGGAAGGGGAAGTGGGAGTGGTGATATAATCGGAAGTCAGTAGATAGTCAATAAATGCAAGTCTTAAATTGATAAATCAAGCAATAGCAATGTAAACCCATTATTTAGAAAAGTGACCCTAGACGCCAGAAGAAACGGAAGACTGAGCGCGGCTGCCTCTCAGACGTGGTTTATAGGCTTGTCCCAGTTGGCGCAGGAGATTGTTACAGAATTGTTTGGGCCGTTTGCCTTTTTACATTTATTTGTACATTTATTACTTTGATAAAACAAAAGCAGTGACGACCACAAAGAATCCAGCAGTGGTGAGGAAACATTTAGTCCCACGTACTCCAGTGTGGTTCTTTATGGAAAACATTTTGCATTTAGAGTGAACATTAATAAACTAAAGGTGAGAAGAACTTAATAGTAGCTTCTATTTTTGGAATGCTTACTCTGTGCAGCGGCACTGTTTAGCATTTTGGATGCATTTTTCTCATTTAATCCTCACAAAACCTTCATGCAGTAGAAGCATTCTTGCTGTGTTCGCCGTCACACGCTGGCGCTTGCTGCGGCAGAGCCGTGCGGCGCGGGGCTTCTCGCCGGCCCGCGGGGCCTGCCCACCGTGAGCGGACTCACACCAGCGCGCTGCGTGGTTTCAATCCTGGAAGAGGCGATGGGTTATGAATCACAAGAACCTTCTTGGTTAGATTTGTTATTTAAAAAGCATTTAGTTGAATACGTAATTTATGTACATGCCGTAATTTATGTACAAAATTCAGATGGTACAGAGGGATTCTTGGTAAAAAGAAGTGAGCTCTATGGAAGGAATTGCTGACAGCAGTTTCTTGTGTGAGCTTACACAGATAGTCTATCCGTGTACAAGCATGCGTGTGCATTTGTTTCCCAAATGATTACACTATTTGCCTCTCGCATTTTACACTCAACAATATGTCTTGATTTATCCCAGAGAGTGTTTACATTAGGACATATAAAGCTGCCTCGTCCATTTTAATGGCTGCATAGTATTCCATTGCATAGCTATACTATATTTTATTTAACCAGTGACCTATTAATTTGTTTTCAACTGTAATACACGTTTTATTATACCTATAGGATAAATTATAGAAGTGGAATTTCCGCGTCTTGTAAGACTAGGTTACTTTTTAATTTGATGGACATTTCCAAATTGCTCTTCTTAGAGGATTTAAACTACTGTGTGCCATCAGTAGTTTCTTGAGAGTGCAATCAGTCCTCCATCTCTGCATGTTCTGCATCTGTTGACTGAACCAACCATGGATTGAAAATATTCAGGAAAAATAAAACCAATAAAAAATAATAACACAGGCCGGGCGCGGTGGCTCACGCCTGTAATCCTAGCTCTTGGGAGGCCGAGGCGGGCGGATTGCTCGAGGTCAGGAGTTCGAAACCAGCCTGAGCAAGAGCGAGACCCCGTCTCTGCTATAAATAGAAAGAAACTAATTGGCCAACTAATATATATAGAAAAAATTAGCCGGGCATGGTGGCGCATGCCTGTAGTCCCAGCTACTTGGGAGGCTGAGACAGAAGGATCGCTTGAGCCCAGGAGTTTGAGGTTGCTGTGAGCCAGGCTGACGCCACGGCACTCACTCTAGCCTGGGCAACAAAGTGAGACTCTGTCTCAAAAAAAAAAAAAAAAATAACACAACAATAACAATACAAATTTAAAAATACAGTATAACAACTATATAATATTTACATTGTGTTAGGTATTATAAGTAATCTAGAGATGATTTAAAGTACATTCGTGTGCCACACAAGACGTTGCAGTCAATGACAGGACTGCATGTATGGTGGTGGTTCCATAAGATTATAATAGAGATGAAAACTTCCTATCCCCTAGTGATGAAGCCTTTGTAATGCTGTAGCACAGCACATTACCTTTTCCATGTTTAGACACGCCAATACTTACCATCATGTGACAGTTGCCTACAGTATTCAGTACGGTAACATGCTGTGCAGGTTTGTAGCCTAGGAGCAATAGGCTGTACCATATAGCCTAGGTGTGCAGTAGGTTGTGCCATGTAGGTTTGTGTAAGTGCACTAAATTGCCCAAGGATGCTTTTCTAAGAATGTGTCCCTGTTAAGTGACACATGACTGTTACAAGGAAGAATGAGTGTAGGTTATATGTAAATACTATGCCATTTTATATATATGATCTCAAGGGACTTGAGATCATCTGCACTTTTTGGTATCTTTGGGGGGTCCTGGAACCAATCCCCCAAAGATACGGAGGGACAGCTGTACTTGTTTATCTACACTCTGAGGAACAACACAGTGTGCATTCAAACTTTTTGATGTTTGCCAATGATAGCCATAAAATGTTTTCTCATTACAGTTTGTACTTAGAAGCTGTAGTCCCCAACCCCTGTGGCCTATTAGGGACTGGGCCACAGAGCTCTGCCTCCCCCTATCCCCCCATCCCTGTGTTCGTGCAAAAATTGTCTTCCATGAAACCAGGAACGGGTAGGGGAGCGCCCAGTAGGAGGTGAGTGGCGGCGGGCAGGCGAGAAAGTGAAGCTTCATCTGTATTTGAAGCTGCTCCCCATTGCTCACGTCACTGCCTGAGCTCCACCTGCTCCCCCTCGCCCCCACCCAGCCATGCATGGAAAAATTGTCTTCCATGAAACCAGTCCTTGGTGTCAAAAAGGTTGGGACTGCTGCATAAGTGATGTTGAATATCTTTCAAATGGTCAAGAGTTGACTCTCTTTCAAATTGTCTTTCTAGATCCGTTATCCTCCCCCTTTTTTTTGACATAGGGTCTCTCTTATTCTTTCACCCTGGTAAAGTAGACTGCAGTGGTGTCATCACAACTCACAACAACCTGAAACTCCTGGGCTCAAGCAACCCAGCTGCCTCAGCCTCCCAAGTAGCTGGGACTACAGGTGTGCACCACCATGCCTGGCTAATTTTTTCTGTTTTTTGTAGATACAGGGTCTTTCATTTGCTCAGGCTGGTC
The DNA here is from genome assembly GCF_040939455.1 of Microcebus murinus. NCBI lineage: Eukaryota > Metazoa > Chordata > Mammalia > Primates > Cheirogaleidae > Microcebus > Microcebus murinus. Next base: position 9,805,585 of record NC_134112.1, on the reverse strand, counting down.
TTGAGCTCCTGACCTCAAGTGATCTTCCCAGCTTGACCTTCCAGAGTGCTAGGCTTACAAGTGTGAGCCACCACACCTGGCTCCATTGCCCATTGCCCATTTTATCTACTGGGTTGTTGCTTCTTTTTTTTTTTTTTTTTTTTTTTTTTTTTTTTTTTGAGATAGAGTCTCGCTTTGTTGCCCAGGCTAGAATGAGGGGTTGTTGCTTCTTTTCTTAATGTGTGTGCGGTAGCTCTCAGTATGTCAGGTAAGTTAGCCCTTTGCTGTGAAGTTATTGCACATGTTTTTCCCAAGTTTGTGATTTGTCTTTTTGTTTGTAGTTGTCTTGGGTTGGTTCTCTAGCAGCAGAGCCTGAAACTGGAGATAGTGTTCTACTGATCTGTTAAGGGTGTGCTTGGGAGAAAGAGTGAAGGAGGCAGAACAAGGCAGAGGGAGGAGATGCACGAGAATCGCAGGCTCAGGGGTTATTTCCAACCTGTCAATGCTCTTTAGAGCTGCCTGGAACGCGCAACTCTGTGAACACGGAAGCAGCTGGGGGTTTATCTGCCCTCACTCAGAGCGGCTGGCTGAGGGGTCTGAGCACTCTGCCCAGTGCTTCCCGATCCATGTTTCTCACTTTAAGTTCATTCCATCTAGACTCAGCTTCTCCAAAGTCATTTGGTATAATTTCTGAAAACCTTTCTAGAACTGCAGCCCCTGATACTTCAGTGGGTCCTGAGGCCACATTCTACTCACTGGGGACACAGCACCACACAGTGACTATTGGTTCAGATGTACACTGCACCCCGAAGGAGAGGGGGCATCCTTTCAGGGTGTCATCTCCCAGCTGGTCCTGTAGCTGTGCCTTCCAGAAGCCATTCCACAATTCCATCTAAGCTGACAGCTCTGGTACGGTCAGGTATTTTATAGGACTATTGAATTCCATTGTCATGTGCCTCTTGCTGTACCTCCTTTAGCATGAGTGAGTCTCTTGACTCAAGGTGATGTTATGTGCCATCCCACATCAGAAATCAGACACTGCATGAGCCCTTGGAGAGTGGGCTGGCAGATGCTGCAGGCAGGAGAGGGAAACTCATACCTGGAGCACCTGCCAATCCTCACCAGGAAAAAATATATCCCATTGCATGTTCAAGGCAGTCCCAATGTATTCTATTGGCTACGGAGTAGCTGGTTGGTCTTCTCGAGGGATGATGCCTTATCAGGGCCACAGAATTGGTATCCTGCTGGCAGGTCTGTTGTCACGAAGGGCTGTCATGCAGTGGCTTGTCCCCAGGTACATGAACCAAGCTTGGGTTCTCCCCTTTGTCGGCTGTGTATTGGGAACCCTTTCTGAGGCCGAAGGTGTAAGCTAAGTGCTGCGCGGGTGTGGGCCTGGACTACCTGTTCCTGCAGCTGACATTCTCGGCACAGTCCTGGGGCGAGAGCAGGACCTGAGTGTGAATGTGCACTGTTGTCCATTCCCATGTGGATGTGAGTGGTTCCTGATAGGTTTGGGAAAGAAGCATTTACTGTGGCCACAAATCCTGTACCCAAGAGCGTGTTTATCAATTCGAATAAAGATTCCGTTTAGTTTAGTTTGTAGCAGTCCACTGTCATTGGCCATGATCCACCCAGTTTCTGCACAAACCAGGCAGGGCCTGTGATGGGGACCACCCTCTCTGCATCATTTAAGTCTTTGAGAGCAGCACTGATCTCTACTTTTCCACTGGGAAATGATATTGTTTTTGATTTACTACTTTGGCTAGGGGTGGGGAGCTGGGATCAGTTTCAGTGGCTTCCAAATAGCCTTTTCTATTTATATATAGATAAAATAGAAATATATATGTATATGTATGTGTGTATATATATGTGTGTGTGTATATATATATATATATATATATATATAATACTTCAATACTTCTTACTCTACAGGTCAAAGGACCAATGTGTGGAGTCTGCAAACTACAATACATTTGTTCCTAGTATATATTATGTCTGTATATTCAGGAAGTGGGCAGGTGACCACCAGTTGATTCTTGACCTGACGGACACACTTTGAGGTAGACCTGGCCCTGGGCTCCGTGTATTAGCTGAGTCCTTTATGTTCCTGCTCTAAAGAGGCCCTTGTTGGCATTTGGGTCCCTGCCTATCAGTGTCATCTCAGACCCTCTATCCCCAAAATCTTCAAAGACTTTTAGTTCCCAAGGCACTTTTCCCCAGGTAAATGAAGTCCCTTCTGGAAGAGCTGGGGAAACACCGTGGTGTGCACTCACTTCGGTGGGTCTAAGCTGCTTCAGGACTGGAAACTGAGGCAGAGATTGATACTTTCCATTGCAGAAGCTGACCTTGGCCTTCTGCGTATTTGATTCTGGTCTTGTTTATATACACTGAGCAGTGCCCTTGTTGGCTCCCATCTCTCCTGAGCCATCTCTGGAGATCCCAGGCTCCCAGTGCTGCATGTGGACCTTGCTGCCTGTCACAGCTCCGCACTTATCCCTGCACCAGGCGGGGCAGTGCTGCTCCCTAGCTTCTGCTCTTCCAGGGTCCTGTTACCCCCTTGCTCCTGGGGACCCCAGTTCTGTGTGAGCACAGCCAGCAGTTAGCTTCCCATGGGAGCTGACCAGCATAGAGGAGCTTGGTGATGCCCACACCCCTCTGTGTATTCATTCTTGCTATGGCAAGTGGGGTGCCATTCAGGTCTTCCCCTGGGACATGGCCACTGGTGGGTTTTCCTTTTGTTTTGCAGATCCGTTCCAGTATGCCCACTGCCCTGAGCCATTTGATACCTCTACCCACAGTTTGCTGCAGCAGTTCTGCAATCTCTCCTTTGTCTAATATGAGCCATCACTTTTGCTGAACGTCTAAGAGCCTACCATCAGCATGTTAGAACGGTCTCTGGACCCTTTATCGGGGTGTTAGATGCACCATGGAGCGTGCCCCACTAAGGACAAAGTCTCATCCAGCCCATGAGACTTTTTATTTTTTTAATTTTAAAGTTTTTAATGCACAAAAAGAACATCCCAGAAACAGAACAGGTACTGACTTATTAATGATAAAGCACTATATAAAGGAGACCCCTCCCCACTTGGGAATATAGTATACATAGGCATGAAAGGAGGTGAACACTTCAGGATTAAAATGAGAACCCTAAAGTTGTATACAACATTCATATATGGCTTATCTCATAGGAATAGTATTTTCATAATGATGTATATGACATTTATCCTTATTGGTAAGATGCTTTTTTTTTTTTTTTTTTTGACTCAAACAAGAACACTGAAGAGGTAGTTTTGCCAATGCAAGGTAAGAAGAATGCAGTTTTAACCTTGCTTGCTGGTTTCCTCAGAAATCTGCAAGCATTTCTTTTTTGTTCTAATTTTCTCCTGGATCAACCAGGAAGATAATGATGCTTTTAGAAAAAGCTGATTCACAACCCTCTAAAAACTGGTTCCCCCAAGTGGACAATGATGGATATGAAATAGATTCTGGCTCAATGAAGACCTGTTAAGATCTGACCAGCAGTTGTAGGAATTCACCCTGTTGTCTTGTTGTTGTACGCATAGACTCGTGATGGCAACTTCTTCAGTGACCCAAATATATTATTAGGTGCCCTGTCATTAAAAGTCAGGAATTGCTTTAAATTTTTAAAAAATTAAAGTCAGAACTAGGTTTGAAAAATTCTGTAGCTGGCCTGTGAAATTGCATGATGAATACTGCAAGCAACTGCACGTAATTTCTCATGGTTTGGGTTGTGTTTCTTAAAGTCATCACATCTTAGACTCATAGGGAGTTTTGCCAGATGCTGTTTTATCTGTGTGTGGGACACATGGAGTGGGGAAGGGTCCATTCCCCTGGACCCAGCACCCTGGGATCCTCTCCCAGGCACACTCCCAGCCCCTGCAGTAGTTAGGCAGCCCTGCAGTGGGCCTTACAGCCAGGAGGGGCAGACAGGACAGACTCTGAGGAGAGCACGTATTACCGTGTGAGATGCCCATCTCATTTGAAGCCTTTGTGTCATTTTTGAGCAAGAGGCATGGGGGGCAGGATGGAGGTCTGCTGTCTTCCAACAGGGGAGGATAGGCCACTTCTGCAGGCCCAGATTGTTCAGAAGAATTTGAGGACTGAGGTTCTCAAGGGCATGTACCCAGATAGCCCCATCACGGGTCTCTGCGGTCTGTTCCTTCCCTCTCAGGGCCCAGACTCCACCATGAGAAAAATTTCAACCAATAAATGGAAGTTACGGGGAGACTGATCTGGGACCAGTATAAAAATGGACTTCTGTTGCAACTTGTCAAAAATTATTTTTAGAAGAAGATGCCTAATGAAGCGGTGACGCCCCTGGCAGGGAGGGTGTGGCCGCAGCGCTCCCCGGGGGTGGGCCGGATGGGTGGCACCGTCAGGTGAGGTGTGCTTGGCCGTATCATCTTCTGTCTCACTGGTACCAGAGCTAATTGAGCCGATGACCAGCTGGTCAAATGTCCCCTTGCTCTGCCACCGTTTCATCGCAGTCGTCTCTCTCAGCTGCGACTCGCTGTGGCCAGTGCGTCAGGGCAGCCCGCGGTGGGCGTGGGCCGGCCGTGGCTTTGCTGTGGGCGGCACTCAGAGTTGGCCAGGGACACCAGGGGACCGAGCGTGTTCGCCCAGGGCAGACAAGGAGGCCAACTTGAGAGCTGTCCAGGAGGCGCACTTGGTCCCATCCAGAATTCTGACCAGGATTAGAGCTGTAATTTTTCTTTATTGATAAAAGTTGTTTTACTCATATAAATATTTTACAGGGAAAAAATTCAAATCTCAAATGAGTGAGGGCTCATCTCCACGTGAAGAAAGTAGAATCCTCTTTGGAGATCTGTGAGCCCGAATTTGAAGCACTGTGGTCAGATTTTCGATACCACTAAAGAAAAGGTAGTGCTGGTAACATTGTGTACCCAAATCGAGGAGGCTGGGGACAATTCCTGCACAATTCCATAGACATCATAACAGAGTCCTTTTGTTTCAGCAAAGCATTTGACATATGACCCCATCTTAGTCAATATTTTTTATTATTTGTCTGAAAACACAAAATATTATTTTTGAATGATACAAAGCTAGGAAGTATAGCAAATGAAATTATTGAATAAAGCTAGTAAGATGAATTTTTTGTTATTGTGGTAAAATGTATATAACATAAAGTCTACCATCTTGACCATTTTCAGTTCTACAGGTTATTAACAGTCAGTAAATTCACATTGTTGTATGACCATCAATACAATCCATCTCCAGAACCTTTTTTATCAGCCCAAACCAAAACTCTGTACCCATTAAACAATGACTCCCCATTCCCCCCACCGCCAGCTCCTGGGAACCACTGCTCTGCTTTCTGTCTCTGTTGTGATTTTACTACTCTAAGTGGAGTCATATATGATTTGTCCTTATGACTAGCTTATTTCAATTAGCACAATGTCCTCAAGTGTCTTCCTCGTTGTAGCATGTGTCAGAATTTCCTCCCTTTTTAAGACTGAATAATATTCCATTGTATGTATAAACCACATTTTGTTTATCCATTTATGTTTTGATGAATATTGTTTATCCATTTATGTTTTGATGGATTATTTCTACCTTTTGTTGATTGTGAATTATGCTGCTATGAACATGAATATACAAATATCTTTCTTTTCAAGCCCTTGCTTTCATTTCTTTTGTATATATACCCAGAAGTATGGAATTGCTGTATTATATGCTAATTTTGTGTTTTAATTTTTGTGAGGAACCACTATACTGTTTTCCACAGTAGCTGCACCATTTTACATTCCCATCAACAATGAACAAGGGTTCTAGTTTCTTCATATCCTTGTCAACACTTGTTACTTTCCCTTTTTTAAATAACTATCCTAGTGGGTGTGATGTGATATCTCACTGTGGTTTTGATTTGCATTTCCTTAATAACTAGTGATGTTGAGAATCTTTTCATGTGCTTATTGGCCATCTGGGTATCTTCTTTGGAGAAATGTCTATTCAAGTCATTTGACCATTTTTTAATTGGGTTATTTGGGTTTTTTGTTGTTGAGTTACAGGGGTTCTTTATATAGTTTGGGTATTAATCCCTTATCGGATATATGATTAGAAATATTTTTTCCCATTCTGTGGTTGTTTTTTCACTCTATTGATAGAATCTTTTTTTTTTTTTTTTTTGAGACAGAGTCTCACTTTGTTGCTCAGGCGTGAGTGCCATGGCGTCAGCCTGGCTCACAGCAACCTCAATCTCCGGGGTTCGGTGATCCTACTGCCTCAGCCTCCCGAGTAGCTGGGACTACAGGCATGCGCAACCATGCCCGGCTAATTTTTTGTATATATGTTTTTAGTTGGTCAATTAATTTATTTCTATTTTTGGTAGAGATGGGGTCTTGCTCAGGCTGGTTTCGAACTCCTGACCTTGAGCAATCCGCCCGCCTCGGCCTCCCAAAGTGCTAGGATTACAGGCGTGAGCCACCGCGTCTGGCCTGGCCAATTAATTTCTTTGTATTTTTAGTAGAGACAGGGTCTCGCTCTTGCTCAGGCTGGTTTCGAACTCCTGATGTTGAGTGAACCACCTCGGCCTCTCAGAGTGCTAAGATTACAGGTGTGATTGTGTCTTTTGAAGAATTCCATTGTGATCTGAGAGCAGATGTTGTATAGTTTCTGTTCTTTTGAATTTGTTAAAGTATGTTTATGGCCCGGAATGTGGTCTATCACGGTGAATGTTCTATGTGAGCTTGAGGAATGTGTGTATTCTGCTGTTGTTGGATGAAGTAGTCTAAAGACGTCCATTAGATCCAGTTGACTGACGGTACTGTTGAGTTCAACCATGTCCTCACTGATATTCTGCCTGCTTGATCTGTCCATTTCTGATGGAGGGTATCGGAATCTCCAACTATAATAGTAGATTTGTCTGTTTCTCTTTGCAGTTCTGTCAGTTTTTGCCTCATATATTTTGATGCTCTGTGGTTAGGTATGTGCACATTTAGGATTGTTATGTGTTCTTAAAGAATTGACCCCTTTATCATTATGTAGTGCTCCTTTTTATCCCTGATTTTCTTGCTCTGAAGTATGTTTTTTTTTTGTTTTTTTTTGTTTTTTTTTGAGACAGAGTCTCGCTTGTTGCCCAGGCTAGAGTGAGTGCCGTGGCGTCAGCCTAGCTCACAGCAACCTCAAACTCCTGGGCTCAAGCAATCCTTCTGCCTCAGCCTCCCAAGTAGCTGGGACTACAGGCATGCGCCACCATGCCTGGCTAATTTTTTCTATATGTATTAGTTGGCCAATTAATTTCTTTCTATTTATAGTAGAGACGGGGTCTCGCTCTTGCTCAGGCTGGTTTCGAACTCCTGACCTTGAGCAATCCGCCGGCCTCGGCCTCCCAGAGTGCTAGGATTACAGGTGTGAGCCACCGCGCCCGGCCTGAAGTATGTTTTATCTGAAATTAATATAGCTAATGTAGCTTTCTTTTGATTAGAGTTAGTATGACATAGCTTTCTCTGTCCCTTATCTTTGAATCTATATGTGCCTTTATAATTAGTTTTCTTGTATGTAGCATATAGTTGGGTCTTGATTTTTTTTAAACCAGTCTGATAGTCTTTGTCTCTTTATTGGTGTATTTAGATCACTCACATTTAAAGTAATTATTGGTATAGCTGGATTAATATTTACCATATTTATAACTGTTTCTATAATTGCCCTTGTTCTTTGTTTCTTTTTGTCTTCCACTCTTGTTCTGTTTGGTATTCTCTGACATCCTTGGATCTGTGGGTTGGTGTCTGACATGAATTTGGGGGAATTCTCAGCCATCATTACTCCAAATATTCTGTTCATCTCTTGCTTTCTTCTCCTTGTATTCTCTTGTACATATGTTAATTATAATTGTCCCACAGTTCTTGGATATTCTGTTTCATTTCTTTCATTCTTTCATTCTTTTTCTTTGCTTTTTAGTTTTGGAAGTTTCTATTGACACATTCTCAATCTCAGAGATTCTTTCCTAGGCTGAGTCCGCAAACTATTGTTTGCCTTTTAGTGTGTCTCGTCATTTGCTGTTGAAAGCTGCACATGATGTCCTGGGTAGAAGGAACTTAGGTATGAGGGAAATAGGCCTTACTCTAAAGCTGTATGTTTGTCTGGCTAGGAATTTGGGCTGTGTTTATTGTTTGCTGCAGCTGTACATGTCAGAGGACAAAATCTCCTTTGGTGTTCTGGTTTTTGTCTTCCATTGTTTTGGGGTTTTCCTCAAAATTCCTTCTCAACTAGGATCTGAGGCCTACAGCTCTTTCAGCTGCAATCCCCTGTTATGCAGGAGCCCTGCAGGGGGGAGAGGCTGTGCCCCTGGCTGTGAGCTCCACAGCTGCTTTTCAGCTCTGTTTTGTTTTTTTACCCCTTTAGGAGAGACAGAAAGGCCAGAAGAGGCAGGAGTTGGGTGTTTCCCTTCCCCTAGGTGGTTAGGCTCTGGTAAAATGGTTTTCCTTTAGCAGAGAGCTTTATTAAGGATAACAGAATGCTCTGATCATCATTTTAAATGGTTTCTTTTCCCTTCCCTCTGCCGGAAGCAAGAAGGGATTTTCTTAAGTCTTCATCCTAGGAACCCAGGGGGGCTTTTAGAGGCGAAACTCAGGCCAGTATGGGGGCCCCTGTTACTGGGTCCCCAGGAGTTTTCCTCTGGAGCTGGCCCATATTCAGTCTCCAGCACTTACCAGTTCCCCTTTCCTCTCTGGGATCCTCAGCACCCACCTGTCTGTCTCTCTAGTTTTGGTAGGATTGTTTTTCCTCAGTTATCTGGTGGATGTAAGAATGGTCATTCATTTTCAATTTGTCAGCTTTCTTCTTCTTGTGAGGATGGGAGTGGTGACTTCCAGGCTCTTTACATGCTGGACTGAAACTGTAAGTCCCGCTTTATCCCTTGTGAACAGAGAACTTAGATATGTGAAGTAATGAATGACTGAGAAAGGTTGAGTATAAGAAGTCTGCTTTTGGCAAGAAATCAGTCACCTATTACAAAAAGAAAAACCCTGAAACATGAAAAACCTCGTGTCAGTCAGCAAGGTGCAGGTGGGAGCCCAGCAGGTACAGTGCTGCCATTCGCGGCCTTCCACCCCTGAGGCCCCGCATCATGGAGCTTTGCTGAGCCAAGTGCCCCATGGTCATGTGTGACAATAGAAACCTACTTACTTCTTGTCCTCGTCTGTTTTGTGCCGCTATAACAGAGTACCACAGACTGGGTAATATATAATGAACAAACATGTGTTTCCTGTGGTTTTAGAGGCTGGGCAGTCCAAGGTCAAGGGGCTGCATCTGGTGAGGACCTTCTTGTTGTGTCATCCCATGGTGAAAGGCGGAAGGGCAAGCGAGAGAGGGAAGGGGGCTGAACTGACCCTTTTAGTTAGGAACCCACTCCTGCCATAACAAACCCATTCCTGCTATAACTGCATTAATACGCTCAAGAGGGCGGAGCTCTCACGCCCTAAGAAGCCCTTAAATGTCCCACCTCTTCACATTGTTGCACTGGGGATTGAGTTTCCAGCACACGCTTTTGGGGGGACACATTCAGACCATAGCACTTCATTTCTCTATTTTTGCTCATTTCTCAGCTGTGTGGACCTTTGCAGTTTATGAGTTTGATTTTGGTGGGGTTGTGCATGGTGCCGTTGTTTTCAGTTTCCCCAACAGTGACCAGGAAACACCAGCCATCCCTGTTTCAGAGTCCAGATTCTACCAAAACTAATTTTGAGATGCCTTTTGCAGGACTTTTGATGACGACCTTGAATACAGAATAGTAGGAAATGCGGGAGGGTTGTCCTCAGCCAGGATAGATTTCTGTAAAAATCCAGGACTCACATCCTAAAGTTGGGCTTTCACGTGAGCCGGACAGAACTGCCTGGTGGCCTGAGCACGAGGCACTCAGTCTGTACTCTCTGCGGTGACAGTGGTGGTGTTGGCTCAGCTCCCATTTCTTATGGCACTTTTTCCTTCACTTTCTTTCAGTATTTAGGTCAGTTAACGTCCATACCAGGATACCTGAATCCTTCCAGTAGGACTGAAATCCTGCATTTCATAGACAATGCAAAGGTAACCCCACCCTCTTACCCCTGTGCCCTGTCCCTTGACCCATGTGAGCCCTTGGTCCCCTTACTCTTGGCCTGTGGCTGTGGGGGAGGACCCGGTCCTGTCACATTATGGGTGCACTTGGCTCTTTGGCTCTAAAGACTGTTCTTCAGTTTCAGTGTTAACTTTATTCTCCTGACCTGCTCCACATGGTTTTGGGCTATTTCCAAAATGTACACTTTTGAGATATTCCAAACCACATGCAGTAAGTCTGAATCTAAAGGCAGTTCCAGAAGAATCCTCCAAATGGTTGACTGCATCCCTGGAGTAAGCACCACTGTGCTGAGGGGAACAACACTCACCTTACTCACTTAGTGCCGGTCACTCGTGGCGTTGGCCAGCATGGTGCTCCCGGGAGGAGAGCCCACTGCCAGCCTGCAGCCACTTCCAGCATTTCTGATGCCGTGTGGTTCCTTCCAGAGAGCCCACCAGCTTCCTGGACACTTGACTCAGGAGCACGATGCTGTGCTCAGCCTGTCTGCCTACAACGTGAAGCTGGCCTGGCGGGACGGGGAGGACATCATCCTCAGGGTGCCCATCCATGACATCGCTGCCGTCTCCTACGTTCGGGATGACGCCGCACACCTGGTGGTCCTGAAAACAGGTAGGAACCTGGGAGGTCCTAGGTTCCACGGAGCCAGTGGCAGGGTGTGAGGGGTCACAGTGGGTCTGCTGGGACCACACACCATGTCTGACGGAGCCGTGAGTGCTGCCAGTACTGACTCTTGGAGCGGTGAGGTCTGAGCTTGGGTGAGCTCTGAGCACAGTCCCCAGAGAGCCTGTGAATCTAGTTGGGGTCGCTGTGGTCACAAATCAGATAGGTGGCTCTGGAGGGGTTCATGAAGGTGGCTGTTGCTGTACTTTGTCATCTGTGTAGCAGTAGCTTTGACCTGCACACACACACACTGTCACACTGTCACCAACCAGGTATGCGTGAGACCCCCTCTGTGCCCCACTTGTCTCTTGTTTTCCTTCATGGTGTTAGTGAGCATCGACTGTTTAATGCCAGGCATTAAGTTAGGCTGAACAATATGAAGCTGCCCATATTTAACCATTTAAATCTATAAAAATGGCAATTTAATATGGCTCAAATTAGAACAAATTATTTGACGTGATTTATCTCATTTGATTTCTATAACAAATCTATAAGAAGGATTCCACTTACTCCCACTTTACAGATGGAGAAACTGAGAGCAGAGAGATGAACTTGACAAAGGCCATATAGCTGGTAAATAGTGTGGCTGGGCTTGAGCTGGTTCCGTCTGGCTTAAGAAGGTTTGCTTCATAACTGCTTCCAATCACACTGCCCAACACCGCGGTGACCTCCTGGTTCCCTACCCTCGGGTCGCTATAGGAGGCCCTAGGTATCCTTAGGGACAAGGAATGAGGACACTGGCTTCTGGCCAGGGTCTGTAGGTGTTCTAAGCAGGTAGGGAGGGAAGACAGGCCCCTTGCGACCTGCGCTGCATGACAATTTCTCAGCTTCAGTCACTAGAAAAAATTGCTGAAGAAAATAAATAACAGATTTTTTTTTTTTTTTTTTTTGAGACAGAGTCCAGCTTTGTTGCCCAGGCTAGAGTGAGTGCCGTGGCATCAGCCTAGCTCACAGCAACCTCAAACTCCTGGGCTCAAGCAATCCTTTTGTCTCGGCCTCCCGAGTAGCTGGGACTACAGCCATGCGCCACCATGCCTGGCTAAATTTTTCTATATATATTAGTTGGCCAATTAATTTCTTTCTTTTAAATTTATTTTTTTTAATTTTAGCATATTATGGGGGTACAAGTGTTAAGGTTACATATATTGCCCATGTATTTCTTTCTATTTATAGTAGAGATGGGGTCTCGCTCTTGCTCAGGCTGGTTTCAAACTCCTGACCTTGAGCAATCCACCCGCCTCGGCCTCCCAGAGAGCTAGGATTACAGGTGTGAGCCACCATGCCCGGCCAGATTTTTTAAAAGAGAGAATGAGCTTCATAGAAACTTTTCAAAAATAGATGAAAAACAGGACTCAGATCTTTGAAAGAACTTTTGATTTAACGGAAGAGATCAAGTCCCTGTGTCCTGGGAGTAGGTGTGTCCCTTCATCCACTCAGTGCCCACTCCGTGCAGGCACATCTGTAGGCCTCTGTGGACCAAGGTATGCTGGCAGCTGGGACAGTCCAGGAGGGGGATCGTTGTGGGGGATGGGCAGGTCTGGCTGCAAGAGGTCCACATGGCAGGGGCTGCTTAGAGGGCGGTGACTTAGGTGGGGCTGGATGAAGCAGGGTCACCCGTGCCTCTGCCAGAGCACTTGCTGTGTGATTCAGGAGAGGACACGTCACTGTCTGTGTCTCTAAGCTGCCTTCCTGCTTCCTTGAGAGACTCCGCAGGCATGGGCCAGGGAGCCGCATTTTTAAAAATGTTAAGTAAAGAGAAGCAAGTGAAATTAGCTTCAATAATATTCTACTTACCCCTCTATATCCAAAATACTATCATGTTAGCATATAATCAGTAGAAAATCATGGAGCTGTTTAGCTTGCTTTCTTTGTGCCAGCTCTGAGGCCCTGTGTGTAGTTTACACTCACAGTTCAGTGTGGACTTGTCACATTCCATGTGCTCAGTAGCCCTGTGGCCAGTGGCTGCCTTAGGGACAGAGTAGTGCCCGGGATCTCACTGTGGGGCTTGTGGAGCTGTCCCTTATGGAGCCCTTGTCTGCCCGTGTACCTGCCTGCATCCGGCCCGGTTCTTATCTCCCCAGCAGCTCCCCAGTTCTGCCTTTCTGTCCCTGCTGTGCTGGGCCTGGCACTAGGGGCACTTCCGGGCTTTGCTTCTAGCCCTGAAGTCCCCCCAGGTTGACATTGGGCAAGCCTGGAGTCACCCCATGTGTCACATGAGAACCTCATTTGTCTGGGGAGGCCCTCAGTAGGGCATTAGGAACAGGGGCACCAGGGTCTGACCATCTAGATTGGCACTTGGACTTTGCCACTCCCACACTCTCAGGCCCAGCCCTTCACCACCCATCATGCCTCAGTTTACCCATTTGTAAGAAGGGAGTGCCTTTGGGCAAGAGCACATGGAAACCTCCTGGCAGTGGACTATTCTTAGGATTGTTTGTGGTCTATTATATACAAACTTGAACCATGTGAAATTGCAGGAAGACACAAGCTCTGGTGCCCTAGAGCTCAGGGCTTACCTCTGTTCCCACCCTTGTTTATTGAGGCAGAGGAGTGGAGGGGACCTGCCCAGAGGGTGTGCCTGGTGCAGGCCTGTCAACCAGGTCGTTTGGCAGACACCTGAGCCAGGTAAAGGACCCCTGAGCAGCACCTGTTGCCTCTGGTGTCCTCACGCTTGGCCTCCTGCACTAACCTGAGATGGTGTTGACTTCTCAGCCCAGGACCCGGGCATCTCCCCCAGCCAGAGTCTGTGTGCCGAAAGTTCCAGAGGCCTCAGTGCAGGCTCCCTGTCAGAGAGCGCAGTGGGGCCTGTGGAGGCATGCTGCCTCGTCATCCTGGCTGCGGAGAGCAAGGTGAGCCCCCAGGCCCCGGCCACCCACGGTCAGGCCCCGCCCACCCACGGCCAGGTCCCGCCCACTCACGGCAGGCCCCGCCCACCCACGCCCAGCTCCGACCCTGCCCTGCCCATAGTCCCGCCTCTGGCTCCGCCCAGACCCTGCTCATGACCTGGGCAGGCCCACGTGCCCTACCTAGCCACGCCCAGCCCTGCCCAGGGCCCTGGCCTTAGCCACTCCCTCCCCTCTGCGCAGCTCTTCCCCAGGCCCTGCCCCTACCTGGCCCTGCCCACAGCTCTGCTCCGCCCATGGCCACGTTCCAGATCCCGCCAAGGCCCCCGCCCCAGTCCCTCCCACCCCCAGCCCGGTCCCTGAGACGGGCACCACCGGCACTGGTTGCTCATCATTCTTCTCCCCCTCCTCTCATGCTGATGGGAGCGGATGGTGGTGGCCACCTGCGTGGTGACTGTGCTTGCAGATTCCTCAGCCTGGAAGAGCTGAGGGCTGGGCATTTGTGGGTTTGGGGCTCCTCTCTGCCACCCAGAGGATCACTTAACACCTTTCTATTTAATTTCTGCACCTGTAAAATGCATACTAGTGACCTTGCACCTTAAACCAGCATCGGCACTGTCGCCCTTTTCAACCTCTTCGTTTGTAGGGCTGCCCTGTGCATTGCATGTATGGAGGGGCATCCCTGGCCTCTCCCCTTGTGACAACCAAAAAAAAGTCTCTAGACATTGCCACACACCCCCTGGGGGGATGTAAAATCACCGAATGAGAGCCCTTGTTGTAGGCAGCATGCTGTTATAAAACCATTTACAGCTGTTAGAAACGCCTCCAGGTGGGCTGTGATCCTGGTGGTTTCTTCTCTCCCCTCTTTCCCAGACTGGGGAGGAGTTGTGAGGGAATTGACGGGGTCAGGTAATAATGGGAAGAGGAGGTGGGGCAGGCAGCTGACACCTGTGCCTGCACCAGTCCCCTCATACCTGCAAGGCCACACCTGGGCCATCTGGTCCTAGATCAATCCTAATTGGCTGGGTCTCCTTTTTGACACTCTTGGGCAGTGAAAGGCGGGGGCACACTTGGTTCCGCCATCATTCGTATTTACTGAGCACCTGAGACATCCCATGTGCTCTGGAAGTGGCCTGGGAAGGTGTGGTCTCCAGCCCCGCCAGACTGTTGGAGCAGCTGCTGTCCCCCATGCAGGTCGCTGCGGAGGAGCTTTGCTGCCTGCTGGGCCAGGTCTTCCAGGTTGTGTACACGGAGTCCACCATCGACTTCCTGGACAGAGCGATATTTGACGGGGCCTCCACCCCGACCCACCACCTGTCCCTGCACAGCGGTACGTTGGTGAGGGCGGGCAGGAGCGGGGGCAGGAGGGACTGCTGCAGTGGCCCTCACTGCCCTGTGAATGACACAGGGAACAGTTAGCACAGTTACTGCGGTGATGTGGTGGCCCTTTGTTTCCAGACTTCACTGTTCATACAGGTTGGTAGGGTTTAATCAAGGCAAAAGCATCGCCCCTTCTAAGGGAGTTGTTTTGAGCATAAATGCCGGGCCAAGATAGGGTAACTTCCTGGTGTAAGTTTGGGGGCCATGAACACTTTCTCTGGAACCACGCGTGCTAACGTCCCTTCACCCAACTCAGAACAAAGACGGAGCCAGGAGAAGGCTCCTAGCAGTGGGGCATGTTAGAGAACGAGGAGGCTGAGAGGGGGCTGGGGAACCTCCCTGTGGGCACGCCCAGATCCCCAGCGTGAGGGCTCCTTCTGGGGCCGGGGCCAGGCGCACGGGGCTGCTCAGGCTGCCTGGGACGCCAGCCGGTGGTGGAGAGGGGGGAGAAGTGAAGGAACATTGTAGGCTGCACAGCGGGACCGGCGCTCAGAGCCACCGCCTCCTGCAGGCTGGTTACAGAGCGGTTTCAGGAACCTGTTAGTCCGTACAGAATCACTTTGTTATAGACACGCTCACTTGGGCTAAATCTTCTGAACACCAAGATCATATATTTTTCAAATATATTGGTTATTGAGGATTAATAGTTTGCATAAAAGGAAAAATACTAGAAATAGTGCAGCTTGTTGCCTGCAGTTTCTTCTTTTTACTGAGATAAGTCCCAGCCCTCTAGCCCTCCCCACTAATTCTGACATCTCAGCCAAGAGGGTAAGCAGTGGAGAGGCTTGGAGAAGCCTGTGCCTGGTGGGAGGGCAGCGGCCAGAGCCCTGTGTGGGCATCTCACACCCTGCAGAGTCGCTGAGCACTCAGAGCTTTTTTTTTTTTTTTTTTTTTTTTTGAGACAGAGTCTCACTTTGTTGCCCAGGCTAGAGTGAGTGCCGTGGCGTCAGCCTAGCTCACAGCAACCTCAAACTCCTGGGCTCGAGTGATCCTTCTGCCTCAGCCTCCCGGGTAGCTGGGACTACAGGCATGCGCCACCATGCCCGGCTAATTTTTTATATATATATCAGTTGGCCAATTAATTTCTTTGTATTTATAGTAGAGACGGGGTCTCACTCTTGCTCAGGCTGGTTTTGAACTCCTGACCTTGAGCAATCCGCCCGCCTCGGCCTCCCAAGAGCTAGGATTACAGGCGTGAGCCACAGCGCCCGGCCCAGAGCTTTTTTTTTGAGACAGGGTCTTGCTTTGTCACCCAGCCATTCCCCGGCTCAAGCTCCCCTTTGCCACATTCGCAACATGTTCCCAAGTTCTGGAGATTAGGGGTGATAGCCTGGGACCCGTGATCCTGACTCCACGCCGGCCCCGTGTGCAGTGCCATAAATGTCTCTCTTGTCTCCCGTCCTCTCCCTCCTGCTCCCCGTTAGTCCTACACCCTCCCCACAACTCACCTCCTCTCTTAATGCTTCTTCTCGCTGCCGTACTGGTGTTGAAATGTCCCTTTGCTTAGGTTCGGAATAGCAAACTACAGTCCGTCACATAGACCTAGTGTCACTTTCTGAATGTTACCCAGGTAGCTGCTCTGTGTAGACCCTTCCTGGTCTGAGGGTCTTGGGAGTCCCAAGGACTCAGCTGTGTCCAGGCTGGGGGTCAGACTGCTTGGTGCTGACTGGCTTCTGCTGTGTGACCTGGGTCCATTTGCATATGACTCAGTTCCTCATCCTCACGTGCGGATGGGCGACAGGTGCCTGGGTTAAAGAAGACAAAGCCCACTGGTCAGAGTGCAGTGATGTTTACCATTAATTGATGCCAACCTGTAGCAGATTCCTTTGTTCCTTCTCCACTCCCACTGCTTCACCTGACTAGCCTTAAAAAAAATAATAATTAAAAAAAAAAGCCAAAGCCCTTGATACGCTGCCTGGCACACAGCCCCAAAGGCAGCTTTCGTTGGCTTTGGCCATGGGCGATTCCTCCTTGTGGGGAGGGGCCTTGCCCTGGGACACACAGCACTTTCCAAGTCCGGTGGCTCAGTGACGGAGGACTGCAGGGTCCCTGCTGGACTCGAAGTGCTTCCCCCTCATGTATCTGGTCGTCTTGGGTTTCTGCGTCTTCCTTACAGACGACTCTTCTACGAAAGTGGACATTAAGGAGACGTACGAGGCAGAAGCCAGCACTTTGTGAGTACACGTGCCCTGAGCCCCGGGGTTGAGCAAGCATCAAACATGCTGCCTGGTGTTGTCTGGGCTCCGGCCACTTGGCCCCCAAGCTCACCTGGGCCCCAAGCTCACCTCGTCTTTGCTGAACCCAGCACCCCAAACTCACCACCCTCACCTGGTAGGCTTCTGGAGCCCTTGCCCTCTCTCTGTCTCTCCCTGCCCTGCCCGCCTTCCTGTGGCCTCCGGAGTGACCTTGTAAAGGTCACATTGGATGGTGTCTTTCCTCTGACCAAACCTGCTGAGGCTCTGGCCTGCCAGCCCCGTACCTGCCACCTGTTCCCTCCGTAGCAGCTGAGACCATGCTTTCCTTTCCTGCCGCCCCTTGCTGCCCGCCCCACTCCAGCCACTTCCCTGACCAGTCTGTCCCCTGGGCCTCCCTCCCAGCCCGTTGCCCCCAACAACACTGCCCGCCCCCAACAACACTGCCCACCCCCTGGCCCACGCATTCCCTCCCTCCCTCAAAGCCTGTCTGAAAGCCACGCCTTTGGGGAGCCTGGGAACAGGCCAAGCTGAGCACCCTCCACACCTGGCCAGCTCTCCTTTTGTCATCATTTTTGTCATCCTTGTCATTGTCGTCATTGGTCACTTTCATTTCTCTGCTTAAGAGCAGGGACCTGCGCACACCGGGCACTGGTTAGGCTCCCCGAACTCGTGTGGGAGGAGGGGTCGGGAGGCCACCTGCCCACACGCTGCATTCCCTGGCAGCTCCTTCCCCGACTCTGCGGATGCAGGCGGAGTGTCGCCGTTGTCCTTCTACATTCAGCCCTTATCCCACGGCAAGACGGTCAGTGAGAGTGAGCTGAGCGCCAGCGCCACCGAGCTGCTGCAGGACTACATGCTGACGGTAGGCCCTGGGAAGAGAGGCAGGGGAGGAGGCCATGCTGGGACAGGCTGCTTCCCCCTCTGGAGCGGGCGCCTTGGGCACACCTGGTGATTCTGCCTGCATCGCCGCCTCTTCCCAGGGCCAGTCTGGAAGAGCACGAGCTGGTGGGGTGAGGTGGAGGGGCCTCGGCCGTCGAGGCTGGACCACAGTCCATGCCTGAGTCCCAGGAGGTGGCGGATGGTGGGCCCCGAAAGGCCACCAGCCAGACACTTCCTACCCGTCATATGAAGTTTAGTGACTGAAAGCTTTGTCTTCCTGATCTGCATGTATTTTGTACGCTGAAGGCGTCAGTGTTGGCCCTGGGCCCCAGGTCACCAACTTCCCACCCCCACCCTGCTGACTCTGTCCAGGCCCCCTGCCTCCCGCACCCTCCGGCGAGGTGCTGGTGTTCCAGCTCAGGAGCGTGGAGCTGCCGGGTGCCTCCCTCTCTGGGTAGCTCCCACACCAGGCCCGGCAGGACGAGGACGCGTTGTGGACGTTCTGACCCACGGCCTGTGCAGACGTGAAGCTAGAGGCGGCCAGCGTGCGCTTGGCGGGGGCTTGGCACACGGGTGTGCAGCCGTGCCCATCGTGCCTGCTGCGGGAGCTCGCCCAGGGTTGGCGGCCATGGCAGGGTGGGGCAGGGCTGCCAGATCCTCCCGCTGTCCCCAGCCCAGCACCTGCCTCTGCCCTCTTGCAGCTGCGCACCAAGCTGTCGTCGCAGGAGATCCAGCAGTTTGCGATGCGGCTGCACGAGTACCGCAACGGGGCCTCGATCCATGAGTTCTGCATCAACTTGCGGCAGCTCTATGGGGACAGCCGCAAGTTCCTGCTGCTCGGTGAGCTGGAGCCTGAGAGGGTGGCCGGCCCAAAGCTTGCTTGGGGAGGCTGCTCCCCCCTGGGAATGTGACCTCTGGGTGGGTGGGGTAGGGGCTCCGTCAGGGATGGGAAGTTTGAACCAGAGATGGTCATCAGACTGCAGGCTCAAGGCCAGGGGACCTGCTGTGACTACTCTGGGGGCTCTTCCCAGGGACTGCCAGGGGCCATCAACAGTCCTTCAGTCTCCTGGGAGCCCTTGAGCTGAGCTGGGTGGGCCCTGCCAGGGAGCAGCAGAGCGTTCCTGGGAGCGGGACTTTGAGAATGAAACCCTGGGATTTGGAAGGTGTGCCGGAGCGCAGTCAGGGAGGTGTGGGTTTGGGGACTGTGTAGCAGTGTGATGGGCAGAGGCAAAGATGCCTCTTTGCCCAGCACGTGGAAGGAATAACCTTTGCCAAGAGCCCCAGAGAGCTCACCATGTTAGATCAGAGCCACTGGCAGGCTGGGTGGTCTGGCCCGCCTCAGACAGCCGGGACTCAGCTGCGGTTTGCCCTTCTGCTGACTCTCAGAACACGCGAGCTGGTGGTAGCTAGCTGAGGGCGCCTGAGTCCTGAGCCTGTGTCCTTAACACACCAAGGAAGGTGGGTGTGTTGCCCTCATCCCGGCCCGGGGAGCTCACGGGAGGGGGGAGGGCTGCGGGCTGGGGCAGGCTAGCTGTACGGCCCTGTCCAAGTGGCACCCACCCCTTCCATGCTAGCACCTGTGTCTCCTCCCGGGCTAGGCTCTGCCTGCCCACCTGCAGCAGGGGTAGACGTTCTGAGAGACACCCGCATAGGAAGATGGCCTTCTAAGTAAGGGTGGTCACCCTGTGCTGGGCTGTGGCAGGGAAAAGGTGAGTTTGGGTATGAAGCCTTCCTCTGAGAGACTGCACCCTCATTGCTGGGTGCTGGGAGGCAGCTTCAAGGACTGCTGTGAGCCTCAGCTTTCTTGGCCGGGCGCGGTGGCTCACGCCTGTAATCCTAGCTCTCTGGGAGGCCGAGGCGGGCGGATTGCTCAAGGTCAGGAGTTCAAAACCAGCCTGAGCAAGAGCGAGACCCCGTCTCTACTATAAATAGAAAGAAATTAATTGGCCAACTGATATGTATATAAAAAATTAGCCGGGCATGGTGGCGCATGCCTGTAGTCCCAGCTACTCGGGAGGCCGAGGCAGTAGGATCGCTCGAGCCCAGGAGTTTGAGGTTGCTGTGAGCTAGGCTGACGCCACGGCACTCACTCTAGCCTGGACAACAAAGTGAGACTCTCTCAAAAAAAAAAAAAAAAGGACTGCTGTGAGCCTCAGCTTTCTTACTTGTAAAATGGGAGCTTTGTGAGGACTGACAGAGAATGAGAGGAGGTCATGGATGCCTGTGCTGGTGCCCCGAGGCCAGGAAGGCCAGGTGTGCCGGAAGCAGCAAGCTGGCCAGGGCCTGCAGTGCCTGTGGGAGTTGGGGACTTAGCCCGACCGTCTGGCCAGGGCACATGCTGTCAACCGCAGTAGCTAGACATGGTAAGCGTGGTGTCAGGTCTCCCAGGCTGTGCACCCAGGGGCAACTGCAGCCCTGTCCAGGGCTCTGAACCCTGGGAGCAGAGCCGAGCAGGCCAAGCCCACCTGGAGGTGCTGTGCTACGTGTGTCGCGTCTGCAGGTCTGCGGCCCTTCATCCCTGAGAAGGACAGTCAACACTTCGAGAACTTCCTGGAGACCATCGGTGTGAAGGACGGCCGTGGCATCATCACCGACAGCTTCGGCAGGCACCGGGGGATGCTGAGCACCACGTCTAGCTCCACCACCAATGGGAACAGGGCTGCAGGCAGCTCCGACGACCGGTCGGCACCCTCTGAGGGGGACGAGTGGGACCGCATGATCTCGGACATCAGCAGTGACATTGAGGCGCTGGGCTGCAGCATGGACCAGGACTCAGCGTGACAGGTGGCAGGCAGGGGAGCACCCCCACTTTCTGCACAGTTCTCTCAGGCCTTCCTGGGAGAAGGTGACCAGACCTGCGTGTCAGCCCTTCCCGCTTGCTGGAGGCTGGGGAGGAGCTCCAGGCACAGGTGGCCCTGGTGGCCCAGGTCCTCCACTGTGAAGGAGCCAGGAGTTGCCTAGGGACACACACCCCAGTGCTGGGTGGAAAGCTCTGGGCCTCATCCACCTGGGCTCTGCCAAGCCCCCACCACGTACCTGTTTGGGGAGGGCCAGGCTGAGCTGGCAGGGAGAGCCACTCCTGTCAGCCAGGGCCTTGGACAGCTGTCAGTTTTGCACATGATGTTCCTATTGTAACTCTCAGAGACCTTAAAAAGAAGTTTACTGCAATGTGAATAATTTAATCTCTGGTTGCCAAGCATGTTTCTGATCTATTTGGGCAAAAGCCATGGGTGCCAGGATGGGTGTCCATTCTGGCCTCTGCCCCTGGAGCCACATCTGTCCTGCAGTGCCTGGGCTGGGCACAGTGGTCGCAGGGGGCTGGGGCAGAAGACGCAGTGGGCTCTCGTGCCACAGAAATGACTCAATTTGGGCTTTGGCTTTATGGACATAGGACAAGAGCAAGTGTTCTGGGCCTCTCATGGGTGGCAGGGACTCCTTGATCATTACATCCCATGCACTGAATCCTCTAAGGACCCTGGCTGTGCCTAAGGGCCACCCCCTGGCACTGATGCTCCTGCCGAGTGGAGTACCATCTGTGAGATCTCTTCATCTTGGGGCCCAGGGTCCGACTCTCGGACAGTCCGGCCTGCTCCTCTGCTGCCCCTCCCCCCGCCCTCGTCCTGTCCCTGAGCCCTTCCCCCCAGCCCTGTTGGCTTCATTCTTGCCTGCAAACCTTCCTGGGGACACATGGAGAGGAGGGGGGAGGTAATCTGGGGTAGGTTGTCCTGGGCCTCTCCTTCCACTAGAAAGTGGCCAGACCCCTGCTGAGACCCCCACGGGCACATCCTGGAAGCCCCCAGGCTGAGGAGACTGGACGGTCGAATGCGCCTCCTGTGCAGGCTGGGGCCGTGTCCTGTTGGGCAGAGGGCTGCACACCAGGCCCTGGGGCTTCCCTGGGGAGGGAGGAGGCAGAGCCCCTGGGGCTGATGGATGCCCCAGCTGTGTACAGGCCAAGCCAGAGGGTCCAGAGTGTCCCTCAGGCACCTTCCAGAGCAAGGTGGTTGGGTCTGTGTGGTATCTCAGCTTTAGGACAGGAAGGTGGCCAGGACAGTGCTTAGTAGGGAGAATTCCCTCTGTCCTAGGCTGTCATAGAGCTGCTCGCTTGTGTGCCTGGGCCGGGGAAGGCAGAAAGGCTTTGTTGTTGGGGTTGTCTCTAGGTTTACATGCAAATGGGCCTCCTGGAAGCACCAGCAGAGACTGAGGACAAACCAGAAAGTCCCCTTGCCCCTACCAGAGCCCACCCTGTGCCAAAACGGTCACAGTGCCAGCCCAGCCTCTGCACATACTGAACTCGGCCGCTTGTGGGCCTTCTACGTGGACAGTCACTGGACGTGGCCCCACACTGTGGGTCACTGGTCTTTGCCAGCAGAAAGGGTAGAGGGCACGCAGCAGAGCTGGGCCGAGGGGACGCCAGAGGGCAAGGGGGTGCCAGGGAGTGATGAAGGGGCACCAGGGGGTGATGAGGGACTCCAGAGGACAATGAGGGGACAACAGTTCAGTAAGGGGACATCAGAGAGTGATGAGGGGACACCAGTTTATTGAGCAGCAGAGCTGAGGGAAGGGGCAGGATGGACCCAGCTTCAGGTCAGCAGCTACATGGTCAGTTCCTGCCGAAAAACGCAGAAAGAGAGGGTCATGTTGGGGGAAGTGCCACCACCCCCAGCAGAGCCAACAGCAGTTTCTCTCCGAGGCCCTCAGGAGCCAGGGAAGGAGCTGGTGCTTGCTCACCATGATGGCATTGACGATGTCACTGTGGTTGTCTCTCAGGGCCCGCACAGCCTTGGCCCTGGACACGTTGGCTTGGGCCATCACCAGCTCAATGTCACGCAGCTCCAGCCCTGCCTCGTCCACCTGGGGTGCGGGGAGCGGGGAAGTGGCTGGAGCTGCCTGAGGCCCCTGGGCCAGCGCCCTTCCCTGGAGGCAGGGCCCCCTCGCCAGGCAGACCCCTCCCCGTGCAGGGTCCTGGAGCCCCTGGACCTTACCTCCTCCTCCTCCTCCTCCTCCTCTTCTTCCTCCTCACACTCTGGCCTCACCCGGGGCCTGGGTGCTGACTCAGGGACCAGACCCGAGGGCTCTGAGGGCACCTTGAACTTCTCAGCCGCAGCTTTGTGCACTTGCTGGGACAAGTCCTCAATCTGCAGCACAGGAAACAGCTGTGTCAGCAGAGCCACACACTCCCTGTCCCCCGGCCTCCCCATTCTGCCATAGCTATGGCCAGAACAGACCTTGGCCTCACCGAAGACCACATAAGTGTCCGAGGCCGGGCTCTTGAAGACGTCAGGCTTGGCGATGACAAAGAGGATGTTCTTGGACTTCTGGATGGTGATCCTGGTGACTCCTTGAATCTGCCGCAAGCCCAGCTTTGACATTGCCTGGGAACAGAGGGCAGAGTTGGGCTCTGAGCTGGCGTCAGCCCGAGTCGGGGGAGGAAGGCTCTACCCGAAACCTCCCAGTGACCCTGGGTGGTCAGTCCTTCCCTGTGTGCAAAAGGGGGCTGGCCTCCGTCTGTGAGGCTGTCTGCACGTCCAGCCTCAGCGGTGTGAGGGCAGGTGTGTGGGTTACTGGCAGCCTCCTGATGGGTGGGATTTCATTAGCCATGGAGTGTGAGGGGTCTTGGTAGGGACGTTCCCCTATGCAGACGGTCCCAGTCCTGGGGTCCCAGCAGAATGCCCCCAGCCCACCTTTCGGGCCTTCTTCTCACTGCGACTCTGCTTGGCTTTGGCGATGGTCTCCTCGCTGCTGTCTGTCGGGGCCTGGGGAAATGTGAGCGGTGAGCACCCATGGGTGGGTGCGGAGCCCTCCCAGAGGCCCACCCCTCCCCTGGACAGGGCACCTGGGCTGGGCACTGCGTGGTCTGAGGCGCCGAGATGTCCTGCTCATCCAGCTCGGCTGATGAGTCCCCGTGGCTGTCCGAGTGCTGGCCCGAGCCTGGGGCCTGAGGTGAGTCTGGGGAAGGGAGAGGTGTGAGGATGGCCTCTCCCTCCTGGGGGCAGGCCTGGCAACTCTGCCCTGCTGCCATGTCAGGGCCAGAGAAAGCAGTGCCGGCTCTCCGTGATGGAGCGTGGTATCTGGGCCCCCCAGAGGTCTGTCAGCCCTGGGGGCCCCGCCCCATGCTCCTCCTCACCTTCCTCCAGGCTGTCCTCGTCCTCTTGCTGCTCAGAGGTGGGGAGCTCCTGAGGCCCAGAGCATGGAGGCACTTGGCAGGGGGGCGAGATCCGCAAGGCCAGGTCTTTGGCTTTTGTGGGGGCTGCCCTGGGACTGAGGAGGGGAGAGTGGGACGCGGGGCTGACCCGCTGCCCAGTCCCTGGAGGCTGTGAGGTTCCTGAGACAGCAGCAGCCACTGGCCGGGCTCCTGCCTGGGGCGGTGGGAGGCCTGGAGAACCTGGGGGCTCCTCGTCCTCCACAGAGTCTTCTTGGGGGCTCTGGCACAGGCAGGGGGCAGGGGGCTCCAGTGGGGGTGGGGATGCCCTGGCAAGGACGCCAGGAGTGGAGGAGTCAGGGCCTGCGAGCCTGTCCTGGGGTGCACTGGGCAGGCCCCTGGCAGGGCTTTCTGAGGGCTGTGGCGGGGAGGGGCTGGCGGCCCTGGGTGCTGCCTGGGGCTGCTCACCGCTGCCCAGGCCCAGCGCAGGCTCCAGCTGCCGGGAGGGTGGTTCGGACAGGGGGGCACCACCAGGCTCCTCAGGACAGCCTCTCTCCAGCCCAGAGGCAGACCCTGCTGAAGACTCTGGGCAGGAGCCCAGACCGGCCTCTGTGGCCACAGCTGTGGGAAGCCTGGGTCCAGGAGTGCATTCTGGGCCCCTTCCCTCCCTGGCTGGGCTCAGGGGCGGTGCCTGGTCGGCCTCAGGGCAGGCAGCAGGACGTGCCTCGGGAGCTTCTCCTGAACCTTGGGGTGCTGCCCCAGGTCCATGTCCCTGTGCCGGTGGCTTAGGGCCTCCTTCCCTCTGGTTCTCAGCCACCAGGGCCTCCTTGGGAGCTGAGTGGGCCTCAGCTCCATCACCTGTCTGCACTTGGGCTTCCAGAC
Source organism: Microcebus murinus (assembly GCF_040939455.1). Lineage (NCBI taxonomy): Eukaryota > Metazoa > Chordata > Mammalia > Primates > Cheirogaleidae > Microcebus > Microcebus murinus. The sequence continues at coordinate 9,780,535 of NC_134112.1, read as the reverse complement.
ACGCCTCCCACTCGGGCTCAGAAAGGCCTTCGGCTAATTCCTCCCCAGCACCAGAGGCAGGCTCGGGAGCATCAGGGGCCTCCGTGCCCAAGGTGGGACATGCGTCTCCATGTGAGGCCCCGGGGGCCTCTGCGCCTGCACCTGGCTCTGGGTCATCCTGTTGGAACTGGTCCAAGGCTGGAGGCTCCACACCCCTAGGGAGGGCTGCATCCTTCTCGTCAGGTGCTGGCCTCAGTCCTAGCGTCACACCTACTTCTTCCTGGGCCATGGAGGCCATGGGCTCTGTGTCTGGGGCACAGCCTGCTGCTGCCTGCAGGGCCTGAGGGGTGACCGCAGCTACAGGCTCCTGGCCTAAGGGGGGGCCTGCATCTGGCAGGGGCAGAGGTGCTGCTGTAGCACAGTCCCGGGAGAAGGGAAGACTCTCTTCAGCCTGCGGGGGCATGGGCATGGCTGCGATCATAGGCTGTGGGCCTGAGGAGAGGCCTGGCCCTTCTCCCTTCAAGTTCTGAGGAGGGTCTGGGCACAATGTGAGGCTTGCTTCTTCCTGCGGAGTTGGGGGCGTTTCTGCAGTGACAGGGCCCTGCTGTAAGGCAGCGCTTCCGCCCTCCCGGGACAGCTGAGGCGTTGCCACGGCAGTGGGTGCCTGCCCAGCGGTGGAGTCTGCTTCTTCTTCCCCAGCCTGTGGGCTCACCCAGGTAGCTGCCTCCATCTGGAGGCCTGGGGCTGCCTGCAGAGAGTGAGGGGTCACAGTGGCAGCAGACTCCTGGCCCACGACGGGGCCCTCTTCTGATATTTCCGAAAAGGACTCCTGGCTTTGGGTAGGGTGGGCCTCTCCCCCTGAGACCTGAGGAGTGGCCTCTGGGCCCCAGAGTGTGGCCCCCTCCTGAGCCTCCGGCCCCTCGGCCCCTGCTCCGTCCTCCTCCTCTGCCTTCTGCAGGCTGTCCGGGAGCAGGGCGGAGGGCTGGGCGTGCGGCTCCCCGCTGTACAGCCTCTCGTCGTCCGCGCCTGCGTAGGAGGTCGAGTCCGAATCAGAGCAGGCCCCGGAGGTGTCATCTCGAAAGGCAAAGGCTTCGTCCATGCCCTCCGTGATGGACAGGTCAGACAGGGACTGCAGGAAGGAGGCGGACGTTGTGTCCTCCTCACCCTCCCCGACCAGGTCCCCGGCTGGGTCGGGAGCCGAGACCTCCTCCTCCTCCTCTTCCTCCTCCTCTGCAGGCAGTGGCGTCACCTCCACCGCCTCCACCTGGAAGATGAGGCTGCCCTGGAAGGGCAGGAGGGCTGCAGGGATCATTGGGTCATTGGCCAGGAAGTCTAGGTCGAAGAAGTGGCCCTCCTGGCCCCAGGAGGAGTCGCTGTCTGCTGAGAGGCTGGACTCGGAGGACGGGGGCCCCAGGGGCCCGGCAGGGTGCAGCTCCCGTTCGTCCATCACAGACCCCGCGGGGGAGACGCCCCAGCCCGAGGGGAAGTCCAGCCCTTCAGGGGCAGCCAGCAGGCTGAGGGAACAGGAGGGCGAGGAGGCCCAGCTGTCCCCATCGGCTGTGATGTAGGAGCCCGAGGGCGAGGCTGGGGGTGAGTCCCGCAGCTCTTCCAGCAGCTCCACCTCCGAGTCCCAGGTGTCCCTGTGGGGCCCTCGGCCAGGGAGCAGGGCATAGGTGGTCTTGGTGGGGGTGGAGGGGGGCGTGAAGTAGGAATCAGGGTCAGAGGGAGGGGAAGGCACGGAAGGATCATCCTGAGAACAAGACTCGGGGGGCGGGTTCAGGCTTGCTCGCCCACCGCCCTCCCAGTCCCTGAGCGCTGGCTGGGCGGCCCTGGGTGACAGGAGGGCCTGGCACGTCTCCTCACCCATCACGATCCGGGGCTCCAGGGCGGCTGGGAGAGGAGCCTCGGCGGGCAGAGCCTGGGGGGCCAGGCCCTCGGGGAGGAGTGCTGGGCTCGGGCCACCCTCAGCCGGGTCCGCCCAGGCTGAGGGGGACCCGTGGGGCCCTGCATCCCAGCTGGCCCCCTCGGGCTGGGGCCGGGTGCCCGGCTTGTCGGGCAGGAACGTGAGGGTCAGGGGGCTGGGCCCTGGGGTCAGGACATGGGGCTCCTGCCGGTCCCCTCTTGGAATGGTGGCAGCAGCTGCATCGCAGGAAAGATCTGTGGAGACAGAGGAGGACATGAGGCACCCCTGGACGCACCTCCAGGAGGGCCAGGCCAGGGGAGGTGGATTTCTGAGGAAAAGGGCTCAGAGGAGAGCTGGCTGAGGAAGGCAGGAAGGAAAGGAGAAGAGGCCGTGTGGGCTGTTTGAGGGAGAGTCCCAGGAGTTTTGACAGAGCAGAGAGCAGCTGACGGTGGTTTTGTGCAGAGCTTTGAGGGCAGTGTTGCTGGGTGCTATTAACGGACCTGCCCGGCAGCTTTTCTCAGGGCACTTCAGCAAAGATGCAGCTAGCATTTCTGTCTCTTCCCAGAGACTGGCTTGCCGTTTCTTTCCACACAATCAGTGCGGAGCAGCTGGGCTTGGCAGGACAGGCGGCGATCAGAATCTGACCACCCATTAGACAAACACATGAGGCAGGCAGGGGCTCACACGATGCAAGCTCTGGAACATTCTCGGTCTCACCCTGCTGTGAGGTGGAGGTCTTGCCTCTCTGGCTCATCTCTCCTATCCCTGCTTCCTATGCTTAAGGGCACCCAGTCAGGGGCTCACCAAGGCTCTACTCCGACCCTGCTCCCCTCCCCCCTCGCCATGGCCAGAGAAAAGGGGAAGCCAGGGGTCACCATATGTGGCCAATTTTCTGGAGAGCAGAGACAAAGGGTCCACCGAGGCTGAGTTGGAGCATCCAGCCAGAGGGGCAGTGGTGGGCAGGGATCCTGACCATGGAGTCTGGCGAGAGCACAGGACAGCTGTGCAAGAGCCAGTGGGGGCCTCTGGTGGAGTCTTCTCCATGGTGGCAGCCACCCCATGGTGAGCCCAAGATCCCTGCCCAGGGCTGGGAGCGCCCATCCTGCCCTGTGGCCCATCTCTGGGTCTCTGGTGCACCATCACCCAGACCCCAGGCAAGACCTCACCATCAGGCCGTGGTGCTCAGTAACTCTGGGCGAATACCTCCAGTTGAGAAATGACTCCACGTGCACCAGGAAGTAATGTGCAGGGGTCAGAAAAGACTGAGGGGACTCAAGGAGATGGAAGAAAACCCCTCTGAAGTTGCAGCATGCCACACTGCTGTGGTTTTCTGCCTCCTGGTCTCTTACTGGCCTGCATTTTATCACAGGCGAGATCACACTACACAGTTTTGAATCTAGTTGTTTTCACCCAGCATAATCTCGTAAGTGTTTTTCTGTGTGCTCCAATGCTCACAAGCCTCATTTTTAATGTCTCTGTGACATCCCCTCCCTCACCTGGACCAAGGCCAAGAACACCTCTGTCTGAAGCATTGGATAAGGCCCTCCTCCCTCCAGAGCCCAGGCCAAGATCTGCCGGAGAAGCAGGGAGGGGCAGCACACACAGGCTAGTTCTCTGGGCGGCAGATGCCTGCCGGGTGATTCCTGCTCTACGATACTCACTAGTGACAAGGAAAACATCCCCTACACCTCAGCTTTCTCATCTGCAAAGTAGAGCCAGGAATAGAGGTAAAGCTGAAGAAGGGGTGTCCTCCTTGCCAGGCTGCCCCATCTGCCCACAGCAGCATCAGAGCCGGGGGCCCTTGGCCACCAGCTGGGACTTTTCACTCAAGGGTTTTGCTACTGGGGTGCTAGGGCACCCTGAGAGAAGGGTCCTTTGGGTCCAAGAATGCCTGACTCCCAACACCAGCAGTGGGTGTGGCTCTGGGGCATCACTGGGTGCCCTGAGGTTGGGTTCTTGGCTCTGACCCCATGTGTGCCCCCCAGAGCAGGGGAATGGCAGAGCTGGGCCAAGGTCGGAATGGAAGGGAATCAGAGGCTAAAAGATTTTGTAACTCATTCAAGGTCGCCAAGCAAGCCAGAGCAGAGCCAGCACAGGACCCTGGGTCTGGGGAGTCCTGGCCTGTACTGCCTGCCTCCCACTCAGAGTGGAGCCAGCAGCCTGTGTCACCGCTCGGTCAGGCCTCAGGAGCCAGCACTGGTCCCACTGCCAGGTGACTTCTCGCCCACAGCAAGGTGCCCTTGGCCCTACCCAAACCACACATGGCCGACCTCCATGGCGGGGCCATCCAGGCTCTGATTGTCCCCAGGCCTAGGTGGACCCATCAGCCTCCACCAACGCTTGCTGACCCAGCCTCTCCAAGGACCACTGCTAACCAGGACACCTCCCCCAAGGCCTCCCACCTCCCAGACTCAAATCCGCCCTTTTCCTGACACACTGGCCCTGCCTCTGGGCGACCCCAGGCTCCAGCCAGTCCTGCTCCTCGCTCTAGAACCATGACCAGTCCTGGCCCTGGATGGCCTGGGGTGCAGTTGAGGACATTCCCGGTGGGCACCTTCAGAGACCCGCTGCCCCCCACTCCCCCTACCCACCGCCTTTGGTCCAGAGCAGCCCAACCCCGCCAGGTCTGCAGCATGGTGCAGAGACAATGGGCAGCAGCGGACAGGACACAAGCCCCCACGACCCCTGCGTCAGAGGCAGAGGATGCAAGCCTCACGGCGCTTCTGGCTTGAGGAGGGCAGTCCCTGCGCCCCCCGCCCTTACCTGCGATTCTGGCGAGGGGGAGGGGAGGCTTCATGCGGAGGGAAGGGCAAGGGCGGAAAGAGCCCGAGAGGGGACAGCCAGGTGGGCGAGGAGGATGGGGTAGGGAGAGGGCCGGCTACAGGGGAGGGATGGAGCGGGAACCCCGGCTGGAGAGGGGAGCGGCCGGAGGGGGGGAAGAATCGGCGTGACCTCACCTGTGCGGGGCCCCGGTCCGCCCGCCTCAGGCAACAGCAGCTCCGCACGGGCCGCCTCCCCAGGCATGGCCTGGCCGTGCGCCCGCCGGTCCCTCGCTCCCTCAGTCCCTCTGTCTGTCGGTGCCGCCGCCCCGCGGAGCCTGCGCGGCCGCCGCCCCTCGACCAGGCGGTGGGGGGAGTGTATGACGTCAGCGCCGCCCCGCCCGCCCGGCACCCCAAGTGAGCGTGCGCCGCGCCAGGCACTGCGGAGCGCGTGGGGGGGCTCCCTCCCCGCCCTCACCCTGTCCTGCCGTGGCCTCCCTCTCGCGGTGCGCGGGTCCGAGGGGGCGAGAGGGACGCCTGAGCCCGCCCCGCCTTTCCCATAGCTTTCCCCCCTTTACGGGGGAGGGATTGGGGCCAGTTGGAGGCTGGGCACCCCCTAGGGTAGCATCCACCCTTAGCTGGGAAGAGGCGGGGATGTACCCGGAACCTGAAGTGTGCAGGCCTGGGAAGGAGGGCGGGGATCCCTGGGGCAGGGGCTGGGAGCACTTCTGGGGGAGGTGGCGACATAGCCTCTTCGCCCCCCCCTTCCGCGACTCTCCCCACTCCGTCTCCTCCAGCCCCCTGCCGCCACCGCCACCGGCTGACTGGGAAGAGGGCGCAGGGCCGGGGGAGAGGTGGGGGCCCCGCCCAGCCCAATGCCTCCATCGGAAAGGTGAGCTGGAGCTGCAGCTCCAGCCTGATTGGTTGATCGTCGCAGTCGTCGGTCTCCGTGGCAACCGCCTCCTGTCTCCATGGCAACCGGAGATGGAGCCGGCGAGAGCATAGCGGGGAAGGTGGCCAGGATGGGTCTCCAGGTCTCTCCAAAACTTGGTGATCTGATCCCCCCGCCCCCAATTCTCTAGGCAGTGGAATAAAAAGGGAAGAAATGAGCCTCCCTCATTCCTGTAAGCCCCCTCCGCCACATCTCCCAGGAGTAAGCGCAGCCCTTGGCCTTCCTGAAATGTGCTCTTGCTCCCACACAGGCTGGGGCATCACGCAGAGTCACTGAGTACTGCCCTCCCGTGCCAGGCACCGGGAGACGGATGAATGAGACATTGTCATCACCCCTGAGTGGGGAATCAGAGCAGCCATTGTCACAGGCACGGAGGGAGCTTTCAACATCCTCAGTCTTCTGCTGGTTCCAATTTCGAGCTCATGAAGCCAGGGGCTGCCCTCTGACTCCCTCTAAACCTGCCCCAAGGTGCAGCACCACGTACCTGGCTGCCTGCTGGGGCCCAGGCACCAAACCCCACTGGGGTCTCTCCCCACTGGGGCCCAGGCACCAGACCCACCACATCAGTAGAATCAATATCAATTTTAAACAATCTCTTTCAGAAAACAGAAGAGGAGGGGACACTTCCTAACTCATTTTATGAGAAAAGAAATATCCTGATGCCAAAACCAACAAAGTACCAAAACCAAAATGAATCCCCCACAAAACCCCAGAAAACAAAAACAAAAACTACAGACCAGGCTGGGCATGGTGGCTCACGTCTGTAATCCTAGCACTCTGGGAGGATGAGGTGGGCGGATAGCTCAAGGTCAGGAGTTCAAAACCAGCCTGAGCCAGAGTGAGACCCCCATCTCTACTATAGATAGAAAGAAATTAATTGACTAACTAAAAATATATATAGAAAAATTTAGCTGGGCATGGTGGCGCATGCCTGTAGTCCCAGCTACTTGGAAGGCTGAGGCAGAAGGATTGCTTGAGCCCAGGAGTTTGAGGTTGCTGTGAGCTAGGCTGACGCTATGGCACTCTAGCCTGGGCAAGAGAGTGAGACTCTGTCAAAAAAAGAAAAAAACCCCACAAAACTACAGACCAGTATCTCTCATGAGTATAAGCACAAAAATTTTCAATAAAATATTGGCAAATCAAATCCAGCAATGTATAAAAAGAATTTACCCTATGACCAAGTGGAATTAATTCCAGGTATGCAAGGTTAGTTCAACACTTGAAAATAAATGAGCATAATTCGCAACACCAACAGGTTAAAAGAAAAACACTATATGATAATACCAATTGACACAGAAAAAGTATTTGACATACCCAACACCATTCATTATGAAAAAATGTTTTAGCAAGTTAATCTTTTTTTTTTTTTGAGACAGAGTCTCGCTTTCTTGCCCAGGCTAGAGTGAGTGCCATGGTGTCAGCCTAGCTCACAGCAACCTCAAACTCCTGGGCTCAAGCGATCCTCCTGCCTCAGCCTCCCGAGTAGCTGGGACTACAGGCACGAGCCACCATGCCCGGCTGATTTTTTTTTATATTATATATATTAGTTGGCCAATTAATTTCTTTCTATTTTTATGGTAGAGACGGGGTCTCACTCAGGCTGGTTTCGAACTCCTGACCTTGAGCAATCCGCCCGCCTCGGCCTCCCAGAGTGCTAGCAAGTTAATCTTGATAAAGATCACATACAAAAAACTTATAGCTAACATCATACTTAATGATGAAAAACTAAATGTTTTTGAAGATTGGGAACAAGGCCAGGGTATCTGCTCTCATCACTCTTTTCAACATATTAATATTACCAGAATTTCCAACCACTACAATAGGCAATAAAAATAAATAAAAAGCAGATTGACTTCTACAATGAAAGTGTGAGGAGTTCTGCTGACCAGCTCCCCAGTGAAACTGGTAAAAATTATTATTTTTTTAAATTAAAGCTTCAGCCAGGTGTGGGAGCTCTCACCTGGAATCCCAGCACTTTGGGAGGCCAGGAGTTCAAGGCCAGCCTGGGCATCAAAGCAAGACCCTGTCTCTACAAAAAATAATATTAAAAATTATTTAAAATTTTTAAAATAAGCATTCTGGTAAAGGTCCAAAGGGCAAACAGAAAAAGAAGAAACGTCTATTTATGAAAATCTATGAAAATTTAGTAAGAAAGGCAAGAATATGTAGTATTTGAACCAAGACTGCTTACTCCTAGCCAAGGAAGGTGGCCTCCACGTGAGGATGATGTAGATAAGAACTCGGGATTTCCTCTTTCCCCAGATCCCAGCCAGAGGGTTTTTCCTGGGAGGAGGAGGATTTCAGTATTTCTCATCCTGCTCCCAGCTACCTGTTGCTGAAGCTAAGTCCTGGGTGAGAGTGGTTGAGAGGTGGGAGCTCCCTTTTTCCACATGGCCTCCACTTATGGAAGGGAGGCTCTACCTTGGGCATGGCATCCTAAGAATACTGGAACTCTGATAGCCCCATCCCAGCTTATGAGGTTGTAGTTCAATGTCAAGAGACTGGAACTACAACCTCCCCCTTCACTACTGCCTCCCCTTCACTGAGTGCTTAGCTCCTAGAATAAGGGTGTTACTCAGAAGCTGCCATTGAGCTCAGAGATTTTGCCTGGAGGGAGAAGCAGGTTTTAAAAGATAACCCCTAATCTCTTTCTTTTTTTTTTTTTTTTTTTTTTGAGACAGAGTCTTGCTTTGTTGCCTAGGCTAGAGTGAGTGCCGTGGCGTAAGCCTAGCTCACAGCAACCTCAAACTCCTGGGCTCAAGCGATCCTTCTGTCTCAGCCTCCCAAGTAGCTGGGACTACAGGCATGCGCCACCATGCCCGGCTAATTTTTTCTATATATATTAGTTGGCCAATTAGTTTCTTTCTATTTATAGTAGAGACGGGGTCTCGCTCTTGCTCAGGCTGGTTTCGAACTCCTGACCTCGAGCAATCCGCCCGCCTCGGCCTCCCAGAGAGCTAGGATTACAGGCGTGAGCCACCGCGCCCGGCCATCTTTCTAGAGGAACTGACTTCACTTGAAACAGTGTATGGGGAAGTTTAAACAGCAGAGGTTATGGTGAAAGGCAATTGGAAGGAAATTCGTGGATCTAATGAAGATGCAGCCTAGACTATGGGTTGGCTAGTTTGCAGGAGAAAACTGGGGAATAAGCCAGCTGCAGGAGCCCTCTTGGGATTAGAAAAAACATCAATCTCTAATACTGATCTCAGAAACTATTCTATCCAAGAGGCCACAATTCTGATTGGTTTATAGAGGAATTTGTGGCCCAGAGCACTTTTGAAAACAACAGAGCAATCACTGCCATTTAGTAGTGGCACTTAATGGAGTTTAACAGCGGGGCATCAGGGAAAGAGAGTAAGAGAGCCCTACTGATACCAATGTCATTCCAGGGTAACTGTGCCATACCCATAGCTGCACCTTTCTGAGAAGGAACATCAGAGGCTTAACACTGCAGGGGTGGGGAGACTTCACTGAAAAAATCCAGCTAGACACTTAAACAAATAAACAAGCAAATAGCAATAACAAGGCCCAAAAGGGAGCAGGGCCAGACCAGTACCCAGAGTTGCTATAATGTTATTAAAACATCCACTTTCCAACAAAAAATTACCAGACACACAAAGAAACAGTAAAGTATGACCTTTACACTAGGAAAAAAAACCAGGCAATGGAAATGGTTTGTAAGAGCACCCAGATGTTGATTTAACAGAAAAATATTTCAAAATAGCCACTATAGATATCTTCATGGAGCTAAAGGAAACTATGATTACAGAAGTAAAGTAAGGTATATCATGACACTGCATCAAATAGAAAATATCAATAGAGATAGATATTATAAAAATAATCAATGGAAATTATGGAGTTGAAAAGCACAATATATGAAATAAAAAATTCACTAGAGGGGCTGAACTGTAGATTTGAATGGACAGAAGAAAGAATTAGTGAACCTGAAGACAGATTGATAGAAATTATAAAAACTGAAGAACAGAGAGAAAAAAGAAAAATAAACACAGACTCAGAGAATGTAAACACCATTAAGCACACCAACATACACATAATGGGAATACCAGAAGGAGAGTAAAGAAAAAGAATGGAGAAGAAACATATTTGAAGTAGTAGTGGATGAAAACTTCCCTAATTTACTGAAAAACAATGACCTACATATCCAGGAAGCTCAGTGGACTCAAAGAACATATATGAAAATAGATCCAAACATTATAACAATAAATTAATTCAGCAAGGTTGCAGGATTTAAGATCAATATGCAAAAATAAATTATTTTTCTATAAACTTGCAATGAGAAATCCAAAATTGAAATTAAGGAAACAATTCCATTCAAAATAGCATTAAAAAGAATAAAATACTTAGGAATAAATTTAACAAAAGTAGTTCAAACCTTATACTCTGGAAACTCCAAAACATTGTTGGAAGAAATTAGGGAGTGTCTAAATAAATGGGAAATCATCTCATCTTTATGGATCAGAAGATTTAACATTGTTAAGATGGTAGCAACCCCCAAGATCTAAAGATTCAACACAATCCCTATCAGAATCCCAATGAACTTCTTTGTAGAAACTGATGAGCTGATTCTAAAATTCACATGGAATTTCGAGGGACCCAGAATAGCCAAAACAATCCTGGATAAAGAAGACTTCCCAATTTCAATACTTTTTGTCATACAAAACAGAGACAGTGTGCTACTGGCAAAAGGACACACACACACCCCAATGGAATAGAACTGAGAGCACCAAAATAAACATGTATTAAATACACCTATGGTCAACTGGTTTTTGACAAGGGTGTTAAGACAATTCCTTTTTTTTTTTTTTTTTTTTGAGACAGAGTCTCACTTTGTTGCCCAGGCTAGAGTGAGTGCTGTGGCATCAGCCTAGCTCACAGCAACCTCAAACTCCTGGGCTCAAGCAATCCTCCTGCCTCAGCCTCCCAAGTAGCTGGGACTACAGGCATGTGCCACCATGCCTGGCTAATTTTTTCTATATATATTAGTTGGCCAATTAATTTCTTACTATTTATAGTAGAGACGGGGTCTCGCTCTTGCTCAGGCTGGTTTCGAACTCCTGACCTCAAGCAATCCGCCGGCCTCGGCCTCCCAGAGTGCTAGAATTACAGGTGTGAGCCACTGCACCCAGCCAAGACAATTCAATGGGAGAAAGAATAGTCTTTTCAATAACGGTGCTGGGACAACTGGATCGTCATATGCAAAAGGATAAAGATGATGCTTTCTTGCTGAAATTTAATTGCCATTGTAACAGTATTAAGAGGTGGGGCCCAGTTATCCTAAGTGAAGTAACTCAGGAACAGAAAAATAAATGCCACATGTTCTCACTTACAAATGGGAGCTAAACTGTGGATACAAATGGGCACACAGAATGGTATAATGGACATTGGAAGATTCAAAAGAGGGGAGGGTGGGGTGTGAAAGATGAAAAATTACTTATGGGGTACAATATATACTACACTACTTGGGTGATGAGTATGCCAAAAGCCCAGACTCTACCACCACACAATTTATCCATGTAATGGAATTCAACTTATATCACCTAAATCTGTTAAAATAAAACAAAATTTTAAAAAATTGTTTAAAAAAGTGGTGAGACCTTTAAGAGGTGATTAGGACATGAGAGCTCTGCCCTCATAAATGGATTAATGCAGTTGTTGTGGAATGGGTTAGTTATCACAGAGTAGACTCCTGATAAAAGGATAAGTTTGGCTTCCATTTTTTCTCTCTTGCACATGCTTTCTTGCCATGCAATGCCTTCTGCCATGGGATGACCTTTGCTAAATACTGGAGCCATGCTCTTGGACTCCCCAGCCTCCAGAACCATGAGCCAAACAAGCTTCTGTTCTTTATAAATTACCCAGTATATTAGTCAATTTTGTGTTGCTATGAAGGAATACCTGAGGCTGGGGAATTTATACAGAAAAGAGGTTTATTTGGCTAATGGTTCTGCAGGCTGTACAAGAAGCATGTTACCAGCATCTGCTTGTAGTGAGGGCCTCAGGAAGCGTTTACCCTGGTGAAGGGGTAGGAGGTATGTCACATAGCGAGAGGAGCAAGAGAGAGAAGGAGGGGTGCAACAGTCTTTTTAAACAACCAGCTCTCATGTGAACTAATAGAGGGAGAGCTCACTCATTACCTTGGGAGGGCACCAAGCCATTCATAAGGGATCCACCCCCATGATCCAAACACCTCCCAGCAGGCCTCACCTCCAACATTGGAGATCAAGTTTCAATATGAGATTTGCAGGGCCAAATATTCAAACCGTATCACCATGTCTGCGGTATTTGAACAACAAAAAATGGGTACTGAGAAGTAGGGCTATGGCTGTAACAAATACCTGAAAATGTGGAAGCAGCTTTGGAACTGGGTAATGGGTAGAGGATGAAAGAATTTGGAGGAGTAGGCTAGAAAAATCCTGTATGGCTATGAATGGAGCATTAAGGGTGAGCCTGGAGAAGGCTTAGATGAGAGCTGTAGGGAAAGCCTGAATGTTTTTAGAGACTACTGTATGTGGTCGTGACTGAAATATTGATAGAAATATGGACAGTAAAGGCCATTCTGATGGGGTCTCAGGCAGAAATGAGGAACAAAGTGTTGGAAACTGGAGTAAAGGTCATTCTTGTTGCACAGTGGCAAAAAACTTGACTGAATTGTGTCCATATTCAAGGCCTTTATGGAAGGCAGAACTTAAGAGAAATGAGCTAGGATATCTGGTGAAAGAAATATCTAAGCAGCAAAGCATTCAGGTTGCTGTGTGGCTACTTTTAACTGCATATGGTAAGACAGGAAAGAAACGACGTAAAGATGCAATTTATAATTAAAAGAGAAGCAGAACCATCTTGTTAGTATAGTGGTGAGTAAAATAAAGATAGAAAAAATGTATTAAAACAATGGGAGAGACAGACAGACAGACAGACATGCACAGGTAGAATGGAAAGATGTGGACAATTTGCATCTTGACCATGTAAAAAGTGAAAAAGCCTATTCAGGAAAGCAAACAAAGGGGGTGGTCAAGGGACTGTTGCTAAGATCAGTAGATTTTATCAAGACACTGGCAGAAAGTCCCCTGAAGGTATTTCAGAAATCTTAGAGGCTGCTCCTTCCACCAAAGGCCCAGAGTTCTAGGAAGGCAGAATGGTTCTGGGATATGGGCTCTGGGCACCCTCCAAAGGCTCACTGCTCAAGGCTGCCTCAGGACTCTGCTCCCTGCATTCCAGTGTAGCACCCCTCAGCAGCCCCAGCTGTGGCTCGAGTGGGCCCAAGTGCAGCTCAGGTCACCATTCTGGAGGGCACAAGTGGTTAGCCTTGGTGGCATAAACATGGTGTCGTCTACAGGTGTGCAGAATGCAAAAGTTGTGAAGCATGGCTACCTTCACCTGGATTCAAAGGATGTTGTGGATAGCCCAAGGGCCCAGGCAGAAACTTGTGTCCAGAGCAAAGGCACTGCAGAGGACCCTACTAGAGCAATTTCTAGTGGAGCCATGGGAACAAGGCCACCAGTCTCCACTAGGGTAATGCCTACTGGAGCTGTGGGAACAGAACCACCACTGAGCCCCCAGAACTGTAGAGCTACTAATGTGCAACTCCAACCTAAGAGAGCTAAAGTGTGTGCTGGGCCCAGCAAAGCCACGGGGTGGGGCTGCCCGAGGCCTTGGGGGACCTACACCAGTGTGTCTGGGATTGGGGACATGGAGTCAAAGATTATTCTCCAGGTTTAAGATAAAATTTTGTTCACCCTGTTGGGTTCTTGGACTTACTTGGGACCAGTTACCCCTCTTTCCTTGTCTATGTCTCCCTTTTGGAATGGAAATGCCTAACTGTGTGTCCCACTACTGTATTTTGAAAGTAGATAACTGGTTTCATTTCATAGGCTCACAGTGGGAGGACTCTGCCTCAGGATGAATCATGCCCCGAGTCTCACTCACATCTGATTTAAATGAAACTCTGGACTTTTGAGTTGATGCTGGATCAAGTTAAGACTTTTGGGTATATTGAGATAGAATGGATGCATTTTGAGAGAAAGATATGAGACTGTGGGGCCAGAGGCAGAATGCTATGGCTCGAATGTCCCCCCAAAACTCATGTTGAAATTTAATTGCCCTTGGAACAGTATTAAGAGTGGGGACTTTAAAAGGTAATTAGGCCAAGAGGGCTTAGCCCTCATGAATGGATTAATGCTATTATCTCAGGAGTAGGTTCCTGATAAAAGGATAAGTCTGGCCCCATTTTCTCTCTCATGTGTGCTCTCTTGCCATGTGTCCTTCTGCCATGGGATGGCCTTTGTCAAAAGTTGGCACCTTGCTCTTGGATTTACCAGCCTCCAGAACCATGAGCAAAGGACAGTTTTGTTCTTTACAAATTACTCAGTCTGTGGTATTCTGCTATAGCAGCAGCAAACAGATGAAGACACACCATATAAAAACTAACTCAAAATAAATCAAAGACCAAAATTTAAGAGCAAAAATTATAAAATTCTTAGAAGAAAACATAGGGGAAAATCTTCATGACCTCAGATTTACCTAAGTATTCTCAGATATGACACCAAAAGCATGAAGAACATAAAAAAGATTAAGTTGGGCCTTACCAAAATTTAAAACTTTGTGCTTTAAAGGACACCATCAAGAAAGTGAAAATACAATCCACAGAATGGGAGAAAATATTTGGAAGTCATATATTTGATAAGGCATTTATATTTAGAACATATATAGGGTTATTACAACTCAATAATAAAAGACAAGTTTAAAAATGGGCAAAGTATCTAAATAGCTATTTCTCCAAAAAAGACATGCAAATGGCCCAAACTCACGGAAAAATGCTCAATATTACTTCATACCCCAAATATGGCTAGAATAAAACTCAGATTACAAGTGTTGCTGAGGATGTAGAGATTGGAACCCTGATACACGGCTGGTGGGAAAGTAAAACGGGTGCTGCCACTATAGAAAATGGCTTGGCAGTTCCCCGAATGACTAAACAGTTACCATAAGCCCCAGCAATTCCACTGCTAGGTATAAAACCAAAAGAAACACATGAAAACATATGTCCATACACAAACTTGGACATCAATGTTTATAACAGCATTATTCACATAGCCAAAGGTGGAAACAACCCTAATGTCCATCAATGGATGAATAAACAAAATGTGGTACAAACATACAATGGAATATTATTCAGCCAAAAAAGTAATGAACACTGATACGTTACAACATGGATGAACTATGAAAACATGCTCAGTAAAATTAGCCAGTCACAAAATGCCACATCCTGTATGATCCCATTCATATGAAAGTTCAGAATAGGGATATCTATAGACAAAAAGATAGTAGTTGCTTACAGCTGGGAGCAGGGGGTAAGGGGATAGGGAGGCGATAGCTAAAGGGTACATGGTTTCTTTGTGAGGTGACGAAAGTGTTCAAAAATTGTGGTGATGGTTGCATGTATCTGTGAAGAGACTAAAAACCACTGAATTATACATTTTAAATGGGGGAACTGTATGGCATGTGAATCATACTTTAATAAAGCTGTTAAAAAGAAATAAAAGGCATACACCAGCCTGAGTAAGAGTGAGAGCCCATCTCTACAAAAATATTAAAAACTTAGCTGGGAGTGGTGGCGTGTGCCTGTCATCCCAGCTACTTGGGAGGCTGAGGCAGGAGCATCACTTGAGTCCTGGAGTGAGGTTGCAGTGAGCTAGGACACCACAGCAACCTACCCAGGATGACAGAGCAAAGGCATACACAGGGGAAAGGAAGAGATAAAAGAAAATTCCTATTTGCAGAGAACATGCCTGTCTACATAGGAAATCCAAGGAATAAAAAATTGTCTAAAAGTATTATAATAAAGAAGTTCAGGCCGGGCGCAGTGGCTCACGCCTGTAATCCTAGCACTCTGGGAGGTTGAGGCGGGCGGATCGCTCGAGGTCAGGAGTTCGAAACCAGCCTGAGCAAGAGCAAGACCCCATCCCTACTATAAAGAGAAAGAAATTAATAGGCCAACTAATATATATAGAAAAAATTAACCTGGCATGGTGGCGCACACCTATAGTTCCAGCTACTTGAGAGGTGGAGGCTGAGGCAGGAGGATTGCTTGAGCCCAGGAGCTGGGGGTTGCAGTGAGCTACAATGATGCCACTGCACTCTATCTGGGGCGACAGAGCGAGACTCTTGTCTCAAAAATAAAATAAAAGCTCACTGCAACCTTGAACTTCTGAGCTCAAGCAATACTCCCGCCTCAGCCTCCTGAGTAGGTGGGACTACAGGTACTCATCACACACCTGGCTAATTGAAAAAATGTTTTTTGTAGAGATGGGGGCCTCACTTTTTTCCAGGATCGTCTCAAACTCCTGGCCTCAAGCAATCCTCCCATCTCAGCCTCCCAAAGTGCTGGGATTACAGGCATGAGCCACCACACCCAGCCATTTCTCCTGTATACTTTAATTTTTTAAAATTTATTTATTTATTTTTTAGCTAGCCTGCAGAGATTGGATCTCCTGTATACTTTAAATCATCTGTAGATTACTTAAAATACCTAATACAGTGTAAATGCTATGTAAATAGTTACAATGTATACTTTAAAAAATTTGTATACTTTTGTTGTTGCTGTATTTTTCAATCCAGGGTAGGCTGAATCTGTGATATGGAACCCGAGGACAGAGATGGCTGACTGTACTGTGCTCATAGATTGGAAGATTCAACATGGTAAAGCTGTTGAGTTGCCCTAAAGTGATCTATAGGTTTAATGAAATTCCTATTAGAATCCCAATGAGGTTTTTTTTGTAGACACAGACAAGTTTAGGAGGACCTATTCACTCTACCCAGTAGAAAGACCTACCTTATAGCTATCGTAATCAAGAACATGTGACATTGGTGGAGGGACAGATAACATAGACCAATGGCACAGAATAGAAAACCCAGAGATGGACCCACACAAATATCCCTAACTTTTCACAGAAATGTAAAAGCAACAAGTGGGAGAGGATCACCTTTTCAGTAAGTTTTTGGAGCAACTGACATTTAGGAGCAAAACCAGACAGACAACCTTAATTTAAGTCTCACCAACTATGCAAATAACTCCATTTGAAGAGAAACTCTTCAAAATTGGCTGGGCATGGTGGCTCACACCTGTAATCCTAGCACTCTGGGAGGCTGAGGCGGGTGGATCGCTTGAGTTCAGAAGTTTGAGACCAGCATGAACAAGAGGGAGACACCTTCTCTATTAAAAATAGAAAAATTAGCCAGGCGTGGTAGTGGCATGCACTTGTAGTCCCAGCTACTGGGGAGGCAGAGGCTAAGGCAGGAGGATCACTCAAGCCCAGGAGTTTGAGGTTGCTGTGAACTCGGCTGACACCACAGCACTCTACCCAGGGCAACAGAGGGAGACTCTGTCTTCCAAAAAAAGAAAAAAAAAAAAAATCTTCAAAATGAATCATGAACTTCAATGTAAAAACAAAACTGCAAAATGCTTAATAAAAGAAAACTGGAAAAAAATGTCAGGACCTAAGGCTAGGCAGCTAAGCAGAGTTCTTAGCTTGACACCCAAAATAAATTTAGTGACAACCCACAAAAGGAAAAATTGGTAAATTGGACTTCAACAAAATTTAAAATTATGCTCTGCAAAAGACCTTAAAGGGATGAGACAATAAGCCACAGACTGGGAGAAAATATTTGCAAATCATGTGTCAAAGGAATGGTAACTTTAATATTAAAAAAAAAAACCAAAAACCTCTCAAAAGCTATAAAAAAGCACACAATGCAAAATTAGAACACAGGCAAAAGACACAGGACACTTCACTAAATAGGACAGATGGCAACTCAATGTCTTATTTCTTATCAGCTTATCAAAAAGAGATGAAATGATGTTCAGTATCACTGGTCATTAGGGAAATGCAACTTAAAACCATGAGATAGCACTCCGCATCTGTGAGAATTACAAAAATAAAAAGTTAATGACAACATACAAAGTTGAAGATGAACTGGATCCTTCACACCCTGCTGATGTGAATGTATTACAGAATAGTACAGTCGCTCTGGAAAACAGCTTGGTAGTTTTTTGTTTTTCTTTTGAGTCACAGTCTCTCTGTTGCCTAGGCTAGAGTGCTGTGGCGTCAGCCTAGCTCACAGCAACCTCAAACTCCTGGGCTCAAGCGATCCTCCTGCCTCAGCCTCCCAAGTAGCTGGGACTACAGGCATGTGCCACTGTGCCCGGCTAATTTTTTCTATATAGTTTTAGTTGGCCAATTAATTTCTATTTTTAGTAGAGACAGGGTCTCACTCTTGCTCAGGCTGGTCTCAAACTTCTGACCTTGAGTGATACTCCTGCCTCGTCCTCCCAGAGTGCTAGGATTACAGGTGCCGGCCCAGCCTAGTTTGGTAGTTTAAAAACAAATAAATAAAGCTCAACACATAAACTACGTATGTCCCGGCAGTTGCACTCCTGGGCATATTTAGTCCAGAGAAATGAAAACTTACACAAAACCCTGGCCACAGGTTTTCTGGCTACTCTATCAGTAATAGCTGAAAAACAGATGTCTGCCAGTGGGTGTTACAGCCACACCCTGGAACAAAAAGCAACACAGTGCTAACAGCAATAAAAAGGAACTATTGGTGCATGCAATTTGATTGAGAATTCCAACTCTCAGAGAATTATGCCAAGAAATCCAATTATTAAAAGTCCATGTCCTGTGATTCCCTTTCTGTAACATTCTTAGAATGACAAAATAATAGAACAGAGAAGCCTCATGGCGGTGAAGGACAAGGTGAGGTGTGAGGATAAAGGGCAAAACGAGGGGACCTTGTGGAGACTGGAAAGTCCTCCAGCTTGACTTCTGTTCAGGTCAGTATTGGGGTGTGACCTTGCACCTACTCTGAAATTGAGGGAATCACTGGATTGTTTCTTACAACTGTACGGTAACCCGTGATTATCTCAAAATAAAAGTCAGGGGCCCCAAGTAGTAAACAGGATGAGCTTTTATTTCCTCCGACACAACCCAGCCCTCCCCAGCTGGCTCTTGCAGCTCCTTGGCCTTGTCCCACAGACCCTGTGCTGCCACACCCCAGCACTTCGGGATGTTCTTTCCTCCTTCCGAAGCCATCTCTGGCTGCTTTTTCGCCTCACACTGGTGTAGGGCCACTCAGCTGTGGTTAACTCCACAGCCTGTGTGAATGACAGGGACTGTGCTCACCTGTGCCTGAAGGCTCCCAGTGCACCTGGCACAAAACTACCCCATGCTTGGGAGAGTGGACAGGCTTCAAGCAGTGGAGGGCCTATGCTTGCTCTCTGTGAGGGAATGGTCTGGGGTGGCAAGAGGGCAGCAGGCTCCTCTGCTCTCAGCCCCACCCCACCGTACCCCCTCTACCTGGTACCGCTGAAGGCGGACCCACAGTTCCCCGACTCCCTTTCAGTCAGGTTCTGCCAATGGGAATCTCTAACAAGAGGCTAGAAGGCAGAAACCCTGTTGCTTTCTAGCATGACAGCCCCTGCAGCAGCAAAGAGGCCACCAGGGCTCCATCTGGGTAGATGGTTTGTGCGACGGCAGCACAAGGCACTGGTCAGGGCGACAAGGTCAGGGATGGGGTCTAGCTCCGGCCTGCAGTGTCAGCCAAGAGGGATTTTCTCCTCTCCCAGAGTGTCCCAAGTGCCCACCCAGCCCTTATATCACTTGTCACTCTAGGCTGTTGGGATCCCTTCCATCTACCTAGGTGCAAGGTGACAGATGAGAAGGATCCCCAGGAAGAGGCAGAAGCTAGAAGAGACAGGTAGCTGAAGATCTGGGTCTGTCCCTAAATCCAGCCCTCTTCTGCTGAGGGGTAGGGGAGTGCACAGGGTGGAGCCATGGAGAGCCACACCAGCTCCCCTGTGCATATGAACAGGAGGTCGAGAGCGAGGGGGTGGGGGTGACAAAGCCCGGGAAGCTTCCTGGTGTCCAACACCAAAATTAAACATTTATTACCCACAAAAGGACATTCTGTCCCTTGGAGCTTCAGGCCACCCTCCCCATTCTGGCCAAGGTTCTGCACTGAGAAGGTTTGTCCTCAAGGGTGACACCTCGTTTGCCCAGTGCCCATGGCTAGGTCTTCGGGCAGAGAGTCAGCCCCTGGCCATGCAGTCCACGCTGCTGGTGTAGGTCACTTGGCCAGATCCTCTGCAACTGCTTTGCGCATCTTGTCCTTGAGGTAGGCTATTTTCTGCCATTCAGATTTAAGTTCCAGCCACTCATAGTATGGGACCTGGGAGGAGAAGGAGACAGGTCACAGGGGTGGGGGGACCCTTTCCAACCCCTGCCTGGCGAGTGGCTCTGCCCACTGCCCTCACATTGACCCCTCATCTGCCAGCACTTGCTGGTGACCAAAAGCTCCACACGCCTAGCCCTCAGCCTCCAAACCCTCAAGGCAGAGCCCATGAAGCTGCGCGCAGTGTGGTTGTTAAAAGGCTCTGGCACTGACAATGCCAGAGGTCTGCAAACTACATAGGGCCTAAGAAGGGCATCTGAATTTTAAAGCGTTGTTAAAAAATCCTACAACCACCTAAAGAAGAATATGTGACAGAACCCTTCTGTGGCCCACAAAGCCACAAATTTATTCTCTGGCCCTCCTCAGGGAAGTTGACACCCTTTTAGTTTTGGCTAAGGTCTCCAGGTGTGAGCCTGCAGTCAGGCCTGGAACCTGTGTCTTTCTGCCCCAGGATCAGATCACAGCAAGGAGCTCTGTGCCAGCCACGACACTGAACTGGGGCACCCTGCCGGTTCTCCCTTTTCTGAGAATAGGCTCTGTCCAAGGAGGCACAGCAGCAGCCCTTGCAGCTCTGCTTGGATGCTCAATAGCCGTGTGGCCTTCCCAAGCTTCCTGAGCCTCATCTGGGAAGGGGTTCAACTCTGACCACCTCCAAAGCTGAACCTGCAGGCTTGGTGGCCTTTCTGGATGCACCTACGGGGGTCAAGCACTAGGTCCTCTGTGAGAGGCTGGGAAGGGAATAGGAGAGACAGAAGCAGCCAGGATCCACGGGAAAACTCCCTCCCCGGGCTCCTAGGAGAGGGGCTGGGGCCACAGGCCAGGTCCCTGTATATATTCTGGCTCTAGGCCTGGCTTCTATTCCACCTGGCCCCCACTGCCCACGCAGTGACCACCTGACCAACAGGTACTCACGTCCACCACCAGGAAGCCTGCAGCCAGCATGTGTCGCCGGGCCAGGACAAAGCGACCCAGCAAGTCCTTGCTTCGGCTGTTGAAGTTGGGGAACTCCCAACGCAGGAAAGCTAGCCTGGCAGGGAGAAGGGGAGGCTGACTAGCATCCACTGTCCCAGCCCCTCAGAGGGGAAAAGCTGAGAAAAGAGCCACATGTGTGCAGCCCAGGAGCTGTGGAGCCACCATGGCCTTCAGAGGGCCCCCAACAAGCAGATCCCTGGCCATTACCTCTTAGCCCCTGGGGGCAGTGGCTGGCTCCCTGCTGGCTGGGCAAGGTGAGGCGCCACGAAGTCTATCAGGGGCAGAAACTGGCCATCAGCATCCAACAGTACCTCAGCATCTGGGGAAGGGGTGTGGTATGAGAGTATGTTGGGGGCTGTCCCTCAGAGACCACCCCCCATGGGAAGCATGGACAGAGATAGGGTGTATGTAGGGGGAGCCCCAGTTGACGCCCTGCAGCTCTCTGGGTCAGTCCTTACTGCAGAAGGGACAAGGTCAGAACAGTCCTGTTACGATTAAGGCAGAATCAGGCCCCACACCACCTGGGGGGTGGACCCTCACCCAGCACCCAGCCGTACTGCGTGGCCACCTCGAGGCTGCCCCTGTTGGCGCTCTCCAACAGCCCCTTCAGAGTCTCCTGCAGCTCCTTCTGCAGGGGGGTCACCTTCTTGTCAAGGACTGAGGGCCTTGGGGCCACAGCTGAGGCTGGCAGAAAAGGACCCATGTACTCAGGGTGCTCTAGCTGGGCAGTGGCGTTGATGTGGAGCAGCTTCTGAAAGGTGCTCTGATCCTTCGGAGACTCGCCCCCTAGGAGATGAGGAGAGTGAGAAGGGTGGGGTGGGCCACAGGCCAGGAGGCAGCAGACTGAAGGTCCTGCTGGCCACCTGTAGGGAATGAACGGGGAATGAGTGAAGGTGGGGGTGAGCAGCCCTGGTCTTCTCTGTCTCTGCTCCAACTTCTCACCTGGCTCTAGGCATAGACCAGGCAGCCCCCCAGCTATAGCAATGCAGGATGGTGGGGCTCACCTAGAAACTGGGTGTGAAATTCTGGGCGGAGGACGGCTCGCAGCTCCTCTTCCCTTGCCTGCTGCAGCACACACAGGGCCCACACCAGGTCCACCTGCAAGGCTGGCTCCAGGCCTGTCAGTGCAGACCCCACGTTCTTGTGCACCTGGGAAAGGACAGGGTGTGGTAGAGAAAGCAGGCTTAGCCTGAGGGCTGCAAATAGCCACAGGCAGACCAGAGTCTAGCTAGTCTTGACCTGGTCACACTGAAGCCAGAGGTGGCTACTGGGCAGCAAGAGGTAGAATCAAGCCTAGAGCGACCCTGGGCTTGAAGGTACCAGGAACTTTCCTCTTACACCACTCTGGAGAACAGGAAGAGTGCTGCCTGATTGCCAGCATTTAACTGCCTTTACCTATATCCTGCCCACTGGCAGGGGCCTAGGGCACAGAATCTCTTCTCTAATAATGTCCCCAAGTGGGAACATGGGACAACGAAGAGGTGTCTCTGCTCCTCTAGGAGGATGAGAGCATCTAAGAGGTGAAACAGCCCCACACTCCTACCCTCTTCCACAGGCCGTTCTCAGCACTGAGCCAGGCAAGCCCCTGTTGGAGTCCGGGGGTCAAACGTGGTCTACTGGGCTCTGCAAATACCATGGAGGTTTTCATAAAGAACATTCCCCCTACAACCCTAAGCTTGTTCTGTTTAGCATGCCCACCTCGTGCCCACCCAGTGGGTCTCTTGAGTCCCTGAAGCTTCTGAGCTCCAGCCGGGCATTAAAAGGAGCATCCGGAAATGAGATGCATGTTCTCCCAGCCCTGCCTGGTAGGGGAGTCAACTGGATGCTAGGACAGGACTTCATGTTTATTCTCAAATGAACCCCAGGACGCCTGGCTCCAGCCAGCTCCTCCTGCCCTCCCATGCCAGGCCTTCTTGCTTCCCGCTTTAGTATCTGGGGCTCCTGTGCCAGGCACCACAGCCTCTTCCCTTCCACCCAGCCCAAGCTGCTTCTGGGAGGATGGCTCATGAGCCATTAGCTGGCAGGGAGAGGGTAAGGGATGGGGAGAGGGTGCCCAGAAACTGTACCAGGCTGAAGAACTCATCCTCTTGTTCTGGATGGAAGTTCAGACGGGCAAAAGCCAGCAGCATGCTGCACAGGTGGGGCACGGTGGTGTCCTGGGCTCTGTTCAGGATGTGCTGGGCAGGTCAGGGATAGCAGAGAGACAGGATGAGCGCACTGCCCAGGATGCCGTCCTCCCACCCAGCTCTGAATCTGAGGGGAGCCTGGGAGGCCAGGGGTGACTACAGGACCCTCTACCCAGGGCCTACAAGCAGCTGGCCACATGGGGTGATTCCCATAGGGCCAGACCCTTCACCAAGCAGCAACTACCCAGAGGGCAGGGGATATCTAGAAACTGCCTCCTTCTGATACTGGCTTTAGAAATGCTCTACAACCAGTACACTGAGTTTAGAACAGTTGCTTGTCAACATAAGGGCAGGTATCATCTTTCCTTACAATTCCATTGTGGGGCAGTCAACAGTTCAGTAGGGAGTTCTGAGTCATTCTCAGCCTCGCTGTTACCTGCTATAGCTACTCCAAGATGTATGAAAACACTTATGATGATCAGTGAAAAAACAGGAAAGAGTTCTCAAATATGTTTTCTCCACCACTGAATAATCTCTTTCCAAATAAGCCAAAAAGAAATCTGTATTTTTTTAAAGTTTTATTATTATTTTTGAGACAGAGTCTCACTCTGTTGCCCCAGCTAGAGTACAGCGGCGTCATCATGATGCACTGTAACCTCAAACTCCTGGGCTCAAGTGATCCTCCTGCCTCAGCCTCCCAAGTAGCTGTGACTGTAGGCAAGTTCCACTACAGGCAGATGCCCAGTTAATTTTTCTATTTTTAGTAGAGACAGAGTCTTGCTCTTACTCAGGCTGGTCTCGACCTCCTGACCTCAAGCAAGCCTCCCAGTGTGCTAGCATTACAGGCATAAGCCGCCACACCTGGCCAGAAATATGTATTTGCCACTTACAAGTGGGCATTTTTAGATTGGCTTTGCTTCCTCGATTAAAGCAACAGTTCTCAACAGATGCCCAGGGAGTCAGCTCCTTCAAGTTGGGGCCACACATGGAGAGAGCCCCCAGTACCCAGCTGTCCACAGTGGCGTGGAGCTGGCTGGCCAGGCCTCCGACTGGAGTAGGCCGCGGCTCACCTGGGCAAAGGCCTCAAACAGAGGCAGGTTGAGCCACTTGAGCAAGGCGAAGGACTTGGCGCAGTGGGCCACCTCACTGGGTGTCAGGCTGGGCATGAGAGACAGCAGGTCGGCAGCCAGGCGCTGGGACACTTGGGTCTGGTGAAAGCTGAGCTTGCCTTTGGGACAGAACAGACCACAGGGTTTAGCTAGGGAGGGTCAGCATTTGCCAGCCAGCCCCACTCTACATCAGCTTTGAGGTCTAGAAGGTTGATGTCTGTAACCAAATTTATCCCTGAGCCCGAGACACAGGAACAGGGCCCATGGGTCACAGTGTTTCTGTAGCAGCCTTCTGGGCCAGTGCCTACCACAGGTATGGCAGGCACCGAATTTGACACAGCTGCAGGCACCTATAAGGCCTGAGTTCCCTCCCTGCGCAGTTTTGTCCAAAGAACTTACCATAGGCGTAGGCCAGGTCCAAGAGCACACTTTTTGTCAGAGAGAAGGGCTTCTGCACAAGGTGGTAGGAGATGGCCCGAAGCAAGGGCACAGATCGCCGGCTCTGAGCTGCCAGTGTCACCAGCACCTTCCGTAGCTCGTTGGGGCCAAACTGCTCCACCAACTCCAGGCACTGTCAACCACAGCCGCGTAGGGGTCAGCTGAATGGCCTGAGGTGGCAGGGACGAGCTGGGGGCAGGGGTCCCATCCAGTGCAGCCCCTGCGAGACAGCAACTGGGCCTGAGCTGACTAAACACAGGCCCATCTGTGCAGGGCCTGCCTCCTTGCCTGCCCCAGGGAACCCCTGAACTTGGAGCATAATGTTCACAGCTACACTTATCCCCAGGTCCCAGGGGCAGGGGACGCAGGGCCGATGAGCTACGGAGCTTGCTATGGCAGTCATCTGGGCCAGCCCCCACTATGACAGGAACGGGGGCTGAATTTGACTCGACTGCAGGGCTAAAGTCAAAAGAGGGGGTTACTATATCTCTAGGAATGTTCTGGCAGAAGCTGGGCCACACAGGGGCTGGCCTAGGCTTGATCAGCTCCTCTGTGTAACTTTAGGAGCTACCTGCCATGCCCACTCCTCAGGATCATGCTCTTGATGGGATTTTGGAAAAAGATAAAGGTGCAGGCCGGGTGCGGTGGCCCACGCCTGTAATTCTAGCACTCTGGGAGGCTGTGGTGGGCGGATTGCTCGAGGTCAGGAGTTTGAAACCAGCCTGAGCAAGAGCGAGACCCCGTCTCTACTATAAATAGAAAGAAATTAATTGGCCAACTAATATATATAGAAAAAATTAGCCGGGCATGGTGCCTGCCTATAGTCCCAGGTACTCGGGAGGCTGAGGCAGGAGGATTGCTTGAGCGCAGGAGTTTGAGGTTGCTATGAGCTAGGCTGATGCCACAGCACTCACTCTAACCTGGGCAACAAAGTAAGACTCTGTCTCAAAAAAAAAAAGATAAAGGTGCAATCAGGGAAGTGTTTGTGTTAGGAGGAGCAAGCGGGTAAGTGGTACTTGATAAACATGGCCAAGGAGCAACTACCTGCTGCTACCCAGAGCCCTTTGGCCCCTCCTTGTGTGATGCCTAAGACTCTGTACAAAAGCTTCCAGGGCTCCTGACCCAATGCACATGACAATCCTTTCTGCAGAGGACTATCACCCAATTAATAAGCCCAAAGCCCTGGAGAGGCCGACCAGGTGCCACCTGTTCTTAGCCCTAGTACCTTGTCTTCCAGGCGGTTCATCAGTGACTCCGAGAGGTGCCCCACCTTCATCATGATGGCCACCACTGTGCGGCCATCTTCAATTTCTGTCCAGCGTCTCTCCAGGTGCATGAGCAGCTCAGCCAGCAGCTCCTGAGAGTACTGCTTCTGCATAGAGGTGGCACAGGACTCTGCCAGGAAGGCCAAGTGCTTATAACTGAGCCTCCGCATGCGCCAGCGGACCTCCTGCTCTACTGACCGCAGCACCTTGGAGTCCCTGGGGAGCGCCAGAGCATACAGGCTCCGCAGAAGCTTCACAAGAGTCCCATGCCAGATCGAAGTTATCTAGGCAGGTAAAGGACACAGGTGAGGTTACACGTGGCACCCTATTGATCCTGTGTGTGAGCTGGAAGCTATCTTTGTGAACCTCCTGTCATGGGCATTTACTACAACTCTTCAGAGAAGGCAAGAGTTAGTTCCCCATCCTGGTCTAACATCCCCTGTGCTCAGAGCTCATGAGGAGCCTTGTTCAGCCTTGAGTTCTAGAGACTTGCTGTCTGTAACCAAATTTATCCCTGAGCCTGGGACACAGGAACAGGGCCCATGAGTCACAGTGTTTCTGTGGCAGCCTTCTGGGCCAGTGCCTACCATGAGTAGGGTAGACACCGAATTTGACACAGCTGCAGACATCTACATGGCTAGCGCTCTCTTCAGGCATAGGCCAGGTCCAGGAGCATGCCTCTAAACCTGGTCCTCTAGCCTTGAACAAACTACTTCTGCTCGAGGTGGCCAGGGTCATTTGCTATTGCTTGCAATCGAGAAACTCTCCGAGTTTCCCTAATGAAGATTAGACCTGAAGTGGCTGATCAAATGGAGACTACACCGTCTGGACATGTGGTCCTGGCTATGGCTGTGTGGTGGGCATGCAGACCTGAACTGCAGATAAAGCTGTCAAAACCGGAGGTCAGAGAAAGAGTGGAGCCTGAGGGATGTGACCTGATGGCAAAGTTTGCTAGGATCAATTTTGTCACCAGAATTACTTGCAATGACAAGTAAAAACACCAACTTTTCTCTAGTAAAATAACTGTTATTTTGAGTCTGAGAAACTCCAACCCCTAAACTTTTCTCTAACAAAACAATCCTAACATTTTCTGAGGATGTGAATTTTCTTAGGAATGCAACTGCTACAATAAGCAGAAAAGATGACACCTTTGCAGAATAAGTGTGGGGACCGAGTGTACCACCACCTTGCCCTCTAGGGGTATGTGACCAAAACACACCACTCAACTCGGCAGAGGCAGGTGCTCCTCATGTAGGAAGGGCCACAGGAAAGCCTTTGATGTGTGGGTAAAAAGACCCCTGCTATCATTAAGCCCTGCCCATCCTCAAATGCTAACATCTCTTGGGGATGACCAAGCTGCCGCAACCACCAGAATCTCTGAACAGGCTCTAACTAAATTACAAGCATCCTCTACACCCATACTCCTATCAGATACCAACACCCTATGAAGTTATCATGAGCCCCACTGCACATGTAAACAAAGGTCAACTTATTTCCCTGAAGTTTCAGGGTAGTTCTGGGTCCAAAACCTGCACCCACATCCTGCCCTCTCCACTGGTGCCTGCTTTGTCTCTGAAGAAGCTGACTCTGCTGTGCAGGGAATGTGGCTCCAGGCCTCAGAGATGTGGGCGGCTCTTTGCCTGCTTGGATTGCACCTCTCCTCCCCTTTGGCCCAGACGCCATCCTCACAGAAGACAGCAGATGTTAAAACAAGCATGACTGTCATTTTCTGTGCCAAGTGTCTCAACGCTGACCCCTCAGCCTCAGTCTCTAGACCTATGAATGGGGAATGGAAACCACTCATATAAAGAGGTGAGCTGGGAACAGAGGAGCCAATGTCTGAAGAGCTGGGGAGGAAGGAGAAAGTACTGGAGTCAATTCCAGTCTCACATGAAGCCTGATGCCTGTACCTTTCTAGTTTCATGGACTGTAGGAAAATCACTTAAAAGAAAGCTCTGTCATTTAAATTGCAAATACTTGCCTTATAAATTTGTTAAAATGGTCAGTCATATACTCCCAAGACATGCTTCAATTATGTGTAAGTCAATAAACAACAGAATTATACCCTAAGAACAAGAAAGGGCCCAAGTTCATTTTATGAGCTACATTCTCAACCCCCCCCCAAAAGTGTACCTAGTACCACTAGTGTGGACTCTAGTACACACAATATATGGGTATATACACACACTTAACAAAAACAAAAGTTCCATGAGACAGTATTCCCCTTACTACATGCAATGAATTCTAGTACTTTCTATACTACTCTGATTAAAAAACAGCTGGCCAAGTCCCACTACACTAGTTTTATAATAGGAACTTGAAAAACACATTTAGTGAACCCCTTCTTTGCATAGTACCTCTCTCTCCTCTTCATCACGTGACAACTGGCCAGTTTCAGTGCCTGAGCACCTCCTTTCCAACACAGGCCAGAGAGTGAGGGCCAAGTTGGCCAGAGCAGGAGTCTGTACTCCTTCTTTTTGCACATAGAGCCCAAGGGAAGAACCTAAAATAGAGTCCTTCCTCACAATGAGCAGAAACTGACTTCTGTAGTCAGTTCTGGCCCCCCAGTTGCCTCTCTCCCTGTTCACCCTTAGAGGGTTTGAACATGGCTAGATCACGCCCATGCCTGCCTCAAGTTTCAGGGACCTCCCATTAGTCGCTGCATTTCCTCCAACTTCGAGAATAGTGCTTAGCCATCAGCCAGACGTGGAAGGGTGGGAGATACAAGTCAAGACTGTATGGTGAGGGAGAAAGTACCTAAGAAACTGAGAGGAACCTGGCTTGCTTTCTACACTTCTATTACTGTGGGTCTTGGTTGCCTTTTTGTAGGATGAGGAGGTAGCAATATTTGCATAACAAGGTTCTTGTGAGAACAGAGAGAAAACACATCAAAGTACTCGGAAGGACCCCAATCTACAGCTGGTAAGCACTGGCTCCTGTGGCCTCCAGTGTTTCTGGTTATCTTCTTCTTGTCCAAGGCCTGAGGCAACACTAGCACTCACCTTACTGTTGGCCAGATGGAGAAGTTTCTGGAAGCGGGCATCCTGTATGAGTGAGGCCTTGTCTTCTGGCTTTTCAGATAGCAGTCGGGAGAGTCGTATGACTATGAGGGCCGCATGGTTGTGGTGTAAGTTGTGACCACTACCAAGTAGCTCCAGGAGCTCCTCTGGCCTGGTGGTCTTCTCAATAAGCTGGTCTACCTCTTGTTTCTCTGGGTAGGGAGTAAACACTTGTTCCTTCTCTATCAGCTCTGTCAAGGAACTTGAGATGTGGGAACTGGGTGAGGTGGCTGAAGAAGTCAGAGTCTTATGGGCTACCCTAGCAAGTCTTAGTCTGCCAGTTGGAGCCATAGCAGGCGCCAAATGGGCAGCTTCTCTCAGGAGGCATGTGCATCGCTTCACTAGGCGAACTGCCATGATGTCCTAGGTGGCAGAAACTTAAGGCTCCTAATAAGTGATTCCAAACCCTAAAGAGAAAAAGGAAAGAAAGTGGTCATACAGGGGCAGTTCCTGACTCACAAACTTGAAGTCATAGCCATCCTCTCTGTAAAATCAGCCTTCATCTTTTTCCTTTTTGACAACCCACATGTATGTGACAGTATTTTCAGAAGCAAAAATCACAGAAAATTTTTGTTTCAGTATGGAATTCATTTAAATATCAAAATTCAGAAGCATTATAGCTTGGGTTGGAGAGTTATTAGGCCTGGTTGTGCCTTGCAATCACCTAGGGAGTAATTCAACAATTCAGATTCCTAGGTCCTGCCCAAGATCCCTGAATTGGAATCTCTGCAGATAGGGCTCAGACAAGATTAATTTTTTTTTTTATATCAAGGGTAACCATGATTAATAATTACTGGCTTACAGAGACAAAAGGAAAGGCTAGTTTAAACCAAAATGATCCCGCAAAACCCAAAACATATAATTCACATTTCTAAAGTTTCTGTGGATATATTTTAACACTATAGATGCAGGATTATGCTTCCCCAAACCAAGGTAGATTACATCACTAACCTACTTTTAAAAAACCCAAAACACCACTTCCCCAGCCAAATTTTTAGGAGCAAAACTCCTGAACCAATAATAAGGACTTCTCAACATGACCCAGAATAATCTTCCCAGTTTTATCTCTCCTCCCTCTCCAGACAAACCCCTTCTAATCAGGCCTTGTACATCCACTCCACCTTGCAAGGCTTGCTATCCCAATCACAGGGCCCTGAAAAGCACACTTTTTATCTTTTCAAACCCAGACAAAATATTACCATCTCCAACAATTTGTTACATGACCCTATGATGCTGCTTTTAACAATTCTATCAGCAGGTCTAGCTCACTAGAGTAAATGACCTAGGCAAGACACGTGACAAGGGCAAAATAAAATGTTAACCTGGGCTTTGCTTCTGCCAAAGCAGATAGCACGTTTGATCTCTTTCTATTTCCTGGAACTTGGTATATGGCTGGTACATTTTATTTTTACATGAGTGGATTATTGCAGCTGTAAAAAGCTTAGTCTAACTCTACATATAGGGAAAAAAATGAGGCGTAAAGAGGAGGAATATTTGCCCAAGCGCAACATCTACCACTTCGAGCCCAAGCACAGTGGGGAAGCGCTGGAAAACCTTTCCGATTTTTAAGGCAACCCTAAGAGCAGTTTAGAGTTGTAAACTGAAATCCAGAAACCGGACTTAGGTTTAGGCAAATACCAACCCGGAAGTTTGGTTCAAAGAGACAGAGAAATAACCTGCACAAAATTACGAAACCCAGTTCGCTGGGGACAAGAAGGGTCGGTGGGGTCGACGCCTTCCAGAGCGGGCCGCTCGGGCACAGCGGGGAGAGGGGGCGCGTGCGCACTGGCTGAACGGCGCCGAACCGGCAGCCCGCCGACCCCGCCGCGTCCCTGGGGCCCACTGTGTCCCAGCACCCCGCCCGCCCTCCCGCTCCCCGCGACTCGCCGCGTCCTAGCACCCTTGCCACCTTCCCAGCCTCGCCTTTGTGCCCTCGGGACCCACGCTCAGCAGCCCCTACTCTCCGTGGCACCACACAATTGCGAGTTCCATCACTGACCTCCATCCGCCGCACACATTGTCCCCGGGCCCATGAGGCTCGGCGCGCCGGCTACGTCACTCGGAGCGCCACCGGAAGCGAGGCTCGTAGCACCCTGCCCAGCCGGAAGCTACGCCCACGGTCCCGCTTGGCCGGGTGCCATCTTTACTGAGGGCACACGTAACGTGGTGGGAAGGGAAGTAAGAGATGGGTGATGGGAAACTTAGAAAAGGTATACAGCATAGAAAGGAAGGCAGGAAGGCTAGAAGGCCTGGGTGCCCTCCGGCCGTTATTCCGTCCTCACGTGGATTGCGAGAGCCGACCCTTGTTAGTTGGTACTGTCCTCCGTACCCGCTGCTCCCACGTAGGCTTTGCAGGAGAACTCGTGGGCCAGTGGAAGACTGGGCTGGTGGGTCTGGGTAGGCGAGGTCGGGGCCAGGAGGGCTGCTGAATGGAGACGGGGGAGTTCCGGAACATAGGTTTGCAGCCCCAGCTGAGGAGATACAGGCAGTTTGTCTAGATCTAGCAGTTTTTATTTTAAAGTCTGGAATTCTGGACTTTTATGTGCAATCTCCAGATTTTCAAATAGTGGTATTTAATTACAAAGTAAAGCGGCCAAGTAATCCAAACAAAACGTATCTGAGGTCCGTATATGGACTTCATTAATTTTTCTTCCTGCACAGTTTTGTATGGAGTTAATGATTGCTTTGGGGATTTTTTTGTTGTTGTTTAATTAAGATTCGTGTATTTATCACAAATTCTACCCCAAAGCCTTCAGCAGCTGTCAGAAGACAAAATTATGACAAACTTAGTTATTTATCTGTTAAAAGAAAAAACTTTAGATAAATTTAAATTAATTTAAAATTAAATTAAATTAATTAAATTAAATTAAAATTTAATTTAAATTTAACGGAGTTTAATTGAGCAAAGAACCTTGAAAACATGCTAAATGAAAGAGGCCAGGCACATGATGGCAACTATTGTATATTAATAGTTCCATTTATCTACGAAATGTCCAGATTAGGTGCATTCATAGAGTCAGAGTAGATTAATAGTTTTCAAGGAGTGGTGATGGCGAGATTGGGGAATGACTTGGGTATGAGGTTTCTTTTTGGGGTGGCGAAAATGTTCTGGAATTAGTAGCTATGGTTGCACAACACTGAATATACTAAAAGCCACTTGTGACACTGTGTATGTATATAAAGTATATATGTGATCTCTGCATGGAGCTTCTAAAACCCTTATAAGTCTTGAGTGACAGGGCATCTTTTGTTATCATAATAGGCCCATTTCAACCAAGCCAAAGTTTATGCTAACCGGTGGCTTTTGGAGGGTGGGAGCTGGTTGTCAGAAGAACCAACCATGTGATTAGAAGGTTGGAACTTTCACTTCTACTCTTGACCTCCAGGGAAGGAAGGGGGCTGGAGATTGATTTAATTACTGTTGATCTAAAGGAAGAAACTGAGACAAAATTAATGTGAGTGGAGAATTTATTTGGGCCAAAATAAGGACAGCTACCAGAAAGACTCAAACTCAAGTAACGTAGGATAAGAGCTCCATTGGGTCTTTTTTTACAAGCAGGTTTTTAAAGGCAAAAGGGACAAAGTTGTTTGTCAGGAATTCTCATTGGTTTACAGAAATAACATTGATTAGTGATTGGCTATATATTCTTGGACTACAGGGTATGAGTTATGATGTGCAGGGTGTGGCATTGTTAGGTTAATTTACAGCTACTCTGGCAGCAGTGCAGAGTCCACAGAGCAAGCAGCTTTAAGAGATGATTACTGGCCGGGCGCGGTGGCTCACGCCTGTAATCCTAGCTCTTGGGAGGCCGAGGCGGGCAGATTGCTCAAGGTCAAGAGTTCAAAACCAGCCTGAGCAAGAGCGAGACCCTGTCTCTACTATAAATAGAAAGAAATTAATTGGCCAACTGATATATATATAAAAAATTAGCCGGGCATGGTAGCTCTTGCCTGTAGTCCCAGCTACTCGGGAGGCTGAGGCAGAAGGATCGCTCGAGCCCAGGAGTTTGAGGTTGCTGTGAGCTAGGCTGATGCCAGGCACTCACTCTAGCCTGGACAACAAAGCGAGACTCTGTCTCAAAAAAAAAAAAAAAAAAAAGAGATGATTACTTAGCTCATGGGGGAAAGTGGGATGTGACTGCTATCTTATTCTCATGCCTCTCTGGGCCTGATAACTTCAAGGAGGCTCACACACAAGTTTCTTTTCCTTCTCATTACCAATGGCCAATGATTTAATCAATCACGCCTATGTAATTAACCTCCATAAGTAATGGAGTTTGGAGAGCTTCAGAGTTGGTGAATGCATTCACATGCTGGGAAGGTGGCACACCCCAAACTCAGTGGGAACAGAAGCTCTTCTGCTTGGGATTCTTCCAGAAGTGTTGTGATTAGGAAAATAGTTTCCTTAGGGCCTTGCCCTAAAACCCTCATCATCTGGATGTTCATCTGTATCCTTTAAAATATACTTTATAATTAAACTGGTAAACTATATGGGTTCTTTAGGTTCTATGATCTTGTTACCGGCGCAGGCCCTTGGACTTTCTATGCAATAGAAATTAGCAGAGGCAGAACGAGAGTCCCTGGAGTCCCTATGTAAGGGAGGCAGCAAAAAGGAAAAGTCCTCAGACTGATTCCCTGAGGGGAGTTGAGGGAGAGTTTTGAAGAGGCTTAGGTAGGAGGAGGGTGATGTGCAAGCATGTAGGTGGAGGTTTTCTTGCACCTGTGTAGTTGTATTCATGCAGCTTCTTATGTAGCATGTCTCATTAGCATGTTAAATCTCCACCAGGCATGATTTTTAGCATTAAAATGAGATTATTATGAGGGAATAGTCTGGGTAAAGTGGATCCTTTTTGCCTTGAGGCAGTTAGATCTAGAAAGGTCTCCTTTCTTTGCAGCCAGGTTCCTTGTCAGCTGGTGTCGGCATTTTGCTTCAGTGGTCTTGGAAAACATTACTTAAGAGACAGATGGTTTGGTCCTCTCCCTAAATGTGCATGAGATGAATTCCAGTGGCTATGATATCATTTTTTTTTCTCCTGCAGTTAATTAGGCTGGGTCACACTGTCCCGTGTTGCCTCCCTTGGTCAGAAGTGCAACTGGAGTCCTGTCCCTATACTGTCTCATTCTGAATGTTTGTGTCTTTCCAAAGTTCATGTGTTGAAATCTAATTCCCATTGTGTTGGTATTAAGAGAGGAGGCCTTCTGGAGGTGATTAGGTCTTGAGAGTGGAACCCTCCTGAATGGGATTAGCACCCTTATAAAAGAGGCCCAAGAGAGCATGTCTGTCCTTTCCTAATCCAACCAAATTGGATCTGTTTTACACAAAATGGAAAGCCGAACACTGAAGCATTGGATTTTTGTAGAGAGAAAGATTTATTGTGGGGTGGCTGAGCAAGGAGACAGGAAATAGGCTCAATTTTTTTTTTTCCCAATCTGGAGTTTGGGACAAATTTTATGGATTAGGAAGGACAGGTTAGTATGCAGAAGCACACAGAGGGCAGGTTTTAACTGGAAGGACTTCAAACAAGACTATTTATGGTGGGGCATGGGGAGAGATCTTATCACTGGAAATTCCCAGAGAATGGACCCCTGACTGTTGAAAGCATTCCAGTGCTCACGTTGCAGCCGTGTCCCAATCTTTTAGTTCTGTGGGAAGGTGGTGGGGCTGAGACTTTAGTTCTTGGTGTTATTTGATGTTGAAGTTTTCTGTGTATGCTCTGGCTACATAAAGTGCAAATTCCTAGCTCTGTGCCTGCAAAATAATTGGACATTCTGTTGTCAATAGAGTATGGTCAGAAGACTGGTCATACTCTAGGCCGCAGGTCTTTTCCAATTTTCCCCTTCTTATTCAGAAATTTGTAAACTTTTTGAAAAGCTAAGAGTGTAGTACAGTGATCATCCCTAAACCCTTGCCCTGGATTCAGCCGGGAACATTAGGCAACACTTCCTTCTTTCTGTCCCTCCCCGGCCTCACCTCTTGTTCTCACTGCACATATATGTGTGTGTACATGTGTATGTATATATCTCTGTGTATATATGTGTTATACATGTGTGCACATGTGTATGTGTGTTGCATGTAAGTGTACATGTGTGTTTATATGTATATGCATACCTTAGTCTGCTTGGGCTGCTATAATTGAATATCTAAACTACGTAGTTTAAATGAGAGAAATTTATTTCTCACATTTCTAGAGGTCTAAGATTAAGGCACCAGCAGATCTGGTATCTGGTGGGGTCTTGATTCCTGTTTTGCAGATGGTCATTGTTTGATTGTATCCTCACATGGCCAAGAGCAGAGCAAGCTCTCTGGGGCCTCTTATCAGGGCACTGATCCCATTCATGAGGGCTCCACTCCTGACCTAATTATCCCTCAAAGGTCCTACCCTCCAAATACCATCACTTT
This sequence comes from Microcebus murinus, assembly GCF_040939455.1. Classification (NCBI taxonomy): domain Eukaryota; kingdom Metazoa; phylum Chordata; class Mammalia; order Primates; family Cheirogaleidae; genus Microcebus; species Microcebus murinus. The sequence goes on along the minus strand of NC_134112.1, from coordinate 9,745,326 downwards.
GGGGGTGAGGCTTTCATATGAATTTTTGGAGATGTTACAAATATTCAGACCGTACAATATATATGTATATTTGTATATATGTATAAACATATGGACATGTACAGGTATATATGTGTGTGTGTATATATGTGTATATATATATATATAAATTTTTTTTGATTGGTTTGCTTGCCAAATCCTTTGAAAGTGAGTTGCAGGCATCACAAACTTCTCCTCTGAGTCCTTCAGCAGCACACGTTGTCCATGTTACTCCAATATCATTATCCTACCAAAGAAATTAACATTGATTCAATAAGGCCATCTAATGTCTGGCCCATATTCAAATGTCTGCAGTTGACCCTGTTTCCTTAGTCTCTGTTGCTCCCCCTTCTCTTTATATAACATCAAGTGTTTTGAAAAGTCCAGTCACTTGTCTCATGGATAAGGCATTTATCTGATGCATCCTGATGGCCGTTGGGTGAACATCTTTGGCAGGGGCCCCACCTAGAAGTGTATGTGCCTCCCCTTTGGTCACACTGGGAAGCACAAAGTCTTGGTGGTTCTAGGCTTCAGATGGGGCTCACCAACTCTGTTACAGAGGACCCTTTCACCCTTTGTGAATGCTAAGCAACCCATGCGGTGATACTTTGAGATGGTGTGAATGTCTTGCTCCCTCCCAGTGGTTTTTGCACCCTTTGATGACCCTTGGCTGGACTAATTATTACCGTGGGCATTGCAAAGTGCTAATTTTTCTAACCCTATTATTCCTTCCTTACCTATTGACTAGCACTTTCTATGATGAAGCGCTTTCCCCTTTCTTCCATTTCTTAATATCCCTTTCAACTCCTGGGTCTTTGTTGTAATCCATTCTCATCAGCACACTCATGTGCTTGGGGCTGGCAGGCTCCTGTGTCCCTTTGGTAGGCCACCACGGGTCTGATACTGGATGCTGACACCCCCTTGTTCTTTCTTTGCCCATCCTTTCCCCAAGGAATCCTAGTTCATTTTAGTAAGGTATGGTTCTGAAACAAAATCTAGGCACTTGTTGAAGCCCTTTTTGTTTGGGATGGTTCTTATCTTCTCTGTAGTTCCTGACACATCATGTGAACTCGAAGGTGTATTGAGTTTTTGAGTGAACACAGAAGGAAAATTGAAGATGATGCAAAGGCCCAGCATCTCAAATAGTCCTCGCAGTCCTGGTCCCTGATACCAGCATCTTCTGAGATGGGCCCTGGTGCCCTGGGCTCCCCACTTCCCTCGTGGGGGTCTGCCTTCACAGTGGCTCTGGACACTGTTTTGGGGGGCCCTCTTCTTCCCACACATACCAGCAGATAAGGCTCTTTCTTCTGGGAGGCCCATGTATACCCCAAGGGCAGCAACCTGGGATAGCCTGGCTCCTCCATGTGCCACACCCAGAGAGGGCCTGGGACGTATGGGTGGGAGGTTAGTCTTGTCCTCCTCCCGTGTTCACTAACCGTGTGGTGATGATGAATAGGTCTTTGTGGGCACTGAAGCCCGAGAGAAATGATCTCATGAGGTCACACAACCAGTGAGCGTGGTTCTTATGAATGTGGGCCCCTCATGATCGTGGGCTCCCTGTGAGCGTGGCTGGCCAGGACTAGCCCTATTGCCCTCCCTTGTAAGCTGTGAGGAGGTCTTTCTCCCCAGGGCAGGGATGTGGGGAGGTGGGTGATCTCTCCCTATCCCACGTCCACCTCAGCCAGGCTGAGGGAATGGGCAACTCCCTGACCTCACGTGCTGGCCAGTGAGTCAGAGGCAGCTGACCCCAGGTCAGGCCTGGCCCTGGGGCCCCTGAGCTCCCCAGGAAGTCCAGGCATGAGGGGCAGTGGACCCCTTCTGGCTTGCCCAGGGCCCAGCCTGCCTCCTCTGCCCTGGCCAAGGACATGCTGAGATGACCACCACCAGAAGTCCCTACTTTACCACAGACTCTCCAGCCTCCAGGGCTGTGGCCTTGTGTCCTCAAGGCTCTCAAGTGGACATTGATCTGATTTGAGTCACTTCTCCAAAATGCTGCCACAGAGCACTGGGGAGCTGGGGTTTTTCTGAGTATAGCCTCTTTCTTCTCACTGCACAGGCTTAGGTGTTTTATTTTCTTCTCTCTGCTGGGACCACTGGCTCCTGATGGGCTGACTGATCCCCCTGGACCTCCAAGCCAGGGGCACAGCAGGGGTGCAGGAAGTGTTTGGAGAAAGGAAACCCTAGCCAGAGGCATTTTAGAGAAATTTGCCCAAATGTGTGAAAAAGTAGCCTGGAGTCTAGGAGAATCAAAATCTGTCTTTCAGGTTATCTTGTGTGTCATATTTGGCTTTTATGTTGCTGAAAGGTAATTTTCAAAAAAGGGGAAAAAAATCATGATCCTTTTATAGATACAAAATGAACAAGGGGTAAGAAATTTAACTCCTGAGGGAGCGGGCCCAAACCAAAGAGCAGACACAGGGACAGGTTAGGAATGACAGAGCCACTGTATAAATGGAGGCAAAACTGTTTCCACTGTCTGAGAGGGAAGATAGTGAACCCTGCGTGCAGGGAGGGGCTGGAGCTTGGGCCCACAGTGCGGACATGAGCTCTCCTCTCAGCCACCCAGGCCCCCAGTGCAGTTCCTCAGAGCTGCAGGAACCCAGCTGGGTGCTCAAGTTCTCATGCAGCTGTCTTCCCGGAGTGCCTGATGGCTGGCACCCTGCAGCCCTAAATGACCAGCAGAGCCGATCCCCTGCCATGTGCAGTGACTGTGTGAGTGTGAGAGTGTGTGTGTGTGTATGGACACAGAGCACCATGCCTCTGTAGGGTGGTGACAGTCTTCCAGCAGACATGTTGCTAGATCCACGCAGAGTGGCTAAACCGATCGATCCCTGATGCCCAGTCCCAGGGACAGCCAGAGCTGTCACAGCCTCACCCAGCGCCGAAACCTCATACATGCTGCAGATGAGCCCGACTGGCTGCCTTCATCAAATTCTACCAAAGAGATCAAGTCCACGCTGCTTCAGGCTCACAGGGCTCACACCTCCCGCCACCATCTTCTTAGTCCTAGCATCTGAACAGGACAGGCAAATGTGTCCTATGGCCCCACTCTGACTGGGGCACAGAGGCCTGAGAAGGGGGCATGACCCCATCCCTGTCCTATTGGCACCCAACCACCCTGGTCAGCAACTATAAACTACTCTCCCAGCCCGCAGCCAGTGTGAGACAGAACTGGAGTTCTCCAACCCCGGGCTGGAGTCTGTAAGGACAAAACAAGTTAAAAATTAGAGGCTTAATTCTCACTGTTAAAAATGGGGAAATATACCCGATTAGAAAACTGGTAACTTTAAGTACTTTCTCCTTGTTTTGAGATGTATGTAAATCCCTTCAAAGACTAGATAGGACTTTTGTCAGATTTATGACCTGGGCTGTCTTTCTCAAGAACCTAGGAGGAACCCTTTGAAATGTAAACCTCAAGGCAGATAGCACCTTGTCTCCTGGTTTCTGTGGGGGGGCTGGAGCCTGACTTCTGCAGGGGTGTGGAGGTGTCTGCTTCCAAGTTGCAAAGCTACCTCCTGTCTTAGAGACAGTTTGTCTTTCCTTTGGACAAAGCCAATTAGCAAATCCAGGTGGTCACCCCAGTTACCAGATGGGTTTAGGGTGAACTATTTGCCAAGGGCTTTAGGAGTTCTATGTCAGGAACCAAGGACTAAGACCAGATAAGTGTTTTGTTTGTTTGTTTGTTTTAGACAGAGTCTCACTCTGTCACCCAGGCTCAAATGGGCAACCTCAAACTCCTGGGCTCAAGGAATCTCTTCCTGCCTCAGCCTCCCAAGTAGCTGGGACTACAGGCATGTGCCACCATGCCCGGCTAATTTTTCCATTTTTTAGTAGAGATGGGGTCTTATTCTTGTTCAGGCCAGTCTTCAACTCCTGGCCTCAAGCAATTCTCCCACCTCAGCCTCCCAGAGTGCTAGGATTACAGGCGTGACCCAATGTACTCAGCCTAGATCAGATACGTTTTTCAGTCATATCACAGTGTGTGGCCTGGTGTTTGTCACCTGCAGCCCTGTGCGTGCCTGTCTGTGTCAGCGCAGCTCCGGCTGTGCTTCTGGAGCACTAGCGGCTGCAGCAACCGTGGCTCCCAAACCTGGCTGAGCACTGCAGCCTCCCGGGGTATGTGAAAATCCTATACCCAGACCCCACCCCAGCCCCATTTGCCACTACAGGTGACTCAACGTGCAGCCAGGTTTGAAAACGGGCAGTTCCCAAAGTGTGGTCCACACCCGTGTTCTCTGAGTGGTGGGAAGTCTTTTGGGTTCATAACGAGCCCCTTTCAATCGCCCCTGAGTTTATGCTTGTGAAGTGACTCCTGGTGACCCCTAGATAGCTTCAGATGGGGACTGGTCACCAGAAGGACCAAGAACGTGAGGAGAGGGTAGGCACTGCCCCTCCTCACCTCCAAGGAGGAGATGGGGCTGGAGATTCAGTTCGATCTCCAGTGGCCAGTGCTCTAATCAGTCGCCTATGCAATGAAACTTCCATTAAAACTCTGGACATTGATGCTCTGGGGAGCTTCCAGGCTGGTGAGCACATTGATGGGCTGGGAGGGTGGCACACCCCGGTCCCATGGGGACAGACACTCCTGCATCCCTCAGCCTCACCTGCCGCACCTCCCTGGGGCCGTTCTTGATCTGTGTACTTCATGATGACAGTAGAGTCGTAAGGAAAGCACTTTCGGTGGCCTCAGTGAAGGCGTTCTAGTGACTTATGCTTCCTGTAGCCACGTCTTTGCCCTCTTCATGCCACCAAAACTGGCTGAGGCCTCGCAACCTCTGAGCTACAAGACCCTCACAGGCTCAGCTCCTGCTCCTGTCCCCGTGCTCGAGGCTGCCAACACCTCTGAAGGGGGTCAGACCCAGCAGATCTGGCCATGCCCCCAGAGCCATGTGGAGAGGCCTCTCCTGGCTCGGAGATGCCACCATGGCCGTGTAGTCTCCCTGCAGGTCAGCCCCAGCTGAGTGAGCCGGGCGTGGCTTCCCCACCCACCCGCACACGCTCATCACCACTTGGGATCCCCGGGGGCACTCAGGGACCAGGCTGCTGTTTACTTCATTTCTCCTGCAGGAGTCCAGGACAGACAGACATGACACGAAGCCGAGTGGAGTAGAGTTTTTATTAGCAGCAGGTAGGAGGCATTATGTGCTCTCTGGAGCTGAGGGAGAAGGTTCTTGCTGAGTGGACGTGGGTTGGTCACTCCTAGCAGCGTGGTGCTCCCAGGCGAGCTCCTCACTGGGGGGAGTCCTCTGCAGGGGACATGGGGGCCTCAGACGCAGTGCAGAGCCCAGGCAGGGTGGGGTAGTGGGGAGGGAGGTACCCATGTTCGTTGTGCTAAAGTGCCCACACCCATTGGCCCAGGGACCACATGACCTAAGATGCCGCAGGATGGCCCCTTTCCTGGTTGTGCAGGTGAGCAAGTGGAGCCCCGCACACCTCCGCCCCCAGCCAAACCATCACCTCAGGCAAGTGGGTGAGGTCACCCTCATCTGTCAGGAGGGAAGCCCGGGACACAGGTGGGCATGGGCAGTTAGCCTGGAAGCCATATCTGGGGTTCTTATGCTAGAGCTTTCCCAATATCTGGAAGCCACGCTGCTCTCTGAGGTTACGTGGCAAAGGCACAGGTTTTGCACAGGCCTAGCAGGACCAAGTCCCACCAGTCACCAGCTCCGAGCCCTTGGCCAGGCTCTGCCTCCCTGAGCCCCCTTCACTCAGTGGGACACACTCCCTACCGGAATGGCCACATCGAGTGCCCACAGAGGCCTGCAGCTGGCACAGCCTGTGGCAGCATGCAGAGTTGCCTCCTGAGCCCGTGGGACCTGCCCACGCTTGGCCCCACCTCCCACCCGGCCAGCCCCTGCATCATACCTGCCCTCAGGGCCCGCTGAAGGCCCATGGCACTGGCCGGAGGAGCTAAGGGAGAAAGCATTCAGGGGTCTCCAGGAGGCATACCTAGGACGGGGTCCAGACACCTCATGGCGCAGCGGCTGAAGCAGCACTTCTTGTTGCTGCTACACTGGCTGTCCACGGAGCACTCGTTCTGTTCCTGGCAGAGCTGCGGGAGCAGCGGGGCCTGCACCCAGGGGCAGTTGCCGGCCTTTACATCACGTACTGGGGGGAGATGGGCCAGCCCGTTGTCACTCAGAGCCCTTTTATGCTCACCAGCCTTGCTGTGCCTACCTCCCTGGACCCCTGACCTCCAAAATCCCTGCTTTACAGATGGGGAAGTTGAGGTCAGGGGGACCCTGAGGTCAGATGTATCCAGGGGCCTCTGTTCTCAGGGCAGGACTCCCCACATCCACTCTGGGGGCCAAGACCTCTAGGCCCCGGCCACAGGACACAGGCAGGTGAGCTGGGCGCACAGGGCCGAGCATGCAGGGCTGCTGTGTGGGTCCCAGGATGGTGGTCTGAAGTGCCCAGCTCAAGGAGGACCTTTGACAGAGCTGGTTCTCCCTCCCCGCACAGACGGGAGCTGGACTGTCGCCACGGGGTGCAGGGCCAGGTGGCATTACCGATGACGGGGGTTCTGCAGGAGCGGCCGCAGGCGCTGGGGCAGCACTTGCTGTTGCCGAGGCATTCCTCGTCGGTGAGGCAGGTCTTGGCACAGGACACCTCCTCAGAAGAGCTGGCCTCGGGGCACACGGCCTGCCCTGCACAGGACGGGCAGGTGGGTGGGGGCTCCACAGGGGAAGGCCTGGAGGAGGCCAGCGGGGAACGACGGGAGCCTGGCCCTCAACAGCCCACCGTGCCATTTCGTAGAAGGCAGAAAATCTACCCGAAGCATGATAGGGCTGGCAAGAGCGTACAAAGTCAGCTATGAAAACCGGGAAGCGAGGCCACAGGCCTGCTGCAGGTGGCGGGAAGTCAAGACCCTGACTAGGAGTGGCCAGGGCCCGAGCACAGCCTCCCTTACCCCATCTCCTGGCTGCCCTGCTCGCTCCAGACCCAGGCACTTCTCATCTGGGGACAGCAGCCTCCACTGCGTGGGGATGAAGCCTGCTTTTCTGTCATCCCTGCACCCCATCGCCAGTGTGCACCTCCTCTGTTCCTCTCTACCCTGGAGACCCTGTCCGCGTGACCAGACCGCCAGGGTTGGTGGAAACGTGGGTCCCACTGGGAGTGGAGATGAGTTGGGGGGACCCTCCTGGGTGCATCCCTGGGGAGAGGAGGGTGGCTTGGGCCTACCTGGCAAGATGAAGGCCGGGTCCTGAGCAAAGGCCACCTCTAGGGTGAGCAGGGCCAGGGCTAGGCTCAGGAGACAGCGCATGGTGGCAGTGTCAGGCAGGCAGGCAGCAGATGGTGGCCCAAAGCCCTGGGCTGCTTTTAAAGGACTCGAGCAGGAGGAGGGCTGGGGTGGGGCCCAGGCTGGCGTGGCCCCAGCTGGGCTGAGGTGCTTCCTCCTTGGACACAAAGAGACACCAGGTCCAGGCTTGGGGAAATGGCTGAGAGGCCTGGGGTGGCTACCACAGTCAGGATCTTGTTTTTAAATTAAAAAAAAGGATCCTAGTAAGGCTGACCATTCCCCCCCCCCATTTTAAAGTAATGCATGTTTACTATGAGAATTAAGAAAATTAAGGTCAGAGGAAGGAAGAAATAAGACCTATCATACACATGTGATGCAACAGTGATTTAGAACGATCCTGGAGGGGCCCTGCACCGACGAAAGAAAAGACTTGTCCTGATTTCATGCAAAGTCACATAGGAGGCAGATAGCAAGTGCCAGGGGGCTATCTCAGAGCGTATTTCATATCTCTTTTGGTGCCTCTTTTTTTTAGTTTTCTGGACTTTCTGAAGCAAGAATGGGCCTCCTGTGTTTGTGAACTGCATGCTCCTTGCAGAGAATGTAGGGCATTCGGACAAGGGGAGGGGAGGCTCTCTGCTGGAAAGGCTGTACAGGCCGAACACCAGGAAGGCCTCTTCCCAGAAGGGGCCCTCCTGTGCCAAGTAAGCAGGTGCCACGGGGCAGGGGCAGGACGTGCTGCCCGGCAACACGCCCCTCCGCTGTGGGGCATTTCCTTGATCCTGCTGCCTGGGGGGCTTGGACGAGGAAGGGAGCCGTGGGGATTGTGGAGCCCAGGCCTCTGCCCTGGAGACCCCAGAGGCAACCATGTGCTTACTGAAGGCTCAGCACTCAGCCCCGGACCAGGCTGCGCTCCTGTCTGGCTAGGGACGCTTGTTACAGTCCGAAGCCTCTTGGCTTTGGACACGGAGCCCCTTAGAATTTCCCCTGGGGCACAGTGCCACCGAACACTGGGATTTTCCAGCCCAGAACGCTCTTCCACTTCGACAGGGCTGCGCTGTGCCTCCTCCGTGTGCCCATGGCCTGGTGTGGGTCCCTCACAGCCCGTGCAGCCCCTGCCGAGCTCTGGGCCTCAGTGCAGGGCCCCCTGTGGGCTCTCAGGAAGTGGGTCTGGAGATACTGGCCATGGTGACTTGATACCCCTCATGCCCCTCCACAGCTCGAAGTTTAGAGTGCTTTGCATGGGCTAGTTCGCCTTCCTGGGCAGGAGGCTGTGCACAGACCGGGGCTTGGAGAAGTGAGGGGTGGGAAGGCCAAAGTTGCTCACTGGCGGGCTCTGGGGGCCTTTTTCTCCCTGTTCTCTGTCCTTTCCCAGCTACACCAGGCAGGGTTGGGCTGGAAAGTCTGAGTCTCTTAGATGGGCCTGAGGCCACAGCTTACCCAGCCAAGGAACTCAGGCCCCTGACCACAGCCGCACACTGTGGGTCCCTGCCTAGGCCCCTCCTCCCTGATGGCCCAGAGTGGCGCTCTGGGATCTCCCATCTCCACAGGGTGCCCCCAGGGCCATCTATGCAATTTTCAGGGCACTTTATTCAACGACCAGAAAAATGTGCTGGTAAAGGGACTAAAACACTAAAACAACAAAAGTTGTTTTTTCTTCTTCTGCAGTCTCGCCACCGGTCAAGGTGCTTTTTACAATGTGTCATTCTAAGTATTAATAAATAAAAGTTAAAAAGTCCTACTATTAGCACGAGTATTACCAGTCCCCTTTACTTTGTGCAATGGCAGTTTAAAGGCAAACACAAGAGCAATTAGCTTTTCTGCAGAATCTCAAATCACACAATGCTTATTTCGTAGCTCACATGGGCACATATAGAGTACAACAGAAAATGCTGCACAAAACTAACTCACCTGGTTTGGTTTCACTTATTTTCTCCTTTTTCTTTTTCTGTTTAGATCCATCTCTTGTTCTGGGGCAATGGTTTCTTTTTAAGCAGTTTGATTTTTTGCTAACATGATGACCTGGCTGACTGCATGTGTCAGACTGGACCTTCCCAGCACTGCATCAGAACCGCCATGCCCAACAATGTGGCTATGCGCACCCAAGGTCTGCTTTGCGTCTCACAGTCACTCATTCTATACGTACTTTGTATTAATGAGGATAAAAAGTTGCATTCATTATTTATTTTTATCTTATTTTTATTTATTGATTGATTGATTGAGACAGGGTCTCACCTTGTCACCCAGGCCAAAGTGCAGCAGCATGATCACAGTTCACTGTAACCTTGAATTCCTTGGCTCAAGTGATCCTCCTGCCTCAGCCACCAGAATAGTTGGAACTACAGGCGTGTGCCACCAGGCCCAGCTAATTATTTTGCTTTTTGTAGAGATGGGGTCTTGCTGTGCTGCTCAGGCTGGTTTCAAGCTCCTGGCCTTAAACTATCCTCCTGTCTTGGCCTCCTAAAGTGCTGAGATTACAGGTGTGCACCACCATACTTAGCCCTTATTTTTATCTTTTTTATTGAGATATAATTCGCATGCCATAAAATTCACTCCCTAAAATGTACAATTCAATGGTTTTTAGTGTATTTGAAAGGTTGTACAACATCTACCTCTAATTCCAGAACATTTCTATCACCCTAAAAAGAAACCTTGTACTCATTAGCAGTTACTATCTATTTCCCTCTGCCCCTACCCCCTGGCAACCACCAAGCTGCCTTCTGTCTCTGTGGATTTGCCTGTTTGGGACATTTCATGTAAATGGAATCACACAGCATGTGGCCTGTTGTGTCAGCTTCTTTCACTGAGCACAGTGTTTCTGAGGTCCATCCATGTTGCAGCATGTGTCCGTGCGTCACCCTGTTTGTGGACTGTCCTACGCCGTGGCATGTGTACACACACTTTGCTCATCCACTCATCCATCCATGGCCACGGAAAGTGCTGCTGTGAACACTCATGATTCTGCCTCTCGGCACACACGTGCCATGCCGGGCTGTCCTCCTCTGGCCCGCTGACAGCCAGGGTGGGCTCGGCTGCCCTCTTCCCCTTTCCAGCTGCTGTCGTTTTCAGCGGAACTGGCTGGCTCGTGCAGGGAAGAAGGCCTGCAGGGAAGGGCAGGACAGGGCTCCTTGGCCGCTCGTGTTTCTCAGAAGGCCACTGCGTCCTCCTGCAGCTCCAGCCTGCGGGGGAACCAGGGCCCCACTCAGCCTGCGTCTCACTGGCACCCCGTGCACACGGGGCGGCCAGACCTGGGACAGGTGTGCGACACGAGTTTGTTGCTTCTCTCACATGCACGTTCCAGTGTCTCACCAGACTTCAGTTAACAAGCACACATTCAATGGTGAAATTATTAAGCATTTCAAGATGCCACAGCAGAATGTTTAAATAAGCCCGGGCACATGTGACTGCGCAGGCCACTGGCATGAAGCAGCACCTGGAGCCCCTGGTCCTATAGCTTGTGCACTTCCCGGCCAGGCTTGGCCCCTGCTGGTCCACACCTCAGCTTAGCCTCTACTGTTACAGCTCGCGGGGGTCCAGGCTCTCCCCTCCCCCCTTCTCCGTAGCCACTCCCTGCCTGGCCAGCGACCACCTTCTGAGGAGTCCACTCTGTGGAGCCCCCGAGCTGCTGTGTCCAGAGGCTGCCCTGGCCCCAAGAACCCCCCCACATGCCCACCAGTGCCTCCCCTCTTCTCCAGGGGAGCTCCCGACCTCCGCCTGCTCTCAGGGCCCTGGGTCCCCCTCCTCCCACTCCCAGCAGCAGGTGGCTCGCTCCAACCTCTCATGGAAGAGGTCAGGTCAGGCCTAGTTCCACCCCTCTTCCTCCTCTGCTGCGCTCCCTTCATTACTGTTATTTCTGGAAAAAAGCCACAGGCATGTGAGGATGAAAACACACATAGCCCAGCGCAGGGGCAGCAGTGTGTGCCCACTCGGCCCGGCCTCCTGTTCTCATTCCTGGAGGCTTATTTCCTACTCTTTTGGTCTGTTCTCTTTAAAACTATACTTTATATACGTATATGCGCTGTTTTCCCCTTCCTTTTTCTCCTCTTAGAGGTACCTTGGGGATTGGTGCATTTAGGGACACACAGATCTGCTTTGGAATGGCTGCTTAGTGCCCACGTTGTGGGTGTGTCTGTTTGCTGGTCTCCATGGACATTTACGTTGTTTCTGATTCTTTGCTACCACAGACGACCTGCTTTGCGCATGCGGGCAGGAATCTCTGCAGGGTACCAGCGTAGAAGTGGAATTGCTGGGTCAAAGGGTCCATGTGTTGTCCACGTGGCAGGTCCTGCCCAAGGGTCCTCCCAAGAATCTGTCCCAATTCCCAATTCCTGTTGGCACAGCCAGATATGAGGGGCCAGTACCAAGCTCTGAGCTATCATTCCATCTTGCCTGCTGGGTAGATAGACCCATGGTTAACGGTGAAGGTTTTCATTTTTGCTTTTATTTATTTATTTATTTATTTTTTTGAGACAGAGTCTCGCTTGTTGCCCAGGCTAGAGTGAGTGCCGTGGCGTCAGCCTAGCTCACAGCAACCTCAAACTCCTGGGCTCAAGCAATTCTTCTGCCTCAGCCTCCCGAGTAGCTGGGACTACAGGCATGCGCCACCATGCCCGGCTAATTTTCTATATATATTAGTTGGCCAATTAATTTCTTTCTATTTATAGTAGAGACGGGGTCTTGCTCTTGCTCAGGCTGGTTTCGAACTCCTGACCTCGAGGAATCCGCCCGCCTCAGCCTCCTAGAGTGCTAGGATTACAGGCGTGAGCGCTTTTATTTATTTTTGAGACAGAGTCTCTCTCTCTTGCCCGGGCTAGAGTGTTGTGGCATCAGCCTAGCTCACGGCAACCTCAAACTCCTGGGCTCAAGCGATCCTCCTGCCTCAGCCTCCTGAGTAGCTGGGATTACAGGTATGAGCCACCATGCCTGGCTAATTTTTTTCTCTCTATATTTTTAGTCATCCAGCTAATTTCTTTCTTTCTTTCTTTCTTTTCTTTCTTTTCTTTCTTTCTTTTCTTTCCCTTCCTTCCTTCCTTCCTTCCTTCCTTCCTTCCTTCCTTCCTTCCTTCCTTCCTTCCTTCCTTCCTTCCTTCCTTCCTTCCTTCCTTCCTTCCTTCCTTCCTTCCTTTCTTTCTTTCTTTCTTTCTTTCTTTCTTTCTTTCTTTCTTTCTTTCTTTCTTTCTTTTCTTTCTTTTTTCCTAGAGACGGGGTCTCACTCTTGCTGGTCTTGAACTCCTGACCTTGAGCAATCCTGCCTTGGCCTCTCAGAGTTCTAGGATTACAGGTGTGAGCCACCGTGCCCCACCCATTTTTGCTTTTGTTTAAATGACAATTTTAAACATGCAGCAAGGTAGAAAGTCCAACAAGTACCTGTATACCAATTGTCTAGATTAACAATTGTAAGCATTTTGCCAGATTTGCACCACTATTGTTGTTGTTGAAGTTCTTTGAATCTATCATAGCATCATTTCATCCCTAAATAATTTCCCCTGAAGTTGGAAGCCCAAGGTCTGTTTCCCTATATATAAACTTCTCCTACATATAAAACAACTGCTCAACTGCTAGCTCTGTCCCGTCTGCTTTGCAGATGAAGTGCGTGAGCTCAGGTTGGCAGGGGCTTTCCCTCTCCGTGGCGTCTGGCCTCTGCAGAAGTGTGCAGTCCTTCAAACTGCCCCTGCAGCCTGGCTCCCCCAGCCTCTCTCCTCCTTCCCACTCCCATGTCCTCACTCCTCAGGGAACATTTATGGCACCTCCCGCAGCCCCTCCTCCTGCGCCCCCTGAGCCCAGCTGTCCTGGACGTCTCCTCCAATCTGCTCGGCAGCCACCTGGAGCAGGCACGGGACTCTGCCTGGTCCCGAGCATGTCTGGCTGTTCAGCTGCTCAGAGGCCTTGGGCCCATGTCAACCCACTGTGGCCAATGCTGAACGTGGCCCCCCCAAATATTCTTTTTCTGGGAATGGTTCCCCTAAGCCCACCAGAAACCTTGGAGGCCAGCACTGCCGAATTCCTTTGTCAGTAGCCAAGCGGTTGGGCCATCGATGCCCTCCGAAACCCTTGTGGGTTTGTTCCTGCCAGCTGTCCTGGGCTGCTGCCCCGGGAAGGGCTGTCATGGCGCCAGGCCCTTGTAATGACCTCCTTCACTCACTCGTCTGATTATGGATGACCTTGTTTGTCCGCTGGTTGTCCTGTTTATTTTCCTCTCCTCCAGAGTGTAGGACCCCTGTGGTCAGGGCTCTCTTCTGTCTTGCTGATCAGTGAATTCCCAGCATTTTATTCTACGGGCACTCCATTAATATTTCTTGATGGATGGAAAGGAGGGAAGAATGGAAGGAAGGGAAGCAGGGAGGGAGGGAGGAAGGGAGGACTGTTTCAGGCCTCCCCCTTTCCAATCAGTAGTCAATGCTCTGTCCAGCACCATCTTTCACACCTGAGAACAATCCTGTCACTGCCCCATATGGAACTCTTCCATGGTGTCCCATTATCTGGGGGGTGAAGTCCAAATGCCAGACTGTGGCATTAATGTCCTTTGTAACCTTGGTTGAAGTGACTGAGAGGAAGAGTTTGAGTCCATACCCATGTGAGTCCAACCTTGGCTCTGCTAGTTGTGTGACCTTGAGTGGCTTACTCTTTTCTCATCTGTAAAATGGAGCAATAATGACACCTATCGGACTGGGCTGTTGTGAGGGTTAAATGAGATGCTACGTGAGAGCACTTGGCACCCGGCACACAGAACGTTAACGATGATTATAGTTGTTCTCTATTCCTCATGGGTCTAGGCTGGGACTATGGGGTGGTGAGGGATGTTAGCATATCACATTGCAGAAAGTATTTTTTGATCAATACAAATGCATTGGCTAATGTTGAAGCCTTGCCTAAGACTTAAAGGCCCAGGGTTCACTGGTCCCCTGGGTAAATTGCATCCTGGAAAGAGCCCTTCCTTGGGAATTAGGTTTTTGTCCTCATTTGCTGTGCAACCTTGGACAAGTCATTTCCCTTCATGTACCCTCAGCTCTCCCACCTGTAACATGGAGACAACAGCTTCTCTCCCCCTGGGCTCTTGTGAAGATTAAACTAGGCAGGCAACAAATCATGAAGGTGCCTCAAAATCTAGAAAGCTTTCTACAGATTGCAGTTTAGATTATTTAGAAGATCATCTCTTCAACTTAGAAAAATAACACATACACGTTGTAGAAAACTTGTACAACTCAGAAAAGCATAAAGGCTGGGCACAATGACTCATGCCTATAATCTTAGCACTTTGGGAGGCTGAGGGAGGAGGATTGCTTGAAGCCAGGAATTCAAGACAAGCCTGGGTAACATAGCTAGAACCTGACTCTACAAAAAGTACAAAAATTAGTTAGGTGTGGTGGTATGCACCTGTAGTTCCACTATTTGGTAGGCTTAGGTAGGAGGATCCCTTGAGCTCAGGAGTTTGAGGCTATAGTGAGCTTATGATCATGCCACTACGCTCCAGCCTGGGTGACAAAGGAAGACCCTATCTCTAAAAAAAAAAAAGGCATAAAAAAGAAAACAAAAATATCTTGTTAATGTCTTGGTTCATACAGTTTTCCTATGCAATATATATATATATATCTCCTCTTCATATACGTGTGTGTATGTGTATATATATATATGTGTGTGTATATATGTATAGACTGCTCCTCCTCATACAATCTGTTGGCATCGGGGCTTGCTTACAAGCCCTTGTTATAGTCACAGTGTATTCTGAGCACTTGCCTGTGCCATCAAGATTTCTGGGAAGCATCGTTGTTAGTGGTTGTGGAACATGTCACTCCATCAGCAGGCTACCACCATTTTAACCATTTCCTGAGCTTCTAAAAGAATCATTTTTAGTCAGGCAAAGTGGGGCATGCCTGTAGTCTAAGCTACTTGGGAGGCTGAAGCAGGAGATCCCTTGAGCCCAAGAGTTCAAGTCCAGCCTTAGCAATATAGTGAGACCCCCCTCTCAAGAAAGAAAGAAAGAAAGAAAGAAAGAAAGAAAGAAAGAAAGAAAGAAAGAAAGAAAGAAAGAAAAAGAAAGAAAGAAAGAAAGAGGAAGGAAGGAAGGAAGAAGAAAGAAAGAAGGAAAGAAAATTTTTAAAAAAGGAAGAGAACCATTTTTATACTGCACCCATGGGACTTGGACTATGAATTTCTCCTCTCTGGGGTCTGTCTGAAAGGGGAGAGGATGGAGGCCTGTTCTAACTGCCTGAGGGAACTGAGGACAGGCTGCCAGGGGTGGTCGTGGCCAGGGGTGGACACATGTTCGGTGTGGCTGGTGAGGGGGCAGTGAGAGGTGTTGGCAGGACAAGACGTTCGGGACAGGTGTGGGGTGCCCTCAGGGCCCTGTGGTGAAATGGAGAAGCCAGAGTGTTCCAGGAAAGATGTTCCCCCAGGCTGGTCAGCCCCAGAGGCAAGGAATGTCAGGTTCTTTTTGCATCTCAGGGGGGTGGTTTTTGGCCCCTGGCTTGCCTGGCTTCAGCCCATCTTCTTCTAAGATATACAGGCTCTTTCTTTCCCTAGAAGCTACCACATTCCTAGGATGTATAGGGAAACTGAGGCCCAGGGCTGTGGTCATCCGGAGCACACCATCCCCACTCTTGGTCCTATGGGGTCAGCTGCCTCAGTTTGTTCCTCCAGAACTCTCAGAGAAGAGGAATGGAGGAGGCCATGCTATTCCAAACGCTTGTGCTTCTTGTGGTGAGTACCATGGCCCCTGGGTCCGTGTCTTACCCTCAGCCCTTGTCATCATCCTGGGTGATGACCCCTTGGTCATGGTCATCCTCAGGTCCCATCCTGAGCCCTTGTCTTCAGGGTTACAACCCCTGAATGAAGGTCCTTCCCTTCAAGGTCATTGGGGTTATGACCATTGGTTGAAGGTCTTGTTCTCAGTCCTCATCATCATGGTCATGACCCTGAGTACAGGTCCTGCCTTTGTCACTGGGGCCATGACCCAGCATGTGGGTCCTGCTCTCAGCCCTCCCTCATCATCATTTGTTCTGATGACGCCCTTCCAGCTGCCTCTGTCTCACCGAGTCATGTCCCTGTGTTCAGTGGCTGCCCCGCCTGCCTCTTGTTCCTACCTAGAAAGTGGTCTCCTCCCATCTTTCAAAGCTCTGCTGCCACCTCCTGCTCCAGGGTGCCGAGGCTGTGAGGCTGTCATGGGCTTCCTGTTCCACCTCCTGATTCCTGAGTGGCACTATGGTCCTCATGGGTCCCCAGCCAGTGCTGGGTGGGTTGGATGCCCCAGCAGACTCTGCTTCTGCCTTGGGCCACAGCAGGTAGAACAGGGGTGAAGAGGCTGCTGGGCACAGCCCTGGTGGCTGGGGCCCTGTGGTGTCACCTCTGTCCACCTTGTTCACTGGTGGCCCATTCGCTATGCTGGTCTGTGGCCAGGGGTACCGGTACATGAGATGTGGACCTCAGGTATGCGCCAACACATGCTCCTCCCAGCTGCGAGGTTTCTGAGAGGGAGTCACCTCCAGTATTCAGAAGTGCCAAGTGGCTGCTCAAGGACAGAAGGAGTGTGGATGGTCCAAGGCCAAGACTGGCAGGCACAGAAAAATGAGGTCTTTTGGGGGGGATCAATTTCCCTGACACTGACGGGGAGAGGGCCGGGGAGGTTGGCAGGGCCCGGACCACTGAGAGCCATGGAGGCCAGGCCAGGGGTCAGGCCGCAGGGCACGACCCGACATGTTTTAGAAAGGCCTTCTGCCAGCTGCTGGGAGGAGGGGGGTGGGAGGCAGGGAGACTGTGGGTGAGGGGGGAAGGCTGGGATGTGGGCCTGCGCGGAAGGCATGTCCAAGGCCTGGTTCTCCTGGGACTGAGGAAGGAGGGTCTAATCCCAGTCAGAGGGGCAGGGGCCAGGCTATGGGAGGGAGAGCAGAGGGTAAGGGCCAGCCTCCAGCATCTCCGTCTCTTGATTCCAAGCTGCCACCCCCACCCTTCAGAAACACTGCCCCTTGGGAGCTTCTGTGGCTCCGATCAGTGTCAGCAGATAATAAGCTCACAAGAGAGTGGGTTTTCAACAGTCCCAGGGAGCCCAAGGGACCCCTTCTTTCTGGATGGGGGCCTTGAAGCCCAGCCTGGGGAGTGACTTACCTAGGATCACACTGGGATTAGGCAGGGACCTGGGAGTAGCCCTCAGGCCCCTGGGTCCCCAGGGCCAGGCTGGGGGCCAGGACAGGAGTCAGAGTACCACCCTGCTCTATCTTCTTAGAAAATTGGCCCAAATGGTCTCTCTTGTACCACTCACGCTGCACGGGGCAGAGGCTCACAGAGGGCCCAACCAACAGAGCTTCTGGGATGAGGCGTCTGGGAGGAGCACGCTTGGTTGTCCTCTCTCTGGCAGACACTGGGCTGGGGTGCTCTGACCTGCTAGAAATATTTCAGTGTCTTCTGCTGTAACCAGTTCCATGAACAAAAATGCCTTTTTACAGTTCTCCTATGTTTCACATTCCCAGGCCACTGAGATTTGCTGACCAGCACTTTGCAATTTTCTGTTTCACCAATCCCCTTCCTTTTGAGTTGTTTTTCAGAAATAGCAGATCCTCCTTGCAATAATGAGATAATCACAAGGCCTTACAAGGATTGCTTGAAGCCAGGAGTTCAAGACCAGCCTGAACAAGAATAAGACCCATCTCTACTAAATAATAGGAAAATTACCTGGGTGTGGTGGCATGTGCCTGAAGTCCCAGCTACTTAGGAGGCTGAGGCAGGAGGATCGCTTGAGCCCAGAGGTTTGAGGTTGCTGTGAGCTATGATGAAGCCACTGTACTCTACCCAGGGCAGTGGAATGAGACTCTGTCTCAAAAAATAAAAAATAAAAAAAGCATTAAAAATAAAATAAAACACCAAGTAAATAGGAACACAAAAACAGAAACTTATGATCAAAGGTTTATAAAGATGTTTAGATATTAAATTTGTTTAAACATAAAGTAATTTTGTTAAAGACATAATCACATTGACTACATATCTAATATTTAGAAGCTATAGAAATGGTTAACAGGTAAATAACTCAAACTGACAACTAGCTTTGTCTAATATCTCAGTTTTCATAAGTAATCTAGACAAACTGCTAAAAACAAATAGAATAAATTTAAAATGAAATGAATACTTGTAGGTGAATTTCTCATGTAATTTAAAATCTTAAAGTTTTGTTAAATTAAATAATAGATATTCATTAAGTGTCTGGGTCATTTCCAATTAACAAAAAATTATACTATAAAGAAACATGTTTTCTTTCTTTTTTTTTTTTTTTAGACAGAGTCTCCCTTTGTTGCCCAGGCTAGAGTGAGTGCCGTGGCGTCAGCCTAGCTCACAGCAACCTCAAACTCCTGGGCTCAAGCAATCCTCCTGCCTCAGCCTCCCGAGTAGCTGAGACTACAGGCATGCGCCACCATGCCCGGCTAATTTTTTCTATATATATTAGTTGGCCAATTAATTTCTTTCCATTTATAGTAGAGACGGGGTCTCGCTCTTGCTCAGGCTGGTTTCGAACTCCTGACCTCGAGCAATCGGCCCGCCTCGGCCTCCCAGAGTGCTAGGATTATGAAACATGTTTTCTAAAAATTATAAAATGGTCTCATCTATAAAATACTGATATATGACAATTAATCACTTCAGTACGGCGCTCACTGGCTGCGAAACCTTGCCCACAGCCGGCACTCATAGTCTGTTTTGCTCCTGTGTGGTGAGGAAAGCTTTAAAGCACTGAAAGCTTGTTTTACATTACAGGCAGCTTTACTTGTAATGTAAATCAGAATAGGTAACATATACATATATGTTTTCATTACGTTATTTTTAAATGTTCACAACTTTATTTTGATAAATGAAAAATTAGAAAAGTCATATCACGGCTGTCGGCTAAAGTCGCTGTGCGCGTTCATCTGTGGCTGTCGACTATAGTCAACGCTGGTACCGAAGTGGTTAAAGATTTCCTGCTTCTTAGGTTTTCACTAAAATTTAAGGTTATTAAGCATAAGAATTCTAGACAATATAGGTGATTCTATACATAAAACATACCAAAGAATAAGGTGTGTTTTTAATAAAAAATTATAGAGACATAAAACATGTTCTTATTAAAGCAAGAATAGTTTTGTGTAATTTAAAGGTTATTTAAAGATTATTTATGAAAAAAGGTAAAAAGGAACCAGTAAATAGGAGAGATATGAAAAAAGGTAAAGATATACAGATGTATTTTTTAATAAAGAAAATTAAAAAGAAAAGAGAATAATATAAAGAAAGAATCTTGTATAATAAATTTTTGTCTTAAACTAGACTGGTTACTTAAGGGGAAATTGGGGACAAAACAGAAAGTCCAAGCATGTTGTATATGGTCTATTTAAGTTATAATAAGGTTCATGAAAAAATTTATGAGGAAATTTTATATGTGATCAAGTTGGCTATAATTAAAAGGGAACAATTTTTGGTTAAAACAAGGTTCTCGTAAAGTATTGATTTATTCTTCATAAAATTGAAAGGTTTTGATTCTAATTCTATAATCTGCTTCTTTTGAAAGTTCTCAGATTTGTATCCCAGAAGTTTAGCTTTTGGTATGTCTTGCTGCTTTTAGCTTTTTCTCCCCTTGAGAAGGCTGGGATGATAACTCTTTCCTTCAATATTGTTGTTGGCTCTTGTAACTTTTTCCCTTCTAGTTCTAGGTCTGTTGTTATCACCTGATGCTAAAATGTTTTATCTTAAAGATTTAAAAAAGCAATGTTTTCCTCAAGTATAACTTAATTCTATACTCGGCTTTTCTTAATATGTCTTAGTTGTTCAATGTGGTCAAAAAAATCTTTCATGCTGTTGGTAAGAGTCATTTGCTCCCCTGCTCATGGCACTAGTCTTTCTTATTCACATTCCTCTATAATATATTGTGTACTTATAACCCTAGACACTCCACTCTTCCTATGCCTAATTAATTCAAGTACTCTTTTCATCAAGTTTGAATTCCAAGTTGTCTAAATGGGTTTCCCATAAGGAAAAAAAAACTACAAGTAACCAGCAGTAGTTAAAAGGAAAAAAAAAAAAAAAAAAGAAAAAAAAAAACCCAAAACAATCTCACTACTGAAAGTTTTACTTTACCTTTTTGGCAACTGGTCTGGGAGACAGAGATTTTGTGTTTTATCAAAATAACTCCTATGTTGTCCTTGTAAGGTTTTTGATTGCTTGGAAAAAAACCTGAACTTTGAAAAGCTGAGGTTTTTATATCCATATAACTTTCTGTATTGCCTTTAAAGTCTTTTATTCCTGCAGTCCCCAAACGCTGGGCTGCAGACCAGTACCAGTCAGTGGCCTGTTAGGAACCCAGCCGCAGGAGGGGAGTGGCTAGGGGAGGGAGCAAAACTTCATCTGTATTTACAGCCACTCCCCATCACTGGCATCACTGCCTAAGCTCCGCCTCCTGTCAGGTCGCAGCAAGAGAGTCTCACAGGAGCAGGAACCTTGCTATAAACTACGAATGCACGGGATCTAGGTTGCGCTCTCTTTGTGAGAATCTAAGGCCTGATGATCTGAGGTGGAGCCGAGGCGGTGATGCTAGCGCTGGGGAGCAGCTGCAAATACAGATTATCATTAGCAGAGAGGTTTGAGTGCACAATAAATGTGATGCACTTGAATCATCCTGAAACTGCGCGCCCCCCCCCCCCCCCCCCCCCCCCGCCCCAGTCTGTGGAAAATTGTCTTCCATGAAACCAGTTCCTGGTGTCAAAAAGGTTGGCGACTGCTGTTTTAATTGTTACTCTTGGTTAAATAAATTACTATTATTTTACAATGACCAGTGATTCTGTTTTAATCGGATGTTTTGAACTTTTTGACATCTTTGACAAATATCCTCAGAATCAAATCAAAGCTATATCAAATATTGTTAACTAACCCTTGTGCTATTAAATTACAGGGCCTTGACTCCTGGGTATCTAATACCAAACTCAAGTTAACCAAAGCATTGTTTTCAGACTTAAGAGAAGACAGCAATCAAAATGAACTGCGTTCATGAGGCAAGAACCAGGCCTATATTCAAAAATATTAATACTCATTTAATAATTTTGCTTCTATCTAAATTAATATAATTTATTACTAGATAATTTAAATGTTTAGCTAACTGTAAGCTCCCTTTTCCTGTCTTCATCAGAACTAGACATGATTTATAAGCTTTTTGTTTGAAACGTGGTTAATTCTTTAAAGAGACCACAAAAAATGTTTTGATACAAGAGTATCTAAAAATCCTTATGCTCAAATGGTTTTAACAAAATGCTTATGCTTTGTATAACAAAATTCCTACAAGTCTGAAACTAAAAACTAAGATTCTCAATGCTTACAGATAAGGTAATTTTGCCTTTGGCTTTTTGGTTTTTGCTGTTATGTTGCCTAA
Source organism: Microcebus murinus (assembly GCF_040939455.1). Lineage (NCBI taxonomy): Eukaryota > Metazoa > Chordata > Mammalia > Primates > Cheirogaleidae > Microcebus > Microcebus murinus. The sequence goes on along the minus strand of NC_134112.1, from coordinate 9,723,703 downwards.
AGAATTTTAAAAGGTTGATGAATGCCTGTCTACCTCCATTACCACCTGGCTTAGAATATTTAATTGGCTGTAAGTCTTTTGGCTCTAAACCCCTTGGCCACAAGGGTCCTACCAAGACGCCCAGATGGACCCAGAGCTAGTAGCCATACCACCCTGGCAACATGGGACTAAATAAAAGTTTGGCTATCAATGCTGCCTCTGGCAAGTCTTGGCCAGAAGGAAGAAATATAACACCCACCCCTGTACCAACTAAATGGATCTCCTCTTGGCCAAAGGGACCCCAGAAAAATACTAAGGAAAGGGAAGTCAGATACCTCATTATACTCCCTCCTTTTTGGGGGTTAACATTTAGTGTTAAAATAGAGATCATAAAACTAATAAAACAGACTCTTTGTGACAGTAAGATACCAAATTATAAACAGAAGCTAAAGCTATGGCAGATAGGGGTTAAGGTCTTACTCTAAAACTATGGATAAAAACATTCAGATAATGATATTATAACATACAGGATGCAGGCCTGGCGCCCAATTCAGTTTTCCCAACGGGAGCCCCAGATACGATTGACATTGGGAAACAAATTGACTTTTTAATCGATATGGGTGCAACCTATTCAGTTATTAACAATGAATTGGCATGGAAAACTTCTCTGTCTACTCCTTTCCACTTCAGAAAATTGTATCTGACACTTTTCAGACTAAGCCCCTTATATATATTTTTGGCACCCTTACTTAATACCTGCACCCCTCAAAGGGGAGAGTAAAAATTATATATTCCACCATGTCAAAATCTTTCATTCTAAAGTTCCCCACAACCCAACTATGCACCATTTAAGCAGGAAGCAGCCAGATTGATCAACTTCCTGATTCCCTAGTTAACCCTCATCACATTTCAAAATTTTCTTTTCTTTAGTAATATTAAAAGAATTAGCAGATTCTCCACTAAAGTCTAGCTTTCTGGTGTGGAAATAAACAAAGACCATGCAAGTGAGAAGAGCAAAGGCTGTTTATTCAGAGCTTGCTCTAACAGGAGAGCCGGACACCAATCATCAGCGCTTTTGGCTGAGACTCACAGGCAAGCAGAGGAGGGGGAAACCTTTGCAGTGAGAAAGGGTGGCTCAGGTGAGCCCTGATGAAGGCTATTGGGCCAGGGAAGCTGGGGTGGCTCACTGCAGGTCGGGGTTCCCATGTGTAAAAAGAAAATCTAAATCTCAGGGCCACCCCACCCAACTCCTTATGCAAAAAAGAAGGTAAAAGCCTCAGGTACCTGTGAAGAGCTGGCCCCACAGATCATTCATTAAGGAGATTCCTTGTTGACCTCCCATAAACAAGGACATGCAAATTGTACCTATGTCTAGCTCCTAAAACTAAAGCCTGTTCATTCCACACCAATAATGAATTAATTACAAGTTTATCTTTATAGGTAAAAGAACTGGAGACACACAAAATCAGACATTCTTCCACCTACCCAGGGACATCTACATACTGGATGCTTCCTTCACTCCCTTTTTCCCTTCTAACATTCTCCTTATTTTATGTAAAATATAAATTTCCTGGACCTCACAAGAATGCAACCACTTTGCCTCATCAGCCTCCCTTTTTCCTTCTCCCTATATGCCTTCAAATGCTGAAGGTTCCAACTTACCCTTCAGAAAAAAATACAGTTACAGTCTGTTTGTCATATTTTTCCCAGGTGTGTCCTCAGCTTTGGCTAAATAAACTGCCATTGATTGAGATTTTTGCCTCAATCATTTATTTGGGTCAAGAAATGTGATTAATTGGCTAAGGGAACGTATTTGGTAAAGGAGGTCTGGAAATTTCACCCCAAAATATGACTCCTCAGTATAAAGAGTATTTTGAATTGCAGGCCCCTGGAGATCAGCAAAGCACTGGAAGGGGGTTTCCCTCTATCTGCATAAACCAGACTGACCTAATAAAAAAATCAAAGGGGCAATTGACTTTCCTTCCTCCCTTTTATCTCAATATATTGCAGAATGCAACCAGACCAGGCCAAATCATTTAAGACATAATACCTGTCTTTTAGGGTTAATTTAGAAGTTAGTCTGTTTCTCCCATCCATTCATCCTCCCTAGCAACCCTTTAGCAACCCTTGATTGCCCCCAAACAGAATTACCTATACTCCTCATTCTCCTCCCTCCCCTCTAAAAGGTGTGTATAAAAATATCTGAATTTCATTGGGATATTGCATAATCATTCTGTGATTCTCCCCATGCGCGTGGTAAATAAACTTTTTTCTTATTAATCTGCCTTAATTGTGAGTTGATCTTTCAGTGAACTTTTGGGGGAAAGGGCAATTTTCCCCTCACCCCTACAGGGGCTTTCTCTGGTTGGTCCTAAGTTGGAAGCAGGGACAAAATTAAGGAAGCAGCTGGTTATTAATCAAGTGTTACAGGGGTTATCGTTTGGCTCTGGAGTGTTGCTAAAGAGAGTGGTTTGATGTCCTAGAGTCTGGTTGTAGCTGGCAGGCTGGCTTTTGGGGCTGGTTGCTGCAGATTGGGGGTCAGAGTTCTGTTCTTATGTATGGCTCGGGCATTTCCTGTTTGATCTTCAGCCTTTCCCTGGGTTCTCCTGACAAATCAGAAGACAGACCTTTGGTGGCCAGGCAATTCAGATCAACCTTGCCCCTGAGAAGGACTCAAGAAGTGGAACAAAAATAGCTTACAAAAGTCTCACTGAAAGCACCAAAGAGCTTGCAAGATCTGGCAGAAGACAAAAACCCAGAGGGGTGAGCCTAGACATTTCAAGCTGCTTTTGCCCCAAGGGCATTTCCTGTTCCAGGGAATTAGTCTGAAGATGAACTTTGCTTCTGGCCTTGTCCTTGGACAGACGCCAAAGCCCCCTAAGATGGGGAAGGACAGCACTTCACCTGACATCAACACGGCTATGCCAGCTTTCCTTCGGCAGTATGTCTTCTTACTGATGATATTAACCTTGATCAATTTTTGCTGGGTGTCTCCACTGATCAGAAAGAGACAAGTGGCCCTGACATGCAGGAGCCAAGTCTTGGGTGCTCCTGTCGAACACCAACAATGACACAGAGCACTGACTTCGGGCAAACCTGCCCACAATCAAGTCTCAACTTAGAAAAACCAAGAACCAAACCCAAAACGACCAAACAGCACCCCCTCCTGGTTCAGACGAGTGATTGCTGCTTCTTTGCTAATACAGCTTTAGCCTTGCTCTGTCTGCTGAAGAGTGTTCAGATACCCAATCGTGGAATTACTCCTGCTACCTGACAGCTTCCACCCAGAGCAGAGCCCTGTTTTCTTAAACCCTCCCCTAAATCAAGGCCAAATCTTGTGAGGCCGTTTAAAGACCCTTTTCCTGAGACACCCTGCGGTTCTCTACGGTGTGTGTTCTCCCTCCTACTGTAACCAGCAGCGGACCCAACGCCTGCAGCCACATGTGTGTCCTGGTGGCCTTCGCCTGTCAAGACCTTGACACTGTGAGGTGACTGCATATAGCTTTCCCTTTGTAGTTAATAAATACCTTGGGGCTGTATTTGAGATTATACACATATTCCTGTTCTCCTCAAACGTGTGCCCACTATCCTTAACATTCGCTGGCAGATCTTATCTGCACCATTTACTGTGGTCTGCCTGGTGGCAGTTTTCCATTTCCTCTTCTCTTCTACACTTACTAACTGGCATTCTTCTATAAGAAACCCTTCCCCTACTATATATTAGATTAATTAACAAATTGTTCGAGCTTTGGCCAATGGGAGCTCCTTGAGGTTGGTTTCTGTGTTCTTTTGACAAGGGCCATTCTTTTACGAGCACTTTGTCACTTTCTGGTATGAGAAGATGTTCCAGAGTCATCTTGTAGTCTCCCTGCCTCAACCTTGGAGTGAGTTATTTTTACAAAGAGCCTGGTGCCTTTCACTGGAGAACGGTGCTTAGAAGCCAAGATCTGGGCAGAGTTGCTTGCTGCTCCTCGGGTGTCCCTGCTTCTGCCTTACACAGGCTGGGAAATATATGCGTGACTGCTAACCCTTGTGCAGACACAAATATGTCTGCACGCATATTAAAGTCAGGAGTTTATGCTGATACCTCTGATTCCTTATGTTGATTCCAATCCAACACGACAGATCTCACTTTAGCCTTTCTTACTTCCAACTTCTTTCTCCAACAGTGAGAAACCCAGCTCTCGTTTTCTGACTTTTTTACTCATTTGTTCAATTCGAGTACCCGCCTAAAGTAGTTTCAGAATTCCTTGCCACAGCCTCAGGGGAAACACGTCCACTGACCACATCACTGCAGTTCCATGCAGTTCTTTTTGCCTTTAGTGATACAGTGTCCAGTCCAGGTACCCTTTCCCAAAATGATTTAGGTGAGTCCTTTCCTCCCCAGCCCTTTCAGTGCCATTGTGTTGTTAGGCTCAGGTGCTATCATCTGCATTCCATTTGGGGTTTTGTTTTTTGGGTGTGTGAACACTCTGGTTCTAAGAGTCCTATAAAAGGCTAGATGCAGGGGATACCCTCTCTCCATACTATCATCTGTTCCTATCCCCCTCCCTTTTTTCTAGAGGTAGGATCTTGCTCTGTCACCCAGACTGGAGTGCAGTGGCGATATCTTAGCTCACTGTAACCTTGAACTCCAGGGCACAAGCAATCCTCCCTCCTCAGCCTCCCAAAATGCTAGGGTTGCAGGGGTGAGCCCCTTATCTCCCTTCTGTACTCCCCTTCCACCCTCTCAGGGACTTCTGGTTTACCCTTTTCTGTATTTCTTTTGCACACATGAGCAGATTCATGTATATTTTCTTATATCCCCTTCTTTCCTACACAGAAGACAGCATTTTATAGGATACTAAGTTTTGTCTTGCCTTTTTCACTTAACAGTATGTCTTAGAAATCCCCTCACATCAGTTGCAGAGCTTTTCCTCCTTCTTTTTAACAGCTAAAGAAATATATTTCTAATAAAACATAGACAAAAGAGGAAATAAAAATGGAAATGATAAAATATTTGAACTGGAAAATAATGAAACTGTCACATATTAAACTTGTGGTTTACAGTTAAAGCAGGAACTAGCGGGAAATTTATGCCCTCAAATACATACAATAGAAAAGAAACAAAGACTGAAAAATGAAAGAGTGTGCACCTAAGAAAGTAGAAAAATAACAAGAAAAGCAACTCAAAGAAAGTAAAAGGAAGGAAACATACTGTTAAAAAACAGACTGTTGAGGATAACACTATAAAGACAGTAAGGGGGGAGGGGCTGTTCTGATTTCTGAACCTGAACCGTGGCTGTGGTTGGGATTCATGTTATTATTTGTTAAACAGAAATGTTACGGGCCAGGAGAAGCGGCTCACGCCTGTAATCCTAAAGCCCTGGGAGGCCGAGGCGGGAGGATCACTTGAGCCCAGGAGTTTGAGGTTGCTGTGAGCTACGTTGATGCCACGGCTCTCTAGCCTGGGCAACAGAGCAAGACTCTGTCTCAAAAAAAAGAAATGTTACATTTTACGCACTTTTCTGCACGTGTATTATTATATTTACAATTAAAATGGGGAAAAAGAAATTCCAGGCTCTGAGAGAAGCATTGCTGGAGCTGTGCCCAGACAGCCCTTCCCGGCAGGTGCCCTCCAGCCCCAGCACAGCCTCGTCCAGAGTCTGCATCCTGGGAGCCCCAGGAAGAGTCTGGCACAGGGTGCTGGACTTGGGCACCTGGTCCAGGAGTGAGAGGCACCTCTCAAGGCCTGACCTGACTTCCATACCCTGGTGGTCCCCAAGGTATGCGGCTGGCAGCAGGGCTGGTGGCATGCTCTGAGAAGGCACCCTTAGAGGTTTAGTGCTACCAACTGATCTTCCAGAGACGCTGCACCTGATGGGGACACCCCCCCTCACCATGAGTAAACACCAGATTAAATGGGGCCTATGTGCCCCGCCCCCACCCCATGATGGGAACCAGGATGGAAAAGTGACTTGAGGTGTGGTCAGCCCAGAATGCCAGGGATGAGAGGAAGCAGACCCCGGGTCACAGGCGGCTGATGTTCTGGGCCCAGTGGCCCTCTAATGGCTGATGTACCCGATCTGCAGATTGCGGATGATCCCACCCGGGGAAGCAGCCTCAATGACGACAGGGTACTCTCAGGGCCAGCTTTTGCTAACCCTTTGCTAAAATGTTTAACAGGTGTCAGAGGGGCCCTGGGGGCCTCTTCCTGCCTCAGCCCACTCTACTAGCCCCTGCTCCGCTGCCCTCCTGCCCCAGCCCACCTGGGTTCTCTGAGGGCCTCCAACCCCAACACCCACCATTGGCCACCCCCACCCAGCACCACGAGGCTGCACCTGCGTGGTGCTCAGCGCGGCATAGCTCATCAGGGCTGGAAATGTTCTGCCCTGCCTGCCATGTGGTAACAAACTTCTAGAAGATCTGCTGTAAAGCCACCCTAGTAAAAGGGAAATTGATCGCTTTGAAGAGGGTTGGCTGAGCATAACTCTTCACTCAACAGCTCGAGTTATTTACAGAGTTTCCTTCCTGCAAACACTGTTGGGGTTTAAGTTTCAAACCTCTGACAATTTTTCGTGCATGAAGCTTGTGTATCTGTGGTTTCCTCTGTTCTGTGTGGCTGAGTATTGTGCACAACTGCATCTCCCACCACCCAGGGGGACGTCTCTGTTCCCGGCGATGGATCCCATCAATCCCCACCCCCACTCAGTCACACCGTTCCTCCTTGCATGCTCCAGATTCATGCACTGAAACACCCAAATGAGCCCCTCTGTTTTCCAGACGTCTACCTCCCCTCCTACAGCATCTCTGCTCTGCCTCGTCTGAGTCTGTGGATGCTAGCCTGCCACATGCGCTTCTGATTAACCCGGTTCCAGAATGCCTCAAGCATTTTTGCCTACTGTGTATCTTGCCCTCAGGCGGATTCACATGGTATTCTTGCTTTTCCCTCTGGGATGACTTCGATCATCCTTCTCTGGGCCTGGGGGTTTGGGGGATCCAGGGATCCACCATCTCATCTTGTCTCATCTTGCTGCCACCTGAGACACAGCTTCTTTTAAGTCCCTATTAAATGTTTCTTTCTGAGAAACTGGATTCGTTAGCCTTTTGCTTTGGCCTTTCAGCTTCCTCAGACCTAGGGGGCATTCCGCCCTCTGCTTGCCTGTGTGTGCAAACCACGCTCATCAGAAGCGTGGGAAGCTGCAGGCTGAGACCTTACCAGGCTGGGCCAACGTCGAGTGTGCCGTGACTGTCCTGCTGCAGGTGGGTCACGGGGCAGCTGTTGCTCCTGCCAGCTTAGCCCAGTACTCAGTGAGCAAGGAGCATTTCTTCATTTCATCGTTCTAGCAGCCCTGCGAGTTGGGTCACCGGCATTCTGCAGACAAGGAAACAGACCAAGAGGTTTAGCAAATGACCTAGGAGTTAGGATCTGAAACAAGGTCTGCTTGACTTCAGAAAGAGTGAGGACTGTCATTTTGGCCCTGCCTTGGTTATGTTTTAAGGGGTGGCTCAAAGGAGATACTAGGACAACTTCCTGTGGGCTGTGACATGCTGCATGAATGTCATGCCTATCGGTTATTAGAAGTCTTTGTAAAAATTTTGAGCAAACACCAAGAAGGCCAGTGGGCTTGGGTGCTACTAGAAGGTCTTCTGAGGCATGTTGAGGTAGGGATACTTCAGTGGCACTTTAGTATTGCCACAGTGTCCAGGTTTAGAACTTAACCTCACGGGCCCCAGAAATACACAGTAACTCCATTCTCAAGGAAAGACTCACACCAGCCAAGCTTAAGGGACAGGTGTGTGATGAACCTGTAAGGATCAAGTCAACATCCCAAGAGAGTAACTAGCACAGAATGGAATCTCTCCATCAGAACCGTCAGCACAGTTTTCTCCTTATTCTGAGCCCCCTGGAAGCTAAATGACCATCACAACAGTGCTTGGTGGGTAGGAAGTCCTAAGTCAAGGTTTAGTGGCCTTGGGCAGCACGTACTAACTCAGGCATCTGTGGGTCGGGGACTGTGAGCTATGAGCCCTTTCCCTTGGGAGACCTGGGCAGATGCTGCCAATGGTCCAGGGTGTCTCCCTCCCCCCTACTGCCCCCAGCTCTACGGCTGATCACTTTCCTTTTTGAAAAATATCCTTCCTCTTCCTTTCTTGAGATAACCCTCATTAGGTTATGGTCAATGTTTGTTGTCCTGGGGACCCTTCATTCTTTTTAAGTTGACTTTGCTCAGCTTTCCTCTCATTGTTAGCAGTGGCTCTGGCTTCACAACTGGTAAGGAATTCAGGTGGCTGGGTGGTGGCCCAGGTGGGACTGATTCCATTTCACTGTTTGGATCTCTGTCAAGCTGCCAGGTCAATATGGTTACCACTAGCCCATGTGGCTCTTGAGCACTTGAATGATGCCAGTGGAACTAAGAAACTGACTGTATTTCATTGTAATTAATTTAAATTTTAACAAGCTATTAATTCAGGTTTAATAAATGTTTAGAAAACTTTTACATGTGTCTATAATTGGGTATATGAGTCTACTTTTTCAATTGTAAATTTTGTATCATCTAAAGACAAATCAAGGATTTCCATCTGAATTGAGGTGAGTTTTAAGTGTAAAATACACACCAAAATTTTAAGACTTAGTTCAAAAAATGTAAGCTATCTCACTAATAATTTTTCATATTGATTACATGTTGAAATAATACTTTAGATATAATGAGTTTAATAAGGTATCTTGTTAAAAATAAGATTTCACTTTTTTTGTATGTTGTTTTACTTTTTAAAAGTTGGCTATAGGATTTAAATGGCATACAGAGTAGCCCAGCCCACAGTTCTGCTGGACAGTCTACTCTGGGTGGTGACCCCTCTGGAGTGCGTGCAGGGGCAGTGACAAAGCGAGGGAGGCTGAGGGACTTGGCCAAGTGGTCAAATAGGGCCAGGCCACTCCTGTGTGTGGATATGCAGACGTGTTGGGACACCTTCCAGGTGGCTCAAGGAGGGTTGCCATGTTCCCGCTATGGTGCTGTGGCTGAAATGCATTCCTGTGGGTCTGAAGGGAGGGCAGAGAGCCTGGTGTGGCAGAGGACGCAGTCATTTGGTCAGTACCAAGTAGTTGCTTTTTGAAGGTAAATGACACAGAGAAAGACCCTGAAAGAGGTAATGTGGTGATTTGAAAACAAATGACAGAACAAACCATCCAGGAAAACTCAGGAAGACCTGAGTCTTCCCCAAAGTTCCAACCACCTGTCTTACCCAGAGACCAGGGTCTCAGAGTGGCCACCATCACAGGCGTGGACAGCTCCATTCTGTCACCTTCCAGGCTTCCCCACTCCTGCTCTGAGAACACACACCCACATTTTCAGACATCCCACCCTGGAACCCCAGGTGTGAACATGCCCTCTGGTCTCCTTGTCTCACCTGTCCTCCATTTCACCCCAAGTATGACCATTCTCCCAGTCCTGATCGCCACACAGATGACTCAAGCCAATATGGGTGCTACTTGGGTCTTAAGAACACATGATCCAAGACAGGTTTGGGAAAGGCTGTGGTATGGACTGTGAACACTCAGCAGCCAACAATCTGGACTCAACACTGGATTGGCCACTATCCCCTCTCTGGGTCTCAGATGTGCTCGCAGGTAGCAGGAGTGTGGAAACTCACACCCTCATTGAACCACAGCTTCCAGGAAAGAGCTTCCTGGAGCCAACCAGACTGTGTGTGGCTGCCTTTGTGCCTTGCAGCCATTCTATTCTGGGAACATATACTAATACACAAGGACTGTGCAAAGATTTCATCATGATAATCACATTGTTATTTATTATATGGAAAACCTAACACTAGGAGGTTGATAAAATCCATTGGAATGTCCACACAGAGGAACACTATTCAGCCATCAACTTAATTAATCTCTGAAAGTAGGACAGAAAAGGGGAACAGGGAAGAATTTTCACTTTATGCATTATTATGTTGCACACGGTTCACTTTATATATTTCTGTCCTCTTTGTTGCAACCACCAGGTATTTGTAAGGGTTTTAAAATAACCAAGTGGTAAAATGATAACTAAGTAAAAAAATTTCATCATCTTTCATGTTACATAGTTTCACATGAATCTAACTAAAAAACGTAAAAAGCAGGTTGGAAGGTATTATTATCCTTTTTTCCCCTAAAATATACATGCAATATATGATGTTTATTTCCCTTTGCTTCATTTTCTATTTCTTTCCCCACGTGACAGGCATTACTTGTGTAAGTTGCAGATAAGGCAAACATAAGAAATGAGGATGGCGCTGCAGGGCCTGTGTGCTGTTCAGGGACCTGCCTCCGCCCACCTCTCAGGCAGGCAGCAGGGTCCGCGGGGAGCCCCCGTAGCCGGCCAAACGGCCTTCCAGGCCCCCTCCCCCGCCCCACCCCGACCTCCCTGCCCTGGCCCTCCAGCCTCGGGCTACGGCGTAGTCAGAGCCCGGAGCCCCCTGCCTCCCACCCCGCCCCAGCTTTCCCGTCCTCGGGGCCACTCCCGGCCCCACCCCGGCCCCCCTGTTTCAGGCCCGTACCCGCTGCCCCTGGCCCCACTGCCCTCCAGCGCCCCAGGCCCCGGCCCCAGCCGCGGCCCTCGGCTCCAGGGACCGTGAAGCCCCCAGCCTCTCTCCGCCCGCACCGTCACGCTCTTCCGGAAGTTCGCCGGAAACGGAGCCAGGGGGCGGGCCCCTTGGTGCTCGCCGGGACACGCCGCCCCGCCCACTGCAGGCTGGGGGCGTGGCCCCAGGGGGTCTTCGGCGTGGTTCTTCCGGGGGCCCTGGCGCCCGCAGGAGTGGGCGCGGGGGCCCCGCATACCCTCGTGACCAGCCGGCGGGGCGCGTGTCCGCAGTCCCGGCGGTACCCGAGGCCAGGGCGGAGGGACGCTGGCAAGCTGTGGGATGTCAGGGGGCCGCGCAGTCGGAACTGACCCCTCATCCACCGTCCTGTTGTCTGTCCACTCTGCCAGCTCGGTTCCCAAAGCAGTGTCCCTTCGGGCCGGAAGTCACCCCAGGCGGGAGCTCCTGAGACTGGGCGAGATAGAGGGGCGGGGGACGTGTATGTTCACACCCGCGTTTCATACTGTGGTTCCAGGTGCGTGGGACGACTGGGGATGTGGCTGGTGTGCTCCTGGAGGGAGCCTGGAGGGAGCCTGGACGGCGGCAGGAGGGGCTGTCCCTGCCTGTGATGATGGCCACCTTGAGACCATGGTCTGTGGGTAAGAGGGAGCATTGTGGAAGACTGGTCTTCTCAGAAACGAAGCACCAGTCAGTCCTGGTGACATCCTTGCTAGTCTCAGCACTGTTACCTGGCATTTCTAAAATGTCTTTTCTTCTACCCTCTGTGTATAGATCCTACCATGCCCTAGTACTTGTCCTTCATTTGTTCCATTTCCATGTTTTTGAGCATTTACTAGGTAGCCTGAGGAGGACAGTTATTATCTTCTAGAAGTTTACAGCTAGTATATCACTTATTTTTTATTTTTTGTAGAGACAAGTTCTCACTCTGCTTTGTTATCCAGGCTGGAGTGCAGTGATGGGTTTGTAGCTCACTGCTGCCTTGAACTCCTGGGCTCAAGTGATCCTCCTGCCTCCATTTCTGGAGCAGCTAGGACTGCAGGTGTGTGCCACCACACCTAATTTTACCTTTTTTGGTAGAGATGGGGTCTTGCTATGTTGCCCAGACTGGTCTGGAACTCTTGGCCTCAAGTTATCCTCTCACCACAGCCTCCCAAAGTGCTGGGATCACAGGTGTGAGCCACTGTGCCTGGCCAGTATATCACTTAGTTCTTAGGAGAAAAACACACTATAGCCAACTTTGTATGGTCATTGCTTAATTCACTGATTATATGGTCACTTTCTGAGTTAAAGGGTGTCTCCCTTTAACTTTAAGGCATTATCTCATTTGCAGGGAATTTTAAACAATGTTACTTGTTAATAAAGACAATAGTAGTTATCCTGTATTTAGCACATCTTAAGTACCAATACTGTGCTATGCTATAGAAACGAGTATTGTTTCTAATCATCATGAAATATTGCAAGTTCCTGTAGCCCCTGCTTTGCAGAGGGGGAAACAGATACAGTGGCTGGCTAGTGACATGGCTAGTGAGTGTCTGAGCCTGACTTTGAATCCAGGTCTGTTTAACCACAAAGGCTGTTATGCTTATTCCTAACTTTGTTAAACCCTTAAACACCACCTGGCATTCACTGTTTTCCAACACCAGTTTAGTTCCCTCACTACCATGAGGGTGCAGGACAGTTCTGCTCTGATATCCAAAAGGAAGAGCGTTCCCACAGCAGCCGTTTGGCTCTGGAAAAATGAGCCCTTAATTTACTTTTTCCTCCAGTAATATTGGGACAGATAAAGATGAACAGTAATTAAATGCCTATGCACTAAATGTTTGTGTCATATTTAATTTTTAATGAAAAAATGATCCCTGAACCACAATCCCAGCAGGAGAACTGGAAGGACCATCTCCAGTTTCATGGCTGACATCTCTTGCTTTTCTCCTCAGTGCTTCTCATGCCAAATGCTCACCTCCTCCCTGACATGCCACCTGCTGTATTCACCAAGTCCCCGTTCCATTTAGGATATCAAGGCTGGCTTTGGGTAAGTAGTCAGCACTGATTGGCTATCCAGTTAGGTTACTGTCCTTGAGTTCTTAGTCTGGAAGCCCATTCATGGTGGCAGAATTTCCTTTCATTCATTAGAGGTGCACCCTATTGAGAAAGACAAAGGAAGAAATAAAGGACTCAGGGATTCATTCATTCTGCAAAAATCTAGTCTCTAGTACATGTGAGGCTGCATGCCAGGTGTCAGGGGCTTGAAGCTGGATAAGACAGGCTTGCCATCCTCAAACAGCTGAGGAATACTATCTGCAGTTTTTCTGTTACCAGTTCACACCCCTCCCCTGGGCCATGTATTCTGTGTTACTATATTCCCTCTACCTTTGCAAGGACCTTGGCTAGGACTGTAGCCATCTTGAGAGCTAGGGTGAGCTGTTTCCTAGCCGTGGACTCACCATTATTATGATCAAGGTCACAGTGGTCACTCCTCCCCCTGGTGCCGAGCACAGAGTCATGGGCATGGACAACACAACTTGCCCACATCAGCTGCTGGGAGTGACAGCGAAGGGCCCACTGCTTCTGTTTCCTCTTTGGTACCCAGACCCAAGGAGTCTACGCGGCACTGTGGAAATGTACGGTGTGTCTGGGGGACGGGATCCCACCCTAACAGAGTGTTACCTCCAAGCAGGCTTGCAAGCAGCACAGTCTTGTGGTCCAGCAGGAGGGCAGCTTCTGGGAGCCGTGTGATATACAACCAAGGTGCCCATGACTGGGTGTCCTCTCCCACACCTTCTGTGCCATAGCTGGGTCTTTTGGCTTGGAAGGACGTAAAGTGGGATCTGGTGCCAGTGGTTCACTGCTATGTCCAGTTCTTGATGGAGTCCTGTGAGCATCTGCCCACTGTGCCTTCACCCCAGCAGCCAGACCAGAGGGACCTGCTTAAGGCTCCTGCCCAGCCAGTCCCTGCAGAGCATTCCTGCTTCACGAAAACCAAATTTACCTTCCCATGCTGTCCCCACATCCAAACTGTTCTCTCTGACTCACTGCATTCCAGCCACTTCCTTTTCTCTATCAAACCCTTTCTGGCTCTAGCCCTTCTGTGTGCAATTCTCTCTGGACTCCCCCACCACTGCACCCCCCCCCCACACACCACAGACAGCACCCTGTGGCTCTGCAGCGTAAACCTCACTCCTCCAGAGGCCCACCCGGCCCCCACCTGAAGCATGGGCCACTTCTCCAGGCCTCCCCGAAGCTCGTGTGGATTTGCAGTTCATTCCTGGTGTCGGGGTCTGCTTTAGGGGAGCCCCAGCTAACACCCAAGCTGTGTTCATTGTATTAGTTTGGGATTGAATTAGGCTGTATAGTTTTCCAGGCAGCTGTAACATTCTACCACAAACTGAGCAGCGTAAGTGACCTGAATTTATTATCTCCTGGTTCTGCAGGTCGGAAGTAGAGCGTGGATCTCCCAGACTGAAGTCAAGGTGTCGGTAGGCTGTGTTCCTTCCTGGAGGCTCCAGGGCTGAGTCTGTGTCCTTGCTCTTTGGGTGGGCAGAGTTCAGCGATCTGTGGCTGCAGGCCCAGGCCCCTGCTTCTTTGCTGGCTGTCGGTGGGGGCTGTTCCCAGCTCTAGAGGCCATCCCCACTCCTCGGCTCTCAGCCCGTGTGCTGTTTCAAAGCCAGCCATGGTGGGTCAGATTCTCTCTAATCGCTTCTCCTCCTTCTTTTCTCTCTGACACAGCCAGGAAAGGTTTTCTGATTTGAAGGACTGCTGATTAAACTGCTGGTCCCACCCAGATAATTCACGATCAACTCTCTGCCTCTAGGTCTGTGCCCTTAATCACATTTCTGTATGTATTAGTCAGGGTTCTTCAGAGGAGCAGAACCAATAGGATGTGTGTATATACAGAAAGAGATTTATTTTAAGTAATTGGCTCATGCAATTATGGAGGCAAATCCAAAATCCGCAGGGTGGGCTGGCAGGCTGGAGACCCCAGGAAGAGCCCATGTTGTAGTTTTAAGTCCAGTGACCACGTGGGAGAGAATTCCTTCTTCCTTGGGGAAGGTCAGTCTTTTTGTTCTATTTACGCCTTCAACTGATTGGTCAAAGCCCACCCACCCACACTATGGAGGGCAAATTGCTTTACTTAAACTCTGCTGATTTGAATGTTAACCTTATTATCCTAAACACCCTCACAGAAACACCCGGTGATGTCTGACCACATATCTGGGTACTGTGGTCTGGCCAAGCTGACATATGAAATTAACTATCTCATTCACAAAATCCTTTTTGGCACATGAGGCAACACTTTCCCAGGTTCTGGAGGTGAGGTATGGACGTCTGGGGGCTGTTATCTGTGAACCACACTGGTCTTTCTTCTTATCTCTGTTTTTATAATCCAGAGGGTCATCTTTTCCTCAGAGATTCATGACATGCAACCAAAGCAGTGGAGTGTGAGACACCAAGTTTTCCAAATTAGCAGGGAACATGTGGCACTGAGCTTTATGGGCAGGTGCTTCTTCAGGCCTCCCCCCAAGACAGCTGTCCCTGGGTGTGGAGATGTCCTGGGGCCCTGAGGCCTTGGCCACACAGCTCCTTGCTCCACAGTGTCACGTGGGAAGGGGTTCCTGTCTCCCTCCCTCCGTCAGCATCAGCCTCTTGAGTGCTGTGTCCTCTCCCAGGAGATGGGAAATGTGTTCTTCAGAGGATGCCCCTCAAATGATCCCCCTGCTGTTGTCTCCCAGAGTGCTAGGGTTACAGGTGTGAGCCACCTTGCCCGGCCTGACATTGTTTTTATTGTCTCATTCAGGCTCATAACCCACATACCCCACAGACTCCTAATGGGTGTTTTTATTGTCACATTTAACTTTGAGCTCACCAAGGGTCAACGAAGCAAACAGCTGTGCTCAGGGCCCCAAACTGGCCCTTCATGCCAGCTCGGACCCTTGGCCCATGTCACCTAGTGGCAGAAGGGCAGAGGTGGGAGGAGGTCATGGAGCTAAGGGTTGGGGCACATGGAGGGAGAGGGAAGGTCCTGCTTCAGGAAATGACTGTGCTTAATTTGTCCAACTGGGGAGGGTCTGTCTGAGCACACTCATGCCCCACACCACATTCACAGACACACTGACAACACACACACTGCACAGATTCACACACAACACACATGAACACCCACTCAGTCACGTAAACCCATGCACCATACACACATACCACCAACTCATAGCATGTCACATACACCCCACATGCACACATCACACAAGAACTATACAACACACCCACACATGTATACGCACCCATCAATGCACACATACAAACTCACAACACATATATTACATAAAACCTACCACACACCACAAGCACCATTGTAGGAAAATTAGAAAACAGAGACAAGCATAAGATAATGTAAATTGAAAATCATTTCAAATCCTTCCAGATCCAGAAATGACCACAGTTAATATTTTGGTATATTTTCCTCAAAACATTTTCTGATATATTTTACAAAAATAAAAATCAAATGCAAGTAAACTTGCTTTGTTTACTCAAAAGGGAAATGGACGACAGATGAATGGATAAACAAAATATGGTTTATCCACACAGCAGAATATTAGCCTTAAAAAGGAAGGAGATTCTGACACATGCTACAACATGGAGAGACCTTGAGGACATCATGCTAAATGAAATAAGCCAGTGACAAAAGGACAAGTCCTTAGAGTGGTCAAATTCATAGAGACAGAAAGTAGAATGGTGGCTGCCAGGGGCTGGGGGTGGGGAACAGGGAGTCAGTGTCAATGGGGCAGAGTTTCAGTTTGGGAAGATGAAAACGTCCTGGAGATGGGTGGTGGTGATGGTAGCACGACGGTGTGAGTGTACTTGATGCCACTTCACTGCACACTTTAAAATGGCTAAAATGCTAAAAGTGATGTTATGTGTTTTTTTTCTCCACTACAATTAAACCAACAACAAAGAAGATGGAGTGTGGTGTCCCGAGGTGGGGCGGGTAGGAAACATCTAGGGGTCAGAGGCATCCCGTTTGGGGACATTCTTCATCACCCTTTCTTTGGAGAGAAGTTCTCTGCTGGTGTCCCTGGCTGGGGGTCACGGGGACATTGCAGCGCCAGGGGACTTAGCCCATCAGTGACAAAGAGGATGGCGCTGCAGTTATTTAGAGGCCTTTCCAGCAGGGGGAGCCAAGTGTCCGGGAATGCGCTTCTCGAGCCCGCCCCTTCCTCCGTCTAAGCCCAGAACAAGCAGAGCCAGATCCAAACCCTCTGCTGGCTCCACACTCAGGTGGCCGGGATGTGTGGGCACCCAGCAGAGAGGCTGAAGGATGGGAGGTGGTGCGCTCCGCTGGTCTGGAAGAAACACCTTGATGTTATTTGATCACAAGTCCTCCTCTTAGAAGAGAGGCTACTTGAGTGTAGGAAAATGTTCTGCTATAATCCTAGCACTCTGGGAGGCTGAGGAGGGAGGATCACTCAAAGTCAGGAGTTCCAAAGCAGCCTGAGCAAGAGCGAGACCCTGTCTCTACTAAAAATAGAAAGAAATTAATAGGACAACTAAAATATATAGAAAAAAATTAGCCGGGCATGGTGGCGCATGCCTGTAGTCCCAGCTACCCGGGAGGCTGAGGCAGGAGGATCGCTTGAGCCCAGGAGTTTGAGGTTGCTGTGAGCTAGGCTGATGCCATGGCACTCTAGCCTGGGCAACAGAATGAGATTCTGTCTTAAAAAAAAAAAGAGAGAAAAGAAAAGAAAAGAAAGGAAAAGAAAATGTTCTTTTACAATTATTTAAGAGTAAGAAGAACTATAGAACTATAGAATAAATATCATGATAATTGTCAGGGTTCGGTCAGGAGAGAGACCACATGGTAATTTGAATCAGGAAGTTTGGTATGAAGAATTATGAAACATAACGGGATTACTCAAAGAACCCTAAGGAACACAGGACCTCGGACACAGGGATTTGTGGCTGGGCAGCACCCATGGAGGAGCCAGCCCGGGGAGGCAGCACTGTCCAGGGTGCACCTCTGGTCAATATCGTTTGTGGTCACAGCTATATGTGGGTGGGGCAGTGCACCATGGACAGGATGAGGCTGGCCTCTCCCATGGTTCCACTCCTCACAATCTGCATTAAATCCACCTGCAAGCTGCAGATCCTGCCCTGCAGAGGCCCCACCTTCAAGGGACATGGGGTATAGTATTCATGAGGCCCTGGAGCCTTGATGGGGGGCATGGCTGGCTCCATGGAGGGAGAATGTGGCACTCGACTCTGCAGGATGGACCGGGCTTCCCACAGCAGAGCCAGGGTGGGGCATCCCAGGCAGAAGGAGAAGCACGAGCTGGGCCCGTGGTGGCGCCTGCAGGTGATGACTACAGGTGGCAGGTGCTGTAGTGCCCATCACCACAGTCTTGCCTGGCCTGGGGTGTTTTTCCAAGGACAGTCCAGGCCTAGGTGTCCACCCACATCCCAGGAGGCTGCAGAGGCACACACTCTGGCCCTGCAGCACTCCCTGGGAGAGCCTGAGGCCAGACTTACTCCCACAGCTTGCAGGCCAGAACAGAGGGATGGGGTCACCTGAGGGACAGCACCCTGAGCCTGTGCCATGCTGGAGGGCTGTGACTCAGCACTGACCAGTACTTGGGGACAAGGACCTGCCCCCCAGGGCCTCATGAATACTGTACCCCATGTCCCTTGATTGGTTCAGAGTGTGTGCGTAGGGGAGGGCTGGCCCCCTGCTGCCCAGGTCAGCTTGTCTTATGACCTCTGCCCTATGGGTGGAAGGCCTGGCAGTTGGCAGCATCTGTCTCACTGGAGGCTCTGTGGTTATCCCTGCACCTGCCTCTACCCCCTCAGGCAGAAGGCAGGGTGACTGATCAATTTTAATTAGTTTTGACTCCCTCAAATTAATTCTGGCTCTAATCAGAATTTCTACAGTGAAAAAGCACATCAAGTTCTGCTTTCTAATAAGGACCTTATTAAATAAAGTGGGTCTTTCTTAGCCAGGAAAAGGTCAGGTCAGTTTCTGGGAAGATGGCAGTAATCTCAGCTCAGAGAGATGGGAGGCTTGTCCAGGTGGGGAGTCCACATTCCTCAGCCTGTGCCCCAGCCTTGGGCCAGCACAGGCTGCTGGGGGTGACTGTGAGTCCCAGAGGGCAGAGGGGTCCCCCTGGCTGGGTCTCAGGAGTGATCCTGACAGTGACAATTCTGAAGACATGACCAAGTACTTACTGAGGCCAAGGCCTGTGCCATGGGCCAAGGGTAACAGAGGGGACCCATTTGGCTAAGTAACCTGTGGCTGGAGAAACTGAGCCCCTCCCTCCCTTCCTCCCCATGGGGCCCCTGATGTGTTGCAAGGCCAGGTCTTTGGGGGCACCAGACACTCTCGTGCCTCTTAATTTGCTTCTGGTTTGGTCTCGTGTGTGCGCGCGCGCAGGCGGGCAACTGCCACAGCCCTCAGTCTCTCTCCTGCACACAGTGTCCTGAGCGCACACTCACACACACACACTGTTTCAGGCTCACAAAGTCACACATGCCACACACTCCCAACACCCCCTTTGCACCACACACACCACACAGACACACACACACCACACACACACACTACGCACACACACACACAGACACACACACACCACACACACACAGACACACACACCACACACACACACACACAGACACACACACACACACACACACACACACACACACACACAGACACACGGCAACCTCCTTCATTCACTTTCCTGTCCCTTGGGACCTGACTCCCAAATGCTGCTTCAAGTTTACCTGACTTCCAGGCACCCGCCCCCCATGGGCTACTCCCTGCCAGGCTGCGCCCAGGTCCACCTGCCTCCAGTCTGCCCCGCCTGTCCCCCAGCCCACCGTCAGCCCTGTCCCACCCTCACCCCGGCTCCCTCCCCAGTCTGCCCCCAGCCTGGACTGCAGTTCCCCAATGCCCCTAGCCTGCACCCCACCTGCCCTCACAGTCCGCGGGCCCCAGCCACCGTCAGCCCTTACCCCGCCTCACCCCAGCTTGCCCTCCAGCTCGTACCGGGCCCTCACCCCACTCTCACCCAGGCTGGGACCCCAGCCCAGACCCTAGCCGGCCTCCCACCTTGCCTTGCCTGCCCACCCACCCGGCGGAAGGATAGTGCGCGTTTCACCGCGGCATCCCAGGAGCGGCACCCCAGGATCAGGAGGGAGCGGGGCGGGCCGGGGGCGGGCCGGGGGCGGGCCGGGGGCGTGGTCTGGGCGGGCTTCTCTAGGCCCCGCCCCAGACCCGCCCCGGCCCCCCACTGCGCCCCCAGATGACAGAGCCTGACAGAGAGCCCAGCCATGGCGACGCTAGCGCTGCTGCGCCTGCACCCTCTCCCGCTGCTGCTGCTGCTGCTCTGCGGTAAGGGGCGTCGGGCCCACCCCAGGGCGCCTCCGCGCCAGGGGCCGCGGGACTCGCGCCGGCGAGTCTCCTTCCCGCCACACCTGGGCTGCGCCCCAGCTTCAGCCCGGAGCTCGGGAGGGGAGTGTGGTGACCCCGCCATTGTCCCCAGGCTCCACGGGAGCGTCCTCGACCGCGAACTCGGGCTGGCAAGGGAGGCGCAGCGGCTGCCGAGGCCGGCGGCTGGCGGGCGTGGGGCAGCCCCGCTCCTGCCAGCTGCGACGTCCCCTGGGTCTGGGTAGCCCCCCGTATGGTCTGAGCCAGCACAGGTGGGCCAGATCCGGGTCTCCCCTCAGCAAGGGCTGCTTGTGCGGTGCTGAGCTCCCGGTCCTGGCCTCGAGTGGAGTGTGTGCCTGCCGCGCTCAGGGGCGTGCATGGGAGGACTGCGGACTGGCTAGCGGGGGTCCTCCCGGAGGAGCCTGGAGTGTGTGGCGTTTGTGTGTTGGGAAGTGGCAGGGAGGGGAAGGGGGCAGCTCTCTGAGCCCTCTCTCCTAATCCCTTCTGCAGCACCAGGGCCCTGGGGATAAACATCGCTCACAAAATGGGAAGGGGTTTCATTGAAAGCTTGTCTTGAGAAAATCTTCCTAGAGAAATTATCCAAAAATAAGGAGAGTGCATGTCGGTGTGTGCGTGCACGGGCATCTGTGCGTGTGTGTGTGCGTGTGCGTGTGTGCGTGTGCGAGAGCTCCGGTGGGAGAGTGCTTGCTGAGGGCTGGGGGCTGCCAGGCTGCCCCTGAGCCTGGCCAGCTCTGGGAGGGACGCCAGTGATGGAGGGCCCTGACCTGTGCATCGGGGACAGGGTCTGTCCTCCAGGGTTGCTGTCCCTGGGTCCTTTAGGATGTCTCCCTTCCCTTCATGGGCCCCAGTCTCCTGGCTGTATGGTGAAGAGCTGGGCCTGTTTGCAGTCACATCCTCAGCTACGATGGTTTGGGATTTGATAAGGGAGGTAGGAAAATGGTGGGCGAAAACCGGCAGCCATTTTGTTTCCATTGAAGAGGTTTGGTATGCAGAAAGCGTGGCTTCATTTCATGTGCCAGAGCTGCAGTCTAGGAAGGGGTGGGTTTTCTCGTTGAGTGCAAGGGTGGGTGGCAGCTTCCAGACGTCAGGAGCATACGTATATGGGATTTTAGCAAGCTGCAATGCAGGGCCCCTCGGATGGGGAGTTTGGTCTCTACAGTAGAAGGAAAGTCCTCTGACTCCATTCCGAGGGAAGCTGAGGCTCTCCTGACTGCCTCCAGCATGGAACTGGGGACCACGAGCTTCTCCACATGCACAGAAATCCACCATGTTAATCATCCTGGGTCTCTTGTGGATACTGTTTTCTTATCCTGAGGGTCCCCATTGTCCCCCTCTAATGGAACATGGGCTCAGGCTCCCAAGCCAGGGTTGAGGGCAGGCCCAGTCTCATGGCAGATCCAGTGAGAGGCAAACCCTGCTCATGGTCACATGCCAATTGGTCAGAGGTGGAACAGGAGCCCACATCTGCCCTGGCGCTGCTTGTCTAGAAGGAAGGAGCAGGGGCAGTGAGGGGGGAGTTCTTATTGACCCCCCATCGATGACTGGCCCTGAGGGGGCCAGCAGGGAAGGTGCTAGCTTCTGGGGCTTCTTTGAAAATTCCAAGCGTTTTTTCAGGACACATTTGACACTGTGCAGGACCCTGGGGATGGTAAGTCCAGCAGGCATCCACTCAGCAGCAAGCTCTGCCCTGGTGCCTGGCCCTTGACTGGGCACTCCTAGCCTGGCTAAGAGTCCCAGATCATGATCCCAAGATTGTAAGGCACTTACTGGCCCTTAGGCTCAGCTCCCTCAACTGCAATGTGGGTACAATAATAGCAACCCGTGAAGGGCTCCATGACTATCAGTTTGATTCCATGCAGTGCAGTCCCAATCACCTTGTGCTGGGCACAGGATTGTGGGTGGAAGAGCTCAAAGCACTAAAGGTGCCTTGGAGATCATCTATCCCTGGTCTTCATTTCACAGATAAGGAAACTGAAGTCTGGGGTGGGGAGGGAATTGCTTAACCACAAGGACTGGGGCAGAACCACCTGGAACCCACAGCCTCCCCAGGCCAACTGATCATGGCCCACTGTAGCCCCTGGCTGGTTGGTTGCTGCTTATTTTTGCCAGAGAGGATGACAGCACCTGTATGTCACTTCCCAGTGACTGGCTACAAAAGGCCTTTCTCTCAGAAATGCATCTGTTTGGCTGTTTATCATCACTCAGTGTCTGGAAGTCTGAAACAAAAGAAACACAGGCCTACATGTCCTTTGTTTCCAGGTGAAACTAACCAAAATGGGTTTCTGTTTAAATTCAATTCCTGAGACCTTCACTAATGTACCAGTAGCTTGATTGGCGACGACGTATCCCATTGTTATAACACTGCCTGGGTTTTTAGGTTTTGTTGGGAGCCTCTAAAGCCCCATGTGCATCAGAAATGGTGCCAAAGTGGGGTCCCCATGGAGGGCGCTCTGGTTCTGGTCCAACAGGTGTCCCATACCTGTCTTGTATTCTGGGATAAATTCCCTGCTTGCATCCTCACAGTACCTCCACGGGCTGGAATTTATCCTGGAACACCTACCTGAGGGTGGCATGTGGTCTTCAATGGCACATTTGTAACCTGCCTGTGCCAGGCCCTTGCTCTCCTGCAGCACGTGGAGATTCTGGGGCATGTGGAGATTTGGGGGCACATGGAGGTTCTGGGGCATGTGGGGATCTGGGGCATGCAGAGGTTCAGGGCAGAGCCATGCTAGGGGCATGTTGTCAGGGACCCCTCCTTCTCCTTAGACAGTTGGGTCAACTGAGTCAAGGTTTGTAGAGTGTTGGGGGAGGGGCTGGGCAATGCCTATTCTGACCATTCCTGCCCTGGCACTGGGGGTGGAGGGACATTGATGCCATCTTTGCCAGTCTCATGATTGGCCTTTCAGGGATCAGAGAGAATGATAGTCACCTGAGGGTAGTGGATGTCTACGGAGACCTGTCCCAGAGCTCTGTTTTGAAGCATCATGGTTAATGCAGATACATCAGGCACAGGCCCTGGGTGAGGCAGGTGAGCTGAGGGAGTAGGGGGAGGGGATGAGGGGTAGGGAAGAGGAAAAGGGGGAGGTAGAGCAGGAGAGAGTATTGGGCTGTGACTTGGTGGTCTGGGCAGGCTGGGGGCACCCAGGTCCAGTGGTTCATGTCTAGGGGGTTCATTCAGGTCCAGGGGGAGAGTTTAGGTCCAGGGGGTCCAAGACCAGGTCAATGTCCAGGGGTCCAGGTCCAGGGAGTCCAGGTCCAGGGAGTCCAGGTCCAGGTCAATGTCCAGGGGTCCAGGTCCAGGGAGTCCAGGTCCAGGTCAATGTCCAGGGGGTCCAGGTCCAGGGAGTCCAGGTCCAGGTCAATGTCCAGGGGTCCAGGTCCAGGGAGTCCAGGTCCAGGTCAATGTCCAGGGGGTCCAGGTCCAGGGAGTCCAGGTCCAGGTCAATGTCCAGGGGGTCCAGGTCTGGGGTGTCCAGGTCCAGGACAGTGTCCAAGGGGCCCAGGAACAGGGGTCCAGGTTCAGGGGGCCAGGTCTAAGACAATGTCCAGGGGTCCAGGCCCAGGTCAATGTCCAGGGGGTCCAGGTCTGGGGGGTCCAGGTCCAGGACAATGTCCAGGGGCTTCAGGTCCAGGGGTCCATGTTCAGGAGGTCTAGGTCAGTAGGAGGGAGGACTATCCTGCGGGGAAGTGCTGGCAGGAAGGTGTGAGGTGGGAGGGGAGGGGATGTTTTGGTGGGTGATGGGGAAGTCCTGGGGCAAGGAGCTTGCCTGAGACCCTGAGAATGTCCAAAGGGCTCATCCCTGCCACTGGAAACACGAGTGCCTGCAGTGGCCTCAGCCCCAGGCCTCCTAAATCTGACGGGGGCTTCGACAGGGCAGGGTGGTCCTTACTAGCCTGGAGCCCTTCTCGGCTGCTCCTGCAGGCTTTGGAATGGTCATCAGATCTTAGAGTCCTTCTTAGGATGTGTTCCAGGTGCCCTCACTCCCGAGTTGGAGCTGGAGCCTCTTTGCCATGCCGGATCTGTCTGGGACTTCTCTCCCCACCTCCTGGGAACTTTGGCCCAGGGTGTCACCACCTGCGAGGTGGTGAAGTGAAGAGGTGGACTTGTCCTGTCTCAGGGGACACCTCCCTTGTGGCAGTCTCCTTTCTTTAGTGACAGGGAGGTCAGGGCTGAGGATGTGAACTTCACTGGAAAGGTCTAGAACTCGCAAACTGAACCTTGCTCGTGACTCCCCCAGTGTTGGCTCCTCGCCCTCCCGTCCCTTGGGCACCCCCAGTGTGAACCACTGTGGAATTCATGGGCTCTCCCCTCTCCAGGTGAGTGTTTCCAAACAGGAGGCTGCAGTGAGGCCAGCGTGCAGGAGAAGATGCCCAGGTGCGGGAGGGCCTTCATCGACATGGTGCGCAAGGTGGAAGTCTGGAAGCGGTGCAAACTGTCCGACTTCGTCGTGTGAGTGTTGCTGCTGTCTGCTGGGGCCTGACCACGCCTCTGCCCAAGGCGCTGCCCATGGTCCGCCCAAGCGCTACCCACTGCCCTCCCATAGCCCGCCCCACCCCACCTTCACTCTGCCCTCGACACGCCCCCACGGCCCTCCCACCCAGGCCTATGGCCCCTCCCATGCGCGGCCCAGACCGCGCCCATGCTTCGCCCATGGCCCCGCCCCCACGTCACTCACGGCCCCGCCCCTGTCCCCAACCACAGCCTTGGGCTCCCCACACCCACAGCCCCTCCCAGCCCCTCAGCCCCCGTTCCGCACACTGAAACGGGTCTGGCCACTGCGCCTCTGCTGCTGCCTCTGTTTTCTGTCTGGGAGTCCTCCCGTGCCCGCTCTCCTCTCCATCCAGGGTGGCGCCCTGTCTGGGGAGCGCCCTCCGGGACTGGGGTGCCCTGGCCTGGGGGAGGGGGTGGTCGGGCTGGGTGGAAATTGTTGTGTGTGTCCTTCTCACAGCACCAGCCAGGGCTGGGTCTGTCCTCAGTGGTTTTGGGGTCCCTGGAGAAACGGGGTCCCGCTGGTGTCTACCAGGTGCGGCTCTGGACAACGCCTCGCGGCCGAAGGAGAGCCTCTCACGCTAGAAGCTTACTGAGCTTTTCCTGTGGTCACTTTGCATCAAGCACGGAGACAGGCTGTCCTCTTATCTCCTTGGAAATCGCCCGCGGGCAGCACAGCCCTCCCAGTACCCCATGCCACACGCGTCAGGCTACCAGATCTGTCCTGGGCCTCGCGCTTTTGCGGCTGGCCCAGGTCCACTACCCCAGCGAGGGCCTGGCACACAGTCAGTGTCGGGAGCTGCTTGCTGCACCAAACAGAATGGGATTTGTTAGTCTGGGGGGCACGGGGTGCTGGGGAGTCAGGAAGGGGTTGGGCCAGGCTCCTCCTTGTCTTCGGTGAGCTACCAGGTGGCTTCTGAGAAGGCGGCGGGGACCCAGGCCTGGAGTGGACTCCCAAAGAGGGGGTGAGGTTAGGGGGATGAGGTCATAGCTAAAGGCCCAGAGCTGCCTCGAGGCAGCCTGAAGGCTGCTGACCCCTCATCTCATTTCTCTCTCTGCGAACACACATAGAAGTTTTCATTTGTTTCCACAGCTCTGAACCTGCTAAAGCTGGGTGAACAGATTAAACAGAGATTTCCAAGCCTGGGCTGGGAGGACAGGAGTGGAGGCAACCGGGAGGGGCGTTTGGGAGTCAGAAAGTGGGTCCAGAGGCCCCGAGCACCACTGGTGAAGCCAGACCCGAAGGTTGAAAAGGGCAGCTGGGGCAGCTGGATTTGTCCCACAGCGGGCTCCCGACACCCAGGCAGCCGCACCAGGTACCCGCAGAGCTGTCTGAGAAGCAGTGGAGTGTCTGGAGCCCTCCTCCACCCTAGCTGGACAGTGGGGGCGTATTCTTGGAGCAGGCGAGACCAGGGCCTCTGGGCCTCCCCGTGCAACTGAGGGCGTGGCACTGTGCCCCAGATAGGGAGGCCAGAGGAAGCAGTTGACACCCACCCTCTTTTTCCACTGACCAGCAAGTCCTTCCTGAGGAGTGAGACCATTTCCCAGAGGAAAGATCTAGAGTCAGTGATCAGCCCAGAAGCTCTGGGACCAAGCCCCTGTCCGAGTCTGAGAGTTCAGCCAGCTCTCATCCCCACTCCCGGTCAAGAACGCCCCAGAAGGGTCCCGACATCTGTAAAAGGCCACGACCCTGAAAGCAGAGACTGGAGACATGGAACCAAGAACCTGGAGGGTGTGCGGCAAGAAGAAAACTCCGACGTCACTATTCCCGTCTTTAGAGGAGCGAACTGCTGTCTGTCATGTGATGAGAAGGAAAGCGCTCCAGGGACAAAGAAAGAGCCCTGAAATTGAGAATGTGACAGAAAGGAAAAATGGAATGGAAAGTTTGAAAGGTAGACATTGACAAAATCTCCCAGGAACAGGAAAGAGAAGATGATTAGGAGGTCGGAGGTCGGTCCAGGTCTAACACCCAGGTAGTAGGAGTTGTAGAAAGAGAGAACAGGGGGTGGGGAATTCAGGGCCCTTCCCGGGGCCGAGGGCAGGAGTTCGCAGCCTGCCAGGGCTCGCCCCATCCTGGCACGAGGGATGAAAATGTCCCATATGGACGGTGGAATATCAGCGCTGTGGAAACTAATGAAAACTTCTACATGTGAGAGATGAGGTGAGGGGTCAGCAGCCTTCAGGCTGCCACGAGGCAGCTCTGGAAACCGGAGGACAGCTGGACGTGAGGACCTGAGCATTCTGAAGGACCGTGGTTTCTCAGCTAGAACGCTGTTGCCGCCAATCTGTCCACCAAATGGGGAGAAATGAAAACACTGTCAGATGGCGGCACATCAAACATCTCATTCCCACGTGCTAAGAAGCTCCCCAAGGCGTGTGAGGACATGACAAAGGGAGATGTGAGGTTTGGGGAGCAGGTCCAAGGCAGGAGAGGGAAGGCCTGGGCAGGGGCAGGGGGTGTCCCAGGGTAGCAGTGTGCGTGGGATGGAGGCAGCCTGGCCCCCTGGACGGCACCTTATGCTTGACTCACGAGGTCGCTGCTCTCTGTCCATACCCGGCAGCCCAGCTCGGCTGAGAACGGAGGACACCCTCTCCCCTGCGTGTTCTGCTTTGGCTCCCACTGGAGTGGGTGGGCCTTGGTGAGCTCAGAGGAGAGGTGGCTTCCTCCCTCTGAATGTGACAGCCCCGCTGGGAACCCTGGCTGGGAAGCCCCTATTCTCCAGACTCGCCTGCCTGTGGCCTTTTAGTGGGGAGTCCTGTTGCCCCTTGGGGAAGCCAAAGCATGTCCTTTCCTAGAAGCCTCCCTCCAGCAGCCCCAGCTGGCTCCTCCTGTATCCAGTTGGGGGGTGGTTGCTATGGGGTTTCCTGGGAATGCATGAGCACAGGTGGTTGGTGGGGTGAGGGAGTCTGACTGGGGGTTTGCCCAGCTTCCAGCCCATGCACTCTTCCTTGGGTTGTGGGTACGTCTTTAGGGAGGGTGCTCTGGGGAGCCAGATTAAAAGTGGAGAAGTGGGGAGACCCTGGATGACCCAGGGGTGTCTCAACCATACTCGGTTCCCAGTTTTCTGGAGAAGCATGGGGTGGGCATTTGTGCACGTGGCTCCCATGAATCAGTCCACAGAGATGGGTGCTGTGCTCGGTGCTGTCCCGAGGCCTAGCTGCCAGGGTGGGCTTGCTCCAGCACCCACCCTGTGCTGGACGCTTGTTGGGGCATATGGATGCCAACTCATTTGGCCTTCTCAACCACCTGACTGAGTAAATGCTATTAATCTCATTTATAGGTGAGGAAACTGAGGCTCAAGGAAGGAATAGTAACATGCCCCAAACCACAAAGATAGTGGCTGAGCTGCGGCTAGAGGAACCCTGTCATGTTGGCTGTGCAACCTGAGCCCAAAGCCACTGCCCATGCTGTCTTCTGGGTTTACCCCTGCCCCTTAGCCCCTCCATGCCACCCAGTCCTGGCTGGGATTGGGGTTTGGTAACAGCAGGGGCCTTCAGCCCTGCTCCTCTTCTCTTGGGGCAGCTGTGGGGCTGCACATCACTCTCCTTGCCCCATGGGCTTGCTGTCCACAGCGGGTCTTCCCCGGAGTCTAGCTGGCTCCTCTCAGCCCTGGGGGTAGTTGCTGTGGGTGGCATTCCTGGCAGTTCAGTGGAAAGGCTTCGGAGGAACGGGGGTTGTAGCACGTAGTTCTCATCACATACTGAGATGCTGGGGACTTCTGAAGACAAAGGCTTTTGCAGGGTGTGGTTAGATGGCTCCCCAGCTCCCAGGTCAGCTGGCTGGAGGTTGGGGTGGGCAGCAGGCTGCTGGGTCTGGGGCCCTGTGGGAGAAGCAGGTCTAGGGAGATCAGGGTTTGCCTATGGATCTGGCTGTTGAGGTGTCCCCAGTGCTGGGTGTGTCCCAGGGGCTGCATCATGGCAGGGGCCTGGGAGAGCCCACAGCTCTGGACCCAGATTTGAGGCCATTCTTTTTGCTCCTCTGGCTTTTCCTTGCTAAGGTTACCTGGAAGGGCACAGGTGTGTGTCTGACGTGCATTCCAGAGTGGGTGCTGAAGTCAGCCTGGGCTGGGTGACTGTGCCTGGGCTGCCCAGACCCTGCCCAGGAGGGGTCACCAGGAGGGCCCTGAGTGGATCTTCATGGCTGAGTGGATCTTCATGACGCTTTGGGAAATCCAGACCTAGGTGGTGTTCATGCAGGAAGTGCCTTGCAGGAGGTGGCTCCTTCCTGTTCATGGGCCAGATCAGTGGCTCCCTCTTGAGACAGCACAGGAAGAAGAAAGTGGGCCACTTGCCTGTTCCCATGAGGAAGCTGAGGCAGGACCCCTCACCCTCCTGAATCTGTCCTTACGCAGCACAGGGCGTGGGAAAGCACTGGAAAGGCGTCCATCAGCTTCCTCCAGAACATCTTGGATGGGTGGCTGCCAGCTTAGGCCTTGCAAACCCCAACAACAGGCAGGGCACCACCTCTGGAGGCTGCCTATCGCATGCTGGGCCAGATGGTTGTTGCGACGTCCTTCTTAATGTTGGCCTGGACTCTGGGTCCCGGTAGCTGTAGCCCTTGGCCGGTTGCGTGGACTGTCCGGGGCCTGCCTGCTGGGTGGACTTGGAGCATCGTGGATGGTTTGCTGAGTGCCCTTGATCTCATGGACACCATGCGTCCTTCCGGATGGGGCTGAGGGAGGCAGCTTCTGAGCAGGAGCTGGAGAAGTGGGGGCTGGGCTCGCAGGTAATGACCCCACCTTGGCCACCACCTGGCACATGAGGGCAGGTTGACTTGACTGGAAGGTGGCTGGACTCTGGCCTTAGAGAGACCCTCTTCTTGGGCCCTTAGGGTGTCCCTAGGTGATGAAGGCCTTGCGGGTCCAAGTAGCCATGAGCCACGCATTCACCCCTTAACCCTGGAGAAGCGTGGCTTGGTGTGTGCTCTGCGAAGACCTGGGAAGTGCTGGGCATCTGGGGGACTGGCTGGATCTTGAGAGCTCCTGGCTTTAAAGGGAGCAAGTCACAGTCATTGATGATGCAAATGTGGGCAGGACACACAGGGAGTGGGTCACGGGCATAGATGACCCCATGACTGGGAAGTGGCTTTTCCAAGACTGTGCTGAGAGTGGGTGGCCAAGCGAGACTGGACCCAAACCACCTCCACTCATCCTCCTGGCTCCAGGCCAGGGTGGCCGTGAGCAGGGCATGGGGAGAGCCTACTTGTCACCCTCTCCGCCTTTGCAGGTACTACGAGAGTTTTGTCAACTGCACCCAGTCAGATGCCACCGTTGTAGGCTGCTTCTGGCCCCACCGCCTGTCCCAGAGCTTCGTCCCTGGCATCCCCAGGCATCTCTTCTCCAACTGCTTCTCGGACAAGGCCCAGTGGCAGGATCCCCCTAAAGAGATTCTCATCCCGCTGATTGCTGTGCCCATTCTGCTGACTGTCGCCATGACAGGCCTGGTGGTGTGGGGCAGCAAAGGACCTGCCAAACCGCTGTGAGGGCCCCGGTGAGATGCAGAGGGCCACTCCTGGCAAGCTGGAAGAAGGTTCCCTGGGGCTGGGAGAGCTGGTGGGCACTGCTACCATCCAGCCATCGTGGCCACACCCCCCCCAGTCATGGGCAGACCCTCCCTGGTTGTTGGCCCACCCCTGGCTGGGACTCACGCTGTCTACCCAACATCTTCGCTTGTTCTTTGGCCAGGAGAAGAATATGTGCCAAAGCCAGAGCTTGTGTGGTGGGCACAGAAGTCACCTGCTGCTGCACTCTGTGCTCCCTTGGGCTGGGCTGGGGCCTCTGCCCTGGGGTTTCTGGCACCGCAGCAGAAAGGGCCGGTGAGGGCATTTGGAAGACGTTCTGTGCTGTGGAAGCCCTGAGCCCTCCTGGTGGGAAGGCCAGGCCCATCCCACGGCTGGGAAGGCTCAGAGATGAAGGGCCAGGCCGGGGCTCTCAGGAGCCATCCGTGGCCTGTCTGTTCCATCAGGATTCTGTGACCACTGTGGGTTGTGTCCACGACCAGGGGCTGGGGTGGGGGGTGGGTCAGAGCCCCTCATCGGGGCCTGCCATGCGGGTGGGGTCTGGGCCTTCTTCCTAATGGGGCTCCCCTGTGAATGAATGCATCTCCTGAGCTCATGTCCTCTGTCTGCTCCCATCTGTGCTTTCCCTGAGTAAAGAGTCACCCTACTACTGGAATGGCCTGTTTTATTTCATGGCATTCAGAGAGATGGTGGGTCTTTGGGAACTGTAGCTATTTTACAAATAGGGAGTGACTGAGGTCCCAGAATCCCAGATTGTCAGTGCTCAGAGAGCTATAAAGGGGGAGTAGATTGAGCTTTGAGTCAGTGACAAGTTAACAAAAGAAAAGAATGTAACAGGGGAGCGGGCAGACAGGAGGAAGGACTTGCCTCTCCTGCTCATAGCCTCCCCGGGAACTTCCCACTCCCGACCCTGTGCTTTTGAGGAGGAAGGAGAGGATTTCTCTCTCCAAGGCTGTGTTGGGCATGCCAGGCCCCACCCAGTGGGTTTTCTGGGGAAGAGGGGAGGCCCTGGCTGGGTCTGGCCGGGGCACATCCTGGAGGCCGTGGAGCAGCGGGGCGAAGGGGCTTCATCTCCAGGTCTCTGGCCAGGCCCTTGGCCCTGTCCCAGCCCCACAGACCTGCATCTTTGCATGTGGGCAGTTGGCTCCAGAGTCCCCTTGTTGTGAGTGGAGGCTGGAAAGGCTCTGGCAGTTCCTGAGCCTTTAGGGACCCCACTCCCCTGCAGTGCCCAGGTGGGCAGGTGCTGGCTTTGCGGACACAGGGACCGCCCTATGGGGCATGAGGTCCTCCTTCTGGGGTGAACTCCTTGACCTCTGCCCAGCACAACTTCTGGCCTTGGGTGGCCCAGTGTCCCCATGAACTCTGTAAGGTCCTAGGGGGCAGGAGCTCCATGGAAGTGAGAGTCCTGTGAGGATGGGGTCCCTGGGGGTGGAATTCCTATGAGAGTGAGTGTCCCTGGGGGCAGGGGGCAGGAGTTCCCTGGTGATGGGGGTTTTGGGGGCAGTGGGGGTCCAATGAGGGGCATTCCCAGGGTATGGGGGTCCCAGGGGCAGGGCTCCTCAGGCACCATTTCCAGCCAAGGTCAAGTGTCAGGCTATAATCCAGACAGATGCTGATCATGCTGAGCATGATTTGGAGGCATCTTGGATTTTCCTGCAATGCAGATCCCACACCTGGCAGGAGTCGTGAGCTCCCCTCGTCAGGGACAGGGGCGGTGGTGTGGCCACAGTGCTGTGAGTGCAGGTCCCGGAGCTGCTGGAAACCTGGGCAGCCTGTGCCCAACACCTGCAGAGTCTCACAAGGCAGGAAGGGAAAGAAACGTTTACTGAGCATTGATCATGTGCAAGAGACACAACTATCCAGGGAGTAGGAACAATACCTGCCTGTGTTTCCTATTTGAATCTTTTTCCCACATTTTCACGTATTCACATATTTTCTCCAGGGTACCAAGGGTCCAGGGTGCCAGGCCCACACAGGGAATGTGCATATGTGTGTGTGTCAGAGGCAGGGACAGAGCGTGTATTCTAGGAGCTTCCTTATCTTAAATTCCATCAGTTCTTCCCAGTTTACACAATCATTATTATTTTGGGGATGTGGAAATTGAAGCTCAGAAATGTGAGGGGTCTGTGCTGATGAGTGCTCTATTCTATTTTCCCTGCCTGCTGCCCCTCTGACTGCAGCCCTGAGAGGTGACAGCAACAGCCTTGAGAGCCCCTCTGGACCCCTGACCTGCAGGAAGCAGAGTGGGCTCCTTCTCGCCGGAGCTGGGCCTGCCTTCTCCACTGCAAGTTTCTGACATGCAGGAGGCTGCCAGGGTCCCCTGCGAGGTGACTGGCCTGAGCTGTCAGTGTAGCACAGCCTCTGTGCCCCAGGCCGGGTGGTAGCTGTGTTGGAGCACAGCCACAGACATGTCCATGGCACGGTGACATGGGTTGTGGAGGGCACTCATGCATGATTCTGCTCTGTGGGCAAAACCAACTGTGGGCCTCAGGTCCCCCTCCCTGGGCACACCCAGAAGACCGTGCCCACTCCAGCCCTTGGGGGAGGGAATGGAGTCTTAGCTCTCAAAGGCCCCAGGTGGCATGGGTGGAGGTGGGTCTGGAATAATGGCAGGGCCAGATTTGGGAAGGTAGGGGGGTTGGTTTGGGGATGAAAGTCTCTGTAAATGCACATTATTTAAGTCACCCTTGACTTCTCCCATGACACCTCTGCATAGCTTGCCCCTTCAGGCCTCATTTCAGTTGCAGAACCGTTCAGTGCCCAGGTACCCCGGGAAGCTCTGGGGGGCAGTGGGAGGGGAGCCACTGTTTCTGCAGGAGCAGCGCCTCTGGAGGGAAGGGGAGAGGTTTTGGTATGTCCACACCAAACCCCAACACAGAACTGATCAGTTGCTGCTTCTGCACAGTGGCCTCAGAAGAGGCTCCTCTGTGGGTGTCGTGGGAATGTGAGCCTGCCTGTAGCCACCTCGGCCCGACCACTCCGCGAACCAGACCTGGGCAAACGTGGGGTTGGCACCGAAGGCGGCTATCAGAGGTAGCAATGCTTATCCTCGGCAGAGGCTGTCCCAGAGCGGGCCATGGGCCCTGCTGCTGCGGTCACTTAGTGGCAGCTGCTGACCTCGTCCATTGGAGGCTGGGCTTATGGGAGCAGCTCGAGACCTTCATTCCTTGAAATTGCCCACGTGCCATCTGTGAGCCAATTTTCATCATTGAGGAGGTGACTCGTCAGGATTGGCAGAAGTCACATTGCCAAGAGGGGAGGCCTCTAGAACACAGGCTTGGATCTCTGCCAAGCCCTGGCAATTACTGATGGCACCTGGGACAGCCCAGGAGACAATGAGCAGCGTGTGGGCCGAGTGGCTGCACTGTGAACTCGAGGACTCTGGCCACCATCTGAAGAGCAGCTGTGCGGAATTGCTGAGGAAATTGCCTGCTCGGCCTGGCCTGGTTCTGGGGGCCTGGGCACAGCGTGCTCCAAAACAGGGCTTGAGTGATGAGCTAGTGACACTCACACAGGTTGTTTATCACATCCCTGCTCATCATGGGAGGCATTTATTGATTAAATACATTTTGAATTTTACAACTGATGGGATTTTATGCAGTTTTATGACCCCAGTGGGTTAGAAGGACTTTAAGAGACCCTGGGAAAAAAGTAGAATATAAAATAATATAGAGGATCCACTCCTGAAATGATGTGAGAAACTTTGTGAATCAAATAACTATAATGGTGCAGATCACAAAAAAGTAAAACACAAAACCATTAAAAGTCTCTGGAAATTGTCTTAAGGCCACACTGCAAATACAGAAACTTTTATTAAAGAAAATGTGTCAAATCCGGGTAAGAACAGACAGTGTCTGTAGCACTTGAGCTGTGGCTGCTCTGTGGCTCCCTGTCCCAGCTCAGAGTCCCAGCAGACAGAGCTCCCTCTCCCCAGCTCCAATCAGGACATCTTGACACGGTGTCCCCATGCCTGGCCCCAGCTCTGTGGTGCAGGTTTGACCTCCAGGCAGGAGCGAGATGGGGGCTTCAGACAGATCCTTGACAGCCAGGCGCTGGGCGGCTCCCAGCCATCTCAACATCCACCTGGGACAGCAGGCTGTCACTACACAGGATGAGCCCACCCTGTGGGGCAGTCAGAGAAGTTTCCAAAAAAAGTGAGAGCTGATGGATAAGAAGAGTGGACCAGATGGCCGGGGGACTGGATCTGCCTGAAGGGTGCCGAGGAGCGAAGTGGGCTGGCCAGAGGCCGCTGGGTCAGGTCATTTCACAAAAAGTAATGGGAGGTCATGGAAAGGTTGTGTTTAGGGGCATGTGTCACATGACAGGAGCCGCATTTGGGCAGAGGTGAGGGATCTTGAGGGGTCTTGGCCAGGAGGACCAGCCCCGCCTTGCTCCAGGGGTGGGGACTGTGGAAGGGAGCTGGGGGCATCTCTCCAACATGAGCTTCCTCTTGGGGGACGTAGGAGCCCTTGACAGAGAAAGACAACCCATAGGGGACATAGGGTGCAGGCCTAACAGCAGCTCTGGGTGTCCCGTCCCTTCCCCTCCACGGGCATCTGTTTCTTTATGTCTGCAATGAGGTGCTCTGCTGCCTCGTGGCTGGCTGTGCCAACCTCTGCCTCTCCCAGGTGGCTTTTGCTCTATCACCTGTTGATGCAGCATGACCTCTCTCACTGCACAGGAGGACGTTCCATCCTGGCCCCTGCCTGCCAGGGTGTGAGCTCTGTGCCCACCTCTGTTCATGCAGAAGCTGGAAGGCATTTCAAGGCACCGTCTCTTTTTTCTTGAGGCAGAGTCTTGCTCTGTCACCCTGGGTAAAGTGGAGTGACATCATCCAGCTCACTGCAACCTCACACTCCTGGGCTTAAGCAATCCTCCTGTCTCGGCCTCCTGAGTAGCTGGGACTATAGGCACACACCACCATGCCCGGCCAATTTTTCTGTTTTTAGTGGAGATGGGGTCTCACTCTTGCTCAGGCTGGTCTTGAACTCCTGAACTCTAGCAATCCTCCCGCCTGGTCTCCTGGAGGGTGAGGAGCACAGGTGTGAGCCACTGTGCCCAGCCGAAGGCACTGTTTTAAGACAATGGCAGCCCCTTCCCTGGAGGTCCGGCAGGCCCCTCCTTAGAGTCTTTGCTCAGACTGGCCTGCACTCATGTGTCCCAGTCATCGAGGCCAGGCCGCCTGTGACCCGTGTGTCGAGCTTTGGTCAGTGCCTAACACACACCGAGAGCAGAGGTGGCATCCCAGGAGCAGACAAGCCCCGGTACCAGGTAGCAAAAGTGGGGGGCTGAATATTTACTGCTCTGCGGCTGTTATTCACCAGAAAACTGGCTGACTACTCCTGGTGGCGGTTTCCAAGGAAACAAGGTTGAGGAGAGAGCTGAGTGGAAAGAGCGACCTGTTCTTCTTTTTTAAAAAAATCAAATTCAGTTAAAATTGGACCCTTCAACCTGAAATCCAGCTGAAGAGCACCTGGCACATCAGCAGGTGGGTGGGCACAGGCTACTGGGAAGAAGAACGCCCCCGAGGGGTTCCAGCCTTAGCCAAGGACCTGGCCAGGAAGATGAAGGGACGACTGAAGAAGGCAGCCTCAGTGTCTCTGACATACGGTACCAAGCGCACCCGGCCCGGCCCCTGCCCTGGCTCGCTGAGGGGCCGCAGGAAGATCCTCCTCCCCACTCTGCACCCCCAGTTTCCTCAGTTGTACGGCGTGTTGCTGAGGGGGCCTCAGTGAGTCCCAGGCCCTGCCTTTCGTGCTGTCCTCTCTCTGGGAGACAGCCTCCTTCATCTGGAGCCCTCTGTGGCTGCCTTGTCTGACAGCTTTCCCACAAACCATATTCACTGGGGCTTTGGGGCTCTGGGGGTCATGAACACAGAAATGAGACACCAGGCTGGTCACCGACACCTGGGAGATGGTGGTGCTTGGCCACTATTAGGTATTTTATTTTTTTAATTTTTTTTGAGACAGAGTCTCACTCTCTTGCCTGAGCTAGAGTGCCGTGGCGTCAGCCCAGCTCACAGCAACCTCACACTCCTGGGCTTAAGCGATCCTCCTGCCTCAGCCTCCCAGGTAGTTGGGACTATAGGCACACACCACCCTGCTCAGCTAATTTTTTCTCTCTATATATATTTTTTAGTTGTTTGGCTAATCTCTTTCTATTTTTAGTAGAGATGGGGTCTCACTCTTGCTCAGGCTGGTCTTGAACTCCTGAGCTCAAGCAATCCTCCTGCCTTGGCTTATTAGGTTTTCCAACTTTGTTTTTTCTGTCCTTGGCTGTGACAGGGCACGGAGCTCAGAATCAAAGGCGGGAGGGGGACCTGGGCCTTTTGTTCCCACCTTGACCAGAGGTAGCAATCTTCCTCTCGCAGACGGATGTAGCTGTGCACCCTGATTTTGGCACTACCAGCCCAGGATGCTCCTTTGGGTCTCCTTAGCGAGTAAAACACGTCTCCACTCCAGTATATTTCTACTAAAGTCTCTGGGCGCCACCAAGAGCCAGGCACCGCTAGGAGCTTGTGTACCTTTGTAAACTTGCACGCACTCAGGCTCCCTGCAGCGGCCACTGTGTTGGGTTGAGCTCTGTGTCTGCTCATCCTCTGTTGATCCTTGCACCCCACCGCCAACCCCTTCTGTGGATTTGCCTCAAATCGAACACTAGTAAAGGTTGAATGGATCTGGCTGGAGAGGAAGATGTTCCTTGGTTGTGTCTGTGTTCCACATGTTTTGTTTCCAAGCATTTCAGCGCAGAAGGGTGTGAAAGGGACTCTGTTCCGCAGCCGCATCATTTGCTGTGGGGGTGATGCGGCTGGACGGATCACTCCTGTCATTGCTCTCACAGTGCAGGCAGGCATGGCGCTCACCGCAAGCTGTAGTCATGGAAACCTTTGTTATAGGGACTTGCTGCACCATCAGAACACTGTCTGAATTTTACCACCGGAGGACTGTGTTTTCAATTCAGGGACCAGCAACAAATAGATACTGGGTATGATCAAAAAGATCTCTGGGAAACAGACATTCTTTCGGTTACCTAGCACCAATTAGACAAGCGCCTGGCATTGTGAGGGGGAGGGGTCTGTAAAGACGCCCTGTTTGCCCTCCAGGGCTCCCTGTCCTAGAGCCCTGGAGGTGAGTCTTGGGCACAGACACCCCTCCTTGTGGAGGGCAGGAGGCCAGCCCCTAAGAGAGGTGGGAGGGGAGGGGGCTGCGGGAGGGCTGGATCAGGCCACTCCTGGGATGATTGACAGGACTGGATATGCAGAGAAGCAGCTGCAGATAACATTTTAGCTTCAAAGGATACAGAGCAGGAGTGTTTGGAGAGAGGAGGAGAAACTGGCCAGTTCATAATCATCATGGGAGATTTGAACAGATCTCTTTCAGAAATCAAAAGATAAAGTCAGCACACACACAAAAGTAGGGATATACAGGTTTTGAATAGCAAGCTCGATATTATATACATCTAATATTTATCTTCGATCTCTCTATCCATGTATCTATTTTCTCCAAAGAGAAATATTCATTATTTTTGAATAGCATGGGAAATTGACAAAAATTGAAGCGATATTGGCCATATTCTTGTACTTAAAGGCAAAAGAAAAAAATCTTTTCCCTCGGAAATTACAAAAACCCTTCTGTATAATCTTGGATTCAAGAGGAAATAAAAGCAGAAATCACAAACTATTTACAAATCAATAACAATAAAAGCACCAGCCATACATCAA
The DNA here is from genome assembly GCF_040939455.1 of Microcebus murinus. Classification (NCBI taxonomy): domain Eukaryota; kingdom Metazoa; phylum Chordata; class Mammalia; order Primates; family Cheirogaleidae; genus Microcebus; species Microcebus murinus. Next base: position 9,685,995 of record NC_134112.1, on the reverse strand, counting down.
CATACATGAGACACGTTTAACCACACACAGCAGGGGGCAGTATGCACAGTGCCTGGCACCAGCATGGCCAGAACAAGGGCACCTGTCAGTCAGTGGGGAGATAGACATACCCATTGACCAACTGCCAACCACAGTGGCTTAAACAAAGAATGTGCTAGGGAATGTTGATTGGGGAGAACTCCCATAAACCCTCTGTGGCCGTACCCACGTAGAAATTCAGGTGCATCTTTCAGAAAACATGAAGGATTAAAATAGAATTCACCAAGCACTCAAATCAGTGGGCTAGTAAAAAATAGCACCCACTCAAAGAATAAAAGAAAGAAGTAATGATAAAACAAAAATAATGAAATGGAAAATAAACAGAAGATTTGATCAATAAAATAATAAGTTTGTTTTGAAAGACAAAACATGAGATAGACAACCTGAACAGAGTAATGACCATAGAAGATATTGGAAAGTTATTCAAATATTTACTTCTAGAATATGACGACAGGCTCTATGGCTTTATGAGTGGGCTCCACCCTCTCTCCCTATATTATACATAGACTGTTTCAGATCACAGACAAAGACGGAAAGTTCCCCCAGATAATTCAACAAGGCCAACATCATCTTGACCCATTAGAGCTTATTCTGTGGAAGGTGACAGTCCGAGTGTGTAACAGGAAGAAGGCTGGGCAGTGATTCAAGATGTCACCAAGGAAAACCATGGTTGCCCACTGAGGCTTCCACTCAAGGACAAGGGCCTCAACCACTTCCACCCCGCTGGCCACACCTCCTCTTCCTCACCCTCAAGTGAGGTCTGCAGCCCATGGCTTTAAATGTCCATGTCCAGCCTCAGCCACCCTGAGGTCCAGACTCATCTGTCCAACTGCCTGACTGCTGACTCCACTGGCTTCCCCAAGTTGTCACAGCCTGTGGCCAGTGACACAGTCCAAGCCACTTGGACTTCCTGTCCCATTCTCACTATCTCAGAAAACACCAAGGCCCCAGAGACATCCTCCATCCCTCCCTCCTCCATCACCCACCCACCCCTCTGTGCCCTTCCTGCTGTGCCCACCCGCCAGCTGTGGTCTCACCTGGACTCCCTGAGAGCCCCTCTAGCCTCCCCCGCCCTGCATTGCACTCTGCATTCTGCACAGAGGCTGGAGTGGTCTCCTAAGGTGCAAATCCCAGAAGCTGAAGCTTGCAAATGCTCCCCCCATACTCCCCCACTCCTCACCCAGCCCCATCACCTGCCCACCCATCACCCCCTCCTCCTCCAAAAGCTCAACTCTTGCCTTCCCTTTTGGGACATTCAGTTTAGGGTGAGAACTGTAGATCTGCAGCGGTTCTCAAATTGTAGAATCACCCAGGATGTTTGTAAAAAAATACCAACTTTTGGGTGGCTCTGTCTCAGATCAGGAGTGGGCACCTGTCAGGTGGGACCTGGACACCTGGACACCAGCCAAGCTTGACACCTGTGGCCTTCAGGCTTGGTCCAGGGGTCTGAGGCGGCCAAGGGTCCTCAGTCCTAGTTGAGCATTAAAGTCACCTGCCCACACCTGGGTGCCACTCACTGAGATTTTGACTTAATTGGTCTTTGGGGATGGGGCTCCAAATTGGAATTTTTACAAACTCCCTGGGCAGCAATAACATGCAGCTGGGCTGAGAACCTCACTGCTCTAGACCAGTGGTTATCAGACCTGAGCCTTGGAACCCACTAAGGCACTGTTAAAGTGGCAAGTGCTGGGTCTGCCCCAGAGTTAGTGGTCCAGCGGTCCAGGTGGGGCCAAGAATCTGCATTCCTAATAAGCTCCCCAGCAATGTGGTGGTCCACAGACCCCACTTTGCCCAGACCTTCCCATTTCAGGCTTTGGCTCAAACTTGACCTTCTCAGAAAGGCCTGACCACCTTGCCTGGACATGGACATAGTTTCCCAATCTATTGCTACTACAAACAATGCTAAAGGGAATGTCCTCATACATGTTTCTTACACTTAATATAGAAGTATTTCCCCAAGGCTGCTGGGTTGAAAGGAATGCTCCTCTTTTTCCATGGAGACAGCCAAATGTTCCACAAAAAAAGGTAAGTTAATTTATAGTCTAGCCAGGACCCTTTCAACACATCCTTACCAAGTGTAGCTTATTACATTACTAAAAAAGAGTAACCAAAGAACAAAACCACTAAACAAAGTGAAGTCATTATGGACCAATGATAAGAGTGTTTCATAAAATCAGAATAATGAGTCCAATTCTGGGGGTCTGAGGTTCTAAATAAAAACCATAAAAAGGTTATCAAAGTGATGTGTGTTTGTTGTAGATCATTTGGAAAACTCAGAGAAGCAAAAAGAATCTAGGAATAATAATTGTAGTTCTGTGGTCCAGAGACACAGAACTATTAATGAGCCTTTGCCTCTCCAATGGAGATATAAATGTATTGTGAACGTCTTTCCAGTTGGTGAGTTAATATTACAAGATCATTTTAAACAGTTATATAACATTTCATCATAGGATTGTGCCTTAATTTATTTGAGATTTTTCTACCATCACAGTTCAGAGTCGTGTTTAAGTGTTTAGTCCCCTTTGCAATGTGATGTTGACTTCTGATGATGCCACATATACCTGCTTCATGTTCTTGGGATGCTTTTAGGGCTGTTAGCTGGTAGGTGGTGACCACACATTGGTGAGCTTCCATCCACCTATGTTATGAGGCCTCAGGCCCTGGGCCTGGGGGCTCTGCGTAGTTGACCCCTGCCCAGGCTGTTGGTGTGGTCAGAAATTCAGACCATGCCCAGCCCATGGGAACACAGGACACACGCAACACACAAGCCATGTGGTGCAGAGCAGGGGAGAATCCAGGTAAAGGAACCACCTGGGTACAGGTGCTCAGCTGTGAGCCAGTCCTTGGTGGGTGAGGGCAAGCAAAGGGCTGTTGACCCAAAAAAATGATCGAGGGAAAAAAATCAATGGAGGTTTATTAAGCCGAGATTTTGAGGACACCCGGAAAAACACAAAACTGAACAGCACGGCAGGCAAGCTGTGGCTATTCTTCTGAAGGGAGTTTGGAAGCTTTAGCAGTTTAAAGGCACACAGAGAGAAGGCCAAAGGCGGGTGGGGGCAGGGCTGATGAGGTAGTGGTTACATTCGGGAGTGAAAGAAGCAAGTATGTAGATATCCCTGGGTGGGTGGAAGAATGTCTGATTCTGTGTGTCCCCAGTTCTGTTACCCGTGAGATAAACTTGTAATTCATTATTAGTGTGGAATGAACAGGCGACTTTGATTTCCTTTTTCTTTTCTGAGACAGAGTCTCACTCTCTTGCCTGGGATAGAGTGCCGTGACGTCAGCCTAGCTCACTGCAACCTCAAACTCCTGGGCTCAAGCGATCCTCCTTCCTTGGCCTCCCGAGTAGTTGGGACTACAGGCACACGCCACTGTGCCTGGCTAATTTTTTCTATTTTTAGTTGCTTTGGAAATTTCTTTCTATTTATAGTAGAGATGGGGTCTTGTTCTTGCTCAGGCTGGTTTCAAACTCCTGAGCTCAAGCAATCCTCTCAACTTGGCCTCCCAGAGTGCTAGGATTACAGGCGGGAGCCACCACACCCGCCTGATTTCCTTTTTACAGGGCTCCATTCAGCAGAGCAGCAGGGCAGCCAGTGGGAAGGTGAATTAGGTTACAAAGGACCTTAATTGCTGGGTTCAAAGTTTGTGCTTCCTACTACTATGGTGGTTAAGCTATCGATAGCATGTGAGCTGCAACTGTCAGGTTTTAGACTGAAATGTCCATTCTTGGCGTGCTCATGGCCAAAGAATGACCAGACACGCCAAGGTTAGGCAAGCATGAAAATGAGGTTTATTGAGGAAAGAAAGATAGGATTATAGGGCAAGAGCAAGACATAGGTTTACAGAGCATGATACATGTGCCACAGATGACAACCGGACCCATTGTTACAGCAAAGGGGAAGCCAACGGAAAGGCAAAGAGAGCCTGATTGTGGTCTGGGTCTTGTTTTACGGTGTCTGGATAGGGACCTCCCGTGGTTCAAATGTCGCCATAGAACCACTTTGATTGGACAGTTGGGGACCTGCATGACCTGAGTCTTACTCTCTCTCTCTGTGTGTGTGTGTGTGTGTGTATTCTAGGTCACTTTCTGGAGTTTATGGTTCCCATGTAGCTTGGCCCGTGGGCTAGAGAGTCCTCTGCATTCTTTTGCAGCTGGTGCACCAAGTTCTGATTGGCAAATTCGTAGGGTAGTCCCTCATCCCCCAGGTATGGAGAGTCAGGGTTGGGCAGGACCAAGATGGGGGCAATAGCACCCACTTTTGTCCCTAGACCCAGAATCCCTCACTATCTACCTAACACAACCTGTACCAATTCCTCCTCCTAGAAGCCTCTGTCCAGCAGAGGCCCTGCCTCTAGTCCCCACTCAGCTCCTCCTGCCCCTGCTGGGCTGTGACCCCGTGGGCAGGGAGCCCTTCATTCCTCATCTCTAGGTGTAACTGGGGAGTGGGGCATGGGAGGTACTGGGGGCCATGGGGAGGAGTGAGTGGATTTCTCACAGATCCCTGTGAATCAAGCCTGATAAATTTATTTTATCTATTTTATTTTTTGTGTTTAATTAAGCCTAGTAAATTTAGGATTTTTTCTTTTTTTTGAGATGGAGTCTTACTCTGTTGCTAGAGTGCAGTGGCATCACTGCACCTCACTGCAACCTCAAATTCCAGGGCTCAAGCGATTCTTTGGAGTAGCTGAGACTACAGGTGTGTGCTACCATGCCTACCTAATTTGTCTGGTTTTTGTAGAGATGGGGGTCTCACTCTTGCTCAGGCTGGTCTTGAACTCCTGAGCTCAAGCGATCCTCCTGCTTCAGCCTCCCAGAGTGTTAGGATTACAGGTGTGAGCCACCATGCCCGGCCTAAATCTAAGATTTAATCTCTCTTTTCTTAATGAGGATTTCAAAATACTTAAACTTAACACACTTTTTGATGCACAAGTAATTACCATAGTTGCTTGTTTCTTTGTAATCCTTATCAGTATAGAAATAAAATGCTGATGTATTTTGTTTAACTAAATGGACATGCCTATTTCAGTTTTTCTATTTTATAAGCAATACACATTCATTCTAGAAAATTATAAAAATGGAAATATACACCAGGAAATAAAAATTGTCTGTAATCTCACTACCCAAAGATGACACCATATACATAAATATTCTCTCCTTTCTCATCTATTCATCTGTTGTTACAGAACAAACCCAAACTCTGTAAAATAACTTAAAGAGGTTTATTCTAAGCAGAATATGAGTGACCACAGCCCAGGAAATGTGTCTCAAGAAGTCCTGAGAAAGTGTCCTTGAGGTGGCCAGGTTATAGTTTGGTTTTATACATTTTAGGGAGATAGGAATTTATGACCTTGCATGCATAAATCAGTGCATGGAAGGTATGCATTGGTTTGGCCTGGAAAGGTGGGATATCTCCAAGCAGGGGCTTATTACATTATAGGTTATAGGTAGGTTTGGAGATTCTTTGATTTGTAATTGGTTAAACAAATAAACCTTTCTCTAAAGGCTTGGAATCAGTGCAAAGGAATGTTTTAAGATAAGGAAGTCTGTTATTCACAGAGTAAGACACAATAAACTGACTCAAAGTGATCTGTTAAGCAAACTGATGGCTTGTAGGCATGACTTAACCTTTGCCTTGCATGGCCTTAGGTCCTGTTTGCAATTAGTCTAAACTCCAGAATGGAGGGGGTATAATTAGATGTGCCCAACCTCTCTTCCCTTCATGGCTGGGAACTCAGTTTTAAGGTTTTTCTGGGGTTCCCTTGGCCAATTCAGTCAGCAGGGGAGCTTAGGATTAAATTTTATATTTCTATCTATCTATCTATCTATCTATCTATCTATCTATCTATCTATCTATCTATCTATCATCTATCTATTCCACCTATTATCTATCATCATTATCTATTATATCTATACATCTGTCATCATCATCACTGTGCCTCTCTGCTTTTACTTCCTTAACAATATATCAGGATAGATGTGCTATACAAGAGAACTGGATCCTGTGCCAGAATTCTGAAACCTGGGAGTGAGACAGTCCCTGCCTCTCCTGGAAAAAGTAAGAGACCAGCCTGAGCAACATAGTGAGACCCCCATCTATACAAAAAGTAGAACAATTATCCAGGAGTGGTGGTGCACACCCACAGTCCCAGCTACACAGGTGGCTCACTTGAGCCAGGAGTTCGAGGTTATAGTGAGCTATGATTGCATCACTGTACTCCATCCTGGGTGATAGAGCTAGATGCTGTCTCATTAAAAAAAATCATTGTATATTACCATGTGCTCAGAAAAAAGGAGAGAATTCATATAAACATGGAAAACAAAATTCAACAGCCATTCATCATAAAAAACTACTTGTAGTTTCAGCAAACTGCAAATAGAAGGCACATCCCATACTCATGGTGGAAAGCAAAGGGAGTCGTCTCCGTGGATTGTAGGGCAAGAGGTTGCAGGCTGAACCAGTCTGGGGAGCTGGCAGACATCATCCATCACCAGGCCTGTCCCCATGGTGGAGGTTGCCCTGGGTTGGCCAGTCATTTAGGGACCCTGGCCATGACCATGGCCCCATCCCTTCCCTGTACTTGGCTTTGCACTCCCCAATCAACTTGAAGAACCTATGTCAGCTCCACCTAGACTTTCCCTGAGGGCTGGATTGTGCTAGTCTCAGGTCAGGGCACCCAGGCTGTCTGATTTGTCACTGTGAATAAACCCACTGGCCCCTGCATCCATCTCCGTGGGCTTCGTGGCATGACTTGACTCCTGCACATCAAGTATCTGCACCTGCTGACCATGTCAGCGACCATTCTGCAACCCCACCCACCCACAGGTTGAGTCTACATAGGCAGAAATAATCTGGTCGATTTTTCAGGGAACTGTCCCTACCACCCCAAACTGAAATGTTCTGGAAGGTTTGCAGGGCGTGTCCCACCTGAGTGTGACTCAGATCTGACTTCCATGCTCATTTCCTGCCCTGAGATCTCCTGTGTTCAAATGCGTCCTTCATGCGCAGCTGAAGCCGGCCTCTGGAAACACGAGTCTCTGGATGCCACACCCCTGCTTAGAGGATCCCTCTGGCCGACAAAGGGAAGTCCGTATCCGGAGCGTGGCCCAGATTGCGGTGTGACCAGCCGGCCTTCCTCTCCACGCCAGCCCTGGCCAGCTCCAGCCCTCCTGCTCCCACGTGTGGGTGCTCTCTGGGGCTGGCCCCCACCCACCATCCCCATCCTCCTCCCCAGTTCCAGCTGCTCATCTCCCTGGAAGCCCCCCGTGGAGACTCCTCCTGCCTCTCCAGGGCTGCTATGTCATCAGCTCCAGCTCAGCATATCTTGTCATTAACGACCTGTTGGCGACATCTGTGTCCCCACCAATAGTCACCGCAGCCAGCAGTGAGCTCCCGGTATGCCTCAGGTGCTGCTGTACACATGTGTGCACTTAACTCATCAATCCTCACGGAAACACAAGGCAGATTCCCACTCCTACCTCCAGTGTGATGAGGCTGCCACCTGACCAGAGCCCCTAGAGGATGCGCTTCTGGAGAGATTAAGTTCTGTATTTCCAGCAACTAGTCTAAGACACAAAGTGGGTGCTCAGTAAACACCTGTGGGCAGGATGCCGGGTGAGTTTTCCTATGTGTGATCGCTCTTCCCAACCCTGCGAGCTAGGAGGGGCTGTCTCCACTTAGGCCCAGGCGGATTCGAGCCCTGCTCCTTCTAGGGTTGGACGCTTTTCAGAAAACACGCAGCCTCCTTTCTCATCTCATTTAAAGTCTTCTGGGTTAGCTTTCCCCAGCCATCCCATTTCTGGTGTTCAGAGCAGAATGTCCACCCCCACTGCCAGTTTGAGGGCAAGTCTGTGCAGCCGCCGTGTCTGCTCTTGCTGCTGCATGGGGGGCCAGCCGGCCTTGTGATGCTCTTCAGGGCTCAGCTCTTCTCTGGGGGGGGGGGCGGGCTGCCCTGAGGCTGCTGCCTCGCCTCCTTTCATCTCCAGCGGGGCCCCTGGCTGACCAGCGGGGCTCCATCTGAAAAGGCAACCTGCTGCTGTTCCAAGGCCAAAGAGCCCCAGATTGCCAGGGCTACAAGGGCATTTGTTGATGGCTAGTTGACTCAACCCCACCCCATATGCTGTAGGTGGGGAGGTGCAAACTGGGGCCCGGGAAGGCCAGGGACTCGCCAATGCCACATCTTTAAATCCATTATGATTTTTAAAGAGTGCCCGTCTGGGATGGTCTGAGTTAGCGCTCCAATGACACGTGCACCACAGGATGTTGGCTCATGGGGGGTCGAGGAAGCTGGGAGTGTGGGGTCCAGTTTCCATTGGGTGACACCTTAGATGTGCATGCTGGGAGGTGTGTGAGCTCAGGGTGTCACGGGTGCACGGGGCAGAGATCAGGAGGTGGTCACCCAGGGCACTGTGGCCCTGCACTCTGGCAGAGTGACAGCCAGGCATTCTAGGCAGCAGGCGCTCCTCTCCTCTCTGTGAGCGGGGCCGGCTCTCTGAAAGGAGGCCGCAGAGGGCCGAGTTCTCCAGCCCCGAGGGCCGAGGCAGGGCTCCTCACCTGTACCCTTGACCGAACCAGGGAACGGCCCCTGGCAGCTCACCCACGTGTCAAAGGGTGGCCAGGACACTCCTGTATCCTAAGTTTCTGGAGCCAACGAATGAGGTGCCAAAGCCTGTGCCTTCTAGCTCTGCTTGCCTGGCCGCCTGGTGCCCGCAGGCCCCGGCTTGGCTTGCCAGCTCCGCCCAGGCCCTTCCTCCTCCCTGCAGTCCCTGTCCGCTGCTCCCCCAGACTGCGGCGGGTCTTCCAGCAAACTCCCCACCATGGGGCCCCTCTCCCCCATTCCCCCTGTGATGAGCTGCCTGCCAGGAGGACGGCTGGGGGCTGTGTCTAATCCGTCTCCGAGCCCGAAGGGCCTGGCACACGCCCTTCCTGGTGTGCCGTCCCCGAGCGTCTGAGGAACACGTGAACCGACTTTCCAAAGGCAGCGAGGACGTCCCCAGCTGCTCACAGCTCTTCCTCTTCTCAAGTAAGTTATTTTAAGTCATAAAGCAATCTACAGACATGGAAATGATAAGGGAGCTACATTTTTCTCTAACACAAAGTAGAAATCTGACCCCTTTTGTCGCAGCAATTGGCATTTTGCATGGGCCCGGCACAGAACAGCTGCTCGTGTGTGCGTGGGGTGTGTCCCTAGGGAGGACTCGGGGCAGCGGCAGGTGTAAACACTCGGAGTTGCCCGCAGACAGCTGGTAGCCGATGGAACGAGACCCAGACACAGAGCAAGCAGCAGGGACGAGAACGCAAAAGAACTCGGAGGCCAGAAGAGGAATTCGCGCTGGAGCAGACCCAGGCGGTTTCAATAACTCTGATAGGGAAGAAATCTCACCCTACGTTTCCTGTGGTTTTTGAAAATGATCTTGGTTATGTTAACTGTGTGGTGAACTGCACAGAGCTCAGCTCACAGCGTGGATTTGTACTGGGGACGTTTTTGTTGTTTTCATATGAGCCAAATTAAAGGGCTCTTACGGGAAGCATCCAGAACCTTGGGCAGGTGGGAAGGGGCTGTCTGATGGCTGCAGGCAAGATTCTGGTACCTAGACGGGGCGGGCAAGGTGAGTGTCTCCTGACCCTTACTGGTTGGGACTCCATAATGCTTGTTCCAGAAGGACTTCTGGCCAATCTGTGCCTTTCTGGCTTGGCTGCCTTCACTTGTAGTGTCTGGGTGGTCGCCCATGTGGGGCCATGTGCCTGAACCCCGAGCTCTTCCAAAACCTCGCTGTCCTGGGGAGCAGCAGCCCACTCATGGGAACAGGGGTTGGTAGAGGAGGAGCTGACCATCTTGGCTAGGGACCTAGCCTGCCACCTTCCCCAAAAGAGGCAGCAGGAGGAAGACCAGTGTGTCTGCACACTGAGAGTCCCAGCTCTAGTTCAGGGTACACTTTGCTCTCCAGGGCTGGGGAGGTTGAGGCTCAGGACGCTATAGTGTGGCCACAGCTGTTGCAAGAAATCTCTGTCGGATATTTGGCTTGAGAGAGAAGGAAGCTTGGAAATCAAGGGGAGTGGTATTCACAAAGACTAGAACTGAATTCCAAGATCTTTTCAGACTAACTAAAAGACTGCTGAGATTTGCACTGTGAGACTCCCCAGCCCAGGCTGAAGTGTACTCGAGGACAGGAACAATGTGAAGAAACTAAAAGACTCAGAAAGTTCTGTGGGCTTTCTTGGAAATGGAAACTCGACTCTATACAAGAGAAACTGAAACCAAGAGCAGCACTCAGCATGCTACACAAGTGTCATGAGAGCAAACATACCTGTCCAGGTGAGCAAGAGCTGCATGTGGATGAAGCCTCAGGGCGTGCCTGGTGGGGCACAGGCTCCTCAGCCTCAAGGGGGCTTAAAATAGCCGGAGAAAACCAAGTCACACCCAGCCCCTGCCCTGCCTCACCCTGACTCCCTGCTCTTGCTCCTTTAATGCCACTGTCGATATGGCTGATTTCACCTCTTTATTTTCTCTCTCATGGCTGCAATATTCCTTTTTCCTCCTTTATTATGTAGTTTGGTCTTACATGGATATTTTTTATATAGCATTTAAACTCCTTGAATGATTTTTAAAAGTATATTTTTTGAGTTATTAGTGGTTTCTCTAGGGCTTACATACACACTTTAACATGGACTCTATTTAAGATTTCTACTAGCTTATTTTCAATAAGGTATAGAAACTTACTCCTATACAGCTTCCTTCCTTCTCCTCTTTTTGTGCTATTATTGTTATACATATTACATCAATATATGATATTAATACAAACCCAGCAATACTTAGGTGTAATTATTGCTTTATATGATCTCATGTCTTTAAAAAAAAGCTAAAGGACAAAAGAATACAAGTGTACTTATAGAGTTTTTAAAAAATAAACTAATAAACATTATTAGTTACTGTTTCTGGTTCTTTTCATTCCCTCTTATGGATTTGAGCTACTATTTGCTCTTCTTTCCTTATACCACTATAATTTCATCCATGCCTTCCCTTGTATTGTTATTGTCAAATACATTACATTATTTTTGCTCTAGGCCCAATAATACAATTTTATAGGTATTACTTTAAGCAATTTCCTTTTATATTAGCTAAGAGAAGACATAGAAAAAAAATTTAATTGGGCTGTGTTGCATCATTACCTACATCATTACCTTTACCAGAGCTCTTTGATTTTTCCTGTGTATTCAGACTAGTTTCTGGTGTCACTTCCTTTTAGTCTGAAGGAATTTCCTATTTCCTGTAAGGTCGTTCTGCTAGCAAGAAATTTCCTTAGTTTTGTTTATCTTGGATGTCTGCATTTGACTTTCATTTTTGAAAGATGGTTTTGCTTGATATAGAATTCTTGGTCAGCAGTTTTTTTCCCCCCAGTACTTTGAGTGTGTCACCCCATTGCTTTCTGGTCCCCATTTTTTTTTTGTTTGTTTGTTTCTTTTTTACTTTGAGATAGGGTCTTGCTTTGTCACCCAAACTGTTGTGCAGTGTCATGATCATAGCTCACTGCAACCTTGAACCCCTGGGCTCAGGAGATCCTCCTGCCTCAGCCTTCCCAATAGCTGGGACTATAGGTATGCACCACAATGCCTGGCTAATTTTGTTTATTTTTTGTGGAGACAGAATCTTATTGTGTTGTCCAGGCTTGTCTCAAACTCTTGGCCTCAAGCAATCCTCCCACCTTGGCCTTCCAAATTGCTGGATTACAGTTGTGAGCCACTATGCCTGGCCTGGAAAGACTTTTGTCATAAACCATTGTCTGCTCAGCAGTCTCAACAGACTTTGCCCCAGACCATTGTATGTTCTTCAAACTCATTGACTTCTCCATAGTAGTAATTTAGTGCCTATAGACAGAATTACTCCTCTTCCCTCTTCCATAACTTGTTTTGTTGGGATCCAAGCCCATGTTCTTTCTATAACCTCAAGATGGTATATAACATTTTACACCCCCTTGGGGGTTGGGTCTTCATTCTAAAGGTTCCTGTGTCACATAAAAGTTGATCAACTAAATTTGTCTTTTCTCCAATGGATCTGCCTTTTGTGAATTTATTTTTCAGTGAAACTTCAGAGGGTGAAGGGGAAATTTTTCCTTCATCCCTACATTTATGACAAATCATTTTTCACTTGATATTTTTAAGATTTTCTCTTTGTCTTGAAATGTTGAAACAGTTTGCTTATGATGTACCTAAATGTAGGTCTCTTAGCTTTTATCTTATTTGAAGTCTGTTAAACTTCTTACACAAGTAAATTAATGTTTTTCATTAAACTTGGGAAGTTTTAGCCATTATTTCTTCAAGTAATATTTCTGGAACTTTACCTCTCTCTTCTCTTTCTTGTATTTCTATTACATGTATATTGATGTGCTTGATGGTGTTCCACATTTCTCTTAGGCTTCATTTTTCTTCATTCTTTTTTCTTTCTGTTCTTTAGATTGCATGAACTGTATTGATCTATTTTCAAGCTCATTAATTTTTTTCTCTGTCAACTCAACTATACTGTTAAATTTCTATTGAATTTTCATTTCGGTTATTGTACTGTTCAACTCCAGAGCTTCCATTTGGCTTTTTTTTTTTTTTTCTTTGAGACAGAGTCTCACTTTGTTGTCCAGGCTAGAGTGAGTGCCGTGGCTTCAGCCTGGCTCACAGTAACCTCAAACTCCTGGGCTTAAGCGATCCTACTGCCTCAGCCTCCCGAGTAGCTGGGACTACAGGCATGTGCCACCACGCCCGGCTAATTTTTTTTTATATATATATCAGTTGGCCAATTAATTTTCTTTCTATTTATAGTAGAGACGGGGTCTTGCTCTTGCTCAGGCTGGTTTCGAATTCCTGACCTTGAGCAATCCGCCCGCCTCGGCCTCTCAGAGAGCTAGGATTACAGGCATGAGCCACTGTGCCTGGCCTCCATTTGGCTCTTTTTATCTTTACAAATTATTTATATTTTCTATCTCTTCATTAACATTCTTTATTTGATGAGTCATTGTTATTATACCTGCCTTTAATTCTTTAAACAAGAATGAAACCTTTTTGGTTTTTGAATATTTATAATAGCTTCTTTGAAGTTTTTGTCTGTTAATTTTTTTTTTTTTTTTTTTGAGACAGAGTCTCACTCTGTTGCCCAGGCTAGAGTGAGTGCTGTGGCATCAGGCTAGTTCACAGCAACCTCAAACTCCTGGGCTCAAGCAATCCTTCTGCCTCAGCCTCCCGAGTAGCTGGGACTACAGGCATGCGCCACCATGCCTGGCTAATTTTTTCTATATATATTAGTTGGCCAATTAATTTCTTTCTACTTATAGTAGAGATGGGGTCTTGCTCTTGCTCAGGGTGGTTTCGAACTCCTGACCTCGAACAATCCGCCCGCCTCAGCCTCCCAGAGTGCTAGGATTACAGGCGTGAGCCACCGCGCCCGGCCTTGTCTGTTAATTTCAACATCTGTGACTCCTTAAAGGCAAAGGCAGTTTCTGTTGCCTTTTTCTCCTCAATCCCCACTGAGTATGCATTGTATTTTCCTGTTTCTTTATGTTTCATATTTCTTTTGTAAACAATTGGACATTTTAGATAATCATTGTAGCCACTCTAGATACTGATCCCTATTCCTCAGGAGTTTGTTGTTTTCTGGTCATCTTGTTCATTTGTTTAGTGACTTAGCTGGACTATTTTAGTGATGTCTATATCTCCTGAAGTGTGTAGTTCTGATTTAGCTTCCTAGAAGGCACAGCCTTGAGCATCACCTGACCTCTCCTCCCATAGAGTTGACAATGGTGTCAGTTGGACTCCCTTTGACTATTTCCCTGACATCCCTGTTGGACTTCTCTAGTACCACATCCAGGTGTTATCCTCTACTAATTGTTAGCTGACTGCTCTTCTTTTATTATCAATCCTGAAGCATAAATTGTTTCACAGTCTTATCCAATTAGTGTCTTGCTGCATAGCATGGCTTTCTTGGGGTTAGTCTTTGAGACTTGCTTCAATCCCAAGAAGGCTCCTCTAAGCTGCTTCTTTCCCTGCTTCTGTCAGATTTCTAGGTGGTCCCATTTTACTTGTTGCTATCATGGAGCTATCAGCCTTGTCTTAATTACACACCATGAAAACCTCAATTATCTTTGATAGTGCCCTTAGGCTTGAACTTCCCCATGCCCTGTTCTAGATAAAGTCAGTTCCTTTGGGGAGACTAGTTTTTGAACTCTCTGTCCTTCTTGATTTTCTCTCTCTGAGAAGACTCTGTGCCACTGCTCTGAGCCTGGGGGTCAGGAGGCTTGCTTCTCTTGAAGTAGCACCCCTGCTCCATACTTGTGATGATGGGCATAGGCAGTAGTGTCTGGTCTTCCTGGCTTGCCTCTCTGGGCATTGAACCTCTGCCCGACAGGAGATCTGGGTTGAGGATGATTGGGCCCAGCATTCTCAGTCTGCTTCACCTGAGTAAAGCTTCTGTCTCATGAATAGGGGTAGGTGGAAGAAGGGATCCCCAGAGTTCTCAGCCACATTTGCCTGGATTAAAGCTTCTTCAACAAAGAGCTGGGGTAGCGGGAATGAGACATGTTGGTGGCCTGTCTCCTCCCCCAGGGGATAATGATAGCCCTAGATTGGGACGTGGGAGGACATAAAGTCCTGTCTTCTTGACTGCATTTGTCCAGAGTATGGGTTCCATCACAATGAGCTCTGGGGAAGGGCTGGTGAGGGAGTGGGCTGGTAGTATCTTTATTCTTCTCACTGAGCTTTAGCAGACTCTCCTGAATAAATGTTTCTCCATTTTCTCTATGTCCTTAGGATAATGTCCAGAGAGTTTAAATGATATTTTGTTTAAATTGTTTCCATCAGTTATTGTTATTTTTCTGAGAGGAGGGTCTGTGGAGCCTCCCATGCCACCACCCCGGAAGTGCTTGCCTTTGTTTCTGGAAGATATTTTCAGTGGGTACAGAAGTCTAAGTTTACATTTTTCTGTGTGTGGTGCTTTAAAGATATAGCCTCACTACCTTCTTGCTTGCCTTATTTCTTGCTATCACGCTAGCCTTCCTTTCTTTCTGTATTTCTTGTCATTTTCCTCTTGCTATTTTCAAGATTTTCTCATTGTAAGCATTTTGATTATAATATGGCTTTCTATGTTTTTCATGTTTCTTTGGAGTTTATTAATTTTTTGAATCTGTGAGTTTATAATTTTCATTAAATTTAGAGGAAATTTGGCTATTATTTCTTCACACATTTTTTTTCTGTCCACATTTCTATATCCTCTTGATTTTGGCACTCTAACTCCGTATCTACTCGGCCACTTGAAGCTGTTCCCCAGCTCACTGGAGCTTTGTTCATGTTTTTGAGTATTTTTCTCCATGCATGTACTCCATTCTTTTTTTTGGGGGGGGGGAGATGTGGTCTCACTCTGTTGCTCAGGCTGGTCATAAACTCCTGAACTCAAACAAGCTTCCCACCTCAGCCTCCCAAGTAGCTGGGACTCCAGGCGAATGCCACTGTGCCCTGGCCTGTGATGATTATTCTTAACTTCAGACTCAAGGGGGACCCTTTGCAGATCTTCAGAGCCCCCTCTGTGCAGCTGCACCCTACCTTGTAATACGTCCTGAAAACTCGAGACCTGAGTCTCTCAGCTGCCTGTCTTCTTCTGAGACACCAGCCCGGCCATTATAGGGCAAGTCTTGCTTGTTTCCCAGCCCTCAGTGATCATTGTTTTTTATTATTTGATGTCCAATATTTTAAAATTTCTGTCTTTTATAATCTGCCCCTCCTTCCCTCCTTCTCTCCCTCCCTTCCTTTCTGTATCTTTCCCCCTCAGACTGGAAGGTAACTGCAGTTCCTGCCGCTGCCCTTGACCTGCAGCATCCATCCCGACCTCATAGTCTGCTCTTTCACCCTCATTTCCTGCAGTGTCTCCCTTCTTAGGGAGCGGATGCATCTTTTATTTAACTCTCTAGCCCAGAACTGGAGAATCGCACGTGACTCCTCCCTCTCCCACATTCCCCAGCGTTCAGTCCCCAAAGCCTGTCATTTCCACAGCTTTAACCCTCCCTTTCTTTGTTCCCTCTGCGCCGTCGTCTCTTGTCTGGATTATCAAGTTCTCCGATTCTCCCTTCTCAACCCTTCGCATCTGTAACAAGGCTTTTCCTCCTCGTGTGTCCAGCAAGGACACGTTCACGTGCCAACTCGACTAAGGGAGAAACAGAAGTCACTCTGATCCGTGTCTTTTCTGCCAAGCCCATTACCTAGGACATTGTAGGCGTCAGTGGAGATTTTCTTTGTTGAAATGACTTTTACGCATATGAAAAGATATTTGACCTCATCAAAATAAGAAATATACAATTTAAACTGTGTGAAGATGCCATGGCTCTTCACTGATCAGATTGGCAGGACTGCAGAGGTGCGGCACTCCGCTGTGTGGGAGGATGTGTGTGAGGAGAAAGGCAGGTGCATTGTTGCTGCGGGGCGTGTAAATTGCTACAGTGTTGTGGAGGGCAGTTTGGCGACATCTATCAACCAAAATTGGAAATGCATGTATCTTTGACTTGTTAGTTCACTTGAAGAAATTCATCTTCCTAATCTACCTGTACATACATATCTGTAATGATATTTACTGCAGCAAACGCTTGAGAGCAACTTAAAGGTTTGGGAACAGAATATTAGTTAAACACAATGTGGTCCTTTCAATGTGTATTGAGTGGGGATGGCCTTCCAGGTATGTTATCAGGTGACAAGATCCAGGTGCAGGGCACTGTGTGCTTCACAGCCGCTCATGGCCCCACTCAGGGACAGGGACAGGTGCCAGGGGACAGGCATGGAAAGAACACTGACTTAATGAGATGCCTTCTTGTAGTCTCTGAGTATTGAACCGTGCACATGTGTTACCTATTCCAAAAGTAATATTTAAAAATGTGTGCTGAATACTACTGCATTCCCCTCCACGACCCCTCCCCTATTGCTATACGCAATCCATCTTCGGACCCTACTGATTCTGCCATGTGAATTTTTGTCAAATATGTTCTCACCTTCTCTCCATCCTCTTTTCCATTTCTGCCTCCTGCCCTCCTGCGAGGCCCGGTTTGAAGCCCTCCTCATGTGTGCAGTCTCCCTGACCACCTCCCACCAGTATGAGTTCTGTTCTAGACAGGTTAGGTTTGGGGTCCCTGGGGTACATATCTAAAATCCGGAACCCAGGTAAGAGAATTTGGACTGAAGATCTAGATTTGGGAGTCATTAGGTGCACTGTGTGGCACATTCTTGAGCATGAGTTGGTGGGCGGCTACCAGAAATGATAGGAGTTTTGACTGGGACTGAGGATTGGAACCTGCTGTTTTTGCTTTACAGATTCTAACACCTCAGGAAGAACCTGCTGTTTTTGGAATAGCGTCTAGTTGTCAGGTGGAGCTGCTCCCAGGCCTTCAGTTTGCTATCAGGCTTCCAAACAGCTGCAGGAGCTATAGAAACACAGGCAGTTATGTTTTAGCAGCATTTCCTCTTCCCGCCCAGTGACCTCCCCTAAAGTTAAAGGATGTCATCCAGAAATCCTCTCCCATGCCTGGCACTGCACAGGACTTGGCAGAGAGGAAGGCCACTTGGGGGAGCTGTGTTGCCACCCATGGTCTCCCGGGACGTGCCCGGGAACTTACACTCGAGAAGTGTGTCTCCTCATGACACAACTGCTCCACGATCCCCGCTGAGCTCTCCTGGTTTGGACGTAGGGAGAAAGGGGGCCTGGGAGGGGGGTGGTGTTTATGGGTCAAGGTGGAGCCGTTCTGAGTATGAACTTTAAACAGAAAACCTGCCAAGTTTGTCCTGGATGTCTACTGTCACTTCATGTAACGGTCATTGTTTCTGCCCTCAGAATAAACAGAGGCTCTGAGATCCGACACATCAGAACTCAGAGAACACATCAGAACTCCTGGCTGGATCAGCCTAGTCCTTCCCCGCTTTCTTTCCTGGCTGGGAGAGAACCCCCAGGCGGGTGGAGTAGCATTTATCTAAACCCCACTGAACCACTAGACAGGGAACATAAAGGAACAAAGAGAATAAAAGAGGAACAACAGCCAAGGAGAGAGGTCAGCAAAATTTGGGAGACTTGCAAAGCAGAGGGAAGTGAGACCCACAAACCTGGGTGAGCCATTTGGGAGCAAGCCATGGGACCACAAGGAGTGAGGACACGGTGAGACCACCAACACCCCGAGTCTCTGTTCTACAGCACACGAGACCCGCCAGGGATGGGAGGGGAGGCCCTGCTACTTTCCCTGAACGTCTTCTAGAAGGTTCCATCCCTCCAGGCACAGACTGGACAATTCCCCCCTAGAAAAACTGACAGGCTTAGAGGACAGAGCCATGGCCGCTGACCACTGGGGCCCCTGGGAGGCCATGGCCACGTCTGACCACTGTTATCCTGGGCACATGGGTAGCCAGGCCCTGAATGCAGCCTCCCGCGCAGCCTCCAGTCAGCGCTGTCATGTTTTCCTTGTGAGTGTTCACGCGCAGCGGAGGGCCAGCCGGCTTTCAGGGCCAGTCTCCAACTGAAGGACAGAGGCCGAACCGACACGCAGCTGGAAGGAGCTGGGGCTCGAGAGGAGAGAAACTCAGACAGCAGCTGCGGCCCCAGACTTACTGTCCTCAGGGGGGCAGGAGAGGACGTTGCGTGCAGACAGGCTGGTGGAGGCCTCAGACGAGGAGCCCCGAGGACAAGAGCGAGATCACAGGAATAAAATGCGAGGGAGAGCGACAATGTCCAGTTGTGCGGTCGAGCTCGAAAGTTCTCCCTTTCAGGGCTCTCCCCAGTGTGCGCGCCCCGTCTCCCCTGCTCTGGGTGTGGCCACCAGGGGCCTGTCACTGAGGGAGGGAGGCAGGAGTTCCCACCATCCTCAGCAGCTCTGGGCGGCCGACTCCTCAGCGCGGGGGTCTGGAAGGGGCGAACGGTTACGTGGAATCCAGGCTCCTTGGCAGAGGCAGGTAAGGGGCGTGGGGTGAGGGCTGGGCCGCCGACCTTCAGTCCTGCTGTGTGGGCCGCAGCACGTTTACCTGCCCTTCTCCTCCTGCGGATACCTGGTTGTCACAGTTAGTCCCGTGCGTGTGGAGTAGCACCCTCCGCCGGCCTACAGAAGGAGCTCTGTGAGGGCCTCTCTGGGTGTGCATCAGGAGCGGGATTCCTGGTGGTTGGGCAGAGCATCCTTAATGGATGAGTGTGGCCGCGTGGCCTTCCCAGCGGGCTGACACCAGGGCACACTCCTGCTGCAGAGCCAGCGCCACGTGCTGTGTGCCTCCCAGCTCTTTGTGTGGGATTCCATTGGGTATAAAGTGATATTTCAGTTTAAAAGTTGTGTTTTATCATGTTACTAGTGACTGAGCACCGTGGACTTCTGCTATCTGGGCTTCCTTGTCTGTAGTTGCCTATTCATCACCTCTGTCTACTGGAGTTTCTGACTTTTTACCGTTCATTTATGGGAATTCCTAATATGGTCCAGATAGTCCAGAGTTTACTCTCATGTCAATTTTAGGTAGGGCTGTCATCTATTAATTTTAAGTGATGTTTTTCACTGAAGCGCAGTCCTTAATTTGGATGTTGTCAAATCCATTTGTCCCTCACCTTATGGTGTGTGCCTTTGCCGTTTTATGTAAAAAGAGTTTATTTGTCATGTTTGTTTTATTTAAAGAAGACTTTCTTTACCCCTGGTCACAAAGCCATGCTCTATTTTCTTCTCATGGTGTTATCATTGCACCTGTCGAGTCTCAGTCTCGAATCCATATGGCGTCCACCTCCGTGAATGGTGTGATGTGGGGTCAGGCGTTGTTTGTCTCAGGAGCAATCAGGAACAGGTTTCCCCATACCACCGGTGAAGCCACCCTCTCTCCTCTGCCTCAGGGTGTCCCTCCACCTTCCTTCAAGCTCCCTGCCCACGGGGGTCTTCCGTTTGTCTGATCTGAACCACTGGGAAGCTGCTCTCACTAAGGGGTTGAAGTTGCCGAGGGCCTGGGGGAGTGAGTCCTCCCTGCTCTGCCTGTTTAAAAGTGTGCAGAGCTCTCTCAGGTCTTTATTGTCCCATACAAATTCTAGCATGAGCTTGCTCAAGTTCTTCACAGATTCCAGCTGGAATTTTGAGAAGGATGGTGTTGGCTTCGTGGCTTATTCAACTACAGCTTTACACGGACTCATGTGGTGGTTTGATGGATCTGCTCTTCTGCAGTGAACTGAGCCCAGGGGGGCAGGGGACATGTCTGCGCCCAGGCACTCGTGCAGCGTGTGGGTTGCAGAAGGAGCCCAGCAGTGACTTGCTGGTTGAATCTGCTGCACTGAGTGTTGAATTATGATGCCTCTGAACGTGCTTCGCGAACTAGGAGGCGGCTCACTGGTCCAACCACCAGTGCTGGTGCCGACCTGGGTTCTCTTCTGTTTCTGCAACTTCCTGGCTGTGGGACCTCAGGCAGGTGGGGGCCAGGCTCCGTCACCCCTATCAGGAGTCTTTGTAAGGATGGACAGGGTGACACCAGCACGCAGGAAGCACTAGGTGTCGCTCTCAGTGTTGTGGCTGAAGCCTGTCTGAAAAGTAAGGCGAAGCTAATTCTACTTAGAAAACCACCTCGTGGATGGAGGAAGCCGTTGGCATGGTCACCCGAGACAGGCTTGATACACTTTGCCAATGGCATCGGTTGGCTCTGTGCCTTCACGCTGTGTCTTCATGTGGTCGGGGTGAGGGTGAGGAGGGTGAGGGGGAGACAGGGCAGGGGAGAGAGAGAGAGAGAGAGGCGGAAAGAGAAGAGAGAGCGTCGTCTTCCTCTTCTTCTAAGGGCACCACCCTATGACCTCATAACCTCATAATTAACCTTAATTACCTCCTGAAAGCTCCAATATAGTCACATTGGGAGATAGGGCTTCAACACATGAATTTCAGGGGACACGGTTCAGTCCACAGCACTGTCCTATGACACACGATGCAGAAATAGAAATATGTCCTTGTCGGTTTTGCCAAGGGAGGTGAGAGGCTGGACGCACAGCAGCGGGGTCAGGGCTGGTGCTGTCCTTTGCCCTTTCACCCCACAGAGAGGCCGCGTGCACCTGCTATTCGGGGATGCCACGCCGGGGGAAGACTCGGGAGCGTCCTTGGTCACTTCAAGCCCTGCTGGCTGGCAGCTGCTCCCACACCCTCTGCCTGCAGCCTGGAGAAGCCCAGGCAGCTCGGGGAGTGAGAGGGAGCTGAGCAGCGGGCTCCCTGCTGCAGGAGGTCCTCACAGGGCCACGCAGGGCGTGCTTTGGGTACTTTGACAGACTGGCCGTTTTCGTGTCTGAACTGTGGGCCGTCTCGGGAGCAACGTGACTTTTGTGATAGCAGAGTGACCAGAAAAGTGAGGGTCTGTCTCAGTTGACCTCGGAGGGGTGAGGGGGGAAGCGGGGCAGTGGGCAGAGAGAACCGAGTTCCCGCCATATCCCACACGCCTGCTCCCCAGTGGCCACGGTGGTGACTCAGAATGTTCAGCTCCCGGTCAAGGGTGTGTGGCTCAGACCCTTTCAAAGCTGCCACGAAGGAGCCCTCACTGGTGGCTCACTGGCACTTAGCAATTACTCTGTGTCACTCTCTCAGCCTCACAACCACCTGGCCGAGGCAGGCTGCCTTCCCAGTGCTCTTTCCCAATGGGGAGACTGAGGCACAGGGTGGTGCAAGCTGGGAACCCATGAGCCTCGAGGCCACGTGGCTGTGGCTTTGTGAGGGTGTTGCCCCTGCACCTGGTTTCCCCCGGTACTGATGTGGGTCCCTGTTCCCTCCCAAGTAGTCTAGGCATTGCTGGGGTCCCTCGACTCTTCATGTCTTTCTTCTCGGGGGTCTGTGGTGTTGGCCAGGCCCCTTCTGAGCAGGTGGATAGTGGCCACAGGAGGTGGCCCTTTCCCAGGGCTGAATGTGCTATTTATATTGAGACAGAGCAGAGACCCCTCTTAGGGACCTGCCATTCCCCTAAACATAGGAATAAAGGAGAAGTCTGGAGTCCCTTTGAGGGACATTCCAGGCACCTAGCTAGCCTTGAAAAGTAAAGGAGCAACCTGGTGAGGAAGAGTACAGTGACAGTGGTCTCCCAAGCAAGCCAGAGTCACAGGTGTTTTGACTCCCTATAGAAACTAAGAGATGACACCTTTTTAAATTTAATTTTTTGAGACAGAGTCTTGCTGTCACCTGGGCTAGAGTGCAGTTCTGTCATCTTAGCTCACAGCAACGTCAAACTCCTGGGCTCAAGCATTCCTTCTGCCTCAGCCTCCTGAGTAGCTGGGACTATAGGCGCCACCACGCCCCGCTAATTTTTCTATTTTTAGTAGAGATGGGGTCTCACTCTTGCTCAGGCTGGTCTTGAACTCTTGGCCTCATGCAATCTTCTCACCTCAGCCTCCTAGAGTACTAGGATTGCTAGGATTACAGGCATGAGCCCCTGTGCCTGAACTAAAAGATAACATCTTAACATAGGTTCTTGAGTTGTTTTTCAGAAACCCCACCATGTAGAAAATGCCCACTTGCTATGACATGGACCTCAGATGAGGGAGAACTGTGGAGAGAGTCATACCTGTGGGCGTAGCCTCCATGTGTTAGTTTATGATTTTGCCTGCACCTTCTGCTTTCCTGAAACGCACCCCTGCCTTTAAAATCCTTGCTTATAAGCCATCAGGGGATTCCAGTCTTAACCCTTTGCACTTGCTTGCTTTTTTTCTTGATTCCTTTATTCTACTCAGGATTTAATTTTTTAAATACCCCAGATTTTACAAAGAGCGGCAGTAGAATAAAAAACTGGAGTTTCTTTTCATACAAACATATTTATTAGGATTTTTAAATATTTCAAATTATTGATACATTCAAAGAGTAATTTTAATCTCTATAATTTTTGCTAACCGTGTTGAGTCACACTTGACATCAGAGTGCAAAGGGTTAAGTGCTAGCAGGCTGTTCTCTTTGCATGGCATCATGCAACGAATGTCTTTCTCTCTCTCGCTGCAAATCTCAGGTCAGTGTTTGGCTTTGTTGTGCCGGGTGAGCAGGCCCCAGTTATAGTCTCACTCCCACTGCTTGGGCCCGTATCCCAGAGGCCACATCCTGCGGCTTAACGTTCACCAACCCGGGGACCCCACACTTGCCCCGACTCTGTGCAAGGTCAGGGTTTGCTTTTCTCAGCACATTGGAGGAGGTTCCCTTTCTTCTGAAGCTGCAGCTGCAGCCGCACAGAGCAGGATTGGAAGACAGGGACACCTGGGCTCCCACCTGGCTGCCCCTCAGACCTTGCTGTGTGACCCTGAGAAAGATGCTGAACATCTCTGAGCCTAGAGATTTGGTGCAAGAATTGAGGGTGCTCAATATAGGCTTCAGGGTTCTCCAAAGGGCGTGAACGCCACAGCGTGGCAGGTTCCTGGGGGGGTGGTGGGGTGCAGGTTGAAAACTCCAAGCTTACCTGCCACCCACATCTGTAGGACCTGTGGGGCTCCCTGGGGCACTGGCCAGTATCGCACAGGCCTCGGAGGTCTCAGAGCACCCATTCACACCCCACTGGTCATGAGTGAAGCCTGGAATCTTTGCGCCCTGCCCGTGAGCGTCCCGGCCTCGTGGGGATTTGGGGTCCCACGTGACTCTCAGGAGGGGGTGTTGCAACCACCCTCAGGGAGGGCTACTGTGGAGGGAGAAGAGGAGGGGCTGGTGGCATCCTAGCAAACCACACCAGAAACGGGCCTTGGAGAGTGCTCGGAACATCCTCTTCCCGTGTGGAGGCGGGAGACCGAGGCCGAGAGCAGGGCGGTTTGAGTCTCACGGTGAGCTGGCAGCAGAGTCGGGACCACAACCCCCACCCGCTGTCTCCCTCTGGGCCGGCTCCCCTTGAGCCCACTGCCCTGCTCAGGCCCTGGCCAGTCCTGACTGCCCTCCCCCTGTGCCCAGCAGCCCCTCGGAGCGGGGCACGTCCAGGCTGAGGGACTTGTCTCCAGCCAGTGTGTCTGGCGGGCCCTCCCACCCCTACCCTGGGGAGATCCGGGCACCTGCTGCCGCTTGCCCACAGCTGCGGGACTGTGTTGCCCGGGGGTGCTGGGCTGGGCCAGAGGAATCAGTCTGATTTCTGGGCAGGGTTAGGGGTAGGTTAAGGTATGCACTGAAAATTGAGCAATGGATGCCTCAGATCGGGGGTAGTTTGGACAAAATCTGGAGAGAGCCTTTACGTCCTTGCACATAGGTTTAGTGGCAGGAAGGGAAGTGTTGTCCTCTTGCTGGCATGGGGGTCCCTCTGGAAGTGGTTTTGCTCCCCACCCCCCACCTGATGGCATCTCTGATGCCTCGAGTGGGGACCCCCGCACACCTAAACCACATCAATCTTAGTTCTTACAGAGTAGGCTTGCCATGGATGTGAGAATAATAATTTGCCCCAAATTTTGAGACAAGACCACATTAGAGTTGTGAGTTTTATCCAGGCCAGAGCATTTTCTGTAAGCCCCTCTGCGGGTAACTTTGCTTGATTAATGAGAAGTTATAACACCTTCGAGGGTAAAGGATCTGCATGGAAATGACAGCTGTGATAGATTTTTCTTTATCCCCCTAATAAAGAAGATAATTTCATAGGTTGCATTTTATTATCTTGTTGTATGTTAACCATACGGATAGTTAATACATATGGTATATTTATTAATTCCATAGTATCTTGTATAATATCTAACTTGGCAAGCTATTTTGGGATTTCTTTCCTAACTATATAAACCTTTGTTTTTAAGTGTTCCTTGAATCTTCTTTCATGTCTTTATGTGAATTCTCTCATTACTGAGTTAAATCAGAATTTGACACGTGGTGCTAGAAGTACCTGTATGAGAATTATTCTTTGTACCGACTTGAGAACCGGGCATTTAGCGTGAGGAACGGCTCCCAGGGTATGTAGGTGCATGATGTCCTCTCTTCCCCACGCCCGTGGGGACTGGCGCGTCCCGCGTGGGTTCAGGCGTCGGCGCTGCTGCTGCACCACCGGCGGTTCACTTCCACCCAGTCGCGTTTCTGGGGCCTGTGTTAGCACTCTGTTGCTGTCGTAATCAGTTACCCCGAACTTGGTGGCTTGGAACAACACAGATTTCTTATCTCTCGATTTCGGTGGGTCAGAGGCCTGGGCGCGGTGTGGCCCAGTGTGTCCTCTGCTCCGGGTCTCACAAGCCTGACGCTGGGGCGAGGACCAGGCCGTGTTCCTCCCGGAGGCTCTGGGGGGAATCTGCCTCTGGACTCACCGGGGCGCTGGCACGATCCAGTTCCTTGTGGGTGTAGGGTTGGGCCCTGTGGCCTGTGAGCCGCCAGCAGGGCTGCTCTCTGCTCCTGGAACCCTGTCCCCAAGCCCCGTGTGTGGCCCTGGGACCCAGCAATGGCACCACAAGCTCTTCCTTCACTTGGCGACTCTTGCCCCTCCCTCTTTTCTCTTGCTCTTTGGGTTTCAAGGGCTCACGTGACTATGTTGGACCCGCCTGGGTAATCCAGGATCATCTTCCTATTTTGGTGGCTGATTAGTAACTTAATCACCCATGCACGCCCCTTCATGGCAGTGCCTAGATTGGCGTTTGAATAACCGGGGCTGGGGCTCCTGGGGGCTCCTTAGGTGCCCTGCACGCAGGCGTCAGCAGCATCTTGTGCCCTCAGCGTGTGGCTGAGGTGGGGCGTGGGTACTGGCGAGACATGTGGAGGGAGTGTGTATAGCCTGGCTCCCTCCCTTGCTCTCGTGGTGGCCTGGGAACGAGGTCCTATCTCCATGCAGGGGCCTCTCCTTCGGGGTCCAGCAGCTGCTCCCCTGCCCCGCCCGGACGGTCACTCCCTGTGGTTCCCCCGCACCTGTGCACGGGTTGGCAAATGGCCCAGCTGAGTGTGCGTCTGTGCTCTGCTGCCACCTGACCGGGCAGGTTGGGTCGGCTGCCTTTGTCGAGAGGATTCCTCTGCTGCCTCGGGGGACTTCACGTGCTCTCTCCTGAAGGTCCCCAGCCCCCCTGCCCCAACCCCGCCAGCCGTCTGCCATCCACGGGCATCCACAGGCCACTTCTCGGACACGCTTGCTCACCTCCTGGCAGCGTTGGGTCGGCGGGTCGTTGTGACTCACCGCCTGGTTTCTGGCCACCCTCTCTCAGTCGCTTGTTCCTTCTCGTCACCAGCTGAGAGTGGGTCACCCAGAGCTCTGACCTCGGAGAACAGGAGATATCCGAGTTCCTGGTATTTTTTTCTCTGTTTGCAGATAATCTAAGATCATTCAAGGACTAATCAAGGACTTGAAGCCAATTAAGCGTCTTGGAAACTATATATATATTTTTTTTTTTGAGACAGAGTCTCGCTTTGTTGTCCAGGCTAGAGTGAGTGCCGTGGCGTCAGCCTAGCTCACAGCAACCTCAAACTCCTGGGCTAGAGTGATCCTTCTGCCTCAGCCTCCCGAGTAGCTGGGACTACAGGCATGCGCCACTATGCCCGGCTAATTTTATATATATATATATCAGTTGGCCAATTAATCTCTTTCTATTTATAGTAGAGACGGGGTCTTGCTCTTGCTCAGGCTGGTTTTGAACTCCTGACCTTGAGCAATCCGCCCGCCTCGGCCTCCCAAGAGCTAGGATTACAGGCGTGAGCCACAGCGCCCGGCCTTGGAAACTATATTTAAGCTGACCTTGAAGGCCACAGGCTGGCCGCTGACACCGAGACACCCAGACAAGCGGCTGTGGCCCCCAGCACCCCCAGCACTGGCAGCACAGCGTGACGTCTACGGGAACTGATTAAAACGAAGGTGTTAGTTATTATAATTAATTCAGTTCAATTGAACACATGATTACACTCTCATAGCTCCAAACATTTGGAAATAATAACCTGACTCATATAATCAGAATAGGAAATTTAAGAAGTTCAAATTAATTCGATTTATTAGGAGAAAATAAACACCAGCTTGCTTTGCCTGTATTATATTCCATAGGATACACTAAAGGGGAAGATAACAATTTTTTACATCAAAATTATCAAACCAGTTTATCTTGTTGCAGGATGAATTGTGTTGTGCAATATTAAACAAATCATTAGGTTTTTGGTAATTCTCGTATCATTCTCCTGTGTTTTTGGAACACCATCAGTATTCTCTAAATCTTGTTTAAAGGTTTTGGTATTATATACTAGGCTTCTTGGAGCCCTTCCCTTTTAACTCCCAACTGCACCACAGCGCCTTTCCTGACTTATCCTGTAGCTTAGCAACAACGTCTAAATTCACGGTTGGTTGGTGGCGAGGCCAATTCGGTTTGCGCCTATCTGAGATGGAGTCCCTCCCATCGACAGCACTGAGAATTTTCTTAGAGAGTTGGCCTATTTAAAATGTATAGCTTTAGGAAGCTTACCCCCCCATCTTTTTAGGGTTCTTATATAAGTACCCACTAGGATCTATTAACTTAATAAAAATAGATGCGCCTTTAGAGTGGAGAGGCTTATTGATCGCTGCAGGCAGTGGAATTCGAATTCCTTTTTGAATTGAATCTTCTCAGCAGTCCCTGTGACTGGCTAATAGCTACCAGCACAGATTCAAAGGGCTGCAATTTCCAACCCACCGTTGCCTTTCCGGAAAGGAAATGATTTCTCACTTCCAGACACACAGACTTGCAAAAGAAACCAGAAATATTAATACTTCCACAAAAAAGTAGAAGAGGAAAAATCTGGGAGAAGGGCCCCTGCAGGTAAACAGACTCCTAGGTGGACAGTTGTCGCCTAGCTAATTTTTCAGTGGGGGGCATTGATCCAGGCCCATCTGCCACCAGCCTGTGGGATTCCTTCTTCAAACCCAGAGACCAGCTCCCTCTGGGCCAGGAAGCCCTGTCCTTCCCTCTGTCACCACAGCCACAGCCCAGGTCTGCCCTGCACTGTGGAATCCGCAGTGGTTACACGCAAAATCCTCCTTGGAATACCTGGTGAGTAGTTGTCAGAGTTTTGTTTAACTCACAACAAACAACAGACTGCACCTCTCAGTGTCACAGGAAAAATGTCATGATGGCAATTCCGATACACATTCTGTGTGTTTCTGACAATAAAACCACAACACCTTTGCTGCAGCTTCCCTTCCAGCTATAGAATCACGGCCACGTCCCTTTCTGTGGGTCAGGGGCTGGTCCTCGCCTGCAGCTTCAGTGCAAACTCACTGTGACAACAATTTACATTTTCCTAAAGAAGGAGCTGCAGCTCAGGTTGGCAATAGGAAAGCGCTCGGACTTGCTATCAAAGTCATTTGGTCTCTCGCAAGTATTGTTTTGTATCTGGTCACGCCCTGACCCCCACGCTGGGAACTGGAGCCCAGTGAGCCTGCTCACTCACTGCAGTTCATTACCTGCCTGCCGCCTGTTTCTGCATTGAGCACTCATGTCCCAGTGCAGTGCCTCGTCCCAGCCGCTGCTTCGTGGGTGCCCCCAGCCCAGCTCAGGGGAGGCGGCACAGGTCTGTGCAGTCGCTCTGACCACAGACCTTGGAGGTTTGATGTCTGTCTGTCTATTTGTCTCTCTCTCATGCCACATTTTCCAGTGAAGTTGGCTCCATCTTCAAAACACGCCCAGAGACCAGCCACAGCTGGCCCTCTGCACAGCCACCTCTCTGGTCCAAGCTGCCTCCCCATTCTCGGGGCCCTCCCGCTACTGCAAGGCTGCCTTTCAGGGGCAGCACCAACTCATTCAGAATAAAAGCCACCATCTGGCCTTACACTCTCTCCCTGACCTCACCTGCCCTTCCCTGGCACCCTTCCTTCCAGCCATACTGGCCTTTCTGCTGTTCTTCGAACAGGCCTGGTCTGTCCCTACCCCAGGGCCTTTGCACAATCTTTTCTCTCTTACTTCAGATAGTGGTGTGTGAAATGCGATTTATAGAACTGTGCCACTCTGGTGCAGAGCTCTAAAATGGGGTTGGGAAGCCACTCTAAGAAGGACTACCGCACAACCTGCAGACTTGCTAAACAGGAACCTGCCCTAAAACTTTGAACTGGGCTGGGTTGCCCAAAACACGAGTTTTGCCAGGGCTGCAGCTCCTGAACAGCGACAGCCAGTGAACTGTGGACTCACGTTCTGAGCCAGCCGCCTCCACCAATGATAATTCTTCCAAAACAACTTGCGAAATCACCCTTAGTGTCCTTTTAAAAATCCCTTCTCCCCTCTCTTCAGAACACAGTTTGGCTTCTAGCCGAATCCATGTCTCCTGGACTGCAGTTCCCGGGACCCCAACGAGTGCCTTGTCTCACCACTTTGCAGCCTGGGCTTTTGCCTCTTCCCAGGGGACAGGTGGCCTCCTCCCCGGACAGCTCAGGTCTCTGCTCAGACATAACCTCAGCGACGCCTTCCCTGAGTGTCCTATGTGTCATGGCACCTGCGCCTACTCCTAGACTCTACCCTGCAGTCCTGTCCCGTTTCTCTCTGGAGCACTTAATGCCACGAATATGCTGTGTATTCTTATCTATTTTGCTTAAGAACATTTTAATGTCCATTGGAAAGTAATTTCTGGGAGAGCGGAGAACTTTGTTTTCTAGGGTAACCTCAATGCCTGGAACAGGGCTGGCTTCTAGTAGGTGCTCATTAAAACCTGCTGCCTGATTGAATGACCCTCCACGCTACAGCACAGCCTCGTACATTCACTGATAAGGAGCAGAGACCAGTGCAATGGGGGTGTCTGTGGGGAGCCCATTTCCAGAGGAAGCTGAGGTATCTCAGCTGGCCCTGAAGATTGGGGTGTTACTCGATTTTCTGGAAAACCAAAACACCCAAATAGCAAATAAGTCTGATAAAAATGGATCACGTTCTTCTTGCTGCAGCGAGCCTCCTTGTCCCCTGGAAATACGCTGCCGACTGCCGCCACTGGAGGGATTTGATTAGCGCATGTCCAAGCTGGCCTGCGGGCCGCCAGTGAGGATGGTCCTGGACCTGACCACAAAGGGGCTCCCTCCATGGCGCTGGCCGGGCCAGGGTGCCGGGGGCCAGTGACCAGGTGGCACCTGGGGGCTCAGGCTGGAGTGTGAGCTGGGGCTGGGGCTGGGAAGGAAGCTGGCACACACATCAGGCCCGCTCTGCAGCTCCGTGTCCCGGGAACTGGGCAGAGACGGCTGGGACTGCGGCCCTCTGGGACACCAGGAGGAGCTCTTTCCCTTTCCTCTGACCAAACGCTCTGGGCCCAGCCTGCCTTTGTGGAACCCTCTGGGATATAAAATTCTGGAAGCCCCTTCTCCGTATTCACGCATGCTCCCTGGACTGCAGGTGGGCTTCTCACGGGGACCCCACCGCCCAGGCTGACCCGCTCTCCTCTCCCCCGGGGCCTCCAGGGCTCGTCTGGGCCGCAGCTCTGCCGCCTGCCCTACAGTGCCAGACCGGACGCGTGGATGAGGCGTTCAAAGCGCCCCGTCACTTGGGAGCCTTGGGACCCTTTGCCGCATAGCTTCTCTGAGCTTCACTTTCTACACCTGTCCGGCGGGGGGAAGCTCCCGGCCCGAGGAGCCTGGTGGGGTTCTGCCTGCCCAGGGCCAGCTCGCCTTCACCCCGAGGCTGGCCCACGGCCTGCTGACCCGGCCAGCCCAGACTGACTCTAGCCTGACCCCTGGACCAGAGAGAACGCAGTAGCCGGTGTGGGCTCCTGGCCTCAGCCTGCTGGAGGACCCTGTCTGCCCTGAAGCCCTCGGGGCCCAAGAGAGTGTGGATGGAGGACAGGGCCCAGGGCCGGCCATGAAGATGCCCCACTCTCCCTGGTGAAGTGGCTCCACCAGGCTTTCAGGGGGTGTCTGAGTGCTCACAAAAGGCTCTTCCTCCCCACAGCACAGCTTCCTGTCCCACTGAAGCTGACCAGGCCAGGACTTCGAGGAGAGGGGAGACAGCCGGATGGTGTGACCTCCAAGACCTGCTCCCCCCAAGTCAAGGGCCCTGCAGACAGTGCCAAGCACTGCAGTCCTGTGTCCGGCTGCTCCCTGGGCATGGCCACTAGACGTCTCGTGGGCACCTGAAATTCTTTGTCCCAAGCAGAATGCATGTGTCTCCTCACTACCTGCCCCCTTGTCACCTGGGCTCACAGCATCGCCATCCTCCCACAGGGACCTCAGCCCCACCCGGGCAGCTCTTCTCTGTCCTGCCTTGAGCTCCTGAGCTCTGTCTGCATTTGCTGTTGCCCTCCCCATTGTCAAAGCCTCTGGCTGTGTGGTGGCGAGGGGCAGAGCCCACTGCCTGCCACTGCACACCCAAGGGGTGTAGGACAGCCCAGAGGCTGGGAGTCTGTGTGGGGAACCTCAACCGGGGAGAGAGGGAGGAGCTGCTGGTCTGCAGGGTGGGGACAGGAGTAGCTCAGTCACAGTGTCCTGCAGGCGTCGCACTGCCAGGCCGGGCTCCTCAGACATGCATCGGGGGTGGAATCACCCGGGCATGCGAGGAAGGGTCTGTCCTTGTTGTCTGCATCTTCTGAGTTTTTTTGTCCTAACATCAACCTGTGCAGGGTGTCCCCTTTCCTCTGCTCAGGGGACCTCTGCGTTCAGGGGCGGAGTGAGCACGCCTGTGTGAGAGCGAGTGTCTGCACTGCGCCTGTGTGGTGTACACCGTGCCTGTGTGTGCGGGTATGTGTGCCCTTGTATGGTGTGTGTACATGTGTGCACATGCTCTTGTGAGCGTGTGTGCCACGTGCATGTGTGCACGTGTGCTTGTGCGTGTGCACACGTGTGTGTGGTGTACGTCCTGAGCTTACCTCCCAGCCACACAGTGTCTGTGGAGATGTTGCTGTCCTCACCTGCCCTGGTCTTTCTCTGGGGGCCGCACCCTCCTTCTGTCTCCCCCCTGCCCTCTCCTTCCTCCCCGAGGCTGGGCTGAGGCGGCTTGGCCCGCCCGCCTGTGCGCGCTGTGCTGTCGGCTCTCAGCCTGTGCTGGGGCTGAGGGCGTCCGAAAGCCTGACGCTCTGCTCCCCCCACCCCCTGCCCTCCTCCCCCAGGCTGGCCTGCCCCGTCCGCCAGGCACCAGGAGCGGGAAAGCATGAGAGTTACAAACCCTTGTCTTTTGATATCCAAAAGATTCCAGATCTTGCTACTCACATGCCTGTCTCTCTCAAAACTAGAGAATCTGAAGCCTGAAAGTGCCTTCACATGCTCTGTGTTCTCCTGGGTCAGTGAGGGTGGAAGTCCAGTGAGGGGGCTGTCGGGAAGGACAGGTCATGGGTAACAGGAGTGATCACAAATAAACACATCAATCAATAGAGCAAAAGAGTACATTGTATTTATGCAGATAAATGTACCTGCTAGATTCTGACATTCCAAGATGTTCAGGTTTATCAAGAACTACTTTCAAGAGGAAAATAAAGGCTACAAATCATTTCACACTATTTATCAATAACGACTTACCGATTTCAACATTTAAAAGTTGAAATATTGACATATGAGAACAGCTCCATGTTGAAAGAACTTTCTACTTGTGGTTGTCCCAGTATGGATTGTCATGCCTCCCTGGATGGGAGTGGCAGCCGACAGGAGCTGGGGGAGGGTGTGGAGAGATGCTTCTCCGTGGGGGGCTCCTAAGGAGCTTGCCCGGAATGCCAGTGGGGTGCAGCTGCTGCTAGGCCGGTGTGCCTTGGGGAGGGCTTCCTTGGAGGGATGCTGTGTGTTGATTAACATTCTAGGTGATGCCCAAGTCCTTTCCACCCATTAGGAGCCCACATGAATGAGTGTTTACTTCCATCCCAGTTTGAGAAGTGCTGTGAGCCTCACGGTACTCACTATGGGGTCCACTCCCCAGTGCAGTCGCCCAGAGACTTTGTGGGTGGGGGGAGGTTTGAAAACAAATCTGGCATGTTTATCCGAGCTCGAGAAAAATTATTCAAACATTTTCCCTAAAATGTGCTTCTATCCTCCAAATTTTATGTCCGTTATGAAGGCACAACAGACACGCTTAGTACAGGTAACTTTTGGGAATGGGAACCAGTATGTTATTCAAGAGGGTTTTATTTCTTGTTTGAAGATTCTACCACGTAGTATTCTTTTGCTTGGGAGTTTCGTATTTCAGGTTGGGTGGACGGGAGGTAAATTATCTGGAGAGCAGACTGTGTTTACTAGTCCAAGTTGGTTTCGGGGGCAGGGGATGAGAGAGGGGTTGGCCAGGCCCTGCGGCATTCTGGAGACTATCCTGGTGGGCCCAGTGAAGTTGCTGTGACGTCACTGGTGGCCCAGGCTGTCCTGGTGGGCTGGCCGGGGGTGGAGTCTGTCACTGCTGCAGATGTGCCCAGGTCAATGCCTGGCTTACGCTTGCTCTTGGACCTGGTGGCTGGTCGGCCAGCTGGTCCCCTGGGTGAGCCCGTCGCCAAGGCTTTGCTCAGGTCTGGAGTGAAGACATTCCATGTCTCCTTGGGAACCTTTGAGTCGGTCTCAGTGGGAGCCTCTAGTCTCTTAGTAAGTTGATCCTGTTGATCTTCTGAAACACCTCTCAAATCAGCCTCAGAAAAAGAAGAAGAAAGAAAAAGTGGGGTAGAGATAATGTCTGAAGAGATAATAACTAAGAATTCTCCAGAATGTATGAAAAATGTCTGCTCACAGAATCAAGGGGCAGGTAAATTCCAGGTGGAAGAACTGCAGGTGGAACCTGCTAGCTTCACGGACCTATGGCTCAGAAGGTGGGGCCCGGGCCCGCCCGCCCCACAGACGGGCATGCAGAGTCTGAGACATCCCTGGGGCCGCCAGGGGCTGTGCTGGGGACGCAGTCTGCAGCTTGAGGCTGGCACACGTGGAGGTAGTTGGCGTTCAGAGGGCTACTGAGGTGTAGCCCAGCTCAGGCCCCCTAGGGAGGCACGGATCAGCGTGAGGTGGGCCTGCCACCAGGCCTGTGGGGTTCTGGCATTTAGAGGTGGAAGAGAGGAGGACAAGCTGCCAAAGCCACAGGCAGATGAGACCCAGAGAGACGGTGCCCTGGAATCCAAAGCCAGAGCCGTTCCAGCTGCCGGAGCAGCAGCAGCATCCTGTCCTGCCCAGAGGCCGGGCCAGGGAGGGCAGGGCTGAGGATGTCTGTTGAGTTTAGCAACACCAAAGTCGGCTGGCACCATTTCTTAGCGACATAGTTCTACACGATCGAATTTCTTTTGGAGATTTATTATAGCATTTGTTATATTATTATTATTTGCAATTTTCTTCTCTACTATTTCTGGAGGCAATTTTAAAAGTGAGCCCTTCAGCAAAGGCTGAGGGTTGGCATATGTTAGCATTACCACAAGATTGCCTTCTCCAGGGTTTACAAAGGAGACCACAGAGGGCTGTTTGGCCCAGGCTGCCCTCTTTGCATGAGTGATTTAAGGCCCCGAGGGCACTGGGGGGAGCCAGACACAGTGGGTCCAATGTCCACTTGCCATTTGCTGGTTGAGTGAGCTTGGCAGCTGGCTCAATTGCTCTGGGCCTCAGTTTCCACATTTATCAAGTAGGGGTGGCCACAGCCCAACCTGGTAAAGGGAGATCCTGGGGAGAGGTCACGAGATTGTCTTTAGCGGAGATGGAATGATCAGAGTTATCAATGGTAATTGCCTGAAGCTAAGAATCCATCTTTTAAAACCTCTACATTTCTATGAGTGTGCAGGAAATTTGGGTTTTTATGAGACAAGGTCTACCATATTTCATCCTCTGCTGGCAAAGTAAACTTTCCTTTTTTCTCCTCCTCCTCAAAAAAAAAAAAAAAAAAAAAAAAAAAAAAAAAGAAGCAGGGGTGGCCAGCTCTGCCTCCTCTGGAGTGGCTGTGAATCACAGCTGGACGGGGCTGCACCATGGCTGGTGGGGGATGGGGCGAGTTTCCTAAGCGGTGGCTTAACCTACGGATGGGAAATGTCTATGCTCCTCTAGGCGCTGGGCTGGAGTCTGGGAGACAGGCCACCCCCGTGGCTTCTCTTACATACACATGATTGTTCTGGGTGGTCTTTGAGAAAGGATGACAAGGGTGGATGCTCTAAGTGTGTGGGACCCAGGAGAAACAGGAAGCAGTGCCTTCAGAAGTAGCTGCCACTCATGGCTTATTTCTCTGTTCCCTCCATTCTGTGGCTGAGCTCATCCACTGGCCTTTTCTTTTTCCCTGTTATTGCATTTTTATTCCAAAATATTCACCTGGTTCTTCTTTATATTTTCTACATTTGCTGAAGGTTTTTATGTCTTTGTTGAAGTTCATTATTTTTTCATTTGTGTGTTCAGTAAGCTGGTAACGGCTTGCATTTTCATCACGGATGTGTCCGTCATCGAGTGCTGGCAACAATCGATTCATTTCTGTCATTGATTTTGAGATCTTCCCAGTTTTGGGGATAGCAAGTGATCTTGGATTGAAACATGGACATTTTTGTGTTACGGTATGAAACCTGGATCTTATTCAAACCTTCTGTTTCATCAGTTTTCTCTGACATGGCTCCAGCAGCAGAAGGTGGGTGCTGCCTTGTCACTGCCAGGTGGGGATTGATGTCCAGGTTTCCCACATTCCCCTCCTAGACACCTGAGGTGGGGGCTTGTTATTAATGCTGAGAGGGGTGGCAGTTCTGGCTCTTCACGTACTGCTGACGCCACGATGGCAGGGGCTCATTACTGGGCGACAGTGTAAGCCCCGGCTTCCAGGGGGGCCTTCTCTTCCAGGTGGGCCATCCCCTGGTGGGGATGTTGGGGTGCCTCCTTATACCCTCATAAGGGGTGAAGTCTAACTCCCCCCTGTGCCTTTTCTGGCATGGATGGAAGTGGGGTCACAGGTTTTATAGGGTGCTTGGCTGGAGAAGAATGCTTTTTTGTCCAAGTTTTCTGCCTTGCTTGACTGCCCATTTCCTGGTCCTTTGTTAGAGAGAACAGGCTTTGTTGGGGATTTTTTTTTTTTCTTTTTGTCTATGTCCTTCCGTGTTTCTGGTTGCTAGCTTCTTATACTCCAAGTATGGGATGCACCAGGCAAAATGAAAACCCAGGGTACTCACCATCATGTTGTCCCTTGGGCCCCAAGTTTCCTGAACAATCTGCCTTCTCTCCACCTTTCAAATTATGTGTTTTATGTATAATTTCCAGGATCTTTAGCTGTACTTAGCAGGAGGAATGAAAGTACATCTACTCCATTTTTTCTAGAAGCAGAAATCCAATAAATAGTTTTTTTTAAAGTCTGCTAACTCCAATCTCTGATTCATCTTTAGTTATATTTGTATTGCCTGTTTTTGTTTTGGTTATTGATTATAACATCCTGTCTTTTTGCATGCCTAGTAATTATTTTATTGAATACTTGACCAGAGAAGGGTCACTCTTGCCTCTGGTGGACAGAGTGGCTGTGGTTACTCTAATTTAGTCATGCATTGGGTTCAGTTGAGCTGGGATGAAGTTTGAGTAAAAATAATAATTTTCTCTCGGGATTACCCCTA
This sequence comes from Microcebus murinus, assembly GCF_040939455.1. NCBI lineage: Eukaryota > Metazoa > Chordata > Mammalia > Primates > Cheirogaleidae > Microcebus > Microcebus murinus. Next base: position 9,649,628 of record NC_134112.1, on the reverse strand, counting down.
TCCATAGGGCATGGTCCTCCAGGGATTTCTACTGAAAATCTATGTTTGTGTTCTCAGCACAGAGAAATTGCAAACATCACTTCTTTCCATTTTAAAGGTCTTAAGCTTTCCTCGTTAGTATCCCATTTTATATAGCCTCATAATTTGGGGAGAGACCGGCTGTATTTAAGGACCCCCAAATCTACAGTTTATCCATCACTGGGCACTGCTTTCTCTGCCCCAAGCAGTGGAGTCTCCTGGCCTGCTGGTCTCTAGCCAGGCCTGGGTCACCATGTGCCCTCGGGGGAAATTGACTGCAGCTCTGGATGTGTCCTCCAGGACTTCAACACCTGCCTCTCCTTCTCAGCCCTCATGGGTCTGTCTCCTTGGCATCCTGCCACTGGGCGAGACCCCTTCTCTCTTAGAGGCCTTCCTTAGCTCTCTAGCCTTCCCGGGCAGCCTCACAGCTTCAGCATCCAGCACCTTTCTGGGGAGCTGCCCCTGCCCTCTGCAGCCCTGTCTGCAGTGCTGCCCTTGGCACTGTGTGACCTCCAAAAGCTTTGCCCTTTCCTCTGCCCCCAGCACCAGCCTCTGCTGGGGCAAAGGTAGCTGCTGCTCACCTCTGGGGGGTTCTCCCACATTCACTCCTCCAATCCTTGTTACCTCCACGGCTTGCGGATACCCTGAAATCAGTGATTATTGTAATTTGTCTTGTTTCTCTGGCTTCTGTCAATGGTGGCACTTCTGCCACTAACTGCTCCATTCTAACAGAAAGTGGAGGCCCAAGCCTCCTTTTTTGGCAGCCGCTTTCCCTTAGAGCAGTTAGGTCTGGGTCAGGGCATTTGCCATGCACATTTTGATGATAACCCTGTACCTGTCAGTCCTGCGAGGCCAGGCAGGTCCTGGGCTCCTTTTCACGGCTGCAGTGACAGGGAGCAAGTTGGCGGGTGCAGGGTGGTCAGGAGCCCGCTTTCCATCACACCAGGCTGCTGCCTGGGGACTGGGAGCAATGGGGCTCTCACTGGGGGACAACACAAGGACATAGAACGGACATTTCCATAAACTTCTGATGACACAGCCTTCAGGTGACTTTCTGGTCTTCGTGCCCTGTATATAGGGTGAGAAAGGGAGATACGAGGCCTTTGACACGTGTTGCTGTAGTCCCGCCCAGACAGCAGTCCGACTGCGTCCGTGATCCCTCGTGTCCTGAGAAGTCGTAGTCACCTCTGCTTTCCCTATGGGCATGCAGATCGTACAGACGCCGCCTCCTTTTCCTCTGCGTTAACTTGAGGGCTGGTCTTCACCAGCGTTTGCCCTGCTAATGTAGCTAAGTGGTTTTCTTCAGTGATCCCAACGAAAAATTTGTATGTGGGAATGTTTTTATTTTTTATTGTTGCTGTATTCTGAGATAATTGATATCGTTCTCACTATTTTGGGATTAACGAAGGAAAGAAGAGTCTCTGGACGTTTGTTTGAAAGATCGGGAGAGCTGCAGGCAGCTCTTGGTGAGGCAGGCACTTTGACCTTGTCTGGAGAGAGGCCGGGCGCAGGCAACGGCAGGTGGCAGGGTCAGCTCAGCGAGACTGCACTGCCACCTTTGATTCCCCTTTAGACCAGCTGCCGGTGCAAAACTGCTGGCTTAGACTGAACATTATTACTAAAACAGCGAGACCAGGCCTGTATTTGAGTCTTGAATTTGCTGCTGTGTTGCCATAAGCTTTGGACTCCTCACCTCATCTCTCCGAGAGTCAATGTGCTTCTCTCCCACGACAACGTGGGGATGAGAGAGTGACAGGCCTTGCCCTCTGTCCCTTGTGGGAATAAACGAAGACCACTCGAATGAGAAACGAGGCTGTTTGTTCAGAGCTTGCTCTAGCAGGGAGCCGGCCACCACCAGTGTGCTTGCTGAGACTCCCAGGCAGGCAGAGCAGCGGGAGGCTTCGCGGTGGGAAGGGACAGCTGGGGGAGCCCACTAGGGGCTGTCGCCCGGGGAAGCCAGCAGCTCACTACAAGGGGGTCCCATGTGACGGGTTAGGGAGCATGTTTGGCTTTCTCTGGTTGGTCCTAAGTTGGAATCAGGGACACAAAAAGGGAAGCTGCCAGTTTTTAATCAAACCCTGGCCATTTGGGGCCGATTGTTACCAGAAGTTATTGTTTAGCTTCCTGGGTTGTCACTAGAGGTAGCACCTGGCTTTCTGCAAGCCTGGCTTGTGGCAGGCTGGCTTCCTGGGCTGGTGACTGTAGCTAAGAGGTTGGTTTCTTGGACAGGGAGGTAAAGGAAGACAAAGGCATTTAAAGGCAAAATGAGGAGGATTACCTAACTGTTTAGAAATAATTATCCATGGCTACAAAGATCAGTAACAAGGGTGATGCCAGTCCGAGGTTGGACAGGCAGTTGCTGGGCAGATGTCCTTGCAGAAGTGTTTTTTGTGTAAGGTTGTGATGGACTTTGTGCCAGGTTGTGGTTGTTGCAGAGTCTTTTGTGAGGGTTTTATCAGGCATGCAAGTGCGAGAACCCTGTCTTCATAGCCTTCCCCTGCTCTATTCGTCAGAGGTGGTTTTTTGTTGTTGTTGTTTTTAAATGCATGTGACTCCATTTTGATTCTGACACCTTTCACAGACCCATATTGTGGGTGCTCTTTGTCTGGCTTGAAAAGGGATGCTTCTGCCCCGTGCCCCAAATCAACATTCATGTTCGATGCTTTGAATCCTACCTGCAGTTGTTACTGGCTGTCTCACACCATGGAATGAGCAGTGAGTGTGTGACACCTCTTCTTTCCTCTTCAGTCTTATCATTGTCACTTCTGTAATGATGGTTTTCTCATTTATCTTCTTGGCTCCCCCATCAGCACCAAAAGGAAGAGAAAGTGTTCCAGGACTTATTGGGTTAACATTTGTTCCTCCTGTAGTCTCATAATTTCCTCTGAGATTAAATCTATTGCTTATTAAAAAATAAATTAGAGAGACTTCTTTGTAAGGCAGGTGTAATAAACCCAGACCTTAGAATCTCCCTTCCTCAATTCCTGATGAAATTAATAAACAGTAAAAAAAAAAAAAAACCTAGCAAAATTTCCATTATCAAATAAAGAAAGAGGTATAAATTCATGCCATAGTATTCAAGAATGGCAGCCAAGAAAAGCGATAGAAGATTCTCAGGTAGCATCTAACTCCTTCAGAACTCCTCAGAGTGGGCCAGGGGCGGTGGCTCACGCCTGTAATCCTAGTACTCTGGGAGGCCAAAGTGGGAGGATCGCTTGAGCTCAGGAGTTCGAGACCAGTCTGAGCAAGAGTGAGACCCCGTCTCTACCAAAAATAAAAAGAAATTAGCCAAACAACTAAAAATAGAAAAAAAAAATTAGCCGGGCATGGTGGCGCATGCCTGTAGTCCCAGCTACTCAGGAGGCTGAGGCAGGAGGATGGCTTGAGCCCAGGAGTTTGAGGTTGCTGTGAGCTAGCTGGACTGACGTCTGGCCCGGGCAACAGAGCGACACTTTGTCTCAAAAAAGAAAAAAAAAAAAGAATTCCTGGGAAAAAGAGAAGTGTCAACAAAGTCCTAATAGTTCTCAGGAATTTCTCCAATCACGGGAGAAGTGGCCACCAGGGGGGGTGTTAGGCCTGGAGAGAAGCTGCGAGTGTGGGAGCTCTTACCTGCCCCCGTGCTGTCTTCAGATCTTAGCAGAGGCAAGAAAATTACCAGGGTTTGACATTATCGGGGACTGCACACGGAGTTAAGGAAAATGCCTGAACAGGAATCCACCGTGGGACTGACACTGCCCTGAGTAACAGTGTGACGTTTAGTGCCATCTCACTAAAAAGGCCGCAGAAGCCAGGAAATCCAATAAAGCCTAATAGGACAAGACAAATGGGAAATGTTAGAGCATGTAATATCAACTGAGTGCCAAAAGATGTATTTTTATATAACTAAAAAATAGACTAGGAACAGAATATTCATAGCTAAAATTTAATCAACTCTTCTAGAGGAAAGGCTTGAAGTCATCACTGTGAACACATAGGAGTTGTAGACAGTATTAAAGTAATCTGAAAAAACCAATAGATTTGATAGGTAGACATAGATGATCCAATATAAATAAAATTTTAAATTTATGAACCTTAATTAGAAAACCCAATCAACGAACAGAAAGTGTTTCCAAAAATGTAATAGGAAAAATTCTTCAAATTAAGGAAACTTGAACTTGTATATTGAAGATACACAGCTATGAAATACTCTAAACAAATTCATTATTAAGTGGATATATTACTAAGTGGGCATATTTTGGTTAAATTATTGAACTTCAAGAGAAAAGAAAATTTATTTAGGTTTTGAGGAAGAAAATGCAATTTATATACAAAGAGAAAAAAAAAATCAGGCTGACCACATGCTCCTTAGCAATATTCAATGAGAAAAGACAATTGAGCAATCACCTAGAGCAATTAAACCAGTACCCTAAGATAGCAAACCCAGTAAAATTATCATTAGATAGCAAAGCAGTAGTAGACATTCTTAAAAATCTCAAAAAATATACAACCACTGCCTACTTTCTTAAAAAAGCATCCTGTGAAGAAATTCAATGGACCTAAAAGTGAGTGAAGAGGCAGAGGTCAAGGTTCAGTGGAGCAGCATCCAGAAGGAAGGAAAACATGACCCAGGAATTTTATACCCAGCCAATCTTTCTTCCAAATACTAAGGCCATAGACAGATATGCTCAAGTGAGCAAATACCAGAGAAGAAATCATCTGTAAACCTTTCCCGAAAAAATGTGATAGTGAAATCCAACCAACAAAAGATAAATAAAAACAGAGAATGTAGAAAAGGACAAAAGAACAGGAAGAGTATGTTGTATACATAGAAATAGAATTCTGTATATGGGTGTTTTGGTTACTGAATTGAATATAAATGCCATAAGGCAGGAAAAAATATAAAATTTTCAAAAATTTCTAAGTAGGTGGGAGGTGAAATTAAGTGAAGTAAGTGCTAATATTCCTGTGGCTCCTAACTCTTAATGTTTTGTGTTTTGAAAAAACCTTCTAGAAATCTAAATGATCTCTTTTGGTAAATAAATATTTATCTAAGGCTTAGCATTTAATTATTTCATCTCAGTTTTAAAAATATATATTTCAAGTAAATTCAAAGCATTTAAAATTAAAGTTAGTATGTTTAGGATGACTGTATCCTAATAAAATTCCCTCTATCATCTATCTACTCATCTACCTATCTTCTAGTTTCTAGCTGTGTTTATGTAGTATTTCTACTTTTGTAACATTGTATCTTTCTATGCTTCCTTCTGTGCATATGAATGTATGTGGTGATAGATGCTGAAAATCATGGTAACTACCACTGTGTGTTAGTGAGCTCAGCCTGCTATAAAAAACGCCAAAGATGTGTGGTTTAAACCCAGACATTTTCAGATTAAAAGAAATAAACTGCACACGCCCTGAACATTGCTGGTTTTGCCTTCCCCTAGGTGTTGCTGAAAATGTCAGACTCAAATCACGTAAGCAGCAAGAGTTTCTCTTAGAAGGAAATAGATGATGAGGAAAGTATGATTTTGACATTGGTTCCAGTTAGAGACGAATCAAATACAGAACAACTGGAATCAACTGTTTCTTCAACTTCTGATGTCAAACCAAACAAGCCTGGGAAACACTATCAAGTTCATCTACCTCCAACAAATGAACGATTCGAAGCTCTCCCAAAAGTAAAGCACCAATTCTTCCCTTGCCAACCATTTTTCCTCCCATTAACAATGTGTGTCAAGACACTTTGCGGAACTGGTGCCAGCAACTCAGTTTGAGTACTGATGGCAAGGAAAATAGCAGTTTTTCTAAGGCTTCAGGAGCATGCTTGTCCTGAGCAGAAACATGATATGCCTGAAACATCAAAGGAGGCCAGATTATGGCCATATTCCAGGAAAGGCCCTGTTTCCACATACAGTCACATTAGTGGTTGGAACTTCAACATATGGATTTTGGGGGCCACAAACATTCAGTCCATAACACATTATATGGTAAAACCATTTTCTTTCTTTGTGCTTTTCCACATTTCTTGAATAGTTTACAATAACTACTTTAAATCTTATAAAATTTTATGAAAATAATAGTCATTATTCGAATAAAGTACAGCTGATGTTATAGATTTTTACCAGCAGTAGTAATAACGGTGTCATCTCCACAGTTTTTTTTTACATGACTCATGGAACTTCCACTGATGCACATGACTCTCCACTCAAGGTGGGCAGGAAACTGAGGCTCAGAGAGACTCTGGTGTCACAGCTAGTAAGCGTCAGAGTCTAAATCCACATCTTTATTTTTCAGCATCTCTTTTTTTCCCCTATGTGATGAAAAGAGTGTACATTTCAAGGTAAGTCTCAATTCTCTTTGTGTTTACGAATTCAGTAACAAAGTTCAAGATCTCACACAGTAAAAATCAATTTGCCTCTGTGTTTGGGAAGAAGTAAAAACAGCATTGCTGCCCTTAAGAAATTATCGCTACAGGAGGGACAGTTCTGCCGGGTTGTCGTGGTCTCTCAAGTGGCGGCAGCAATGTGGCAGTCAAGGCCCCGGAGAGGCGTGGGGCGGTTCCTTTGCTGTGGGCCTTGCGTGACCTAGCAGGTCGCTGGACTGGGTGACCCAGCTCCTGGACTTCCAGAGGCCGGAGTGGCCTGCAGAGCTGTCGCTGGTCCAGGGACACGCCCCTGCTTGAGGCTGGGCCCACCAGCGTGTTCCGCCACACGTCCTTTTTGTCGGATATTTCCGAGGCTTGAGTGTCCTGAAGGGTGACATTTGGGTGACCTGCCTCCTTTCTGAACCCTTTAGGCAACCACAGAGTTGGCTCGGGCTGTGTCCAATTCCTCGGTCTCTGTGAGCTGACGCTGGGTGTACCTTTCTTTGAAACAAGTCACTCTCCTTCTGGGTAGGCCAGCTCTCTGTCAGACTAAGGTGCCCCCTCGTTGCTGTCTGACAGGTGCAAACCTGCTGCTGTCTCGCCCTCCCTGACCTGCTGTCCCGTGCTCCACTTTACCTCCTCGGCTGCCCCGTCCGGCTCCACTCCCCTGACGGGACAGAGCACAGGGCAGGACTTCCTGAGTTGTGAGCCCAGGTGCACTCATGCAGGGCAGCACTCAACACTGGCGGGCTGAGTCCTTGGGGTGGAGACACACCAAGTCTTTCTGTGGGCACCAGGCTTAGAACATGGCCCCTCTGCCATGGCAGCAGCGTCCGCACGGTGCTGATGCAGGGCCCGAGGTGCCACTGCCTTCATCTGTCCTTGCTGGTCATTCCTCATGCTCTCTCGCTATTCGAGTTGTTCACCAAGGAGCTCCGACCCTTCAAGCAGTGCGTTCATTGTATGCAATGCAGTTAAAAAAATTGAGATTAGATTTGTAATAGCCCTCCTGCATTTGTGATTTTCAACTTTGTTCTTTATGTTTTCCTCATTGTTGTTTTGCATTTCCCTGTCCTCCCCCATCCCCTTATCTACATGAAAAATTTGAGGCTTCTTGAAAAATTTATTTGCCACAGATCCCACTGTAAACAGGCTCTCAGGGGGCTCGGCCCATGAGGAACAGCCTCTCGCTGTAATGCAAACCTCAGGCCCCGCTGCATCTTGCGCTGGGAACAGCTGGGGCCTAACTAGTCTGGCCCACTGGCCTGCCTGACTCTCCCTTCCTGCATCAAGGTGGCCTCCAGGGTCTCAGGAGAGACACAGTCTGCCCTTCATGCCACCCCCATGCAATGGGTTCTCTGTCCTGAGAGCTTCAACAGACTCTGGGAGTTGCACCTCTTGCCCTGGGTGGGCTACGTGTCATCCCTGAGCCAGTCGCTGTGCCCAGAGGAGGGAGCTCACACTCGCTGAGCAAAAAGGTGGGCGTTAGCCCCCAGACACAGGTGCTGAGAGTGCCAGGAGAGGAAGAACCTATCGACTTCTATTCCACTCTGTTTCTAGTGGGGACTGTAAACTGGACAACGGTTTTGTATAGAGCACAGTTCAACTCCTTCTCAGATTGCCCCGCACCAATTTACACTCTGTTTTCTATGCTTAAGAAGATACGGTCCAAGCACGGCTGGAAAAATATTTTATTTCTGTGATCTTCACAAGAAAATTTCCTTTCACACACACAAAATGTAAAGTCAATAGTTCTTTTATTTACATGTTTAGAAGTCAAAATATTTTTGTTATGTCTATCTTTTAAGAAGGGAATTTCAATATTTTGAAGTCATATTCTTGCATAGGCTTGTGAGCTATTTAATTAAATATAAAAGCTTATGGAAGAAGGGGTCTAGTTGGGTGTTAGTCAATATTCTTTCAAAATTTATACAATATTATTTCTTAAAAATTCCTCCACTATATAGGGAATGATAATCCCATCCAAGTGAGGGGGCGATGCCCCCCCCAGGACTGGGCGCCTGGAGCTCTGTGTCAACTCCTGTCTCGTCCTCTGGGGGGCGCCTGGCCTCAGCCGTTGCTCGGTAGATTTAAATATTATTTGTCTGCTGTTATATCTATGTTATTTAAAACAAAACGTCCTCAGTTTCCTAATAGCCTGTTGTTTTTTTTTAAAAATTGTAAAATATATAAAACATTCCATTTAAGAGTTTTTGAGTTAGGAAAGGAAACCTCCCCTTCTAGCTGGCTCGGAGTTAGAGAGCAACTCCCCTCCCGCACTTCGCTGAAACTCATTTGTTTATCTCATCATTTCAGCTGCAGTTTCCAGAAATATGCAAACTATCAGAGTAAAAATTATGAAACGGGACTGTCCCTAAGCAGTTAAGGGGAGTGCGGTGGGGGAGGAGACGGGGCCGCAGTCCCACGTGACTCCTCCTGCGTCTTGTTTCCAGGAAAAGTTAACATCCTTCACTTTAAGCTTGTTGGCTTCTACTTTTTACCTCTTATCTTACATTTCTTTCTAAGATTTGTCCCCAACCAACCCCCCAGCCGAGTGAGCGGGCTCATGACTGAAGTGCCTGCGCTGGGAGGAGCCTCGGGGGAGCCAGGGCTTGTCCTCAGCAGCCTCACCTGGGCCCGTGGAGGTCCCCCTGCACCTGGGTGGGAGGCCCAGGGAAGAGGGGCGTCCCAGAGGGGCTTGAGAGGAGAGTGGAGAGGCCAGACCACGAGGACGGGTTTGAAGAGAGAACAGCGCCAAGGACACTTGGGCAGGGAGGGGGCCTTGGGATCAGACTACTCAGAGGGGCTTGAGAGGGGCTGTGAGGAGTGGAGAGTGTTCAAGGGATGTGGAGCAGACCGTGCGGCCTTGGGGAGGGCTGGGGAGGTCAGGAAGGAGTGTCCCTGAGGAGGTGGGTAGGAGCGTGAGGGTGCAGGCCGGCTGTGGACAGGGCGGAGAGTTGACAGGAGGGACCGCATTGAGCCTGAAGGGCTGGGCAGTGGAGGGAAGGGAGCTTCCTGTCTCCGATCGACTGCAGTGACAAGGAAAGGATTTTACTCCTGTGGCCTGAGACTTGCTCTTTGGTTGCTGTTGAGGAAAGGTTAGAAGGGCCGGCATGGGGCAGGAGTGGACCCTGGTGACTCCTGGTGGTGGGCGACCAGTGGGCCGAGCCTTTGGAGGAAAAAAGAAGCTATTAGGGCAGGAGGGGGTGGGGAAGGAATTGGAAGCCTTCAGAGGAAAATCAGAAGGCAGCAGGAGACCCCAAGGTGTCTGGAATTAGCTGGGAGCCCGGAGTGGAGGGCAGGTGGGTGCCCGCTCCCTGCGAGCTGGGGTCCACGCGGTGAGGGGAGCTCAGGGGGCAGCAGGACGGCGGGAGCGGGAGCCTTCTGAGCAGCGTGTCCTGTGGTGTGTGTCCTCTTTCATCCCCCTGTGGCCTTCAGAGCCCTGTCGGTGCAGCCGGTGCCCGGTGCCCGGCTTTGTCTTGTGCTGAGAACAGCGAGCTCCTTCCCTCATCGCCCACCCAGCCACCGCGAGTCTCCATGGAGACGGACCGAATGACCACTCACGGGGGCCCCTGGTCTGGCCAAGCTGGCGAGGCCCACCCCCGCCTCTCTCTCCTGCTGACCATGACAGAAACTGCCTGGCAAAATAAAAGGGCAATCGCTTGAGGACTTGGAGAAGTAAACAATGCTGGCAACTGTGGAGGAACGAAAACTTGGAGAAGGGACCCGGGTGAGTCCGTTCTCTGTGGTGTTTTCTTTTTTTCTCCCAGTCTGGAGCCAAGGGCCAGCCCCGGCTGCAGAAATGTGCAGTGGCAGCAGGGGAGGCCAAGACTCGACGGAAACCACGTCTGTGTGGCCGGAGGAAGCAGGAAAGGGCCCTGGGCTCCCGTGAGTGTGGAGGGTCGGTTTCTTTCCTGTCTCTGCTTTGCCTCGGTTGTGGCACTTCTCCGCTGGCCGGTGTGAGCAGCCCCGGCTCTGAGAGAGACCTTTCCTCTCTGCTCAGTAAAACTGGGAAAAAGGAACCACCGCAGGCCAGAAGGCCTGGGTCCCGACAGGAGGCTCTCCTAGTTCTATGCAGGGCCCCGCACGAGTCCAGGACTCACGCCCAAGTGCACATGTTGGGCAGAGCAACAGAGATCAGAGCCGCCGCCTGAAGGAGGCAGGAGAGCAATTGCCTGGGCTGGCCGCCTGCGAAATAGAAACAGCTGGCATTCTTTAGGAGGACCCAGAGTCTACACGACATAATATTCAAAATGTCCAGGATGCTGTTCTGAGGAGGTGACATTGATGGCCAGACCACCTAGGAAGGTGAAGGGCATGCCAGCCAGGGGTGCAGCCTGAGGTGCTGGTCACTCAGGCACCCACAGGCCTCTGCAAAGCATGAGGACAGACAAGACCCAGATGTACAGGCCCGTGGGCGTGGTGAAGGGCTGCTGGCCCCGGGCTAGAGCTACCTACCTGCGTCCTCCAGCTCACAAGGGCCTGGCGGGTGGTATCCTCTGCTTTAGGTAGGGGCAAACTTTTTGCTGTTACTCTCCAGCTGTTTGCTTTTCCTGGACAGGCCCTTCTTGTCACTGTAGCAGTAATATACAGAAAGCCCAAGAGGCTGTGGGGCAGGAGGAAGGGCACCACCCATCCTATATGGTTGTACGTATTTTGCACCTGTGCCCAGACAAGTGTCCCCTGCAGATAACCCAGCTCGCACTGCTGAGCTCAGTGTTCTGACCCAAAACCTCCTAGGAAGGACGGATGTCTCCTGTTCTCACAAATGTCTGCTCTTCCCTCAGATTTTGCAGGGAAGGCGCCGAGGGATTGTAGGTTTCCTGTTGTGCGCATGTGTGTTTGTGTATCTGTGAGTGTGTATGCATGTGTGCATGTCTTTGTGGTTCTCTGTGTGTGTGCGTCTGGGTGTATGTCTGTGTGTGTATGTGCGTATATGTATATTTGTATGTTTGTGTGCATCTGTGTGTCTGTGTCCACACACATGCATGTTTCTGTGTTTCTGTGTGTGGATTCCATGTGTGTGTGTATGCCTCTGTGTGTTTTTAGGGACTTGGATGTAGACATTTGGGATTGTAAGTGAATCCTGCAGCCCCAAGACTCCTGCCACGTCTAGTGGTAAAGCAGCACACCAGCCCCATAACAAAATTCACCTGGTCCCTCTGCCTGGAGCAGCTTTACGTCCATTTCCCCTTAGTGGTGCGTGGGTGTTGAGCTGCCTGTGTGGACTGGGCTAGGGATGAATGTCAGGGCTGGGCAGAGCCAGTGACGGGGCAGGTGCGAAGAAATGTTGGCTGAATGGAGTTTTCATAACTTGGGAATTTAGTCAAGGGAGAAAGTAGATATGGTGTTTGAATAAAACCTGAAATTTGCATTTTCTGTAATGCCTGCTGAACTGCCCTTGCCACGCTCTTATTTTTTGTATTCTCACTGAGCAGTATATACAAGTACTTGGTAAATATTTATATAAATAGATAAACAAACAGGGGTCTAGGAATGGAAATCAGAGCTGAAGTCCAATAACACAGGAGCCGAAAAGGCAGCCAGGAAGCAGGAGGATGCCGCAGAGGAGCAAGGACTTTCACGGATAAGTGTTCTTCAGGCTCCATAAAAACACAGTTGAAATGCAGACAGTCTCAGCAGCTACAGTGGGGAAAGGTCAGACTGGGCTGAGAGTGGATCATGTCCTGACCACTTACCCACAGTGGTTAGGGTCCTGAGTGCCCTAAACCTTGGAATTAATGAAATGACACAGACGAGAGCATGTTTGATAAATATTGATTTGGTCTGACTCCGATTTGCTGTTGGCTGGTTAAATTTTAGGTTCCAGTTCCTCTTTATCTTTGGTGATACCCAATTTTCTCTCTGTTAACAATATCCTAAAGCCCTAATAACACTTCAAATCATTACTCTAAAGAGCAACAGAGGGTCAATGTCTGCTGGATGTTGGTCCCAGAAATGTGCAATTTCTTATGTGGGCTGTCATCCCTTATAAATTCTCAAAACCAAACAGCAAGCTTTGTGAGCACCACATGTATCCATCATCTTGGAAATATCCAGAATGGCCGATCATAATAACTGAACTTTATGTGCAGCAAGAGCCCTGTTATCAGCTGTTTTCAGACTTTCATTTTTTAAATAGCCTCTGAAAGAAAATGCAGACTTTGTTTCACCAAGGTGGTCATTGGTAAGAGTGGCTTCCTAGACACAGGTGTGCTAAGATTTTTCTTCCTGTTGCTTTAATCAGACATGATTTATCAGTGGTTGCACTTGCTATTACATCGGTTGGCTGATTTTTTGTTTATAAGCATTAGCTTCAGTCACACTGTAGGAAATCTTAAAATAGTAAAATATTGATGAGGTTTCAAGGGCTTCATTTGAGTCAGGGTCACAGACAAAAGTCTCCTACTTGTTTGGAAGTGTATTTTATCTTGAATGCTATATTAAGTTCTGTTGAGAAAATGAAGACAATTTGAAATAGAATAGTGCAGGCTGAAGATGTAGTTTCTAAAGCTCTACCCTTAATGCTTTGAAAACCCTCTAAAATATTTTAGTACTGACAATTTTTTAAATGGATGATTTTGTTAAGTCTTATAGGATGGCTATTACATTCCTTTCATGCTTTGTACCCCACCTGCTCCCTAAAAGGTTTCAAAGCAGCTTAAAAATAGAAGGCTGTTGAGAAGGACTGACTTTTGGAATAGTGGATTTTGGGAAACTGCTCTCCCATAAAAGCAACAAAACAATGGCAAAACAATAAAAAATAGTAATTTTGGAACACTGGAAATTACCCAAAGGCACTGAACAAACTAAAAAGCATCAATTCAAGAAAAAAGCTACTGAACCTCAATAAGAGCAGCTGTGTATGTGGTAGTTTAACTTGAGGCTGTTCCCATCTGTCCTCCCTCCCCAGCTCAGTGGCACGAGCATGATAGATACACAAACACACACACACACATGTGAACACACATGTGCATGCACACACACACAGCTGGCAGCCTCACAACCAACAGTAGAGAATGACTGTTTTAGGAAGTCTCTTAAAAGTTCCATCCTAAGAAAAGAGCCAATAGTTCAACTGAACTAGAAGCAACCTGGAAAATCTCTCCTATGGTGTAGTCTCTACTTGATTTGACTCAGAGTTTGGCTCTGAAAAAAAGGCTCTATCCTATTACTTAAAACAATAGCAATTTGCTGCAGTATTGCAGCTATTATGATTTCAGTTGGGGCAAAACAAAAGCCTGGCCAAAAATTTAAAAGGAATACCTGGAGAGTTAGTTGATCACAGGGAGCTTCTGCTCTGACATAGTCCTGGGCATGTGCAAGACTGTGTACATGCCCAGGAAGGATCTGGAAAATGAGAAGCCCTTATCTGGCTGACATCTAGATCCCGTGCAAACAGGAAATGAAAGCCAATGCTGTCTTGTAAACTGCCTTAAATGTCAAGGTGTGCTTTTACAAATAAATACATTTGGCAAAAGGGTGGCTCAAGGCATTGAAGAACATCTTCTGATGGATATTTGGTTGGCCACTAAATTATATGATCTAAGGGTGACTGCTAGGAATCCAGGCTTAAAAACAAAAATAAGAACTTAATAAAACTCTAACAGAGAACTCAATTGTTACATATTGCAGGGAATACAGAATCTACAGAATTAATTCTGTAAAGTCACTAAAATAAGCAGCAAGAAGAGCAACAACAAATTCTGAGAGAGGGGATGATCTGACCAGAGTTGTTACAATGTATTATCTAAAATGCCCAGTTTTCAACAAAAAGAAATAAGACATAAAAGAAACTCCAGGAATGTATGGACCATGCATGGGAAAAGTAAAAAGCATCCAATAAAAAGTGTCCTGAAGAACTCAGATGTTGGACTTTGTACACAACAACTTTGAATAGCTGTTATAAATATTTTCAGAGGACTAAAGGAAGCTATGTTTAAAGAGTTAAAGGACAGTATAACAACTATGTGTAACTAAATAATGAATATCAATAAAGAAATAGAAATAACCAAGAAATCAATAGAAATTCTGGAGTTGTAAAGTATAATAACCGAAATGAAAAATTAACTAGCAGGACTCAAGAACAAATATGAGCTGGAAGAAGAAAGAATGAGTACATTTGAAGATAAATCAATACAGCATATCCAGTTTGAGGAAGAGAAGGAGAAAAGAATGAAGGAAAATGAACAGTCTCAGAGATCTGTGGGGCACCATCTACTGTATCAACATATGCATAATGGAAGCTCCAGAAAGCTTCTCTTTTTGATGAAAAACATATACTTACTCATCTAAAAAGTTCAACATAGATTAAAAGAGATCCACATCTAGATACATCATAATCAAACTGAAGAAAGTCAAAGTCAAGAGAAAATCTTGAAATCAGCAAAAGAAAAATGATTTATCAATAAGATTAACATTTGACTTCTTATCAGAAACAATGAAGGTAAGAAGACAGTGGAATGATATATTCAAAATATTAAAAGAATTCTATATCCAGCTAAACTATCTTTCAAAGGAGAAATAAAGACATTTCCAGATAAACAAAGACTGAGAGCATTCATTGCCAGAAAACATGCCTTATAGGAAATATTAATGGAAATCCCTTAGACAGAAAAAAAGGGATACTAGGCCACAACTCAGATCCACATGAAGAAATAAGGAAACTGGCAAAGGTTATTACTTAGGTAAATATAAAAGGCAGCATAAACATATATTTTAAAACTTTTCCTTTCCCTTATTTTAAATGACAACTGCATAAAACAATAATTACAAAATGGTGTCATAGGGTTACAGTACACAAAGTTGTAATTTATTTGACAGTTATAGCACAAAGGATGGGAGAGAGAAGATAGCTATGGTGAAGCAAAGTTTCTCTATATTATTGCAATAAAGTTAACATTCTTTTAAGTTCAGATTCATAATGTAATCCTCAGAGCAACTGTCAAAAAAGGACTTAAAAATTTAGCAAAAATAACAAAGAAATATTAGAAAAGAATAAAAATCCCAAATCAATAATCTAGGAGTTTACCTTGAGAATCTGAAAAAAGAAGATCAAATTAAATAATAAATGTAGAGCTCAAATCATGGACATAGAAACAGAAAAACAGAGAAATCAATGAATCCAAAAGTTGGTTCTATGAAAAGATAAACAAAATTGGCAAAACTTTATATTAATTTGAATAAGAAAAAGAAGAAACAGATCACTAAAATGAGTAATGAGAAAGGAAGCATTACCTTTCAGAAATTAGAGTATTATAAGTGAGTATTAAAAATAACTTTATGCCAAGAAATTCAACAACTCAGTAAAATGGATAAATTCCCAGAAAGACATATACTACTTAAACTAACTTAAAGAGAAATAAAAAATTTGAACAGACCTATGACATATAAAGAGATCTAACTAGTAATTTGTAAACATCCCACTGAGAAAAGCCTAAGCCTAGATGGCTTCACTGGTAAATTCTACCAAATGCTTAAAGAAGAATTAACAACAGTCCTTCACAGTATATTCTATAGAATAGAAGTGGCAACACATCCCAATTCATTATATGAGGCCCAGATACAAAAACCAAAGATACCGCAAGAAAAAACAAAACAAAACTACAAACCGACATCTCTTATGACTAAAGATGCAAAAATTCTCCACAAAATACCAGCAAACCAAATCCAGCAGCATCTAAAAATGGTTAGACATTATGGCCAAGTGGGATTTATCCTACAAACTCGAGGCTGACTTAGCACTTGAAACCAACTAATATTATTAGAAGAAAAAAACAAAAGTCACACGATCATCTCAATAGTGCAGAAGAACTGTTTGACAAGATCCAACATCCATTCATGATCAAAACGCTCCATAAACTTGGAAAGAAAGGGAACGTCTGGTAGAACAGCCTGATAGAAGGCAGCTACAAAAACCCTGAAATCGTACTAAATAGTGGAAGACTGAAGGTTCTCCCCTAAGATTCAGAGCCAGGCAAAGACGCCTACTCTTGCCACTTGTCTTAAAAATTTGCTAGAGGTTCTAGCCAGTTCAATCAAGTAAGAAAAAGAAATAAAAGGTATATCCAGATTGGAAAGCAAGAAGTAAAACTGGCTTTATTTGCAGAAGACATGATATTGCATGTAGAAAATCCTAAAGGACACCCCCACTATTAGAACTAATAAAACAATATAACAAGGTTATGGGATACAAGATCAGTTTACAAAGATCAATTGTATTTCCGTGTGTAGACTATGTACAATCTGAAAATGAAAGTAAGAACACAATACTTCCCATAATAACATCAAACAGAATAAAATGCTTAGGAATAAATTTATCAAAACAAAATGCAAGAAGGATATACTGAAAATTACCACACATTGCTGAAGATGCCAGTGAAGATGAACTTAGATTCTTTCATTGCTACATACTAAAATTAACTCAAGATATATCATAGACTTAAGTGTAAGGGTTAATAAAATAAAAGCCTTAGGAGAAAATCTTTGAGACCTTGTATTGGAAAGATTGCTTAGATATGACACAGTTCATAGGAGGAAAAAATCATGATAAATTGGACTTCATCAAAGATTAAAAACTTTTGTACTTCAAAAGAAATCATTAAGAAAAGGAAAAGATAAGGAACAGATTTGGAAAAAAATATTTGAATAATAAAGGCAGTTCAAAAGAAATTGCAAATCAAAAGGTTTTTAGAAGAGAAGAAAAGCTAATGTGATGGTTCAATGGATTGTGGAGAGAAAGCTTTGAAATTAGAAATCTGCATTCACATTTCAGCTAAGCCATCTCCCAGGTTTTTGCTTCTGGGCACAATTTTCTGAGGCTGGAGGTCACCATGTCCACAGAATGAGGTGTTGCTTTGGAGATGGTGGTTAGAGGCAAATGCTTAACAAATGATAACTATTATGGCTGTAGTAATATGTGGCATGGTCTTATTAAATAAGATAATGCACATAAAACACCTAATAGTTCCTTGTACATATTAAATATTCAAAAATGTTATCAATTATTAATAACTAATTTATTATATCACAGCCCAAAGGAAAGCTAAGGTATGATCATATACCATTTGTGCTCTCTGATGAGAGAAAAATAAAAGAATTACTAAGTTTTAGCCAGTAGAAGACTTGTTTCAAAGTAAGAGTCAATCCAGTGAATCAGAAATATGACAGGAGAAATTGGAAAATATTTTATTTTTGCACCATGCTTAATTTTAGCCCCAATGTGCACCTTGGACTTGCTGGGGGTGGGTTGAGCATGGATGACACAATCATTGTAGAAAATCATCTCATGTTTTATTCATCATGTTTGTTCATTCATCACATGAATTCTTATTCACATTTTGAATTCTCACTGTTCCTTATATTTCCAAAAGCACTTTCATTTCCATGACGTCAGTGACCTTCATAAATTCCCAGTCTCCGAGAGGTCTGAGTAGGATCCACTATGACTTGATCCACTCACGGGTGGATAAAGTGTTCCTGAGAAGTGAAGAAGCTTGCCCAAGTCCACAGGGTTAGAAAGTGGCACGTGGTAGGCAAACTGTTTCGTGCTCTCTCCAGAGGCTGTGGGGAATACAAGTGAAGACTCATGTCACCTGCTCGAGCGTGGGACATACCCCCCAGTGCAGTCGCATGGGGTTGCCTGGAAGCCCCTCGTCCCACGTAAAGGAGGAGCAGCCTCCAAGTTCAGGGGGAGGAAGGATGCTGAGCACCTGGTGCTCATCCCTAGCCCAGCCCTAAGGATGGGACACTCCCAGCAATAAGCTGAGAAGAGCAGTTACATAAAACTCTCAGTGTAGTGTTGGGGGCACTGTCTTTGCCAGCTCGGGCTGCTCTAGCAGAATATAGCAATAGCCTGGGTGGCCTACAAACAGTTGCAATTTATTTCTCACAGTTCTGGAGGTCAGGAGTCGAGGTCAGGTGTCAGCATGGTCGGGGGCTGGCGAGGACCTGCTTCCAGGTAGCAGACAGCTGCCCTCTTGCTGTGTCCTCACCTGGTGGGGAGGGTGAGGGAGCTTCCTGGGGCCTCTTTTGTAAGGCGCCAATGCCATTCAAGGCAGCTGCACCCTCACGGCCTCATCACTCCCCAAAGCTACTACCTCCAAATATCATCACCCCGGGGGGCAGGATTCCGAATTTTTGGGGGACACAACATTTCATCTTAAAAAGTAAGTACTTTCTGTGTTTGCGAGGGAGAGAGAGGTGGAGAGAGAGACAGGGAGAGACTCCCTGGGCTCCCCCGGCCCAGTACTGATTGTGCACAGTCTGACTCCCGTGAGGGGAGCAGAGCGTGGGGCTCTGCCCTCCTTCCAGGGAGCAGTTGCCTGTGGCGTAGGCAGGACCATGTGGGCTCCCCCACCCACTGGCTGCGCGCCCAGGTGGCTGGGAGATCCTCGGCAGGTCCAGCCCTGGGACCCCCTGTCTGCTCTGCCATGTGGCTTGAGGGACACTGAGGCAGGGCTTGATCCTGGAGTGGACCTGAAGCTCTTCTCCTGCTCTTTCCACTGCATTTTTCTTCCCTGATCTCCAGAGGGGACTCTGCCGTGTGCTCGCTCTGTCTCTCTTTCTCCCTCTCTTTTCTTTCAACCTCTGTGTTTTTCTGTTTCTCTCTCTCCTCTCAGTCTCTCTTTCTCTATCTCTCTCTGTCTCTGTCTGTTACCTTTGTCTCTCCCTCTCTTTGTGTCTCACTCTTCCTCTCTCTGTCTTCCTCTGTCTCTGCCTTTCTGTATCAGTCTCTTTGTGTCTATCTCTGTCTTTGTCATTCTCTCTCTCTCTCTCCCTTTCTCTCTGCCTCTCTCTTTGTCTCTGTCTCTCTCCATCTTTTCAGGGAAGACATCCTGCTCCGTCTTCCCCCACATTTGTTCATCTTGTTGATTCCAGGTTCAAAGTGGCAGAGACAGGAGCCACATCCTGGTATCCACCTGAGCAGAGACCAGGCGTGGATTATTGGTCAAATCCTACAGCTCACCTTCCTAGGCCCTGGTCAGGAAATACCACTCTGCTGTTTTTTTCTTAGATTCTCAAGGACTGTGGATGGTAGACATTGGAGTAAGAGAATGGGTGTGCAGGGACCCTCATGGTGGGTGGGTGGTGCTGAGCAGATCTTAATTGATGAGCCCACTCAGACGTTCCAGTCCCCCTAAGCCTTTGAATCCTTTCCTCTACAGCGAACCAAGGCAGGTCTCGTATTTTGAGCTCACTTACAGTGAGTCAGCTTCTGATCCGTGTTTCAGCTAATCGTCCAAATAGTTAGAGCTCTTCCTCACTTCCTGAGCTTCCTAACATTAAATGTATAATCTCTGCTTAGTGAGCCCGTAGCAATAAATTCAGCACGATCCAACTTTATGTTTCTTCCATCATTATCCCACATCCTTTATATTTGTTTTGTAAATTAAAAATAAAATCCTAAGCCCACCCTGCTAACCGAATGAACTCCCTTTTGGCCAAGGGGACCCCCATAAACCTTAAAACTGAGTTCATGGCCGTGAAGGGAAGGGAAGTTGGACACATATAAATATACCTCCTCCCTTTAGAGTTTAGATGCAAAAAGACTGACAAAACAGACTCTTTGTGACAGTGAGATACTAAATTATTAACAGGACCTAAGGCCATGCAAGGCAAAGTTTAAATCACACCCAAAGGCCATCAATTTGCTGAATAGATCACTTGAGTCTATATATTGTGGCTTGTCTCTGATTAACAGCCTTCGTTATCTTAAGACATTTCAAGCTTTTATGCAAAGCTTTATTTCTTTAATTACAAATCAAAGAATCTCTAAACCAGCCTAACACCTATAAGTCCCCACTCCGCGATGTCCTGCCTTTTTGGGCCAAGCCAACGTTTACCTCTGTGTACTGATTTATGATTTTACTTATTAACACAATGCCTACCTCCCTAAAATGTGCTAAACCAAGCTGTAACCTAACCGCCTTGAGACCACTTATTCAAGGCTTCTTGGATATGGCTCTCTGGACCAACAGTCACACATATTCAGTTCAAAATAAGCCTCTTTAAGTATTTTTACTGAGTTTGGGTTTTTTTGTTTTTTTTTTCATTAACAATTCCTACACACATCGCCCAGATTTCTGTCTATATTAATTAGAAAACTCATGTATTTCTTTCGGCGTGTAGTGTACTCCTCATGGGTCACACTTTGTGCTTCACTTTTAGGTGCTGCTGGACTTGAGTCAGGTTCTAGGTCTAGAAGCAAAGCGGGGCGGTGGGGGGCGGTGGGGGGTCCTGAGGAGGAGCAGCATCGTCTTGGGAGGCAGCTGCTTCAGAGGTGGCTGTTGCAGGTTCCTCAGAAAATTCAGCGTTAATTTGCTCAGATGGGGGTGGAGAAGCTGCTTCTACTGGCAAAGAAGACTTATTAGAATTCCGGCTTCCTCAGGGCTTTCCCACACGGTCCCGTACCAAGTTTCGGGATCCCGGTTCTTCCCAGTCAATGCCCCCCTTTAACAGCAAGTACCTCGCAAGGTTGAGAACTTGGTTTGTATCGTAATTCAGCCACTTGCAGGGTGTGATTCTGGGTTTGGTTTTCAGCAACCTCAGCTCTGCTGCTACAGGAAATAAGGGTCTGTCTCAGGGTTAGAATAGAAACTTTTGGGTCATTTTTGCAGAGCTTGAGCTAGACATTTGATGTCCTGAGTTCATCCTGCTCTTTCCCCATTTTGTCCCATGACATTGGGAACTATTAACTGATCTCATTATAATTGTTGGTTTGACACAAATGCCTGACGGTATCATACACATGATCACCCAGACCCTTGTCTTTTGTAGATTTTTGCTTATGAGTATCCAGTAGTGATATTTCACATATCTCTGCTGCCACATCACACCACAGACTGTCTGTACTCGCTTTACTACTAGGGATAGTCATCAGGGCCCCTAAAGCTGATCAGATTAGAGGACCAATTCCAGAAACCCCAGAAACAATTCAGAAAGCTCATCCTTAAGATAATATCCCTCTAGAACCAGTCTCAGGACCAAAATCTGTACTGCTTAGGGTTCTCCTGAGAAAAAGAACCAGTAGGATGTATAAATCTATCCATATCTATATTTATCTATATCTCTGTATCTATGTCTATTGATCTATATTTATCTATAGTTAGAGGAACTGGCTCGCGTGACGGGGGAGGCTGGCGAGTCTGAAAGCTGCAGGGCAGTGCAGCAGGCTGAAGACCTAGGCAGGAGTTGATGCAGTTTTGGGCTTTGAGTCCAAAGACAATCTGGAAGCAGAATTCCCTCTTCCATGGGGAAACTCAGTCTTTTTCTCTTACGGCCTTCAAGTAATGGGATAAGGCCCATTTACATTGTGGAGGGTTGTCTGTTTTATTCAAAGTCTGCTGATTTAAATGTGTTAATCTCATCTTAAAAATACCTTCACAGCAACATCTAGACTGGTGTCTGACCAAACATCTGGGTCACGGCCTGGCCAAGTTGACATATAAACTTAACCATCACAGGCATAATTTGAGATGGGAAAAAAGCACGGGAGAGTTTTTGTTTAGGGGACAGGTGGCCACAGAGCCTTAGTAATGCCCTGCTTGTGTCCACTTCAGAGCCCTCTGAGGCTGGAGGCTAAGTGGTCCCAGGAGGAAGCATGAAGAAGCAGTGGCTGGCTGTCGCAGGAAATGCATTGAGGCAGAGACTGTCTCACGGCACTGCTGGTTCTCAGGGGCTGGAGCTTCCGGGTGAACACTAGCAGGCTGGGAGAGCAGGAAACTGCTGAGTGCACAGAAACTGTTCTCTTGCTGTCTTCCTTCATGCCTGGGCCTAAGGACCAGGAGCCCGCTCTTTCTGGAGTTGCAGAATTGGGAGGGAGAACTCCCCTGCTATGACCGAGTGGTGACATGAGGAATAGGGATGGGTGTGAGCCTCCAGACCCTGTCCTTTCTAGACCTCCTGGGCAAGTGGCGCCCTGCTCCGTCCCTGCGCCTCAGGCGTCAGGATCCCCCAGCCCTTCCTTCCGAAGGTCAGGAAGCCTGGCCCTTTCCTCCTCTGTTCCTGATGCATCTTCCTGTCTTCCTGGGTAAGTGTGTCTGTTCTGTACACCTAAAGCCACCCATGAATGGGTGTGTGTGAGGAGTGAAGAAGTCCAGCTGTGGCTGCAGGCCAAGCTCTTGAGTTTCCAGTGCATCTTCCCAGTTGTACAGTTCACACACACACACACACACACACACACACACACACACACACACATTCAAACACGCATTTTCTATCAAAGTGATTTCCATGTTTCCAGCTGGTTGCAGCCCAGTAGGTGGGTGGTGAAGGTGTGCTTATTGCCTTAACACTTGCCCTGGGGGGAGGCGACAGTGCTGTGAGCAGCACCTGTGACTTTGCCACCAAGAGAAATCACAAATAGTTCCATATCCCATCACAGTTGTGTCAGATTCTCTGAAATATGGTTTAATTTCATCAGTACTCTAAAATTATGGCACTTGCTAGACATTCTGCTGCATCTTGTTTTGTTTAATGCATTAATAAAGAAGCACACATATCACAATATCCCAACTCTCTTGCTTCTCATATTGTAAGAGTTTTATTTCACGTGTTTGAAACATTATTCTGCTTCTAGTCACATCATTGGGCATTAGGACTGTCTTCCAATACATCACAGGAAAACTATCCAAACAAGATTCTATTGCAAATGGTAGACACAGTCAAACTAAATTCAGAGAATCAGTGGAAAATCCTAGTGACTCATTCAACTGGGCAGATAGGAGGGGGAGCAGAGGACACAGGTCGCTGGGGCTGCTGGGCTCCTGCAGGGTGTCGGGTTATCCTGAGTGAGAAGGGAAGTGCAGGAAGTTGACGGGGGCCAACTTATGATTTAAAACATAACGTTCTGAAACAGCTGGACTTGGCGCTCTTAGAAATAATGAGGAGCCAATGAGCTTTTGTTTATATCCCCATCCATATTTAATATAAGAAACCCAAACAAAAATTTAAACAACAGGAATACAAAGCAACTATTCCATTGCATCAGTCATGGAAGTGCTAGAAATCTCCACTCAGAAGAAATGAGAGTGAAAAGGCATTTTAATAAAAGCCATTCTGACTGGGGTTAGGTGATATTTCATTGTCGTTTTGATTTGCATTTCCCTGATGATTAGGTGTTGAGCACTTTTTACATGTTTATTGACCATTCGACTATCTTCTTTTGAGAAGCTTCTGTTCATGTCTTTTGCCCACTATTCCATGAAGTTGTTTGATTTTTTCTTGCTGATTTACTTGAGTTCTTTGTAGATTCTGGTTTTTAGTCAGTTATGGGATGTATAGTTTGTGAATATTCTCTCTCATTCTGTAGGCTTTCTATTTGCTCTGCTAATTATTTCCTTGGCTGTGCAGAAGCTTTTTAATTTAATTTAATCAAGTCCCCAAAACAATAGATGCTGGCATTGATGCAGAGAGAAAGAAACACTTATACACTGTTGGTGGGACTGCAAACTAGTGCAACCTCTATGGAAAACAGTATGGAGATTACTCAAAGAACTAAAAGTCCACTTTCCATTTGATCCAGCAACCCCACTACTGAGACTTACCTTTGGTATTTACCCAAAGGAAAATAAGTCACTTTATCAAAAAGAAACCTGCACGTGAATGTTTATGGTAGCACAATTCACAATCGCAAAGATATGGAGTTAATTCAAATGCCCATCAATTCATGAGTGAATTAACAAAATGTGGTATATGTATACCATGGAATACTACTCAGCTACGAAGAAGGATGACTTAATGCCTTTTGCAACAAATTGGATGGAACTGGAGACCCTTATCCTAAGCGAAGTATCTAAAAAATGGAAAAACAAACACCACATGTACTCGCTATTACATTGGAACTAACCGATGAGCACACATGTGCATAGAAGGAAGTAAAAATCTCAAAGGAAATCCGGCAAGGGAGAGGGGGCTGAGGGGATGGCTGAAAACCTACTTAACTGTAGTACAATGAACACTATCTGGGTGATGGGCACACTTTTAACCCTGACTTGAGCATTACAAAAGTGATCCATGTAACCGAAAACATTTGTACCTCCATAATACTTTGAAATAAAAAATGTATTAAAGAAAAACAGTGAAAAGTCAAATGGCATCTTAGTATTATTATGTCACGGGTCCCTGGAAAGGGGCTGGGGCACTCTCAGGAGTCCCTGGCAGGCGAGTGTCAGGGAGATGGCTGGGAGGCAGGATGCTGCTCTGGATATGGCTGGTGGGAGATGCCCACGGAACACCCAGGCGGAGACGTCACAGGGAGATTGGCAACATGAAGTAGCATTGAGGGAGAAGTCCCAGCTGGCGATGAACGTTTAGGAGTCATCCACACAGGGGTGCATTTGAAGCCACAGCAAGGGCGATAAAGAAGAGGCCCCAGGCTGGAAGCAGGGGAAGCTGGCGCCAGAAGTACAGTGTGGAGGGCAGCGGGGATGGGAGTGGATGGCGATCAGCATATGCCCCGACCTGAATGTGCGGGCGTCTGTGCTCTGCTCCCAGCCAGCAAGCCTGGACACGGTCTTCCCTCTTAGGTGTGGCTGTCTGCAGGGCTCTGGCCCTCCAGAAGGCAGGACCAACATCCTGGAATTGGGGGCAAGCCCTGCCACTTCCTGTGGGCAGATTCCTGCCCTCCCTTGACGTCCTCTGTGTGGGAGGTGTCCTGCTCATCCTCACTGGAACTCCAACAAAAGACAAGCTCGCAGGCAGGAAAAGGAGTGGAGATACCCGAGAAGTGCTTGGACCCCCAGCTTCCCCCAGTTCTCCCAGCTCCCTGCATCCTGCCCTCCCGGGGTGAGGTTGAGCTCCCAGCCTCCTCCTCCTCCCGCTGATGGCCTGCTCTGGGTCGCTGTGGCCCCTGCTTCCTGCCCCAAGCATGATGGAGATACAGGGTCCCTGAGGGGCTGTCCCAGCCCCCATGGGCATCTCTGGTGAAAGCTCGTGCTGCCACTCCCTAGAAAAATCCCTGCAAATGGAAAAGGGCAGGAGGGCCATCAGCTGGGTGTGACCTCCCCAGCCAGCAAGCCACAGACCACTCACTGCTCAGAGCCCGTTGCCGCGTGAGAAATAAGATCCCCTGAGGGTTGCTGGAAGAGTTAGAAACGAGCAGTGGCAGTTCCAGGGTTTCTCAGTTCTGAGCTCAGGACACCTGTAGCCCCTTCTTTGGGGACAGTGCCTGGTGCCACCTGTACTCTCCAGGCCACCTGGGTTCAGTGTTCACATCTACCCCCTCCAGGCTGGGGCTCCCTGCTAGCTCCCACAGGAGGACCCTGCCGATGTCTGAGGGTGCAGGAGTGAGGGATCCCTGGGACCTCAGCACAAATGAGAGGGGCCCCTGATTGCCAGGACACCTGCTCAGAGCAGAGGGCCTGGCTCCGAGGCTTTGTTTGTGCCCAGGGCCTCAGAGCGAGGTAGGGGGGCATCTTCAGATACCCTCAGCCGGAACTCCTCCATCACATCAAACTGTGTCCTCCTTTCCACCGCCGTTCATTCGTTTATTGGTGCATTCAACAAATAAGGAGCATTTCCCAGCTGCGCTCCAGGCGCTGGCTGTCGCAGTGGCAAGGTGCAGGGAACAGAGGGACGCGGCAGGAAGGCGTACGCACGCGCAATCAGAGCAGCGTTCGCACAGGATGCAAGGATGCATGTTTGACCGAGAACCCAGGACCCAACGCCCGCAACGGACCGGACCGAGCGTCCCCGGCGCGGCACCCCGACCCACCGCGCGCCCTGGGCCCGTGGCCTGGCCTCTGCCGCCCCCTGCCGGCGGCGCGCCGCACTGCGGCCACTGAGCTGGCCCGCAGGGGGTTGGGGTTGGGGGCGAAGCGTGCAAGTCCATGGCCCTGCTCTTCAGACCTCACGGGGGGTGGGGGTGGGGGACGGGATTCTACTCAGTGACACAGGGCCACAGTCTTAATTAAGCATGTAAAAAAGAGGGCCGTGCCTCTGAAGAGCGAACCAGGGCGCTCGCAGATGCGCTCACGTTGGTTCCCGAGCACCTCCCGCGCTCTCTCCGCGTGGGTTGCATAGACGGGAGTTGCAGGGGCCTGGGGACACGTGGCTCCGACGCCCTCTGCCCACCGCGCACACGTTTCGCAGGCGAGGAGGGACCGGCCAGAAGGGAAAGCACTTGGCACGTTGAGGCAGGGATAGGGGCAAGGCTGGGCACGGGCCCGCCTCTCTCCCGACCTCAGTGAGGCCCTGCCACAGCCCATGCTGTCCCTGGGATGGTGTCCCTGGGGTGGTGTCCCTGGTGGTGCTGTCCCTGGGAATGGGGTCCCTGGGGGTGCTGTCCCTGGGATGGTGTCCTTGGGGGTGCTGTCCCTGGGATGGTGTCCTTGGGGGTGCTGTCCCTGGGGTGCTGTCCCTGGGAATGGGGCCCCTGGGGTGGTGTCCCTGGGAATGGGGTCCCTGGGATGGTGTCCCTGGGAATGGGGCCCCTGGGGTGCTGTCCCTGGGAATGGGGCCCCTGGGATGGTGTCCCTGGGAATGGGGCCCCTGGGGTGGTGTCCCTGGGAATGGGGTCCCTGGGGGTGGTGTCCCTGGGAATGGGGTCCCTGGGGGTGCTGTCCCTGGGGTGGTGTCCCTGGGTGGTGTCCCTGGGGTGCTGTCCCTAGGGTGGTGTCCCTGGGTGGTGTCCCTGGGGTGCTGTCCCTGGGGTGCTGTCCCTGGGTGCTGTCCCTGCAGTGATGTCCCTGGGGTGCTGTCCTTGGGGGTGCTGTCCCTGGGATTATGTCCCTGGGGTGCTGTCCCTGGGTGCTGTCCCTGGGGTGCTGTCCCTGGGAGAACTGAGGGTGGGGCGGGGGGCCAGGCCCAGGCCGGGCGGGATCCTGCGGTCCTTGCAGTCCCTGTGAGCTTAGCAATTCCGGAATTGATGGCAGTGAGACAGTCTGAACTCTAGGCAAATGCAAGGCAGTTTGTGAAGGACAAGACAAAGGCGGAGACATAAAGGGAGGAGCAGCAGCAGCTGTACGGAAGGTCCTGGCTCTGGGAGATTGTGCCCGGTGCCCGGGACTCCTCAGGCAAGCGCGTGGATTTTCTCCTCCACCTCGGGAAGTGACCAGGCTGGGCTAAGGGTGCTGCCCCTTATTATAATAAAATGCAGATGCCACCTGAAGGCGAGACATCAAATTATAGGCAGTTGCTAGTAGAAACTTTTAAGTGCATTTCTTTAAAAAGCATGTGCTAATGAGATCAGATGGAGCTGAGGAGACGTGGCTGATAAACAGTTATTGTCCCCAGGGAGCTGACTTGCACAATCGGGCGGAGTGGACAAGGTGGGCCGTGCAGGGAACCAGACACTGGGTCCAGGCCGGCAGGAAGGACCTGGTATCTGGGAGGAGGTGACACGGCCTGTTGTCCTGGTTAACTGCGGCAGGTACACAGCCAGGAGAGCAGAGGATGTTGTGGGGGCCAGGCTCTATGCGGACATTCAGGTGCAGGAGACGCAGGAGGCTCTGTTGGGGGGGGGGCACCAGGACAGGCCCTGGACAGTGGTTGTCATTCAGAGCCTCGAGGAGGAAGCCGCTGTTGGTGAGCACCCTCCGTGTGCTGGGCCTGAGCCCCGACGTTCACAGCAGCAGCACGTGCCTATTTGTTTTGTTTTTCTTTTTTACTTTTAAAAAAAATTCTATTTATTTATTTATTTATTTTAGCATATTATGGGGGTACAAGTATATTGCCTATGTCCCCACTCCCTTCTAGAGTCAGAGCTTCAAGCGTGTCCATCCCCCAAATGTTGCACATCTTACTCGTTGTGGTTGTATATACCCATCCCCTCCTCTGCCCTCCCACCCTCCTGACACCTGATAAATGTTACTCCTATATGTCCACTGAGGTGTTGATCTGTTAATACCAATTTGCTGATGAGTACATGTGGTGTTGGTTTTTCCATTCTTGAGATACTTCACTTAGTAGAATGGGTTCCAGCTGTATCCAGGAATATACAAGAGGTGCTATATTGCCATCGTTTCTTAAAGCTGAGTTGTACTCCATGGTATACATATACCACATTTTATTAATCCACTCATGAATTGATGGGCACTTGGGTTGTTTCCACAGCTTTGCAATTGTGAATTGTGCTGCTATAAACATTCAAGTGCAGGTGTCTTTTTCATAAAGTGACTTTTGATCTTTTGGGTAGATGCCCAGTAGTGGAATTGCTGCATCAAATGGTAGATCTACTTGTATCGCTTTGAGGTATCTCCATATTGCTTTCCACAGAGGTTGAACTGGTTTGCAGTCCCACCAGCAGTGTAGGAGTATTCCTCTCTCTCCGCATCCACGCCAGCATTTGTTGTTTGGGGACTTTTTGATAAAGGCCATTCTCACTGGAGTTAAGTGATATCTCATTGTGGTTTTGATTTGCATTTCCCTGATGATTAGAGATGTTGAACATTTTGCATATGTTTGTTGGCCATTATTCTTTCTTCTTTGAGAAGTTTCTGTTTATGTCCTTTGCCCATTTTTTGACAGGGTTGTTTGATTTTTTCTTGCTGATTTTCCTGAATTCTAAATAGATTCTAGTTATCAGCCCTTTATCAGATATGTAGCTTGCAAAAATTTTCTCCCATTCTGTGGGTTGTCTGTTTGCTCTCTTGACAGTTTCTTTGGCTGTGCAGAAGCTTTTTAATTTGATTTGTTTATTTTTGTTGCTGCTGTAATTACCTTTGGGATCTTCTTCATAAATTCTTTGCCTAGGCTGATGTCTAGAAGAGTATTTCCAACATTTTCCTCTAGAATTCTAATAGTTTCACATCTAAGGTTCAAGTTTGTTACCCAGTATGAGTTGATTTTTGTGAGAGGTGAAAGGTGTGGGTCTTGTTTCAGTCTTCTACATGTGGCTATCCAGTTTTCCCAGCACCATTTATTGAATGAGCATTCTTTTCCCCAGTGTATGTTTTTGTCTGCTTTGTTGAAGATTAGTTGGCTATATGAGGATGGTTTTATGTCTGGGTTCTCCGTTCTGTTCCACTGGTCAATGTCCCTGTTCTTGTGCCAGTAGTAATGCTGTTTTAATGACTATAGCCTTGTAGTATAGTTGGAAGTCTGATAAATTAATACCTCCCATTTTGTTTTTATTGCCTAGGATTGCTTTTGCTATATGGGTATTCTCTGGTTTCATACATAGCATAAAATTATTTTTTCTATATCTGTGAAAAATGATGTTGGTATTTTGATAGGGATTGCATTGACTCTGTAGGTCACTTTGCGTAGTATAGACATTTTAACAATGTTGATTCTGCCGACCCATGAGCATGGTATATTCTTCCATATGTTTACATCCTCTGCTATTTCCTTCTCCAGTGTTTCATAGTTCTCCCTGTAAGAGGTCTTTTACCTCCTTAGTTAAATATATTCCAAGGTACTTTATTTTCTTTGTTGTTATTTTGAAGGGAATTGAGTCTTTGATTTGGTTCTCACTTTTACTGTTGTTGGCGTATATGAATGCCTCTGATTTCTGTGTATTAATTTTGATTCCTGAGACTTTACCAAATTCATTTATCAGATCAAGGAGTCTCTTGGTTGAATCCTTGGGGTTTTCTAGGTATAATATCATGTCATCAGCAAAGAGTGAGAGTTTGATCTCTTCAGCTCCCATTTGGACACCCTTAATTCTGCTCTCTTGTCTGATTGCTGTAGTGAGGACTTCCAGCACTATGTTGAACAGAAGTGGAGATAGTGGGCAACATTGTCTTGTTCCACTTATAAGTGGGAATGCTTTCAATTTACCCCATTCAGTATAATACTGGCTGTGGGTGTGTCATATATGGCTTGTATCATTTTTAGGTAAGCCCCTAAAGTCTATTTTGTTGAGCGTTCTTATCATAAAAGGGTGTTGAATTTTGTCAAATGCTTTCTCTGCATCTATTGAGAGGATCATATGGTCTTTGATTTTGCTTCTGTTTATATGGTGAATTACATTTATAGATTTGTGTATGTTGAACCATCCCTGCATCCCTGGGATGAAGCCCACTTGGTTGTGATGAATTATTTTCTTGACAAGCACCTGGATTCGATTGGCTAGGATTTTGTTGAGAATTTTTGCATCTATATTCATAAGGGATATTCGTCTGTAGTTTTCTTTTTTTGTTGCATCCTTACCTAGTTTTGGGATCAGGGTTATGTTTGCTTCATAAAATGTGTTGGGGAGGATTCCATCCTTCTCAATGTTGTGGAATAATTTCTGCAGGATAAGCACCAGTTCTTCTTTGTAGGTGTGGTAAAATTTGGGTGTGAAACCATCTGGTTCAGGACTTTTCTTTTTAGGAAGTTTTTATATTGCTGTTTCAATTTCAGTACTTGATATTGGTCTGTTCAGGAATTCTATTTCTTCCTGGTTGAGGCTAGGGAGGCTGTGTGTTTCTAAGAAATTGTCCATTTCCTCCACATTTTCCAGTTTGTGTGCATAGAGGTTTTTGTAGTATTCATAAATTATATCTTGTATCTCTGTGGCATCAGTTGTAATTTCTCCTTTATTGCTCCTGATGGAACTTATTAGAGATTTTTCTTTTCTGCTTTTTGTTAGTCTAGCCAATGGTATGTCCATTTTGTTTATTTTTTCAAAGAACCAACTTTTTGTGTTATTAATCTTCTGTATAGTTTCCCTGCTGTCAATTTCATTTAGTTCTGATTTGATCGTAATGATTTCACTTCTCTGCTGGGTTTGGGGTTGGTCTGTTCTTCTTTTTTCAGCTCTTTGAGATGATTCATTAGGTTGTCTATTTGTGATCTTTTTGATTTTTGGATATAGGCATTTATGGAAATAAACTTTCCTCTCAGGACTGCTTTAGCTATGTCCCACAGGTTTTGGTAACTTGTGTCACCTTTGTCGTTTAGTTCAAAGAATCTTTTGATTTCCATATTGATTTCCTCATTCATGAAGTGATCATTCAGCAGAAGTTTGTTTAGTTTCCATAAGTTTGTGTAGAAATGAGGACTCCTGTTAAGATTGATTTCTACATTTATTCCATCGTGGTCTGAAAAGATACATGGTATAATTTCTGTTTTTTTTAATTGTTTGAGATGTGCTTTGTGTCCTAGGATATGGTCAATCTTAGAGAATGACCCATGAACTGATGAGAAGAACGTATATTCAGTGGTTTTTGGGTAGAATGTCCTGTAAATATCAGTCAGGCCCATTTGTTCTAGGGTTCTGTTTAAGTCCATTATTTCTTTGTTGATTTTCTGTTTGGAGGATCTGTCCTGTGCTGTCAGTGGGGAGCACTGGGGTGCTCCAACTATTATGGTGTTGTTGTGTATCCATTTGTTTAGATCCAGCAGACTTTGCTTTATGAATCCGGGTGCACCAAGGTTGGGTGCATATATATTTAGAATTGTTACGTCTTCTTGGTGAACTGTACCTTCACCATTTTATAGTGATCTTCTTTGTCTTTTATTACTTTTGTTGATTTAAAAACAAAGTTATCTGTAATCAGTACTGCCATACCAGCTTTCTTTTGGCTTCCTTTGCTTGAAATATTGTTCTCCACCCCTTTACCTTTAGTCTAATTGCATCCTTGCAGGTTAGATGTGTTTCCTGAAGGCAGTAGATACTTGGCTTGTGTTTTTTCATCCATTCGGCCAGCCTATGTCTCTTGAGTGGGGAGTTCAAACCATTCACATTTATTGAGATAACTGATAGGTGAGGCAGATTTCTGTTAATTATGTTGGATTGAACTTTGTTGCTTTTATTTCTCTCTTGAGCCATTGTAGTGTCTGGGCTTTGAATTTTGGCTTGGAGTAGATTTACATTCGTGAGTATTTATTGTGCTGATCCGTGGGTAACACTGTTTTGAGTACTTCTTGAAGGGCTGGTCTTGTCTTGGTGAATTCCCTCAGTCTTTGCTTATCTGAGAATGTCTTGATTTCTTCTTCATATACAAAACTTAGTTTTGCAGGGAATAAGATTCTAGGCTGGGCATTGTTTTGTTTCAGAAGAGTGAGAATGGGGCCCCAGTCTCTTCTTGCTTGTAAAGTTTCAGTAGAAAAGTCTGGTGTTATTTGAGTTGGCTTTCCCTTGTATGTGTCTTACTTCTTTTGCCTTACATCTCTTAGAAGGACCTCTTTAGTTGATATTTTGGTCAGTCTGATGACTGCATGTCGTGATGTCTTCCTATTTGCATTGAATCTCCCAGGGGTCCTCTGAGCTTCTTGAACTTGTATATCGAGGTTTTTTTTAGCAAGGCCTGGGAAATTTTCCTCTATTATATCTTCAAATAGCTTGTCCAGCTCTTGAGTGTTTTCTTCTTCCCCTTCTGGTAACCCTATGACCCTCACATTAGGTTTCTTCACATAATCTCACATCTCTTGTAGGTTTTGCTCTTTTCTCTTGTTTCTCTGCTCTATCTCTGTGATGGTTTTATTTAGTTGGAGGGTGTTATCTTCAATCTCTGAGATTTTTTTATCTGTTTGATCTACCCTGTTCTTGAGGCTTTCCACTGTATTTTGTAGTTCCCTGAATTGATTCTTCATTTCCAGGAGTTCGGTTAAACTTTTCTTCATTGTATTGATTTCTTTAGTGAATTTTTGTTCCAAGTCCTGGAGGCTTTTTGTGGTTTCTCTGTGTTGGTTATTGAGTTGTTCTTGCAGGCCGTTGAATTTTCTTATGATTCACATTCGAAATTCCTCTTCTGTCATTTTGGTTGCCTGATTTTGGTTGGTGTCCGTTTCTAAGGGGCTGGTGCTCCCCTTTGGGGCATGGTTTCCATTTGGTTCTTCATATTTCCAGAGTTCCTTCGGTGATTTCTTCTCATATAGATCAGTTGTTGCTTCTTTCCTTCAGATTTTCATTTGGATATTCACACACTTTGTTTAGTTTCTGAGCCAGTAGGTGGTGTTTGTGGGTGAGATTTGACCACTCCCTGTATGATGAGTCAGTAGGTGCCGTGAAAAGGGTGTGCAGAATGTCCTCCCTGTCAGTAGGTGGCGTTTGCTTGGAGGAACAGGCTATGCTGTTGTTTTTGTGTCCTGTAACCAGCTCTTGTTCCTCTAGAGAGGCACTCTAGTGCCTCAGGTGGTCAGTGTGGCCCTGGGACTTCCAGGTGTGTCCTTTTCTCCCCCTCAGTGAGGGCTGGTCTAGGAGAGAGTCTGGGCGGAGCTGGGTTGGGTAAGCCTGCCCTCAGGCACCACCAATGCCATTAGAAGGGGTCAAAGTTCTGTTCTGTGGTTCCCGGAAAAGCTGTCAGGGCGAGGCTGGAATGGCCCCTCTCAGTCAGAAAGTCTGCGTTTGGGGTGGGGCTGCCTGAGACTCGCAGTCTGGAGTGGGCCTCGCTTCTTTCCCCCTACCCAACTCGGCAGCTACTCCTGGGCCTCTGCCAGCAGGCCAGACCTCTCCTCCCCTGGCTGTGATGCTGGCTTGGAGGTTCCCTGCACAGGAACGCTACCTGGGCTGGGCCTCCCTTTGGGAGGAGGGTTGCCCTCTAGGACGCTGATCTGCCCCTGAAGGCACACACAACTCAGTAGGCCGTTCACGTATATCCCTTCTGTGCCCCGGGCAATGCGAGACCTCGGTGCACGGGATCTGGTCTGCAGGTCTGACCTCAGGGCCCCAGAGTTCAAACTATATCCCCACCAGGGAGAGGAGTGCCAGTCCCAATTCACCCACAGGGAGCCCAAGCTGGGTCTATGTCTCTCAGCCTCAGGGTCTGCCCCGTTCTCCTGGGATCACCGTGCCAGCAAGCACCTGGGAGGGCTGGCGGGTAGGGAGCTCACCGTCTGAGTTCCCCTTAGTCAGCTGTAGGGTCCCCAAAGGGAAGGTCCTGTTCCCTGGAGGTGACTCCGGCTGGTGGCTATATTGTCTCTCTCAGCAGCCATGGATAATGTTGGTGGAATGGGAGAAGAGGCAATATGGTGCCTGCTGCGCAGCTTGGGTCTGTGCACAGGGAAGTGCCCTGCGGGAGTTGGGAGCCTGGTGCCACATCCGCTACAGGCTTACTGCTCACTGGCGTTGGCCGTCTCGGGCTGGTGTCCACAGGTCTCTCCACCTGGTAGGGAGCCCACCAGCAATCTGATATGCAAAGGAGGGGAAATTTACCACTTTACCAACCCTTGCTGCTGGTCTCCAGGCTGCTCCGGAGGTCTGTGCTTCAGTTCTCTTCCGGAACCTCCTCCCGTGGAGTCTCCCGTGGTCTCAGGTACCCCTCCTTCCAACCCTTGTCTGATGTATGCTTGTCTTCTTGCTTCTTTCTTATAATTTCTGCTAGAATCTGTCTTTTCTGCAGAGACACTCTGTGTAGCGGTGTTTCTTGTCCACCATCTTGATTCTCCTCTGTCTCCTCTACTTTTGAGACGTGGGCTGTCGTTCTGGGAAGCACCCTACGTTTTCTCACCTCTCGCTTCTTGCCGAAGCCGCAGTGCTCCTCCTCGAACCCACATCCCATCGGTCACAGTGATGAGCCCCGCCGAGCACATGACCCAAGCTGGCAGCTGGAGGTCTCCTTCCTCTTCTTTTCCTTACCATTCCCACATCATTAAATTCTTTAGCTTACATATTATATTTTGTCAAAGCAATGCATGTACGTGATTTGAAAGGCCAAGTACTGTAGACTTTTAACTAAAAACAGTAGTTACCTACTCTATCCTAAATCATTCCAAATACTTACTCCTCCATGGCAACCACTTTCAACTCTTTGAAGTGCATCCTTTATCTCCCTGTTTCTTAAGAATACATTCCTATTGCAGTTTCTGGGGTTTTGGATGCTATCTCCTCTTCCTAAGGTGGAAGTGAAGATTTAACCTTCTTTCATGCCTCCCCTGGCCTCACAATGCTGATGCTGTTTTATTGCAGAATCTAAATTAATAGCTAGTGATTACATTTTTAATAGGTAAATATTGTTTGCAGCTCTGGCACATGGAATATTATAATTTTAGTTTCATTCTTGTACTTGTTTTTGCTCCTGAAGTTAATGATTATCTTGCTATTGCTTAGACATAGATTTCTGGGTACCTGTGGCAGAAACGGTTGAATACCCACCAACCACATCTGTTGTCCCCTTCTTCTGGGCACGTTGCTTGACTACATTTCTTAGTCTGCCTTGCAGGTAAGCATGACCATGTGATAAACTCCTTTCTCTTGGTACCAACTGAATGTTTTTGTGCGAACTGCCCCCGCCAAAACAAAAACACAAAAATGAAAAAACTCCTTTCCAGTGATGAGGGACACCTCCAGGCCAAAGTGTCTGTAGTGGGCACAGCTCCTTCAGGGTCTTCTGCAACTTCCCACCAGCAACGTGTGAGATGTGGCCAAGGCCCTGTTTTGGCAACGAGAAGCCGTTGGCAACAGCAGAACACAGCTTGAGGGAAGCTGTATCACGACCGTTTCCAGCCCACCAACCTGGAATGCTCACCTTGCCCTGCTGTATGAGAGAGAGGTGAATTTCTTTATTCTTCAAGGAACTGCATCTGAGGTCTTTTTGTTACAGCACCGTAGCTTCGCCTTAACAGAAGTTGGTTCCCTGAGGCAGGGTGGCACCGTAAGTGAAATGATGGATGTATGGCTGTGGCTTAGCAGGTTGGCAGTTGTTGGTGAGCAAACACATCGAGGTCAGGGAAGCTTTCTAGTGGTCAGGGTTCTCCAGAGAAACAGAACCAATGGGACGCATGCACATACAGAAAGATTTATTTAAGGAATGGCTCACATGGTTGTGGAGGCTTGGTGAGTCCAAAAATCTGATGGCAGAGCCTGGCAGGCTGGAGACCCAGGGAAGAGCCCATGTTAGTTCAGCCCACCTGCTGCAGAATTCCCTCTTGCCTGAGGAAGGTCAGTCTTTTGTTCTTTGCAGACCTTCAGCTGATTGGGTGAGGCGCAACCACACTGGGGAGGGCAATTTGCTTCACTCAAAAGTCCACTGATTTACATATTAATCTCATCCAAAAACACCTTCACAGAAACATCCAGAATAATGTTTGACCAAATATCTGGGCTTTGTGGCCCAGCCAAGTTGACACAAAATTAACCATCACATTAGTACAAATTCATCTTGAACTGAAAATTCTCTCCTCATGACGTTCCAAACGCATGAGGTGCTGAGGCAGGCATTGCTGGCACTCCACTGGGGTTTTCTGTTCTGGCATCCTGGAAAATCCTTAGCCTCTTTCCTGTGTTTGCTCTCTGATCAGCGAACTTCCATCTTCTTTTTTTGGCTTATGCCCTTACTTTTGGTGGTTTGCTGAAAAAATTTTGAAAACTAATCCTCCCCGTTTGTGGCTTGTCTTTTTATTCTCTTAATAATGTCTCTATAAAAGCAGTTCTTAATTTTCATGAAGATTGATTTATCAATTTTTGCTTTTACGGATCATGTATATGTTGTGTCTAAGTCATCTTTGCCTAACCGCAAATCAGAAAGATATTTTTCTTACATTTTCTTGTAGGTGAATGATAGTTTTGGGCTTTACATTTAGGTTTGTGGTTAACTTTAACCCTTTGCACTCGGGTGTCGAGTGTGACTCGACACGGTGAGCATCGGTAGCAGCTCGTATGTCGAGCCACACTCGACACGGAGTTTCACCACGGGGGGAGGGGAATTTTTGTCTATTTTTCCAGTATCTTTTCTTGTTTTCAATAGCATGAAAGGACAAGTAAAATGTAAATGCAGAGATGGTACACTGACTTCCAGGGGTAGATTATTATCCACTAACTTAGAGCAACGTTTAGATGGGAAGCTCCATATAATCACACCTCACCCTAACAAAAAACACAAAGATTGTGTTGTTTGTTCTAACAGAAAAATCAAAGGAGGAAGAAGAGAGACGGTTTATATTTGTGAAACATGTGAATGTAAACCAGGTCTTCGTGTGGGTGAATGTTTCAAAAAATATCACACCATGAAAGATTATAGAGATTAAAATTACTCTTTGAATGCATCAATAATTTGAAATATAAAAAAATCCAAATAAATAAGTTTGTATGAAAAGAAACTCCAGTTTTTTATTCTACTGCCGAGCTTTGTAAAATCTGGGGTATTTAAAAAATTAAATCCTGAGTAGAATAAAGGACTCGAGAAAAAAAGCAAGCGAGTGCATAGGGTTAAGTATATTTTTGTATATGGTACAATCTATGAATTAAAGTTTCTTTCTCTTCAACTCCCCCCGCCCTTCCTTTTGTATGTGTATGTGTGTGTATGAAATCTCCAGTTATTTCAGCTCTGCCTTTCCAAGACTTTCCTTTCTCCAGTCCCATCTGAATATCTCCTATTTCTTGCCTTCTTGCACTGACCAGAATCTTCTATAGAATATTGCATGTAAATGGTGAGTGGAATTTCTGTCTTGTGTCTGGTCTTAGGGAGGAAGTATTTGGTCTTCGATCAGTATGATGTTAGCTGTGGGTAGTTTGTACATGTCCTTAATCAAGGTGAGGAAGTTCCCTTCTATTTCTAGTTTGCTGAGAATCTTTATCAAAATGAGAATCTTTATCAAAAATGAATGCCCATAAATAAAAAAAATAGAAAAAGAAAGAAAAAAGATTAAAAAAAATGGAGGCTGGTTGTTGCTGATAATATGCTAGTTAAAAGAAAAAAAAGGATTCTGGATTTCATGAAATGTTTTTTTTTCTGCATGTATTGAGATGAACATATGGATTTTTCTTTCTGTCTAATAATATGGTAAAATTATATTGCTTGATTTTCTAATTTTAAACCATTGAATTGCAATTGGTTGTGATTAATTATCTTTTTATATTTCTTATAAAATATTTTAGCATATTGAAACTGACAATATATAAAAAGATATATTATCTTTTAAATATCTTGTTCCTGGTCTTAGGGAGGAAGTATTTGGTCGTCCATCAGTATGATGTTAGCTGTGGGTAGGGAACTTCCTCACCTTGATTAAGGACATGTACAAACTACCCACAGCTAACATCATACTGAAGGAAGACCAAATACTTCCTCCCTAAGACCAGGAACAAGATAATTAAAAGATAATATATCTTTTTATATATTGTCAGTTTCAATATGCTAAAATATTTTATAAGAAATTTATACTTGTGTTCATAAAAGCTATTGTAGTTTTCTTTTTTTCAGAATGTGTTAGGTTTTGGTATCAGAATAATTCTAGCTTCTCATAATACCTTAGAAAATGTTTCCTCTTCTTCACTTTTCTGGCAAAGTTTATGTAGACTTGGTTTCTTCTTTAAATATTTGATAAGATTTCCTAGTGGAGCTATTTGGGCCTGGAGTTTCCCTTTGTGGGAGGGTTTTTAACTACAAATTCAATTTTGTTGATAGATATAGGGCTATTTGGCTTATTTCTTCTTGAGTTAGTGTTGGAACTTTGTGTCATCCAAGAAATTTGTCTAATTTGTTTAAATTGTCAAAATTATTGGCATAAATGTATTTATAGTGTTCCCTTATTATACTCTTTTTTTTTATTTCAGCATATTATGGGGGTACAGATTTTAAGGTTTCAATAAATGCCCATTTCCCCCTCTTATTATACTCTTAATCTCTGTATCACTTGAAGTGATATCACCTCACTAAATCCTAATGTTAATAACTTGTTTCTTCTTTCTTTTCTTTTTTCTGACCAATTTGGCTAGACACTTATTGATTCTATTGATAGTCTCAAATAATCAGATTTCGAGTTCATTGATAATAATCATGTTTTCTGTTTTTTATTTCATTGATTTTCACTGTGATATGTATGATTTTTTTTCTTGTACTTCGGTTTTGTTCACTCTTCTTATTTCTATTTTATTAATGTGGATACTGAAATCATTGATTCTTTTCTAATGTAGAAGTTTGGTGCTATAAGTTTTTCTCTAAACACTGCTTAAGCTGCATCCTAAAAGTGTTGCTATGTTGTGTTTTCATTTTCTTCCAGTTAAAAATATTTTCAATTTCTATTTTTATTTCTCCTTTGATCAGTGTGTTACTTAGAAACATTATTTAGTTACTAAAAGTTGGGGGATTTTCTAGATCTCTTTCATTTATTGATTTCCAATTTAATTTCATTTTTTAGTCTGAGAACATGTTTTTATGACTGGAGTCTTTTTAAAGTTATTAAGATTTGTTTCATGGCCCAGCATATCATTGATATTGGCAAATGTTCCATATGAACTTGAAAAGAGTGTGTTTTCTGCTGTTGTCGAGTGTTGTGTTTTATAGATGTCATTTAGGTCGAGTTGGTTGATGCTGTTATGTGTGTCTTTGATATCCTTACTGATCATTGGTTTACATACTCTTGTCAAGAGAGTAATGTTGAAATCTCTGACGCTATCTGGAGATTTGTTTATATCTACTTGTCTATATCAAGTTTTGCTGCATGTATTTTGAAGTTCTGTTATTAGGTATATAACATTTAGAATTATTGTTATGCCCTCTTTTTTTTTTTTTTTTTTTTTGAGACAGAGTCTCACTTTGTTGCCCAGGCTAGAGTGAGTGCCGTGGCGTCAGCCTGGCTCACAGCAACCTCAATCTCCTGGGCTCAGCGATCCTACTGCCTCAGCCTCCCAAGTAGCTGGGACTACAGGCATGCGCCACCATGCCCGGCTAATTTTTTGTATATATATTTTTAGTTGGTCAATTAATTTCTTTCTATTTTTGGTAGAGACGGGGTCTCGCTCAGGCTGGTTTCGAACTCCTGACCTTGAGCGATCCGCCCGCCTCGGCCTCCCAAAGTGCTAGGATTACAGGCGTGAGCCACCGCGCCCGGCCCTGTTATGCCCTCTTGATACCTCTTTCATTATGACAAGATTCTTTTTATCCTTTGTAATAGTCTTTGTTCTGAAATGAACTTTGTCAAATATTAAAATGCTCACTTTCTTTTTTCCAGCTTTACTGAGGTATAATTGACAAACTATTATTTCTTTTGATAAATATTAGCAAGTACACATTTTCCCGTCCTTTGCATTTAATTTATTTGTATCTTTAAAGTAAATTTCCTGTAGGCAGTAGTATATGCTTACTTTTTTATACCATTTGAAAATAGCTAACTTTTAAATGGATTTTTAGACCATTTACATTCAGTGTGATTATTGACATGGTTGGGTTTATATCTATCACCTTGCTATTTGTCCTATTTGTTCTTTGTTCCTTTTTCCTTGTTTCCCTACCTTCTCTTGAATTTATTGAACATTTTAAAATAATTCCATATCATTTACTTTGTCATATTAATAACTATATTTTTAGTTGTGATATTTAGGGTTTTCTTTAGAGTTATGATATATATTTTTTACTTATCACAGTCTACCTTTCAGTGATATGATACCACTTCAGGTGTAGTAAGAGGGACTTACAGTAGTCTAGTCCTATTTCTTCTCCTCTGTTTTTTGTGCTATTATCATAATATATTTTTCTTCTATATATGTTATAAATTCTATAATATGTTGTTATTGTTATTGCTCTAAGCATTTAATTATATTTTATGATAGTTTAATTTTAACAACCTTTATGTTTACTCATACAGTTACCATTTCTGCTGCTCTCCATTCCTTTGTGTAGGTACGGATTTCCGTATGGTGTAATTTTTCTTTTGTTTGCATTTCTCATAGTGCAGATCTGCTGGAGACACATTCTTTTGACTATTGCATGGTTGAAAAAAATCTTCATTTTACCTTTATTTTTCAAAGATATTATCTTTGGGTTAAGAATTCTAGGTTGGCAGTTATTTTTCTTCAGAGTTTAAAGATGTTCCTTGACTGTCTTCAGGCTTGCGTGAGAAGTCTGCTCTCATCCTTGTCTTCATTTCTTTCTATGTAATGTGTCTTACTTCTCTAGCTACTTTTAAGATTTCCCTTTATCAGTGGTTTTGGGCAATATGATATGATGTGACTTGGTGTAGTATTCATCTGAAACCTCTTTAATCTCTAGGTTTTTCTCATGCTTTTGTAATGATGAGTCTTGGGAAAGCTGGCCCTGCTGTGTCATGAGAGGATGGATTTTAGGAAGGCTGGTCTGGACATGTCATGGGGGGAAACATACTTGTTCAGTGTGGGTCTCCCCACTGGGCTTTAAAAACTCCGTAAGTGCCCCCAAAACCATGTGGCTCAGAGTAGCTGCTCAAGGCTTGTCGAGTCAGTGAAAGAGTAAATAAATGAATGGACTGCACTCATTTTTTTCTACTCTTTCTAGTTCTCAGCTCAGTATTTCATCTACGGCTTCAAATCCTACTAAAGTAAACTGTCTGGATACAAAGAAAGAGTTGAAAAATTCAGCAGAAGCTGTTCCCAGGAGGCTGTGAGGAGAGGGAAGTGCAGAATGTGCCGCAGGAGAGACCTGAGGGAGGAAACGCCCAGTTTCGTGGTCACCCCGTCAGTAGCTAACGATGTGCTGTGACTCAGCTCCCTGAGCCTTGCACCTTGCGGGGAAGTATTGCCTCGAATAACAACAGCGTTTTGTGAAAATCAAACATTTGGTTGAGGGGCATGTAGGAAGATGAGAACACTAATTATAGTTTCTTTGGGGGGCCTGTAGCACTTGGAATCATGGTTACAACTCGAGTCTATGTGGGATTTGCTTCGGTTCTCTTTATTTCTACATTTGGTGTGACAATCCATTTACACAACGGACATTTGTCAAGGGTTTCAAGCCACGGCTTTTATGGGCTTCCATCTCTTTTTGAAAGAAGACAGATTTTCTGAGTGTTTCGAGTTTGATGGCAGTGTGGGCTGGCTCA
This sequence comes from Microcebus murinus, assembly GCF_040939455.1. NCBI lineage: Eukaryota > Metazoa > Chordata > Mammalia > Primates > Cheirogaleidae > Microcebus > Microcebus murinus. The sequence goes on along the minus strand of NC_134112.1, from coordinate 9,607,663 downwards.
CACGGACAATTGGTATGCTGTCAGGGATCGGAGCTCATTTATGTGTCATTGTTTGGAACTACTCAGAAATAGCACCAGGGCCAATGATGTTGCGAGTCCTTAACAATTTGAATTATTCTGCTGTTCATTTGCGTAGATCAATTTGTCTTTAAAATTTATTACCGTACAGAAGATGCAGAGAGAAATGGGTTAAAAGGCTTGAGTTTAAGCCAAGGATCTGCTACATAAAAATAATAAGAGTGAGACGTCCATCCTGAAAAAGATGACTCATTTCTCATTTCTCCCTGCTCTTCCCAGCTAAGCCCAGCATGGACCTTGTAAATAAAGCGAGAGGGCCAGAGGAGAACCTGAAAGGTGAAAGGAGGGAGGTAGCCTGGTTTGGGACCTGAGGACTGAAGAACAATGCAGTGACAGTGGTCGTACATCCCCTACTTGATAGAGTAAGGCAACCAGGCCCTCAAGCTAGCAACAGAAGGTAGCCAGAGTGGGCACATTCTTCCTCCAGACTGAAAGAAGATGAGAGGGACACCTGCGAGAGGGACTGATTGGGAACCCTAGTAGCAATAAGCAGCCAGCAGGGAAGTGCTCTCTTTCCTTCTGGACCCCAGATTCTCTTCTTGACCGAGAAATCCTGAGACTCTGAGCAGCACTCAGAAAGAATCCTGCAACAGGTGGCCTGGCTCAGGAAGACCCTTAGACTCCCCTCTCCCACTCAGAGACCCTGGGAATAGAACAAGCTGTATATGCGGTAGCTATAGAGTATGCTTTGATAAGTCTTACATATGTATCGCTACAGTAGTCAATACAGTGGATATTGGGCAACAGTAGACACACAGATCAATGGTATAAAATAGAGAACTCAGAAATACATCCACAGAAACCAGCCTGAGTTTTTTTTGTTTTTTTTTTTTTTTCGGCATATTGTGGGGGTACAGATTTGAAGGTTTCCCTAACTGAGTTTTAACAAAGCTGCAAAAGCAAGCCAGTGGAGGAAGGCAGTCTGCAACAAATGGTGGTGGAACAATTGGATATCCATAGGCAACCCCTCCAAAACCCCAACAAATAAAACCCAAAATTCAACCTAAACTTTACACCTTATACAAAAATTAACTCCAAATGAACCTAGTCTAAAATGTCAAATAATTAGGAATTATTCCCTTTTCCTAGATCATAATTTCCCTTCCTTTACCTGATTCTTTGAGACATACACAAACGTGTTGTATGCCAAACAGTACAACTTTTAGGGGAGGAAAAGAGAAAATATTTAAGATCTAGGGTATTTCTTAGACTTGACACCAAAAGCATGATCTATAAAAGGAAAAATGGATAAATTGGACTTCTTCAAAATTAAAAACTTTTGCTCTGCAGAAGGTCACGTGAAGAGAATGAAAAGACCAGCTGTGGACTGGGAGGAGATATTGCAAACCACGTGTCTGTCAGAAGGCTGGTGTCTAGGATGTATGCACTCTCAAAACTCAATCGTAGAGAAACAAGCAAGCCGATTATGAAGTGGACAAAAGCTACGAACATTTTCCTGAAGAGGATGTATAGCTGGCACATAAGCACGGGGGATAATATTCAACATGATTGGCCATTAGGTAAGTGCTATGCTACTTCACGCGAATCAGAATGGCTAAAATAAAAAAATAGTAATAACACCACATGCTGGCAAGGATGTGGAGAAACTGGACCACTCTATCATTGCTGGTGAGAATGTAAAATGGTACAGCCACTCTGGACAACAGTTTTTCAGTATTTTAAAAACTAGACATGCAACTACCACATAGCCTAGTAATCACACCTCTGGGCATTCATCTCAGATAAATTAAAATTATGTTCACATAAAAGTCTGCACCTGAGCATTCAAAGAAGATTTATTGGTAATAGTCAAAACAGCTCAGATGTCCTTCGACAGGTGAATAGTTAAATATATTGAACATACCCTGGGGTATGTTCAGACCGTGGAACACTGATCAGCAAACCAAAGGAAGAACTATGGATACTTAAAACTTTTTGAGGTTGTGGCAACTATGCTGAGTGGAAAAAGCCAATCTTAGAAGGTCACATATGATTGTATGGTTCCATTTGTATGACACTCCTGAAGTGACAACATTTTAGAGACGGAGAGTAGATTTCGGGTTGCCAGGGAGGCGGTGCTGGGAGGGAGGTTGGGTGACTATGGAAAGGCAGCACCAAGGACCCTTGTGGTGAGTGCATGTTTCATGCTTTGACTGTGCTACTCAACATATGAACCTACACACGTGACAAATGTGTGAAACTAAATACACACACAAATGAGTGCAAGTAATATTGGGGAATTCTGAATAAGATTGTTCTGTTGTAGCAGTATCAAAATCTCTATCAATATCCTGGCTGTGACATTGTACCATAGTTTTGCAAAACAATACCTTTGGGAGAAACTGAGTAAAAGGCAGGTGGGATCTCTCTGTGTACTTTCTTATAACAGACTCTGAGCCTATAACTTATCTCAACAAAAATTTCATTTAAGAAAAATAAATGACAAAGCCTGAGTGGCGTACCCAAATCCATAAAAATGTGTGGAGGATCTCAAACGTGCTTATGATGAAACCAGGATTTCTAAAACAAAACATTGAATTGGAGTTGACATCTGTTTAGCACACAAGACACCCCAGGCGCTGTGCTAAGTGTCGGACAGGCATGACCTCTTTTCGTCATCATGCTTGTCTTTTCAGGATTTCCCTCATTAGAGAAATTGTGCCTCCATTTCCTTGACAGTGTGAGGGTGATGATACGTCTTCTAGGATTGACTTGAGGTGCTAAGTGAATCTCAACATGTGCGGTGCAGACACCAGGCCCTGAGTCGTAGGGGTGCTCACGTGAAGCTGGTATCAGTACCGGAAGCATTCCCTTCTCCCAGATCTTAGTTTCCTTTGTTTACATGATTGTTTGAGATATGCACAAACATGCTGTAGGCCAAGCTGTTCTAGAACAGCAAAAAGTGTGGTGAAAGACAGAACTTGGGTGTGTGAAAGGCAAACTTATTTGTCTTCAAATAACTATAAATTAAGTGTCTGGAAGAAGCAAGGGAATGTGTTAAAAATATTGGCAAAGATCATATGGTAGTGATGGGATATTGATAAGATGTTTTCAAAAATAAACTTTTAATTTTAGCACAGTTTTAGGTTTACAGAGATGTTGTAAAGACAGTACAGAGAGGCCCTATGCACCCTGCCCCCAGTTTCCCCATTGATAATGTTGTGCGTGACTGTGGAATATTTGTACCAACTGATGGACTGATACTGACACACTGTTACTAGCTAAAGTCCATACTTTGTTTGGATTTCCTTAGTTTCCCCCTAATGTCCTTTTTCCTGTCCTAGGATCCATCCAGGATGCCACATTCCATGTCCCCTCAGGCTCCTCCCAGCGGTGACAGTTTCTCAGATCTTCCGTGTCTTTGATAGCCTTGACTATGATGAGGAGCATGGTCAGGTATATTGTAGAATATACCTCAATCAGGTTTGTTTGGTGTTTTTCTCATGATTTGACTGGGGTCATGGGGTTTTGGGAGGAAGATTACAGAGGAAAAGTGCCTTCATCTTTGTATGATATCAGGGGCGTCTGCTGTCACTGTAACTTACCATTGATGATGTTGACCTTTGCCCCTGGCTAGGAAGTGTCTGCCAGTCTTCCCACTATAAAGTTATTTTCTGTTTCCTCTTTCAGACAGTACGCTTTGGAACCAAGTCACCATGGGCAGTGAACATTTAAGGATGGAAGATTTTTGCTCCACCTGAGGAGTATCTACAACAAACTATATGGAATTTTGTGATGCGGGAGGTTTGTCTCTTCTCCCCTGCATTAGTCAGGAGTCTCCAGAGAAACAGAAACATTAGGATGGAGATACAGGAGGAGATGTATTGAGAGGAATTGTCTTACATGATTACGAAGGCTGAGAAGTCCCACAGTCTGCAGTCTGCAAGCTGGAGACCCAGGGAAGCTGGTGGTATAATTCACTCCAAGTCTGAAGGCCTGAGAACCAGGGTCTCTGGCGTCTGAGGGCAGGAAAGAATGGATGTCCCAGCTCAAGAAAAGAGAAATAATTCACCCTATTGCCCTTTTCTTCCATTTGGGCCCTCAGTGGGTTGGATGATGCCCACCCCCACTGGTGAGAGTGGATTTTCCTTACTCAGCCTACCAGTTCAAACACTAATTTCTCCCAGAAGCACCCTCATGGAAATACCCAGAAATAATGTTTTACCAGCTATTTGGACAACATTTAGCCCAGTCAAGTTCACACATAAAATTAACCATCACATCTCCTTCTACTTATTATTCATTTATTTAAATCATTGTAGATTTATGGATATTTTATACTTTGGGTTATAATCCAGTACTACTTTATGAATTTTCTCACTCAAATTGTCCCAGATTTGATCTTTGGGAGCTTTCATTTCATTTCTGTGCCCCTTTAACACATCCCCATAATTTGGTTTTTCTCTGTTTTAGCATTTTCTTACTTTATGACACCACAAGGTAGTCCAGATTCATCTTGTATATTCCTCTGCCCAGCCCTGGAACCAGCCAGTTCTTCAAGGAGCACTGATGCCTTTTATTGGAGAATGGTATTTGAAAGCAAGACCAGGGCATTGGGAGTGCTTGATGCTATTGGAATGTCACCGCTTCTAAGTCCTTAGAAGACAGAGCAAGGAAACATATGTGTGCATACTAACCTGTGCATAGGCACAGCTTTATAAATGCATCTAATATCTGTCCGTACATGTCTATGTCCATCCATCTGCAGGTACCTTTGTATATTAAGCTAAACAGGAGTTCACACTGATGTTTGCAACTCTCATGTATTAATAGTACCATATGCTTCAGTCTATTATTAATAGCTTGCTCATTTGTAAAATGATGTTGAAAAAAGGAACTTGTAAATTATTTATTGTCAGATATTATGTTATTGAAAAACCAGAAGTTAAATTTTCTTTCTGTGTGCTTAGAGCATTTAGTCTAATTTTAACCTGAGGGAATATGTTTCTTTACTTTCTATAATCTGTCCAAATGCAGAGGTTTCTTATATACCCAGGCACATGTCTGTGCTTTTGGTGACTTTGTTATGTCCTTCATTAAAAACAGGACATGGGAAGGAGTTTCTCACTTCTGAGAGACTTGGGCTCTTTCAGGCATATTATCATCTTCCATGTTTATTAAAAACAATGCCTATTGTTTTGCTTAATAGGTAGGCAAACTATCATTCTTAGGCACCCATGGTTCACTCTTAATTAAGCAACCAAATCTTCTCTGACAATTCTTTTGATTTTGCCCTCCCAAGATCAAATATTAAATTCATAAAAATAATATATTTTATATTTTGTTAACACTTAGAACCATTCTTGTGATTTCTCAGAGGGCACCAGAAAATCACAAAGATTTGTATGGTTAAATGCAAAGGAAAAACACTGATTAAAGCATATGAAATAATTATGTATCATACTCTAATACAGAACTTGATATTCCCCCATTTTCATGTTGTTAGTTACTGGAATAAAATAACCACAGCCCTGTCATCAACAGCTAGTGTCTGCCTTCTTCTGATTCCCCGAGGGCTCTGCTCTAGGTTACAGGCTGAGAAATTAGGTCTTCAACAAACATGATTAGTTTCAGGATGGTATCATGGAAAGGACTGCACCAGGTACTGTTGACTACTCACATTCCAAGAAATGGATGCAGACCTTAGAGATTAGGCAGGCTTGGCTTAGACAACTTTCAGACTGCACTGTAGGCTAAGTCAAGATTTCCAGGTCTCTTTTCGGGCCAGAAGCAGATGAGTTCACAAAAATAGAATACTGACCCAAGATTCCATGGAATAGGAATGAAGTGCATAGGGCTGAATGAAATCATAATTATTCATTTGGAATGTTGTTGAAAACTGTATTTAGTGATCTGTTTTCTGACGGATATAAGAGTAAGCCCTTTGCCTTCCTTTTTAATTTGTTTCCAACACTCAATTTTGGAGACTATGCTTTAGCAAACTGAAATGAAATGTTTATGGGGCTTTGTTCTTCAATTATTCAGTGGTATGCCCTGTCATTAAAGCATGTAGCTCCTATTTTTTCATGGTGGCCAGAGATTTCATGAGAGGTCTTGTCAAATGTCTTGTCTGACCTAGGTATATTTATTTCTTAGCCCTTATGTCCTAGACCTACTTATCAGACCAACCTTACTGGAAAACAAACTGTCTCTCATGACCTGGCCTCAGTGAACTCATGGGATATGAAGGCATCATCGCTTCCCTGTCTAGATGCTTCAGTGCCTTGTCTCCTACCGCTGATTTTACAGCCTTATCTGGGACCAATGCAGAGTTCTAAGGTCTGTAGTTTACATAATGCATCTTACTTCACTTTATTTTTTTTTTTTATTTCAGAATATTATGGGGGTATAAACATTTTGGTTAGATATAATGCCTTTGCCTTGCTCGAGTCAGGGCTACAAGCGTGCCTTTCTCCCATACAGTGTGCTCTGCATCCATTAATTGTGAGTTTATCCACCCCTCTTCCCACCTCACTGACATCCAATGAATATAACTACCATGTGAGCACCTTAATGTTGATCAGTTAGTACCTATTTGATGATGAGTACATGTGGTGCTTGTTTTTCCATTCTTGTGATACCTCCCTTCGAAGGATGGGCTCCAGCTGTATCCAGGATAATATAAGAGGTGCTAGTTCACCATTGTTTTTTGTAGTTGAGTAGTATTCCATAGTATACGTATACGACATTTTATTAATCCACTCATATCTTGACGGGCACTTGGGTTGTTTCTATATCTTTGCAACTGTGAATTGTGTTGTCATAAACATTTGAGTGCAGATGTCTTTATTATAGAATGTCCTTTTTACCTTTGGGTAGATGCCTACTAGTGGGATTGCTGGATCATCCGATAAAGGGCTGATAACAAGAATCTGTATAGAACTTAAGAAAATTAATAAGAAAAAAATCAAACAACCCCATCAATACTTGGGCAAAGGACATGAACAGAAACTTTTCAAAAGAAGACAGACAGAATAATGGCTAGCAAACATATAAAAAGCTGCTCAACATCTCTAATCATTAGGGAAATGCAAATCAAAACTATAATGAGATATTACCTAACTCCAGTGAGAGAGGCCTTTATCAAAAATTCCCAAATCAACAAATGCTGGTGTGGATGTGGAGAGATTGGAACATTCTTACACTGCTGATGGGACTGCAAACTGGTACAACCCCTGTGGAAATTGGAGATAACCCCTGTGTAATTTGGAGATACTTCAAAGAGCTAAAAATAGAAATACCATTTGATCCAGCAATTTCATTTCATGTTTTTCAAAATTTCATCATTTTCTTTATCCCAGAATCCTTTGCTTTAGCTCTATTGTTCCTTAGAGACTCCCTAGAGGTTTACTGGGCCCATTTGGAAATACAGTGGGTCACAATTCCAGGGCAGCTGAAAGGGTATCAATAACCAGACTCTATGCCATTAGGGGGTTGATCCCTTTCCAGAAAGCTTAGTGGTTCCCGGGCTAAGGAATAAATAAATGAAGGGATGAATGAAATGTCATTTTCTGATTCTGGGAATGCACTGTTTCTCTGCTCACATAAACTCTGACACCAAATGTGTTGGTTTTTCTCCCACTCTAAGCAATTCTCCCTGTCCGGACACTAACAATTTTCACAATTGTTTCACAATTCAATTCAATTTTGATATCATCTACCTGGAGTTAGTGTCAGATCCCATAGGTTAGAGCTTGATCCCATGAGACTGTCCCCACTCACAGTCCCACCTGTGCTTCTGACCGCACAGCTGTAAGTTGGGGGCTCCCATGACCCACTCCAGAATGGCTCAGAGAACTCAGGGAAACACTTTGCTTACATTTGCCAGTGTGTCATAAACAACTCAGGAATAGCCAGGTGGCAGAGATGCACAGGCAAGGCATGGATGGGGGAGGTGCAGAGCTTCTACGCCCTCTCTGGGCCCACCACCCTCCCTGCACCTCCGTGTGTTCACTAACCTGGAAGCTCATCAGATCCTGCTCAGGAGTTTTTACAGAGCTCCCCCTCCCCTCCCCCTACCCAGAGGTCAGAGGGTAGGGCCGAAAGCTCCCACCCTCTAATCACCTGGTCATCTGGTGACCAGCCCCCTCCTGAGGCTATCTAGGGTCCCCTCTCTAAGTCACCTCATTAGTATAAACTCAAGTGTGATCACAAGGGGCTTGTTACGATAACAGAAGATGGTCCTGTCACTTAGAAAAATCCAAGGGTTTTGGGAGCTTTGTGTCTGGGGACAGAGACCAAATAGATCTCTTATTATGCCACATGGACTCTGTCTTCTCAGCCTCCAGGTCTTGGCTGAGGTGCTGTTTCCACAGAGTAGTCCTTCCCTGCCCGTGCAGTCCAAATTAGGCTCCCCGACGGGTTTTTCCACACGCTCTGTTTGCCTCACAACTTCCGGTGTGTATTTGAGTGTCTATGTGCCCACTGTCCGTGAGCCCCACGGGAGAGGGACTGTGCCTGTGTGTCCCTCAGGGCTCGCACGGCCTGGGCTCACCTCACACACAGAGGTCACGACACAGGAGTATTTACTCCTAGAAATAAAACAGGGGATTGATAACCCAGCCAGGGGAATATATATATCAACTTAGGGTTGGTTCGAGTTAAATTTAGCAATATTTACAGGGAAAAAATGGCCATTTATTCCACATGCTCTGATTCTGACCACAATGGGGTCATTCACAGAGCTGGTCACAAGTGTGGCAGATGGTCTGTCTGCTTCACAATGTCGTACTTGAAAGATTTAACATGAATCACACAGCTTTAGGCAGATGACAAGGTCAAATACAGGTGACTCAGATTTTGGGTGCCGTAGGCGAGAGGGAAACCTGACAGCGTAGACAGAGCTGGGTTTGAGGGCAGAGGGCAGTCTGCACGCATCATGGTAGAATTGTTTTTAAAGTTCATTTAATCTCTGTAAAAGAAAATAAAATTTCAAGACCCTCAAAATGTACTAAGCCCAGAGGGAAGTTAAGCCCTGGAAACCGAGTCACAGAGCATGCTCGTAATTCTGCTTCTCAGACTGCAGATGAACTCTGTTCCTCATTGTTGTTCTGTGAATGACCAGGACAGACCAGAGACAGACCCCTCCCTCCAGTCACTGTCTTTGCTCTGCACTGACTGCACTGGCTCAGACCAGCGGCACCCAAGGTCTCCTGACAGGTACATCTTCAGCGGGGAATGTTAAGTATACCTTTTTTTTTTTTTTTTGAGACAGAGTCTTGCTTTGTTGCCCAGGCTAGAGTGAGTGCCGTGGCGTCAGCCTAGCTCACAGCAACCTCAAACTCCTGGGCTTGAGTGATCCTCCTGCCTCAGCCTCCCGAGTAGCTGGGACTACAGGCATGCGCCACCATGCCCGGCTAATTTTTTATATATATATCAGTTGGCCAATTAATTTCTTTCTATTTATAGTAGAGACGGGGTCTCGCTCTTGCTCAGGCTGGTTTTGAACTCCTGACCTTGAGCAATCCGCCCGCCTCGGCCTCCCAAGAGCTAGGATTACAGGCGTGAGCCACAGCGCCCGGCCTAAGTATACCTTTCTTGAAAGAAAAAGACCACTTGGACTAATCCGTTATTTGTGACTATGCACTAAGCCTTACATGGAAAGATGTTGAAGTTCTGTTAAGCTTCACTTTGTGCATGGAAGCGTTCCCAAACTTCTACACTCTGGAACACTGACTTCCATTCTTGGGAATCTGCTTCCCCAGGTGGCTAATCCTCAAACTTCTCGCTTTGTGAACTCTCTTTAAACTAGATTCTGACCCTTTTGATTATTTTAGGTTGACATCTTTCAGTTTCTTTTTATGTAAACAACACAGCTTTCCTGCGAGGATGCAGTGAAACGTGAGAACAATTTCATTGTTCCTACAAAGGGAGCTGTGGCCCTATGGCAAGGGTGCCCCTGCGGCTGCGTCTGTGACCCTCTGCAGTGGGGCCAGATGTTGCTATCCCCCGACTGCTCGACTGCTCACACCCCTCGGCTGCCGGGCTCCGGCCGTGGGCAGGGCGCCCAGCCCCTTTCCTCAGGCCGGCGAGGCAGCTGCGCTAGAGGGGCTGTCGTGGGAGCCCCCGGCAGAGGAGGGGAAGGCTCTGTTCTTGGATGCAAGAAACTGAGGACAATCCAGCATGTGGGTCAGCTTGTCCCCACGCCTGCCTGGTGTTGTGAGGGGACAGGAGGGGCGGCCCCAGCCGCACCAGGAAGGGGCTTCCGTGCCTGGAGGAAGAGGACCATGGAGCGCTTCAGAACAGGCCTCCGCCTTTCTGCTCCAGGCTCTGAGGTGACCGTGCTGCCGAACACTCGGCACTTGTCCATGAGGCCAAATCAGAACCAGGACAAGTGTCTTTGGGGAGGAGGAAAGAGATATATGTTACCTTTGCCGGCAAAGGGAGGAAAAACCAGACTGTCATCTCAAAATCCAGTTTTTCCTGAACATAGGCAGAAATAGAGCTTTTAAAGGGAGTGTTCTCAGCTTCAGGCAACTACTAGGGTTAACTATTCTACTCGTCCCACCTCTGCCAAAGACAACACCTGAGAACTCCACCAGCTGCCCATCAGGGGCTGGCACCACCTGGGATAAGAACTGAAGGCCTGTCCCTGCTTCTCCCACCACTGGCCTGAGGCAGGGATGCGGGTTTCAGTTCTCCAAAGAGACAGAAAACATTTTTACATTTTTTTTCCCAGGCCATTCCCTCTGTTACAACTGGGCCTGCCTTTGCTCCCGTGAGGAGCCTGGAGCCACCCCTCAGCCCTACAGGCAGGATCACCCCCACAGGGAACAAGGGAGGAGGGCCCAGGTGTGTGTGAGCATGTGTGAGTGCGTGTGCACACTCACACCTGAGATGGTGCATGTGTTTGTGTGCACTGTTGTGTGTGTTTGTGTGAGAGTGAGTGGGTGTGTGCGTGAGAGCCAGTGGGGGACAGAGAGTAGGTGTGTGTACAAGTGTGTGAGAATGTGTAGGAGAGCGACTGTATGAATGTATGAATGAGTGTGTGTGTGTGTGTGTGTGTGTGTGTGTGTAGAGAGATCTATTTTAAGAAATTGGCTCACGTGATTGTGGAAGCTGACAAGTTTGAAATTTGCAGGGCAGGCCAGCAAGGCAGAGACACAGGAGTTGATGTCACAGTTGTTTTGAGTCCAAGACAGTGTAGAGAAAGAATTCCCTCTTCTTTGAGGGACCTCAGTCTTTGCTTTTATGACCTTCTGCTGACGGGATGAGGCCTACCACATGGAGAAGGGTTGTCCGTCTTACTCAAAATATGCTGATTTAAGTGTTAATCTCATCTGAAAGATATTTTCACAGCAACATATAGACTGGTGTTGGACCAAATGTTTGGGTATTGTGGCCCAGCCAAGTTGACATAACATTAACCCTCCTACCCACTGTGATAGGAAACTCTGTAGGGCAGAGTATGGACCTGAAGGCAGGAGAGGGGGTCCAGGGGCTCAGAGCATGTGGCCTGAGGTCATGTCTGGAAGGAGGACAGGACTGGCTGTGGTACCAGGGGGTGGGAATTAGTGGGCAAGTGCTGCAAAGAGAGCAACCTAGACAGCCCAGCTCTGGTGCCAATGACAGGGGGCTGGTAGTGCCTGTAACACCTTGTCCCATGGTCCACCAAGTGCAAAGGGGCTAAGCGAGGAAGCCCAGGTCAACTGCAGGCAGGAGACCCACTGTGCAGAGCATGGATGGGAGCTACCATAGATCAAATGCTCCCAGCATCTAGAGAGGCCATGCTCCTCCTTGCACGTGTGTTTGGGCCTGTTGCTGGGTGTATCAAATGTGCTTTTATGTGATGTGCTTCAAACTGGGAAGCTGAAGGTCATTAGGAATCTGGCTCATTAAAAACATGGGCAGCGCAAGGGAAAGTGTGCACAGACATGCTCAACTGGATGCCACCTGCCCACTTAGGTAACCTGGGCCCCTTTATTTATCTTCTCTAAGTCTCAGGTACCACAGCTGCCTCAGTAGCTCATTGCCACCATTAATGGTAGCAATTAAAGAAGGTGTCTGGGATAGTCTCTGGCATCTGGCCCGGCTGTGTCCCAGTGTGGTAATGGTGCTCCTGGCTGCAAGGTGAGTGTGTCCAGTGTTGCTGCAAAGTCACTTTCTTGTCATTCCAAGTTTCCATGGGAAACTCCATAGGAGCATCTTTGGTGAATCCTTTGCCAATCCTGAAACTTAATCTTCTTGTCAAAAAGAGTGCAGAGTGCAGGAAAAGAACATGGAAAGTAAAGAAGACTTATAAACTCAAGGTCTCCTAGAAACATAGTGGTCACAGAACTTATTTCCAAGATTGTTGCACATGAGACAGTGCCTGTATGTAGCAGATTCACCATGGATATTTATTAACCCAGTAGATATGAAGCAAGGGTGTTTGATATTTGTCAACCATTTGGGGAACTCACACTGCAGGAAGGGCCTCAAGAGCCAGAGCTGCATGTGGCAGATGGTGGGATCCCTCCTCAGACCCAGTACAAGGCTCAACCAATGGAATGTGCTTGAAGACCACATGGTGAAAGGGAAATCTAAAATCCTAAAAATATGCATGGACAGCTTCATTACTCAAATATCAACAAATACCAAATTGCAATACTGGAAGAAGAGAATCTCATAAGCTCAAGCAGTACACAAGAACATTTTTAATAGCACTTCCTGATTTTCCCACAGCATATGGTCCCGGTAATTAGCACAGCACCACATGGGTTCTCCTTGTTGTGAGTTGGTGACATGACGCAAGAGAAATCAGCAGGGCATTGAGGTTTATTTTGACTTAGAATGCATGCAGCCTCACATGGTTTTAATAAGCTTTGAATGAACAGTCCCTTTATCCCCATTAATATTTTTTAGAGTAGGCTGTTCTGGTCTTTATTAAAAGATAGAGTGACCAAAAAGGTGAGATCAAAGCAGCTTTGCTCTAGTCCAAGCACATTCTAGTCTTTAGAATACCCCATATGCATACCCTTTGGGTACTAACTATAGGATCATTGTTAGCCTGGAGGGGAGTCTCTGGTGGCATGCCACCAGACTCTGTCCCAGGCCAAGTCTTGATTAGCATGTTTATCATAGCAAGAGGGTTCATCAAGCCTGCAGATAACATGGTGCAAAACCATTTAAGATAGAGTCAAAATCTAAAATAATCTTGCTAACCTGGACAAATCTCTCAAGATAAAATCCATGAGGGAAAACTCTGAGGACTTTGATGGGGGCCATTTGGCTTCAGAAAGTGTGGAAAGACCTACCCTTTGAGAAAAGTATTGGGTCATTGGGATGTGGTTTTAAGAGAAGCCCTTGTCTGTGGTCTTGTACAGGGCAGCCTGGAAATGGGTGTCATGCTCGATTCCAGGCACCACAGTCTCAGGGAGACGTAAGTCAAGGGGAGAGATGACTGAGGAAGGGGACCTGGGTGGGAAGGGGACTAGAAACACCTTACCACATAAGAAGCAACAACAAAAGAAAACCCAAAGCCTCTGGGGCTTATCAAATCTCTTTCTTCTTCTTGTCCACTCAATGTCTACCTAGGAGAAAATGTCCCTGAAGGACATTTAACCTTCTGGTTGACCTATCAGCTGGTCTATTGATGATGTATGGGACATTGCTGAGGGGCAGGGTGTCCACTTTTTGGAAAGACTTCCAGGGTTTCTGGAGAGGAAGCTGGAGTTCATGGGTGCATGCGGTGGAGTTCAGGGACAATGGGAAGAGCTCAGGGCTGCCATTCATTGTTTGTGGTGGTTCTGGCCCCAAAATTCACCCATCAAAGGCTTGGGAAAGTTGCTTGTGCTTCCTGAGTCTGCATTTTCTCCTCTGTTTGACATAACAGTAGCATTTTGAAGGTAGAAGAAGATCATGGCCATCCAGGTAGACTGTAGACTGCTGTTTCATGGGAAGGGTCATTCCATATCCCTGGTGTATTAATGATGGCAGGTAAGAGTGAAACCATCCAAGCCCTGTCTTCAACCAACTGCCACCTCCCACGAGGTTTCCAGGGGAGATAAGCACAGTCAACAAAGTTGGAAGAAGAATCCTGGGGTTCCTGGGTTTTTTCCACCCTAATGCATTTATAGTGAGCTGGGCTCCTATTCTCTAGGTTGGATGTAGTCTGGGTCTATGATCCAGGGCAATCTTCACTCCTTTCCCTATGCCCAAACATGAAACTTGAAACTCCATATCTTGTTACTCCACAGGAATAAGAATCTAATCGCAGGACAGTGCATGAGGTGGACAAAATAATATACAAAAAAAAAAAAAATGCAGAGGATGTCACTGAAAATGGCAAAGTTGGGAACTCCAGAGTTCTATCCCTCCATAAAATCAACTAATGAACTGGTCAAAAATGTCAGAAACAATTTTGGCAGAACTCTGGAATCTACTGGAAAATGTAAAAGAACCAGTGGAAGGCTTGGTGAAGAAAGAAGCAGCTGCATTTTAAATTGCCTGCCTACCATCTTCCACATCCCAGATTGGCAATGACAGTGAGCACAGCAGCCCACACTCCTGGTGCATGTTACTAAGGCCAAAGGGAGCAAAACAACCTTATTCTGAAAGAATTGTGGTGGTGGCTTTCAACATGTCTGAAAGCTCTTCCAAGGACCAGTGTAAGTCCTTGCCTTTGTTTTGCCTGAATCAGAGTGGTCCAAGGGCTGGGGTGGCTTCCTGAGTAACTTTTTCCAAAAGCACCTAAAGGAAAAAGTATTTTCTGCAAAAGCCTGGGTTAAGAGAGAACAATCAGGATAAGAATTAGAAAAACTAAAAATCCTGGGAAAGCAGAGGTTGGGAAAGGAAGCACATGGGAGAATAATGGCTTTATAAAGCTTCTATGTATACCAGGCAATTGAGAAAGCCACATGCATGCTTAGAGCTGGCTGCAGGGAAAAAACATGAGAAAACTCTCAGTGTCCACTTCTGGCTGAACTTCAAGTTCTGTGCAAGCAGGAAGTGAAGGTTAAGGCAGAATTTTTTGCTTTTTTTTTTTTCTTATTTTTTTTCTTCTTAGAACTCCAGGTATTTAAGAAAACTACCCAAAGACTAGCTGACCACTAAGTTAATGAAACATAGATATCAGGTACCACACACAACAAAAAATATAGACTTTAAAAAATAGTTTAGGAAAGTCAATAAGCAAGCAAACAATAAGAACCCACAACCCATATGCTGTCATAGGCAGCAATGACAAATTCTTTGAGGGGGGATCCTCATTTTCATAGTTGAAACATTATACTATTTAAAATGTCCAGTTTTAAGAAGAAAATTATTAGGTAAATAAACAAGAATGTATGGCTATTCACAGGGAAAAAAAAGTAATAGAAACTCTCCAAAAGGAAACCTAGACACTGGACTTACTAGACAAAGAATTTAAATCAATTCTCTAAAATATGCTCAAAGAACTAAAGAAAATCATAGGCAAAGAATTAAAGGACATCAGCAAGGACATCAGAATGTCTCACCAAGTAGATAATATCAATAAAGAGATATAAATTATAAAATGAAACAAAATAGGAATTGTGGAGATGAAAAGTATAATAGATGGAATGAAAATTCACTAGAGAGGAGCAACAGTAGAATTGAACAGGTAGAAGAAAGAATCAGAAAGCTTGAAGATAGATCAATTGAGATGATCAAATCTAAGGAGCAGAAACACAAAAAATGAAGAAAAATGAACAGAGCCTAAGAGATCCATGCAACACCATGAAGAATACCATATACACATAATTGTAGTCCCAGAGGGAGACCAGAAAGAGAAAGGGGTAGGAAGAATATTTGAAGAAACAATGGCCAAAATTTTTCCAAATTTAATGAATGACACAAATATACAAATCTAAAAAGCACAATTGTTGAAAGCCAAAGCAAAGAGAGAATTTGAAAAGCAACAAGAGAACAATAAACTGATCCTAAAAGAAATGCTAAAGGAATTTTTCCAGGCTAAAGTGAAAGGACACTAGTCAGTAACTCAAAGTTACACAAAGAAATTTAAACAAAATGGTAAAGAGAGCTAGAAGGTAATTATTAAAGCCAGTGGTATAACTTATTTTTCCTGTATAACTTAGAAAGGAAATTCTTAAAATAATAATTATGAATCTATATTATAGGCATGCAATGTGTGAAGATGTAATTTATGAAAATAACAATGCAACATACCAAATCTATAGAATATAGCAAAAGCAGTGCTCAGAGGGCATATAACTATAAATGCTTACATTTAAAAAGAAGATCCTGAATAATAACCTAACTTTATACATTAATGAACTAGAAAGAGAAGAGCCATCTAAACTCAAAGTTATCAGAAGAAAGGAAATAATAAAGAACAAGGCAGAGATAAGCAAAATAGAGAATAAAAACAATTGAGAGATTCAACAAACCCAAAAGTTGGTTCTTTGAAAAGATCAATAGAATTGGGAAACATTTGGCTTGATTGATCATGAAAAAAAGAAGACTCAAATTAGGAAAATCAGAAATGAAAGTTGAGACATGACTATAGAGCTTACAGAAATAAAAAGGATTATAAGAGAATACTATGAATAACTGTACATCAACATATTAGGTAACCTACATGAAATGGACAAATTCCTAGAGACACACAGACTACTAAAACTAATTCAAAAACAAATAGGAAACTTGAATAGGACTACAAAAGTAAAGAGATTGAATCAGTAATTAGAAACCTCCCCCAAAAGAAAAGCCCACCATCTGATGGCTTCCCAGGTGAATTCTAGTAAACCTCTAAAGAGGAACTAACAGAAATCTTTTTGAACTGTTCCAAAAAATGGAAGAGGAGGGAACATTTCCTAGTCTATTCTGAGGCCAGCATTACCTTGATGTCAAAGCCAGATATAGACATCATAAAGAGAGACAGCCATAAACCCATATTCCTTATGGTTATAGATGCAAAAATACTGAACAAAAGCTAATAAACTAAATCCAGTAGCATATTGAGAGGATTATGCATCATAGTCAATTAGGATATACACTAGAAACGAAAGGGTGATTCAACACATGAAAAATCAATCAAGATACTAAACTATGTTACTAGAATGAAGGAAGA
This sequence comes from Microcebus murinus, assembly GCF_040939455.1. NCBI lineage: Eukaryota > Metazoa > Chordata > Mammalia > Primates > Cheirogaleidae > Microcebus > Microcebus murinus. Next base: position 9,590,553 of record NC_134112.1, on the reverse strand, counting down.
AAACTACATGATCATCTCAGGTGACACGTAGAAAAGTATTTGACAAATCCCAAACCCTTGCATGATAATAACACTCAATAAACTGGGAATAGAAGGAAATACTTCAACACGATAAAGAGCATTTATGAAAAACTAGCTTTATACTCAGTGGTGAAAAATTGAAACCTTTTTTCCTAAGGTCATGGTGCTCACTTTCACCACTTCTATTCAACATTATACTGAAAGTTCTGGCCATAGCAACTAGGTAAGACAAAGAAATAGAAGGTATCCAATTGGAAAGGAAGTAAGCTTATCTCTATCTGCAGATGACATGATCTTACCTATAGAAAAGCGTGAAGACATAAAACAATAGCCCAAAACTATTAGAGTTACTATACGAATTCAGCAATTACTATACAAGACGCAAGCTCAAGCCACAAAAATCAGTTGCATTTTTATATGCTAGCAATGAACTATATGAAAATAAAATTAATAAAACAATTCTATTTACAATAGTCAAAAGACTAAAATACTTAGCAATAAATTTAACCAAGGAGGTACAAGACTTACACAGTGAAAACTATAAAACATTTCTAAAAAAGTTAAAAATTATCTAAATAAATTGAAAGACATCCCATGTTCATGCATTGGAAGACTTGATCCTGTTAAGATTAGCAGTATTTCCCAAAGTGCTCTAAAGATTCACTGCAATTCCTATCAAAGTCCTAATGTCCTGTTTTGAAGACATGGAAAAACTGATCTTAAATTTTATATGGAATTGCAAAGGATGCTGAATGGCCAAAACAATCTTGGAAAGGAAAAACAAGTTGGAGGACTCACACTTTCTAATTTCAAAACTTACTGGAGACTAAGAAGGAATTCTGCCAGCAGAATGCCTTCATCTAGCTTCAATATCAACTCTTCCTCGGGACTCCAGCCTGTCCTCCTCCACAATCACAGCATTATCGAACTTTTAGAGGTGATAGATCATGTACATAGAGGGGAATTGGTTGGGGCAATACTCCATAACTGCTCAAAAAAGAATGGTAAGAGGATAATAAGTGTGTTCTGAGTAGTACCATGGTGGCAACATGCCACTGAAATAGAAAATGAGCTCTCTTTGCTATTTGGAAATTTTCAGTTCCTGTGCTTAAAATATCCAGGTCAACTCCACTTTTTTGTAGACAAGGAAGAACAACACATAATATTAATTGTCCTTTGGAAGCAGCAAAAAGAGCCTGTCAACCCATTTGCAGTCTTCCAAGGCAGGAACTACATGCATCCTCACCAGCAATACTCCAGTTCTATGGTGTTACAGGGCTTTGACCAGCTTCAACTTGAAGGATTGCTTTGCGATGAGACCCTGATGCTAGCTGACAAAGATGATGCCTTCCCTGTGCTTAGAGGCATGACGGTACCTACTAGTGATTACCTAAAGGCTATGTTCACAGGTCGAATGATTAATGTTGGGGTAGCTTCGAAATGTTAGGGTGGCCTAGGTATATTGCTGGCATAAGAATCTGCGGATGTGACAGTCTGCATAGGTGTGGCTGATTTCCAAATGGTAAGGACATTCCAAGGGCAGGAGGAACTTAAAACAGTTTCTCTCCTGGGGTGGAAAATTGCTCCAGGACTCCAATCAGGAATGCCCAACCTGCTGGAAAACTAGCCTAGCTGCAATCCCAAATTGATGTTCTTGTTTAGCTTTAGGCTAGAAATAGCTTTGATATGTAATGGAAATCTATAGAACATTGTTTGCCTGTGGGATGTCTTTAGAACATATTTGAATGTATGATTTACAATGATCTTTTGTTCTTGGGATGAGTAAATATGAGTGAGGAATTACTCTAGGGCCTCTTGGTCTGGAAAGCTTGAGTCCCCTAACCCCACTCTTTCTCTTCAACTGTCTATTTTCTTACTCCTGCGTGATGCCCCGTTTTCGACCCTGTCGGCTGGGGAATTCCTGACACTTCAAGGGTATGTTCACAGGTAGAATGAAAGAAAGTTTAATGTGCATAAGCTTCATGATTTCTACAGATTCTGCTGGGTTTGGACTTTTGTAAAGTATTTTTCATTTCTAGGGTCACTTAAGACAATTGTGTCAAAGATGGGGAGACTGACAACACCTACATTCTGACAAAAGTGGATAAACACGTTAATAGTTTCTTCTTGAAGAAATTTCCTGCATTGCTGAGCACTGGGGGAGTTCTTGAAACTTCCTTTTGAGCATCTTGCCATTGTGCTTTCCAGTAATAGCCTTAAGCACTGCACTGAACTTGAGCTCTTTCTTTAAGGCTGCCTGTGTTTGCTTTGCCTGGACAAGCCTCAGATGGGCTTTCCACAAAATCAGTGGAGAACCAACAATTTCCCACGATGACACTACCAGAGCTCGCTCATTAATTACATGCAAATGGTGGATTTCATGAGAACTGACAATACCCATACGAATTTGCTTTTGGAAGCCAGCAATTGCCAAATGATGCCATGTATGCAGGCAGTTGTACGGACATGACTGCCGTTTGGTCTGACATCACTCATTTGGTTACACTAGGAGGAGTGCTGAGGCAGAAGCTGGTTGTCAGTAAGGAATTGCATACGTGTGATGAAAAGGCACACAAGTAGAAATAGTTAGCCCCCATGGGGGCCCCAAGGTACCAGCATGGCACTGTTGTCACTGGGAATTTCCTCAATATCATTGGTAGACAGAATAATTATGACACAAAAGGAAAAATGGCAGTTGATAACAGTCTTCAGATTTGATCCTTGATATAATAAATTGATGCAAATTGCATCTTTAAAAATGAAAAGCATATCTTCTTCCACCTACGGGCCCTCAAAGGATATCTGTATGCAGGTGGTGGGCAAAATGCATCTGGTGAACTGCCCACAGTTGAATGTTGTAATCCAAAAACAAATGAATGGCTTCACTATGGCCATGCTGGAACTGTGTATGGAGTGATGCATATTTCAGGAGGAATTACACCTGATACTGTCCAAAGGGAGCTCATGTGCATCAACTCTGATACTGAAAAATGGTCCAGAAGGTGCCGATGACCACCATCAGAGGTCTGCGTTGCATGTGCACAGTGGGAGAAAGGCTCTATGTCATTGGTGGCAGTCACTTCAGAGGAACAATAATTATGATGATGTCCTCAGCTGGGAATACTATTCACTTATCCTTGACCAGTGGACTCCAATTGCTACCACGTTAAGAGGGCAGAGTGATGTTGGGGTCGCTATCTTTGAAAATAAAACCTATGTGGAGGGGGCATTCTTGCAATAATCACTGTATGGTAGAGATAGTGCAGAAATGTGGGTGCAGATGAATGGCATAATGTTTTTGATCTTCCAGAGTTCCTTGGTGGCCTTTGAGCTTGTACACTCACAGGTTTTCCACCTGAAGAAGCCACACCAGCACCTTCTAAAGCCCCCTGTTTCTGCACTTTAAGATCATCCCTATAACTAAGATGCTGTAGTTTTATTTTTGCAATATGTCATGAATCCTCTTCTTTCCCCCTCTGAAGTGGTATATATGCCAGGATTAGCCTCCATTAATTGACACAGATACTGGGAAAAAGATAACATCAATGTTATTTGTGCTGTTTCTCTGGCCTAGAATTTTTACAAAATAGTAACACAACCATTCTGGAAATGTATCCCATAGAAGCTGATGTTTAACGTATGAAAAAAGGTATTGTCTATAAGATGTTTCTTCAGTACTTTTTAAATGCTGGGTGTAAGGTATTTGTCATTTGACAGTAGTAAGCCCAATAAGCCAGGTGGAGGGTGGAGTATAGTAAATGTACAACTGTGCTCAATAGGCTTCAAAGTAAAAGTTTTCCTTTTATCTTTGGCTCTAAGATATCAAAGGAGACAGCCTGTTCCAATGGGAAACAATACACAAAAGGCTGTCAACTCACATGAGCTACCTCCTGCTTTTCATAAAGCATTTCTGACATATCTGTCAACCCACCTGACTGTGTGGGTGCATTGAGAACATATAAAGTTTCTTAGACACACAGGAGAAATAGCTGAAATTCACTAATATTAATTTTTTAAAAAGCACTATGAGCCCTCTACTTTTAAACAAGATTTTGGGGTTTTAATGTGTGTATAAACACACACATATCAACGACATAGTTTTAAACAATTGGCATGTCAAATAAATGTGAAATTAAAAAAAATTCTCCCCAAAGGCAGCTTTCATTAAAATGGAAATTCAGTATGCATATATTGAATGCACATATGTAGACCCATACTGAATTTAGGTGGTAAGAACTAAAAATTGTGAGTAACTAAATCTGTCACTTGACCAAATTTTATCTTCAAAAACTGTATTCTACTTCTTCTCAAATTATATCTTCAAAAACTATTCTACTCCTTCTCCTTTGCTGTTGAGATAACTTACATTTTATGTGTATTCTGTACACTCACTTCATTAGGTTATTTAGCTCTTCATCTGGAGAGCTCCTTTTGTTCAATGAATTCAACTTCCATATTTTATCTTTTTTGTTCAATAAAACATTTAATATTAAAAAAACTTAATGGAAGTAAAATTATTCTGTTTGAAGATGACATAATCATATATGTAGAAAATTCTAATGACTAAAAAAAGTCTTTTAGACCTTATACATGAATTCTGTAAAGTTTCAGGATATGAAATCAACACTCAAAAATAGGTGGCATTTCCATACATTAACCATAAACCACCTGAAAAGGAAACTGAGAAAATCCCACTTACAATGGTGATGAGAATAAATACTTAGGAATACACTTAATGAAAAGGTGAAAGACTTGCACACTAAAAACTATAAAACATTGATGAAAGAAATAGAAAAGACACAGGTAAATGGAAAGACATTCCATGTTCATGGATTGGAAGAATTAATATTGTTAAAATGTTCATACTACCAAAGTGATCTACAGATTCACTATACTCCTTGTCAAAGTCTCAATGTCATTCTTCATAAGAACAGAAAAAAAAAACCCCAAATTCACATGGCATCACAAAAGATCTCAAATATCTAAAGAAATCTTGACCAAGAAGAACAAAGGTAGAGGCACTACACTTCCCAATTTCAAAATATGTTACAAAGCTATAGTAATCAAAACAGCATGGGATTGGAATAAATACAAATTGTAAAGATCAATGGAACCCAATAGGGAGCCTAGACATAAATTCACATATTTGCAGTGAACTGATCTCCACCAAGGGTATCAAGAGCACACAGTTGGGTAAGGATAATATCTTCAATAAATGATGCTCGGAAAACTGGAAATCCATATGTAGGAGAAGGAAATTGGACCCTCGGCTCATACTACATTGAAAAATCAATTCAAAATAGATGAAAGACTTAAACATAAGACCTGAAAGTATAAAACTACTAGAAGAAAACAAAGGAGAAAATCTCCACGACATTGGTCTTGGCAATGATGTTTTGGTCATAACACCAAAAGCACAGCCAACAAAAGCAAAAATAGACAAGTGGAAGTATATCAAACTAAAAAGCTTCTGGAAAGCACAGAAAAAAATCAACAGAGTGAAAAAACAACCTACAGAATGGGAGAACATATTTTCAAACCACTTATATGATAAGGAGTTAATATCTAAAAATATATAAGAAACTCATACAACTCAAAGCAAAATCCCCCAAATAATCCAATTAAAAATGAGCAAATGACCCAAATGGACATTCCTCAAAAGAAGACATACAAATGACCAAATGATACATGAACAGGTGCTCAACATCGCTAATTTTCAGGGAATGCAAACTAAAACCACAATGAGATGCCACCTCACACCTATTAGAATGGCTACTATTAAAAAGACAAAAGATAGCAAGTGTTGGGAAGGTTGTGGAGAAAATGGAGGCTCCGCAACAAATTAAGACTAGAATTACCATGTGATCCAGGAACCCCACTTTTGAGTATATATCCAAAGGAAATGAAATCTAGATCTCAAAGAGATATATGCACTCCCACTTTCACTGCAGCATTATCCACAATAGCCAAACTATGGAAACAACCTAAATGTTCATCAATGGGTGAATGGAAAAGGAAAGTGTGGTATATATACACAAGGAAATATTATTTAACTTCAGAAAAGAAAGAAATCCTGCCATTTGCAACAACATTCATGAACCTGGAGGACATTATGCTAAGTGAAATAAGACAGACAGAGGGAGAAAAATGCTGTATGATCTCAGTCATATGTGGAATCCGAAATAGCCAAACTCATAGCAGCAGAGTGGAGTGGTGGCTGCTGGGGATGGGGGTGGGGGTGAGAAGGAATTGAGGAGACGCTGGTCAAGGAGTGTATAGTTTCAGTTATTCTAGAGGAGTGTGTTCAGGAAATTTAATGTACAGCATGGTGACTACAACTAACATTACTGTGTTATACACTTACTTGTAATTTGCTAATAGGATAGATCTTAGTGTTATCATCACACATAAAAAGGAAAGAGAATAGTAACTAGGTGAGGTGAGAGAAATGTTAATTAGCTCGATTGTGGTGATAATATCATAATGTATGCATATGTTAAAACATCTAGGTGTGCACTTTAAATATATACAATTCCTATTTGTCTATCATGCCTTAATAAAGCTGATTAAAAAGCTATAGTTATCAAAGTGTGGTACTGTCATAAAAATAAACATATAGATCAATGGAATAAAAATCATGAGTCCAGAAATAAACCCACACTTTTATGGCCAATTGATTTTCAGCAAGGGTGCCAAGACCATTCAATGGGGGAAAGAATTATCTCTTCAACAAATGGTGCTGAGACATCCGAATATCCATATGCAAAATAAGGAAGTTGGGTCTATACCTTACGCCATAAATAAAAATTAACTCACAATACATCAAATACCTAAATGTAAGAACCAAAACTATAAAACTCCTCATGAGTTTGGTAAACCTGCAAGACTTTGTATTTGGCAATGGATTCTTACATATGATACTAAAAGAATAAGCAAAAGAAGAGAAAATTAACAAATTGGACTTCATGACAGTTAAAAACTTTTGTGATCCAAAGGATACTATCAAGAAAATGAGCCGGGCGCCGTGGCTCACGCCTGTAATCCTAGTTCTTGGGAGGCCGAGGCAGGCGGATTGCTCAAGGTCAGGAGTTCAAAACCAGCCTGAGCAAGAGCGAGACCCCGTCTCTACTATAAATAGAAAGAAATTAATTGGCCAACTGATATATATATATATAAAAATTAGCCGGGCATGGTGGCGCATGCCTGTAGTCCCAGCTACTCGGGAGACTGAGGCAGAAGGATCGCTCGAGCCCAGGAGTTTGAGGTTGCTGTGAGCTAGGCTGACGCCACGGCACTCACTCTAGCCTGGGCAACAAAGGGAGACTCTGTCTCAAAAAAAAAAAAAAAAGAAAAGAAAATGAGAAGACAATCTACAGAATGGAAGAAATATTTGCAAATCAAATATTTGTTAATGGTTTATAAACACAAATATAAAGAACTTGTATAACTCAACAATAAAAAGACTAACAACCCAATTAAAAAATGGACAAAGCACTTGAATAGACATATCTTCAAAGAAGTTATACAAATGACCAACAAGCACATGAAAAGATGCTCAACATCATTAGTTATTATGGAAATGAAAATAAAAATTGCAATGTGATACGACTTTACACCCACTAGGATGGCTAATAAAAAGTGGAAAACAACAAGTGTTTACAAGGATAGGAGAAATTGAAACACTTGTACATTGCTGGTGGGAATGTAAAATGGTTCAGCTGCTATGGAAATCAGTTTGGTGATTCTTTAAAAAGTTAAATATAGCATGGCCATATGACCAGTAATTCCACTCTTAGGTATATACCCAAAATAATTGAAAACAAATATTCAAACAAATACTTGTATATGAATGCTCATAGCAGCACTATTCACCAAAGCCAAAAGGTCAGAACAAACCAAATGTCTATCAACTGAGGATGGATAAATAAAGTGTATCAGTACAATGAACTATTTATTATTCAGTAATAAACAGAATAAAGCAATGATATATGCTACAACATGTATGAATATTGACAATATTATGCTTATTGAAAGAAGCCAGACACCACAGGCTACATATCATAATATTCTTTTTATATGGAATACTCGAATAGGTAACCATAGAGACAGAAAGCAGACCAGAGGTTGCCAGGGGCTGCAGGCAAGGAGAATTGGGGAGTGAATGCTTAATGGATATGAGGTTTTATTTAAGGCTGACAAAATAAATGTTTTGGAACTAGATAGAGGTGATGTTTGCACAACATTGTGAATGCACTAAATGCCACTAGTTTGTATACTTTAAATTGGCTAATTTTACATTATGTGAATTTTGCCTCAATTTAAAAAATGAAGGCAGCCAGAACAAGACAGGGAATCCCAATGTCCAGCACAGGGTTGGCAGTAGGTGGGTTGGCAAAGGGGTGAAGTTGTGGGGGAGATGGGGCCTCTTCCCAGGCTACTAGGTGTCTATGTGGAGGTTGTGAGTGGGCAGGGTATGGAAGACTCCACAGCGGAAGATGACCCAAGACAGACTTCACAAGGAAAGAGCACTTAAAAGGACAAGGTGGACATTTGCTTGGGCTTCTCGCAACCTTCAATGATCCTAGCTCTGTAAATACAGCCCAGGATAAGCAGCAGTGAGTTGCCTGGGAGCCTGCCGGAAACACAGAATCTCAAGCCCTTTCCAGACTCGATGAATTAGAATTATGTGTATTAATATCACCAGGTAATTTTTATGCACATTGAAGTTTGAAAAATGTGGCTGAGAAAACAAACCCGAAATTTTTCCTTGAACTTGACTAATCCATAATAAAACTTCTTCTTGGGAATGAGGCAGAGAGGGAGTGAGAATTTCCTGGTAGAACTACAGAGAAACTATTTCTAGGTACAACTCTGGGCAATACTTGTCTTTCATGGTAGCATTTATTTCAGAGTTTGAAACACCAAATGAACATGTTTATTTATTTTTGTTGATGCTGTGATTGCCTTTGGGGTCTTCGTCATAAATTCTTTGCCTAGGCTAAAGACTAGAAGAGTATTTCCAATGTTTTCCTCTAGAATTCTAATAGTTTCACACCTTAGGTTTAAGTCAGTTGATTTTTGTGTGGGTTGATTTTTGTGAGAGGTGAAAGGTGTGGGTCTTGTTCAGTCTTCTACATGTGGCTATCCAGTTTTCCCAGAACTATTTATTGAATAAGGATTCTTTTCCCCAGTGTATGTTTTTGTCTGCTTTGTTGAAGATTAGATGGCTATATGAGGATGGTTTTATATCTGGGTTCCCTGTTCTGTTCCACTGGTCAGTGTCCCTGTTCTTGTGCCAGTTATAAGCTGTTTTAATTACTATAGCCTTGCAGTATAGTTTGAAGTCTGGTAAATTGATACCTCCCATTTTGTTTTTATTGCCTAGGATTGCTTCTGCTATATGGATTTTCTCTGGTTCCATATGAAGCATAAAATTATTTTTTCTATATCTGTGAAAAATGATGATGGTATTTTAATAGGGATTGGATTGACTCTGTAGATCACTTTGGGTAGTATAGACCTTGTTTGTTCTTCTTTTTCTAGTTCCTTGAGATGTGACATTAGGTTGTTAATTTGTGATCTTTCTGTCTTTTTGATGAAGGCATTTAAGGCTATACGTTTTCCCCTTAGGAGTACTTTTTCTCTATTCGGTAGATTTGAAACTTTGTTTCCTCTTTGTCATTCTGTTCAAAGAATCTTTTGATTTCTGTCTTAATTTCATCATTGACCAAAGGATCGTTAGCAGCAGGTTATTTAATTTACATGATTTTGTGTAGAATTGAGTGTTTCTCTTGGAATTGATTTCTAGTTTTATTTCACTGTAGTCTGAGAAGATACATGATGCCAGTTTGATTTTTTGAATTTATTGAAACTTGTTTTGTGGCCTAAGATATGATCAATCTTGGAAAATGTCCCATGTGCTGATGAGAGGAATGTATATTCAGTAGTTTTGGGGTAGAATGGTCTGTAAATGTCTGTTAGGTCCATTTGCTCTATAGTCTTGTTTAATTTCAGGATTTTCTTTCTTCATTTTCTGCTACAATGATCTGTTCACTTCTGTAAGTGGGCTGTTGAAGTCCCCAGAAATTAAGATGCTACTGTTTATTTATTTGTTTAGATCTTGAAGAATTTACTTTATGAATCTGGGAGCTTCTGTGTTAGATGCATAAATATTTAGAATCATTATGTCTTCTTGTTGAATTGTCCCATTTACCATTATTTAACAACTGTTTTTGTCTTTTTTTAAACTTTTTTTGTAATTAAAGTTTTATTAGAACACAGCAACACCCACTTATTTACCTATTTTCTGTGGCTGCTTTCACAATCTAACAGCAGAGTTGAATTGATACATTTTCTAATGGCATACAAAGCTGAAAGTATTTATTATTTAGCTCTTTGCAGGAAGAGTTTGCAGACCTCTGTTCTAGAGGATGGTAGGTTGGTGACTGTATTAGCCTGCTCAGGCTAACATACAAATTACCACAGACTGGGTGGCTCAAGCAACAGAAATTTTCCCACAGTTTTGGAGGCTATATATCCAAGATCAAGGTGCTGTCAAGGTTGGTTTCTGGTGAGGCCTCTCTTTCTGGCTTGTAGATGACCTTCTTTTCTCTATATCCTCATATGACCATTCCTCTGTGTGCTGTATGTAGAGAGAGAGAGATAGCTGGTTGATATTCTTCTTCTTTTTTTAAATTTCAGAATATTATGGGGGTGCAAATGGTTTGGTTACAAGAATTGCTTTTGTACAGTTTGAGTCAAAGTTATAAGTGGGCCCATTACCAAGATAGTGTGCATTATACCTGTTAGGTGTGAATTTACCCATCCCCTCCTCCTCCCTCCCACCTGCTTGTTTCCATTGAGTTTTACTTGCACATATACACATAAATGTTGATTGATTATTTTAAATTTAATAATGAGTGTATGTGGTGTTTCTTTTTCCATTTTTGTGATACTTCACCTAGAAGAATGGTCTCCAGTTCCATCCAGATTGTTACAAATGGTATTAGTTCACCATTTTTTATGACTGAGTAGTACTCCATGGTATACTTGTACCACATTTTATTAATCCACTCATGTATTGATGGACACTTGGGTTAATTCCACATCTTTGTGATTGTGAATTTTGCTGCAACAAACATTTGAGTGGAAGTGTCTTTTTGATAAAAATGACTTTTTTCCTTTGGGTAAATACATAATAATGGGATTGCCAGACCAAATGGTAGGTCTACTGTTAGTTCTTTGAGGGATCCCCATACTTTCCTTAGAGGTTGTACTAGTTTGTAGTCCCACCAATGTATATAAGAGTTCCTTTATCTTGCCAACCACACCATCATCTGTTGTTTTGGGACTTTTTGATAAGAGCCATTCTCACTGGAGTTAAGTCATGTTTCATTGTGGTTTTGATTTGCATTTCCCTGATGCTTAGAGATCATGAGCATTTTTTCATATGTTTATTGGACATTAGTCTGTCTTCTTTTGAAAAGTTTCTGTTCATGTCATTTGTCAACTTTTTAATGGGATTGTTTGATTTTTTCTTGCTGATTTGCTTGAGTTCTTTGTAGATTCTGGTTATCAGCCCTTTATTGGATGTATAGCAAGCAAATATTTTCTCCCATTTTGTAGGTTGTCTATTCACTCTATTGATTGTTTCCTTGGTGAAGCTTTTTAATTTTATGAGGCCCCATTTATTTATTTTTGTCATTGTTGTGATTGCTTTTGGGGTCTTCTTCATAAATTCTTTGCCTAGGCTGATATCTGTAAGAGTTTTTCCAAGATTTTCATCTAGAATTCTTATAGTTTCATGCTTTGGCTTAAGTCTTATCATAAATTAATTTTTGTAAATGGTGAAAGATGAAGATCCTATTTCAGTCTCCTACATGTGGCTATCCAATTATCCCAGCACCATTTATTGAATAGAGATTTTTTTCCTTTGTGTATGTTTTTGTCTGCTTTGTTGACAATCAGATGGCAATATGAGGATGGTTTTATATTCAGGTTCTCTGTTTGGATCCATTGGTCCATGTCTCTGTTCTTGTGCCATTACTTTGCTGTTTTGGTTATATAGCCTTGTAGTATAGCTTTAAGCATGGCAAATTGATGCTCTTCTGATTTGTTCTCTTTGCTTAAGGTTGCTTTGGCTATATGGGGTCATTTCTGGTTCCAGATAAAACATAGGATTATTTTTCCTAAATATGGCAAAATGACATTGGCATTTTAGTGAGGATTACATTAAATCTGTGGATCACTTTGGGTAGTATAGACATTTTAACAATGTTAATTCTGCTTATCCATGAGCATGATATGTTTTTTCATTCATTTACATCCTCTGTGGTTTCCTTCTTTGGTGTTTTATAGTTTTCTCCGTAGAGATCTTTCATCTCTTTGGTTAAATATATTCGTAGGTATTTTTTTTTTATTTTTTGCTATTGTGAAAGATAGTGTGTCTTTTTTTTTTTTTTAGACAGAGTCTCACTTTGCTGCCCAGGCTAGAGTGAGTGCCATGGCATCAGCCTAGCTCACAGCAACCTCAAACTCCTGGGCTCAAGTGATCCTACTGCCTCAGCCTCCCGAGTAGCTGGGATTATAGGCATGCGCCACCATGCCCGGCTAATTTTTTCTATATATATTAGTTGGCCAATTAATTTCTTTCTATTTATAATAGAGACAGGGTCTTGCTCTTGCTCAGGCTGGTTTTGAACTCCTGACCTTGAGCAATCTGGCCGCCTCGGCCTCCCAGAGTGCTAGGATTACAGGCGTGAGCCACTGCGCCCGGCCGATAGTGAGTCTTTGATTTGATTATCAGATTGACTGTTGTTGGCATATAGGAATGCTACTGATTTGTGTACATTGATTTTGTACCCTGAGACTTTGCAGAATTTACTTATCAATTCCAGGAGTCTCTTGGAACAATTTTTGGGGTTTTTTAGATATAAGACCATGTCATCAGCAGAGAGCCCCATAGTTTGACCTACTCTTTCACCATTTGGATACTTTTAATTTCATTCTCTTGCCTGACTACTCTGGCTAGGACTTCCAGCACTATGTTGAATAGAAGTGGTGATAGAAGACAACTTTGGTTCCAATTCTAAGCAGGAATGGTCTTAATTTTTCCCTCTTCAGTATGATGTTGGCTGTGTGTTTGTCATATATATAGCTTTTATAATATTGAGGTATGTTCCATCTATGCCTATTTTGTTAAGAGTTCTTGAACTCCTGACCTCAAACGATCCTCCCCTTTTAGCCTCCCAGAGTGCTAGGATTATAGGCATGAGTCAGCATACCTGGCCAAGAATTCTTATCATAAAAGGGTGCTGAATTCTGTCAAATGCTTTTTCTGCATCAATTAAGAGGATCATATAGTCTTTGGTCTTTGTTTGTGTTTCTGTTTATGTGGTGAATCACATTTGTAGATTTGTGTTTGTTGCACTATCCTTGCATCTCTGGGATGAAGCTCATTTGGTCATGATGGATTATTTTTTGATTTGCAGCTGATTTTGTCTTGCTAGGATTTTATTGAGAATTTTTGTTATCTATATTCATAGGAATATTGGTCTGTAGTTTTCTTTTTTTGTGTGTGTCCTTTCCTGGCTTTAGTATCAGGGTAATATTGGCTTCATAGAATGAATTGGGGATGATTCCTCCCTTTTTTGAAGTTATGAAATAATCTCTGCAGTATAGGTACAAGGTCTTTGTTGGTCTGGTAGAATTCAACTGTGAAGCCATCTGTTCCAGGACTTTTTTTTGGTGGAAGATTTTTTATTGCTGCTTCAATATCATTATTTGATATTAGTCTGTTCAGGAGTTCTATTTCTTCCTGATTGATCCTGGGGAGGTTTTGTGTTTCCAAGAATTTGTCCATTTCCTCAATGTTTTCAAGTTTATGTGTATAGAGATTTTTATAGTATTCAGAGATGATATGTTGTATTTCCATGGTGTCAGTTGCAATATCTCCTTTTTCATTTCTGATTGAGCTTATTAGGATTCTTTATTTTCTGAATCTGGCTAATATAGCAGGAGGCCTGTCAATTTTGTTTATCTTTTCAAAGAATCAACTTTTTTTTGTTTTATTAATATTCTGTAGGATTCTTTTTGAATCAATTTCATTTATTTCTGCTCTGACCTTAGTTATTTCTTTTCTTATTCTGGGTTTGGAATTGGTTTTCTCTTCCTTTTCCAATTCCTTGAAACAATTCATTAGAATGTTGATTTGTAATCTTTCTCTCCTTTGGATGCAGACATTTAAGGCTATGAATTTTCCTCTTAGGACTGCTTTTGCTAAATCCCACAGAGTTTGATAACTTTTTTACTCTTTGTCATTTAGTTTGAAGAATCTTTTGATTTTTATCTTAATTTCCTCTTTGACCCAATAATCTTGTAGCAGCAGGTTATTTAATTTCCATGATTTTCTGTAGAGTTGAGTACTTTTGTTGGAACTGATTTCTAATTTTTTTCCACTGTGGTCTGAGAAGATGCATGATATAATTTCTATTTTTTTAAAAAAATTTTTGAGACATGCTTTGTGGACTAGGATGTGCTCAATCCTAGAGTATGTTCCATGAGCTGATGAAAAGAATGTATATTCAGTAGTTTTTGGGTAGAATGTTCTGTGAATGTCTGTTAGGCCCATTTGTTTTAGAGTCCTATTTAAGTTCATTGTTTCTTTGTTTATTTTCTGCTTGGAGGCTCTGTCCTGTTCTGTCATTGGGGTGTCCCTGGCTATTATGCTACTGTTTATCATTTTATTTGGATCAAATGGGGATTGCTTTATGAATCTGGGCATACCTGTGTTAGGTGCATAACTATTTAGGTTTGTATATCTTCTTGTTGAATTTTTCCCTTCACCATTATGTAAGGACCATCTTTGTCTTTTTTTACTTTTGTTAAAGTCTATGTTGTCTGATATGAGAATGGCTACATCAGCTTTCTTTTGGTTTCCATTTGCATAGAATATTTTCTACCCATTTGCTTTGAGTCTGAATGAGTCCTTATGGGTTAGATACATTTCCTGGAGATAGCAGATACTTGTCTTGTATATTTTTATCCAGTCAACCAACCTATGTCTCTTCAGTGGGGAGTTCAAGCCATTCAAATTTATTGAAAGAATTGATAAGTGGAGTGAATTTCTGTTTTTCCTGTTGCACAGAACTTTATTGCTTTGTTTTACCTCTTAAGCCTTTGTGGTATCTGGGCTTTGACTTTTATGTTTTAGGTGATTTTGCACCAGTGGGTGTCTATTTTGCTCATCCGTGTATAATACATATCTGAGTACTTTCTGTAGGGCAGGTGTAGTTATGGCAAATTTCCTCAATGTTTGTTTGTCTGGAAAAGACATAATTTCTCCATGCAATGTGAAACTTAGTTTTCCAGGATATAAAATTATGGGCTAGGAGTTGTTCTGTTTAAGAAGACTGGAGATGCGGGCCCACTCCCTTCTGGCTTATAAGGATTACACTGAAAAGTTTGCTGTGTCCTGATGGGTTTTCCCTTGTAGGTCAGTTCTAGCTTACATCTAGCTGCTTGTAGAATTTTCTCTTTTATTTTGACTTTTCCCAGGTTGATTACTAGGTATCCTGGAGATGCCTTATTTTCTATGAACCTTCCTGGAGTTTGATGACCATCTTGTGTCTGGATGCTTGGATCTCTGGTGATGCTAGGGAAGTTTTCCTCAAATAGATTTTCCATGCTTTTAGCACTTTCTTCTTCTCCATCAGAGATATCTATAATTTGTATGTTTGTTCGCATTGCATAGTCCCATATCTTTATAAGTGATTTCTCTGCCTTTGTTATTCTCTTCTCTACCTCTGTAAATGATTGGGTTAGCTCTAGAGCCTTGTCTTCAAGCTCTGAGATTCTTTCTTCTCCTTGGTTTAATCTGTTGCTGAAATTTTCTGCTGTGTTTTGGAAATCACTGAATGATGCTTTCATTTCTTTTTATTTATTTTATTTTATTTTATTTTTTCCAAACAGGTCAGTTGTCTGAGAATGCTTTCATTTCTTTAAGTTCTATTATGTCTTTCCTAATTTTGTCTAGTTCTTTAGTGACTTTTTCATTAATTTCCTGAAAATTTTTTTGGCTTCTTTTTGTTAGTTTTCAACTTTCTCTTCAATTCTATTCATCTTATTTGCCATACATATTCTGAATTTCATTTCTACCATTTCAATAATTTCCTTGTAGTTGGAGTTTAGTGCTGTTTTCCATTGTGGTCCCTTGGGGATGTTGATCTGTTTGATTTTTCATGTTGCTGGTATTCTTTTGCTGGTTTTGTCTCATCTGAGACCTCTTATCTGAACTCAGGGCTTACAGGTTTGCAGGGCTTCTGTTCCTTGATGGAAACTCTCCTGCTTGATTAGAATAAGGGGGGTCACTAGATGGCTCTCTTTCCCCCATACTCTGGAATGTTGACATTGCAGAGGGGCATGTGCACTATAAACCTGTAATGCAGCTATTCTGATGTGTTCTGTTTGCTTGTGATTGCCTCTGCTCAAACCTGTACTGAATGTTTTTTGGGTTGAGTGTTGGTAGGATGTTTCAGTTGGGAACTGGGTGACATCCTCTTTCTTGAGGCTGATGTTGTATGGATTGCTCTACCCACAGAGGTCTCCTCACAGAGATAATAGCAGGACCTGGATGTGGTTGTCATGGGTTCCTGGGATGTGTGCGTTTGCTCAAACCAGGTTGTAGTGTACTGGTAGTTTGAGGCTGGGGGTCCCTGGTGGGGAGTTGGAGTTTGGAGCAGTTCTTCTGGCCCTACAATGGTGGTGGAGGCTCTGGGGTGGGGTTGTGGAGTCCAGGTGCAGTGCTGGAGACTTGGGGATGATATCTTGTTCCTGGCATTGGTTTCTGGTGTTGGAGGTATAGAGGCAGAGTCTCAGGCTCTGGTGTAAGAACCTCTGAGACAGAACTTGGGAGGAGGCAGAACCACAGTT
Organism: Microcebus murinus; assembly: GCF_040939455.1. Taxonomy (NCBI): domain Eukaryota; kingdom Metazoa; phylum Chordata; class Mammalia; order Primates; family Cheirogaleidae; genus Microcebus; species Microcebus murinus. The sequence continues at coordinate 9,573,603 of NC_134112.1, read as the reverse complement.
TCTGAGCAGGGTTAAAGAGCCAGAATCTATCTCTCTGGTAAATTTCTCATTCATATCTTGAATTATTTTTCTGATTTCTTTATATTGCCTATCTGTGTTCTGTTGTATCTCACTGAACTTTTAAATATCATCATGTTGAAATCTTTTTCTGAGATTTCATAAATATCTTTTTCAGTGGAATCTGTTGCTAGAGATTTATTGTGTTCCTTTGAAAGTGTCATATTTTCTTGCTTTTTCATGTTTCTTGTGTCCTTACATTGATATTTGTGTATCTGGTGTAACAGTTGCTTTTTCCAAAAGTCCTTCCAGGGGAGGACTTTTTTCTGAAGACGTATCTATTATGTTGGTTGGGTGGGGCACTTTGGCTTTGATTCTGGGTGCATGCAGTTCTTTAGTCTCTGTATAATTTCTTTGGCTGTAAATAAAGTCTATGATTTCCGCATTAGCTTAGGGTGTGGTTGTCAGTGGAGCTTGTGGTGAACATTTGCTGGGGATAGGAATGCCAGGTGGGCTAGTCATCAGGCTCCAGTAAGGGCAGTGGCAGGCTGAGTGTGCCTGTCTTTGGGCTCCAGAGCAGCACATACTGGTGCCTGTGTTAGAAGGTCAAGGTGGGCCAATTCATGGGCCTCTAAGTAGCTTGCTTAGGTGCTGGCATTGGTAGTGATGGACCGGGCAGGTGGGAGGGTTCTTGGGCCCCTGAATAGTGGGTGTGTCATGGCTGATGGTAGTAGCAGTGGGACAACCCATTGGCTTCCAATCAGTCTGTACTAGTGCTCGCATTGGATGTGATGGGCAGGGTGGGCCATCACAGGCCTGTAGGTGGCACATGTTGGTGGTGCCAGCTGTGGTGATAGTGGCAGGCTGTGTGGGCCCTCCCTTAGATCCCCAGGAAGAGTGCTCAAGTGGCAACAATGGCAGATGGAGCAGGGTGATTCCAAGCCCCCTGGACTATGTGCTGGGGTACTGAGGAGTGTGGAGCCAATCTGAGTGTATCTGTCCTCAGGTCCCCTGGTGGTACATTTTGGTGTTGGTTGTTGTGGGCAGGATTGAAGTGATCCCCGGGCCCCTGGCAAAGTGCTTGGGTGCAGGTGGCAGTGATTGAACTGAGGTTCTGCTTCTGGAGAGAGTGGGATTACTTTCAGTGGCAGCAGCTGTAGGCAGACAGCTGGGGAGCATGCACTTTCATCCCAGGTGGTGACTGTGGGTAGGGGATCCTGTCCTTAGGGCATTGCAAATGTTGGTGGTCCTGCTGGTGGTGGTGGTGGGGTTGCTGCCAGAGGCTTGTGCCTCAGCCCTGGTTGCTGTAGCCAGCAGTGGTGGTGGTTGCATGCAGGGGATGTCAATAGAGCTCTAGGGATGTGGAGTTGCCGGGGCTGCTGGGCCCCAGGGCAAGATGCAGCCTGGTGGGGGCTGGGCTCTCAAAATGGCACTGTGCTGTAGCAGCTTGGGAGTTGGGGCTGTGTGTGGGACCCAGCGTGATCTCCTCTCTACAGCAATGCCGTCACATTGCTGCAGGTTAGTCTCAGGGCCCGTGAGGGTCAAGTGGGTTTCTGTTGGCCAGAATTACAAGAGTCTTCTGTGGGAATGTGGACCACTGAGGCTCTCTCACTTTTCCTTTCTCCCTCACTGGGGAGCCTGTCTGGGCTCCCTGGCAACCCTGGCCAGGCAATCTGCCTTATTTCTCTCTCTTTCCTTGCCTTGGGTGTTTCCTGTCATTTCTCTGTTGAATTCCACTGTTCTCTCTTAGATGATCTATTCCAAGCGTGATTATCTACTCACTATTTTGGTTCTTCTTTGTGGAGGAGGTGAGTGTCAGATGCCTCTAATTGGCCATCTTGAAGCCCCTGACATTTTATATTTAAATCTATGATCCATTTGAGTTAATTTTTACAAAAAGTGTAAGGCTTAAATTGAGGCAATTTTTTTTTTTTTTTTTTTGGTTTATGGCTGTCTAAATATTTCAGCATCATCACTGAGAAGGCTCCCTTTCCTCCATTGAATTGCTTTTGCGATTCAGCTGTGTCCAGTGATCTTTGCGTCTATAGCTCTTTAATACCACACTATTTGATTATTGTAGCTATGTAATAAGTCTTAACATCAGGTAGAGTTAACCTTACACGTTTTTCTTGTTTAGAATTTTTTTTTTAGTTCTTCTGTCTTTATATATAAATTTTAGAATAAGCTGGTCAACATGTACAATATATTTTGCTGGGATTTTGATAGAATTGTGTAAGGCCAACATATCAATTCAGGAAGAATTGAAGTTTTTACTATATTGAGTCTTCTGATCCATGAACATGATATATCTCACAATTTATTGAGATCTTCTCTGATTCCCTTAATCAGTATATTGTAGATTTTGGTGTACAAGTCCTTTAAATGCTTTATTAGAATTAAATTTAAGTATTTCATTTTTTAAGTGATTACAAATGGTATTGAGTTTTTCATTTTGGTTTCAATGTCTTAATTGCTAGTATTAGAAATCAATTTAATTTTTATATACTGATTTTGTATCCTGAGACATTAGTGAACTCTGTTATTAGTTTTAGAATATTTATTTTAAATATTCTTTAGAATTTTCTACATAGACCCTCATGACATCTACAAAGAAAGGCAATTTTATTTCTTCTTCTCCAGTAAATATTTTTAATTTTCTTTTCTTGCCTGTCTGGCTAGACTTCCATTACTATGTCAAATAATAGTGGTAAGAGGAGACATCATTGCCTTGTTCCCAGTTAGGGAGAAAAACACCATTATATATGACATTACCTATAGAGGTTTTTCTTTTTGGTATATGTTCTTTATCAAATCAAAGAAGTTCTTCTCTATTCTTAGTTTTTTGAAATATTTTGTTTTAAATTATGAATTGGTATTGAAATTTGTCAAATGTTTTTCTGAATTTATTGGTATTATCTTATGGTTTTTCTTTTTTAGACTATTAACATGAGGGATTACATTGATTGAATTTCAAATACTGAACCAGCCTTATTCCTGGAATAAACGCCACTTGGTCATGGCACATAATTCTTTTTATATATTGCTGAGTTCTATTTGCTCATAATTTGTTAAGGATTTTTTCCATCTATGTTCATGAGAGATACTGGTCTATGTTTTCAGCTGTGGTGCTGTCTTTTTCTGGTTTTGGTATCAGGGTAATACTGGCCTCATAAAATGAGTTGGGAAGTGTTTTCTCCTCTTATACATTCTGGAAGAGATTTTGTAGAAATTTTCTTTAAATGTTTGGTAGAATTATACAGTGAAATCATTTAGGCCAGTGGTCCCCAGCTTTTTCCGGGGACTGGTTTTATGGAAGGCAAAATTCCATGGCCTGGGATGGGGGAAGGTTTTGGGATGATTCAAGTGCATTACATTTATTGTGCACTTTATTTCTATTATTATTGCATTGTAATATATAATGAAATAATTATACAACTCACCATAATGCAGAATCAGTGGGAGCCCTGAGCTTGTTTTCCTGCAACTAAACAGTCCCATGTGGGGGTGATGGGAGAAAGTTGACTTATTGTGGCCTCTGTGCAGTCAAACCTCTCTGCTAATGATGATCTGTATTTGCAGCTGCTCCCAGCGCTAGCATCACCACCTCGGCTCCACCCCAGATCATCAGGCATTAGATTCTCAGAAGGAACACACCACCTAGATCCCTCCTATGCGCAGTTTACAGCAGGGTTCGCACTCCTATGAGAATCTCATGCCACCACGGATGTGACAGGAGGTGGAGCTAAGGTCACACCCACAGTAGCATTAGATTAGAGTGAAGGGGAGCAGCTGTGAACACACATGAAGCTTCGCTTGCTTGCCTGCCCCTCACCTCCTGCTGCGTGGCCCAGTTCCTAACAGGCCACTGACTGATACTGGCCCATGGCCCGGGAGTTGGGGACTGCAGATTTCGACCCACAGATTTCTTTTTTGTCTCTTTTTAAGTTGTGAATTTGATGCCTTTAATAGTTACAGGGATATTCAAATGTTCTACTCCATATTGAGTAGTTTTGGTAGTTTGTGCAATTCGAAGATTGATCTGTTTCATCTAAGTTGTCAAATTTATGTGTGTTGAGTTTTTCAAGTGTGCTATTATTAACCTTTTGATGCCTGCTGAGTGTGTAGTGATATTATTCCCTGTTTCAGTCTCAATATTGGTGGTATGTGTCTTCTCTGTTTATTTGCTGTTTTTAGTATTGATAGAGGTTTGTCAGTTTTATTGGTTTTTTAAGACTATCAGTTTTTTGTTTCATTGATTTTCTCTATTGCCTTTATGATCTTAATTTTGCTGATATCTGCTCTTATTTTTATTATTTCCTTCATTGTGTTTCTTTGGGTTTATTTTTCTCTTTCTTTATAGTTTCTCAAAGTGGGAGCTTGGATTATATATTTGAGATTTTCCTTCCTTTTTAATGCAAGCAGTTAGTGCTATAAATTTCTCTGTTAACACTATTTTAACTGTATCTTATACATTTTAATTCAGTTCTAAGTATTTTTTTTTTAAAGTTTCCCTTGAGAATTCCTTTTTGAGCTATGAATTAGTTATTTAATTGTAAGAGTATGGAGATTTTCTTGTTATCTTTCTGTTATTGATTTCTAGTTTGAGTCCATTGGTCAGAGAACATACTGTGTATACTTTTTAATTCTTTTTCTATTTATTGAAGTTTGCTTATGGAGCAAGGTATGGTATATCTTGATAAATGTGTATTAAATAATGTTTATTCTGCTGTAATTGGGTAGAGTTTTTTAGAAGTATCAACTAGATGGTTGATGGTGTTTTTGGGTATTTCTATATTTGTGATGGCTAATTTTATGTGCCAACTTGGAGGATGTTTTTGGATGAAATTAACATTTAAATTGATGAACTTTGGCCGGGCGCGGTGGCTCACACCTGTAATCCTAGCACTCTGGGAGGCCGAGATGGGCGGATTGCTTGAGGTCAGGAGTTTGAAACCAGCCTGAGCAAGAGTGAGACCATGTCTCTACTAAAAATAAAAAGAAATTAATTGGCCAACTAAAAATATATAGAAAAAATTAGCTGGGATGGTGGCTCATGCCTGTAGTCCTAGCTACTCGGGAAGCTGAGGCAGTAGGATTGCTTGAGCCCAGGAGTTTGAGGTTGCTGTGAGTGAGGCTGACGCCACAGCACTCACTCTAGCCAGGGCAACAAAGCGAGACTCTGTCTCAGAAAAATAAATAAGTAAATAAATAAATTAATTAATTGATGAACTTTGAGTAAAGTTTTTATAAAAGTTGGTTAAAATTTTTTTTTTCTTCTTAGGTACAAAAGTGAATGTTTATTTAAAATGGGAAAATAAATTTAAAAAATTACTGGAGATTTGGAGATTCAATGCCTTTCATCTGAGATCTCTTTAGGCAGTTTACCAGAAACACTTATTTAGAAATGCTGCCCAAATGCAACCTGCCTTCTTTTCACCTAGAAACTCTACACAAGCAGTAGCCAGAAGGGCGTGTACAAATGGGGCCTCTTCAGCTTAAACTGTTAGCTTCTTGGTAAATCCACTTCTGCCTGTGAGAAAGGAACTAGTTTCTCATTTCAGTTTAGGGATAAAAAGAGGAAGGAAAGAAAACATAAGGGGAAAAGAGTCAGGGAAAGTGGTATTGGTGGTTTTAATCTACTTCTTAGTACTATTTTCTCTAGCTCCCCCTACCTCATCACTTAAGTTCTTTTTTTTCAGCTCCTACTAATTTGATATAACAAAATTTGTGTGGCTTAAAAAATGTTCTACAGATGGAAATGGGTACTGGTACTACTAGTAAAAGTTATAGTAATAGTGGTAGCGGTAGAAGTAACTGTAGCAGGGGTGAAAATAGTAGTAGTAGCATAGTGTTAGTTGCAACAGTAGTTATACTGGCAATAGTAGCAGTAAGTATATTTGGAGTAGTAGCAAGAGTAATCATGATATCAATGGTACTAGTAACCATAGTGGTGATAGTAATAGTAGTGATAATAATATGGCAGTAATAGTATAAATAGTAGCAATAGTATTAATATAGGTAAAAATAATGACAGTAGTAATAGCAATAGTGCAAGTAGTAATAATAGTTGACATACCAATAGCAGTAATAATAAAAAGAGACGTAGTAGTAATTTTAGTAGTGGCATGAATAGTAGTAAGAACAATAGTGGTAACCATAGTAGCAATAATGCAAGAAGTATAACAGTAGTTGCTGCTTAAAATTCTTATCAGATAATGACAACATCTGTGTCATCATGATATTAGCATCTGTTCATTGTCTATTTTCATTCCAGTTGAGATTTTCTGGTTCTTGTTATGATGAGTAATTTTAGATTAAATCTTGAACATTATGGATATTGTGAGACTCTTGATGTTATCTAGAATAGAATTCTTCTATTCTAGCACATCTCTGACACCATACTGGTCAGGAACGTGGGCGCTGCTTCTCTTCTGGCAGCTGAGGGTACAAGTCCAAGTTCCCAGTTGTCTTCCAAAGGCAGCCTGGGGTGGGAGGACTCCTCACCACTGCCAGGAGGGGAGGGACCAGGTTCCCTAGGAGGCCTCCACTGACATGGCCTGGCTGGAAAGGGCAGGGGCACTACTTCACTGCTCCCCGCATGGTCTTCCCAGACACCCTGCATCAGGGCTTTGTTACCAGTGGAGGTAACCTCCTCTGACACCTCCTTATCTGGGAGGGAAAGGAGCTTCGCTCTGATAGCTCAGGGATGAAAGTCTCAGCTCCATACTTGGTCTTCTCTGACACCAAGTGTCAAGTGTGATGTGGAAGTCTGGGGTCTCCACTTGGCTTTTGGTGCTATGAATGGTGGTGGGGCCACAGTGTTTTCTGCGGTGTTTGCATGGATAGGGTGATTGTTGTGTATAAATTTTCTCTTTTGCTAGGCTGCAGTTCCATAGTCCTTTGGCTGGAGAGATCTGGATTTCCTTGTAGCCTTTTTTTGTCTGTGCTTGTTTTGGCTTCTTCAGCACCCAGTCCAGAGCAATACAAGGCAAAAAGAACCCTACAAACTCAGTGATGCACTCTTCCTCAGATCCCAATGTCCCTGGCCAGTCTGCCTTCCTTTATCCAAAATTTTAGAGTCATGTTTGTTTTATATACCATGTCAAAGGTTTTTAGCTGTACCCTCAAAAAGTCACTTTTTAATACAAAGAGGTGTGAATGATTTTGGTTCATTACTCAGATCTTTTGTAAAATAGCTTAAGATCCCTTTGTTTACTCAAGATGAATTTTTTGAGCAGTTACAGCGTATACACTGTCATCCCTGAGGACCCTTCCTTTTGTTGTAGAGACTGAATTGTACATTAATTCTTCCATTCAGTGCTATGACAAGGGAACAAAATGCTGTCAGATCTGGGAGAAGAAAGTGGTTCCTTTGGCCCATGTGACAGCAAAAGGAGATGCAATTGAAAACACGGCATGGAGGGAATGGTATTGAACCAGAGTCTTGACAAAAAGCCTTTGGTATTATAAGAAGAGGATCAAAGGTATTCCTAGCTAAAGGAAAAATATGCAGTCTGTAGAGATGTGAGGGATTTGACAGACACAGAGGCATTCAGGATGACCAGAGGCAGGTGAGCAGAGTATAGTGGATGAAAACACAATGGAGGACAGACTGTGTGGACCTTCAAGGTCAGCCAATGTGTTTGGAATTGGTGGGCAACATGGAGCTACAGAGGCTATTTCTTAGTCCTCTAGGCAATGCTTGAAAGTGTCTTACTATTTTCATTCCAATAGCATGAATATGAGGATTTAAGACCAGGAAGTACAGAAATGTGAAGTGTAAAGGTAATTTAAGTGTTTCCTCTGAGCCATTGCCCGGCTGGTGTGCATTAGGTATGTGACTAACAGCCAGCTTCACTATAACCCCCTCCCCCTGCCTCCCAGGAAATTGGGGATGATCCTCCCATTCTAGGACCGGAATTCAGCAGCATCTTGACTTAGGCAGAAAATGGGCTAATTCGTTTTGTCCACAGGTTGGCTGTCATATGAGTTATATGAATGACAAATGGCCCTTGCAGATTCTAGATGCAGCTTGCAAAGGGGGTGGTGCTGCTACTGCAGGAGTGATAATGGTAGAGGATGGGAGTATTAAAGCCCCCTCATGGGGAAGCCTCACATACTGCAGGGTTCATGGGGAGTCCTTGAGTCAGCGCAGAGCTTCACACTGTCCATGATCTTCATGGCAACTCTAGAATGTAGGTATCATTATTCTCATTTGACAACTGGGTAAACTGAGGTTCAAAGAAAGTCATAACTTTCTCCACCCCAGATTATGCAATGGATGGTAGAGAATCAGTCAGCTAGAAGCTGTTCATGGCCATACATATTGGTAGAGCTATAGTCCAGGCAATGATTTGAGTAGGGTAATGGGTTCTCAAAGTTACCTAAGGATCACCTTATGATGATAGGGGTAGATGCTTCATGAGGAAGCCGAGAGCTGGTATGCGGACCACTGTGGGTTGGCAAGAGACAAGCTGGGGCAAAGGAATAGTTTAGAGAGAATGGGAACACATTTTAGTTCGGCTTCTTATGAGTTGAATGACCTTGGGCAGGGATGTCCTTTTGGCCTTTGCTACCTTATTGGCAAAGTGTAGACAAAGAGTCTTAAATTAGGAAGGTCGTGCGACCTATCACAGTGTGGCAACAGAGAGCCCTCCTCAGGGGCCTTACGAATCTGGCCTGGAAAAGGAAGATTCCCCAGCCTGTTCCTCCAAGACTGAAGTACTCCCACCTTTACACTTGAGTTGCTGAGTTCTTCTATACAACCTTGTAGTCATGACAATGCGTCACCTTAGTGTTTACTTGGGGGGTTGTATTTCATTGGTGGTGTGTGTGTTTGAATAGAAACTTGAGTAAATTGCCAAACAAATGGCTCATTCTATAATTGCTATTAACCTCAATAGATTTCGAACCATAACTTCAACTGTTTTGGTCTGGGGTGATGACAATGCACTTTCATTTCTGAACTCCCCAGCAGCAATCACATCTAGACCCAGAGCACCCCCCTGATAAACTCCTACTTGGCTGAGCTGTCACTGCCCAGCAAGGTTTTGCTAATGTCCTGCCCACCAAGCAGCCCCAAGGTCCCCTCAGCTTGCCTGCTGTGGTGCCAGTCACAGCACCCCTCATTGCCAGGCTCCCGAACGTGCTGTTTTGCTGTGTGCCCAGGCACAGGCTCAAGTCCGTGTTCTGGACACTCTATAAGAAGTGTCGTGGGTGCAACTGTTGAACAGTTGCCTTAGGAAGCCTTCCCGGTAAAGGAATGGAAGCAACCCCTGGGGACGTCCTCACTCCACTGTGGCTACCCTCCCACTCCAAGCATCCTGGGAATATCTCTAAGGAGACTGACACTAACTAGCAGAGGTGAGTGAAACATGCCAGAAAGTCAGTGGGGACCCAAATTTGCTCATTCAAGTCTCTTAATGAGCTTCCTGAGACAGGAGTCTTGGAGGAATTTCACAGCAGTCTATATTTGTACCACAGATAAACCAATCCACCCATCAATCAATCCCATTCCGTGTCAGACTGCATTACCTGCTTGACTAATTCTAAAGGGAGAGTGAATAATTCATACCACCTAAAACAATTAGTGCTACACCTGAAATTTCTAAAGTTCTGGAAAAGTAGTCATCATAGGAAATAAAGATTTTCAAACAGGGACACTTTTAAATAGGGATTAGGATTTGCTTCAACTCTTACATTCTTTTTCAAGAATAAAAAGGTTAGCAAGGGGGATTCTTGCTAGCGACAAACACTTCTGAGAACTGAAAATTTTCTCATTTATCCAGAATAAGCTAAACATTTGACTTATCCAAACAAAGATCAGGGGAGAAAGGAAAAGGAGGGAGCAATAATCAATCCTAAACCCAGAAAAGAGCCAGCCCAGACCAGGACAGGGAGGGAAACGACCGACTCACCCTCTCTGTGCATGAGGTGCTGGCCAGGGCTGTAAGGCTGCCTCAGGCCTCTATGGGAGTGGTGCTGAGATTATTCCTGATGTCCACCAGGTTCTGGGGGTGCAGAGTGCTAACAGGGAAATAAAACCTGCATTTACAAACCCAAGGAATGGAAATTTACCAAGACTGTAAAGCAAGCAAGAAACTACCTTGTTATTACAACCTGCTCTGGAAAAATGAGACCACAGAGTTGCAGTAAGCAACTCGAAAGCCGCATCCTGGATGAATAGAGAAACAAAGTCTTCCATAAGCATGACCAGTGGTGGGACTCGGAGGGAATTGGGCCGTTTTCTGCCCTTCTGCGGGCCTCTCAGGGAAACCTCACCCTGGATGTCCAAGGACAGCCATGTAACTTCGTACAGACCCTGCGGCACCTCTGTCCACCCTGAGACCCGCTTCCACCGAGGAGACCCTCAGAGTCACAAACCATAGTGAGAGGAATTCCCAACCTCCCTCGATCCATTGCTGGTCTCGGCCACAGCTCAGTTCTCGGACAAAGTATCACTCCTTCTCTGGATCACCAGAGAGGTTTACTCTACAAATGGAGCTGTCAAGTAAGACACACTGCTGAGGCACTTTTTTTTTTAGAAGTCCCAGAGAATTCTCCTGTTTAAAATCAACTTTGTGCTGACTTAAGCATCTTTCAACCCTGGTTCAGGGTAAGACTGAAGACTTGGCTTTGATCCTTGAGTCCTTATGGGCTGAGGATCCCACAAATATAGGCATGAACAGAGGATGAAAACCCACAGGAGCTCATGTAGATGATTTATCATTAGTGAGTTTCAAGTTCTGGATAAGAAATCTTGACCTACCTGAAGATCTTGAAAATATTCTTGTGTATTCTTCTAGAAACTTCCTAATTTTAGCTTCCACATTTGGGTCTATGATACATCTTAAATTAATATTTATATAGTGTGAGGTAGAGGTCAACGTTCCTGTTGTCATACAAATTTTCAGACACTAGAACCTCATTTATTAAAAAGACTTACCTTTCCTAATTAAATTCCTCTGGTGCCTTTATTGACAATTATGTTACTGATTGTGTGTGAATGCATTTCTAGATGCTCTTCTGCTTATTTGGTTTGGTTAGGCTTGTGGAAATACCACAGTGTCTGCTTTACTGGAGCTTTACAGCAAATATTAAAACCTAATGGTGTCAGTCTTCTCAGATTCTATTTCTTTTTCAAAATAGACATATATTGTAATTTTCTTAGTCTTCAACGAATTTTCTCAGCCATATTTTGTAGTTTTCAGTATAGCTATCTTGCACGTATTCCACTAAAATTATTTCCAGTTATTTTATGTAACATGATGCTACTGCATATGGTTTTGCTTTTGTGAATTTCGTTTTCCAATTGTTTTTCCTGATATATACAAAGGCAATTGATTTTTGGACATTGACTTTGTATTCAGGTGCTGAATTTTATACCTTTTTTGAGGGGGAGGCGCATTTACTCAGATGATATGATTTCCTTTATTCTGTGAAAGTTATGAATTATTTGATTCAGCCATCAACTTTATTATATATAACTTATGTGATACAAATTATTTGCTTGAGGAGTTTTGACTGAACCCAACTGAATGGGTTTTGACAGATGTATATGCCCTCGAAACCACATCATAGTCAAGATACAGGACATTTCCCAGTGGTCTTTTGTAATGCATGTTTCTATGTGTACCTGGTCCCAGACAATCACTGATGTGCTTTTTGTCACTATAAATCATTTTGCATTTCTATAGAATTTTATATACATAGAAAAATATACTATGTTCTCTTTTATGTCCAGCTTCTTTCACGAAGCATGAGATTTATCATGTTGTTGCACACTGTGGTAGTTCACTCCTTTTCATAACTGGGTGGTATTTCATTACATAAATATACCATATTTTGGTTATTCATTAATTTATTGATGGGCCTTTGGGTTTCCTTCAGTTTTGTATAGATTTTTAACAGCATTATTGAGGTACAATCAACAGAATCACAACTAGGGTGAGGCAAGAGTGGCTCCTAGGGCATAAATTTAAAATTTCAGGAGGCACTCACTTGCCTGGGTCTAGTACTTCTTATATGTATATTTAAAAATTTTTTTAAATTTCTGCATATTACAGGGGCACAAATGTTTAGGTTATGTATATTGCCCTTGCCCTACCAGAGTTAGAACTTGAAGTGTGTCCATTGCCCAGACGGTGCATACTGCACCCATTAGGTGTGTATATACCCATCCCCTCCATCCTCCTCCCACCTGCCCGACATTTGATGAATGCTATTACTATATGTGCACTTAAATGTTGATCAGTTAATACCAATTTGATGGTGAGTATATGTGGTGCTTGTTTTTCCATTCTTGGGATACTTCACTTAGTAGAATGGGTTCCAGCTCTATCCAGGAAAATACAAGAGGTGCTAGATCAGCATTTTTTTTTTTGTGGCTGAGTAGAACTCTATGGTATACGTATACCATATTTTATTAATCTACTGTATCAATGGGCACTTGGGTTGTTTCCACGTCTTTGCAATTGTGAATTGTGCTGCTATAAACATTCTAGTGAAGATGTCTTTTTATAGAATGTCTTTTGTTCTTTTGGGTAGATGCCCAGTAATGGGATTGCTGGATCAAATGGGCATTCTACTTGTAGCTCTTTGGGGTATCTCCATATTGCTTTCCACAGAGGTTGTACTAGTTTGCAGTCCCACCAGCAGTGTATGAGTGTTCCCATCTTTCCACATTCACATCAACATTTATTGTTTTGGGACTTTTTGATAAAGGCTATTCTCACTGGAGATAAGTGGTATCTCATTGTAGTTTTGATTTGCATTTCCCTAATGATTAGAGATGTTGAGCATTTTTTCATATGTTTTTTGGCCATTAGTGTATATTCTTTTGAAAAGTTTCTGTTCAAGTTTATTGCCCACTTTTTGATAGGGTTGTTTGATTTTTTCTTGCTAATTTTCCTGTGTTCTGTATAGATTCTAGCTATCATCCCTTTATCAGGTGTGTAACATGTGAATACTTTCTCCTATCTTCTGTAGGTTGTCTGTTTGGTCTCATGATAGTTTCCTTGGCTGTGCAGAAGCTTTTAATTTGATCAGGTCCCATTTATTTATTTTCATTGTTGCTGTGATTGCCCTTGGGGTCTTTTTTATAAATTCTTTGCCTAGGCCAATGTCTATAATAGTTTTTTCAACATTTTCTTCTAGAATTCTCATAGTTTCATGTCTTAGGTTTAAGTCTGTTATCCATTGTGAGTTGATTTTTGTGAGAGGTGAGAGGTGTGGATCCTGTTTCAGTCTTCTACATGTGGCTATCCAGTTTTCCCAGAACCATTTATTGAATAAGGATTCTTTTCCCCAGTGTATGTTTTTTAATTTTTTTAATTTTAACGTATTATGGGGGTACAAGTGTTAAGGTTACTTATATTGCCTGACCCAGTGTATGTTTTTGTCTGCTTTGTCAAAGATCAGATGGCTATATGAGGATGGTTTTATATCTGGGTTCTCAGTTCTGTTTCATTGGTCTGTCTCTGTTCTTGTGCCAGTGCCATGCTGTTTGGGTTAACATACCTTATAGTATAGCTTGAAGTCTGGTAAATTGATGCCTCCCAATTTGTTCTTTTTGCTTAAGATTGCTTTTGCTACATGGGGTCTTCTCTGGTTTCATACAAAGCATAGAATTATTTTTCTAGATCTGTGAAAAATGATGTTTGTATTTTAATAGGGATTCCATTGAATCTGTAAATCACTTTGGATAGTATAGACATTTTAACAATGTTGATTCTGCTGACCCAGAGGCATGGCATGGCTTTCTACCTGTTTACATCATCTAATCTTTCCTTCCTCAGTGTCATAGTTCTCCCTGTAGAGGTCTTTACCTCCTTAGTTAACTATATTCCTAGGTATTTTATTTTCTTTGTTGCTATTGTGAAGTGTATTGAGTCTTTGATTTAGTTCTCAGTTTGACTATTGTTGGTGTATAGGAATGCTACTAATTTCTGTACATTGATTTTGTAACCTGAGACTTTGCTGAATTTGTTTATCAATTCCAGTAGTCTCATGGCAGAATCTTTGGGGTTTTCTTGATATAAAATCATATCATTGGCAAAGAGTGATATTTGACCTTTTCTGCCCCCATTTGGATGCCATTGATTTCCTTGTCTGATTGCTCTCGCTAGGACTTCCAGCACTATGTTGAACAGAAATGGTGATAGAGGGCAATCTTATCTTGTTCCAGTTCTAAGTGGGAATGGTTTCAATTTTTCCCTTTCATGTTGGCTGTGGGTTTGCCATATGTGGCTTGTATCAATTTTAGGTAAGTCCCATCTATGCCTATTTTGTTAAGTATTCTTATGATAAAAGTGTGTTGAGTTTTGTTGAATGCTTGTCCTGCATCTATGGAGAGGATCATATGGTCTTTGTTTTTGCTTCTATTTATGTGGTGAATTACATTTATAGATTTGCATATATTGAACCATCCCTTTGATAAGCACCTGAATTTGGTTGGCTAGGGTTTTGTTGAGAATTTTTTCCTCTATATTCATTAGGGGCATTGGCCTGTAGTTTTCTTTTTTTGTTGCATACTTTCCTGGTTTTCGTATCAGGGTGATGTTGGCTTCATAAAACATTTTGGGGAGGATTCCTTCCTTCTCAATGTTGTGGAATAATTTCTGCAGGATAGGCACCAGTTCTTCATTATAGGTGTGGTCAAATTTGGGTGTGAAACTGTCTGGTCTGGGACTTTTCTTTTTAGGAAGGTTTTTTCAATTGCTGCTTCAGTTATGGTACTTGATATTGGTCTGTTCAGGAATTCTATGTCTTTCTGATTGAGCCTAGGGAGGCTGTGTGTTTCTAAGAAGTTATCTATTTCCTCCATGTTTTCTAGTTTATGTGCATAGAGATTTTTATAGTATTCATAGATGATATTTTGTATTTCCTTGGCATCAATTATAATTTATCCTTTTTCATTCCTGATGGAGCATATTAGAGTCCTTTCTTTTCTGCTTCTCATTTATCTAGAGTCATATCAATTTTATTTTTTCAAAGAACCAACCTTTTCTTTTGTTAATCTTCTGTATAATTCTTTTGTTATCAATTTCATTTAGTTCTACTCTTATCTTTGCTATTTCTTTTCTTCTGTTGGATTTGGGGTCAGTTTGCTCATCCTTTTCCAGTTCTTTGAGACAATTCAGTAGATTTTTAATTTGTGATCTTTCTGCCTTTTGGATGTAGGCATTTATGTATGTATTTTCCTTTCAGGACTGCTTTAGCTCTGTCCCACAGATTTTGATAACTTGTGTCTACTTTATCATTTAATTCAAAGAATCTTTTGATTTCCATCTTGATTTCTTCCTTAACATAATAATCATTCAGCAGAAGTTTGTTTAGTTTCCATGACTTTGTGTAGAGATGAAAGTTTCTGTTGGAGTTGACTTCTAATTTTATTCCACTGTGGTCTGAGAAGATGCATGGTATAATTTCTATTTAAAAAAATTTTTTTGAGACATGCTCTGTGGCCTAGGATATGGTCGATCTTAAATACTGTCCCATGAGCTGATGACAAAAACGTATACTGAATGGTTTTCATGTAGAATGTTCTGTAAATGTCAGTCAGGCCCATTTGTTCTAAAGTTCTGTTTAAGTCCATTGTTTCTTTGGTTATTTTCTGTTTGGAGGAAACAGAAACAACACAATTCTGTCAGAGGGGTGTTGAATTCTCCAGGTATTATGGTGTTGCTATTTATCATTTTGTTTAGATCAAGTAGGATTTGCTTTATGAATCTAGGTGTGCCTGAGTTAGGTATATAAATATTTAGAATTGTTATGTCTTCTTGTTGAATTGTATCCTTCACTATTATATAGTGACCCTCTCTGTCTTTCATTGCTTTTGTTGATTTGAGGACTAAGTTATTTGAAAGCACAACTGCCATGCCAGCTTTTTTTTGGCTTCTGTTGGCTTGAAATATTGATTTTATCCCTTCACCTTGAGTCTCAATGCATCCCTGTGGGTTAGATGTGTTTCCTGAAGACAACAGATACTTGTCTTGTGTATATTTATACATTAGGCCAGCCTATGTCTCTTTAGTGGGCAGTTCAAGCAATTCACATTTATTGAGAGAATTGATAAGTGATGCAGCAGATTTCTGTTCATCCTGTTGAGTTGTACTTTGTTGCTTTGTTTTCTCTTTTGAGCCACTGAGGTATATGGCCATTTACCTTTACCTTTGGGATAATTTTTGCTGGTGAGTGTTTATTGTGCTGATCCATGTGTAGCACTATTTTGGGCACTTCCTGAGGGCAGGTCTTATCTTGATGAATTCACTTAGTCTTTCCTTGTCTGAGAAGGTCTTTATTTCTGATTTGTATACAAAACTTAGTTTTGCAGGATACAAAATTCTAGGCTGGGCATTATTCTGTTTGAGAAGAGTGAGATTAGGCTCCAATCTCTTCTTGCTTGTAAGGTCTCAGTTGAGAAGTCTGCTATTACCCTGATGGATTTTCCTTTGTAGGTTACCTGCTTCTTTCACCTTACAGCTCATAGGAGGGTCTCTTTGGTGGTTATTTTGGTCAGTCTGATGACTGTGTGTCATGATATCTTGCTGTTTGCAAGGAATCTCCCAGGAGTCCTTTGAGCTCCTTGTACCTGAATATCTAGATTTTTAGCAAGGCCTGGCAAATTTTCCTCTATTATATCCTCAAATAGCTTATCCAACCCTTGTGTTTTTTTCTCATTCACTCTCAGAGATGTCTATGATTCTCCTGTTAGGCCTCTTCACACAATCCCACATTTCTTGTAGGCTTTGCTTTTTTCTCTTATTTCTCTGTTCTATCTCTGTGACTGACTTATTTAATCAAAAGGTGTTATCTTCAATCCCTGAGATTCTTTCTTTTGTTTGATCTACCCTATTCTTGAGGCTTTCTACTGTATTTCATAATTGCTTGAATAAATTCTTTATTTCCAGGAGTTCTATTTGATTTTTCTTTAATATTTCAATTTCTTTAGTGGATTTTTCTTCCAAGTCCCGGAGATATATATCTATATCTATATATCTCCATATATATATAGATATATAGATATAGATATATATTTTCTTTTTTTTCCGTGTGTGTGTGTGGTTCCTTTGTGTTGGCTATCCATTTTATCTTGCATATTATTCAGTTTTCTTACAATTCATGTTTGAAATTCTTCTTTCATTTTTTTTTTTTTTTTTTGAGACAGAGTCTCGCTTGTTGACCAGGCTAGAGTGAGTGCCGTGGTGTCAGCCTAGCTCACAGCAACCTCAAACTCCTGGGCTCAAGCAATCCTTCTGCCTCAGCCTCCCGAGTAGCTGGGACTACAGGCGTGTGCCACCATGCCCGGCTAATTTTATATATATATTAGTTGGCCAATTAATTTCTTTCTATTTATAGTAGAGACGGGGTCTTGCTCTTGCTCAGGCTGGTTTCGAACTCCTGACCTCGAGCAATCCGCCCGGCTCAGCAATCCCAGAGTGCTAGGATTACAGGCGTGAGCCACCTCGCCCGGCTCTTCTTCTTTCATTTTAATGTTCTGAATTTGGTTGATGACCATTGCTAGAGAGCTGGTGTTTCTCTTTGGGGGTATGCTTTCCATTTGATTCTTCATACTTCCAGAGTTCTTTTGTTGACTCCTTCCCATCTGGATCAGAAGCTGTTGCTTCTTACCTTTAGATTTTTGTTTGAATAATGACATGCTCTGTTTAGTCTCTGAGCCAATAGGTTGTGTTTGTGGGTGAGATTCGACCACAAACACCTTGTGTGATGTGGTGTGATGAGTCACTAGATGCAGTAAAAGGGTGTGAAGAATGACATTCTTGTCAGTAGGTGGCGCTTGCTGGGAGAAGCAAGCTGCAGTATTGTTTTTGGGTCCTGTGACCAGCTCTTGTTCCTCTGGAGGAGAGGAGTACTCTAGTGTCTCAGGTGGTGGGTGGGGCCTTGGGACTTCCAGGTTTGTTCTAATTCTCCATCTCAGCTGGGTTGGGTTGGGGAGTAAGGCTGGGCAGAGCTGGGTTGGGTGAGCCCGCCCTCAAACTCCACAAGTGGTGTTCGCTGGGATCAAAGGTCTGTTCTATGCCCTGGGCAAAGCTTCCAGGGAGGGGCTGGAATAGTCCCACTCAGCCAAAAAGTCTGTGTGTGGGTGTGGGGCTGTCTGAGACCTACAGTCTGGAGCAGGCCTCGCTCCTTTCCACCCTGCCCTTTTCTGAGGTTTCTCCTGGGCCTCTGCTGGGAGGCAGGACCTCAAGCCAACAGCTCTCCCCTGACTGTGATGCGAGCCGGGAGGTTCCCTCCTCAGGATCACGGCTGGTGCTGGCAGCAGCCTCAAGTACACTACAACTAGGACCCACTCTGATCTGCCCTTGAAGGCACACACACTTCAGTAGACTTGTTCACAAATATCCCTTCTGTGCTCCAGGGCAATGCAGTCGAGACCTGGGTATACAGGATCTGGTCTTGAGGCCTGTTACCTGAGTCCTGGAGATTAATCCCTGACCCTGCCAGGGAGAAGAGTGCTGGTCTCAAGTCACCCATAGGGTGCCCAGTAGGAATCAATGTCTGTCTGCCTCAGGGTTTGCCCCGCTCTGCTGGAGTCACCAGGTAAGCGGCACCCAGGAGGGCTGGTGGGTAGAGAGCACAGAGTCGGAGTACCCCTCTATCCACTGTAGGGCCCCAAAAGGAAAGATCCCATTCCCTGCAGATGCCCCCAGGTGGTGGCTAAATTGTCTCTCTTGGCAGCCGTGGGTAGAGGAGGGGCAGGGGAGAATGGAGCAATGTGGCGCCTGCCACTGTGCTCAGGTCTGCAGGCTGTGAGATGCCCTGGTCAAGCTGGGAGCCTGGAGCCCTGTCTGTCTACAAGAGGCTCACCGTTCACTGGCCTGGTGTTGGCAGGTCTCTCCAGCTGCTCAGGAGTCCACCAGCTGTCGGACATGCAGGGAGGGGAAAGTTAACTGCTCCATGTACCCTTGTTACTGGTCTCCAAGCCTCCAGGGGACTTTCTCCTTCCAGTTCTCCTCTGCAACTGTTTCCTGTGGAGTCTCCTGTAGTTTTAGGCACCCTTCCTTCCGACTTTCATCTGATCTGTTTGTCTGCCTGTTCATTCTTTTTCACTTTCTTCTAAAATCTATCTTTCTTGCTGAGTACTCTGGCTGGCAGTTTTTCTCGTCCGCCATCTTGCCCCTCCCCCCAGCATCTCTTACATTATCCTGGATAGAGCTTGAGCCCATCCTTCCAAGTGAGAAATCACAAGAATGTAAAAATAAGCACCACATGTACTTGCCATCAAATTGGTATTAACTGATCAACACTAAGGTGCTCACATGGTAGTAATATTCACTGGGTGCTGGTCAGGTGGGAGGGAGGTGCTAGGGGTAGGAAAATTCACAACTAACGATGCAGAGCGCACTGTATGGCGGAAGGGCATGTTTGTAGCCCTGGCTTGGGCGAGGCAAAGGCATTATATGTAACCAAAATGTTTATACCCCCATAATATTCTGAAATAAAAAAAATAAGAATGGAGCCAAAGATTGAGATTTAGATAAAGGTACAATTATGCAATTCCTATATGCTAAGCCAAATATTTTATAACATGAACACAAGAAAAAAATAATGTCCATGTTTCATTACCAATTTGATATTAGTTCAAATAAATCAAATTTTGAAATAAAGAAAAAAAGATAATATTATGTATGGTGAAGAAGATGATGATAATGTACCATAAATAAAATTAACTTAAATACTGAAAAAAACCCCAAGTAACTAAATTTAAAAATGAGCAAATGATCTGAACATTGTCTAAAAATGATATATAGATGGTGAATAAACATATGAAAAGATTCTCAACATCACTTTTTTTTTTATTTCGGTATATTATGGGGGTACAGATTTTAAGGTTTCAATAAATGCCCATTTCCCCCCCTCCCCCCAAAAGTCTGAGTCTCCATCATGACCATCCCCCAGATGGTGCACCTCTCACTCATTATGTATGTATATACCCGTCCCCCTCCCCCCTCCCACCTGCCCAATACCCTATTACTGTAGTACCTGTGTGTCCACTTAGGTGCTACTCAGTTAATACCAGTTTGATGGAGAATATATCTGGTGCTTGTTTTTCCATTCTTGGGATACTTCACTTAGTAGTATCTGTTCCAGCTCTAACCAGGAAAATATAAGATGTGCTATATCACCATTGTTTCTTAGAGCTGAATTACTATACTCCATGGTATACATATGCCACATTTTATTAATCCATTCTTGGCTTGATGGGCACTTGGGCTGTTTCCACAGCCTTGCAATTATGAATTGTGCTGCTATAAACATTCGAGTGCAGGTGTCTTTTTTGTAGAGTGTCATTGGATCATTTGGGTAGATGCCCAGCAATGGGATTGCTGGATCAAATGGTAGATTCACGTGTATCGCTTTAAGGTATCTCCATATTGCTTTCCACAGAGGTTGAACTAGTTTGCAGTCCCACCAGCAGTGTAGGAGTGTTCCTCTCTCTCCGCAACCACGCCAGCATTTATTGTTTGGAGATTTTTTGATAAAGGCCATTCTCACTGGGGTTAAGTGATATCTCATTGTGGTTTTGATTTGCATTTCCCTGATGATTAGGGATGTTGAGCATTTTTTCATATGTTTGTCTCAACATCATTTGTCATTAGAGATATAACTACAAACTTATTAGAATGGCTAAAATTAAAAGAAACCCGATTATGCCAATTTCTGGTGAGGATGCAGAAAATCAGAAACTCATTCACTGCTGGTGGAAATGCAAAATGATACAGCTAGTTTGCAAGACAGTTGGCAGTTTTTTACAATGCAAACCATGGTCTTACCATATGATCTGTCAATTGTGCTTCTAAGTATTTTTCAATATGGAAAAATTAGATCCATAAAAAACTTGGACACAAATATTTATAGCAATCTTACTCATAATTTTCCCAAACTGGAAGCAAACAAGATTTTCTTCAGTTGGTGAGTGGATAAACAAACCATGGTTCATCTAGACAACAGAATATTATTCAGTGTTAAAAGGAAGACACTACCAAGCCACACAAAGATCCACGTGTATCTTGAATGAATATTGCTGAATGGTAGAATCCAGTGTTAAAATGCTGTATGTTGTCTGATTTGATTTATATGACTTTTAAGTATAAGCTGATAAAGAGCTTTGTATAATATCATCAGTTATCAGGGTTTCACGAGTGGGGAGGGTTGAATAGGAAGTGTTTGAAAAAAATGAGGCCAAAGGGCCACAGTAGCCACAGGAAAGAGCTCCTAATGGCCAAAGCTGGGACAATTTTAGCAACAAAATTAATAAAATGGCATTATAACTCAAAGTATAAAATAAGTATCCATGAATCCATGATGTTATAAACAAATGACTGAATAAATAAACAAATGGAGAGAAGAGACAAATCTCTCATGCAGAAGAATTCCAAATAATTTATGCAGGTCCTGCGGCCACAGGGAGGTAGGGCATGACTCCCCACTTGTTATCTCTGGGCTGTGCCTCGTGACTTCCTCAGCATGGAAAAACAGGAAAAAGAGGAACTTGAGCACGGAGAGACCTGAGAATCACGACCCAGCCAGGTGATCGCGGTCAATGTCGTAAGTAATAAGTCGTATTGATAGCAGGTGCCCTTGATATGATGGGACGAGAATGACACTTTGTCTCTGTGGTCTTTCCCCAAACCCCCAGCATAATCATGACGAAAACATCAGAAAAACCCCAATTCAGGGAAATTCTACGAAATACCTGACCAATACTCCTCGAAACTTTTAAAAGTTGTGTGAAACAAGGTGAAGTCTGAGAAACAGCCAAGAGGAGCCCAAGGACACGTGACAACTAAACGTAACCTGTTACCCTGAATGGAATTCGGGAATAGAAGGAGGAAAGTGCATAAAAACCGGGGAAGTCCAAGTAAAGCATGGACTTCGGTTATTAATAATGTGTCAGTATTGATTAATTAGTTGAGCCATAGTAATATAAGATGTGGAATATAATATAATTCATATTGTAGTCATATAAAATAACATGTATAATATATAATTTTATAATATAGTAGTGGAAACTGGCCTATGAGAACTCTCTGTGTTATCTTCACAAATTTTGTACATCTAACACTATTCTAAAGTAAAAGTTTATTAAAAAATTTTCCTTTATCTTAGTAATAAATGTCTTCAAAATTAAAAAATACAGATTCATTAAATTAATCAAATCATTAATACCTATAATTCAATGTTAATATTCCATGTTTTACTTAATAGATATAAAGATATACATATTTATTTACAAAAACAAAACCTTATCATAGATTTGCTCTTTTCATTTATTATTTTTACTTAATAAATTGAAATCAAATGGCTTTTTGTAAACTCTATAAGACTGAGTGATTTCCTGGTTATGGAGTAGTTTTTATACTGTTTTATAAATGAAAATGATGTGTCCCTCGGGATTATTTTTATTGGTGGGAATTAAGGTAGAATGAATTTAAAGAGGTTTAAAAGGGACCCAAATTAATACGAGCTTTCTCTTTGTGAATATTTATAGTCTCCTATTTGTGTCGTGGTATGTGTGAGAGGAAATGTTCTCTCAGTTAAAAACTCTGTCAGGGCATTTGGAACAATTTAACATCTGGATAAAGTATATCTATTCTGATCTCTTTGGGGGATGTTAATATTTCACGACTTAATAACTTTGTGTACTATCTCTTTAAAGTATTTTGTGTTCAAAATTAGAAAAATACAAAATGATTTAGCCAGTTGATTTTTAATTCCTTTGATTTCTTTTAAATTATTAAATAGTTCTAGATTTACTCAATTTTATTGATAAAAGATGAGGGTGTTTAAAACTAAAGGATTTTGCTTTATATATGAGTTTAAAAATAAAAATATAAAGGACAGAAAAGTCAGAGCAGAAAAAAATTGTTTTTTAATATATTAATTTTGTGTACTTTTATTTGAAATTTAAATACTAAGCATCATGGTAATCTTTTTTTATTTTGCTTCTCAATTAGAAAATTAAAACTCAACAGAAGCTTAACTCTTTGAAAATAAGTGCTTGCTGTGTTGAAGGGTGACAAGATGACATCAATGACTTTTTTGTTTTAATTTCAGGATATTATGGGGGTACAAACATTTTGGTTACATGTTATGACTTTGCCTCACCCGAGCTATGATTTGAGGTGTGCCTTTTCCCCCCTACAATGCTCACCGTGTCTGTTAGTTGTGAATTTACTCACCCCGACCTCCCAATCCCTGAAGAATAGTACTACTGTGCGAGCACCTTAGTGTTGACCAGTTAGTGCCAATTTGATGGCAAGTACACGTGGAGCCTCTTCTTCCATTTTTGTGATACCTCACTTTGGAGGATGGGCTCAAGCTCTATCCAGGAAAATATAAGACGTGCTAGATCACCGTCGTTTCTTATAATTGGGTAGTATTCCATTGTATACATATATCATATTTTATTAATCCAATCATACATAGATTGATGGGCACTTGGGTTGTTTCCACATCCTTGCAATAGTGAATTGTGCTGCCATAAACATTTGGATGCAGATGTCTTTATTATAGAATGTCTTTTATTTCTTTGGGTAAATGCCTAATAGTGCTATTGCTGTATATCAAATGGTATTTCTATTTTTAGCTCTTTGAGGTACCTCCAAATTCTTTTCCAGAGAGGTTGCACTAATTTACAGTCTCACCAGCAGTGTAAGAATGCTCCTATCTCTCCACATCCTCACCAGCATTTGTTGTTTTGGGATTTTTTGATAAAGGCCAATCTCACTGGGGTTAGGTGATATCTCATTGTGGTTTCGATTTGCATTTCTCTAATGATTAGAGATGTTGAGCATTTTTTATATGTTTGCTTGTCATTATACACTGGGGAAAAGAATCTCTTTTCAATAAATGGTGCTGGGAAAATTGGATAACTACATGTAGAAGATTGAAACTGGATCCCCACCTCTTATAGAAATCAATTCACAATGGATAACAGACTTAAACCTAAGGCATGAAACCTTAAGAATCCTAGAAGAAAATGTAGGCAAGACCCTTTCAGATATTGGTCTAGGCAAAGAAT
The DNA here is from genome assembly GCF_040939455.1 of Microcebus murinus. Taxonomy (NCBI): domain Eukaryota; kingdom Metazoa; phylum Chordata; class Mammalia; order Primates; family Cheirogaleidae; genus Microcebus; species Microcebus murinus. The sequence continues at coordinate 9,549,560 of NC_134112.1, read as the reverse complement.
TTATGAAGAAGACCCCCAAAGCGATCACAGCAGCAACAAAAATAAATAAATGGGACCTGATCAAATTAAAAAGCTTCTGCACAGCCAAGGAAACTATCATTAGAGCAAATAGACAGCCTACAGAATGGGAGAAAGTATTTGCTCTCTACATATTCAATAAAGGGCTGATAACAAGAATCTATCTAGAACTCAAAAAAATCAACAGGAAAAAATTAAACAACCCCGTCAATAAATGAGCAAAGGACATGAACAGAAACTTTTCAAATGACCTTTTTTTAAAAACAGCTTTAGTCTTAGTCCCGATTATCTCTCACTTTTAGTATGGTTTCCTGAAAATACTGTGAGCTTCTCCAATGCAGAGAAAGAAGAGCTGTTTACTATCTTTCTTTTTAACCCCTGTATTTCTTATTTTTCTCTTTTTTGTCATCTGCTTTTAGTTCTCTCTAGATTTTCTATTTTTTTCAATCCTGGGTTCCGTTCTGAGTTTTCTTGTCATGAAAACATCAGAGTCAGAGTATTTTCACCACAGGCCGTCTGCTTGTCTGACGCCGCGTGGAAAATCCCCGGTCCAGGTCTTCATGTTGTCTCTGCTGTATTCTCAGGAATAGTTTGCGGAGCTGCTGCAGTTTCACGGCACGGCTCAGAACTGTGAGTAGATTGATTTTCTCTATCCGTGTTGAGATGTTCAGGGTAATGCCGCTGGGGTGCCTGAGCCAGGCTGGCCCTGCTCCGGGTGCTCTGCCGGAACTCACCCACTCGATCCTCACACCAACCCTGCCAGTGAGGTGCTGTCTTATTCCATTTTAGGGCCGTGGAAATGGGCAAACGGATTTCCCACGTGAGACCCTCATAGGCAGAAACCTCTGCACTTGCCTAAGTCCAATATCTTGAAAAATCTACTTGTGGTATATCTGCCTCCTCCATGCATAGCTCCATGCATAACTCCCTGGCAAGTTAGAAGTGTTCACACCTATCACGTATATTAATATTAAAAATTCACTCTTTTTTTTTTTTTTTTTTTTTTTTTTTCTTTTTTGAGACAGAGTCTCGCTTTGTTGCCCAGGCTAGAGTGAGTGCCGTGGCGTCAGCCTAGCTCACAGCAACCTCAATCTCCTGGGCTCGAGTGATCCTTCTGCCTCAGCCTCCCGGGTAGCTGGGACTACAGGCATGCGCCACCATGCCCGGCTAATTTTTTATATATATATCAGTTGGCCAATTAATTTCTTTCTATTTATAGTAGAGACGGGGTCTCGCTCTTGCTCAGGCCGGTTTCGAACTCCTGACCTTGAGCAATCCGCCCGCCTCGGCCTCCCAAGAGCTAGGATTACAGGCGTGAGCCACAGCGCCCGGCCTAAAAATTCACTCTTGATCATGATATTGCCACACTAGGGCTTTCACTACATGCTACTGTGTCTTCATGTTCTTACCACCCTCGTGCACTGTAGCAGACTAGTGTGTGTGTACCCTCTGTTCCCTATCGTCCCCACCCACCGTGCCCCATACTGTCTCTTCTTGGAAAGGTGACATTCTGTTTGCCTATTCGCCCTTTGCCTAGGTCAATAGCCCTCACAGTTGCTTCTGCAGAAAATAAGCATCATAGTTGTATTTTGAATTAGAGGGAGGGGAAGAACCACCATTGCTTTTTTCTCTTTTCCCCTCCTGTTGCTTGGGCTCAGATGTGGGCACAGTCGTGGAAATACACAGCAGGGCAGGACAGCTGATGCCCCAGATTTCTGGCTGAAGGAAAAACATGAGGTCTACAGGGAACTAGAAAGTGCCAGCAAGATCGTGGTGAGGAAGGAGCTCGGGAAAGTGACCCCATCACGTTGTTTATGAATGTCTGAGCTCACCCCTGCACTGCACACATGTGGATCTGACCCTAGTCTGCGTGCCAAGGTTTTGATAACTGCACTAACAGACCAGTGCCCGTGTCTCAGACAAGCCACTGGCCAGTAGGACACAGGAGGGGGATCCAAGTAGCACTGCAGGGGCTCTGAAAACAGAACTTTCATTGGGATGTAGCCAACACACCTGTTGGAACTTATGCCTGAACCTAAGTAGGTTGCTGGACAAAGCAAAACATTAACATTCTCCATAGAATCTGAAGAAGACCTCGAGTTACAGAATGCAGTATTCAAAACACACAGTTTACAATCCAACGTGACTCTCATACAAAGGACCAGGACAATCTTAACACACAGGAAAACATGATCTTAGAAGCTGGTGCCAAGATGACAGAGATATAGAAAGCACTGAATTTTATTTGTTTGTTTAATTCAATTTGATGGTCTCTGCTTTAGCATAGGAGAGTTGAATGCATTTATACTATTATGACTACTCATATTTTTGGCCTTAGTTTACCGTATTTTTTGTAGTCCCTTTCACTATTTCCTTATTCCTCCCTCCTGACACCTGTGGGACTGATCACGTTCATTACACGCATTTCCCTGGCACTGGTTTGGGACTTACTTTCCTATTCTGTCCTTTAGTGGCCCCTTTACTTCTTAGCATGCACGAGCAACGTAAAGCATGAGGTTAAGAGACAGCTCTTTCTCCTACAGTCTCACCCTCCCAGGTTCCATGCTCATGTCTTGTGCTTGTGTTCCCTGTCATTTCTGTGTGTGAGAAACAGGAAGAAGGATTCTCTGGATCAGGTTAGCTCTCGTGTTGACCCTAAGGCTATGTGCCTGTGTCTCAGCTGAACTTCTCCCCTTCCCCACTATAGGACTGATAGCAGAAAGGATGCAAAATCAGTCCCAGAATTAGTCTGTCCTTCACCATCCTCTTATTTCTCCTTGGGTTGCTGTCTGAGGGCTGGGGTCAATGCACAGAGTCGTGACAGCTGTGTGGTGGCGGGGTGGCAGGCCCTTTGCCACCCTTGTGGGTCTGGTCCTTCCTGCCTTCCCTCCCAGTGGAGGCCTGTGGCCCTGCCCGGTCCCCGGTCCAGGTGTGTGGGCTTCTGCTCTGGCACCTGACCCGCACCGCCTTCAGACGGGCCAGGGCTCCCACGTCAGCAAGCTTCCTGGCACTTCTGCAGGACACCGGACCATGTCACCCACATGCTCCCCACTCCAGAGAGAGAGAGAGCTCTGTGAGCCGCCCTGGCTGTCTGTGCAGGGCACACGTGTGCTCCGGCTGCCACTCTGCATGCTGTCTGCATGTGGGCCGCGGACCCTGAGCACCGTCCGTCTCCTTAAGCTCAGGCCTCAGTCTTCCCTCAGAATCCCAAACTTAGCTGGGCCTCTGTTTGCTCCCAGGACCAGGCCTGAAGGCCTGCTGCCAAGACTGTCTCAGGGGCTCCCGGGGTTGTGGAGCTCTGCCTGTCCCTGAGCCACCCCAGAGAGGTGGCAGGTGTGTGAGGGTGCCTGTGCCCGCACGGGGAAGGGCTGAGTAGGGAGGGTCACCACAAAGCAAGAGCTCTGTCGTGTGGAAGCTCCGAAGCCTCCACAGAAGTCCCTCATGTTTTGCATGGGTGCTGCCTGGGGCTCCGCCTTCCTGGAGCACCTGGGAGCGATGCCCCCTCGTGCTGGCCGAAGCCCCAACAGCGAGTATGTCAGCACGCGTGTCTGTGTGTCAGCACACACCGAGCACACGTGCAGTGTGAGCCACGTCTCCGACCAGGGCTGGGCCCTGGGTGTGTTGCAGACCACCCCCGCCGAGGGCCGAGGGCCAGAGGCGAACGCCAGACTGCGATGCCGCCTTCCCGCGCCTGTCGTTAGGGCTGCCTACAGCCTGGTTATTAAATCGAGGGAGAGGGATGATTCAATCTCAGAGATAATAAACTCAAGATGAGTATTTTCAGGCCTAACAATTATGTGTGGGTAGTTCCTCAGCTGTGTTTCCAGCACATGGAACTGACTAGGAGCAAATAAGCCAGAAACCAACCCGGTTTGAGGGCCTCGCACTGACAAGGAAACGAGCCTGCCGTGCAAAGCCAGCACAGAACGAAAGCAGCCTTGGGCCTGGTCCGCTGCTGAGCCTGGGCAGTCGGTGGCCAGGGTACCGTCCCTGTGCCTGCCTGCCATGGGTCACAAAGACGAATAAGACCCAGACGCGACGCTGGAGGCCGTGGGGTCGTAGAAACGTGCTTCCTCTGCAGGCAGAGCGACAGCTGCCGGGCTCCAGGCCGGGGAGGGAGGTCTGCGCTGTTGCCAGGGAGATTCCCACCTGCTTGCACAGGGGCTTGGGCATTGCCTTGGTGCCACCAAGGTCAGAACTGCATTTTGCGGTTTTGTTTTCATGTAAACTCATTAATTTGTTGAGTATTCATCCAGCCAACACCAATGAACGGCTGTTACGTGCCAGGATGGCTCTCGGTGCTGGGAGAACAGCGGGGGAGCACATGGCTGCCACGTCCTCAGAGAAGCTTCGTCCTGGGGGGGGGGGGGCAGCTGGCACCTGCGCAGAGGACCATGCACACAGAAGCGGGGAAGTGATGCCTGGGTGACGGTGAAGCCCGTGAGTGGGGAATAGAGCAGGACAAGCCGTGAGGGGTGGCCAGGCAACAGCCCTCTGAAGAGGAGGTGTGAGTGGAGACCCAACCGGGGTGAAGGAGACCCTGGAGGAGGCGACTGGGCAAGAGAATTCCAGAAAGTGGGAGTGTGGTGGCAGCAGCAGCCCCCAGGCGGCCAAGTCTTTAGGGACGTGGAGGAGTTCAGAGTATGGAGAGCCCGCAGGGTGTGGGCAGCACGAGCCTGAGAGGTGGCGGGGCCACGGCTGGCCGGGCTGGCCACCAGAAGGCTGAAGGGAGGCCACCACAGGCCTGAGAGGGGAGTGACGGGGCCTGGGGAGCTCCTCACCACAGACCGGCGCTCAGCCTGCACCTAGCTGCTGGTGAGGCACCCTACATGGGAAGGGGGCTGGGCCGTGGGGGGACTGGGGGTCCCCCGGGAGGACGGGCCTCTCCTGCCTGACATGGGTCCTCTTCCTGGTCGGGGAGCAGCTGCCGCAGTCCAGGTGCCAGACTGGCAGAGGGCAGCGACGGGCCTGGCGGGAAGACGCGCTCAGGAGAAGCTCCGACGGCAGCAGGCGGCCGTGCTGAGGGCTGGGGCGCGGGCTGCGAGCGGCCAGTCAGGACGTGTCCGGGCACTATGCGGTGCACCCGGCGGAGAGCGCCACGTTTATTGGAACGGGGCCTGTGGAGGGGAGGTTTGGAGGTTTGGAGGTGGGCAACTGCACCTGTTCACGGAGCTGCCCGTGAGCCACCCACGCGGAGGTGCAGTCGGGAGGTGGGGTGAGCGTGTGGGGTTTGGAAGTCATCCATGCACGGTGGCACTCAACCACGCAGACGGATGGGCGCTGGGGGAGGCGGAGGGGCGAGGTCTGTAGACGGAGCCTTGGGGGACACCAGAGTTTAAGGGCAGGTTGGGAAGGAGAATTCAGTGATTGGAATTCACAAGTTAAAACTGTGAGGTGGAAGGAAAATGAGTGGAAGAGCTCTACCAAGGAAGTAAAATTAAGAAAATGTTGTCGTCATTTTGTCTTAAATGCGCCTGCTCACTCCGCCGAGGCAAGGCCTGAGAACCGCCCAGTGCGCCTGACTCCGAGACGTGTCAGCACCTTGACGGGGGACTGCCTGGGACAGAGAGAGGATCCAGAGGGGGTGGGGGCGCAAATGCCGACACCCCCCGAGTTTTCCCGTCCTGCATTGCTCATTGTTCTTCTAAGTCCTGCTGGAGTTCAGTACATTCCAGGTAGAAAGTTGGTGATCAGAAGCAATGGCCATCAACACGTAAGTGCTAAAATGTTCTAAATTAATCCCACGGATTGGGTAAACTGTGGACAAACTATGATGGTGACATGGCACTTCTTGGGGGAGGGAGGCCAACTAGCCCTCAGTGTCGTGCGCAGGGTTTATAGTCGGCCTTTCGGGACCAGGAGGCTCAAGCACCCTGCTTTGCCAGCTTGCACTTTTCATCGCCCTATTAGTCTGTGGCCTCTGACCCGTGGACGACCCCATCACCCAGGGAGCCCGCCAGGAGCTGGGCATCCCCCAGACTCCTTCCACCTGCGTGCCACCCACTGCCAAGACCCTCGTTCTGTCCCCCAGGCACGCTCTGTGTCCCACACTTCTCAGCCAGCGTGCCACCGTCTCCTCAGGGCACTGTTTTCTCTGCCTGTCGCTGGCAGAGCCCTTCAATAGGACTCACGGTTCCCAGCTGTGTTCCCCAGGGCACCACGAGAGCCCCTTTAATAACAGTGGATGAGCTGTGGGTGGCACCGTCTGGAGGAGGGGCGGCGAGGAGGACAAATGTGTGGGTTCTGGTGCCATATTCTCTGGGTTGAATCCTGGCTCTGCTGCTTCTTGGTTGTGGGGCTTAGGCCAATGACAAAACTTTTTTGTGCCTTAGTTTCCAATTCTGTACTATGTCCTCATAGGGTAAAGTTTTAGAACTGTGCCTGGCATATGGAAGCTCTCAGCCGGGTGCTGGCTCTGCCCACTGCCATGCTGGCCAGTGACGCCTTCCCGACAACTCTGGGCAGACGGTCTGTGGCAGGCTGGTCCCTCACCGTGCTCAGCGCCTTGGGCTCGTGGTGGGTGCCCCGTGACCACTGGAAGAATAAACAAGCGCATGAATAGGACTGGGTCCTTGAGGTGACAGGGTTTGTGGTTCAGTGGGGCGTGGGGTTCTAGGACAGAGAGGAGTGCAGGCCCAGCAGCCGCCATGGCAGAGGGAGAGAACAGGTGACACCTTGGAGCAGGATTCTGGGTTCACCATCTTGCTTGTCTTTGGGTTTGTCATCTGAACCCTTTCCTGCTTTGAGCCTGGGGCCGGGTCTCAGGTGGGCGCTTCTGGCCCATTCCCAGGGAAGCATGTGGTCCGCTCCATCAGCCAGTGTTTGAAGGCTCTAAGTGTTCCCGTGTGAGCCACGAGCCCACCGGTTCAACCCACAACCTGTCCTCATGCCAAGAATGTGCCAAGCACTGGCTCAGCAGGAGAGAAGAGCTGGCGTTTTTCCTTCCTTCCTGTTCTCTTCTTTCCCCTCCCTTCTTCCCGGCTCCTCCCTCCTCCTCCTCCTCTTCCTCCTCCTTCTTCAATTTGTCAACTGAGATGTCCACCTTGAAAGAGGCAGACAGAGCTGGTTCTGTAAACAAGCAGCCCGGTCTGCTCAGTCCTGACAGTCTAGGGTAACCCTGTGCACCTTCCAGCTGGGGACTGTGCACATGGGCTCACTGATCGTGACACCGATAACTATGCTATAGCAGCTTGAAGCCATACTCCCACCGCTCCCAGCCCACCCTTCCTAATAACCTTCCATCGCTTAAGGCTGGCTGAGGTCGTGGGGGTCTGTTCACCATCCTCCGTCCATAAGCCACAGAAGGGAGCCCTGTTACATGCTGCCCCAGAAAACACTTTCCGCCAGGCACGCAGCTCTTGTTGGTAACTGCCACAGACCCCCAGGCTGTGGGGAGCAGGGAGCCCATCTTGCCCCCCAGACTGGGCAGTGTTGCCTCAGTGCTCAAAGCACTGCTTCTTGTGCATAGAGCCTCACTCTGCCTGCCCGGCCCGCCTCTGTTCCTTATGACTGGGGTGGTCGTGGTGTGCCTGCCCGTCCTCTTCCTCCCCACCATCCAGGCACCCACCCTGAAACGCACACACGGCCACCAAATCTGTCTTCTTCAGCCAAAGGATAGAATGCAAGAAAGATTTTATTGTATTCCCCTTAGTACTGTGGGCAGAATTCTTAGGTAACTCACCACATCGGGCCCAGCATCCACCTTCCTAGCAGACCGTAAAGCTTATTGACAAATAACTTTTTCTAGAGAAATTCTATGTCTTTAACTGAACACCACTCCCTGGCATTGAGTTCATCTTGAGGACCCCAAAGCAAATGCTATTGCTGGGTGTGCACTGAATTATGCTCTTTAGAGACTTCCGTGTTCCTGAGAGCAGCTTGAATGACAGACCCCACGGGGAACCGAGCAGGCTTGAAGAGTCCCCACAGCATTTCATGTCTGAGGATTTGTCTTTGCCTCTGACGCTTGCAGGACTGCGGCCACCAGCTTGTCTGGTTGGACTCACCTTTGGTCACAGCAGTGGTTATGCTGGTCTTGTGCTAACCTTTCACTCCCTGTCTCCAATAGTTGTTTAATGAACTCATCTGGTCGGCATTATTACAGTTTCATTTCTGTCTCTGTTTGATTTTCCTCTACCTGGCCATTTTGACACATGTTAAAACTCTCACATCTTCGATTGCATCCAGAATTACCCAAACCCCATGCATTCGTGTAAACCCTCATTAACTGCCTGCCACCTTTCAGTGACAGCTTGTATACAGCACTGGTTGCTAGACCTGCAAACCACAGCTGAGCTTTGGGGACACGGACACACATAGACAGGAGCTAGGGACAGACATGGGTTTGTTAGAAAAACTTACAGCACCTTGGGGCCTGCTTTTCCTGCCTTAAGTTCAATAAAGTAACACATAAGTTACCTTAAAACCACAATCCTTCAAATTATCAAGTGCTAATGCGAAAAATCAAAACACACCTGATTCAAGGCGGCACAGAGCTTTCTACAAAAACCACGACCACACTGACAATGCCCAAACATATCTTATAAAAAATTTGGTACCTTAAATCCTGTGGCCAAGGACAGAGCTGTATCCCATGGATCCTTCCCCCAGATTCCCCCAGTGGTGACATGTTACAGAGTTATAGTACAATATCAAAACTAGGAAAGTGACATTGGTCCGATGTGTGTGCTGGTTTTGTGTCACGTTATCACTGATATAGATTCACAGGAACACCACCACCAAGCTATGGAATGTTACCATCACCACAAAGACCCCTCCGCCTCATAGTCACATCCACTCCCCGCCTCCCACCCCTGCCTACCGCGAGTCTGTTCTCATCTCTATACGTTTATCATTTACAGAATATTACACAAATGGAATCATACATTATGTAACATTTTGAGATTGGCTGAGTGACATGTTATTGGTGAAAAGACTCTTCATGTTTTTTAGCCATTTACAAATTGGATTTTTTGTTTTATACTGTTGAATTTTGAGTTTCTTTATATATTCTACAGGTGAGTCCTTTATCAAACTTGTGGTTTGTAAATATTTTCTCCGAGTCTGCAGCTTGTTTTTCTATTCTGTTAACAGTGCCTTTTACAGAGAAAAAGTTTTTGATTTTCAAGTTCAAGAGGTCAGTTTTTTCTTTTATGGATTTTTCTCCTGTTCTTGTATCTAAGAATACTTCACCCAGGCTGAGGTCCCATAGATTTTCCATTATGTTTTCTTGTAAAAATGTTATCTTTTTATCTTTTATATGTTTTATATTTAAATCTATGATCTATTTAAGTTGATTTTTACATACTATGTGAGACCTAGCTGAGTTTCATTTTTCTCCTTATGGATGTCCAATTGCTGTAGCACCATTTGTTGAAAAAGACTATCCTTTCTCCATTGAATTCCTTTTGCACCTTTGTAAAAGATTAGTTTGTATACTTTTGTGCATCTGTTTCTGGATTGTCTATCCTATGGCACTGATTTGTATGTCTGTCTCTTCACTGGTACCACACAGCCTTGATTACTGTAGCTATATAATAAGTCTTGAAATAGAATAGAGATTGTGGAAAACTGACATTTTTACTAGGTTGGGTATTCCAATTCAGAAACAGTGGCTTGGTGCCATTCCTGTGGGAGTGAGTTCTTACTTGCAGTTCCCTTGAGAACTGGGTGTTGAGAAGAGCCTGGCACCTTCCCCTCTCCCTCTTGCTTCCTCTCCTGCATGTGATCTCTGCACACATCGGCTCCCCTTTCTCTTCCCCCATGAGTGGAAGCAACTTGAGGCCCTCATCAGAAGCAGATGCTAGTTCCAGGCTTCTTTTACAGCCTGCAGAACCATGAGCCAAATAAACCTCTTTTCTTTATAAATTACCCAGCCTCAGGTGTTCCTTTATAGCAACACAATTGGATAAAACAGTGGGGGGAGGGTCTGAATGGATGCCCATTCAGCTTTTTTTGGTAGAAGTGTGTGTTAGGGCCAAGTTTTTTTTGTGGAATTGACTGGAGTAGAACAGTATTTTTCCCTAAATTTCTGTTTTGCTGGGCTGTCCCTTTTCCACTCCCTTGGCTAGCGAGAGCAGGTTTTTCTTTTTTTGTGTGCCCATTGGTACTTCCAAGTTGGAGGCTTCTCCAATAACCATTCTAATCAAAAGAAAGTGAGAACAGCCATATTATTAATAATTTCAGACATAATGAGTTTCAGGATGAGGAGGATTATCAGGGATAAAGGAGGGCATTACATAATGATAAGGGGATCCATTCTTCAAGGAGACACATAATCCTAACATGCATGAACCTAACAAAAGAAAGTCAAAATTTATGAGGCCAAAATTGATAGAGCTGAGAGGAGAGAGACACAAATTTACCATTATATTTGGAGACTTCAACACCTCTTTGATAGATTAAACACACAGAGGAACAGTAAGAACATAGTTGGCATGAGCAGCACTATCAATCACATTTATTTAATTGACATTTACAGAACATTCCATCCAACCATAGCAGCACATTCCTCTCAGCTCACATGGAATGTTGGCCAAGATAGATCACATTCTGGGCCACAAAACACACTTTAATGAATTTTAAAGAGTAGAAATCAAACAAAATGTGCTCTCAGACCATAGTGGAATTAGGCAAGAAATCAATAACAGAAAGATAGGTAGAAAATTCCTAACTAGTTGGAAATGAAATATTTGTTTAACACACTTCTAGTTAACATGACTCAAAGGAGAAATCTCAAAAGAAATTAAAAATATTTTTATTAATATAATATAAAATAATATATAACATAAATTAATATAATATAATAATTATAATATAATTATATAAATATAATATAACATAATTATTATAATATAATATAATATAAATTAATATAATATAAAATATAATATAAAAATTTGTGGGATGCAGCAAAAACAGTTGGTAGAAAGAAATTTATAACATTAAATGCATATATTAGAAAAGAAGAAAGATACCAATAATCTAAGTTTCAACCTTAGAAACCTAGAGAAAGAAGAGCAATTTAAGCCTATAGAGGAATGATACAAATAGAACACAAATATTTTAATGGATGAAACTGAACATATGAAAATAAGAAAACAATAAAGAGCTGGGCATGGTGGCCTATGCCTATAATTTTAGCATTTTGAGAGACTGAGGCGGGTGGGTTGCTTGAACCAAGTTTGAGACCAGCCTGAACAACATAGTGAAACACCATCTCTACAAAAACTTTAAAAAAAATTAGCGGGGCATGGTGGCGTGCACCTGGAGGCCCAGTTCCTCAGTACAGTGAATATCACACTTAATGGTAAGAAACTGGATGCTTTCCTCTAAAGACGAGGAAAAGACAACAATGTCCCCTCCACTACTCTTATTCAAAATTGAAGCCTTAGCCAGTGCAATAATAAAAGAAAAAGAAATAAAAGGTATAATAATTGGAAAAGAAGAAATAAACACATCTTTATTCATAGATGACATGATTGTCTATAGAGAGAATCCCAAAGAATTGACAAAAAACTCTTCTGGAACTAATAAGCAGTTATAGTAAGGTCACACAATATAAAGTCAATGTAGAAAAGTAAATTGCTTCTCTACTTATCAGCAATGAACAACTGGAACTTGAAAAAAAATACCACTTACAATAGCATCTAAAAAGGAAACACTTAGGTATAAGTCTAACAAAATGTATACAGGTTAAACATGGGAAAATGTATAAAACACTGATGAAAGAAATAAAAAAAGATGTAAATAAATGGAGAGACAGTCTGTGTCATTGTTTGGAGGAGTCCATATGGCTAAGATGTCAATTCTTCCCAACTCACATATCCCTATTTCAAATTTTTTACAAAGCTACATTAATGAAGACAGCAGATTTGGCAAAAGAATAGATACATAGATCAATGGAACAAAAATAGAGAGAGCAAATATAGATCTGCACAAGTATAGTCAATTGCTTTTGACAAAGATGTAAAGGCAATTCAATGGAGAAAGGATAGGCTTTTCAACAAAGTTAGCTGGACAAATGGGAAGTCCATATGCAAAAAATATGAACCTAGCCATAGACATTTCTCCCTTTACAAAAATCAACTCAAAGTATATTATTTACCTAAATGTAAAATGCAAACTATAAAGCTATAGGAAGAAAATGTAGACAGAAATTTACATGACCTTAGGTTTGGTGGTGAGTTTTTATTAATAGATATAATATTAAAGCAAGATCAATGAGGAAAATAGATAATTTGGACTTTATTAAAATTAAATGTTTTTGCTTGGTGAAATACACTATAAAGAGAATGGAAAGACAAAATACAATCTGGGAGAAAATATCTGTAAATCACATATCTGAGAAAGGACTTGTGTGCAGAATATATAAAGAACTCTTGGAACTCAACAATGAGAAACCAAACACTGAATTATAAATTAGGCAAAAGATCTTAGCAGACACCACTCCAAAGATGATATACATATGGAAAATAAGCATATGTAAAGACACTTAATGTCATTTGTCATTAGGAAGATGCAAATTAAAATCACAATGACAGTACAAACCTATTTGAATGGCAAAAATCTAAAATCCAAATATGAATTGCTGGCAGGGCTATGGAACAAGGACACTTCATCATTGCTGGTGAGGATGCAAAATGGTACAGCCTCTTTGGAAGACAATTTGGCAGTTTCTTATGAAGTTAAACATAGCCTTATCATGTGATCCAGCATCATACTCCTAGGTATTTTCCCAACTAATTTGAAAACTTAGGTCCCCACACAAAACTGCATGCAAATGTTTATAGCAGCTTTATTCATAATCTTCAAAAGCTAAAAGCAACCAAGATGCCCTGCAATAGGTGAAAGGATAAACAAACTGTGATGCATATATCAATGGAATACTATTTGGTGATTTTTAAAAAATGAATTATGCAGACACCTAAATAAATCTTAAATGAATATTGCTAAGTTAAAAAAGCCAATCTGAAAAGGCTGCATGCTATGTGATTCAAATTATATGACAATCTGGAATAGGCAAAAAAATATAGAGAAGGTGAACAGATCTCTGGCTGCTAGCACTGGAAGTTGGGGTAGAAAGACTGTGCAGGTGAAGCACAGAGGACTTTTTAGGGCAGTGTAAGTATTCTATATGACACCATATTCGTCAAAACCCACAGTGAGCCTCGATGCACGCGAATTAAAACATATCATTTAAAAGTTCAGGTATCCCAGCATGGAATGCTGAGTGTAACAGATAAATCCAGCTGTTACAGATGCATTAAACAACCTCAATGAAGGGGGTAGGATAAAAAGTTGCCCAAGTAACTCTGGAAATTGGTGGAGTCTATGAGATTAAAAAGCAGTAGCCCCGTCATCCCTGGGATGAAGCCCACTTGGCTGTGGAACCGTGTATAAGCATAGTGCTCTAGTTGGTAAAGTTGCTTCTCATTGGGACATAGTTTAACAAGTCTGACATCACTATACACATACACTGGACACGAACAACAAAGAAAATAGCTGGGAGTGATGGGGGCAAGTGACAAACAAGCAAAGGGGAGGAGGTGTCAACCGATGGGACGAAGCCCACTGCATTGTGGTGGTCACAGCAACATCTTAGACTGGCGTTTGCTCACACTGGGTACCACGGCCTAGCCACGCTGATGCATATAATTAATCAACATACTATTTTCCAGGAGAGAAAGAAGAGGTTCCGGGGCAGGCAGAGCAGATGGATGCAGGTGTGAAGGAGGGGGTCTGTGAGTGCAAGCAGGTGCCAGAGGAAATGGGGACAGAGCTCCAGGGACAGGGAGGCCTGGAAGGCTTCTGGCTTGGTTGATTGGCAGGACACAAGTGCCAGAGCTAAGTCAGCCGCTGGGACTGCAGGGTAATAACCAGCTGCCACTCAAAGACTTTCCCCTGACCAAGGAGCAGTTTGTTTTCTGAGACTAATTGAAGCAGGGCCCTCAGGAAGAGTCCCATGCTGGCAATCGAAACCCAATCAATTTCCTAAGGAAGCGCTGTCCAGAGAGCTGCCCGGTGGGCAGAGCAGCAGCTGCTCCCACTCAGAGAGCACAGCTCCATCCAGAGATGGTGCAGGCGCGGCCGCGGGGCTGCTCGGTGGCCCACAGCAGTGTGTGAGCAGCTGCCACGGAGCTCAGCCTCGCCACTGTGCCCCGCCCATAATGTGTCTCATCATTTGTGTTCTAGGTTTTCTCGATCGGCAGAGAGGCAGGGGCCTAGCTGGGCAAAGCAGACGAACTGGAAGCTGAGGATCTGCCCCGCCGTATGCAGCAGAGGGGAGAGCACTGTTAGCCCTCGCCTCTGCCTTGCTGGGTGGCCGCAGAGAAAACACGCGGTGCCTGTCTGCTCTATGAAATAGGCTCGCAGGGAGAGTTTGAAAGAGGCTCCAAAGCCTGGAAGTCACAATTTGTAAATCTGGTTGATGTTCTTGGTTTCATTTCATATTGTCCAGATAGGAGAACGTTACCCACAGAGGAAATCGGCCATCCATTTATGCCTTCCTTCCATTCATCATTCGTGTACTCGGTGACTATTTGCTGATATTCCAGGCATTGGGAAGAGAGTGGCGGGCAAAATGGAGGAGGTTTCTGCTCCCACAGGGTCTAATGACCAAGGAATGACAGACAGAGGTGGTCCCCAGTGGACATTTCATGCAGGTGGGGTTGAGAAAACTGAGAAAGGGCTCTCCTGAGCCTGGGTTTCCCATACAAATCCATTTTAAGTTGTAAAGATTTATTTAATTGCTATATCTACTTCTAGTCCTAACTACGAAGCTCAAATTGAAATGTTCTTAAATTGCCTCCCACAAGAGCCTTGCAAATGTAAAGGTGAATAAACAGCTTCCTCTGCTTGGTTCTGTGCCGCTCTTTGGGGACCCAAGTCTGGCTTATGTGCTAATGGACGTTAATTACACGGGGAGCCGGAGTCCCTGTGCTCGGGGCCTCCGAGCTCCACTTGGGGTTGCTTGGCTCCATAACGGCAGGATGAAATGATCCTGGGACCTGAGTCGCTGTCAAGAGTTCTCAAGAGGAGTGGCGCCCAACCTAGAGAAGCTGAAGTGAACCGCGCCCGCCTGGCTCCAAGGTGAGCTGGAGCACGGGGGAGACCGGGGAGGGCTGTGCCGAGCTCCTGGGCAAGGCCACCCTGTCTACACGCCCCGCCATTCCTCCCACCGTTCTCCTCTCTGTCCTCCTGTTCCCTTAACGTTGGGTGCTGCATTCTTTCTCCTCCTCAACTAACCCAAGCCCCGAGGAGCTCCTACCTGGGGCAGACCATGGGGCAGGAGAGGTCTCCGCCCCGCAGCGTTTGCTGCCTGGGGAGTTGTCAGAGCTGCCCTGTGTATCCACCCAGACTCACCTCAACGTGTTTCAGGAGCCGCCTTGGCGGAGCTCAGTGTGCGAGCTCCCCCACGGGCTCTGGGTCCTGGCAGCTCCAGCAGAAAGAGAAGACCATGCAAACCCAGCTCTCTCGTCTGACAACAGGACATTCCTGCTGTCAAAGATAAACAAAGCCAGGCTTTAGGTAGAGGTGAAACAGGTTCTCTTCAGCAAGTCCTGACAGCAGGGCAAAGAGCGGAGCTGCACCCCCTTTGTGTGGAGGTGGGGGGCTGTGGAAGAAGGTTGGGGAGCGAGCAGGGATCAGGCGGAGTCAGGGAAGTGAAAAATTGCAGAGCGGGTAGGAGGGTTGGTTTTGTAAATGTGTCTGCCAGCTGGCAGTTATCAAAGTCAGGGTTCTGTCCCCCAGCCGGGAAACTGCACTCCCCGCGCCTGGCAGAGGTGGGGCAGGGTCAGCCGTGTGAGGGTGCAGGTGCAAACTCGGACCCTGGGTTCTCATTCCAGCTCTGCCGCCCACTTCCTACACGGTCAGGGGTTGCTCACCATGCTTTGTCTCCAGGCTCTGACCTGGGAGCTCTGAGGTCACCAACCTTGGAGCGTTTGAGTTGTGTAAGCCTATAATTCTTATGTTCGTCCACTGAGGCCACAGAGAAGTCACTCAATGGTTCCTGGGTGGTGGGTCTGTGGTGAAAACCCTGAATGCCAGGGGCTTCCTGGGCAGGGTAGGGTCAGGGGAAGGGTGGCAGGCAGGGGCCTCGCCCACAACGTTGAGGTTATACACGGGCCCAGTCAGTGCATGGACTCCTGCACAGCTCTAGCAGGGAGTGCCCAGGCTAGTCCTCCTCCTGGCCACCCTATTGTCACCCGAGTCCCCATAAGTGTCTCAAATTAGTAGTGAGAATGCCTGGTCCTAATTCATACTCAACATTCTTTCTAAACAGGGTAATAATCTTGCTTTTACTCAGCTTGAGCTTAGAAGAAGGGAGGGGGCTTCTCTCTGCCTCATCTTCCTCGTGCTTCTTCTACCTCCTTTCCCCAACCTGGCGAGGGTTTGACTGCTCTACAGCTGGTGGTGGGCAGGAGGGGACGTGGGGCTCTCTGGTCTGACGGTGGTCCAGGCTGGGCTCTGCCCTCCCAGCACCCACGTGCAGCTGGAGCCCTGCCTCTGCCTGGTCCCATGGGGGTCCTTCCCTCCTCGGCCCCCTGGGCACCCAGAGGTTCCTCCCAGTTAGGGTCTCCTAGTCCTTCTGGGCTGCCCTGCTGGATCCATGATGACTGTACTCCCCTTTTTTCTGGTCTGAGACCTGCATCTGGTTCCTGGGAATCATTCTCACAACTCCTACTCCTACAAACTCCCCCCAAACACAAAAGCACCTTCGGCCAATGTCCTCCAGAAAGTGGCAGCATTCCTTGAAAAATTCTCAAGGGTTTCATCTTCGCTATCTAAAAATCTGCATTTAATTTTGTTTCAATTGCCAAAGTCAAAGTTGTGGCCGCCCGTAAAAGTCACCATGGATGTATAGGGACAGTCAGACTGAGGAGACTCACAGTCAACACCAAGGGCAGAGGCAGGGAGGGCCTGGGAGAGTGCTGCCCACCAGGGGACCAAGAGGGACCCTTGTCTATTCTCCTGAGCCTCTGTGTGTGTGTTGGGAATTTCTGCTTTATCTGACGTCTTTCTTAGTGCTGTATTGTTTACATTAAAATTTTTTCTTTATAGCATGATTTTTTTTTTTTTTTGGAGACAGAGTCTCACTCTGTTGCCCAGGCTAGATTGCCTAGCTCACAGCAACCTCAAACTCCTGGGCTCAAGCGATCCTTCTGCCTCAGCCTCTCAAGTAGCTGGGACTACAGACATGTGCCACCATGCCTGGCTAATTTTTTTCTATATATTTTCAGTTGGCCAATTAATTTCTTTCTATTTTTAGTAGAGACGGGTCTCGCTCTTGCTTAGGCTAGTCTCGAACTTTTGACCTTGAGCCATCCTCCCGCCTTGGCCTCCCAGAGTGCTAGGATTACAGGCGTGAACCACCACGCCTGGCCTATAGCATGATGTTTTGATATCTTAAAAAATCTTGGTGGGGAGTCATGACTGACCCTCCTGGGGTCAGTCAGTTCTTAGAGACAGCAAGGGGCACAGCCTTTGCACGTGCCTTTGGTATACACATGAACCCATCCAGAGCCACAGTCCCTCTAACTGGCCCAGGTACCCCGGGAGTGTTCCTCTGTGTTAGGCATCCCAGGGCCAGGTGCAAGGCAACTAGGGACCATCCCCAGAGCCCGGAGCCCGCAGAAGTTATTCATACTAGCGGATCCTAAACTGTTCACCCAGCCCTGCCCTGGCTCAGCCTGCCTGTGCCGTGCAGACCCCAACATGGCTGTTACCTGAGCCCTCTCCTGTTTCCGTCTTCTGCCTCCTGAGTGCCTGAGGCTGCCCCGGGTGGCCCTGCGTGGCTGACGCACCTCCCGTCCTAGGACCTGCCAGTATAATAAACTTTGTTTTCCTCCTCTGTCTCCTCCGTGGCAGCTCCTGACTGACCGTCTCATGAAATAACACAGAACACGTGCGGAGACCGGGAAAGAAACGAATTTGCCTGCCCCCACGAAAGTCATTTCTAAGTGATGTTTAAAAGAGTTTTGTAAGTACTACGATAAAGTGGGGCATTCCCGCCCGCCCAAAGGGCAGGACAGCGCTGTCAGGAATGATGACTCCTCTACAAACTGATCGTACTTGTTGTAATTCCTTTTCATTTTCTGATCTGGTTTCATTTAGGGTTTTTAAAAATGACAGTGAAATGTTTTGTCATTTACAAACCCATATTTACATACATTGTCCAATTCATCCTCATGAAAACATCTGTGAGGCAGGGTCTAGGAACATGTGGAACAGGCCTTTGTCGTGGCTGTTGTCGGCTTCCTAGCAGGACGCGACGGGAGCGAGGCACCTAGCACATCTTCAGTACGACCCCTCAGGAAGCCACCCTGGCCGTGCGCGGTGACAGCCCTTTCTTCACACCCACCGAGTCAGGCCCCACGCTGGCTCCAGGAGGTGGCATGCCTCCTTGCCGTTGCCAAAGCTGTTTCCACATCCCTTTGGGGGAAGAAGTGATTATTGTGTCTTAAACAGTCTTGTGATTTTTTTTTTTCTCATTACAAACCTACAACATGCTCAATGAAGAAATGTGGACAAACAAAAAGAAGACATTAAAAGTCCCCTGCTGGCCCACATGCAGAAGTAAGCCTTGTAACCTCTAAGTTGATCTACTAGAAATAAAAAATACACGTAAGTTTCAGGAAAAGTGGTTTATTCTGTGTATATGGTTTTTACCTGCTACTTAACGCTCGACGATGAACATCTTGCTTTATTATATTGTCTCCTGCCACGTTATTTTCTATTTCTGCATAATTATCCCATTGAATGAACACTGCATTAGTTATTTAATCTGTGCTGTATTGTTGGCCAGAATCAATAAAAGAGTCATTATTTGGAATATTTTATTATCATACAGAACACTGTGGTCAAAATCCGTATACATACACTTTTAAAATCCACTCATCCACAGTTGCACTTGAAGAATATATTTCTAAATATGAAATACCTAGGGAGACACTGTACAAGGGCTTTTGACACAGCTTTGATATTTTTTGTTACCAAATTGCTTTCATAAATGCATCAATTTCTATTCCTCTTGAAGAATGTGTCAAATGATTTTTCACCCACTGTGTTAACACTGGGATTATCCATGCTTTTAATCCTCGCCAATTCAATAGGTCAAAAAAAAAAAAGCATCTCATTATTATAATCAGTAATGTTTTTGGCCTGCTAAAACATAGAGGTCAAACATTTGATGGTGATTATCTTTTGAAGTCACCATTTAAAATGTCCTTATTCCAGGGTATTTCGTGTTATAATTTGTAACTGGAATATTTACAGAAAACTAATAGAAAATATTGATGTAACTAATTTGAGCTAGAAGGCAACTCTCTGAATGAGTGCTCTTTCTTTCAATGTCCTTAGAGTGAAGCACTCCAATTTCATATTCTGTGAAAAGCAATATCAATAGATAAATACCATCTGAGCACACAATTCAAGGGCATAGGGATCCCAAAACAGCAAGTAAGCAAAGAATTTGTTATTAAAGCCTTCACATACATTAAGAATATCCTCTAATAAATACGCAGTGTGTTAATTCTGTAATAGCATTGTTCCAAGAAACTCAGTGCTTGCTAGTGTCTAGAGGTTGATAAGTTATTTATCCTATTGTTTGACTTTGCTATACTGTGAGTAATTTTACAGATCCCTAGTTTCAATGCCACACCAATGCCACAATCTCTAAGCAGAATGAAGTTGCTACATTCTTCCAATTAATTAACCAACAAATTTAATTTCACACTACAGAGCTTTGGAATAGCTAGTGTTTACTGAAATTACCATTGCAAATAATGAAACTGAATGTTTAAAGAGCCGACGTTTGGTATTGTCAATTAGGTCTGGACTAAATGTTAATAAATATAACACAGTGTGGAAAACCATCTGCTGGAGTTGCAGCTTCAGGAGGGATTTGCGATGAGCAGCCTGATCTAGACAGCTTGCTGACATGACGCTGGTCCTCCAGGAACCAGTGGGCACTTAGTAACTTGTGAAGCAGCAACTTCTATCAGGGTAGCTAATCATTAAAACAAACAAACAAACAAAAAGTCAGGTTATTTCAGATTTTTAAGTTATTTTTTTTTTATTTTTTATTATTTTTTTTTATTTTGGCATATTATGGGGGTACAAATTTTAAGGTTTCAAAAAATACCCTTTCCTCCCTCCCCCCACAAGTCTGAGTTTCCAGCATGACCATCCCCCAGATGGTGCACATCTCACTCATTATGTATGCATATACCCACCCCTCCCTCCTTCCACCTGCCCTATACCCTATTACTGTAGTACCTATGTGTCCACTTAGGTGCTGCTCAGTTAATACCAGTTTGCTGGTGAGTATATGTGGTGCTTGTTTTTCCATTCTTGGGATACTTCACTTAGTAGTATGGGTTCCAGTTCTAACCAGGGAAATATAAGTTGTGCTATATCACCGTTATTTCTTAGAGCTGAATAGTACTCCATGGTAAACATATGCCACATTTTATTAATCCATTCTTGGCTTGATGGGCACTTGGGCTGCTTCCACAGCCTTGCAATTATGAATTGTGCTGCTATAAACATTTGAGTGCAGGTGTCCTTTTTGTAGAGTGTCATTGGATCTTTTGGGTAGATGCCTAGTAATGGGATTGCTGGGTCAAATGGTAGATCTACTTGTATTGCTTTAAGGTATCTCCATATTGCTTTCCACAGAAGTTGAACTAGTTTGCAGTCCCACCAGCAGTGTAGGAGTGTTCCTCTCTCTCCGCATCCACGCCAGCATTTATTGTTTGGAGATTTTTTGAAAAGGCCATTCTAACTGGAGTTAAGTGATATCTCATTTTGGTTTTGATTTGCATTTCCCTAATGATTAGAGATGTTGAGCATTTTTTCATATGTTTGTTGGCCATTCTTCTGTCTTCTTTAGAAAAGTTTCTGTTCAAGTCCTTTGCCACTTTTTAATAGGGTTATTTGATTTTTTTCTTGCTGATTTTCATGAGTTCTTAGTTATCAGCCCCTTATCAGATGCGTAGGATACAAAAATGTTCTCCCATTCTGTAGGTTGTCTGTTTACTTTGATGACTGTTTCTTTGACTGTGCAGAAGGTTTTTGTTTGATCATGTCCCATTTATTTATTTTTGTTGCTGCTGTGATTGCCTTTGGGGACGTCTTCATAAACTCTTTACCTAGGCCGATGTCTACGAGAGTGTTTCCAACATTTTCCTCTAGAATTCTAATAGTTTCATACCGTAGGTTTAAGTCTGTTATCCAGCGTGAGTTGATTTTTGTGAGAGGTGAAAGGTGTGGGTCCTGCTTTAGCCTTCTACAAGTGGCTATCCAGTTTTCCCAGCACCATTTATTGAAAAGGGATTCTTTTCCCAGCTTATGTTTTTGTCTGCTTTGTCAAAGATTAGATGGCTATATGAGGATGGTTTTATATCAGGATTCTCACATCTGTTCCACTGATCAATATTCCTATTTTTGTGCCAATACCAGATTGATTTAATTACTACAGCTTTGTAGTATAGTTTGATATCTGGCATATTAATGCCTCCCATTTTGTTTTTGTTGCCTAGAATTGCTTTTGATATTCAGGGTCTTCTTTGGTTCCACATGAAGGATAAAATTATTTTTTCTATATCTGTGAAGAATGCTGATGGGATTTTAATAGATATTGCATTGAATCTGTAGATCAGTTTGGGTAGTATAGACATTTTAATGATGTTGAGTCTGCCGATCCACGAGCATGGTATAGATTTCCATCTGTTTACATCCTCTGCTATTTCCTTCCTCAGTGTTTCATAGTTCTCCCTGGAGGTCTTTTACCTCCTTGGTTAAGTATATTCCCAGGTACTTTAATTTCTTTGTTGCTAGAATCTGTTTTTTCTGCAGAGACACTCTGTCTGGTGGTATTTCTTGTCCGCCATCTTGATTCTTTCCTAAGTTAATTTTTTGAATAATCAGCAATGTGACAACTACCTCATTTTTAAAACTTTGCTTATGATTTTGCCATGTATTTATTTCTCAGGCCTCTTTCCAGCCTTTATCCCTGGAAATATCCTTTATCCTTTATCCCTGGGACATGCACACATGTCACACATGTGCAAATTGCACATATGCAATTTTCTGTCATTGCATCATACATATATTTGTTAATTGCTACTTAATCTTTAAATTGCCATTTTGATTTACTGTGATAACTTGTCATGCGAGTGGGCTGTGATTTGCTTCACTGACCTTTTATCATTGCCATTTAAATTGACTCTTAATGCTGATGATTATTAGTCATGAAGCATGTGGATTTTTCATAGCTTGATATTATTTTCTTAGAGCAAATTTCCAGGAGTGAGAACATTAAGGCAAACGGGAATTAACATTTTTATGGCTTTATGCTTCTCACCAGTGTATTCCGGTCCTGCTTATCCCCCTCTGGTACTGTTTCCATTTATTTCTTTGGATATAAAATTATCTAAAATAAAGAGGATTTTAGGTTTTTTCCTGCTTCTTTTTCAGGTTCTATTCTATTCCTTGCATTGTTCTTTCTCCTGTAGGTTTTTGTTTTGCCTGCCGGTCCTTCCTGTGCAGGCTCTCCTCCCATTTAGGAGGGAGGGCTCTAAAGCTGATGGAATGGATCACTTCCACACTGGAGATTGCATACCGCGGGTTGTCCTCCTGTTACCATCAGGAATCCTAAACTCTGAGGATGTCAGTTCTCAACAGGCTGTATTGCAAGGGTGCCCTCCTGCCTTACTGGCATTCAGGGAGCAGGCAGTGTGTGTACAAATGCAGGCCTAAGCTGTGAGTGTGCATGTGTGTTTGTGCATTAGGTGGTGTGTGTACATATTTGCATGTGCAGGTGTGTGCATGTGCATGCATGCATGAAGCTGGGTGTGGGCATGTGTGCACGGGCATATACGTGCACGTGTATGTGTGTGCATGTGCATGTGTGTATGTATGTATATGCACACATGCATGAAACTGGGCATGGTCATGTGTGCCATTTGGGCTTCTCTGTGGTCCTGGCGAGGCAGCCTGAGAATGCTCCCGTTGGCAGCAGGAAGGACAACAAGCCTCGTGATTTGTGTGGTGCTCAGCCTGCTCCGAGTCTGCAGCGAGCCCACAGGCCAGCTAGAGCCAGCCTGTGCCTGCCAAATGAGATCATGTGCTGCAATTTCCAAGTTTGTGAATTATGAGACCTCAGGTAGCCATCTTTGTTTTGTTTTATTCATGACAAAATTTTCAGACACAGAAAAGTAAAGAATGTAATTATTTAAAAGTACACACTTTATTTCTTCATTTTGCCATTGATGGACTATTAACTTGTTTAAACGGTTTCACTGCTGGAAAGCATGCCAGAAAAACACCTCTGCTGGGCGTGGCTGCTTGTGCACCCCCGAGTGAAATCACCAGATCACAGCGTTTCCACCGTCAATATCAGGGCCCAGTGGCTCTCCAAAGGGTCGCAGCACTTTATACTCCACTGGCAGTTCTGAGAGTTCTGGTTTTCTACTGTTCGTGCCATTACTTGGCATCATCAGAATCCTCCCCAATTTTACCAGTTTCAACCGGCATTTCCTTGATTATTTGTTCGCCATTAAGTATTGCTTTTCTGTATAGTGCCTATTTACTTCCTTGACCCGTTTTTTTTCCCCTTTTTATAGTTGAAGTTTTTCTTTTCTTTTTAACATTAGATACTTTAATGTTTTCCTGCAATATAAATATAATACACAACCATGTAAAAATTTAAATAACAAGAAGTATACACATATAAATGGAAAGTTTCTTTGCCCTCATATCTATCTTATCTCAGGGAAAGGTCCTAGTAACATTTGGTGTGCATTCTTCTGGGTATTTATTTTCTTTTTTTTTAAATTTCAGCATATTATGGGGGTACAAATGTTTAGGTTGCGTATATTACCCTTGCCCAAACTGAGTCAGAGCTTCAAGCGTGTCCGTCCCCCAGACTGTGCGCATCACACTCATTGTGTATGTATATACCCATACCCTCCTCCCCGCTCCCATCTGCCCTACGCCCAATAAATGTTATTCCTATATGTCCACTTGGGTGTTGATGAGTGAAACCAATTTGATGGTGAGTACATGTGGTGCTTAGTTTTCCATTCTTGGGATGCTTCACTTAGTGGAATGGGTTCCAGCTCTATCCAGGAAAATACAAGAGGTGCTATATCACCGTTGTTTCTTATAACTGAATAGTACTCCATGGTATACATATACCATGTTTTATTAATCCACTCATGTATTGATGGGCACTTGGGTTGTTTCCACGTCTTTGCAATTGTGAATTGTGCTGCTATAAACATTCGAGTGCAGATGTCTTTTTTATAAAATGTCTTTTGTTCTTTTGGGTAGATGCCCAGTAATGGGATTGCTGGATCAAATGGTAGATCTACTTGTATCTTTTTAAGGTATCTCCATATTTCTTTCCATAGAGGTTGCACTAATTTGCAGTCCCACCAGCAGTGTATGAGTGTTCCTATCTCTCCGCATCCATACCAACATTTATTGTTTTGGGACTTTTTGATAAAGGCCATTCTAACTGGAGTTAAGTGATATCTCATTGTAGTTTTGATTTGCATTTCCCTAATGATTAGAGATATTGAGCATTTTTCATATGTTTGTTGGCCATTCTGTCAGTTGAAGTTTTTCTTGTCGAGTTGTTATTATTCATATATTTTGTCAACTGTTTATATTGTAACTATCTTCTCCCTAGGTTTTGTGCCTTTCAACTTAAAAATGTTTTTATTGTATATTGGCAAATTATAACAGTATGTATTTATGGAGGATGAATGATGTTATGATATATATATATATATGTATGCACACACAATGTGGAATTGTAGAATCGAGCTAACATGTCCATCATCTCAAATACTTATTATTAATTTTTCCTGGGTTACAATTTATTTCTCCGTTGACCAACATTCCCCCCATTCCTCCAACCCCAGCTCTGTAACTACCATTCTACTCTCTGCTTCTATGAGTTGCATTGTTTTACATTCTACATATAAGTGAGAACATGTAATATTTGTCTTTCTGTATCTAGCTTACTTCATTTATAATACTATCCTCCAGTTTCATTCATGTTGTCATAAATGACAGAATTTCCATTTCTTTTTAAGCTGAATAGCATTGCATTGTTTATATGTACCACATTTTCTTTATCTACTCATTTTTTGATGGATACTTAAGTTGATCCCATATTGTGGCTATTGTGAATAATGCTGCAATGAACATGGGACTGCAGATACCTTTTAGACATACTGATTTCATTTCCTTTGGATCCATATCCAGAAGTGGAATTGCTGGATCCTATAATAATTATATTTGTAGTTATTTGAGGAATTTCCATACTGTTTTCCCAATTGCTAAACTAATTTACATTTCTACGAACAGTGTGCACATCCTCACTAACACATCTTTCATCTTTTTTTTTTTTTTTTTTTTTGAGACAGAGTCTCGCTTTGTTGCCCAGGCTAGTGTGAGTGCCGTGGCGTCAGCCTAGCTCACAGCAACCTCAAACTCCTGGGCTCGAGCGATCCTTCTGTCTCAGCCTCCCGAGTAGCTGGGACTACAGGCATGCGCCACCATGCCCGGCTAATTTTATATATATATATCAGTTGGCCAATTAGTTTCTTTCTATTTATAGTAGAGACGGGTTCTCGCTCTTGCTCAGGCTGGTTTTGAACTCCTGACCTCGAGCAATCCGCCCGCCTCGGCCTCCCAGAGAGCTAGGATTACAGGCGTGAGCCACCGTGCCCGGCTATCTTTTTGATGATAGCTGTTCTGACAGGTCTGGGATGATAGCTCCTTGTGATTCTAATTTGCATTTCCCTAATGGCTAGTGTTGTTGAGCATTTTTCGTGTATCTATTGGCTACTTGTATGCCTTCTTTTTAGAAATGTCTTTTCAGGTTCTTTGCTCATGTTTTAGTTGGGTCATTTGCTTTCTCACTATTGAGTTGTCTGAGTTCCTCATATATTTTGCGTATTAACCTCTTATTAGATGTATGGCTTGCGAATTTTTTCTCCTAATCCATGGGTTGTTTTTTTACTCTGTTAATTGTTTTCTTTGCTGCGCACAAACTTTTTAGTTAGATTTTTGCATGTGGTGTGAGATAAGGGTCTAATTTCTTTCTTCTGTATGTGAATATCTAGTTTTCCAACACCTGTTATTGAAGAAACTATCTTTTTACCTATTATGTATTTTGGCAACTTTGTTGAAAATCAATTGACTGCTAATGCATGGGCTTATTTCCAAGGTATTTTGTTTCATCAGTAGATGAGTGTGTTTTATGACAGTACCATGCTATTTTGATTCCTATAGCTCTGTGATATAGTTGGAAGTCAGGTAGAGTGATGCCTCCAGCTTTATTCTTTTTGCTCAAGATTGCTTTGGCTATTCAGAGTCTTCCGTGGTTATACATGAATTTTAAGATTGCTTTTTCTATTTCTGTGAAGAATGTCATTGGAATTTTGATAAGGATTGCATTGAATCTGTAGATTTCTTTGGGCCATATGGACATTTTAGCAATATTAATTCTTCCAGTGCATGAACATCAGATGTCTTTCCATTTACTTATGTCTTCTTCAATTTATTTCATCAATATTTTATAGTTTTTAATTTACAGATCTTTTTTTTTTACCTCTTTGGTAAAATTTATTCTTAAGTATTTTAATTTTGGGGAGTTATTGGAAATGGGATTGTTTCCTTGATTTCCTTTTTGTTGTTTTACTATTAGTGTATAAAAATGCTACTGATTCTGGAGTGCTGATTTTGTATCCTATAACCTTACTGTATTCCTTTATTAATTCTAACAATTTTTCATGGAGTCTTTAGGGCTCTTTCTATACAAGGTCATATCGTCAGCAGACAGTATCAATTTCACTACTTCCTTTCCTATTTGGGTGCCTTTTATTTCTTTCTCTTGCCTAATTGCTCTGCTGAGGACCATGTTGAATATAAGTGGTGAGAGTGTGCATCCTTGTCTTGGTTTAGGTCTTAGAGGAATGGCTTTCAACTTTTTACTGCTGAATATGTTAGCTGAGGGCTTGTCATATATGCCTTTATTGTGTTGAGACACATTCCTTGTATATCTAGTTTGTTGAGTTTTATCATGAAAAGATGTTGAATTTTGTTAAATGATTTTTCTATATCTGATGGCATGGCATCCATATGGTTTTCGTCCTTCATTCTGTTAATGTGGTGTATCACATTCATAGATAGTTTTTTACTTTCATATGTTTTATATTATCAACTAGCAGCCTGTTCTTTCAGTTTAAAGAATTCTCTTTAGTAATTCCATGCCCTGGACCCTTGTCTGACACCATAAAAGGTTTGGTTGTCACTGGGAGAGAAGGAGAAAGCCCACCTGTGCCCCTGAACCTGCGCTGATGCCAGGCAGAGGCGGCTGCCCCAGACACTGCACTGATCCTTGGGGAAAACCATCTGTCCCTGGCAGAGAGGCAGGAAAACCATGCATGCCAGCATTCTTCCTTGACACAAGGCAGCATCTAGATACCACTGGGAGGAGGTGGGAGTGCCACATGCTCCATATGCCTTGCCCCTGAGGAAGAGATGGGATTCTTTCCTCACTGTGGAACACTGAGAAAGCCCCACCCAGAGGCTCAGGATCCAACAACCCTCACACTGCCTCCACCACGGGCCACCCACTGCTCAAATGTGGCAGCAGGACCTCCGTGAGAGAAAAAGGCACAGAGAAAGTCCCCTCCTAGATGCGAGTTTGTGGCTGCTGGGGCAGGTGTGCTGCTCGTAGGTGCAGGTGTGTCCCTCCCAGGGCAGCCGTGCCCTTTCTAGATGCAGAGTGTGCAGCTCCGAGGGCAGGTGTGTGGCTCAGGGAAGGTTGAGTGACCGCAGGAGTTGAGGTGGAGCAGGGACACTGGGGACCCTTAGACACTCCAGCCTTCACACAGAGCACCAGTTAGTGGCAGTTCATCACAGGAGGAATTTGAAGCTTGCAGTTTGCTGAAAACTACTTTAGAAACAAGAAAATGCAAATCCAGTTCAGCTGCAGACTATATTGATTTAATCCCTGATAGTAATAGCAAGACAGAGGAGGCACGCCCATTTCCAAGTGTAGATAGGATTTATCTAGGTCTCTACTATTCTTTTACACACACACAAAAATTACAAGACACAAAATAAAAAAAAAAATGGGACTCAATTGTAAAGAGTCAAAATAATCAAGAGATCCAGACCCAGAGATGGGTCTGATGCTGGAAACATTAGACAGGGACTTCAACACAACTGTGATTAATATGACAGAGGAGCTGCTGGACAAGGTGAACAGCATGCATCGACAGATGAGGAATTTCGTCAGAGTGACAGAAACTGTAAAAAAAAAAAAAAAACCAAATAGAAATGCTAGAAAGAAGAAAACAGAATATTAGAAATAAAGAATTCCCTTTAAGAGGCTTGTTGCATGTTGGCAGACTGGATGCAATAAAGAATCAGTGAACTTTGAGGAATAAACGGAAATTATCCAAACTGAAACACAAAGAAAAATAAAATGAGCGAATGAAACAAAACAAGATATCCATAATCAGTGAGACACGCTCAAGTGTTGTAACTTGACATGCAATTTATGGGAGTCACCAAAGGAGAAAGGATAGAAAGAATGGGGCAGTAGAATTTTTGTAAAGGTAATTAATGACCAAGAATGTTCCAGACCTAATGAAGAGAATCACAGATCGGAGAATTCTTAGCAGAATAAGCAGAATAAGCTCACTGTTCACATAGTCAAACAGTTGAAAACCAATAGAAAGAGAAATGCAAATAGAAAACTTAGAAGGCAGTTAGCGAAAGTCAGGGCAGTTAGGGCAGTTAGAAACTTCACATATAGAGGGTGTAATAAGAATGATAGTAGCTTCTCATCAGAAACAACCGATGCCAAATGACATTGGAATGACTTGTTTAAAATGCTGACTAGCATTCTATATCAGGGAAAACGTTGTTCAGAAATGAAAGTTAAGAAAGACTTATTCAGACAGATGAAAGCTAAAAAAATTTGTCTCTAGGAAAACTGTATTGCTAAAAATGCTAAAAAGAAGTCATGGAGACTTAATGGAATGCCATCTTGTTTGGGGTCTGAAGGATGGAATAAAGAATCCCAGAAATAATTAATAGGTAGGAAAAATAATAGATCTTTATATAATTGATACTATACACAACAGACACACATACACACACACACACATCTCCTTAAAAACTTTGGCTATTTGAAAGAAAGATAACAAATATCACAAGTTATATATGGAAACAAGAGGAGGTAGATATTAAAAATATATTGTCTTCTATTTAGAAATTAGAAATACATTGTCTTAAGTTCCTAAGTCATTTCAGAACTAACAGAATATTTTTCGAACATACTGTGATAAGGTGAAGGTGCATATTGTAATATCTAAAGGAACTACTAAAAGTTAACCCAGAAAGATGTAATAAAACATCATTAGGGGGAATAGGATAAAATACTATGAATATGTGATTCATCCCTGCCCCCCAATTAAAAATAGGTGGCTGTATTCTCCAAAAACAAAACAAACACTATCAGGCGCATGACTTTCACGTAATAGAAAGCTGAAAGGTCCAGTCTGGTTTATCAAAGTTTAACTTTAAAAGCTGCTTTGGTGCAGAGGCCACTGGGACACCAACCATCAGGGTCTACCGCCGTGTGGCATTCAGAACCGGGTCTGTGAGGATCTAAAGAATAAACTCGCTTTCTCAGGGTGAGAACTGATTTCAGAGCTGAGCCATCCCAGCCCAGCATGTCGTATGTCACACGGACAAACTCTTTCCCCCACCCCTAGCTTAATCAAGGTAAAAATTGGCAAATAAAAATTGAACATACTTAAGGTGGACATGTGGTGTTTAGATACACACACACCTTGTGAAATGATCACCACAATCAAGCTAATCAACATATTGATCACATCACATAGTTACCATTTTGTTTTATTTTTATATGTGGTGAGAACACATGATCTACCCTCACAGCAAATTTCAAGTGGGCGGTACAATATTACTAATCCTAGT
The DNA here is from genome assembly GCF_040939455.1 of Microcebus murinus. Classification (NCBI taxonomy): domain Eukaryota; kingdom Metazoa; phylum Chordata; class Mammalia; order Primates; family Cheirogaleidae; genus Microcebus; species Microcebus murinus. Next base: position 9,519,506 of record NC_134112.1, on the reverse strand, counting down.
CCCATGCTGTGCATTAGGTTTCCAGAAGTCATGCATCTGTAACCTGAAAGTTTATATCCTTTTATGAAAATCTCCCATCCCTCCTCCTCCCCAGCCCCTGTCAATCACCATTCTTTTCTCTGCTTCTGTGAGTTCTACTGTTTTGCATTCACAAATAAATAAGATTATGCAATATTTATCTTTTGGTGTTGGGCTTATTTCACTTACACAATGTCCTCCAGATTCATTGATGCTGTTGAAAATAACAGAATTTCCTTCTTTTTAAAGGCTGAATAGTATTCCATTATGTACATATACCACATTTTCTTTACCCATTTGTCTGTTAATGGACAGTAAGTTGAGTCATATCTTGGCTATCGTGAAGAAAGCTGCAATGAACATGGGATTATAGATATCTCTTCAGCATAGTAATTTCCGTTCTTATGGATATATACCCAGTAGTGGAATTGCTAGATCACATGGTAGTTCTATTTTCACTTCTTGAGAAATCAGACCCACCTCTGTGAAATTCACTTGTTGAATGAACAGTAGCTAATGGAAGAGTTTGTCACAGTTACCCACATGGTCCAAGGGACAGTAAATAACTCCCTTCTTTCTTCTCTTCCTCCCTCCTTCCAGCCTTCCTTCCCTGCGGCTGGGGCTGCCCTCCTCTGGGCTTCCCTCCTTTCTAACTCGCCTCACTGCATTTCTTCCTGCAGGACGTGAGCACTGAGCCTGCTCAGCACAAGTCCATGAGGTCAGAGGGAGGACTCGGGCCCAGGACGTCGGTGCCGGCCAGCTGGGCAGGCGGGATTGGGGAGGGAATCCCGGCCGAGCACTATTAGCCACACCTTGCAGTGCCTGCCCATCTGCCCAGCGGGAAAAGAAGCAGATCCTGCTGGCTGGTTCCTCCATTAGAGTTTTGTGACTCAGATAACCTGTGTTTCAACAAATACTGCGCCTTTGCAAAAATGTATGTTTTCACACACATTTACAGACTTTTTACAAAAAAGTTTGCTTTTACTGATGAAACTGTATATAAAACAGATATACCCCAAGGACTGTGTTTTGAAGTGTAAGTTGATTATAATTCCAATAGTCGTGTTTCTCCAGCCCAGAGTCATTATTTTAGTAATACTCAGTAGCTAGAAAAGGCCAGTTGTGTGTGTGTGTGTGTGTGTGTGTGTGTGTGTGTGTGTGTGTGTGTGGTGGGGGGACTCTTAAACCACCACATAACCTTAGTTTAAAATCAAGTGACCTAGTTTACATTTTTCCGGTCTTACTGATAAAATGCACTTGGGGACTACCTGAGATCTGGTGCCCAGAGTATGTCATGAGCCAGCTCCACACCCGACACATGTGGGAGCCGGTCCTGAGAGCCCAGTGGCCCAGCCAAGGGAGGAGGTGGTGGGCCTCCCACCCCCAGCTCCGGCTAGTCTCTGTGAAATACAATGGATGTATTTTTAGTGTAACAAGTGATCTCTGAGCGTAGCTGCCTGCACTGTTTCCTGCAGCTGAGGAAACAGGCCCAGAGCAGGGCAGGGACACACCTGCTGGCTCACGTGGTGGAAAGGGGACGGCCCCTCCCACATAGCTGCTCTGTATCCAGCAAGCAGTGAGCATCCCACAGGGGGGCAGGTCTCACCGGCTCAATGGGGCAGTCCCCAGGGCAGGGCTGGGGCTGAGGACTCAGGGAAGGTGTGGTCTGGATGTGCAGGGTGCCCAGCAGGCAGGGGAGGCAGGAGAGGGCAGAAGGAGGCAGCCAGGCAAGGGAGCCCAGGAGAAAAGCACGGAGGCCCAGCACTTCTTGGCACCTTCAGGGGACACAGGAGATGAGAAGTGGCTGATCGGCTGGAAAGGAGAGAGAGAGTGAGGAAATGGGAGGTCTATAGGGAACTGGAAGGTGGGGGCCATGCAGGGAGTTACATCTGGCCCCACCCAGGTGTGTGGTTGTGAGTGCTGTGTGTCCAGCGAGGACCCAGCCAGCGGAGGCAGCATTCATTCAGGCTTTCTGCAGGGCAGCCAGGGCCTGCTGGGTGGCGTCTGCTCCCTCTGCCCTGCTATGGTTTGGATGTGTCCCCCAAAGTCACGTGTTGGAAACCTACTCCCCAGTCGGCAGTGTGGGAGGTGGGGCCTAATGAGAGGTGGTCAGGTCATGAGGGCTCTGCCCTCACAAGTGGATTGACGTCGCTGAGGGGATGGGTGAGTCATGGTGACAGTGAACATGTTAGAAAAGTGAGTTCAGCCCTCTCTTGCCCTCTCACCTTCTGCCATGGGAGGATGCAGCAAGAAGGCCCTGCCCAGACGCCGGCACGTTAGTATTGGACTTTCCGGCCTGCAGAACCGTGAGCCAAATACGTTTCTGTTCATTACAACTTAGGAATTCTGTGGCCTGTAGTAGCTGCACTGAGACATGCAGCTTTATGGACCAAGACCTGCCCCTCACCTGGCACCCCTCCTTCACATTCACCCCCACGTCCTCCAGCCCCGATGCTGCGTTACGTGCCTGCTCAGCCTGTGGGCTGTCACCTGCGTCCTGTTATCTGTGCACATGTCTATCCCCTCAGTGGCTTTGGGATGCGGCCATCCTGGCACCCTGCGCCCGTGCAGCTCCTCAGACCGAGCAGTTCCCTTGCCCCAGACGGGGAGGCCCAGGCTTCCGGGGGCCTGAGCGGGCAGTCGTGGGGCCCCCGGAGTCCTGCCTTTGTTGTTGGGACGTGGGCTAAAGGCACACTGTCTGGCCCAGGGTCTTCCGCATTGCTTAGGTGTTTATCTGAAGATGGAAACAAATTTCTGGGTCCCAGAAGAACGGAAGAGAATGTTTGGGCATTGTTGATGCCCAGAAGTAACTGGAACTCTTTCCAGTGAGGCCAGAATGTTCAGCTTGGAAACAGTCTGTGCTTTTAAAAGTAAAACATACTCACTCTGGGCTGAATCTGTGGCAAAAGCTTCCAGCAGACGTGTTCTGCATTGGCCGCGGGGCTTCCTGGGGCTGCGGAGGGAGGTGGGAACTTGCCACAGCTCTGGGCTTTGGCCGTCCAGGCCCGGGGTGGGACGGGGTCAGCAGCTGCCGCAGGTAGCATGCAGAGGCCTGGGGGACCCCTCAGAGCATCTTTCAAAACAAAAGTGATAGTAATACTGATAATATCACTGCTGGCTACATAAAAATCTCCACGGGCCCGATGTGCTCCACGGGCTCCACCCACTGCCGCCTGAGTCCCCAGCAGGCCGGCGCTGCTCCTCCATCATTTCTACAGCCCCCAAAGCACCTGCTGCAGCTGCCTCTCCTCCAGAGCCCAGGACTCCAGCCTGGATGGAGCCGCAGTGGCCCCTCTGTACACAGCACTATACACCTGCCCCTCCACCCCGAGGGGATGGCCTGGCCTCGGTGTGAACAGGGGTGGCGGAATTTCTGTTGTAGGACTTGTTTTGGGGAACAGCAGGGGGTGCCCGGGCCTCCAGGGCAGAGAGCAGCTGGGCGGCTCCCCCCTGAGGCCCGTCTGCAGGTGACAGCACAGCAGGGCCAGGAGGCTTCTGTGGGCTCCAGATTTGCCCAGGCTTGGCCCGCTGGAGGGTCTTCCCAGGGCCAGGGTGGAGCCTCGCATCCGGCCCTCTCTCTTGTCCCAAAGAGCAACGGATGACAAACGGAGACTGTTTTTCCCTCACTGGCCTGTGCACTCTGACCTCCACGGCCCACGCAGGTATCCGGCACCCATGGTGTGGGGAGAAGGAATAGTGCCGATGCCCCGCCCCCAGGAAGGTGGGGAGTCAAGGTGGGGACTTTACTCCCACCTTGGCCAAGGCTCCAAGTGACCGTCTGCCCCACCTCGCTCTGCTTGGCTACATGCCAGCACCCAGACGCTTCTGAGGGTGGCCTGGGCCCAGTGGGAGCCTCCCCCTGTCTAGACCGAGCACACACCCCAGCACCCCCTTCCCCAGTGAGGCAGGACAGCACCTGCACCCCCACTGCACGGTGCTGAAGCCCGCAATGAGACAAGGACGTGACTCCAGCCCAGTGAGCACCTCACCACACCTCCACCTTGGGGACAACACACAGGAACATCATGACGCAAGGGCTGGCATCTCCCATAAGGAGCCGGACTGTCCATGGCCCCTCTGCTCCCCACGGTGACCCCGGCGGCTCCCGGCTCCCCCGTTGTCCGTGGGGGCTGAGCTTACCCCACGGTGGAGGCCTGGTCCAGGCGCCTGAGGCACGTGTAGATGTTTTGGGTTCCGCTATAATTAACTGAGTCAAAAACTACTTGTTCTTACTGAAATGAAAAGGATCCGAAGAAAGAAATGTCAATAACCCCAATACGAAGTTAACGCATGGAGCAGCTGCCCCACCCATGAGCTTGTCTGAAGGACCCAGGTGCTGCTCCCGGCTGCTCCGTCCCAGCATAAAACAGGAAAGCCAGAATTAACAAGTAAACAAATAACAAATAAGCAAACAAGTGTTATAAGGACTGGAAGTAAATTTTTAAAAATTTTTAAAACTTTAAAAAATGTGTGACGTATGTGGTGTGTGTGGGGGAGATGCGAAGAGACTCTCAAGTGAGGTGAGGGGTGGGGCAGGGTCGCTGGAGTTGAACCAACATGCAAAACTGCCCGCAGCGTCTCTGTGCACCAGCCAGACCTGTTGGGGAATGCGTTTTTTATTCATTTGTAATAACAGAGAAATCCACTGACTTTAAAAAATATGAGTGACTCAAGAATAAAATCAAAATCTAGAAAATGTTCTATACGTTTATTGGATGAATTACGAAAAGTATCCAGAAAATCATGGGGAAGAACTGAAGTAAAAGCCGAGGTATAATGTGATCATGGATGGGAAAACTAAGTTTTAAAAGGTCAGTTCTCCACAAATTGATCTCTATTTTTAAAAAAGTCACTGTATGTGCCAAGCCCTGTGTTAAGCACAAGAGCTGACCGCCAGGCCTGTGATTTCATTATTCGTGTTTGCGCCTCTTCTGCCCTGTGAGGCCAGGCGCTCCAAGGGGTAGGGGCCTTGCATGGGGCCAAGATCACGGTAGGAATCAAAGAGCAATCTGGTATAGCTGCAAAACTAAAAACATTTTTCTTAACCTCAAATTGTTATAAAAGGCACAGCTGTTTCTTGTCACACATTATAAAGATAAATGCTTCCTTGCAAGCACAAAAGTGTCCTCTCCAAATTGATCCCGTAAGCAGACCCGAAGTGAGTCACCGGGGCTTGATACGAACAGCAGTCCTGCAGCACAAGGTAAGATGTGATCTGTCCTTGGTGGAATCTGCGGAGAGGAGATGGCTCACACCAGCCGGGGAGGCGTCGATCAGAAACCAGGAAGACCTCGTGTTGGAAAGCAGACAATACTCTCCCTGGGGTGACAGGAGAGGCAGGGGGGACACAGCCCACTCTCCAAATGGCTTTAGGATTCCAGAGGCGGAGGCGGGCAGGGAGAGGGGCCTCCTGTGCGTCCTGAGCCTGCCCGAGCCTCGGTGCCCGCGCTGGCATGAGCTCCAGACACGTAGAGACCCGCGTGCTAAACCAGGGCCGACAAACTTTTTCTGCGAAAAAGGGCAAACAAATGAGGTGAATGTGTCCCAATAAAACTTTATGGACACTTAAACTGGAATTTCATATCATTTTCATGTGTCATGAAAGAGTATTACTTTCATTTTTGTCCATCTGTTAAAACTGTAAAACCATTCTATCTCGTGGACCATACGACACAGGTACGGGCCGGGTTTGGCCCGTGAGGCTGTAGTTCCCAGGCCTGTGTTCTTGGGTGATACCTCTTGTTTCTGTTCAAAGTCGTCCCCTCTTCACCCCACAGTGGGCTGTTCTTAGCTGCCTCTTGCTCTCAGAATTTCCCAGGAGACAAGCAGCAGCACGTCGGGTCGGGGTCCCTCAAGAATTCCCTCTCCATGGTCGCCTCCACCTTGCAGAGGGTGGTGCCGGTCGCCCCACTTGCAGGCACCCCGTTCCTCTGCGTGGGCATCTGAACCCTCTGCAAGTGGCTTGGGCAGCAACCCCTTCGGTCCCCACACAGGGCTCGCCTCCTTTCCTCCCACCACGCCAAGAAGGAGACACCTGGGAGCTCGGAGGAAGAGGGGAAGCCGTGCCCTGTTCCCCAGCGAGGGAGCCCGTGGGCGCCAGGCCAAACCTGGAGCTAGAGCTCCCCCAGGCAGGACGCGCCTTGTGCAGTCCTTGGGTTCCCGAATGCTCAGCACAGCCCCGGCCCTCTGCAGGAGTGCAGTCTAAGTTACTAAGACGAACAGAGAGACATTTATCCTTGGAAACAAGTCCACACGGCAACGCAATTGCTAACTTTACGAAGTGAGTCTTCTGTCACTGTGTCATTCTAGTGTATGCGCCAGTCTCAAACGTGGCTTCTGCAGCCCAGCAGTGCCCGTGCGACCCACTCTATTCATCGTCATCAATGTAAAAACTGAGGGAAAAGCATTTCTCTGAGGCAGGGGCTTTTTCCTTTCCTTGCTGACGAGGAGGGACTCCTAGAACGGCAGCCCGGCAGGGCCCTCAGGGGACTCTGACAGGCGAGAGCTTGTCCAGGGTCTCCAGCGAGCTGTGCTGAGAGCCTGCAGAGCTGGCACTTTGTCCTGCGAGAGGAAGGGCTCCTCCATCACTCGGGACTTCCATAGTTGGGGCTTCAGATGTCACTGGCCAGCATACGGGAACCACCTGTGCGACTGCTCTGACGTGGACCACGCCATGGTGCGGCCGTCTGCCCTTGCCCCTTCCCACAAGGCTGAGTCCTCCCTGACCCCCAAGCCCATGCGGTGGCTGCTCAGGGAAGGTCCTGTGAATGCAAGAGTTAGGATACATCTAGACGGATGGGCTGCGGGAATCTGGAGGTCCGGGAAGCTGTCTGTCACATTGCTCAAAGGCAGCTGCAAGGAAGGCTCTCATTTCTTCCTGCTAAAAATAGCTTTGGATGAACAACTCCAGGGCAGCTGTGACTTCTGCTCTCCAGTAATTCAAACAATACCTTAAGATTCCTGCTCCTAAAATAGAGCCCAGACTGTGGTCCCAGAATGGAGTCTCTGAGGACGGCTGTGGGCAAGTAGCTTCCTTGAGCTCTGAGGTGCGTGTGACTCTCACATTCTCAGGCGCACGGATGTGGGAGAGCTTGCTTTCCTCTGCTATTTCCGCTGAGGCTGGAGTAACCCACCTCACGTTGCCACTCATCCCTCATCGCTAAGGCACCTGCAAGGCAGCGGTTGTGACCCCATTTTAAAGGCAAGGATGCCAGGGTCGGGGCCACGACAGGAGACAGGCGTTGGCACCTCTGACTCCTCACAGTGGTAGTGCTTTTCTGGACAAGATAAACAGCGCCGACTTGTGAACTACTAGTGTTTCTTTTTTCTTCCTTCCTTCCTCTCCGGTTCTTGAGATGAATACCATGCCTTATGCTAGAAGCAGGTGGGTAAATAATATTTAAAAACCTGGATTCCTCTGTTTGTAGGGGAAACAGTCCCATCAACAAACAGTGGTGGGCAGAATGGGACCAGCGGAAGGGACAGAGGGTGACCCTGCTGGGGACACTGGGCTCCACAGAAGAGCAGGATTTCACCAGGAGAAGGCAAGTGGAACAGCAACCCTGGCAGCAAGAACAGCGAGGCCAAGGCGGGAGGACTTAGGGAACAAGACACCTCCAGGAAACGGCATGTTCCTGTGAGGTCAGCAGAAGGGCGCGGTGTGGGAGAAGGTGGGGGGTCACTAGCTCGTCCACTGACCCAGACACAACTGGGTCCTGGGCGTGGCCTCCAGCCTGGCGGACCAAGGCAGGAAGGAGACACAGGGACTTCCAACCCCAACCCCTTCACTCTACAGATAAGCCTTAAGTTTGACCTGGGGCTGCAGGGTGGGGTAGGGACGAAGCCAGCTCCCTGATCACTAGACCCTGCCGCAAGTTTCCCAGGCTGTGCTGAGCCAGACCCTGGGGAGGCTCAGAGTCCCCTGCTCCTGGCCATCCCACCAGCTGAGGACCAGGTCCACGAGCTCCATGGGAAAGAGGAGGTGTGGCTCCCCAGGAAAAAGTCCTCTAACTGCAAGCTCAGTCACGGTCCACTGTGCAAGGAAGCTGCTGAAGAGGCCAAAAAGATCCTGGGTTACATCAATAGAGGAGGGTGTGCTGAGTAAGGGAGGAGACCCAGGCTCAGCCCATGTGGACGGGCTGGAGAGCACACACAGGAGATGGCCAGGCTGCTCCTGCAGCCAGTGGCCACAGGGAGTGGGAAGGACACCAGCCACACCTCTGGCATTTCCCACCCGGGAGAACATAGGACTCCCCCTAAAGTTGCTGCTGGCAGGGAAAGTGAGGTCACTGGGGACAGTGATGTAAACCACCTTGAGTCTACAGAGGTATGCTGATATAGCTCAGGACCCACTCACCTTTATTTTATTTTTATTTTTAGAGACAAGGTCTCACTCTATCACCCAGGCTGGAGTGCAGTGGCATCATCATAGCTCATTGCAGCCTGAAGCTCCCGGGCTCAAGTGATCCTCCCGCCTCAGCCTCCCAACTAGCTGGGACTGCAGGTACGTACCAACATGTCCAGCTAATTTTTTGTAGAGACGGGATCTCTTTATGTTGCTTGGGTTGGTTTTGAACTCCTGGCCTCAAATGATCCTCCCACCTTGGCCTTTCAAAGTGCTGGATTACAGGCATGAGCCACTGTGCCCAGCCCTCAAATTATAATTTGTTGAGATACCTCTCTGGCCAGCACAGATTCTGTATTATAATTCTCTTTATATATGGCTTGTTTATTTCAGGGCCACATTTGAATGGGCTACACCTTTGTGGGCTGGAGCTGTGGTTGCCCCTTCCATGATCCCTTTGTTACTCAGCAGCTACACAATGTCTCTGCTGCCATCCAGCTGTCTGTGAGTCACAGAGGTTCATGTGGATGTTGCCGGAATCAGTTCCCTGTTGGACAGAGCCACACAGAGGGTGCACGTTACTGGACCCAAACTGATTTTCTCCTCTGCCGTGTCAGACTTCAGAACAATCCTCACTAGTAAATGGAAGTAGGGAAAACCAAGCGCTGCACTCAAAGACTGCAGACTATGCTTGGCAGGATATTTATTTTCATTAGGATAACTACTTATCATTTTAACCAACTGTGATAGACGCTGACCATCTCAGCTTAACAGATATAATTTGAAGAATTAGCAGTGTATTGTAGGGTGGAGGAAGAGGTGTCTGGTGTTCGGAGACAAAATTAAGGCTAATGTCCTACCCCAAGAGTCTATGTTAGCAGACTCAAAAATGTAATTCTGATCTCCCAGCCTCTGGTAGCAAGCCATTGCTTTTTATTGTGTGTATTTTAAAATTCATTCAAGTGTGGAATAAATTATGTTCCAGGAGCTATGAGAAAACCCCCCATGTAACTCAATTTGGAGGGTGTTTCACATGCTGCGGGACATAATGAAAGAACAACAAAGCAGCCATTAGGTCACTAATCAGTTTGTCTCAATCGCACTCCAAGGACAGTGGAGTGCAGACACACAGCACCTGAGCTCCGCATCCTCACACCCTCGCAGCACCATGGCACCTGTCCCTTGCGTGCCACTATGGCTGTCACGCATTTATTCCCAATGCCCAAAGCACTGGGTCCCCTGCACCTCTGAACAGCCCTCTACACTATCATTACCCAAGTCTTAGACTATTCTTAACTTACTGACCTCTAAAAATTAGAGGCCCAGTCCTCAGACTTCTCTTCTCTTTCTACTAATAACTAGGCTCAAACACATCTTTATTAATCAAAATAGAAACCATTACAATCAGCACATTTTTGCCAACGAGAAATAACTTTGTTTATTCCTGTAGCATAAAAATCCTTGCTTCGGGATTTGACAAACTCTTAGAAAGCATTTTCTGCATCCTGCTGGTTGTGGAAGTGTTTTACCTGCAAAAAGTTGTTGAGATGCTTGAAGAAGTGGTAGTCTGTCGGTTGGCAGGGGGTCAGGTGAATGTGGTGGATGCGGTAAAACTCCGTAGCTCAATTTGTTCAACTTTTGAAGTGTTGGTTGTGCGATGTGTGGTCAAGTGGTGTCATGGAGAAGAATTGGGCCCTTTCTGTTGACCAATGCCATTGCAGTTTTCAGTGCGTCTCATCCATTTGCTGAGCATATTTCTCAGATGTGATAATTTCCCCAGGATTCAGAAAGCTGTAGTAGATCAGACTGGCAGCAGATCACCAAACAGTGATCATGACCTTTTTGGTGCAAGTGTGACTTTGGAAAGCGCTTTGGAGCTTATTCTCAGTCCAACCACTGAGCTGGTGGTCACTGGTTATCATATAAAATCCAATGCAGAAATGGTTCATTCTTTTGCATACAATAAGAGAAGATACACTTCAAAATGATGATTTTTTTTTTTTTTGGTCTGCTCATGAGGTACCCACTTATCAAGCTTTTTCAACCTTTGCAATTTGCTTCAAATGCCTAATGACCATAGGATGATTGATGTTGAGTTCTTTGGCAACTTCTCATGTAGTTGTAAGAGCATCAGCTTCAATGATTGCTCTCAACTGGTTGTTGTCAACTTCTGATGGGCAGCCACTGTGCTGTTATGCAAAACTTCGTGAACCACCACTGCACTGCACAGTTCATTAGCAGTTCCTGGGCCAGATGTGTTGTTGACGTTGCGAGTTGTCTCCGCTGCTTTAAGACCCATTTTGAACTCGAATAAGAAATCGCTTGAATTTGCTTTTTGTCTAACATCATTTCCATAGTCTAAAATAAATATAAAACAAACAGCAAGTAATAAGTCATTAGCAAAAAAAAAAAAATAAAGCGAGAAATGTGCATTAAAATGATGTATAACATAACCACATTTATTTAAGAATGTACTCCAATATCAAATGACAAATTTCAGCAATGGTAAAATCACAATTACTTTTGTACCAGTCTAATATATTTGCCCTCCAGGTAGTCTCATGCTGTCCGATGGCTTTGAAACCTTTAGCTGCAATGACAATTCCCATATCTTTGCCACTTACCTGAACTCCTTCTCAAGAGTAGACTCAATATCTACTCTTCCATCTCTACTTGGAAGCCAAAGCACACCACAAATGTAATCATTCACACTTAATCCCTGGACTTAGCTCTCCCCACACCTCCTTCCAGTGTGCCAATCCCCCACACCCCAATAGCCATTCTTGTTTCCGTAAATGGTAACTTGACATTGAACTCTTATAACCAGCTGCAGAGACAAAAATCTGGCACCATCTTTTCCAGGCAGTTTAAGCCAGATCAATGGGGCAGGGGAGCGGGAGAGGGGGCACGGAAGAGACCAGATTCCTGGTCCTTTTACCAAGATTTTACCAAGGCAGACTTGCTACAATAAGTGCCAGCTTTGGAGATCATTTGATCGGCAGCTATAGATTCTCCGTGGGCTTCCTCCTGCGTACAATCTGCTTAAATGTCCCACTGCCTGTAGGATCCAGCTGACCACATAGAATAGCAGGACCTTCTGTTGAGTAAGGGCTCAAAATTCAGACCCTGCTGTGGGTGGATCATCATCACCCGATTCTCCAACATTTCCTATGGAATTGGGGCCTTAGTTTCCAGTAGATAAAGCTAGATGGTTTTTTTGCCCCAACATATCCATGCATTTATATGGGAGAGAAAATCCTTCTGTGAGGAAAAGGATTTGAATTCTGCTCCTTGCTTGAATTCAGGATTTTAAAAAGAGAAAGAAAAATCACCTGTATGAGAAATCAGTGGTCCCAACCAAAACTTAACTGCAGGTGCTGCAGTTTCATGGGGTTGGATCACTGAAGGTTCCCATGAGACTCCATGTGATGTGATGAAGGTAAAAGACACTGTGGAAGGAAGGAAGCAAAGGCAAGCGCAGGAAGGTCTGAGGCTTCCAGAGACAGACTCCAAGGATCCTTTTTCAGCTGTAAGACATTCTTCTTCTCTGAAATAGTAATCATCAAGATATGTATGAGATTTCCTATTGGTCTAAGGAGAACTGAGGCACAAGTACTCAGTGGGGTGCTGGCTCCAGGCACATGGTCATGCCTTTGGCAGTAGAACATGCGGCTAAAATGATAAAATCTTAGAATCAGGAGCTGTAACATATGCCAACTGGGGACTTTTTACAATGAACCATGAACTCTAGTGAGGGAGAAAGGATGTTTTCCCCATTACATTGAAGAATAAGCTGTCTTCCCACCTTCCCCTACACCCTAAATCTTAAATCTGTCCACTTCTGTCTGCACCTGCTGTCCACACCCTGCTCTAGGCTCTCATGTCTCAGCTGGATTGTTACAGTTCCTCCTGGAGTCCCCACTCCATGTCAGTTACCTGTGGTACAGGTGGTGAATTGTACCACACTCCTTCCAGCTCTTTCCAGGTCTGTCTTCCTCTCTACTACAAAGGCTGAGCAGCAAAAATTAAGTTTTTCACATTGCTTTGCACCTGTTACATATGCAAATTAGGTTCCGCCAATTAGATGCATTCATGCAGGGTCCTCTTTCTTCCATTTTGGCTGTTTCTGTTGGCAGAAATGGGAGACCTTTCTACAGCACTAGTCCAGGGGCCAGTCACCAGCTTTGTGGACATTTGGAGGCAGGGCTGTAGTGACGGCAGTGGATCCTAACAGTGGATCACAGCTCAGGTATATTTTTCTTCCTGGATGGAATACAGAACATGACAAAATAATTTAACTAGATTACAAAAGTTTGGAAAAAACCTCACTGAAGGGAGTGGGGTAAAGGTGCTGACCTGAGTAACTGGACATGAGTGGAGTTTCTAAGATTAAAGTCAAAGGGACTATGCATAAGCACAGTATTTTATTTGGTGGAGTTGTTTCTCACAGGGTGACGTGGGTTAACAATTCTGAAACCATTATACATGGGTATTGGAATTGAATAATTAAGTCAGTGGATGGTGGATGGGGGGAGCCAGGCTTCTCACAGTCACAGGTAGTTGTTCCCATTCCTGATAAGGTGAGGGGGAAAGTTAGAGTCAACCATGTGGTACTGCGTGAAAGCTGGAGATATAATTGTGAACTCTTGTTTAACCTAGTACAGATACAGATGGATGTGTGCATATGTGTATGGATTAGTATGCACACACATGGTTCCTAGCTCTGTCTCCTGAGAAGGTATAGAAGCAGTGACAGCTCTGTAGCAATAAGCATGCCTAGTACCCACATTTTGGATTCTCATATCATTGTTCAGGAAAAGGAATCAGGGATCCCTAAAGAAATAGATGACTCCAGGGCTGGGGCATGGAATATACAAGATGGTCCTGCAGAATCTTGTATTGAAAAAGCCAGGAAGTGCCCCCAAAACATGGAATGATGGAGGCATGGCAAAGGGACACGGGAGCCAATGGAAAGAGCTCCCATTCAGCTGCTTCCACTGGCAGGAATGGGAGCTCTCTATAGCTGTTGTCCAGGGGCCAGTCACCAGCTTTGTGGGCATTCAGAGGCATGTCAAAGGGACTTCACCATTCTGGAATGGTTTGCACCCAGACGCTGAAAGAGCTCCCAGTGGTCAGTGCTGGAACAAAATAAATACTGTACTACAGGATTATATCTTGTTGCTATTTTTATACAGGATTATATTTTGTTGCTACAGGATTATATTTTGTTGCTACTTTTAGCAACAAAATAAATACTGTACTACAGGATTATAACCCAAAGTATATAGATGCTCCGAGTCCACACTGATGTAAAGGATTGGACACAGGAATAGATGGGGGAGAGTGGGCAGGTCTCCAGGACAGCAGAGCTCCCGAGTGTTGGCTTGGACACCTCCTCCTCAAGGCAGTGGAGCGCTCTGAACCCCTCAGGCAACCCTGCCCCTGACACCCCGTGGGGCAATCCTGCAGGCCTGGAGCTCAAGTGCCCAACACTGTTCCTCGTGTGCGTGTGTTTCACGTGGTGACTGTGAGAATGACAAAATGACTACCGTCTGGCACAGTGGGACACAATCAGGTTAACTCTCCCCCTTGGAATGGAAATGAGAATCACAGCTCCGTAGTGTATTTCCTAAAGCTCTGCTCAGTCATGGAAAGACTGCCCTGCTCAGCAGGGCGAGTGAGCTTAGAGCCTTCGTTCCAAACCACGTGTGTCCAGAGCAACTAACAAGAAGGAATTTTCCACAACTCCAGACTTAGCCTGGCACCTCTCTATTCTGCCCTTAGGGACAGAACCCCCAACCTAAAACAGACACAGTCGGGGCGGAGTGCGCACACGGGTGCGTTTGCATTGCCGTGGGGGCGGACAGCAGCTGCATCTTGTCTGCAGGGCTGGACACTCGGACACCCAGGCCACTCTGAGGAAGTGCTCAGTGGGAGGCCAGAGAGGCCTGTCTTACGCAGACAGCGCAGGGGAGGAGACTGACCCTGAGTCAGTGACTAGCAGCGGCTTCCGGAGATCACTAAGAGGCTTTGAATGCTATTTATTATTTTCTTAAATGACTTTTCTCTTTTTATCTAATTATTTAAAGTTATCTTAAAGGACAGATTCTCTCATTACTTCTCAGTTTTAAAAGTTTCTCATTAATCCTACTACATAGTCCTTCAGAGGAATTTTAGGGCCAATTTTTTTTAGTCAATAAATCCCAATAGGAGGAAATTGCATTAAGTCTCTGTGCTAATTCAGAAAGGGTGTATATCTTTATGGAAGTTGCTCATCCAGAAACATAATACTGGAATGCAGGCAGCATTATGAACACAAGATCTCTGGGGAAGATAAGACTGAAAAAATCTTCTAATCTGCTGTTTCTTAGAAGAAGGTGTCAGCTCCATCTTACTTGCTTTTGTGCTTTGTAGCGATTAGAAGGCGGACAATGAAACCGGGTAGGAAGGCGACTGCCAGGCTCTGCTCTTGGGTCTACACTTGGGTCCGCATCCCAAAACTCCAGGGGCCCCGCCTGCGCTGCCACTCCCTGGTCAGGGCTGCCCTGGGGCCAGCGCTCATCGCCGAGCAGGTGGACAGTACATCCAGCAGGTGGGTCTGGAGTCCAGCCCTGGGGAAGAAATGCAGAAGTGGGCTGACCTTGTCCTTGAAGGGCATTTGATGTGCTTTCTACAGATTGAGAAGGTGGAACCGCATTGCTGGTTTTATAGGAAGGGCCAAGTGCCCCCACTCACTGCCAGATGCAAAGGTGGAGAATGGAGGGAGCACGCTCGTCACTGGGGACGTGCCGGGAGAGGCCCACCTGCCTGCTCTGTCTACTGGGGGTGCTGTGACAGTGCGGGGCCTCGATGGGACTTGACTGCACCCAGACACCTCCACAGAAGCCAACAAATGCTGATTATCTTTCCAGAGCACCCATCTGCTTCCAAGCCCCGGGGATCCTCTGCCTTCCGCCCCTCTGCTCTTTCCCTCCAAGCTCCCCCACCTGCCAGCACCTTCTCTTCCATGGCTCTGGGGACACCCTACTCCCTGTCTCTGCAGCTCAGGGCCCAGAATAGCTCCTGCTCCAGATGGCTGGTGCATGTGGCCCAGCGTTCCTCCAGCCTCTTCGCCAATCCTTCCATCTTCCAAGCACAAGTGAGACAGAATTCCTGCATGAAGCCAGCAAGCGGGAACCAGTCCAGCCTCTGCTGGCTCCCCTACCCATCCAGCCCCTGCCCTGCACCTGCCCCGAGACCCCCACCCTCATCCAAGCAACATCTCTGCACCTCTCACCTATCCCCAGCCCTGGCAGCCAGAGGGAGACCCCAAAGCTTAGGTTGACCATGTGCTCAGTGTTCACTTCCCATTTGCTTCTTTGTGGTCCCTGCTTTGTCTTTTTTTGTCTGGGGTTCAGTGAAAGGAGGTGAGGGTGCCCATCTCCTGTTAAAACGATAAAAAATAAGACAAGGGGAATAGGGCAGGTGAATCTCAGACACAGATGCACGGACATGGTGCTGGACAGGCATTTCCTCCTGCAACTCTTACACAAAGTCCTTGACATACACATGGTTATTCCTGTCGCTTTTCACAGCTGACACAATGGGAGCTCAGAGAGTCAGGACACTTGCCTGGTCCTGGACCGCGGTGCCTCCCATGCCAGTATTTGCATCTTTCTACTCCGCATGCCATGCTATTTCCTGAACAAAAGAAACCATAAAGGGAAGAGGCAGAAATAAATTGAAAATATGATGAAAAGCCAAAGCCACTTCACTCTCAGGTAAGACGTTTTAACAGAATCACCATGCTTTGTCTGGTACAAGTCTGCAGGGACAGGGACGCTGCATCCCACCAGCCATGGATCCATATAAAGCAAACCCCATAAAAAGATCCGTGTATTTTTCCAATGTCAATTGCACACACACATGAATTTTCATGAGATTTAAGCATCAAAGACTGAGCTTCGACTCGGCAGAATTCCATTAAGCATCACAAAAATTTTAAGTCTTACTAAATGCAAAGAAATTTCTATAATTTTGCCTTTGATTTAGTATCCATGGTTTGGGTTTGTAATTGACATCGTGTCTTATTTATTCTCATCTCCTTTGGAATAATTTTCATTTGGCGAAATTGTCAAGAGAGTCAGAAAATGGAGAAAGTACCAGTTAGACTCTCAGGAACGGGGACAGGCCTCGCGGCGAAACAGCACTGGCCCTGGAGGGGCAGCCCAGGAGGGTCAGGTGGGAGCTGGGGACTGCCTGGGTCACCTGTGGGGCAGTCCAGGCTGGAGGGGCACACCCAGCCTGGGACTCCAAGACAGTGTCTTCTTCTAGCACGCTTGGTACCTCCTGCACTGTCCCTAACGGGGGACTGAGTAAATACACAGGGTCTGTGCTTTTATTTGTAAAGATCTTTGGTAAGTTTGCAGGCTACTGTAAGAGGCAGATCGTGGCTATAAGACTAAGGATAGCCATAAGGCCTGTGCAAACATCTCGTAGGGCTGACACTAGTGTTGTGTCGTTTAACAGTGTGATGCAGCTTAGCTTGAGGATTTCCAACCCTGGCCCTGGGATTTCTGGGAGAAAAGGCCACCTCAGCACAGGTGCAGCTCTCATAAACCTTAGACAAACCTTACCCTTATGAAAATAGCTGAAACTCCCTTTATGAACGAAACACCTAGTCACTGACCCAGACTGAATACAGGTATAAGAATGGAGGAAGAAGCCAGGTGTGGTGGCCTGCTCCTGTAGTCCCAGCCACAGGGAAGGCTGAGGTGGGAGGATCACCTCCTGAGCCCAGGAGTTGAAGGCTACAGCGAGCTCTAATCATGCCTGCAAATGGTCCCTGCACTCTAGCCTGAGCAATATATCGAGGTCCTAACCCTTAAAAAAAGGAGGGGAGGGGGAGAGGAAATTCCCCAAACTCTGAGAAGTCCCTGGATGGAGATCTTCCTGGTCAGATGTCATCTGACCCCTGATGGCAAGTGTCCCAGGCCCTGGGCCTGCTCCTGCTACCCCTGTTGTAAAAGTGCTGCCAGAAGAAACTGTGTGGGCATCAGACAATGTCCAAGGCTCATCTTTCTTGTGACTCAGACTGAAGGGGAGAAGTCACCCCCGGGAAGCTGGCTAACCAGGACCACCAGAGAGTCCTGAACAAGACAAGTTCCTTGCAACTCAGGCTACCTGGCACATCTGGACGGGCCTCACAGGCCCCTTCTGGGCAGACAAAAGCACTCAGAGCATGACTAGTGCCATTTGGCTGGATTTTGAAAAACATAAGTAATAGAAGAAGTTGAATATTGATGTTTCAGACAGTTACGATGGCAGAAGTGCAGCGATGGGAGGAACATGAGATGTTGTCTGGTTAAATCCCCTCGTCTTACTCCTTATTAGAATTGCTTTCCAGGATTTTTTTTGCATGTTGTATGAGTTTCCTGGGGCTGCCTTAACAATGTATCACAAGCCTGGGAGCTTAAAACAGCAGACACTTATTTCCTGTTCTAGAAGCTGGAGGGCCCAAAGTTAAGGCATGGGTGGGGACGCTCCTTCCTGGCCTCTTCCGACTTCTGGCATTTGCCACTCTCCTTGGTGTTCCTTGGCTCCAGTCTCTGCCTCCACCATCAGATGGCCTTCTGCCCTACGTGTATCCCTGTCCCCATGTGTCCCAAATCTCTCTCCTTAGAAGGACATCAGTCATCAGATGAGGGCCCATCCTGTTCCATCATGACCGCATCTTAGCTTGACTGCATCTGCAAAGACCCAATTTCCAAATAAGGTCACAGCCACAGGTATAGGGGTTGGGCTTAACGTATCTTTTGGAGGGGACAAAATTCATCCAACAACATATATTTTTATATAATTTTGAACATATTTTTGAAACAATTTGAAAGTCTGCACTTTCCACCTAACATTTCATACATTTTATTTATTGAGTCTCACTGCAAATAACTATTTTTAAATGCTCAGTCATATTCTTCAGTACCTGTGTTTGCAAGTGGTGTGTGTATGCCTGGTCACGTGTGCACGTGTGTGGAGCATGCATGTCGGCGAGTAAGTGTGTGTGTGTGTGTGTGTGTGTGTGTGAGTGTAAATGTCTCCAAGTGCAACACAATCCAGTTAAAAGTGCCTTTGTGCCTTTCCCTGGTGGAATGCTTTCCCGATACCAAAATATCAGTGCTCTCATCTTCACAATGGCCCTGGGAGGAATGGTTACATCACTTTCCAAAGGAGGAAAATGAGATTCAGAAAACAAATGTCTGCTTGAGATTATTAAACTAGGGAGTGACAACACCAGGATACAAATCCAGCTGTTTTGTAGCCCAAACTATTGTCTTTTCTTATATCCCAGTGGGCTCTTCGAATTTCTCGGCGTGAACATCATCACACAGGAGAGCCCGAGCAGACCCACCCTGGTTCTGGTACCTGCGTCCCAACCACAAAAATGGAAGACTCTGGAATCCATTGTTTTTGTGTCACATCTCCTTGATTTTGTCCATGCTGTTGACTCTACTGGAATTCTACCCTTTTCCTGCGTGCTCACTGACTAGATGTGGGTCTGCCAACATTCAGGGCAAGCCTCACCACCTCCAGGAAGACTTCCTGACTCTGCGGGCCACGTGTCCTGTCCTGGTGCCCACGCCTTTCTCCAGCCGGTGTGGGCTCATCTCATCGAACCATGCCCGCCGGGCCTTGCCTCCGTGGTTGTGTCTCTTGTCCCTGTTTTTGTGGCTGGCATTCTCGGTGCACGGGACTTTGCTGGGTGGGAACAAACGAGATGGGACACCGTGTTCTTCTTGTAGCCCCCGACTTCTCACCATAGCAAGGGGGTTTCTGGAGCCAGAACTGTGGACGAGCACGGCCTTCGACAGACCAAGGTCGCTGCTCTCAGAACGGTGAGACCTGGCTTCACGTCCCAGCTTGCCGTTGCTCATCACTGTGTGGTGTCAGACCCTTCAAACCCCACGTCCCCTCTGAGGACGCAGGGGAGTGGCTGAAGCAGAGGTGGCAGCGATGAGAAACGTAGGCATGAATCCAGAGCTGCGGCCCTGAGAAAGTAGGGTGCTCTCCCCACTCGCCTCAAAATGACTTTGAACTATCAAATAGGAAATTTCCTTCCCAACATTTTTTGAAGCCACTGTTCTCCTGTGCCCTGACCCGGGCTTTCCTGCCTTTCCAGGGACAGGCAGTGCATGCCTGCCGCAGGCCTTGCGAGCTGACCGGACAGTCCTTCCCGCCGCGCCCAACACGGAGTGAGACTCCGCTCCACTCAGGACCCAGGCACACACTCTAGCTGACCGGATTTGGCACAAGAGATTCAAGCAGTCCCCCTCCAGGGCCAGGGTTATACCAAAATATGTTTCTCTTTCCTTGAGACATGCTTGCCTCCAGCCCAGGGATGCAAACCCGGGACTCCTGCTTTCAAGTTTTCTCCTTGGCACAGAGACCCTTCCTTTCCCCTCTCTCTGCGTATCAGTGCTAGACCAAAACCCGCCTGTGGCCTGGTCTTCCTCAGGAACCCCGCCCCAGAGCGGGCGTTTCCCTCCTCCCTGAGCCCCGCAGTCTGTCCTTCCTGCCGCTGGGATGCCCGGCTCCCCTTCCGCTCTGTGGCCACAGCCTTGCATCTTGTTGTTCACCTCCTCCTGCCGTGTTGACTGGCTCCTCAGTCTCCGGCATCTCACCTCCCTGGCATCTAGAGGCTTTCTCCCGCAGACGTTCTCCCCAGCACCAGCAGTCCTGAAGTCGCGGGCAGCGTGTGCAGGGCGCGCACGGAGGCTCGGACACCACTCGAGTGGCGGCTGTGTGCCCTGTGCCGCCGCCTTCCTAGATTCCGGGAAAAGACGGACAGCTCTGGCTTGCTTGCAGAATACCAGAAACTTACTGACCTCCTGAGGGATACCAGCATCCGTGCATTTGGACGTGGTCAGCTAGTGGAGTTCCCACTGGGAACTTGAGAAACCAACTCTACCCATTTGAACAGAAAGGGGATTTAACGCAGGGTGTTAACACGCGTCCCGAGTCGAGCTCGGGGTGGTTAGCACGAGGCTCGGAGCCTGTGGGGCCAGGATGACTGCCCCAGCCCAGTGCTGAGCTGCCCCAGAGCCGGCACTGTGCTCAGGCCCCGCAGTGGGCACTGCCAGGGCCAGTCTCAGGATGTTGTCCCAGGACTTCTGTCACCAGTGACCCCATGGACCAGGTATGGCAGCCGCCACCCTGGCCAGAATGGACACAAGTCACCTGCTGCTCCCAGAGGGCAGCGCAGGGACCTGTGCCTGCCGTCCAGCTGCAGACGGCTGTGCTGGGAGGAAGCTGCAGCAGAAGGGAAGGACCCCAGCCCTGTGAGGGGCGGCGGCATGCTCTTCAGAGCCCCTCCTAAAGTGCGGGTAGCAGCCCAGCCCGAGAGACGCGGCTGGGGCTGTGTGGAGGGTACAGTGGAACCCTTTCCTGCAGATTCCCTGGCATTGCCTATGGGTCCTTGTCTTGATTCCTTCTTCTTGGGGGTTCTTGGTCTCTTAGGAAAATTGGCTCTCACCCACTGGGACCAGGAAGGTTCCGGGTACTGCCCATAGCTCTGCAGCAGGATCTCACTTACATCTTTTAAGATTTAATGGGGAAGGGTGAAGGCACCTCAACTCACTGCCCGTTGCTGTAGACTCAGCATCACCAGAGGGAAGGCCCGGTGTGGCCAGGATGGTGGGGTCCCAGGGCTGTCCTGGGAGCCGATCTGTCACCCCACCAGGTGAAGGGGGATCTGAAGCCCTGGCCCCTGGAGGTCAAGTACAGCTTGCCCCATTCTAAGTGTCCCTCCTCTCTATGTCCTGGCAGAACACAGGAATAGATGAAAAACACTCCCAAGCCCTGGGTAGCCTAGGTAGTGGCTGTTAGTGTTGTTTGGAGTGGAAGGGCAGGTGCTCAGGCTGGTTGCTGGAACAGGGGTGGGGTCAGCTGGGACCATGGATTCAGGGGTGGAGGGCAGGGGTGTGGGGCTCACCACAGGCTGGGGGAGGCCCTTCGCCCTGTTAGGGTTCCACGTGTGCTTGTCGTTCAGGCCTCACCGGCACGGTGGCCGGCACTGCAGACAGGACCTGAGGTTCGGAGGGGTGAGTGTCCTGCCTGGGGTTGCACAGGACGAGGAGGAGAAGGGACTGGGGTCTAGGTCACCTTCATAAACTGGGCACTAGCCGCCAGCTCTGAAAGCCATAGTGACCAGCACTGCCTAGGAGACCGGAGACGCTCACAGCCTCGGCTGGGAGCAAGAAAAGCCCTTCCTTCAGGCCCTTGTCCCAAGGCCACTCTGGGCAGACGTGCACAGAGACAGTGTTTGCAGGAGGCGGCTGCGGGCTCGACCTCTTCAAAAGGGCACAGCCATGTGTCTCATTAATGTCACTGTTTATTTCTATAGCAACAGAAACAGCTCCAAAAAATTGAAACTAATAAGCCCACACGATTGGTGATGCCATGGCTCTGGGAAATTTTTAAAATTTCTCATTGTTTATTATTATTCCTGCTGGCCTTTCATTACCCTAGGTTGGTGACACCAACTAAGCCAGTCATGAGAATTCCAAATAACCTAATTAAGTCCTCTTTTTGTGGGACCCAGTCAGGGTCAAGGAAAAAGGTCCCAACTAGGTAATAAATGAGCCCATTTTGGGGTCTCCCTGTGAAACGTGGAGGGCAGGGAACATTGATGGCTGGTGAACAGCAGACATTCTCTCATTTTACAAAAGGTTGCATAACGTGCATATGCCCTATGACCCCTTCCAGGCCTGCCCCAGTCCCATTTCTGTCTCCCCCCACAGAGCTGGCTAGCTTCTTGAATTTTGTCTTCATCTTTTCCTTTCTTTGCTTTCTAGTTTTACCACCTGTATTCGGATCCCTGAGCAGCAAGCTGTACTATCAGTTCTGACCTACCTGGGTGGACTCACACTGTATTGATCATCATGCGACAGGTTCTGTCGCAGACCGTGTACCCCTTCGACCCTCCACGTGATGCTGCAGTGGCTATGCATTTGGTCTCCCTGCAGGCCCATCATCCACTGGTGAAGACGGGGCTGATGTCCCAGAATGAGGTGGACCTGGAACCAGCGGGGCGCCTCCCAGCCCTGCTGGTGGTGGGCTGAGAGGTGAGTTTGCTCTTGGGCTATGGAACTTCTGCATATCATGATGAGCTGAAACTCAGTACATAGAGAATACCAGTCGAAACAAATGTGTTAAATCCAAAAGAACACTTTCAATTATCTAATAAATTATAGGAAAATACATTTTTTTATTTGATGAGAAAAAGAAAAAAAATACAATAAACCTTTAAGGCATTTAAATTTAATGAATTCCAAGACTTGTCCAACTTGAGCTTGAAAGTTAATAAAAACTAATGAAACAAGCTAATTAAATATGACATTTCAGTAATGATATATTTTTTTATAAGTTCAAAGTAACTAAGAAGAGTTTATTGGAACTCCTGAATTTTAAGAGGAGAGCGTTGGTCTTGTGAAGCTTTTAAATCAAGTACAGTCACGTATCAAATTATAATGTTTTGATCAATGATGGAATGTGTATATGACTGTGGTCCCATAAGATTGAGATACCATATTTTTATTGTACCTTTTCTGTTTTCTTTCTTTTTTTCTAATTTCAAATATTATGAGAATACAAATGCTTTGGTCACATAAATTTCCTTTGTGTCACCCAAGCCAAAGCTACAAGCGTGTCCATCCCCCAGACAGTGCCCACTGCACCTGTTGGGTGTGAATTTACCCATTCCCTCCCACTCCCACCTGCCTGATCCCCAATGAATGTGACTTCCATATGTGAACATGAGTGTTGATTGATTAGTACCAATTTAATGGTGAGTACATGTGGTGCTTGTTTTTCCAAATCCTATGATACTTCACTTAGAAGAATGGGCTCCAGTTCCATATAGGTTAATATAAGAGGTATTAGTTCACCATTTTTTATGACTGAGTAGTACTCCATGGTATACATATACCACATTTTATTAATCCACTCATGTATCACTGGGCACTTGGTTTGTTTCCACATCTTTTCAATTGTGAATTGTGCTGTTATAAATATTCAAGTGCAGATGTCTTTTTTATAGAATATCTCTTTTTCCTTTGGGCAAATACCCAGTAGTGGTATTGCTGGATCAAATGGTAGTTCTATTTGTAGCTCTTTGAGGTATCTCCACATTACTTTCTGTAGAGGTTGTACTAGTTTGCAGGCCCACCAGCAGTGTATGAGTGTTCTTATCTCTCTGCATCCTTGCCAACAATTGTTGTTTGGGGACTTTTTGATAAAGGCCATTCTCAGTGGAGTTAAGTGATAACTAGCATCTATAAAGAACTCAGGCAAATCAGCAAGAAAAAAATAAAACAGCCCCTTAAAAAGTGGGCAAAAGGACATGAACAGAAAGTTTTCAAAAGAAGATAGACTAATGGCCAACAAACATGAAAAAATCCTCAGTATCTCTAATCATCAGAGAAATGCAAATCAAAACCATAATAATTACATTGAAAACTTAGCTGATGAAAGATATAGTTATATATAAAAATCACAGCTAGTTTTATAAGGACCAATTTTTTTTGGATTTTATTTTTTATGTAATTTTAAAAAGTTGACAAATGACAAATTGTGTACATTTATAGTGTACAATGTGAGGTTTTGATAAAAGTATACATTATGGAATGATTAAATCAAGCTGTTAACATATCCATCACCTCACATATTTATCATTTTCATGGATATTTCAAATCTACTCTCTTAGTAGTTTTGAAGCACACAATACATTATTATTAACTACAGTCACCATGCTGTGTGGTAGATCTCAACTTACTCCTCTGCCTTCACTGAAACTTTGCACCCTTTGACTAACATCTCCCCAATCCGCTCCACTGACCAGCCTCTGGCAATCACCATTTTACTCTTTGCGTCTGTTGAGTTTGATGTTTTTCAGATTGCACGTGAAAGTGAGATCGTGCAGCATTTGTCTTTCTGTGCCTGGCTTATTTCACTAAGTATAATTTTTAAATGCAGGTATAGTGCAACAGAAACAGAGAAATGATTCAGAACCATAAAAAATTTTATTGATGGTAAGAGAAGAGAAATTTTCTGCGATTTGCTGCTACAAGTCACCTAATGGCCATCAAATTAACGGGGAAATTGGTGAGAGAGCTGGAAAAATTCGTATGTCAAATCACGGACTCATTTTGCCTGTAACAGCTGCATCAGACAAAATAGCGAACAAATAATTTCTTTAGAAAATTAGAAACCGCAATGAGATAGCACCTCACACTCATTAGGATGGCTACTATTAAAAACAAACAGAAAATAGCAAATGTTGGCAAGGATGTGGAGAAATGGGAACCCTGGTGCACTTTTGAAGGTGCAGCTGTTGTGGAAAACAGTATGGCAGCTCCTCAAAGCGTTGAAAATAGAGTCACCATGTGAGCCAGCACTTCCACTTCTGATACATGCCCCAGAGAACTAAAAGCAGGGTCTTGAAGAGCCACAATATGGAAAAATCTTAAGGAAGTTATGCTAAATGCAATAAGCCAGGCACAGAAAGACAAATATGGTATGCTTCCACTCATAGAAGGTAATTAGCATAGTCAAGCTCATAGAAACAGAAAGTAGAGTGGTGGCTGTCAGGGTCTGGGTAGGGGAATAGGAAATTAGTGTTTAATGGGCACAGTTTCACGTTTTGCAAGATGTAAAGAAATCTGGAGACGGATATTGGTGATTATTACACAACAGTATGAATGTACTTCATGCCACTGAACTTAACCACTTAAAAGTGGTTAAGAGGGCAACTTTTGTTGTGTGTATTTCACCACAATTTTTTTTAAATTAACAATTATTAGGGTTGATAAAAAATTTGCACTCTAATTTACATTGCTTGGTAAGCACTTATGTAATAGAATATTGTTCTATCTAAAGAATAAAAGGTAATGTTTAGTTTGATTTATGCACTAATAAATTCTACCATGGAAGTTGTTAAATATTGTGTCTCTCGTCGATGTATATACCACATACCACATTTACCTACCACACACTTGCTAGGAGAGACCTGGCCCCTACAACCTTCTTAAAGATAATTTCCGGTGCAGCACATGTATAAGAGTTTCTTTGGGGCCTAGACCCAGGATAAGAACAATGGTGTTTTGGAATTTGTGCACTTTCAACTTTACAAGTTAACTAAGTCAGAACTTGAGGCTATAAATTTCCACTTCCTTGATATTTTAACTGCATCCCAGAAATTATGATAAGTGGCATTCTCATTAGCCCTCAGTTCTAAGTACTGTTTTGTTTCCATTATGATTTCTTTTTTTATCCATGAATTCTTTAGATGATGTATGAGGTTTTACCTCCAAATGCGTGGTATTTTTCTCATTTTCCTTTTGTTATTAATTTCGAACTGAATTGATTTATGGTCAGAGAATGGGGTTTACAATTTGAAATTCATTGAATTTAGCAAGTGCTTAACAAGAATGTGTACTGTCAAACTGTTGGACGCAATGTTCATTAGATCCAGATTGTTAATTTTGTTGTTCAAATCTTCTACATTCCTTCTGACTTTTTGGCCTGCCCAGTCTACCTATTAATGAAAAAATCCTCCATTATGACAATGCATTTGTCAAATGTTCCTAGTTTCTTGAATTTTTTGCTTTGTACAATATCGAGGCTATTTTATCAGACACTTAGATAAGCTTCGAGATGTTTTATCTTTCTTTATAAAACTGAACCTTTTGTCAAAAGCTAATTTGGTTGATATTCAACTAGCTGCATCAGTGTTCTTCTGATTAGTATTTGTCTGTTACACCTCTTTCTATTCTCAGGTTTTAACATCTGTGTGTCCTTAAGTTTTCATCATGTCTTTTTATAAGGTCAAAAATTGTTAGGATGAATTTAAAAAGACACAGTTTGACATTTCTGTCTTGTAACTGCAGTTTATCCAGTTACATTTATTTTGATTACTACTATATTTGCATATGATTTTATCATTTTATCAAGTATTTCTTTTTTTTTTTTTGTGGTCTGCTCTGTTTTCTATTCCTTTCCTTCTTGCTATCTTTTTCATTTTTTTTCTTGTTTTAAATTTGTGCTATTTCTTAGCAAGTTATTTTTATTTTTTTATTTCAGAATATTATATGGGTACAAACGTTTTGATTACATAATTTGCTTCTGTATGATTTAAGTCAAAGTTTTAAGTGTGTCCATCATCCAAACAGTGCGCATTGTACCTGTTAGGTGTGAATTTACCCATCCCCTCTACCCCCCTCCCACCTGCCCAGTTTTCATTGAGTTTTATTTCCATATGTGCACATAAGTGTTGATCGATTAGTTTTCATCTATGTGTTGTGTTTGTTTTTCCATTCTTGTGATACTTCACTTAAAAGAACGGTCTCTAGTTCCATTGAGGTTGTTACAAAAGATATTCATTCACCATTTTTTAATGGCTGAGTAGTACTCCATGGTATACATATACCACATTTTATTAATCCACTCATGTATTGACGGGCAGTTGGGTTGTTTCCACATCTTTGCAATTGTGAATTATGCTGCTATAAACATTTGAGTGCAAGTATTTTTTTTTTTTATAAAATGTCCTTTTTTCCTTTGGGAAATACCTAGTCATGGGATTGCTGGATCAAATAGTAGGTCTACTTTTAGTTCTTTGAGGTATCTCCATACTATTTTCTGTAGAGGTTGTACTAGTTTTCAGTCCTACCAATAGTGTATAAGTGTTTCTATCTCTCTGCATCCACACCAGCATCTGTTGTTTTGGGACTTTTTGATAAGAGCCATTTTTGCGGGAGTTAGGTGATATCTCATTGTGGTTTTGATTTGTATTTCCCTGATAATTAGAGATGTTGAGCATTTTTTCATATATTTATTGGCCATTAGTCTATCTTCATTTGAAAAGTTTCTGTTCGTGTCTTTTGTCCACTTTTTAATGGGGTTTTTTGATTTTTTTTCTTGCTGATTTGCTTGAGTTCTTTGTAGATTTGTTATCAGCTCTTTTGTCTTTTTCTGGCTCCATTTTTTCCCTACTTCTTATTTGGAAGTTGTATTCTTTTATTTAAGTGGTTATGCTAGGTTCATTAACATGTGCACTTCACTATATAGTGCAACATTAATTACCTTCACCCCAATAATTTAAGGACTTTAGAATGCTTTATCACATATCACCCCTGCCTAATTTATATGTATTATTGTTTCAATTTTTAATTTTATCCAATGTTTTAGTTGATTCAATCAGAAAGGTCATTTAGGGAACTTAATCCACCGTACCACCAGAATCAAAATTCAAACTTCTCTTACTCTGTACTTTCAGAGTCTTTGTTTGGTTCGCATGGAAAAAAATCACATGAAATTCTATAAATGTTTATTTCTCTTAGTAGCCACTTATAGGAAGATTCCTAAACAGAAGTATATATACTTCCTTCTGTGTACATGGTTGAAATTACTGAAAGGTGAGGAAATGATGCTTTATGATAACTTTCATTTTAAGTTGGTTGTGAATTTTAATTGTTGTTTTTTTTTTTGTATTCCCCTCCACAGGACTAGTCATCATTCAAAAAATTTTAATTGTTGATATTCTTATTTTTAAAATTTAAATTACTGAAAATATTGATACATGATTATTAACATAATCTGTTTAAATTTGTTTGGCTAACCTTACTGTATACAATGGTGTATTATTATATTAACTTCATTTTGGTTTATAATTTTCCAGTAAGTAGACTTAAGACTTAGGCATAGATCAACTATGAAGCACTTATTTTCCTACTGATAAAACATAGGTAATAAATAACCACCCCTCAAATTTTCATTAGTATGGTGACATGATTTTTATCAAGTTCTTTCTTGACATGCAAGTAGGAATAGATGGGGTAGGTGGGTCATAGGGTTGTTTGTCCCACCTTGGTTAGAGACTCTGGTGTGGAAGAGAGATAGGAGATGTCAAATCAAATGCTCTGGGCTCCAATTCTGTGTCCACAGATGACAACAGTGTGACATTAGACAAGTCAACTATTCTGAACAAGGTCTAAGCTTACGCTCATCCATCATGAGTGTGTGTCTAAGTTCATTAACCCCAGGACCAAGACATGAGCTTGTACAAATCCCCAGCGCCTGCCCTGTGAGCATCAGCATTCCATCACCAACGGGGTGTGGGGAAAGCCAAGGGGACGAAGTGATGCTTACTGTCCCATGGGTGGCAACACTAGGCACAGACTCCTTTTTCATAAAATTCAACATAGAGCCTGGGCTGAGGGGAAGGAGTCAGGACAAGGCAGGTACTGTGATGCCATATAACACCAACTTTGGGCGGGACCTCAAGTCCAGCAGGTCCTAATACCTCCAGAAGCCCCTATGTGACCAGAATATTTAATGTTTCTGGTGTCAGACTGACAGAGACACCACTTGGGTAATCAAACCAATGGTCTTCAAACTGTTTTGCTCATGTACCCTCAAAGTAATACTGATAAAAATTCTTTTTAAGCTGACATATAAAAATATTCAGTGTAAGATTCAATACTACAAAGGATATAATTCCTACAGTAATGTAAATATTGACAGTTTTAAAGTAAAACTGTGGTATCACTCTTTTAAATGTGTCTGATGAACACTACATATGATGGCATTGAGATATTCACTGTTTATCCATTTGGAAATGTATGGAAAAGACTTTCACACCTGGGCAAAGGTGGAGTAACAGGGACCAGTTTACCTTTCTATCTAAAACAATCCCCAACACAGATTAAATGTATAAAACACTGGTTTTCAAGCCATTGGGCATCCACCAATGTAGGACAAAGATCTCTGAGAGGCAGGAAACGAGAGAGATAAGCCCGCAATTGCCCCCGTGTCTAGCCTGTGATAGTTTCCAGCCCATGGCTCAGGGAAGGGTACCGGGAGGAGCCTGTGACCTCCCTGTGTATTGGCATGATAATAGACAAATAGGTCAATGGGATAGGTAGAATATCCAGAAATAAACCCAGACATATGTTAAATTTTTTAAATACATATTTTATTAAACTTTAAATTTTGAGATTCATATACACTTGTAACAATACAGAGAGTTCCTTTGTGCCTTCCTCAGTTTACCCCCAAAATAACATCTTGCAAAAGTAAGTCCCATAAACACCATGGCCAGGATATTACCATTGATATGGTCAAGGAACAGAACTAATCAGCACAGGTACCCCTTATGCTCCGCTTTTATTTTCATACCCAACTTCCTCTTGCACTCTCTCCCTTGCCCTTAGCCCCTGGAAACTGCTAATCTGTTCTCCATTTTGATGGTTTTGCCATTTAAGAATGTTACATAAATGGAATTGTATAATATGCAACTTTTTGAGACTGGCTTTTCTCACTTGGCATAATTCTCTGGAGACTCATTCAAGTTGATGTGTGTCTCGATAGTTCCTTCCATATTATTGCTGACAAGCATGTCATGGTGTGGCTGGACAGTCCATTGTAACACTCACCCATTGAAGGACATCCGAGTTGTTTCCAGTTGTTGCCTATTATAAATAAAGTTACTGTGAACATTTATGGAGACATTTTTGTGTGAACATAAGCTTCCATTGCTTTGGGATAAATGCCCAGGAGTGCAATTGTTGGAGTGTGGTAGTATATAAAACATGATGGCTACATGTGTGCACTTGCAAAAAATTTCCAGACCCTTTTCCAAAGTGACTGTACTATTCTACATTCCTACCAACAATGTTTAAGAGATCTAGTTTCTCTATAGCCTCATCAGAATTCGGAACTATCAATGTTTATTTTAGTGTTTACAGTAGTTGTGTAAAGATATCTTATTGTGATTCTTTTTTTTTTTTTTGAGACAGGGTCTCACTCTATCACCTGGGCTAGAGTGCTTACTGCCACCTCAAACTCTTGGGCTCAAGTAATCCTCCTGCCTCAGCCCCCAAGTAGCTAAGACTACAGTTGCATGCCACCACACCCAGCTAATGTTTAAAAAACTTTTTTTTTTTTTTGTAGAGATGGGGTTTCGCTATGTTGCTCAGGCTGGTCTTGAACTCCTGGGCTCAAGAAATCTTCCTACCTCGGCCTCCCAAAGTGCTGGGATTACAGGTATGAGGCATTGTGCCTAGGCCTAATTGTGTTAAAATGTATGAAACCTAAACATTAAAATATTAGTGGAAATGCATTATTTAATGAGATACATAGGTCTGAGTTCATTTTATATTCACTCATCTATCAGCTTGTGTTTTAAATTTAAATTTTTTCTTCTTTATAGAAGTAAACACTTAGAAATTTCATTCACAAAATTAATTAGTTGGAACTGAGAAGTGTTTTTTTAAATGGTGCTACTTTATTTAATTCTTTCAACTTCTGTGTCAAAAAATCACAGTGTTTTTAATAATCTATAAGCTAATAATACCATTGTATTTTCTTTCAATTTTGTTACGAGCAAGCAATTGGAACCCCCCTGACCTGCCAAGGGATTTTTAAATCTAGGCATCAGGATGGGCAGAGTGAGAGTTTTCCCTATACCTCCACATGAAGGTGACACAAGGGAGTCAGCTCAGCGGGATGGGGGCAGGGCCGCCAGCCCCACGCTCCTGGACAGAGAGGGGTATGAGTTGAGGGCACTGGGGTCACCCCAGGGGGACATGATGCAGTGCTGCTCTCTGGGCCGGGGAGGGCCTGTTGTCCCTTAGGAAGCTCTGCTGTTCCCTCCAGGGTCGTCTCATACTGCCCTAGTGGCTCTGACCTCACACTTCCTGCAGCACACAGATGACCACGAACATGGAGCAGTCCAGCACACGCCACTCCTGTAGCCTCCCTGTCTGGGTCCTTTCTAACCTGCACCTGCAGAAGCAGAAGGAAGGCCAGGTACCAGACATCTCAGACACCACCCTGCCAGGGCCTGGGAGAAGCTCTAGGGACCACCCGAACCCCACCTGCTGCCCCTCCGCAGTGGTTTGCACTGTCCTCGTCAGCAAGTCTGGCGAGCCCTTTGTCTGCCCTGGCACTCAGCTTGGGCCAGTGACGGTGGCATCAGGTGTGCAGCACTGAGAAGTGACTACGAACGCCATGTCTGCTAGGCAGTCGCCATGCAGCCCTGAGAAAGTCAAGGAGGGCCCTGCCTCAGTTTCTTCATGTGTAGACTGTGACCCCTGGGACCCTGTCTTAGTCTGCTCGGGCTGCCATGACAAAATGTCATAGACTGCGTGGCTTAAACAGCAGCATTTCATTTTCTCACAGCTCTTGAGGCGAGACGTCCCACATCAAGGCCAGAGTGGCAGGTTCCTGGTGCTGGCGCAGGTCCCCGGGCTCTGCCAGAGGCCGGACAGGAGTCCCAGGAGAGGCTTTATTGGGCTTTATGCTCGAACATGAGGGGGGCAGCACAGAGGAAAAGCCCTCAGGCTGACTCCCCGAGGAGAGTTAGGGGGGTTTTAAAGAGGCTTAGGCAGGTAGCAGGTGCCCTGTAGGCATGGAGAGGTGGAGACTCTTTGTCACCCCCATTGTTCTATCACATGCTGCTTCCTGTCATCAACGTGTGACTCTAGCATTACAATAAGATCAAACTGAAGGAAAATTCAGAGTAAGGTCAGTGTGGGGGTCTATTCTGGCTTGAGGCGGATAGGTCTGGTTTGTTTGGAGCCGGGTTCCTTATCAGCTGGCGTCAGCATCTTGCTTTGCTGGTCTTGGAAAACAATCCTCCAAGAGACAGATGGTTTGGCCCCTTCCTCATATGGGTATGGCCTGAATTCTAGCAGCTAGGAGGTCATTTGTTTTTTGCTCTTTTACAGTTAATTAGGCCGGGTTACACTGCCCCATGTCACCTTCCTTGGTCAGAAGTGATGCCAAGTCCTGTCGCTGTGCTGTCTCGGTGAGGGCTGTCTTCTTGGCTTGCAGATGGCTGCCTTCTGCTGTGTCCTCATGTGGTGGGGGAGAGAGGGAGAGAAAGAGAAGGAGGGAGAAGGAGAAGGAGGGAGGGCATGCACCCCGTTGTCTCTTCTTCCTCTTATGAGGGCACCGGCCCTCTTGGATTAGGGCCCACCTTTCTCACCACATTTAATTTTAATTACCTCCTCGTAGGCCTTATTTCCAAATACAGTCATATTAGGGGTTAGGGCTTCAACATATGGAATTTGGGGGATACGATTCAGTCCATGACCAACCCCATCCAGCTTCAATTGTGAGATTCTAAAGTTATATTAATGTTGTTTAAACAGAAGTTTCTAAGGAACAACCCTACCCAGAATTGCAGTTAAACAAATTAGAAATTACCAGAGTAAAGCTCTTCCAGATTGTTATAGAAAATTATATTATTTTTAAAAAGTTCTATTTATTTTTATTTTTATAACTATTTCGAAATGACTTTTTTTAAAAAAAATCAAGCAATGGTCAGCATCCTATAAGCGTTGTTTCATTGCAACACAGTGTCTCATACATTCTGTGTCCTAGGCATCTTTGCCACCTCACCTCATCCCAGCTGGGCTCGAACTGATGTAGTTCGAGGGGAGGAATTGCACAAGATGTGATTGGGGCAGAGACACTGGTAGAGTGATGAGAGCAGGGTTTTTCAACACTGGCACTGTAAACTAAAAGTAAAATCCTAAGTCCCCAGCCACTGAATGGACCCTCTCCTGGCCAACGGGATCCCAGAGAAACCCGAAAAACTGAGTCCTCAGCCACGATGGGATGGGAGGTCAGACATGCCTCCTTGCACCCCCTCCCTTTTGTGGTTTAGACACAGCTGACCAGTATTAATGTTAAAATAGAGATCACAAAACTGACAGAGCAGATTCTTTGTGGCAATAAGATACTAAATTATAAACATATAAAAACATAAAGCCATGCCAGCAAGGGTTAAGTCATGCACCCATACACTTCAAGAAAGAATAAACTGTGTTCTAACTGCCACAAGGTTTGTCTTTTTCTCTAGCATCTAAACAAGCACTAGCCTTGAGATGATCAATATTAAAACAATTAGCAGCTTCACCACCAGATGCTAGCCCCCACCCCATTCTATAATCCATAACTACAGCTTTGATGGGACAAGAGACTGATTTCAGTAACTTTCTCCTGATAAGAGACCACTGACCATGGACTGGTTCTGGCTGGTTTTATGTAGGCTGCACACTTGAGTGCCTTTATGTCCTGAAAAGAACTTTTGATGCATAGGGGCTAACTGTAATACATTTAATTGTCAAGTCTCCACCCTAAATTGAACATGGGCCCTATGTAACATACATGTTTGTCCGATTGGCATGCATAGGAACACCTTTATGAATATTCATAGCTCCTCCTGTAACCTGGTGAATATGTATACTTGGCCAACCTATTCAGATTAAGTTCCTGTCTTATTCTTCCCTCCCTCTAAGTGCCATTCTCTGGTCTTTGCCAGAGGCTACACTTTCCTTGTAGAATGATCACCTTGCAGGTATAACCATTTATAAGAAAGAAAGCTCTCCTTTCCAAATTTATAGAATCTGTGATCTTTAAGTTGACAGCACTATTGACGTTTTGGATTGGATAATTCATTGCTGGGGAGAGGGTGCCCTGTGTATTGTAGAATGTTTAGCAGTATCCCTAGCTTCTACTCACCAGATGCCAGTAGCACCCTCTCCCCTGTTGTGGCAACCAGAAATGTCTCCAGACATTGCCAGATGACCTCTGGGGTAGAGGCAATATCACCCATGCTTGAAAACGTCTGGGTTGGAGGACAAATAGAAGAGTGAAGATGTGCTGAGTCAACTACAGCAAACTCAGCTTCAAGGCTGAGTGGCACAAATAAAATAACAAGTTCCTGTTGGATTTGACAACATGGAAGTCACTGGTCACTAGAGCTGTGTACCTTCTTAGCTTTTTATTTCCTTACATGCTAGCTCAACTCCCAGCAGCTGAGAGACTTTCTCTGGTCACCTGACCCTGTTCTGTCTGTGCAGGGGACAGCCCAGAGGGGCTAGGGAACTAACACTCCCAGGTGTGCCCCCAGTCAAAGGCTGACAGGAGATGGTGGAAAGACACCCACCTCATCACCCTTTGAGGTGTGTGTTTTATGCTTTCTCCCAACATTTCCAGCAAGATTGAGTTTCAGTTGTTTAATGATGTATCTTTTTTGTTTTTTTCCCATTCTCAGTCTCACATTCTCAATTTACTTATGGTTAAATCCTTGCCTCAGTGTGTGCTTCTGGGTAAAAAAAAAACTTATCTAACATTTATGTTCATCTGATTTTTGACAAGGGAGTCTCAGTAACGCAGTGAGGAATGGACAACCTTTCAGTAAATGATGTTGGGTCACTTGATATTCACATGGAGGAAGTGCTTCAATGTCTGTCTCACACCACGCACAAAATCATTTCCAAGTGAACTATAGGTCTAAATATAAGATGTAAAACAGTAACTTCTAGAAGTTACTGTCAGGGAATGTCTTCATGACCTAGATCTAGGGAGAGATTAAACAGGAAATAAAAAGTACTAATCAAAAAAAAAAAAAAAAAGAAGAAAATATTGTTAAAATAGGCTACATCAAAATGACTGTTCAACAAGAAAAATAAGAGAGAAAAGGCAAGTCACAGAATGGAAGAAGATATTTATAAAACATAATTGACAAAGGAAATTTATGAAAATCAATAAGCTAAAAAGAGATAATCCAATAGAAAGAAGCACTTTTCAAAAGAGGAAATTCAAAAGGCCAATGAGCATGGGATATGTGCTCAGCCTCAATACTTAAACAGCACAAGCAAATTAGATGCCTCTGCACACCTACCTGGTACCTGAATGCCTATCATTTATAAGATTGACAATACCAAGCATAATATATTCCTACCTATGACCCAGCAATTCATGCACAAAGACTTGTATGGGAATGTTCACAGAAGCATTATTTCTAATGGCCCCCAGATTGGACGTGTTGGGGCCAAGGGAACTTCATCTTTGCCATCTGAAGGCTTGCTGAAAAATCAGCTCACAAAAGGCAAATTAACTGGAGAAGAGGCATACAAATTTATTTGATCATAGTTTGATGTGACACAGGAGACTTCAGAATGAAGACTTAACCCACAATTGGCTGCAGAAGCTTATATACTACTGTCTTGAAGTTACAAAAAGAATGGGGTCTTTGATCCCAGTAAAACAGGTTATGGGAGAGGGGAGAAAGGAATTCTGTTGAGGGGCAATTAATGATTACTAGGGATAATGAAAGGATAGGGAACAGAGATTAACTGGTCAAAATTCTCTTTGGAATTTGAATGAGTCTGAGAGAGACATGTGATATTGTGAAAGAGTTTGTTTATGTGTGGTTGCATTCTTGGTCTTCTTTCCCCTAATGGATAATGAGCTAATGGGGAGGGGAAGAAAAAACAATCGTTCTTCTGGATAAAGGGACTTCAACTTCATCCTGTGCTTTGTGTCTTTGTGGGTGGGGGTTTCAGAGATCTTGAGGCTTCTTCAGTCTAGCATGTCAGAACACCATATTTTGAGGTGTTAGTTTCTGATCCCCAGCATCCCCCTGTTTGAAATTTCCCCAGAAGTTTTACACAGTAAAAGCTGAATTGGTGGCTGTAGAGAGAAAAATTGAGTTAAAAGCAGAGTGGAAAAGGATCCTATTAAACCAGTCTTCCCATTTCTGCGAATAGGCCAGTCCCATAACATCTGTGTCTCATTTCAGGAAGATGGCATTCCAGATGAGCTTTCAAACAGAAAAAAAATGAGGGTTAACGTTTGGAACAATGTATAAACCAGCTTCCTTAGAGTCTGGAGAGCATTCAGTTGAGGTGTCTAGATGTTAGACTCAAAGCATCTTCAGTTAAACTGGAAGTAATGGTGATCTGACAGATGATGATCTGACAGTGGTGATCTGACAGATTTTTCTCACCTGTGGTTTATATGTCATAAGGTATGCTTGCAGGGCCTCAGGAAAAATGCAGTAGCAATTTCATTGAGTGCAAGTCAGAAAAATGGAAGAAAAGTTTGGAAACACTAGTTTGGAGACTTGTAGCCAGGAAAGAATTCAGGATTCAGGCCAAATTGCAGGCAAATAATAAAAACTCAAAACCAATGGACAAGGTTAGAATGTAATAATGTGTGTATTATAATTTCTTTCTGAAACAATTTTTTCTCTCTCCAGTTTCCCATTGTTACCAGGGATGAATTATTTGCAAATCGGTAGGATCAATTTATTTACAAAATGAGTTTTAGCCTTACTATACTTGGCCTGATTATTTGCATAAAGCACAGCAAGAATAGTGATCAACTATATAGGCTCTTTTAAGTTGGCTTTGCTGGAACTTTTTCATAAGGAATCTCAGATTAGACTTGTTAAAGCCTAGACAAGCCAAGCTTTTGCCATCAGACTGTCTGTAAATACCAGTAATTCCTCTTTTCTCAAGGTCTCAAAATAACTTGAGCTTCCTGGGCCTGTCAGAAAGTGACATCCTTTACTTACCACAGGGCAGGAAACTGGTGAAGAAACTGCACAGACAAGGCACCAGGCCAGTCTTTCCAAAGAGGCTTTTTATCAACTCTATAAAGTCAACCCTGATTCCTCAAAGCAGTCTGGGCATATCTGAAAATATGCCATTCCAGTCAAAGCCTTGCCAAAGTCGTCAGTGTCTCCAGTTGTGTCTTGTTACGAAAGGAAGCAGATTCTTATTGAAATTATACAAATAACTCTATTGTCATAAATTAACAATACTTACAAATAGTTTCCAAATTCTGGAGAGATGAGGTAGCAAGAACGATAAATGCTTCAAATTTTGCTTACAAAACTGTACTTTAACCAATTCATTGCAAGCTATAAATAGCTCAAAAGAGGGGGAAAAAGTAAGTTTTCTTGACTCTGGAAAACAAAACAAAAAGAATCAGCAATGTTTCAAACAAGTCATAAAAATGATTTTTGTCTTTTTTTCATTTCAGAATATTATGGCAGCACAATTCACTATTGCAAAGATTTTGGTCTTCTATTAGTTTAGTCCCATGTATTTAACTCAAATTGTTCTGTTTGATGGTGGGTTAGGAATCCTCATTAATGCATTAGATTTTTAGACTCTTGGAAGGTTTTTTGTTTTTTAGTCCAATGGTATGATCTCTGAAGTAGTTATCAGAAACCTGTATTTAATAGTACTTGTTAGACTCCTTTCCATAAATTTCTTAAAGAGGAAAATCTTGGATTGTAGCCTATTATAAACTGCTTTTTGAGAAGAATTCTTGATAAGACAGTAATTGTCTGTGAATAACAAGTCTTAGAATATCCATGGTTAAAAACATAATTGACAAGGAAATTTGGTTAATTCTGTGGCACACAACATAATAATTATTACTGATAACATATACCAATACATATCAGAAGTTTAGGAATATCATATAATTTTGGAACACATATTCATAACACATTTACACAAACATAACCCAAAGAAAGTTAAATATCATTTCATAGTTGACAATACTTCCTGTATAATTTTAACATATCAAATAAGCCCAATATGTTTCTCTTGGACTTTCAGAGTCTCTAATATGCAAAAAGTTAATTTCAGATAAGAAAGACTGAATTTAGGATTTGAAATTTGACTTTGGAAAGTTTGTTAAGTATCTAGGATTTAAAATACTTGATATCACAAAATAAGATCATAGGCCACTGTAAAATAAGTTTTTAGTTTAGACAAAGTGATAATTTAAAGATTTCAAAAAGCAAAAACCTTTAGGCTTCAACAGAAAGGAGACTCAATTTCCCAAACGATTATGTGACCTAATAAAGACAAACTGAAAGACAAGCGAATAAAGAGGCAAGCAGATCTGTCTCTCTCCTTTTTTCTGTTTATTCAAAAGGTAAACAAAAATCTTTTACACCTCTATTAATGCTACACAACAATCTTATTTAAAAAAGAAAAACAAATTTTACCTTTGTAGTAGTGTATTGTCAATGCTAAAGCTAATTTTAATAAAATCTTATAAACAAATCTACCCGATCTTAATCAGTTTAAAAAATTTTTTATTTCAGCATAATATGGGGGTACAATGTTAAGGTTACATCCATTGCTATTGCCTTCCCTCCTCCCTCGGGTCAGAGCTTCAAGCGTGTCCATCCCCCCGACACTCTGACTTTTATCGGAAGTGTAGAGAGCAAATATTTTCTCCCATTCTGTAGGTTGTCTATTCGCTCTAATGATAGTTTCTTTGGCCGAGCAGAAGCTTTTTAGTTTGATCAGATCCCATTTGTTTATTTTTGTTGCTGTGGTGATTGCTATAGGAGTCTTCTTCAAAAATTCTTTGCCTAGACTAATGTCAGAAAGGGTTTTCCCAACATCTTCTAGGATTCTTAGGGTTTCATGCCTTAGGTTTAAGTCTGTTATCCAGCAATCTTAATCAGTTTTGACTGTGAGGTAAGATTTTCATAAGCCTTTTATAACCATTTACAATTTTTCCCATTCTTTTTCTTTCTCAATTTTTTATATCTATTCAGTTTTATCCATCATTTTTTTTTATTTCCTCAATTTAAAACAATCTGTAAAACTTCTAAACTGGGCAAAATTACTTTCTCTTTAACAAAACCACATTCCTCTGCTTTCTTACAACTTATCTTACCAAAAACATCACACTCTCCTTATACACTTTGCATATAGAATTATTTCTCTTATATCTACCAGTTTTAATTACATGTATCAATTACAATGTTAATTCTTAATAACCCTTCTTTTTTTTAGTGAAAAACCTAGAAAGTAAGCAATTTTTATTATGTATCAGAAATAGAGTCCAGGTCAAAGGACAATGTCTGGCGGGTTCAATTTTTTTCCAGCTGGACCAGAGCCACACAGGGCTAGGAAAGACGGTCCAGTGCTGTCCCTAGGCCTCACCAGGCCCTAAAGTTTCAAATTCAAACACATAAGTTTACAGACAAGTTGAGCAAATATAAAAAAAATCACAGAAGTAACAGTTTTATGACCTTAAAAAATCTAGCAGAAATAGCCTAAATCTGCCTGATCAATTCAGGCAAAATAACTAAATTAAATTTTGAAGAAGTTTCTATTTTACTTTACCACTAATTTAAAAGTTGTCTTTATTTACCAAATATTGCTAAAGTCATGTGCACTAAATGGCATTTGAATTAGTTCCCATTTTTCTGATAAAGTGTTTGATTTATGGGCTTACTTTTCTTTAAGCTAATTAATTAGAGTTCTTTCATATATTTTGGTAGTGAAATATCACATATATATAAACATATCCACATACAAACTCACAGAGAGAAGCAGATCTTGGAGATTTATAAGATTATTTATTTGCCAGTTTTTAAATAGTGTGATGTGACTTAATTTCTAGGGTTTAAATTTTCCCCCTAGCATAATAAATTTGGAAGATCCCGAAATTTTATTTTCTTTTTACACACATAACTGACATGTGGTTCATATCCACACACATAAACAATTCCAGAAGCCAATAAGAAAAATACAAACCACCCAATAAAATAGTGGGCAAAAAATAAGAATAGACAATCTACAGAGGAGACAATAAATGGCTACCAAACAACAGACAAGTTGTTCAGTGTTAGATGTTGTATAACATCTAACAGACGTGTGATGCAGGGAAATATATATTCCTCTTCGATCTTCTTCCTTCATTTCCTGACATATAGCTCTGAAAATCCTTGGAATCTCTGGAGTGGTGAGTGTCTTTTTAAAAAAACTTTATTATGGGGGTACAAATCATATTATATATTATCATATTATGGGGGTACAAATGTTGTTAAGGTTACATATATTGCCCTTGCCTCCCCTTCCCTCGACTCAGAGCTTCGAGCGTGTTGTCTTTTGTGTGCTGACATGTTGGATGAAGGCCGGCAGCCCCTGTGTAGCCTCAGGATGGGGCTGG
Organism: Microcebus murinus; assembly: GCF_040939455.1. Classification (NCBI taxonomy): domain Eukaryota; kingdom Metazoa; phylum Chordata; class Mammalia; order Primates; family Cheirogaleidae; genus Microcebus; species Microcebus murinus. Next base: position 9,479,323 of record NC_134112.1, on the reverse strand, counting down.
GCGCTGGAAAGACCAAGGCAGCGGTAGAGGTTTGTGACTTTCAGCCCCACCCTCCACCTCCAGGGAGGGAAGAGGGGCTGAGGTCAAGTTGCTCACCAAAGGCAGACGATTTAATCAGCGGTGCCTGCTGTCGCACCCCCCAGTACAGGCTCATGTACCTGCTGCGCAGTTGAAGCCAAACACGGAGACGCTGGTGCAGGGAGATAGAGAAAGGTTATTCAAGTTGGCCACAGTGGAAGAGGGAGAGCAAGAGCTCTCAGATCTGGCTTAACTAAGAGATGAGGCAGGGAGTTTTATGCCGCCAAGGAATAAGGAGGGGGAGTTTGAGTTTCAGGGAACCCGGGGAGAATCTGTGTTGCTTCAGTCTCAGAAATATCTTGAGCAACCACACTTCTGGGTGTCAGCAGCTAGTAGCAACTTCTATAAGGGCATTCATCCCTTCTGCAAAACAAACCCATAAACTTTCCTTGTGACCCTGGAGTTGTTGCCTCCTGCTTGACAAAGGAACAGTTATTAAAATAATAACAATTACTGTGAGAACAAGGGGTGCCTGGCGGGAAGTGAGAGAGCGACACGTGCAAGCAAACACAAGAGCCTCATCAGAATTTACATTATTTCAGTCACTGAAAATGCTCGGGCACTACAGTCGCAAGGGTCCTGGCTACATGGCTGCCCGAAGACGGGGTCTGGGTGGGCTTCTGGACAGCTGACCACGTGGAGCTTCCTGGAGAGTGGTGTGCACAGAGAGGGCACGGAAGCAACACGCCCCTTTGCACATACCTTGTTCTGTGCATCTCTTTGGTCCCCTTTTCATCTGTATCCTCTGTAATATCCTTTATAATAAACGGGTAAACGGGTTTCCCTGAGTTGTGAGCACTCTAGCAAATCAATCAAACCCAAGGAGAGGATTGTGGAATCTGGATTTATAGTGGGTCGGTCAGGTATTCCGGAGGCCCTGACTATGACTGGCATCTGAGGTGGGACCCGTTTTGTGGGACTGAGCTTCAACTGTGGGGTCTGATGCTATCCCCAGGCAGAGAGTGTCAGAGTTAAATTAAATAAGAGGGCATCCAGCTGGTGTCTACTTGCTGGTGGGAAGAAATCCCCACACACATTTTTGTGACCAGAGGGAAAGCATTCCTTGTTGATTGTTGTGAGAAATTGAGTTTATTTTTTCCATATTTTAACAAAATATCAATTGAAATCAGAATGATAGGCCTACATTTGATTGTTGTGAGAAATTGAGTTTATTTTTTTCCATATTTTAACAAAATATCAATTGAAATCAGAATGACCTAGGTTTTATCAATTTGATTTGCAAAAATTAGAAAGTGACAATATTATGTGTTGGCAAGGACGTTGAGAAACAAGAGCTTAGGCTGGAGGACTGTTATGAGCCAAATTGTGTCCCCAAGAATTCATATATTGAAGTTCTAACCACAGGACCTGAATGTGACTGTATTTGGAGGTAAGATTTTTAAAGAGGTGATTAAGTTGAAATGTGGTTATATGGCTGGGTCCTATTTTCATATGACTAGTGTCCTTACAAGAAGAGGAGATTAGGACACAGACACACACACACAGATGACCATGTGAGGACACAGGGAGAAGATGGCTGTGCACAGCCAAGGACAGATGTCTCAGCAGGCAACAAACCTGCTGCCACTTTGATCTCAGACTTCTGGCTGACTTCCGGGACTGTGAGAAATAAAATGTATGCTGTTTAAACTGCCTAGTTCATGGTATTTGTTTATGGCAACTTGAACTGACTGATACAAAGAGTATGCTACTTTGCATAGCAAGTTGGCAAATATAAAATAATGGTCATGTCCACACATAGACTTAATAATATAAAGCCTAAGTGCTTTCCTAGAGAAAGCCTCACATGTGAGCAGAGGGAGACAAATGAGAGGAGGTTTCCTGCAGCATTGTTTATAATGAGGGAAAGGAGAGTAGAAGGAGGGTGTGGGGGAGGGGGAGGGCGGGAAGGCCTGGACAAGTCAGGAAAAGGAAAGGGCTACCCTTCACTGAAATCCTTGGGTACACAACTTACAAAGTTGCTTGGAAATGTCAGACCACAGGATGTGTTTTAACTCCTGCTGATTTAGGTGCTGGCTCCCAGCTGAGTCACAGCTGAAGCCAACACACCTGGGGATGGGAGGGGGCGGCCAGGAACATCACTGAAGAGAGGTGGCACTTGCTAAACACCACAGGCTATGTATGACAATAAGGAATTCAGTTTCTCTTTTTTAGCTTCAAGAAGACAAATGTACAAGTTCAATTTAAAAACAATACAAAACAAAACTTACAACTCTCATCCAAATATAAAAGTGGTGAATTTGAGTCCAAAATTTTAAGTCACTAAATGATAAAAGCACTAATGAGATGTCAATACTTACTTATAGTTACAAAGAAAATAAAGTATCTAGGAATATATTTAACAAAAGAGGTTAAAGACCTCTACAAGGAGAATTACAAAACACTGATGAAAGAAATCTCAGATGACACAAACAAATGGAAAAACATCCCCTCTCATGGATTGGTAGAATCAACACCATTAAAATGTCCATACTACCCAAAGTGATTTACAGATTCAATGTAATCCCCATCAAAATACCAGCATCATAGTTTACAGATCTAGAAAAACATAATCCTAAACTTTCTTTGGAAGCAAGAAAAGCCCAAATAGCCACAGTAATCTTAAGTAAAAAGAACAAATCTGGAGGCATCACATTACCTGACTTCAAATTATACCACAAGGCTATAGTAACCAAAACAGCATGGGACTAGTATAAAAGTAGAGACATAGACTAATGGAACAGAATGGAGAACCCAGAAATAAAAACCATCTACCTACAACCAGCTGATCTTTGACAAAGAAGACAACAACGTACACTGGGGAGAGGAAGCCCTATTCAATAAATGGTGCTAGAGAAATTGGATAGCCACATGCAAAAGAATGAAACAGGATCCCTATCTCTCACCATATACAAAAATTAATTCAAGATGGATTAAAGACTTAAATATAAGGCATGAACCATAAAAATTCTAGAAGAAAATGTAAGGAAAAACTCTTTTAGACATTGGCCTAGGCAAAGAATTTATGACTAAGATCCCAAAGACAAATATAGCAACAACAAAAATAAATAAATACATAATTAAATTAAAAAGCTTCTGCACAGCAAAGGAAATAATCAGCAGAGTGAAAAGATAACCTACAGAATGGGAGAAAATATTTGGAAACTGTTTATCTGACAAAGGACTGATATCCAGAATCTACAAAGAACTCAAGCAAATCAGCAATAAAAAACAAATAACCCCATCAAAAGTGGGCCAATGACATGAACAGAAGTTTTTCAAAAGAATGTAGATAAATGGCCAACATATAAAAAATGTTCAACGTCACTAATCTTCAGGGAAATACAAATTAAAACTACAATGAGCCGGGCGCTGTGGCTCACGCCTGTAATCCTAGCTCTTGGGAGGCCGAGGCGGGCGGATTGCTCAAGGTCAGGAGTTCAAAACCAGCCTGAGCAAGAGCGAGACCCCGTCTCTACTATAAATAGAAAGAAACTAATTGGCCAACTGATATATATATATAAAAATTAGCCGGGCATAGTGGCGCATGCCTGTAGTCCCAGCTACTCGGGAGGCTGAGGCAGAAGGATCACTCGAGCCCAGGAGTTTGAGGTTGCTGTGAGCTAGGCTGACGCCATGGCACTCACTCTAGCCTGGACAACAAAGTGAGACTCTGTCTCAAAAAAAAAAAAAAAAAAAAAAAAAAACTACAATGAGATACCACCTTACCCCTATCAGAATGGCCATCATTAAAATGTCAAAAAACAGTAGATGCTGGCATGGATGCAGAGAGAAAGGAGTGCTTATACACTGTTGGTGGAACTTCAAATTACTACAACCTTTATGGAAAACAGTATGGACATGCTTCAAAGAAATAAATGTAGGCCTATCGTTCAATCCAGCAATCCCATTGCTGAGTATTTACCCAAAGGAAAAGAAGTCATTTTATCAAAAAGATACCTGCACTCAAATGTTTATCACAGCACAGTTCACAATTGCAAAGATGTGGAATCAACCTAAGTCCATCAATTCATGAATGTATAAAGAAAATATGGTGTGTGTGCATATATATATGCTATATATATATACACATATATGCTATATGCTGTATATACACACATATATATGCTATATATAATAGTATTTTTTTGACTTTACTTTTTCTTTTTTTTATTTTCAAAATATTAATTAAGGGGGGACAAGTGTTTTTATCACATGAATATCTTGTATAATGCTTAAGTCAGGGCGTTGGTGTGCCCATCATGAGAATAGCATTCGTTGTATCCAATAGGTAAGTTTTTATCCCATACCCACCCTCCTACTCTTGCCCTCTTCTTGGTTTCTTGTGTCTTTTATATCTCTGTGTGTCCATAGGTACCCATCTATCAGTGCTCACTTAGTGAAAACATATGGTGTTTGGTCTTCCATTCCTCCTGAGATATTCCTCCTGAGATATCAAAAGCCCTGACTTAAACTGTATACAAGATATTCATGTAACAAAAACACTTGTACCCCCTTAATTAATATTTTGAAATTTTAAAAAAGTCAAGCCAAAAAATACTTAATAAAAAGAGAATTTGAGGAAGACATTCATAGAGTTTTCAGTCAAACAGCTGCTGAAATGAATTCCGCAAACAATACAAACTAAGAGATACAAGCTAAGGGCTGTTAAGAGATATAAAATGATAACCTGAACCTTTGTAGTTACATTTTCTACTTGGTGAAAATGATTTGCATTGCTGTTGGACAGGAGCCATTTATATTGCTATCGGTTCTCTATAACTTAACCTCTACCCTTACAGAATTGTCAACTATCGTAAAGAAATATGGAAAGTCAGGCAAAGGAACACAGGCCTAGAAAATCAGAAACCCTCAGGAATGAAGGCCTTACCCGGCACCAAGACACCCTCATACAGATGGCTCTCGACTTAGGAAGGGGTTACATCCCGATAAATCTGTCATAAATTGACGGAGAAATGCACTTAGAACACCTAATCTACCGAACATCGTAGCTTGGCTTAGCCTACCCTGAACGTGCTCAGACGCTTACATCAGCCTCCAGGTGGGGAAAGTCGAGTAGAGTATGGGTGGCTCACCCTGGTGATCCCACGGCTGATGGCGGCTGCGGCTTGCTGCCCCTGCCCCGTAACACAGGGTATGGTATGGTTTCTACCAAAGGCATTTCACTTTTGCACCATTGTAAAGTTGAAAAACTGTATGTCGAACCAGAGACTGTATAGCGCCCTCTGTGTATGTGGACGCCCTTCCCCATGCTTAGCTCCAGCCTACCTAATTCACGGAAAGGGTTAAGATAGCTGAGTTTGCAAATACAGTGCTCTCTCCCTACAGTGTCCTCCTGCCTAGTGTGCCTGCAGACCTCTTCATTCTCAAACCACGGTGCAACCTGCCCACTTTCTAGAAGCTTCCCTTGCTTGTGTCGCTCCCCACTTCTTCTTCCCTCTTGTACTCACACACACGCCACACCACTGTACTATAATTTTTTTGCTTCCTGTTCGGTAGATTCGTCAAGACTATCGGTGCTCTTTCAGGGCCAGGGCCGTACCCGACCCACGTGAAGCCCCAACTGTAAGCACCGGGTCTGTCACAGAGTAAATGCTCAGTAAATATTTGTCTAGTTTAGCTGAATTTGAATTATTGCTCTTGTAATAGGTATAGAGAAATTTGACATTTCTATTCTGGCAAGCACAACTTAGGCAGGCCTGGAATTTGTGCAGTCTGTTAGGATGATGTTAATTCCTAAAGCGGGTGTCGACAGCAGCTTCTTATGACAAACTCAGCTGTCAAAATCAGGCTTTAACACTTCCTGGGAGCATCAGCCTTAACCATCCTAAAGCTAGAGAATCATTTGTTGCTTATATTTGTGCTTCCTAGAACACGTTTGCTCCAAATTTTACCAACCTCATAATAATTAACGACTACCCCCCACAAACTTAAAAACAAAGTATGTGTATTGCATGTAATTGGTTGTGCACGTGCTTCTCCTCCACGGCACGTGTAATACAGTTGTTTCACTAATTACTGATGGACTGTGAACTAAAAAACTCCCCAGAATAATTTGCACATGAATTTTAATGGGTACCGTAAACTGACTAAAACTCTTCCCTCAAGCAATATTTCCAAGCTCATGAAGTATTAATGCCCCCATCAAAGATGTATGTCTACTTTAAAAACCTCTTGGAGATGGAGGTTCCTGCTGAGCAAGGTGACATCTGCCACCGCAGGGACCATATTCTATTCAGAGTGTGCATGCATGTATGGAACATGATTTACATATATGGGCCACCCCAGCCCTTTGAGCGCTAATGCCAAATGACAAGCTGTAGCGCCCTATTATGCACAACAGTGAACATAATAAATTATGGAACGACTCGAGCTCCGTGGGCACAATCTGTATTGACAGAAGGGAGAGGCACGATCAAATGGCAGTGTACCTTGAAAATCGTAGAATAGGCCCCTTTACTCACACATGAACACCGAAACTCCCACCACAAACACAGAGAAATCTATATGAAGGTGTCGCCTCAACATAATTAGTGTCACAGAAAAGGTGCTACAGTAAAATCAGATCCACAACTGCAGGGATTCAGCGCAGCAGGAGCTCAATGGTCGAACCTTAACAGAGGATAAAAGGCAGATACCAACCAACGGTACAGGAGTGGAATAACCAAGCATGCACAGTTCACTAACCACATCTTGATAATGACACATCTTTGGAGGTGTATGTATAAATACAGTGACAATATGTACCAGTTTCCCCAGAACAATCCTATTGTCCCAAACTCCCATATGGCTTATTATTTATCCTGGGTTTTTAATTTTTAATTAAGTTTCATTACAAATAAGCACATGAAAATCTGCTGGGATGAGATTGGTGGGCCACCACTTTGTATTTCCAGTGGCTGTCATGGGTGTGTCTAACAGTATGTGAGATGCACATGCAGTGCACAGAGTTCTGACTTGAATGTATGATTAAATTGTAGGACAGGCAGCACTGCATAGCCTCTGCTACATGCAGGCCCCAGGCCACCAGTCTCCAGAGGAAAAGAAATTGTGAGAAATCATCAGTTTTTGCTTCAAAAGTTCACAGTTATTTTGAGAACATGGTGCTTGGAAATGAAAAATCAAAATGTACAATGATGGAACGTACATGAAGATATCATTTTGAGAAGCACGATTTTTTTAGATCAAATGCCCAAATCAATTTTTTTTCACTTTTTTTTAAAGATTTTTTTGGATATATGAAAAGTAAAGTAAAACCATTGTCTGTTACTATGTGGCTTCCATTTGCAGAAAAAGATCTTCAAAATCAGTCAAATCAGTCAAAATCAGACAGTTTTGTTGGGTTCTTAGGTACTTTAAATTGAAAATTAATTTAAACAAATTGCTTTAATTTTTTATCTAATTCATGGAATCAATATAAAGCTTTTAGATGTTTATTCTACAGAAAATGACACATCTAATCTAATTATGAATGCTACTGTAAATTTAATTTATAAATTGATATTGAAGATAAAATAATTTTTTGTGATAAATATGAACACAAATTTTAGTGGAGTATGGGTCATAGAAAACCAATATTCTTACTAAAGCTAGAAACTCTGTCAGAAATGTGTTTAGTATATAAGCAAAGAAAATATGACTCACAGTCGAGAAAAAATAACCATTAGAAATAGACTCACACGGGACCCAGATGCTGGGATCAGCATCAAGAATTTGTTGTTGTTGTTGTTGTTGTTTACTTATTTATTTTGTTTATATATATGTATTTTAACAGGGCTGGCCCCAGGCTGGCTCTGCTGGAGCTGGCAGGCAGGACCCAGGGAACTGTCCCAGCATCAGGGATTCTGGAATGCCGGTAATAAACATGCTAACAAAGTCTCAGGAATAACTGAATATAATAAGTGGACAGGTGAAAAAATTTTAGGAGAGATTTGAAAGCTACATAAAAAACATAATGGAAATTCTAGAGTTGCACATTACAATATCTGAAGTCAAAAATTCACTGGATAGGTTTGACAGAAGATTGGCTATAACAGAGGAAAGGATCAGTAATTTTAAACAAAAATCAATAGAAACCATCCAAAGTGAAGCACAGAGATAAAGAAGATTGAAAATAAAAAAAAGAATACAGCTTCGACGACATGTTTAATAGTACCAAGTGGTCTAACATGCTCATAAGTGATGCCCCAGAGGTAGCAGAAGAGGGAGAAAATGGAGTATACATACATTTAATAAAATATGCATATATATTTTGAGGGATGAGAAATTACTTAATGGGTTCAGGATACACTATTCAGGTGTTGGCTACACTGAGGGCCCAGACTTCACCACTATGCAGTATGTCCACATAACAAATGAGCATTTATACCCCTTAAATCTATAAAAAAAGTTTGCAAATTTGATCCAGCTCATCAACCCACTAATTTAGGAATTACTCCAAACCCAAGTAGTGTAAATATACGGCAACTCTTTTATTTTATTTTATTTCAAGAAAACATGAAAGTATGAACATTTTGGTTACATTTTATAATTTTGCCTCTCCCTAGCAAGGGTTAGAGGTATGCCCTTCCCCTCCACAATGCTCACCACATCCCTCAGATGTGGGTCTACCCACCCCCCACTGAATCCCTGGTGAACACCACCACCATTTGAGCACCATAGTGTTAATCAGTCAGTACCAATTTGATGGCGAGTACATGTAGAGCCCATTTTTCTGATCTTGTGTCACCTCACTTTGGATAATGGGTTTAAGCTTAATCCAGGATAATATAAGCGGTGCTAGCTCGCTGTTGTTTCTTAGACTTGAGTAATATTTCACTGTAAACATATACCAAATTTTAATAATCCACTCATGAATTGATGGGCACTTGGGTTGTTTCCATGTCCTTGCAATAGTGAGTTGTGCTGCCATAAACATTCAGGTGCAGATGTCTTTATAATAGAGTGTCATATGCTCTTTTGGGTAGATGCCTAATAATGCTATTGCTGGGTCAAATGGTATTTCTATTTTTAGCTCTTTGAGGTATCTCCAAATTCTTTTCCACAAAGGTTGCACTAATTTGCAGTCCCACCAGCAGTATAAGAGTATTCCTGTCTCTCCACGTCCTTGCCAGCATTTGTTGTTTTGGGATTTCTTGATACAGGCCAATCTCACTGGGGTTAGGTGATATCTCATTGTGGTTTTGATTTGCGTTTCTCTAATGATTAGAGATGTTGAGCATTTTTTTGTATGTTTGCAGACCATTATTCTGTCTTCTTTGGAAAAGTTTCTGTTCATTTCCATTGCCCATTTCTTGATGGGATTGTTTGATGTTTTTCTTGTTAATTCTTTTGAGTTCTAGATAGATTCTAGTTATCAGACCTTTATCAGAAGTGTAGAGAGCAAATATTTTCTCCCATTCTGTAGGTTGTCAATTTGCTCTAATGAGAGTTTCCTTGGCTGTGCAGAAGCTTTTTAATTTGCTCAGATCTATATACGGCAACTCTTGCAAGATATCGTTTTTTTGAGACAAGGTCTGTCTTGCTCTGTCTCCCAGGCTAGAGTGCAGTGGCATCATCATAGCTCACTGCAGCCTCAAACTTCTGGACTCAAGCAATTCTCCTGCCTCAGCCTCCTGAGTAGCTGGGACTACAAGTGAGCACCACCATGCCTGGCTAATTTTTCTATATATATATATATATATATATATATATATATATATATATATATATATATTTTAATAGAGACAGGGTCTCGCTTTTGCTTAGGCTGGTCTGAGACTTCTGGCCTCAAGCAATCTTCCTACCTCAGCCTCCCTGAGTGCTAGGATTACAGGTGTGAGCCAGTGCACCTGGCCAAGGTATCTTAATGTTGTTTTTTTACATAAACTATGCTTGTAATTTCAATACATTTAGGAACTTCCATGGCACCCCCTTCTTCCCTTCCACAGTGTGATCCTTAGTAAATGACGAAGCCTTATTTTAAATTCTGAGCCACAATAATTTGTGAAAGGACCCAAAGGCAGCCCAGGGAAGCTTCAGGAAGAGGAGTGTGTGCAGGTGGTGAGGTGGCTGTCTTGTGTTCCTGTCCACCTCCTCTTAGCTTCATGAGGACCCCGTCTGCCCCCAAACAGGGTCAATTCAGGAAGCTTTTTCATTTGAGATTGGGATCATAACCTGAGTTTCTCTGACTGTCTGTGTTTTCTTTACCTCTTGTGTATTTCCTAACGACTCATAAAAATCAGATGTTCAGTTTCCAACTCTAGGCTAGACTGGTTAACTAAGCGTTCTCTTCAGCCCAGGAATCGAGAAGGGCTCTCAGCCTGCTAGATTCACTTTAACAGCTATGGTTCCTGGAGTCACACCAGCAGTGTAGTTAGTTGATAAAATAATTCATTCAATCATTCATTCAACAAGTATTTCTTGGGCACTAAGTATGTGCCAAGCACTGTTCTGGGCATCAAAGATACTGCAGCAAACGAAACAGGCAGAAGTCTCCACCCTCATGTTTACAATGTACCAGAAAAAGTAGACAGTAAACAGTAGGTAAAAATAAAGAGAGTTGGATATTATATTTCTCTAATGTTGGATTGGATACCTCTTATGTCTGCTTCACACACGTTGAACGACGTTCACTCTGGCTGCTGGTACAGCAGATAATTCAGCGCTCATATTTGTGCAGGGAGTAAACTCCCCCTGGTGACCCTGGCCACTGGGGACAGATGCTCAGAGATAAATGCTCCCCTGCTCCCAGCGGGTAGCAGTAAACTTGGTGAGGAGTCAGGTTGTGGATCTATTTTGAAGGTAGTTCCTTGGCTTAATGTGCTGCTGTCACCATCTTGAGATTCTTAATAATTTATGGTGAAGGGACTCCACATTTTTATTTTGGACAGGCCCCATAAATTATGCATCCAGCATTGTCTATAGTATTTGTGTGTCAAAAGACAAAATGACAACACATTTTGGCTAAAGATTCAATGGGCTTTTATTTGTGATTCTAGAATTTGGCAACATCTCGTTCTGTAAAATATGAGTGTTCTGATGGGCTGAGCAGAGGGGTGAGGTTTGTGGGCAGGAAAGGGCTGAAGAAAGCAGAGGCGGGGGATGAAACGGATTGGTCCTTTGCATACAGGTGAGGGCAGAGGGGACTTCTGTATCATGTAGCTCAGGTTAACCACCCCCTCTGAGTGGTTGCTATGAATCTCCTGGTGTTTTTGAAAACTGGCCTGTTTCAAAGCTCAGTTTGATTATTGTGGCACTTAGCACGAGTGACTCCATTCTGATTTGGTCTGGTCTGCGGGGGCCCAGTACAGGAGCTTAGTCCAAACGAATGGCCTCCCATCAATAAATATCTCTCACAGCTGACAGACAAGAGACAGGAATCAAGGTTGAAGCCAAGGACTTTTCTGCCAACTAAGGTGGAGAGTATCTGACAGGGAGGGAGGGGCCAAGACGAAACCTTGTTATCATAGCGCAGAGCATGATAATTAGGTTGCTAAAGGAATGTTGCATTTTATAAAAAGAAAGTGCTTGTAGCTTGGAAAGAAAGCAAGACAAGTTTAAAAGCTTTCAATTAGCACAGTAGTGGATTTAGAATTTAGTTAAATATATGGAAGCCTGGGGTTTTTTAAAAATAACATTAGATAATAAATGTAGGAAACAAATTTGGCTTGTTCAACAAAAACATAGGATGACCACACCTAAAATTAGGCATTAAGTCCTTTGGGTGACGGGTGACCAGAGCCTTGCTCAGATATTTCCATTATCCTGGCATGATCAGACTGAGGCCCTCCGCTCTTCTCCAGCTAACAGCCACCATCTTCTAAGAACCTAGATCTATCAGCTAACAGAATGTTAGTGCCTTTAAACTGAAAGCAAACAGAAATAATCTGCTGCCATCGACCCACGAGAGAAGTCCCTCTGCAGTCTCACAGAATGAGAAGTCAGCACTGATTTCAGAGCAGATTGGTGTCACTGCACATTCTCAGAGGGACTCACTCTAAAGACAAAAGAAACCCCACAAACATTTTAAACTCCATTCCATAGTATTCTGTTCACAATAATATTGGTATTTTGATCATTTTAATTTCCTTATATTTCATATAAATTACCTACCTTTTTAAGAATTGAGATTTTTTTTTTTTTTTTTTTTTTTTTTTTTTTTGAGACAGAGTCTCGCTTTGTTGCCCAGGCTAGAGTGAGTGCCGTGGCGTCAGCCTAGCTCACAGCAACCTCAAACTCCTGGCTCAAGCAATCCTCCTGCCTCAGCCTCCCAAGTAGCTGGGACTACAGGCATGCGCCACCATGCCCGGCTAATTTTTTATATATATATCAGTTGGCCAATTAATTTCTTTCTATTTATAGTAGAGACGGGGTCTCGCTCTTGCTCAGGCTGGTTTTGAACTCCTGACCTTGAGCAATCCACCCGCCTCGGCCTCCCAAGAGCTAGGATTACAGGCGTGAGCCACAGCGCCCGGCCAAGAATTGAGATTTTTAAAGTATAATAGGAAGTACAGTCACTAGAATAAAAATAATTTTTAAGTAGGGATACTGTCGTGTTAAAACTGAATTGGAAATATCAATACAAATTTGTGCTTATAGCAAAAGTTACCTGTCTTCCCACAAGGGTAGAGATGGCCTTGCAGCAATGCTATCTCCCTCCACGAACAGGAGGCCCCGGGGAGAGTGCCTGTTACCTTCCTCCAGTGAAAGCCAGGAAGGGACATGTTTGCCTGGAATGTTTTTTCTTTTTTGGTACCAGAATTAAAGAATTAAAGCCTAAATATATTAAAAATAATTAAAGATTAAGGGACACAAGAGCCAACCTACAAGGGATTCTCCCAAGCCACAGCTGTGGCAATTTGGCTGCCAAAAGGAGGATGATGACAGTAATCGAAAAGATTTAAATATATAAAAAGACACCAGTCTGTGTTCTGAGAAAGAATGTACAACCACGAGTCCATACTGGTAATAAAAAAGTAACTAAATAAACAAATGAGAGAGCGGGAGGGCTCTTCTTTATAGTGGAATGCCAAATGTTTAGTTGTCAACTTCAGTAAATGTAACACACTATCCATTATCCAGTTTCATCAATAGCCCCACTAATGTCGTCAGTGGAGTGTTTTTTTTTTCCCTCCTCCAGTATAATTGCATAATTCCAGTCTGGAACCAGTATAGCATTTGTCGTGTCTCCATAGTTTCCTTTAACTTAGGATGTTTCTTTGGCTTTTTTTTTTTTTTTTTTTTTGACATTTGGTGTTTGTCTGAATTTTTTTCTCATGATAAGATTCAGGTATGCATTATTTTTTCCTGGCTTGAACAGTACTTAGGTGAGTTTTGTATTTTTCCACTGAAGCTTCTTGCACGGACCAATGTTTACTATGATGGTTGAAAAATTATGATTTCTCAACTTTGAGACTTTTTCCATCTTTATCAGTTGGTCCTCAGAATTCTACTGTGACAACAGCACTCTCTCCACTCCCACTTAACTTATGTATCTATTACTGGCACGGATCATGAATTTCTGTTTTGCCAGTGGTTTGTAATTCATCATTACACCTAATTATTTTGGCCCTCAAATTTTTCCAAATTTGGCTAGTTGGAGCACCTTAGAGCAGGCCCTTGTGCCCTCATGCTATTTCTGCATTATTTTCTTTTGAGTACTTCCTTATGTTTTGTTACGACAAGAAGCTCTGGGCTCATCTTGCACCCACCCTGCCATGGCCTAGAGTCAACCATTTCTCCAAAGAGCCCTGAATCTTTGTAGCAGTGCCAACAGAGACCCAGATACTGGAGCATCTGTGCTTCTTTACCGTGTCAGGAAACATATCAACAAGTATAGAGATGATAGATAGATGGATAGTCAGATAAATGAAATAGAGATGATATATAGATTATAGGTGATAGATAAATCATAGATAGTAGATAGGTGATAGAGATACACACACACCTCCACATAGACCACACAGACTCCATACTGACACACGTCAGTATACCCACATACGTGCGTATATTCCTACATGTGCATAATACAGAATTCATGAGTTTACACTGATGCTTCCAATTCCAACTCTTGCCTTCTGGCATTCCGCATTTGTGACTTCCCATCTTCCACAATGAGAAACTGACTCCAAACAGCATCAACACATCGGCTCATTTGCTCAATCCCACTATAATCTAAAGTCATTTGAGTTGCTTTGCCTGAGACTCTAGAGAAATCAACTGCCTGAGAAGAGATTAGCATGTGATTGCTGTGCTCCCGCACACCCCCCCCCCCCCCCCCCCCCCCGCAGCCTTCCGAGAGTGTGGGTCTGCGGCCCAGTGCTGCTTCCAACAGTTGCTAGCATTAGTTGCTGCCTGTCGCCCAGCCCCTTCTGTGTGGTTTGGTGCTTAATTGAAATACTGCAGGGTTCATTAGTTTCCGTTTGTTTTTAGCTTTAGTTTCCCACAACTCCCCATCCTTGTTTATCTCTTTTTAGTTTTTTAAATGTATAGAACCTTATTGTGCTTCCAAAAGTCAGAATGGTAAAGAGAGGCACTCAGAGAAATGTCCCTGCCTCTAGCACACTACTCCCCTCCTCAGCCCTGCTTCTGTTTCTTTTCTGGTTTATTTTTCCTGTTTTTAAAAGATAAGCAGATGTAGGTATCTTTTAAATTTCTCCTTCTTTCTTACACAAAAGTAGTATATGACATGTGCTCTTAGCACTTTGCATTTTCGACCCTGTCTCTTGACAATCATTTTATGCTCTTTCATAGAGAGCTGCCTCATTCTTTTTTACAGCTGCGTATACTCCATCATGTATCTATTCCATAGTTTTTTCAACCAATTTCTTCTGTATGGGAGTTTCCAATATTGTGCAATTACAAATGTTGTTGGAGATATATCTTCAGGGTAAAGTCCTAGAAGTGGATTGCTGAGCTGAAGAGCAAATGCATTGTTAATGAAAAAAAAAAATAAACTCTGTAAAATAACTTAAAAAGGTTTATTTTGAGCCAACATGAGTGTCTACAGCCTGGGAAAATACAGTTTTAGAGGTCCTGAGAAAGTGCATCCAATGTAGTCAGGTAACAGTTTGGTTTTATACATTTTAGGAAGACAAGAATTGCATGTAAAGTCAATACTTGGAAGGTATGCATTCGTTTGACTCACAAAGATGGGACATCTTGAAGTGGGGGTTTACAAATCCGAGGTGAGTTAAGTGAGTTTAGGTATTCTTTAGTTGGCAATTGGTTGAGAGTGTTAAGGTTTGTCTAAAACTTTGGAGTCAGAGCAAGGACTGCTTAATTAAGACAGGATATAATACCATGCCAGAAAAAAAAAAAAAAAAAGATCTGTTTAGCAAAATTTCATAGATTGTAAAGTGTGACTTAACCCTTGCTGTGCATGGCCTTGGGTCTTGTTTATAATTTGGTATCTTATTGCCACAAGGAATTTGTTCTGTCAGTCTTATGATCTCTATTTTAACATTAATGCTGGTCAGTTGTGCCTAAACTATAAAGGGGAGGGGGTTTAATGAGGCGTGTCCAACCTTCCCATCAGGGCCAGGAGCTCAGTTTTAAGGTTTTTCTAGGCTCCCTAGAAAATCCTAAGCTCTCCCTCCCACTGACTGAATGGACCCCCTCTTGGCCAAAGGGACCCCAGAAAAACCTTAAAGCTGACTTATCAGCCATGTTGGGAAGGGATGTTGGACACACCTCATTATACCTCTTCCCTTTTGGAGTTTAGACACTGTAGAAAACAAAGCCCTTGGCCCTTTAAAGTTTCACTGAAAAATCACTGACATACAAAATTTTTTAATGTATATACATGGGAGCCTTCAGAATGAAGATCCAAAGATACAAAGGAAGTTGTCAGGTTTTTTTGCTTAGGTTCAACAAAGTATGGACAGCTGTGTGTAAGAATATGATTGGCCAAAAAGGGTATAGATCTAATGTTAATAGATTGAGTGGGGAAACCCAGCAAGGCCTATATGTCTAGGTCCTTGGGCTCTCTGAGCATTCCTTCCTTCCTTCTGGGTGTGGGGCAGGACCCTCTCTGGAATGGGGGTCTTATGATCTACAGTCAAAAAAGGTATGTCAGATAATTTCTTTATGGCAAGCTTTTACACAGAATAATTTTGGGTTTTATTCTTGGCTTTTAGGAAAGGGGGTTCTGGCTTTTACGACCTGTCTTAGGGAAGAGGGATTATAGGTTCTTTGGCTAGCGTCAGGGAAGAATGGGACTGAGAGGCAGAAGGATAAGAGAAGGTCAGAGAAAAAATTTGTTTCTGAGGCCACTTTTTTTTCCTTTTCTTTCTTTCTTTCTTTTTTTTCTGAGGCCACTTCTGACGTCTTCATTTTAAGGTACAGTGTTCTGAGTTCCAATAACACATCAACTGACCAGAATTAATGCTAAAATAGAGATTTTAATACTAAAAAAACAGACTTTTTGTGGCAATAAGATAATAAATTATAAACAGGATTTAAGGCCATGCAAGGCAAAGTTTGAGTCACGCCTACAGGCTGTCAATTTGCTGAACAGATCACTTTGAGTCAGTGTATTGTGGCTTGCTCTATGATTAGCAGACTCCCTTATCTTAACTTAAAACATTCCTTTATATTGACTCCAACTTTTAGGCAAAGCTTTATTCCTTTAACCAATTACAAATTAAAGAATCTCTGATCCATGTATGACCTATAAGCCCCTACTTCAAGAGATCCCACCTTTCAGGCCAACCCAATGCATACCTGTATTGATTTGATTTTACCTGCAATTCCTGTCTCCCTAAAATGTATAAAATCAAACTATAATCTGACTGCATTGGGTGCACTTTCTCAGGACCTCTGAGACTGTGTTTGCTCGGCTGTGGTCATTCACATCAGCTCAGAATAAACTTCTTTAAATTATTTTATAAGGTTTTTAAATTAACAATGTTAATGCTGTTGATTTTTCTTTATTCATTTTTTATTTTGAAATATAGATTCACAGAAAATTGAAAAAATGGTGCAGAGAGGTACAGTATGAGGAATGTAGCAAATTTTATCTTTTTCAATGTCTATCCTATGGTTCAAACGTCATCTATTAAAAAGATAATCTCAGCCTCAGTGATGTGAGATGACACCTTCATGCTAGTCTAGATTTCTATCTGTAGTTGGATCAATTTGTGGACTTCTATTCCACTGATCTATCTGGTGTTGAGACATTCTGACCCACAATAATATTTGAAATCTACTTTTGTGTGTATCAAGAGTATCTTATTGTGGGTATATATATATTTTTTGGTATAGATTTCAAATATTTCATGCTAATTTTATTTTAAGTAATTAATTTATGATTACAATTATTAATGGCTTTTTATCCATTATATATCTTCCAACATTATTATCAGATTATTCAAGTAAGTGCTATTGTTTTTTCCTCGTTTTAATTTTTTATTTTTAAATAACTATAGATTCACAGGAAGTTGCAATAGGTACAGAGTTTCAATTTTGCATGATAAACAAGTTCTAGGGATCTGTTGCACAACAATATGCATATAATTAATATTATTGTATTGTACACTTAAAAGTGGTTAAGATGATAGATTTTGTTATACACTTTTTATCACAATAAAAAATGAAGGTGTGGAACTTCAGAAAGAACAACAATTGAACAGGTAAAGATAGGGATAGATATAATAGCTGTTCTCATGAATTTCTCAAATAATATATATAGTTGAAGCAAAAAATATAACAATATCTGTTCTGTACTCAATGTATGCAGAGGAAGTATTTGAGGCAATTATTTTTCTTAAATGGAGATGGTAAAGGGACTTACATAGAGATAAGGTTTCAATACTTCATTCAAACTGACAAACATTGACGACAGTATGTTGTGATAAGTTATGGATTTATATTATAATACCCAGAAGAAGCTATCAAGAAATGTATACAAAGAAATATAGTGAGAAACATGTTAAATAAAGTAAGATGCCCTACAAAATGTTCAAGCACCTACATATGACTTGGCAAGAAAAGTGAAAAAGAGGAAGTAAACAGAAAATAAGTAATAAAATGGCAAACGTAAGCCCTATTATATCAAGAATCACTTCATCTAAACATACCATTTACAAAACAGATCAGCACAGTGGATAAAAAACATGACCCAATTACATGCTGTCTATAAGAAACCTGTTGAAATTCAATGATAAATGTAGGTTTAAAGTGAAAAGATCAAAAAAGATATATCATGTTGACATTATTCAAAAACAAAAGCAGGAATTGGTGTCTTAATAGCAGATAAAATAGACTTCAGAGCAAAGAAAATTACTAGGGGAAAATAGGGACTAAATATAATAAATGATGTGCAAGAACACATCACACATTATTGAGATAAACGAAAGAAGATATAAATAATTGAGGGATATTCCATGTTCCATTTTAATACCCTCCAAATTAATCCATTGATTCAATACAATCCCAATGAAAATACTAGCAGTTATTTTTATGGAAAACAAAAGACTAATTCTAAACCTTATAAGGATATTTAAAGGCTCAAAAATAACCAAGACACTCAAGAAGAAGCAGAACAAAGTTGGAGGATGTACATGCACAGTTAACAGGAACTATTAGAAACTATGTTAATTAAGACAGGCAGTATTGGCAGGAGGATAAATAGAATGAAAATAAGTAGACTAAATATAGATCCACATATATAGGATCACCTGATCTATGACTAAAGTGGGTCATAAAGAGAAGAGGATGTTATTTTTAATAAATATTGGTGGATCAATATCCACATGAATATCCACTTCGCATCATATGCAAAAGTCAACTCCAGACAGACTGCAGATCTACATGTGAAGGGTAAGCAAAGGGCAGTCTCATGGCCTTGGAGTAGGCAATGAAAACCTCTGGTCATTAAAATTTAACTATATTAAAATGAAGAACTGATATTTAGTGAAAGGTATCATCAAGAGTAAAAAATATAACCTACAAGAGTGGGAGAATAAGATATTCACAATATAAATGCAATCATTATTTGTGGATTCCATATTTGCGAATTCACTTACTTGCTAAAATGTAATTGTAATGCCCAAATGAACACTCATGGCACTTCTGTGGTCGTTTGCAGACATGTACAGAGTGGTGCAAAATTTGAGTCATCCAATGTTGAAGTTCCCAGCTGAGGTCAAACAAGGTGATGCTCTGCCTTCTTGTATTAGCTCTCATGTTGTTAACAAGTGTCTTTTGCATGGTCTATTTGGTACCACTGTTTTGCATTCTTGTGTTTTTTGTTGGTGACTTTGCTGTTTCAAAATGTTTCCCAAGGGTAGAGCTGAAGAGCTATCTAGTGTCCCTAAGAGCAAGCGGGCTGCAATGTGCTTTATGGAGAAAATAGCTGTGATAGATAATCTTTGTTCAAGCATGAGTCACAGTGCTGATGGCCGTGAGTTCAACGTCAGTGCAACAATACAATCATGTTACTGGAAAAAGGAAGAGGAAATTTACCAATCTGTATGGGAGGCAGTTCTGCAAAGTGATAAAGTAACATCTATAGAGTGTGATGACATTATGGAAAACATGGAAAGCAGCTAAATTTGTGGATTCATGAAATGATAACTGATTTTTAAAAAGTGCAGTGGACTGCATTGTTGTGAGGCAGAATGGCAAAGAAATTTACAGTCACGTTACTCAGGGAGAGGAAATGTTAAATCCTTCAGCCTAGTGCTATTTCTGAGGCAATATGGCATAAAAAATAACCTTGCAGATGAAGCAGGTTCTGCAGATCTGGAGGCTGTGGAAGAATTTAAAAAATACCTGCTAAGTATTAGCAAGAAAAAGGCTATGTGGAAGATCAGGTTTTAAAAGCTGATGAGATTTGTTTGTCTCACAAGGACATTGGCCAACGAACCTATATAATGCAAATACCCGTTCAGTTGATGAAAACATTGTGACCAGAGGCTCTCAGGGGGCTAACCTTGTGTTTCCCCAGGAATAATAGTTCAGTATTGGCTAATTCAGTATTCACAGTGACTTTATGGAACATAACTATTGCAAACAATGTGAACATACTTAACTGACAAAGGACTTGTATCCAGTATATACAAAGAAGTCCCACTACTCAATAGTAAGAAAACAAACAACACAATAGAAAATTAGCAAAAGACTTGAACAGATATTTTTAAATAGGATGTTGAAATGACATCAAAATATAGGACATATGACCCATGTCCATTTCATTAAATATATGGGCAGTGCAAATTAAAATCACAATGTGATATCATTGTATACCCACCAGAAGGCTAACAGTTACCTTTTAAGAGAATATTGGAAACATCCTAAATTTTCAACTCTGAGGGCAAGTTAGTAAACTATGATATATTCCTTGATAACAATATTGCACAGTTAATAATATGTTTATTTCATAGAAGAAAGACTATAAGAAAATATACCAATATGTTAAGAATGTTTATCTCTGGCTGGTAGAGTTAGAGGTAACTTATTTCCTTTTTATTGTTTCTGAATATTTCAAGATTTATCACATAAGTATGACTACTTTTGTTTAAAAAATTTACATGTGCTACTTTCTGAAAAAAGAATGACAACTTTATCATTCACATTTTTCTAACTTACAAAGATATATCTGGTTTTTCTTTTTATGCCAATAGCCAATTTGGGTGTCTCTGTAGGATAGTGGCTGGCATAGAAATTACTTTTCAAATTAAAATTTAAAATGCATTATGAAACATTCGAAATGAATTCTGGAAGAATAAATTGCATCTCATTCAAAATAAACATCCTGATTTCTGTGTTATAAATCAGAATAATAAAAATCTCATCACAGAAATGAGAAGAAAATTACCTGAGTCATCCAACTGATAGAATATAAACAATGAGAAACCTCACGGAAGACAACAGAATTAGACAATCAATCAATATTGTGCACACGGCTAGGGTTTTACTGTATTATTTTGTTGGCAATAAATATATTCTGTCTTGTCTCCTTTTAGGAAACAGAAGAAAAGTAACAATACAAAATTCAGAGTTTGAAAATTTAGACTAATTAATTATCATCTTCATTGCTATAAGAGAAGCTGGATGGAGTAATTCCATGGAGCAAAAGTCAAATATTAGCTCTTGAACTACAGCATTAACAGACGATTTGACTTCATAATCCCTGGTGAGAGTTTCAGGCATTGCTTTAAACTTGTGTTTGACTGATGGGGCCGAGGGCTCTGCGCAAGAGGAAGAAGAGCCCTTCTTACCCCAGGCCTCCGGGCCCCACCTGCAGAGCCTGCTGTAGGCTGCACCATCACCATTTCTTGCCAAGCTGCTAACTGGCTAGGGTGAAGGGTGAGGATGCTGACGGGGAACCCCGGCCTGGCAGACAGGACGCATGTGCGGTCACACGCTCGGCGGCATCTGCGGAGGCAGCGGCGGTGGGCTCGGCCTGCGCCAGGCGGGGGCTCCGTGCAGGGGCGTGGGGACGCCCGGGTGCTGACGGTAGCGGGCTGGAGAGGGACGAGGAGGGATGAAAACAAAAAGTGGAATCTGATATTCTCCAAGATTGTGTGGATGAGAACTATGAATTTTCCCTGTGATCAGAAAGGAAACAAGTCCGAATGCAGGGCCCTCGGGAGGCGCCAGGCCACCTCCCTGCTCTGCTCGGCATGCAGGCCGAGGTGGGATCCCCCCGCGCGTCAGGACCCCCTGCCCCAGACCACATTCCCCTGGTGGCCGGAGCGGAGGGCTGCCCCTGGGCATCCAAGCCACGCAGAGTCAGCAGGCGCCCCCGGTGCCGCGGCACGCCAGCAACAAGGGGCCCAAGCAGCGGCTCATTATTTGCTCCCAGGAAAAGATGTGCGGAAATGGTCCCAACAAGCAGAAACCAGCGCTGAGCACGGAACTCCTCCTGACCCCCTAGTGAGCCCCTCCTCTGGAGAACGTCGCACCCCTCCCCTCGGCCTGTCCTGCCGGGGTCTCCCGCAGGCGTTGTGGTCACTGAGGTCGCACGCAGGGAGACGGCTTCCCTGAGCCAGGAGCAGAGAGTGGGCCAGTTCTGACCTGGGGGTGGCGAGAGGTGAGCTAGTCACACCCAGGCCTGCCCCAGGGGCAGCTGTTGCCAGGGAAAACCCGTAGCCACCAATCCTGTTTGTCCCACCTGTGCCCTGCACTGGGAGAGCCGCCCAGCGGTCAGGGATGAGGGCGGCTTTGCTCAGCAGGACAGCGAAGGGTCCAAGCCCTCCCCTGGCCCCAGCACTGTGCAGGCCGCTAGGACGGCACATCCACCCACGGGTTGGACTCCTTTGAAGAGAGATTTCCAATTAAAATAAAAAAAATGATTTAAGTAGGTATTTCTTAAATTCAAAATGACAATTCCAAATTTAAAATGAATTATGCAACATTATAATAACTATAAAATACCCTAGGAAAGTTTTGGGAAAAAAAGGAACATGAAAAACAAATTTGAAGTTCTTTTTGCACTATTTAAAATAATTGGTTTTTAATAAATAACCACGGTGTTCTAAACGTCACAGTGGTTCTCACGGTACACAAAACATCCATTGCACCCGATGTGACAACGTTGAATTTACCTGAGTCCTTTGATCCTGGAAAGTGACAGATAAAGACCCCTCCCCTTTGTGGCAAAGAAAGCCCCTCCCCGTGTGATTTAGATGAGACTCACGTGTCCGTTGTCACCTAGGGCAGGGCCAGACCCAGACCCTCTAAATTCCCGTCTCCGCTTCACCGACGCTTAGCTGAGGGGCTGTGTCAGCCGAGCGGGCGGAGCCAGGGCCGCTCCTCCCGCGGGTTCAGCTCCGCCCCTTCAGGCCCCTGCGCCTCGCCCGCGGAGCCGGGCCCTCGCGGGCCTCTGGAGCCCAGGAGCCCGGGTCAGACCTTCTCTGGTCCCGCCTCTCCACGTGGCTCCTTGGAGCCTTGCTCCTCCTCTATGGAGGAAAAAAACATTTGCCAACTCTTGAGCTGCTTGCAACAGTCCCTCTCCCCTCGAATAATCCTTTAGAGTAAAAGTCCACCCGCGCTAAGTCTGGATGTGCTTTTGGGGTGACAAACCTGCTAACCCTGCGGCCTGTGGAAGCCTGCAGTCTTCTTCCGGGTCCGGCCCAGCCTGCGCATGCGCAGGGGCACATGGGCCCGGCGGCCTGCGTGGCAAAGGTCTGCGATACACAGCAACTGTACATCGAGCCAGCAAACAATTGGATGACCTGTCCTCCCCTCCCACCTCCACAAATAAACCTCCCCAGGGACCTGAAGGCGGGTTTGGAGTTAGAGCACAAACAGCCGCGCGGGGATCCACCTGGCTAACTGTGCCCCAACTTCCAACGACTCCGGCCTGCGACCCTCCCGGCTCTCGCCTCTGCTTTCCACACCTGCCTGCCGAGAGGTGACTACTTTGGGGAAACTCCTGGCTCCCCACTTAACGGTCCCTTGGGCTTGCTTTGAGGACGAATTCTGCTTGCGAGTGGCTTCCTCTTGACGCTGGCACCCCAACATCGGGTCTGGATAAACCTTCGTCAGTCTTCCTCTCTCCTTTCCCTTCCCGTGAGCAGGAGGCAGCAAACTTTTTCTGTAAAGGCTCAGATAGTTTTAGGCTTTGTGGGCCCGTATGGTCGCTGTCCCCAACTACCCAACTCTGCCCTCGTAGCAGGAAAGCGGCCACAGACAAGACACAAGCCCATGAGTGTGGCTGTGTGCCACCAAGAGTGCGCTCATGTTCACCGAAATTTATTTTTCATTACTTTTTAAAATATTTTAAAATTTTTTCCTCCCAGGCCCACCCTTGGCACCCCCTTCACTGAAATTTAAATACCAAACTCCATCTTACTCATGCCCTTTCCTTTGGGGTGTCCCCACTGCAGCGGCAGCTCCACTTACGCAGGAATTCAGCGGCATCTTGGCACAAACTCTGCACTCCTACCTACGGGATGGGCCGGGGTCAACATGTTTCAACGCCGGTGACTTCCCCTATTTCAGCCGATACTGCAGGGGGTTCAGTTTTGCACCCCATCTCTCACTTCCCTGATGCTGGCGTGGAGCAGTTTCCGAGAGAGGACCTCACTCTATTTTGGCAGCACGACAGCTGGTGCCCGATGGTGACACATGCCATTCTCTGCCTTTGTGTCACCTGCAAAGCGCCAGCATAAGCTAACCCTTAACTCCACTGCGGATCATCATAGGCCAAATTATTCCCCTTAAACACAGCTGCCCTCAGCACACCAAAAGCCCAAAAGCTTCCCACCTTCTGGTCAGTATCTCTGAAAACAGTAGCACTAGGTTTTGATGAACCCTAAAGCAGAGTATACATTTTTTAATATATTTATATTAAAGTATATATTTATATAATTATATATATATTTTTTAAAATATATTTTTAATATCTTTTTCTAATTATGAGATTAGAAAATAAAGGGAAAAAACCTGAGTAAAATCTAGACGATCAATAATACCACTACCCAGAGATAACCATAGTTACCATTTGCATATGCTTCCTGCTTTTTCAGAAATTTAATGCAACAATGTAAGAACGTTCACACATTGAATCTCACTCTAAAACATAATTTTAACAACTGCATGGTGCAAGATAGTGGATCTGTTACAATGCAACCACCCACTACTGGGCATTTAAGTTGTTTTGACTTTTTATTACTATAACTCACGCTTGTAACAACATCCCCTTATGAAAATGTTTTTCTGCATTTTTCCTATTTCCTCAGATAGATTTCCAGTAATGGGATTACTGATCAATGTTTATAACCATGTAAAAGCTTTTTTTCTTTAAAACATATTGTCAAACTGCTTTCCATGAAGGATGTCTTAAATTCCACCTCCACATAGGCTTGGCGGGGGGACCCAACTCGCCACAGTCAGAAGCGTTGAATATAACACTGTGTGTGAGTCTGCGTGTGAGAGTGTGTGTGTGTGTGTGTGTGAGAGAGAGAGAGATCTCAGTAAAGAATGGCCAGGGGAGGAAAAAGTGAACAGCAGAAACATTTTCTTATGAAAAGATGTGCATAACCTCCAGCTCTCCAGAGACCGCTGCTACCTGTGTCTTTTCCTGTTTTGTTTTGCGATTATCCACACCTCTAAAACATGCTTTCCCTCTTTGCCCAGTTGATCACACATCGACAAAGTCTGTTGACATTGATAACACTGATATAAGGGATCAGGACTCAGTCACTCAAAACACACCCCCCCCCCGTGCCTCTGTCCTTGCTGCTCCTGTGTTTTACGCAGTGGCTCGGTTAGTGCTGCTGGTTATCTGTCCTTGACCCACTGGCTCCAGCCAGCCTCCCGTGTGCCCCGGTAACCGGGACCAAGCCCTCGTCTCCGTGCCCTCACCGCCTCCTGCCCTTTCAAAGGGGCCGGCGGGTAACTTCACAGGCTCTTCTGTAGCTGCCGGTGAAGGCTCCGTGCATTATTTCTAATTGATTTTGAAATTTAAATAGCAACAAATAATTACTTGTCAATCAACACAGCAAAGCAAATTCATATGTGAAAACCCTTCTTGTTTCAATGTCTGAAAAAATATAAACGAGGGAGGATAAGACAAAGCGAGCCTTGACACAAGATGCTGTAGCTGTTGACAAGAAAATAACACAATGAAAATCTAGAGGCTGCCGGCTTGAGGTCCCTAAGGCTCCAGTCCCATGCAGGCCGCCCTCTGAACATGCTCTGGGCAGGGAGGGACCAAGCCAAGCTCCAGGGGCTGTGGGCCGGGGCCAGCCATTGCCTACCAGCTGGGGAGCCACGTTGTCACCAGAGCGGTGGGGGAGTGGAGAGACTGGCTGGAGGCCAGATCTGCAGGATGCCAGCGGGGGCTGGTGCCTAGAGCAGGTGCTCACAGGAGGAGAGAGCAAGGCGGAGCCAAGCAGAGAAACAAAACCTCACCCCCTCCAAGGAGCTGCAGTCCCAAATTCCAAACCAAGTGGAGCGGGAGGCTGACAAATCCGGAGGGCAAGTTTCTTAAAGTTGAGGATGTTCAGCGGTCAAATAGGTTCTGTCTTCTCGCACTCCATTTGCTGTGCAAAATCTTGCAATTTGCTATGCTCTTTCTAGCATATAACGTTTTAGCAGAACTTTAGTTTTTTCCTAGAGATTCTTTTTCTGTTGCATTCTGAAGGAGAGTAACATGTTTTTCCATATCCATTTCCACTATAGGAGCCTTCTTCCTGACCCCCAGCCAGCGAGGCCCTCAGGGGGTGCCACTGCTCTCCATAAGTGGGGGTGTAGCCAAGGGCAACCAAGATCCTGAATTCCTTGCTTTCCTTATTTTCAGGTAATTTCTGAAGAAAGAGTGCAGGAATGATGGTATTATCAAAACTTCTGCATGCCTAAAAGCAGGGCCCTCTTACCTGACTGCTTTAACCTTATTTAGAATCTAGAATTACAGGGGAGCATTCTGATGCCCTTCTGGTTCTCATTTCTTTGTAGGTGATCTGCATTTTTCTATGGAAGCTCCTAGAATCTTTATCTATGATATTTCCACAGTCCATTTAAGAAAAGAAAAAAGGCTGAATATATGGGTCTGTTTGAATCATTGCCGGTGCCAGGCAGCAGGCAGGTTCCTCATAGGATGGCCTGGACGGAGCCCAAAAGTAGGGCTTCGCTGGTGCCAGCGCCCACTCTGGAAGCCTTGGCGCTCCCCAGGGGGGCCATTCCTCCAAGGAAGAGCCCTCAGGGCTTTCTGTGGGTAGGTGTCTTGCACAGGGGCCTCTCTTCACACGGGCGTGGGGAGACACTGGCAGCTCTGCCTGCTCCACACACAGAGTCCAGTCGATCCCACGCATGGCTCCTGCTGTCCCTGTGACCTGCGGCGGGGGGGCAGGGCCGCCCTCTCGAGGGTATCCTCGATGGGACCCCCTTGGCTCTGTCCAGCAGTCCACATGTGCCCTTCCACACCGGCCTGCCTGTCTCAAGTCATCCACAGCTTGGAGACACCTTTCCTTTCTTCTTTGGCGCTGTGCCTTTATTCTTTCCGTTGCTTCTGTAGGGTCACTTGGTGCGGTTTCAACAAAGGTAAAAGCAAATGCAACATTAACTTTTAAATTATTGCTAGAAGTATGGGTAACAAAAAGGCCTCCATTTTACATTTTTTTGCTTCCTAGTCTTCCTAGTGAAATTTTATTTTTATCACATACTCACTGGTCATACTAATTTGTATTTCCTTTGGGACTTGACTCTCCATGTCCTTTGACAACTTCAGTATTTGGGTATTAATATTTTTCTTAACAATTTGTATGAGCTCTTTATACATGAAAAGTTGCCTGCCTCGATCATAATGTTCACTACAAATGTTTTTCACAGTGTAATTTAAGCATAACGGACTCCTTTGAAGGATAGTAAACCGTGGCTATCACTGTACCCTACATTAACTGCCTCATTTGCATTTTGGCTAGGATCATAAAGCTATTCATATAACCCCTTGAATTCCACCCAACTACTTGAGCTCATGATTTTGAAAGCCTCACTCCACCTCTCTCTGCTTCAGCCGAGCAATACAGAAACCAGATTAAACGTGGGTAGTCTGCATGGCCCAGAGAGAATATCATGTGCTCCCTTTAATTACTTGTTACTTAACAACTTGATCTATTTATGTTTATAAGTATCAGGTGGTGCCAATCTGGTTCATGAAAAAGCCACTTGATGGAGTTCCATGTAATTGCACATGGGCTAATTACATAAATCAGCTATTTGTGTTCCAAATTGAGCTTTGAAAGCTGCGTGAACTCCTTCAATTGTTCCCCACAAACAAATAGAATTACACCCAGAAAGCCAAACGGCCTAAACTCTTCGAGGGGCTGCCACGTGGTTGCAGCCTGGCTTTCCACCCTGCGAGTCCACACCAGGCCTGAGTAGCCTGCCCCTGCCAAGGTGAGGGTGTGCCCCCTCCCGCCCAGACGCCCAGGGTGGGTTACGGGAGATGGCCCGTTCACTAGCCCGCTAGCGCTGCCGTAGCAAAGAACCACAGACCGAGGGCCTTCAACAGCCGAAACTTACTGTCTCTCAGTTCTGAGGGCTGCAAGGTGGAGATGCAGCAGGGCTGGTTCCTGCTGAGGCCTCTCTCCTTGGTGCGTTGGTGGTCGTCCCTCTGTGCGTGCCTGTGTCCTAGTCTCCTCTTGCTGTAAGGACTCCAGTCAGATTGGGTTAGGGCCCACTCTAATAACCTGATTTTACTTTAATTACCTCCTTAAAGACCCTCTCTCCAAATATAGTCACAATTCAAGGTCCTGGGGGTTAGGACTTCAACATATGAATTCTAGGGGCACAATTGTTTCAGGGAAATCCCAGGACCATATAGAAAAACCACCCCCTAAACTGAGATGGTGTTGAGAGACCAAAGAAATGAGCCGGATCAATCCAGCTTGGTGAGGTAGATGAGTTTATAAGAGGTTGCTCGCACAGGGCTCTCATTCCTAGTCAGGGTGGGACTCTTCTGGCACTCCTGGATGGCAGCAGGAGAGATCCACACTATCTCCCTGTTTGTGGAGGCTCCAATTGCTTCCTGTCTCTCTGCATCATTGTGTGTTTACATACGATACAGGTTAAGCATGTACAGTACTTCCCATTAGGTGGGGACTTCAGTATCATAATGAACTAAAGGATACTATGAGGCAACCAGGGCAGCTTAAAACAGTTCAAACTGGTCTTCACACTTCTGATCGTCCACGCAAAAGGAACTACTTAAGAAAACCCTTTGTGCTTTGTATTTCTTTCAGCTTTTTGGTTTAGATCTATATCTCTAAATTCAAAAGAAACCTGCATGAGTTCTGTTAAATGTTAGAAGTCAGTGGTGGGGAACTTGGATTTTCCTCTCACAATTCGGCCCATGAAGCCTGTGGAAATGCTTACTTGGATTTGTTATGCACTGTGGGTACCACCTTAAAAGTATGCAAATATTTTAGAAAGTCTTCCTATTAGGACTATACGAGGAGCACAAAAGAATTCTCAAGGTCCCTCTCTCCAGAAGAATTGGTACATCACAGCCCCTGTTGACTCGCTGCCAATAACCCACAACTGTGGCATTGGGGAGCTGATTTCCTCTATGTAGTGCCTGGCACAAATACTTGCTTTTCAACATTAATCATCACGGCAGTTATGCTGAGCTATGTTGAAACGGAATCCCCCAGTCTTCCCCCAAACAGCACCAGGCTGTAGAAGGTACACTGGAAGATGCTATTGCCTCTTGCAATTTTATAGCAGGAAGGGGCTTTAAATTCCCTAGGACTTTGGCTTTTAGTGACAGAACTATGTTTGAAATAGAAGATGGTCAGCAAATACTGATTGAAGGAATACATCCAGAGAAAGCAGACAGTGTTTGGATCCTTGGCTCATTCCCCTCACCTGGTGGGCTCTCTAAGAGAGTTGTGCGTTTGGTGCATCTTGAGCAGGAGAAATGCTTGCTGCGTGGGCCAGAATGAGCATCAGAGCGGATCAGGGCTCAGGCGCGAATTCTAGACTTGATTCTCCCGCTGACTTGACGTGTGATCCTGGGGAAGTCCCTGTAAGTGTGAGCCTTGGTGTTTCCATCCGGAGAAAGGGGATGGTGGCCTCTGGGGGCATCCTACTGATAGCACTGACAGTAGCACTGAGCGAAGGATGTCCTGTCTCGGGAGAGAGGTCTCCTGCTGGCACGTTCTGGCCAGCACTGAGCTTCCTGTCTCCAGAAAGCAGAGTGGGTGGGTGGCAGTGATACCCTCTAGCTTCACAACAAGAATGGGGATTGACATATGTCCCCTTCCTATTAGGAACTTGGTAGTTGCCCAAGGGGCCAAAACTTTGAAACTTTTGAGAAACTGATTTTGAATAACTAACTTAGCTTTCCTGACGTTACTTAGTGGTAAGACAGCACTTTCCTTGGGAAACTGGAGCTTGGTCTTACGAGTCTGTCTATTCAACCCACAAATGAGAAATCCTTATTTCTCTTATGAAAGCCACACACTGTGCTTCCTAAAATATGTTAGTGGCATGGTACCTGGCTGGCAGTGGCTCCCGAGAGACGAGTGTAAATGGGCAGGCATTTTGGGAGCCAATTGTTCAGCACAGACATTATCAAAAATTAACTTATATAAACCTACAATTAAATAATTTTAAAAACAAATACATAAACCTCATCACTTTCTAGTGATTATATTTTAATATTATCTCGAGCTCACTTCTACATCTATTGTGTCTGTGTGGTGGAAATGCTATGTAGTGTATCTATGATACTGTCTCCCCACCCCACCCCTTTCCCAGTTGTTCTTCTGAGAGCTCATTGTTAAACACAAATAATACCAACACACAATTGATTATGCTACAAAATACCTTATGTCAATTTCTTGTTTTGACACTTCCTTTGACTTTTCCCTGCTGAGAAGGGAGAGGTTAATTTCCTCAACTACTGATTCAGGAATCTGCCTACACTGGCCCTTTCTGCCCTCTGCCACTATCCTAAGATTCTTCTTTCTCTGTTTATAGTCTTATTCAAGTCCCAGGTACTTCTAGTTGACATTAACTTCCAAATCTATATCTACAGTCCTGTCTTATCACTCAAGGGCTTCTTGCCTACTCGATATGATATCCCCACTGGGATGTTTAATAGGAATCTCAATCTTTTATGGCCAAAAGAGTGTTGTGATTTCAAAGGCACCTTACCTACCACCTCTCACACACAGCTTGCTTGTCTTCCTCGTGCCAGCATGTGGCATCGCATTCATCACTTCCTTAAGCCAAAAGTTTAGGAATCATCTCTGATTCCTCTCTTTTTCTGACCCTATGTACAAAATCCATCAGCAAGTTCTATTTAGTTTAACTAAAAGTAGACATCCTGAAAACTATCACTTCTTACCATTTCAATGCCATGTTCAAAGTCTGAGCTACTCCCTCTCTTGTCCAGTCTTACTCATGCCACTCTCTTCTTGCTTCCCTGGTTTCT
Source organism: Microcebus murinus (assembly GCF_040939455.1). Taxonomy (NCBI): domain Eukaryota; kingdom Metazoa; phylum Chordata; class Mammalia; order Primates; family Cheirogaleidae; genus Microcebus; species Microcebus murinus. Next base: position 9,448,353 of record NC_134112.1, on the reverse strand, counting down.
AGGGAGAAGTCCAATCATGCCATCGTGAACTAGGTATTGTCGGGCCCACTGCAATGGATTGAATGCTTATGTCCCTCCTCTTGGATTCATATGTTGAAACCCTAACCCCCAGCATGGAGGTGCTGTTTGGAGGTGGGGCCTTTGGGAGGTGATTAGGTCATGAAGTGGATGAATGGGATTAGTATCCTTTTAAAAGAGGCCCCAGACAGCTGCCTCACCTCTCCCACCATGTGAGGACACATAGCAAGATGGTACCATCATGAACCAAGAAGCAAGCCATCACCAGATACTGAATCTGCTGGTGCCTTCATCTTGTACTTTCCAGCATCCAGAACTGTGAGAAATAAATTTATTTTGTTTATAAGCTACCCTGTCTATGGTATTTTGTTATGGCAGCTCAAATGGACTAAAACACCCACCAAATCATAAAGTTGGGTGTACACAGCAACACTTCATCATGAAATGAAAGTGGTATATGTGTGATTAGGCCCGAGCAGAGCTTGAAGGCCCAAGTAAGTTACAAAAGAATTGGCCCAAACAACCATGGTTCTCACTCCTGCCACACTGCTTTCTGTCTCCCAGCCTGTCCCCATGGCCACAAGGGCAGTACCCTGTAATCAGTTGACAGAGGAGGAGATGACTTAGGGCCTAGTTTGTAGATGTCTCTGCACACTATGCAGGCTCCACCTGCAAGTGGCCAGCTGCAGAACTGTAGCCCCTGCCTGGCACAACCTGAGGGACAATGGTGAAGGGAAATCCTCCAAGTGGGCAGAAATTTGGGCAGTACATGTGGCTGTGCACTTTGATTGGAAGGAGAAATGGGCAGAAGTATGTCCATTCATGGTCAGTGGTTTGGCTGGATGGTCAGGGACTTGGAAGGAACATGACTGGAAAATTACTGAGAGGAGGTCTGGGGAAGATGAGTGTAGATGGGCCTTTCTGTATGGGGAAAAAGTTAAAGGTATTTGTGTTCAACAAAGGGTGGCCTCAGCAAAAGAGGATTTTGATAATGCAGTGGACAGGATGACCTGTTCTGTGCATACCAGTCAGCTTCCTTCCCCAGCCACCCTGACATCGCCCCATGGGCTCACGAACAAAGTAGTGGCAGGGATGAAGGTTATGTATGGGCTCAGCAAATGGGCTTTCACTCACCAAGCCTGGCATGGCTACAACCACTGCTATTGCCCAATCTGCCAGCAGCAGAGACCAAACTGAGCCCCCAACAAGGCACCATTCCCTGGAGTGACCAGCCAGCTACCTGGTGGCAAGTTTATTACATTGAACTGCTGCCATCATGGACTAGGCAACATTTTTTGTGGTTGTTGTTGTACTGGAATAGACACCTATTCTGGATATGAATTGCTTTCCCTGCACACAATGTTTCTGCCAAAACTACCACCTGTGTATTTACAGAATGCCTTAATTTACCATGACATTCTATCATGGTAGTTCACATGCTAGCATTGCTTCTGATCAAGGAAGTCACTTCACATTACAGCTAAAGAAAATGCAGCAGTGTGCCCATTGCCCGTGGAATTCATTGTTGTTACCATGTTTCCCATCACCCTGAAGCAGCTGTCTTGATAAAATGGAAAAATGGCCATTTGGGCACACAGTTACAGGGTCAGCTAGATGACAGTATCTTGCAGAGCTGCAACAAGGTTCTCCAGGAGACTGCATATGCTCCTAAGTATCCAATATATGGTGCCATTTCTCCCGTGTGCCCAGGAATCAAGAAGCTGAAATAGAAGTCTCACTATTGCCCCTAGTGATTCACTAGCCAACGTTTTCCTTCCTGTCCCCACAACCTTGGGCTCTGCTGGCCTAGAGGTCTTGGTTCCAAAGGGAGAAATGATTCTACTAAGAGAGACAATTCCATTGAACTGGAAATTAAGATTCCAGCCATTTTGCACTCCTCATGCCGCTGAATCAACCAGCAAAGAAGGGAGTTCTTGTGCTGGCTGAGGCGACTGATCTTGACTTCCAAGGGGAAATTGAACTGCTACTCCACAGTGGACATAAGGAAGAATATATCGAATTTAGGAGATACCCTTAGTACTACCATGCCCTGTGATTAATGTCAAAGGAGAACTACAAAACTCCAGTCTAGGCATAACTACCAGTGGACCAGACCCTTCAGGAATGAGGTGTGACTTTGTCACTGTCTTTATTTGGAGATTAAGTATGGTTTATGGAGATGTGCCTGTGTGCCAAGTTGACAAGGGGTGAACTTTGATGGTTTATTTTATGTGTCGACTGAGTTAGGCTGTGGTGCTCAGTTGTTTGATCAAACAAGAGTAGATATTGCTGTGAAGGTATTTTCCAGATGTGATTATCATTTGCAATCAGCACACTTTAAGTAAAGCTGATGACCCTCCATAATGTGAATAAGCCTCTTGCACTCAAGTGAAAGCCTTATGAGGAAAGACAGGTTTCCTGAACAAGGAGGAATTCTGCCTCACTGCTGTGACACAGAAATCTCACCTCAGTTTCTAGCCTGCTGTCCTGCCCTGTGGATTCCAGAGTTGCCAGCCCCCAGAATTGTGGGAACCAATTTCTTAAAATAAATCACTCTCTCCCCGCCTCTCTTTTTCCTCCTGTCTCTTACTCTCCCCTATTGGTTTAGTTTCTCTACAGAACCCTGGCCATTATATCAAGGAATAAGGTCCAGTGATACTTCCCAAACTGAAACAGAAGAAGGAGGAGGAAAAGGAGAAGGAGGAGGAGGAGGAAGAGGGGGAGGAGGAGGAAGGAAGAAAAGGAAGGGAAGAAGAAAGAAAGAAGAAGAAGGAGGAGAAGGAGAAGAAGAAGAAGAAGAAAGAAGAGAAGGAGGAGGAGGAAGAGAAAGAGTAGTAGTAGTAGGAGGAAGCAATAGCAAAATAGACCATGTAAGAACTATGAGACAATATCCAAGTTATAACATATGCCTAATTGGGATACCAGAAATTGAAGAAATAGAGGAGGAGGGGGCAGAAGGTATATTTGAAGTGATAATGGCTGAGAACTTTTCAACAGACACCAAACCACAGACCCAGGAATCTCAGAAAACAGCAAGCAGAATAGAGGGGAGAAAACCCCACCTTAACTATAGTAGAACAGCTATAAGACTTAGTGCACACATTGTGTCAAAAACTGTGCACACATTGTGTCAGAAAACATGGGAGTAAGAACAGAGTAGACTGATATTTTTTAAAGCCAAATAATAGTAACAGTGTAGTGGGTGACTAAGTGACATAAATGGTAGCAATGACAAAGGGAAAGGAGGAAAAAAATACTCCATATCTGCATTATGAAGCAGTAGAGCATTATTTGAAGGTAGACTAAGATGAGTTTAAAATTTATAATGTAATTTCTAGAAAAATTATTTTTTAAAATTTTGAAAGGAGTATAAATTATATGCTAAGAAGGGATATAAAATCCAATAATATAAAATACTCAATTAAAACCACAGAAGGAAGCAAAATAAGAAAAAAAGAGCAAATGAAATGAATGAAAAACTGTTAAAAAGAGTAAATATCAATCCAACTGTACCAATAAACATGTTAAATCTGAATGGTCTAAGTATACCAATTGAAAGATAGACTTGCAGAGTGAATAAAAACAAAAGCCAACTATATGCTGTTTATAAGGATACAAAATTATAAAGATTAAAAAATTTTTAAAAATTACAAAAATAAATGATTCAAGTAGGTTAAAGGAAAAGAATAGAGAAATACCATCCCACTATAACTAATCAAAAGAAAGCCCTAGGAAGTATATTAATTTCACAGAAAGTAGACTTTAGAATAAGGACAATTATCAAGGGTAGAGGATAATATTTATCACATAATGAAAGGAGTAGATTTTCTCATAACACATAACAATGGGAAATGTGTATGCACTTGATAATGAATTAAAAACACATCATAATACATTGGGAAAAAACCTAGTGGAACTGAAAGGAGAAAAACAAAAATTTAAGATTATAGCTGGAGACTACAACATCCCTCTGTCAGTAATTTATAGGTCAAACAGGCAGAAAATCAGTATAGATATAGTTGACCTGTAAAGCACTATCAATCAACTTGGTCTAATTGAAATTATTAGAAGTCTCCATTCAACAATAGCAGAATACACATTCTTCTCAAACTCACATAGGCCATTCACAAAGATAGATTGTATTCTAAGCCAAAAATCACAAACAATTTAAAAGAATAGAAATCATACAAAGTATGTTCTCAGAAAGCAAAGGAATTAAGCTAGAAGTAAATAAATAACAAAAAGTTAGACTAAGAATCACTCATATAGAGATTAAAAAACATTTCTCCCTGATGGGTTTATTTGTCAATTCTACCAGACATTTAAGGGAACAAATTATACCAATTCTCCAAAATCTCTTCCAGAATATAGAAGCAGAGGGAATACTTCTAACCTCATGTTATGAAACCAATATTATCCTAATACTAAAACCAGACTAAGATATTGTAAGAAAAGAAAACTATAGACCAGTATGTCTCATGAACATAAATGCAAAAATCTTCAACAGAATATTAGCAATTTACATGTAACAATGTATAAAAATAATTATACACCATGACCATGTGGTATTTATCCCAGGTATGCAGGGCTGGTTCATCATTTAAAAATCAATTAGTGTAATCCAGTACATCAACAGGGTAAAGAAGAAAAATCACAAGGTCATATTAATAGATACAGAAAAAGCATTTGACAAAAGCCAGCACTCATTCATGATGAAAACTCTCAGAAACTAGGGATAGAAGGGAACTTCTTCAAATGGATAAAGAAAATCTACAAAAAACAAAAAACACAGCTAACATAGTAAATAACAAGTAATTGGAAACTTTCTTCCTAGGATCAGGCAAGGATGTCCTCTCTCATTATTCCTTTTCAACATCATACTGGAAGTCCTAGCAAATGCAATAAGACAAGAAAAGGTATACACATTGGGAAGGAAAAAATAAAACTGTCTTTGTTTGTGGATGACATGATTGTGTATGAAGAAAATCCCAAAGAATCAACAAAAAGCTCCTGAAACTAATAAGCAATTGTAGCAAGGGTGTAGGATAGAAGGTAAATGTACAAAAGTCAATTACTTTCCTATATACCAGTATTGAACAAGTAAAATTTGAAATTAAAAACACAATATCATTTACATTAGCACCACCAAAATGAAATATTTAGGAGTAATTCCAACAATATAGGCTCAAATATGAGGAAAATTATAAAACTCTGATGAAAGAAATAAAAAACCCTACGTGAATGGAGAGATATTCCATGTTCACGTGTAGGAAGACTCAATATCATCAAGCTGTCTGTTCTTCCCTCCTTGAGCTACAGATTCAATGCAATTTCAATCAAAATATCAGAAAGTTATTTTGGGAATATTAATAAACTTATTATAAAGTTTATCTGGAGAAGCAAAAGATCCAGAATAGCCAACACAATACTAAAGGAGAAGAACAACTTCAGCGGACTGACACTACTTGGCTTCAAAACTAACTATAAAGCTACAGAATTCAAGAAAGTATGGTACTGGTGAAAGAATAGGCAAATAAATCAATGGAATAGAATAAAAAGCCCAGAGATAGATCCACACAAATATGGTCAACAGATATTTGATGAATGAACAAATGCAATATGATGGGGAAAAGAAACTTTTTTCAATAAATTGTGCTGGAACAATTGAACATCCATGTGTAAGAAAATAAATCTCGACACAGCCTTTACACCCTTTACAAAAATTAACTCCAAATGGATCATAGACATCAATGTACAGTGTAAAACCATAAAACTCTGATAAGACAACATAGGAGAAAATCTAGATAACTTTGGATTTGGTGATGACTTTTTAGATTTAACACCAAAGGTACAATTCATGAAAGAAATATTTGATAAACTGGATTTCATTAAAATTAAAAATGTCAAAAGAATGACAAAACAAGCCACAGACTAGGGGGAAATAATTGCAAAAGATATATCCGATAAAGTACTGTTACCTAAAATATACAAACAATTCATAACAATAACTGAACAAAAATAAAATAAAAAACTCAGTTAAAAAATGGGCAAAAACCTGAACAGACACCTCATCAAAGAAGATATATAGGTGGAAAATAAGCATATGAAAAGATGTTCCACATCATATATCCTTGGGGAATTATAAATTAAAATGAGATACTACTGCACATCCATTAGAATGGCAGAAATCCAAAACACTGACAACATCCAATGCTGCCAAGGATGTGGAGCAGCAGGAACTCCCACTCGTTGCTGGTGAGATGTAAAGTGGTACAGCCACTTTGTAAAACAAATTAGCAGTTTCTTATAAAACTAAACATAGACTTACTATACAATCCAGCAATTGCGCTCCCTGGTATTTACCCAAAGGAGTTGAGAACTTATGTCTCACGAATACTTGCACATGGATGTTTATAGAACCTTTATTGATAATTGCCAAAACTTCCAGTAGGTGAATGGATAAACTATGGCACATCCAGGCAGTGGGATATTATTCAGCACTAAAAAGAAATCAGCTATCAAGCCAGTGAAAGGCATAGAGGAAACTTAAATGCATGTTATTAAATGAAAGAAGTCAATTTGAGGGGCTACATTCTGTGATTCCAACTACGAAATATATGACATTCTGGAAAAGGCAAAACTATGGAGATAGTGAAAAGATCTGTGGTTGCCAGAGGCTGGGGAGTGGGGAGAGGGAGGGAGGGATAGGTGGAGCACGAGGTCTTTTAGAGCAGTGGAACTATTCGGTATGATGTTGTCGGGGGGATGCATGCCATTAAACATCTGTCAAAGCCCACAGAATGTACACCACCAGGAGCGAACATTCATGTAAATTATGGACTTGGATGGCCATGACGTGTTAATGTAGGTTCATCAGTGGCAACAGATGTGTCACTCTAGGGCAGGATGTCCATTGTGGGAGTGACGTGGGGGTGTGGAGGGCTATACAGGCACTCTGTACTCTCTTCTCAATTTTTCTGTGAACCTAAAACTGCTTTAAAAATGAAGTTTACTTAAAAAAAAAATCTTCTAAATAACACAGGGATCAGAGAAAAAGTCTCCAGAGAAAGTTAAAAACATTTTGAACGAAATGTAGATGAACATGTAATTTATCAAATTTCTGGGATGCAGCTAAAGTACTGCTTGCAGGGAACTTTTTGGTACTGTGTGTTTGCATATGAAGATAGGACAAGTCTCCTCTGATCAATAATCTAAGTTACCACCTAAAGAACCTAGGAAAAAGAGAGCAAAGTCAAATCAAAGTAAGCAGAAGGTAGGACATAAAAAAGATAAGAGCAGAATCAATGAAATTAAAAACACAAAAGCGATAGAGAAAATTAATGAAAGCAAAGGTTGATTCTTTGAAGAAATGGATAAGCCACTAGCCACACTGGCCAAGAATAGAAGAGAGAACACATAAATTACTAATATCAGCAATGAAAATGAAGTCATCCTTATTTATCCTATGAACATTAAAAAAATCATATGGAAATATTATTAATCACTCTGTGCCTACAAATTTGATGTCTTAGATGAAATGAACTAATTTCTCGGAAGACATGATTGCCAAAACTTACTTCAGAAGGAAAAGAGCACCTAACTAACTGCCCTCATATCTACTGAAGAAAATGAGTTGGTATTAATGTTAAAAACCTTCCAAAACGTGAAGCAGCATGCCAAGATGATTGCACTGGTTAATTTAGGCACACATTTGAAGAAGAAACAATGCAATTCCCTATAATCTCTCATGGAAAATGGAAGAAAGAGAAACAGTTGCTAACTCATTTTGTGAGGCTAGTGATACCCTAACACCAAAACCAAACGAAGATGTTGTCAGAAAGGAAAGACCAGTATCTCTTCTGAATTTAGACTCTAAAATTCTTGACAAATCACAAGTCAAATCCAGCAATATATATAAAAATAACACTTCTCGCAGCTTTCTCACTGTTGACTGGGGTGGCACGTTACAGGCAGGTAACGGGATGGGGAGGAAGCTAAAATGGTCCGTGTGGAGTTGGGTTAGAGTAAGGGACAGAGTATGAAACTCATGATGAGCTTAGATCCAGATTAACACATATAGAAATATGAAGGATATGAGTTCATACACGGGTTAGTAGACACATGCCTATTTCCCTGCTTGTCAGCTGAGGAAGTGTAGATGCAATGAAACCCAGGTAGCAACGAGCACACCTGGTGCCTAGTTCTGGGCTTTCATAACATTTTCAAATAAAAGGAACCAGGGATCCTTAGAGAAATGGCTGATTCTGGAGCTAGGGCAGGGAAGATACAAGGTGAGCCGGAAGGAAGCATCTTCTAGTGCCAAAAGGTAAGGAAGTACTAACAACAATGACAAGGACAACAAAACCACAATGATGGGGCATGTCACAGGGACACAGGAGCCTCCCAGCTCACAATGGCAAAAACTGGAACAACTTGGGCAACAAATTAATAAAGTATTAATAGCATTGGATTATAACCCAAAGTATGAAATAAATATTCAAGAGTATATGCATATACAATACATGCATACATACACACATATATCATTTATGTAAAAAACTTATACAAATAAATGATTGAATAAATAAATAGGGAAGCATAGAGAAATCTTTCATCAGAAGAATCCCAAATAATTTATGTAGATACTCTCTTCTTGTATTAGTCAGGATTCTCCAAAGACATAGAACCAACAGAGTGTGTATACATATTGAAAGAGATTTATTATAGGGAATTGGCTCATGTGACTACAGTGGACGGAAAAAATCCAAACCCTGACATATTTAAAAGAAGTTTATTCTGAGCCAAATTTGAGGACCATGACCCGGAGCCACTCTCAAGAAGCCTTGAGCAGGTGGGCTCACTGTGGCTGGGTTACAGCTCAGTTTTATACATTTTCAGAGAGACAAGTGTTACAGGCAAAGTCACAAATCAATACATGAGAGGCATACATTGGTTGGGCCCCAAAAGGTGGGACATCTCTAAGGGGGGTGGGGGCTTACAGGTTACAGGTGGGTTTAAAGATTCTTTGGCTGGCAATTGGCTGAGAGAGTTAGACTTTATCTAGAAGACCAGAAAGGATATGCTTGTTTTAAGATAAGGGTGTGAGCACTCTGGGAGGTCCAGACAGGAGGATGTTTTAAATTTACCATAGGCGCCTGCTAGGATGCTTTAAGATGCTTTAAATTTACGAATAGGCATCTGCTAGGATGCTTGAGTTAAGATATTTTAAATTTATGATAGGCATCTGCTAGGATGCTTGAGTTAAGACAGGGGTTTCTTATCTTACAGGTGATGTTAATGCCATACCAGAATCAGGTTGGGAAGTAAACCACCGCTTCATTTGGTTAACAAAAGCCACTTAGTGGGAATTTACCATTTGTCAGCCTGACCCAGCTGGCCTCCTTAGGAGGGAGTTTTTAGCAAAAGAAAAAGATCAGAGTTCAGTCCTCACTACCGAAGGTGGAGGGCGGGCGAGAAGTCCCAAGATCTGCGGTCCATAAGCTGGAGACCCAGGGGAAGAGATGGTGTAAGATCCAGTCTGAAGACTGGTAGATTCAAGAGCCCAGAACTGCTGCGGTCTCTGCGAGAGCCCACAACAGCATGGGATGGATGCCTCAGCTTAAAGCAGTCGGGCAGGAGGGGTTCCCTCTTAACTGGGGAGGGTCACCCTACCCTTTTATTTCTAGTCAGGCTCTGGCCCATGGGATGAGGCCTCGCCCCTCTTAGACTGAGAGTCAAATGCTAACCTCGTTCATAAACACCCTGACAGACCAGCCCAAAGTAACGTTTGACTGAATTTCTGGGCACCATGGCCCAGTCACGCTGTCACAGAAAATTAGCCATCACCCCCTCAAGGAGGAGGAGCACGACGGCCACACCTTGAGCCCTAGACTGTCTTTGCGAAGTGCACAGCACGGAAAGGGCAAAGAGAGGGCTTTGCAGCGGAGAAACCCCACAACCGAGACAGTGCGTGCCCTGGACGGGGAAGACGGTGCGCCTCCCCCTTGTGGTCGTCCTCCCCCAGCCCAAACCCCAGTGCACTTATGAGAAAAATACCAGATGAATCCCAAGTGAGGGACAATCTATGAAACACTCGACCAGCACTCCTTGAAACTCTCGAAGTCATCCCAAATAAGCCTAAGAAACGGGTGCAGCCAAGAGAAGCCCAGGGAGACATGAGCACGAAATATAATGCGACATCTTGGGTGGGGTCCTGGAGCAGAAAAAGGGTATGAGGTACAAACTGATGGGTAAGGTAATGACCTTGGTTAATAGGAATGTGTCAGTATTGGCTGGGACGGAGACGCCATCCTAGTGTAAGATGCTAATAACAGTGGAGCCTGCATGTGGGGGCATGGCAACTCTCCGTGCTATCGCTGCAGCTTTCTGTAAGCCTGAAACCATTCTAAAACAGTAACTCTAGTAAAAATAGTGGACCGGGGAGAGAGTCCCTTACAATTTTTAGTGTTATTTGCACTGAACTAATGCACTCTTTCCTCTGTTGGCCAAAGTCCAAGAAGGAAATCAGGACGACAGCACACACACTCACACACACACACACTCACACATACATGCTCACACACATAAGTATACACACATATACACATACACACACGTAATCACATGCACTCACATACTCAACACACATGGACACACACACTGACACACACACTGACACACACATACGCTCTCACACACATATACACGACACACACATACACACATAATCACACTCGTGTACATATTCACACACCACTCAGCCATATGCACACATTCACACCCCACGCACACTCACTCAACCACTCATACCCCAACACCTGCTCTCCGCCTTCTCCCCAGGAACAATGTTTCCAATTGTCTCCCGGGGCTCCCGTTTTCTTGCGCTGGCGTAGCCCCTTCCTACACGGAGCGGCCTTGCTCGCATGGGCAGTGCTGTGCCCGCCTCCCCTCGGCACTGTGTGGGGCTGTGTGAGCAGGGCTGCGTGCTCCAGGCTGGGGCCGTGGTGGGCAAAGGCTCATAAACAGTCTGGAATCTCCTCTCGGGCACAGGCCTGGCCTGCACGGCCATCTGCATGTTGCATAACACCAGTTTACATGTCAAATCAAAACGTTCTCTCCTGTTCCTTTTTAAATTCATGTGGTATAAATTCTACCTTCTACTTCCCCGGAGGTGGTGGGGCCAACAGGCCAGAATTTCAGAAGGGCAAAGGGATGACCGGTGACCCTTTGCTCAGCGCCCTCTTCCACCAACCAAGCTGGAAGGCCGGTCTGGGAAAACCCCCACAAACCGCCCCCCAATCTATTTACTGCAGAGCAACCCCAGGCTCTCCGTGGGTGGTCTGGGCACTGTGTTTCCAGGGGGCCCGGCTGCTGCAGCGTCACTGGCTGACGCCGCACGGCCACCCTGCACCACCCTGCAGTCCGCAGTCTCCCACATCTTTTGCTAATGAGCTACTGTTGACCACAGATCTTTTCACTTTTCTTTATGCATTTTTCAGACATACAGGAGAGTACAGTGAATATGAAAATGAACATGCAGTCCATCACCTAGATTTTATTCTTAACAGGTTGCTGTATTTACAACTATGGGTTTTTATCCGAAGTGTTTTAAAGTACACACACTGTGGCATTTTACCCCAGTGACTTTCATTTTCTCCTCTAAGTAGGCCATTTTCCCCTATAATCCCAATCCTACTGTTCACACCTGCAAATATTAACAATCACTCCTTAATCTTATATGATACCCATTCGAAAGTCAAATGTTTCCAATTGTCTCCAAGATGTCTTTACAATGTGGCTTGTGCAAATCAAAAACAGAACGGTTGGCTTTATATTTCTCACATTTCTTTCTAGCCCACGGCCCCTCTTCCCGCCTCCCTGTTCCGTCCCACCTACTTGCTGCCGGCCGGCCTGCGCTCCGGGCGCGTCCCGCTTTCCCGCTGCGGCTGCCCGGGCCGCAGGAGCGTGTGACTGGCCCTGCCTCCCGGGTTTCCTGCAAACCAGAAGTGAGGCCTGAAAGAGCTGGTGGGGTCTGAAGGCAAGAAGGACGCACAGGGGCCGGGTGGCCTGGTGGCCTCACTGTTGCGGACGCTAACATAGCTCCCGGTGAGCGCGGAGAACCCGGATCCCGCAGGGAACGCTGCGCCTTCCCGGGCGCGGGCGGCAGGCCTGTGGGGTGAGGCCCACCCAGCCCTTGGCGTCCCTGGCCCAGCCTTGCCTGGATAAACTATTTGTCAGTGATGCCAAAGGGACTTTCTTATTCCACCAGCTCTGTTTAGTGGCTGGCCTCATTTCATAAAGAAGAATGTTTCCTCATTAGTGGGGGCCATGCAGTAACCCCAGACACGGAATCTGCTGGAAGGGTGCTGCTGTGCTTCATTTCTCTTGCCGAATTGTGAATTTTCAGAGCAAAGAGTCGGTTTCACATTTGGTTCCAACAGAGACAAATTAGGGCAGATTGCTTTCGCTCTCTTCTTTGAGAGTTATTATGGGGTCATGGGTTTTTTAGAAAGTAAATGTGTTGTAGTCAACGACAGTCATTATTCTTTCGAATGTGCTCATTAACCCGACTTTGGTCAGGAGGAGGCTGCCCAGCGGCTCCCGCATGGTCTCCTCCTGTGGGGTTTGTGAGGTTGGAGACTTTCTGGGAGAAGATCTCAAGACTCTGCACTTATTCCAGTCAGAGAGGACCCGTTGCCCAGGGCTGTCGAGGCCTCACTTTAGATCCAGGGCTGGCGTCTACCCTCCCTCGCCGTCCCTGCCCACCCCCAGAGCGAGCCAGCTCGTCTGATCTGCGCACCTGATGAGCTGCTTCCAAACAATCCCAGGAGCACGAGAAAATGCATTTAACTTTATTCACATTTTCCAAAACAGCTCAATGATGTAATTTCCCCTCAGCATCGCGGAGCTGTGAGGTGGCCCCGAGGGCTGATCTGGCATCTTGGGGCCAAAAATCATGGCGACAGTGTCGAGGGTGGGGTCCTGCCCACGCAGTTAGTCTTCTTTGTCACATTGGAGTCGCTGTCTGTGATCCCCAGAGTGACGCGTAGGCGAGTGGCCCGTGAGCTCCCAGCCTGCGGAAGAGTGAGCTGGGGACATGGGGGTGGCGTGGATCGCCCTCGGCCCTAAGAACTGCCTCGTAAGGAGATGCGTGGGAGCCGCGTGAGATGGCGGTGAGCAGAGCGGCAGAAACGGCAAGGGCGCCGAAGGAGATCTCCCCGGGTGCAGACCGCCGCTCTCGGGACCGCTGAGAGTCTGACCCGGGGCTCAGAGCGCCTGGCCCGCGTCGCTGGCTGTGGGCCAGACACCGCCCTCTTCAGGGATGACGGCCTGTGCTCGCCCCCTCAATCCTGCAAAATCAGAACCACTTTATCCCCAATGTACAACTGAGGAAACGGAGGCACAAAGCATGTAAGTAACACATCCAGGCCTTATAACCGGAGGGTGTTGAAGCTGGAGTCACCTGGCTCTGCCTGTCCCAACACCTGCTCCGAAGGCCACCGGTGTGAGCGGCCCTTACGCAGCCAGAGCCGACTCGATAGCCGAGAGGGATGGCAGGCAAGAGGAAAAGGAGGCAGGAAGCACCATCTCTGATGACTCCTTCGTGCAACCCTAAAGCACTGTTGGCGAAGTCTGTCCCCCAAGGCCACCGCTGAGCAGCTGGCTGCTCAGGCATCTCTGGGCGGGTGGCTAGCTCGCTGCTTGCCCCGCAGGGATGTGGGTGCTCCAGCGCTGCCTTTGCTGGATGGCCCCAGGCAGGTCTGCAGCCTTGGGGGGGTGGGGGGCTCCGGTCTCCTTTTTTCTAATTACAAGGACATCATTAGTCCTTGTGGGCCTGGTGCAAGTGGAAGTAGTTCCCCTAATTATAGGTTGTAAAACAGCATTTTTCCTCTAACTGCCTGAATGGGTCTCACAAAAAGAATTAGGAAGTTTGTTATTTTCCTTGATGTGCCAAAATATGCCTATTAAATTCAGCAAATTGATAGAAACATACACACGCATGGACCTATGGGCTGCATTTATAAACATCACGATGTTTGTATTTTAAAGTGTAGCCTGAAACATAGTCGTCACATTTGCCTTTCCAGGCCCATTTTTCAGCTTCATTCAATTTTTATTTTGTGATTCAGTATCACATCAGTTTAAGATTTTAAAATTGAACACAGTATGTTTTGAAGTATATTTTAAAGTACATTAGCAGTTCCCTTTTAAGACAAAATATGCTTGTTAAAATATAAAGGGTGTTTATTTTTCAGGGCCCCAGTCCTCTGCTAAATTTATCCTGAGCTCTTTAGGGTCTTCACTATTTGGCCACTTAAGTCAAACCTCTTGTGTATACCTCACACACAAGGACATGCCATTTGCCCAGGCACTGGTGTTGCCCATGGCCTGTTGTTAGGCTCTGAAATATTTTCAGATGTAAGTAATAGAAGAGTGGCTCTAGTGGCTCAAATAAAATAAGATGTCTGGAGCTCAGCTCAGCAGTTTGGTGGTATCAGAGCAGTCCTCTTAACAATCCTCTTGGCCTCTTCCTCACAGCAACAGAATGGCCACTGTGGCTCCAGCCATCACATCACCTTCAAGGCAGGAACATACAGCAGACTTCTGCTCACCTTTCAGTGCTCTCCAGACTCTGCCAAGTGGCCCTCACTGTAGGAAAGACTAGGAGAAGGCAGTTGAACCATTCAACGTTTGAATTTTTATATATGTATATGTTTATTAATATAATAAGAACAGTTTAAATGACTGGATACTTTCTGGACAGCCCTCGTGTATATATATGTGTGTGTGTATATATATATGAAATATTCTCAAAATTCTTTTGAAATGCTTAAAAAATAGGGTAGGAAAAACTTCTGTACTACGTACTAAATGTTTGTGCTCTGTCCTCAATTCACATATTGAAGTCCTAATCCCCAATGTGATGGTGTTTGGAGGGTGGGCCTTTGGGAGGTCATGAGGGTGGAGCCTTCAGGATGTTTTTATAAGGGACATCAGACAGCTCTCTTACCTTCCTTCCACCATGAGAGAAATTAGTGAGAAGGCGGCTGTTTGTAAGCCAGGAAGAGAGCCCTCAACACAAACCAAATCAACCAGCACCTTGATCTTGGACTTCCCAGCCTCCAGACTGTGAGAAATTAAGTTATACTGTTTAAGCCATCCAGTCTATAGTATTTTTGTTATAGTAGCCCAATCTAAGACGCTCTGCATATAAATCTCAGGGGAATAGTCTGTCAAACTTTTTATTAATTTTTCCTAAACTGAAGACTTTAAGAATAATTTCTGCTCACATTTTAAGAAGTTAGTAAAATTCATTTGCTTATCAGTTGTGCTTCAAGACAGATTTAGGCTACTACTTTTTTGGTCAATATGGAGGCCATATTTGTCTCTAGAAAATGCGGTAGACGAGGAGAGGTGAAGTTGACGAGTTCTGTCAGGGCACAGCTGCTAGATTTAGACCGTAAAAGTGCTGATGTTCATTTAAGTTATTTCTATGCATATATTCATTGATATAAAAAATGCTGTAAGGATATACTTATCCTAAGAATTATTCATTGCTTATCTGAAATAAATTATAAGTATCCAAGGTATATATCCTCTCTTTATTTACATTTCCCTGATGATTTGGTTCTCCTTAGCAATTTCTTGTTCTGTAGAATTTGTTTATAAATTTCCTTGCAGTTACAGCGTATTTTGCATTTCCATTGTAACATGCCTTCTATGTTGGTCACATCACTCTATTTCATCCTTTTGCCTACTGGGCCCTCGTTCATAAGAACACACTGAACATTAGCATTGTGAGCTGCCATACTGAACACACACTGGCTTAAAGTCAGCAGCTCCGAAAACCACCCTCTGGATTTGATTCGTTGAGGTGCATAATGCCACCTTCTATGGTGTGGCTTGCTTTTTCATTCCTCGGGATTTCATTGCATCTCTTGTTCGTCAACTATTTAAGATGTTGCCCACCACCGCCACCACCAACAGCATCACAATCATTTTTATTCCCCTCCACACAACCCATGATGTTTCCGCTTGTTCTCAGGGTGGAAGAATATTAGAAACATCCATGTAAAAGAAAAGAATTCATAAAGGGGTGAAATCCATTTCAAAGATAGTCATGGCAGATGCCATCATAATTATCTACTTTGAGTCAGAGTTTCCTTTTCTGCTCATAATTAATGTCATCCCTTTGAAGAGCAGCCTTGACACTCACGGGGCTAAATATTCCCTCAGTCATTTCTTTAATGTATTCACAATTCCTTTAAGCAATGGAATGCTTCAGTAACACTGTTTGCTCCTCTGTCAGTTTGCTTAATCCTATTGCTAAGGGGATATTGAAAACTCTGAGCGAGTAGGCTTCACTCAGTAAATTATTTATAAAGTCAACAAGAAATTTTGGTGCCTTTTCTTTATAATTAAAGTATGACTTCAGTGCTTCAAATAACCCGGGGATTCTCTCAACTGAGTTTGTTAGAGACAACAGGGTTTGAGTGTGAGCGAATTGAACACTACTGAAACCCAGAGAATTGCCGAAGTCCTTTAATTGCTTAGTTAAAACAGCATTGACGCTGGCGTTAGAGAACGATTTCATGACACTGACCTCGATGTCAATAGAAAGAGCATCAGAAGCCGTGAGCGGCATCGTGCAGAGCACGTGCAGGACAGCCAGCCCTGCCACAGAATCGGCCACTTTTCCACTCTGAGCAAACGTTGTCTGCTGCACCTTTACACAAACATCCACCAAAATGTGTATTTGCGTTATCTCCACAAAAAGCGGTACAGTTTTTTTTTTTCATTACCTACTAAGTCAATAAGAGAATCTCTGCAAAAATTTGTTACTGATGTCTCCTCTGCAAGAAATCTCACTTGGGATAGCCTTAGAAGCGAGGCTTTTACAGGAGAAAAATATTGCCTGAGCAAAGGGAGCTATTTTTTCGGCTTTGAAATTACTTGCATCTTGCCTCTGGGGCTGTGCTGTGAAAAGGTGAGGTAGGTAGAGCTTCGATAATCTCTGTGATAGTAAACGGAGTGGTTACATTTTTTATCATCGCAGGAGATTTTGTGCTGGCACTTGAAAATTTGCTTGCAGTGTTGGAGTCAGAAAATACTTTTGGCAGCAGTATGTTAAGACAGTCATTGGAGCTGAAAGACTGATGGTGACACACAGTGTGGAAGTCATCACAACTTCTGCGATTATTTTATCTTCTTCATGTGAATTCCTGAAAGCAAAAAAGTTGTTTTATCACTTTCTTTGGTACTAGTTAAGGAAATCATACATTTCTTATTCTTAGCCGTTAGCCTATGCTAGTTTATATCTGACTTCCCACCATTTTGAAATTAAAGGAACATTTGTATCATGAATAAAGAGCTTCAAAGTACTTTTTTTTCTCTTTAGTAAATGTTTACTGTTCAGAAAAATTTATCACATAATTTGCACTTATATTTTGGGGCTCAAATACACATGTAAAATATAGATAGGGGCTCACACCTGTAATCCCAGTACTTTGGGAGGCTGAGGCTGGAGGATATCTTGAGGCCAGGAGTTTGACACCAGCCTGGGCAACATAGCAAGATCCCATCTCTTAAAAAAAAAAAAAGACTGGGTGCAGTAGCGTGTGCCTGTAGCCTGTAGTGCTAGCTGCTTGGGAGGCCGAGGCAGGTGCATTGCTTGAGCCCAGAAGTTCAAGGTTATGGAGAACTATGATCGTGCCACTGCATTCCAGCCTGGGTGGCAGAGTGAGACCCTGTCTCTAAAACAAACAAAAAAAGATTGAGCTTGATAATCTCATAGCTGCCTGGGCACATCTGTTACTCACAAGTCTGAAGTTTGAACAGATGAAATGATTATGAACTCATGACCTAGAAATAAATTGAACTTGACATCAGATGCAAAAACAAGAGTGCTTCCCACATGCCTGGGAAGGAGAGCTATGTTTCCAGGGCTCAGGCTTCTAGATCACAGCCAAGCTGGCCTAGGGTTGGGGGACCCTGGGGTTTGGGATGGTGGCCTTTGAGAAGCAGCAGCTTTCAGGACTCAGTTTTATTGACGGCTTGGGCATCACTGACTTGCTTCTGACCTTGACCGTGGAGCTCTGGGTTTCCATTAGCGCGGCCAGCACCAAGATTCAGGCCTCAATCACTGTGATGGCAAATTAACTCTAACTGCTGGATTTTTGTAATTTATTGGAAAAAAGAGAGCCAAATACAGAACATTTAGGGCATCCTGACAAAGCAATGCAGCATGCAGGGCAAAGCCATCACATGCAGGACGTGCCCTGTATATACAGGATGCCAGGCTACTCTAATTTCGGAATCTGTGGAGCTGAAGTGGGTCATAGCTTTTTCTGTTTTTTTCTTCTACTCAGTATTTTAAGACAAACGTGAGGTTTAACAAGGAGACAGACTCTGCTTCAGATCCCTGACCTCCATGGCAGACAGCCGACCAGACGGCGGGGCCTGAGTGGGCTGGAAGGGAAGCCGCAACGCCCTGCTCAGGGTCTCGCGTGCCCAACAGCCCGTCACCAGGCCTCGCCACACCCCGTGGGCAGCATTGCAGGGCCCTTCCCGCAGAGGCAGGGGCTGTCGGAGTTGCTCGGGGCACTTGTTTGTGCCCCAGGAGTCCCAGACGGGCGCCGGCAGCCTGCTGTCAGAGACCCTTTGTGCTGCTGGTGCTGGGCAGGTGTCTCCCACAGTTTCTGCAAAAACAAACTGTGAGAGGGTTTAAAGACTAGCTTCACAGCAAATATATCAAACAAAAGACACTCACTTCTCCAGGAACACCTGTCAGAGAGTGATGAGAAGAGCTATTCACTTGGGAATAGAAACAAAAAATACACGGTGCACGCGAGGCCGAGGTTCCTGAGCGCTGTGGGAGCAACGAGGGGTGGGTCAGGAGGGAAAGAAGCCAGTGGCGAGAGACGCGGGACACATTCAGGGGCAAGAAGGTGGAATGTTGCAAACTGAGCTGGCTCTCGCAGGTTAACCTGTGGGGGGCTTGATGCAAATCCAACTCTTTCAAGGTGCTAAAAGGACTCCAGAGTGAATGAAACATTTCAGGAAAAAACCTAAACATAAAGGAAAAGTGCATGCACGAGATTATCAGAGATTCTGAAACAAAATGGAAACAATCAAGGAATTCAAGTTCTTTGGATAGTGCTGTCTAGTTAAGATTCATAAAAGAACATAAATGCAAAAGTACAGAAACACAGACCAAAGGACCAGAACGGACACACAGCAGGGTCTGGAACTTTCTGGAGTAGCCTTCTCAGAAAGGAGCAGGGGTACTATCTGATGATGTCCTTGGAAGAGCTGGATTGCAGTCTTGGGATTAGCATAATGGTATGCACACCTTCACACGCTAAAATTAAAGTGAGCTATTAATACATCGAATAATTCCATGTAAGAAATAAGGTTTTAAAAACTAGCAGAAATCACAGCATTATAGTCTCACGGAGACTAAAGTTCCTCAGCTTTGTAGCAAGGGGAGGAATCATGGAATAAAAGGTAAACAGATCGTTGACACAAAATTTTTAAATTATGATATAAAAAAATTTAAAGCTAAAAGGACAAAAACTGATTATTGAAAATATCTGCAGTTCAAACATTTTCCTGTAACAGTGAGAGCCTGGAGTTCGGGGTCAGGCAGGGTCAGTTTAGAATCTCTACCCAAGAAGTTTACTAACGTTGAATTTTTTTGCTCTTGTCAGGGAGACAATTCCTGCTTTGTTAAGGATTGTGGAGCAAATGAGCACCAATAATGACTATAAAGCATGTGACATATATTCATAAAGGCTAACAATGGCATCTCTACTTATCACTACCACAAACATGATACCTAAAGCACTCACTGACATTTTTATAAGAGAAAACTAAGGAAATGAATGGATAAAATTGTCTTTTTCCCATTTATCCTTCTGCTTTTTGCTCCTTTAACCGCTTAAGAAAACAGAAACAGTAAACATCATTGGTAAATGGGTCCACTCTTTTACAAGTTCTTAGCATGCAATTAAAGCATCTTTGAGGATGGGCAGTTCAAATTTTTTAAAGAAAAAAAATGAAAGAGGTAAATCCTCAACACTTGCATTAAAGCCAGTACACTCCTCAACCACCAAGTCCATTGTCCATTCCCAGGAACCATTTTAGAAGCAAGGGCAGAGGTCAACAGAGTGACCAGCCTATCAGCAGCCTTCCTGAGGGCCCAGGAAGCCCCGGGACAGGGCCGGGTGCTGTGGGTGCCAGACCCACTGTCCTGACTAAGCCTTACTCTCTGGTGGGTGCGGTGAGGGGAAATCCAAGTTTAAAATAAAAAGCTTAGTCCCCATAAAAATAAGGGAAGAGACGTCCCCCTCGCTTTTATTAGAGCATCTACTTTGGAAAACTTGTAATAGATTTTTTCTCTTCCCCTTTGAGTGGTAGATAAATCTGTTTACAAGCTGAATCAGCTTTTTGCCAGCTTTACAAGCCAGGAATGTCCTTCTCAAGGACCTGGGGCCATCTCTTTGGAAAGCAAGCATCCAAGGGAGGTGGCACCCTGTCTCCCAGTTTCTGTGTTGAGTAAGAGCCTAGCATCGGTGGGCACTGGCTCCCAGTTGCAAAAATACCTCCTGTCATAAAGATAGGAGCTTTTTACTTTCTTCTTTCTTTCTTTCTTTCTTCTTTCTTTCTTTCTTTCTTTCTTTCTTTCTTTCTTTCTTTCTTTCTTTCTTTCTTTCTTTCTTTCTTTCTTTCTTTCCTTCCTTCCTTCCTTCCTTCCTTCCTTCCTTCCTTCCTTCCTTCCTTCCTTCCTTCCTTCCTTCCTTCCTTTCTTCCTTTCTTTCCTTCTCTTCCCTTCCCCTCCCTCCCTCCCTCTCTCTCTCTCTCTCTCTCTCTCTCTCTCTCTCTCTTTCTTTCTTTCTTTCTTTCTTTCTTTCTTTCTTTCTTTCTTTCTTTCTTTCTTTCTTTCTTTCTTTCTTTCTTTCCTTCTCTTCCCTTCCCCTCCCTCCCTCCCTCTCTCTCTCTCTCTCTCTCTCTCTCTTTCTTTCTTTCTTTCTTTCTTTCTTTCTTTCTTTCTTTCTTTCTTTCTTTCTTTCTTTCTTCCTTCCTTCCTTCCTTCCTTCCTTCCTTCCTTCCTTCCTTCCTTCCTTCCTTTCTTCCTTTCTTCCTTTCTTTCCTTCTCTTCCCTTCTCTCTCTCTCTCTCTTTCTTTCTTTCTTTCCTTCTCTTCCCTTCCCCTCCCTCTCTCTCTCTCTCTTTCTTTCTTTCTTTCTTTCTTTCTTTCTTTCTTTCTTTCTTTCTTTCTTTCTTTCTTTCCTTCTTCTTCCTTCCTTCCTTCCTTCCTTCCTTCCTTCCTTCCTTCCTTCCTTCCTTCCTTCCTTCCTTCCTTCCTTTCTTCCTTTCTTTCCTTCTCTTCCCTTCTCTCTTTCTTTCTTTCTTTCTTTCTTTCTTTCTTTCTTTCTTTCTTTCTTTCTTTCTTTCTTTCTTTCTTTCTTTCTTTCTTTCTTTCTTTCTTTCTTTCTTTCTTTCTTTCTTTCTTTCTTTCTTTCTTTCTTTCTTTCTTTCTTTCTTTCTTTCCAAAGCAACTAACTAACTCAGATTACCACCCAAATTACCAGGTGAATTTAGTATGAACTATGTATGACAAGTAGTGTCGCCAAGTCCCCTTGCTGGAGGACTATGCATAATTTTTCTGGAGAACGTAGATGGAGTGGGCTGTCTGCGCCTGGCTGCACAAGGGGCGAGCATTGTCTCTGCCTCGATCTCTAAGCACATCAGTTACAAACCAGGTTTGTTCATGGTGTCATGCTTATTCAGTAATAAAAAAAGTTTTCTTTACTACCTATGTGGAGAGATTTTATGGTTTGGGAGATTTCATTTTCAATTATATTTCCCCAAAATCATGCGGGGCTGCTGTGCGGGCTGTGGTCCCCGTGTGCTGTGAGCATAAGAGTACAGGGGCGCTGGTCACAGAATCCTCCCAAGTCTGAGCTTCCTTGTCAGTAAAATGAGGAGAATAACGACTGTCTCCCAATGTCACTGCAGGACTGTAGGGAAATAGCGTCTGCAAACCGGAAGCTCAGCCGGCTCAGTCCTTGCACCTCCGCTCCTGGCCGCGGGAGAGGAAGAGGACGGATGGGATGAGGAGCCTGGCCCCCGCCCAGTGACAGGCTGCGCTGCCCCAGCACGTGGAGGGATGTGATGATCCGGGTGGCGGCCCCAGGTCCCAGAACGCAGACCCGGCTGCACAGGCCACAGCATTTTACCTTCCACTGCTCCACAGGCGCGGCCTCTCCGTGCCCGGCTGTGCGGTCAAGTGGCAACGTAACAAACTGTGAGCACGGGAAATATTTTCTAAGGAAGTCAAAAGAATTGCTGATCTTACAAGGAAACTTTGTACTCTGGAGATTTTAATGCTAATTTTGCATATTTGGAAATCTCAGTCATTTAGGGAGTATTTAAAGCAAAGTCCTAAGCACTGGGACTCACTGAATTACAAACTCCCAGGCCTCATAAACTGGGAGCAAGGCCCGGGTGTCAGGCCAGGATTCCCAGTGCCAGGTGGCTGCTGGTTATGGCCCGGAGCCTGACCTTCTGTCAACCCAGCCCGTTCTTACCAAACTCTCCACATTATAAACACGAGGCCCAGTGGCCTTAAAAGAACATGGTGACATCTGTGGCCAAGGAGAAGAGGACTCAAAATCAGGTTAGGAGTTCGAGACCAGCCTGAGCAAGAGCGAGTTCCCAAGGGGGCGCGGAGCTCCTGGCCTCAGTGAATAAGTCAGAGTCTCCCCCCTTCACCGCCCCCCCCCTTGCTCCCAGCCTGGCCCCTCAGCAAGTCATCAAGTAGCTGCCCTGGGACAGCCAGTGCGGCCACTCATCCCTGCCTTCCCAGGCCTTGAGTCTTGAGTCCAGCCCAGCTCTCTGGGCTTCTGTTCACTCTCTGGGAAGTGGGAACCGATTCACTCCTCCAGGGGAGAAATCCTGGAACAGGTGCAAAGTCAGAGCTTGGGGCTGGCCTCACTGGCGCTTGGCCTGTGTGGACGTTGCCACGGCTCCTGTGCTGCTGCGGCCACAGCTGTGGGGATTGTCCTTGTCATCGTTATTAGTATCCACACTGTTTTTTTCCCCAGTGTTTTTAGTTGCAAGTATATATTATCAATCTTAAAAATGTATTTTTAAAAATTCACTGTGTTTTTTAATATTAGCATTGGAATAACATAACGCCCAGATGTTCATTCTTTTAAATCTCCAAATTCCATTTGTGTGATCTTATTGCCTTAGAAGAACTCTTAAAAGATTGTACTATAGGGACCCTGTGGATTTCTTTTAAGTTGTATAAAATTTTAAAGCAAGTATTTCTGGCAGGATTGAGCCTACCTCCTAATATTTTTAAGACTAAATTTTTTTTTTTTTTTAGAGCAGTTTTAGGTTCACAGCAAAACTGAGAGGAAGGCACAGAGAGTTCCCACATACAGCCTGGCCCCACACGTGCACAGCCTGCCCCGTCATCGGCGTCTTCACCAGCGTGGTGCATCTGGCAAAATCGATGAGCCCATATTGACATGTCATTATCATGTGTATCATTATCATTCTTTATGTTGTACATAAACATTCTTTATGTTGTTCATTATCATGCTTTATGTTGTGCATCCTTTGGGTTTTGACACGTGTATGGCATGTGTCCACGATCGTAGGATCACACAGAGTAGCTTCCCTGCCCTGGAAATCCCTTGTGCTTCACCTGTTCGTCCCTCCCTTCCCCCAGCCCCTGGTGACCACTGATCTGTCCACTCCTTCACAACTGCGCCTTTCCCAGAGTGCCACGTAGTCGGGATCGCACGTGTGCAGCCTTTTCAGGCAGGCGCCTTTCACTCAGCGGAAACCCCGCGCGCTGTCCACTGCTCACACAGCCAGGTTTCTTTCACTAGTAACGTGCGCCTAAGTTTCCTCGTGGCGTTTCATGGCTTGGTGGCTCATTTATTTTTGGTGCTGACAGTTTATCTACTGAGGGACATCTTGGTTGTTTATAAGTTTCCCAACTATTAATAAAGCTTCCATAAAAATGGATAGATGAGCTTTTGTGTGGACATAAGTTTTCAACTTTTTTGGTTAAAAACCAAAGAACGTGAATGTCGCATCATATGGGAAGGGTATGTTTAGTTTTATAAGAGACCACCAAACTGTCCTGCCGAGTGGCTGCACCATTTGCATTCCCACCAGCAGTGAACCAGAGTCCTGTAGCTCCGCGGCGCCAGCACGGGATGTTGTCAGTGTTCCACACACGCGCTCGTTCCAGTCGGTGAGTGATGAACGAAGGACTGTTAGAATTCCGAGCACGTGTGCATTTCCTACTGAGGCGTGTCCACGCCCAGGGCCAGTCGGCCAGGCCTTCTATCCCCCCTGGGGCGGGGCGGGGGAGGTGGCTATGCCCTGTACCCTGCAGCAAGCGTCAACTTATGTCTTCCCCCCGAAACTGAGCTCTACGAAGACATTGTTTATCTGTAGCTAGTATGGAAAAACAATGAAGAGAGATTTGGATGAATAAATGACATACGCAGTTATTGTCCCCACCCCACCCCCGTGCGGCTGCTGTGGGGCTGACTCCAGCCTTTGCTGGTGTAGATAACATTTTAGTGAATTCCCAGGGATAAATCTCCAGAAACGTTGGCATCTGGCGGTCCAGGCTCAAGGCTGACGTGGCTCTGGCCACGGCGGGGTCTGGGAGCAGGCCTGGGCACGGCTCTCAGCAGTGGGGCACACCCAGTCGCTGCAGCCCACCGGCCGGGAAGCAGTGGGAGGCCTCACACTCCAGGTCTAAGGTTTAATGGGATCATTCAAGCCCACGCACTGTTAAATGAAATAGTTCTCTCCTAATGACAACATTGGAAATATGCCCAGAGCCCAAGAAGTTAACTGTTTAGCTCTCTTTCTCCAGGAGTTGCGTATTCAAGGCCCCCAGGCCCAGGCTGGGAACACAATGAGAGCAGCTGCCAGGGGCGCTGTGCCCGGCAGGTGAGCCTCACTTATCAATGAGCCTCCCTGCAAGAAGGATTCCTGAGGATTTTTCTGAAGCAACCAGAATATGGGTTTTCATGTGAAAAGTCACAAATTTTAAATATTGGCTTAAAAAACCTTTAGATGCCATTTCCACAGGCCAGGTTTGGTCCACAAGCCTCCAGCTGGCAGCCTTGGCCTTGCACCAGGTCTGGACGTTCTCCCTGGGCACCTGCTCTGTGTCCTCCCCCAGCGAAGCCAGATGGGCAGCCTGGGTCGGGGGCGACCTGGACAGGTGCTGCAGGCACAGCACAGACCGCCCACAGCACCTTTTTCTGAGAGTGTCCCTCCTGGGAGGATAGGAGAGGACCTCATGGGACAGGGCCCTTGACTTGTCAGCACACACTCCTCTAACAGGGGAAGGGCGTTGGAGCCCTGGCCTCCCAGATTTCTTTCCTCCTAAGATGCAATTCCCCACCCACAAGAAGAAATGTGGCTCATTGAAAGGGGCAGCCTTGCAAAAACAGCAGGAAAATACCTAATGCCACACAGGGAAACACCTAACCTTACAATTTCCCCAGTAATGGTTAAAGATCAATCTTATGAGCTCTCCCACTAACAGGTGTCAATGGAAAAGAAGCCAAACTCTGTAAAACAACTTTAAAGAGATTTATTCTGAGCTAAATTTGAGGACCATGACACAGAGCCACACCCAAGAAGCCTTCAGCAGGTGGACTCACTGTGGGTGGGTTACAGTTTGGTTTTATACATTTCAGGGAGGCAGGGGTTACAGGTAAAGTCATAAATCAACACGTGGGAGGCATACATTGGCTTGGCCCAAAAAGGTGGGCCATCTCAAAGTGGGGGCTTACAGGTTATAGGTGGGCTTAAAGATTCTTTGACTTGTAAGTGGTTAAAGACATGCCACTTTGTCTAAAGGCTTGGAATGTTTTAAGCTAAGGAGCTGTTATCAGAGATAAGCCACCAGACATATTCCTTGTGTAAATTGAGGACCTGCAGGTTTGTCTTGCATAGCCTTAGGCCTGTTAGTGGGTTACAAAGGATGTCCCCAAGAAGGGAGGGGGCATGATGTGGCACTGACCTCCCTCCTCCTGGCAGGCAATTTAGTTTTAGGATATTCCCTTGGCCACGAGGGGGTCCATTTTGTCAGCCGGTGAGGAGGGGCCTTAAGATTTTATTTTAGTTCACACAGGTGCCCTGCAGGGGTTCTGCTTTGTACAACTTCTTAAGAAAGCTGAATGGATGAAAAAGAGATGTAAATCTTTTTCTCTCAAAATTGTTTTTTGAGAATCTGTTTTTACAGAGTTCCTGAGTAAACAGCAGGAGAACAAGCTACAGCCTCAGCCACATCTCGAGGACAGATCACATCTCCTGTGATGTCCCTTCTCCAAGGAAGGCAGGAAACCAAGTCTTGCACTTTGACATCCTTGCAGTTCTTGCTATCTACCTCCTGTCACGTTTGTTATCAGCTGACAGCCGCCACTATTTTTTTCTTCTCTCTGTCCCCCTTAAAATCAGAGAGCCCCTTGGCCTCGCTGCTGGCATCTCCCTTCTCTTTCTTTGGGATGCCACACCGTCTCCCTGCTGTCTTCCCTACCCGGCTTTCTCTCTCTCTCTCTCTCATTCTCTCTGTCCTTTAAAATGATAAAATAAATTTTACTTACGCATGTTAATCTCTGTGTGAAAACTCTTTCTCCACCCGCACTGTGAGCACTTACCAAGCCTTCCCACCCTAACGGCACTAAAGATCATAGACTGTCGGAGCCTGGGAGGGTCTTGGGGAACCGCCTGCCCAACACCTGCCTTTTGTAGATGAGGAAGTGACCCGGCCAAGTTGAGAACAATGGCAAAGATGTGGCCAGCCCTCCATGAGGGCAGCTGGGTCGCAGGTCATCAGTCTCTCGTCCACCCACTGCACCAGAACCACAAAATGCTGCCCCCAGCTCTCAAAGGTGCCCTGTCAGAGCTGAGGACGTACAGTTCGATGAGTCCTCACAGGAAGAGGCTCGGGTGGGAACGAAGGGAGAATGTGCTGCAGGGGTGTGCCGGCCAGCTTCAGTGAACACGGTCCGTCCATCCCACAAGGGGGTGGCTGTGCGCCTAGCGCTGAAGACACAGACCCACTGCCCTGCTCGCAGGGGGCTTCTCCTGTAGCCACAGAGGGACAGAGAGAGCAGAGGGACAGAGGCTGGGCCCAGGGCCACAGGAGAGGCAGGGGCAGCTTCGGCTGTGGTCCCCAGGGGATGCTGGCTTCTGGGCCCAAGATCCCCCCTCCAGGGTCCGCCCAGCACACAGCCAGGAGAGAGGACCCAGATGAGGGGCGTGGCAGAGGCATGGGCTGGGGTGAGTGCCCTGAGGGGCATCTGAGCAGGTGAGGGCGGGGGCGGGGAAGGGCTGGGGGTCGGGGTGGGAGTTGTCTTGAGCTCAGAGCGGCAGCAGACAATGAGAATGCCTCATTTTGTGCAGCACGTTGAGGGTTCATGAGATAGTCCTTGCCGGGAACCTTGGAACCTTGCTCTTGTAATGGCTCCCTGCCCGGTGCTGCTCCGCGGCCTACCCCAAAGCCAGGCACCCTGCCCACCTCTGTCCACGGAGCAGGGAGGACGCTGTGCTTTCTTTGAGCAAAATGGAGAAAATATATGTCAAACATCTGAAGAAGGTGAGTTAGGGGAGGCCCTGCCTTGGAGGGGGAGGGCACGCATCTGCCACAGATGGCCTGGCACGCCCTCAGGGGTAGGCCCACACTTGGCCACCAACCCTCCTTTGACTGCAGGCTGAGTCCCTTTATTCCAGGCCCAGAGGGGCCGCAGGGAGAAGGGTGCCCACAGCCCTGGCCACTGGCCTGGACGGGAAAGGGCCGAAAGCTGCCTGGGCCAGCAATGCCCTGCCTCTCCTCCCCTCCCCATAAACCGGGCCGCCCTGGAGGGCAGGTGTCCACCAAAGTCGGACTGGACCTCCACCCTCCCAGGGCCTCACAGGGTGCTGGCCTGGAGAGACTCAGGGAATTTTTATCAAATTGGGTTGAGCTCAGCAGTGATTACTAAATTCCCAGAAAACCTGCCTCCAAAAGCTCTTTGCCTCTTGAGTCCTAGGAGAGAACTATTTTTAGTGAGTGTTTTGTTTCCTAAGGTGAATGACTGTGGCAAAAGCCAGCTGGGGGCTTATCTAATCAAGATGCTCTTGGAAGTGTTTATTCCAATCAGTGCTACCAGCCCCCTCTACTTGGGGGCAGCTTCTTCTACTCTGTGGGTCCCCAGCCTGGAAAGAGCAGGGGTGCGGAGCCTGGGCTGCGGAACTGGGGACCCGTGGGCCACAGGGCCAGAACTAGAGTTCTTTCTCCTTCCCCTAAATTAACCCTACGGTGGAATCTCTGGCCTTGGGGGACCTCAAGAGATGCTCACTCACTTCAGCCCACAAATGTTACATGTTTTCACAAATGTCTAGAATAGATTATTGAGTGCAAGAAATTTACCTCGTGACAGACACACATAGACAAAGATGTTTGTAATTCTCTGTCCTACGTCATTTGGTGCTCCCAATACCAAGTCCACCCAAGAAGCCCTTGCTGTGGGAAAGACTCTCCTTGACCACGTTAGCCAGGCCCCCCGGAACCCTCTTCTCGACTAGGCCTCCACCTTGGCCTTCTGTCCTTGCTGAGGACAGTTTTAGCAAGAAGCCTGGTGGCCTCCACCTTGGCCTTCTGTCCTTGCTGAGGACAGTTTTAGCAAGAAGCCTGGTGGCCTCCACCTTGGCCTTCTGTCCTTGCTGAGGACAGTTTTAGCAAGAATCCTGGTGGCCTCCACCTTGGCCTTCTGTCCTTGCTGAGGACAGTTTTAGCAAGAATCCTGGTGGCCTCCACCTTGGCCTTCTGTCCTTGCTGAGGACAGTTTTAGCAAGAATCCTGGTGGCCTCCACCTTGGCCTTCTGTCCTTGCTGAGGACAGTTTTAACAAGAATCCTGGTGGCCTCCACCTTGGCCTTCTGTCCTTGCTGAGGACAGTTTTAGCAAGAATCCTGGTGGCCTCCACCTTGGCCTTCTGTCCTTGCTGAGGACAGTTTTAGCAAGAATCCTGGTGGCCTCCACCTTGGCCTTCTGTCCTTGCTGAGGACAGTTTTAGCAAGAATCCTGGTGGCCTCCACCTTGGCCTTCTGTCCTTGCTGAGGACAGTTTTAGCAAGAATCCTGGTGGCCTCCACCTTGGCCTTCTGTCCTTGCTGAGGACAGTTTTAGCAAGAATCCTGGTGGCCTCCACCTTGGCCTTCTGTCCTTGCTGAGGACAGTTTTAGCAAGAATCCTGGTGGCCTCCACCTTGGCCTTCTGTCCTTGCTGAGGACAGTTTTAGCAAGAATCCTGGTGGCCTCCACCTTGGCCTTCTGTCCTTGCTGAGGACAGTTTTAGCAAGAATCCTGGTGGCCTCCACCTTGGCCTTCTGTCCTTGCTGAGGACAGTTTTAACAAGAATCCTGGTGGCCTCCACCTTGGCCTTCTGTCCTTGCTGAGGACAGTTTTAACAAGAATCCTGGTGGCCTCCACCTTGGCCTTCTGTCCTTGCTGAGGACAGTTTTAGCAAGAATCCTGGTCAGCCAGTTTAGAGACAACCTTCCCAGCCTTGGGATCCATCAGGTTCCTCCTCCCCTGCACCCTCCATG
Source organism: Microcebus murinus (assembly GCF_040939455.1). Classification (NCBI taxonomy): domain Eukaryota; kingdom Metazoa; phylum Chordata; class Mammalia; order Primates; family Cheirogaleidae; genus Microcebus; species Microcebus murinus. The sequence continues at coordinate 9,418,696 of NC_134112.1, read as the reverse complement.
TGGTGTCCGGTCACCCCGGCCTGACTCCTGCAAGAGTCCTGCTAGGTGGGCTTAGCCAGAGCCCCCTACCCTGGTGTCTCCTCCTAGGAATTTTCCACTCGCTGATCCTTCCAAGCTGCTCTTTGGCTATAAATTCCCACTTGTCCTCGCTGTGTTAGGAGTTGAGCCCAGTTCTGTGGTGAGGTCTCTTTTTCCCTATTGCAGTAGTTTCCGAGTAGAATCTGTTTTTGCCGCTTCAGCTACCACCCAGCTCTGGTTCTCGTCAGCAGCTGTTAAGGCAGACACCGTCTCCCCTGAGCAACTGCTACGCCTTTTTGCTCAGACGCATGTGCTGCTCGTGTGTCCCAACACCGACTCTCCCACACCAGCTGCTTTCCTACAGTTCAATCCAAATCCGACACCGAACACCTGGAGTTAGCGCAGACCTCACAGGCTAAAGGGCAAAGTCCCCAGCAGGGCTGCCCCCACTTCCGACGCCAGCCACAAGGGGGTCTCTGCTTCTGCCTGGCCAGTTGCAAATTCAGGGGTTCCTACAACCCCTCTCCAGTTTGGCAGTTTGCTAGAATGACTCACAGAGTGCAGGAGAGCACTGTGTTTATGGTTACTGTTCTATTATAAAGGATGCGGATGAACAGCCAGATGGAGAGGTTGTCGGGCGGGGCCCGGGAGGGTTCCGAGAGCAGGAGCCTCTGTCCCCACAGAGTCGGGGCGCCCCACCCTCCTGGCACATGGGCGTGTTCACCAACCAGGAAGCTCCTCGACCCGGGTGTTCAGTTTTATTGACGCTGCCTGGCATAGGCAAGCTTGATTAAATCCCGGCCATGTGATTGAGTTGGATTTCCAGCCCATCCCCTCCCTGGAGGTGGATTGCGGGTGAAAGTTCTAACCCTCTCATAGGAGGTTGGTTTTTCTAGCCACCAGCCCCATCTTGAAGCTACCTAGAGGCCACCCAGAGTCATCTCATTAACACAAAGACAAGACACTCCTACCCTACCACTCAGGAAATTCAGAGTGTTTCTGAAGCTCTGTGCCAGGAACCAGGGGCAAAGATCAGATATACTTTGTATTTTACCAAAACTGGAGAAAGAGGTGGGGTGTAAATAAGTCAAAGGCACTAATATATTTCCCTCCTTCTCCCAGTTTTTTCTCTTCCTCTCTCGTAGACCGGTAAATGGCCGGCATGTAGCAACACACGTGCTCTATGCAGAACAGGGTCTGCCTGGCCACGCCAGTAGGTGCTAGGTGTTGTCACTGTTCTGCTGCTGCCAGTGTTGCTCCTCTTCCTTTGGGAGAGACTGTGGCCATCTGAAAGGCCTGAGATCCTGAGCGCTTGGTAAGCCCTGCCGTGTGAGGATGGGTCCAAGGCGCCAGGAATACTGCCTGCAAAATGCCCTCAGACAGCGCTCGCTCTGGAGGCAGACTCTGGTCCTAGCGCAACTGGGACCACAAGGGCAGAAGCCACAGGAAGGCAGATTTTTGTCAAAGCTGTAGGAATGCTTTCCAAAACACAGAGCTGTTCCATGGTGGAACAGGCCCCTGGTGAGGTGGTGTTCTCCCAAGGCAGGAGTTCAAGCCAAGCTGGCTGACTGTCCAGCCAGGAGACTGTGGGGCTGACCCTGAATTCAGTATGGTCACCCGGATGTGAGGAGCTGTGAGTTGACAGTAACAGAGTCTTCCCTTTGCTCTAGGTGGACCTAGAGATGTGGTTCATATTGGTTCACATGACTTAGAGATATTAATAATATAATACTGAAGATATGTTATAGTTCTATATATTTTCAGTCTAATTTTGTTATCTCATTTTATTCTCAAGTGTTTTTAGGATTCCATACTATACATTTAAATTTAAGTGTTCCTTACATTCGAAAAACGATCTGAATTCCATAAACACGGAATGACTTGCCCACTACACTCAATGTTGAAAGGTTTTCTTTGTTCTCTGGTTTCTTTCTTTCTTTTTTAATCACCAAGGAAGAATATACGAGATTACATTTTAATGTGATTAAATCCCCGGAATGCAGCCAGCACTTTCTTGGAGGTAATTTTCACTAGAGTCAAATCTAGAAGGAGTCACCATAAAAAAAATTGATGCTAATGAGCACTTTTGTGTTTTGATTTTTGATTAGCGATTCATGGGCTTGTTAATTTTCTGGGCTTATCTTTCCCACATTATTATTAAACATGCCCCACCCCACCCCTTCTCCACACCTTGTCTGGAGAAATTAGTTTCCTGTCCTTAGTTATCAATCTTATTTTGAATTTTCTTTTGTTTGAGCAATGACACATTCATCTACCCTCAGCCTTTAGAAAAATTATTTTCTTTTTTATTTCAGCATATTATGGGGGTACAAATGTTTAGGTTATGCATATTGCCCTTGCTCCACCTGAGTCTGAGCTTCAAGCGTGTCCATCCCCAAGACAGTGCGCACCTCACCCATGAGATGTATACATACCCATCCCCTCCTCCCCTCTCCCATCTGTCCGACACCCAATGAATGTTATTGCTATATGTGCACTTAAGTGTTGATCAGTTAAAACCAATTTGATAGTGAGTACATGTGGTGCTTGTTTTTCCATTCTTCGGATACTTCACTTAGTAGAATGGGTCCTAGCTCTATCCAGGAAAATACAAGAGGTCTATATTGCCATTGTTTTTTGTGGCTGAGATAGAACTCCATGGTATACATATACCACATTTTATTAATCCACTGGATTAATAAAATGTGGTATATGTATACCATGTAATACAATTACTCCTCTTTTTGAAAAATAGTTTTGGTCATCTCAATTACTTAATTTTCCAAAGAAACGTTCATATGACCTTGCCAACAACTTAAATAAAAACTCATTGTAATTTTCTTTGAATTTACTAAACTTACATATGAAATACATCCAAGGAACAGCATGTGGGAAAATACAGACTATATTGTGTTGGGACAACAAGCTAGCCTTATTATAAAGTCTTACAACATCAAAACAAACTTCAAAAGGATAAAGATTTAAATGTAGAAATAAAACCTAAAACTGTGTGGAGTTCCAGTCGAGGTTAAGAGGAGGAAGCACACCCTGGCTGTCTCTCCCACTGAATGCAGATGTGATGTCTGGACAGAGTACACAGAGTAGAGAGGGGAGAACGCTGTAAAGCTAGTAACAGCACATGGATTGGGAAACAAATGAGAATTTGAAGTACCACTAAACCAGAAGTAGGTTCCTGTACTTTTGTCTTCCTTGGTATCCTCAACCTGTACTCAGGGAAGCTCACAGGGCAGAAGTGGGCTGACATGGGCAGGGAGAGCCCCAGAAGAAGCCCTCTAGCTCTGGCTCAAAGTATGGTAAAAGACACTGAACACTCAGAAAGAGTGGGTGAAACATTTTCTACCTTGTTTCTTTTCTCTATTCTCCCATGCTTCAGCCCCAGGCAATCTCCTAGTGGCAGAAGCAGTAGGAAGGACAACAGCAACAGCAGCAGGGCCCCCAGGTGCTTACAGCTCTAAGGAAAGGAAACTCCCTCCAAAATCAGAGTACCTGGTATCCCAAGAATGGGGGGAAAACTCCTATTAGCTTTTTTTCTTTTGGCCTTCCACCACTTGGCCCAGGATGTCACAAGAAGTGCTTGGCAGAGCAGAGTAACAAAAGCACCAGGTCCCAAAGTGATGTCAACAGAGAATCAGAAATCAACAGAGATCCATAAAGATGTTTGTAAACTTTGTGAGCTCTTGGGTTTACCCTCATGCTGTGCATACATGGACCTGATCTAAATAATACATCAAAGATTTTGAGACATGAAATATGGGATAAACCACTGCCCAAGACCTAGCCTGGCCAGTGGGTAGTACACATTTGGGATGAATCTGAATAGCAATACAGAGGGTTTGAAAATAGAACTGACATTGAGACTGCCACTCACAGAAGGCAGGTTGGAAATTGTGGACTGACCCTAACCTAATTCCACATGTTCAGGATACAAAAATTACTCTGCACACAAATAACTAGAAAAATATCAACTTATGTAGGAAAAGACAATCAACAGAAACCAATGCCTAAATGACACAGAGGATGGCATTATCAAAAGCTTTAAACCATTATTATAAAAATGCTTCAAGAAGTAATAGCAAATAATCTTGAAACAAATGGAAGGATAGAAAGTCTCCAAAACATTATAAAATATATGAAGGAGAACTGAATGGAAACTGTAAACCTGAAAAATACAATAACCAAAATTTAAAAATACACTAGAGAGCAGAGTGGAGGTAAGAGAGGAGTGTCAGTTTCTAATGCTACAGAGGAAAAAGGTAACAAAACAGTACCAGAACCTCAGTGGCCTGTGGGACAATGCTAAAAGGTAATATGTGTGTCTTGGGGTTCCCAGAAATGGAGAAGTAAGAGAATGGTACGGAAAATATATTCAAAGATGTAATAGCTGGAAACATCCCAAATTTGGCAAAGGACCCAAACCTATATACATATTTAAGATCAGCTAATCGCAAACAAGACAAACCCACAGAAAATTAACAAAGACATACCATAAAAACACCAAAGACAAAAAAATATTGAAAGCACTTCTTAAAAAATACTGCAGTACCTATAGAGAAGCAATGATTCAAATGATGTACATTCTTATCTAGACCCTAGAGAGCAAAGGGAAGAGAAAAAACACTTTTGAAAGAAAAGAACTGTCAACCCATAATTCTACATCCGGGGAGAGAATATGCATAGAATTGAAAGTGAAATAAAGACATTCTCAGATATAAGGGAAACTAAGAGAACTCAATTCCAGCAGACCCATTCTAACATAATTGCTAAAGAAAGTTGTTCATACAGAAGGAAAAAGTTACTGGAGGAAAATGGAACATCAGAAGTGAAGGAAGAGCTACAAAAGTGGTCAATATCTGGGTAAATATAATAGCTTATTCTTCTCTTGAATCCATTAAAATGTGTTGACAAGGGGTATCAAAAATTATAACACTGCTTGGTAGGATTGTCAACGTATAGAGATGTAATTTATAAGAAAAAATATCGAGGGGAAGGACAAAGGGATCTCTATGACAAAGATTTTATATTACACTTGAAGTAGTAAAAGATGAATTCTAAGTGGACTGGGAAAAGTTAAGTACACATATTGTAACCCTGAGAATAATCACTATAAAAATTATATGAAGAGTTATGATGTAAACTACAACAGATAAATAAAATGGATTATTAAAAATTTTCAAATAATCCACATAAAAAGGGGAGGTGAAACAGAGAAATAAAAAGCAGTGGAAATAGACATGAAATAAGAAATAAAACAGCAAATCTAAATCCAAACCTAGCAATAATTAAATTAAATATAAGTGGCCCAAGCACACCAATTAAATTGACAGAGAATGTCAGAATGGATGAAAAAGTGACCTAACTCTCTGCTTTTTGGAAGAAACTTACTTCGAATACCATGATATAGTTAGGTCAAAAGTGGAAGTCTGGACAAGGGTATATTATAAAACCTCTGGAAACTCAGGAAAATGGAGGGGCTATATTATTTTCAAACAAAGTAGACTTTGAGGCAAAGAATATTACTGGGGACAAAGAGTGGTATTACATAATGATTAAAAGGGTAAATTTGCCAAGAAAACATGGCATTCCTAAGTGTGCATGTACTTAAAAATTACAGATGTTAAAAATATATGGAGGAAAAATGAGAAATAGACAGTCCACAATTACAGCTGGAGATTTCAACATTCCCCTCCTAGTAACTTATAAAACAGATAGAAAATCAGCAAGAATATGGAAGAATTGAACAACACAATCAATACACCTAATAGTTGTATAAAGCACTCTACTGCAATAAAGAAGCATACACCACCTTGTCTGGTGGTGTCTATTCACCACAATAGACCATGTCCTGGGTCAAAATTAAACCTTAACAAATTTAAGAGAAATGAAGTCATACAAAGAATGCTTTCTGTATATAATGGAATTAAACTAGATATCAAAAACAGAAAAGAAGAAAGACTCTGAACACCTAGAAATTAAACAATACATTTCTAAATCATCATTTAGTCAAAGTGATAGTCTCAACGGAAACAGGAAAAAATTTTAAACTGAACAAAAATTAAAATATATTAAAATTTGTAGGATGCATCTAAACCGGAGCTTGGAGGGAAATTTATATTATTAAATACTTATATTAAAAATAAAAGTCTCAAATCAATATCTAATCTTTTACGTTAGGAAAATAGAAAAAGAAGAGCAAGATAAATTCAAAGCAAGAATTTTCTATAACAAGTTAGTAGTTACATCATTTACAAATTTTTTTATTATTTATAGTGTTTGAACTGTTTTCCCCTCTTTTTATATTGCATTAATTAGAATGTCCAGGGGAAACTTAAAATTTGATAGTGGTAGCAAATATTCTTATCTTATCTCAGATTTTAATAAAAATGCCTCCAATATGTCAGTGTAAAATAAAATGTTAGATCATCATTTGAAATGAATTATTTGTTGTTATGTTAAGCAATGTCTTTCTTCTATTACTAGTTTAAGATTTGTAAAAATGAAAAATGGAAGTTGACTTTGATTTTATTTGCATATTATTTATTTTAAATGGAACACAAATAAATGGAAGACAATTCCAATATTCTTTCTCTTTAAAAAAGAAAGTGATTTTTTTTTTATCTTGGGGGAGAGGAGGAGGAAAAGGAGAAATGGAATATGAATGGGAACAGAGGAGCAGTGGTTATACATGTAGTAATGCTATTTTAAAAACATTATTAGGGCAAACATTGTATTTAAACCTGGTAAAAGTCCATTTGTTGCTAAGAGGACATATAGAATAATCCCCCCAAAATGTACATTTTTCTTTAGAGAAATTACAAAACCCAAAGAACAATTTATATGAAAAATCTGTAGAGAAAGTAATTGAAAAGTCCATTTATAAGCATAGTACCACTAACACAGTCAACATATTCTTAATACTCCGAAAGGTAATACGTAATACTCACCATCATCTCAGTTATTTTCTCTGTTAACTGTTTCTACAGCAGATGAAGTGGGGCATATTTCAGCAATAATCACAAAACAACAACAAAAAAACTTTAGGAGCTCCATGGTGCAAGGCAAATGCCAACAGCTGGTACGGAACCTGCTCCAGACCAGGTGCAAGTGGCCGCACGTCCTCCTGGCCACACTGCGGGCTACGGCAGAGCGATGGAGACGCCCAGGGTATGGCTTGGTTGGACCTCCAGGATAACTGTGTTGTGTCAGTCCATTTGCACCACCAAAACAAAACACCTCAAACTGAGAGGCTTAAACAACAGGTATGCATTTCTCAGAGCTCTGGAGGTGGAAGCCGCAGATGGAGGTGTTGGAGAATTCGGTTCCTCACCAGGGCTCTCCCCCGCATGCAGACAGCCAGCTCTCGCTGCGCCGCACTGGTGCAGAGAGTGAGCTCTGGTGTCTGTTCTTAGAAGAACATCAATCCCACGAACGTTTCGCCCTCATGACCTCATCTAAATCTGGTCACCTTCCGAAGACACTATCAGATCAGCAGTTGGGGCTTCGACATATGGATTCTGGGGAAGTAGTAACACAAATATGCACCCCGCCAGTGGCGCACAGGAGTGCAGGGTGTGGCCGACACCTGCTGCAGTCTCTCCACGGCTTGCACTGGCCACGCCTCTGACCCTGGAGGAGCCTGGCTAGCGCGGCGAGTTCTCCAAGTCACCTGCCGCTCATCCGTGCTCTGCGAGCCTGCCACGCCTCCTTTAAAGGCGAGACGTTTGATGTGGGGGCTGCCTTGAGTCTTGAGAGATGTTTTGTCAAATCCAGATTTGGGACTAACTGATGTTGAGTCAATGGTCATGCAACATGGACAAATTAAAAATTTGTTTTAAGGCAATTCTTGACTTGCAGATGTATTCTAATCATTTGCTAGGGCTGCCAGAGAAGATGAGCACAGATTTGGTGGATTAAAACAACAGAAATTTGTTCTCTACTAGATCTGGAGGCCAAAGTCCAAAACCAAGGCTTGGGCAGGCTGCGCTTCCTCCGCACGCCCTCGGGAAGGCCCCTTCCTTGCCTCTCCCGGCTGCTGGCGGCTCGGGTGTTCCTGGGCCGTGGCAGCGTCACTCCAACCCCTGCCTCCACAGTCACGTGGTCTCCTCCTCCCTGTGTGCCTGCCCCGGCAGTTGGATTTTAGGCCCACCCTAAATCCAGCATGATTTCATCTCCAGACGATTAGCTGGTGACGTCGGCAGAGACCCTATTTCCAGATAGGGTCATGTTCTGAGGTACTGGGTGGACGTGAATTTTGGGACAACACTGTTTTAGCCCCGACAACAGGTGAGGGATATTAGTCAATACTTCACTTATTTCTACACATTTGGTCTTAGGTTTCCTAACACATTTAACTACTGTAAAATGAGGATAGCAAGGTAGTGAAAGGCAAGTTGTTGCATTTGCCTATGAATTTTTAGTGTGTTTCTCCCTTCTCACTTCCGAATACTTTTTCTACTCTTTGTTACCTCATCAGTCTCTCTCTTTCCTCTTCTAGCTACCCTGGATATACTGCAACATCTTCCAAGGCCCAAACTGCCTCTGCAATGGGCCTCTTATGCTGGTTTTGTGGCCTTTCTGCTAGAGAAGAGGCGGAGGGTGGATACTAAGCACTCCTTGTGAGGCAGGGGTGTCTGAGAACAGTGGGTGGTCCACGTGGACAGCACTCAGGCCCAGGAACAGTGGCAGAAGAAGCTGGACAGCAGACCAGGGAGCTGGGTTTTGCTCATGGGTCTAGGCAGCGGGAGACCCTGGATTTTTCTGGGAAGAAGCCTGATCCGTGCTTAATCCATGCTTTGAACTGCGGTTCGGGCTAGCTGCTATGGGGCAGCAGGGAGGTGGGGAGAGATGCAAAGCAGTGATGGTGGCTTGCTTAGTCCAGAGTAGTGTTGCTGAGCACACAGGGAAGATCAGGACAGTAGAGCAGGAGGCGAGGGCTATGGGAGGCTGAGACGTCTGGAAGTGTACCCCAGTAGGATTTGGCGAGGAGCTGTGGTGGGAGAGGGAGAAAGGGAGGTGTAGGTGCATCTGCAGCATGGGGAACGTGGTCTGGCGGCTCAGGAGGGGGGTAGCAGGAGGGGGCAGGTAGCAGTGGAGGGGATACCGAGGGTGTACAGGATCAGAGCATGGGGTCAAACCACTTCTCCTCTCACCTGCTGTGGGACCTCAGCCCCCCAGCCCATCTGCCCACCTCTTTTGGGTGGTGGCAGTGGAGCTCACGCTGTGCCACGTCCAGTGACTGGCTGATTTGGGCATGTGAGGACACGCTGTCTCACCCCAAGTGAGACACCTCCACCTGCGTGTGGGTTTAGCTCCCCGTGGGAGGCAAAGGTCTTTGCCGTGGGGCTGGGTGGCCCTGGGGCCTGCACCGGTCCCTTGCCCCTCTTGCTTGCCTTCCTTCTCTCCAGGTGGCCCTCCCAGCAAGCTTCCTGCGCACACAGCCCCATCTCAGAGGCAGCTTCTGGCGCTGCCCAGTTTGCACTGGGGCGTGGAAGTGGTAATACCTCCTGCAATGCTGTGAGGATGAACTGGGATTGCGATTGTAGGATCCCCAACAGCCCTGGCAGGTGTAATTAACCACGGTGTCATTGTCCAGGCGGAGTTCTGGAGTAGGCAGGGGAATCTTAGGGTAGGGCCATGGAGTGAGGTCTAGGCGGGGGGTAGACTCCCCTCCTCCTTGCCTGAGAGGTGGCACTGAGGGTCTATTGCTTCATCTCCCAGGTGGCAAAGAACAGAAGCCACTGATTTTCTTTGTTCACTGTAGATTTGCAAAGCGAGGCGAGGGCAGGCAGGCAACCGTGTTAGAGCCTGCAGAGAGTGCAGGGGAGGCCAGAATTAGACTGCAGGTGGTCTCGGAACGGAGGCCGGCGGGAAGTGAATGCCAAATGCAACATGGGGATGTTAAAAAATACACACTTAATTGCTACAGAAAGTGCTGCGAGAATCAGAACTATATTTGGATTGGAATGACTTATTGGCAAAATATTGCAGCAGATGCGGGAAGGAGGCTTAATTGGAGGAGTCTGCCTGCTCGGTTTCCAGAGATTCTGAGTCTGATGCAATTTAATTTTTGCAAAATATAACGTCTTTTAAAAGGTTGAGAGAGACAATATAAGCCGTTTATAGTTGTTAGAGCAGCATTTCCCCCCTCAAAATAATTTCAAATAATCTCTAATGACTGAAAAAGAAAAGTGGTTTCTGGGAGGGTGTGAAGGCAAAAATTACTGCCAACGATGTGCTCCATGTCATTATTTAATTTACCCTTCACACCGAAACCCCTGAAAATTAAATAATTTTCTTTTCTCTTTCAAAATGAATTAGGCATCACAGAGATCCAGTGAAGAAAATTGATTCTATCATTTCTAATGAGGATGAACATCGCACTTGCAAGCCATGAGATTCTCCATGCATGTTTGCACGCATCTGTGAGAACACTGCGGGAGGGATGGGCTGTCTGCCCTGCCCCTCTCCCTGAGAGTTGCCTCACGATCCTCAAAGATTGGACCCCAGAGATTTTGCTTCCTGAGCCCAATCCTGGCCATGGCTGATTGGACAACAGGAGGTGGGGGGTGGACACCCGACCAAAGTTACAGTCTGGTCGTTTGTGCTGGGGCAGAGACAGGGGCAGAGAGACCACAGCAGCCAGGCGGCGATCTTGCAGAGATGAAGCCTCACCCTGGACTGAGTGGTCCTTTTCAGCCTTTCACGGACCCTGAGAAGCAGAGAAATCTATGGGTTGTGGAGAGAAGAGTCAAATGCATGTGCCAAGAGGAGGACAGCTAAAGGTTGGAAAAAGAACACTCCCTGGTTATGGTCCATTCCTAGGACGTTGCAAAGCGCCTCCTCTTGAGTTTCTTGAGAAATCTTACTCTCTAAATAACCTCTGGTCTCAACACTTTTGCTCCTAAGCTTGTTCAAGTTTTGTTCAGAACTTTCCAAAAAATTCCTAACTAAGACAGAAAGCGTTCTCAGGACGGGGATGCAGTTGTAGACCTTAAGAGGGGTGGGGAGACCCACAAATGCCTCACTGACCGCATGAGAAGCTGTCAGCCTCCACTACCAGGTGGTCAGGGACAGACTCGGGCCACCTAGGCAGCAGGGTCCGCTGGCTTCTCCCAGCAGTCTTCAGTTAAATATAACGGAGAAGGGGCCAGCTCAAGCATGGAGTCGCTCATCAAATAGGCCATCAAAGAAGGTCTGCCCATGTCTAAGCGTGTGCCCTGACAAAGTGTAGCAGCCAAAGTCCCTGCTCACCTCTTCCTGCGGATGAAATTCAGGCAGATCCCTGGAAGTGGGGTGACCCTGGCAACCAGAGGGTTACTGCTGGAATACTTGAAGCTGCTACCAGCCCCAGCTCCTAGGCCGCAGCAGAGCTCCCCCCTGCAGACCCGTCTCAGAGCCGGCTTCCTGCAGCAGTGATTCCAGGTTGCTGGCCTTCCGACTTCCCCAGGTCCCCACAGTGGCCTGGGGGGCTTGTAAAACACAGAGCGCTGCCTCCCCCAAGCCGTGCTGACTCAGAGGTCTGGGGTGTAGGCCTGGAATCTGCATTTCTAACAAGTTCCTAGATGTGGCTCTGCTGGGACCGCATTTGAGATCTCCTGCTCCAGGCAAACTTGCTCAAGCTTCTGGTGTGGAAATAGCAGTAAAAATGGTGATTGCAGAAATATCATCTAGGAGCAAGGGGACATTCTAGCAGGGAGTAGAGAAGAAAGTTGTTCCTCTGCCCGGTCCCTGGCCTGGGTTCAGGACCAAGGGCAGAGGAAAACGCACGTGGGTAAAGGCCCCAGGTGCCAGGAGGAAGGAGCCACCCCTCAGGGAGAGCCCAGCCCTGGCAGTTTAGAAATTCACAAGACAAGAAGGTTTTTTCCTTTCTTTTTATTTTTCATATAACACTCACAGACACACAGACACACACACACTTAAGTGTACAGCTTACTGATTCCTTTTACCTGTGTACACCTGTAGTGCTATAGATGAAGAGCTATAGAACATTTTCATTTCTTATGTCTCATTATTGCTGCTTCCCAGTTCATTTCTCCAAAACCAAGAGACTGCTGTTTGACTTACATCACCGCCCATTAGTTGTGATTGTTCTTGAACTTCTCAGAAAGGAAAGCATGCGGCAGGCGCTGTTTATGCCTGGCTTCTTTTGCACAATATAATCTTCTGAGATTCGTTTACACATTGCAAGTACCAGTAATCTACTGTTTTCTTCTAAAGGTATGCAGTGTTGGCTTTCTAAAATTTTTTACTTTGAAATGGTATAATGCAGAATGTGACATTTGGGACTGCCCCTTTTGGCTCAGCACAGTGAGTATCCCACTTTTCACTACTGAGTAATATTCCAGGACCAGGATGGACAGCAGTTTATTTTACTATTTACCTGTTGAAGGCCATTTTGATTGTTTCCACTTTGGGGCTATTACAAATAAAGCTGACATTCATATATAGGCTTCTATGTGGACTTAAGTTTTCATTTCTCTTGGATAAATGCCCAGGAGTGTGATTTCTGGGTTATATTATATTTTTAGTTTTAAAAGAAATTACAAAGCTATTTTTCAGAGCAGTGGTACTATGTTACATTCCCATCTGCAACATGAGAGATCAGTTTCTCTGCATCCTTGCTGACATTTGGTATCATTGCTATTTTTTTTTTTTTTTTTTTTGAGACAGAGTCTTGCTTTGTTGCCCAGGCTAGAGTGAGTGCCGTGGCGTCAGCCTAGCTCACAGCAACCTCAAACTCCTGGGCTCGAGCGATCCTTCTGCCTCAGCCTCCCTGGTAGCTGGGACTACAGGCATGTGCCACCATGCCCGGCTAATTTTTTTTTTTTTTTATATATATATCAGTTGGCCAATTGATTTCTTTCTATTTATAGTAGAGACGGGGTCTCGCTCTTGCTCAGGCTGGTTTTGAACTCCTGACCTTGAGCAATCCGCCCACCTCGGCCTCCCAAGAGCTAGGATTACAGGCGTGAGCCACAGCGCCCGGCCATTGCTATTTTTTATTTTAGTCATTCTGATAGGTGTGAAGTGATATCTTATTGCCGTCTTGATTTGCATTTCCTCTAGTGCCAGAGACAGCAAACATCTTTGTATGTGTTTATTTGCCCTTCAAATGTCCTCTTCCATGATTTCCTATCTCTTCATATCTTTTGCCTATTTTCTGCTGTTGAGTTTTAAGAGTTCTTTATAAATTCTAAATACTAGTCTTCGTCAGATATGATAGCAAATTTTTTTTCGTGGTTTATAGCTTGTCTTTTAATGCATGAGCAGAATCTTTTGCAGAGCTAAGGTTTTTAATTTTTATTAAGTTCAATTTATCACTTGTTTTCTGTTATGAATTGTATTTTGGTATCAACTTTAAGAGCTCCATAACAAACCCTAGATCCTGAAGATTTTCTACTAAAATTTTTATAGTTTCACATTTTGTATTTAAATCAATGATCTATATTGAGTTAAGTTTATACAGTAAAAAGTGTGAGACTTAGGTCAAGGTTTACTTTTGCCTGTGGTTGTACAATTACTCTAGTAGCATTTGTTGAAAATACCATCTTCTTTCTTTGAACTGCTTTTATATCTTTCTCAAAAATTAGTTGGCTGTACTTGAGTAGATCTATTTCCAGGCTCTCTATTCTGTTCTACTGATTGATCTATGTGTCTGTCTCTCTGCCAAGACAACCCCATCTTCATTACTGTAGCTATATAAATCATCATCTTAAAATCAGGAAGAGTGATTCCTCACACTTTGTTCTTTTTTATCAAAATTGTTTGATGTATTCTGGTTCCTTTGCCTTTCCATATACATTTTAGAATAATCTTGTCCATATCTACAAAACATCTTGGTAGGAGTTTGAGAGAATTACATTAAACCTGTATATAGATTGGGGGAGGAGTAACATCTTTACTATGTTGAATTCTCCAATACAAAACCCTGCATGTTTCTCAACTTACTTAGATCTTCTTTCATTTCTTTCATCAGAATTTTGTAGTTTTGAACATACAAGTCCTGTACACGTTCTGTTCCATTTACACACATGTATTCCATTTCTGAGAAGTTCTAAATGATGTCACATTTTTAGTTTGTTTCCATGTTTTATAGCTAGTGTAGAGAAAAACAATTGAATTTGCATGTTGATATTGAGTCCTGTCATGTTACTGAAATCACTTATTAATTTCTAGTTCTTTAAAATTTGTATATTCCTTGGGATTTTTTATATAGACAATTATGTCATCTACAAATAAGGACAGCTTTATTTCCTCCTTTCCAGTTTCCATGCCTTGTATTTCCTTTTCTTACCCTTTTGCTCTAGGTAGAACCCCAGCACTTTGTTGAGTGCAGGTGGTGAAAGCAGACACCCTTCCCTGGCCCTGACCTTAGGGGGGGAGCATTCACTATTTCCCAGTAAGAGAAATGTTAGCTGCAGGTGTTTTGTAGATCCTTTTCATAAACTTGAGGAAGCTCCCCTCTATTCCTCATATTATTATTAGTTTTTATCAGAAATGAGTATTGAATGTTGTCAAATACTTTTTTTCTGCATTAATTTATATGATCTTGTGATTTTTCTTCATTAGCCTATTATTATGGTGATTATGTTGACGAATTTTTAAAATATTGAGCTATCCTTGGAAATCTGGACTGAATTCTACTTGGCCAAGGTGTATATGTTTTTAAAAATATATTGACAAATTCTGTTTGATAATATTTTAAAGGATTTTTGCCTCTGTATGTATGAAGAACATTGGTTTATTTAAGTTTTTGTTTGTTTGTTTGTTTTTTGTTTTGTTTTGTTTTGTTTTGTTTTTTTTTGCAGAGAGTGCTATCATTGTCTGGTTTTGGTATCACAGTAATTCTGACCTCATAAAATGAATTAAAAAGAGTTCATTCCTCCTCTATTTTCTTGAAGACATTGTGTAAAATTGGTGTTAATTCTCCTTTAAATATTTGAAATGATTTTCAATGAAACTATAGGGCCTGGAAATGTCTTTTATGGGGGGGGAGAGTTTTAAATTACAAACTCAATTTCCTCAATAGTTATAGGACTATCCAACTGTCCTGTTTCATGTTGAATGAGGTCTTGTAGTTTGTGGTTTTTGAGGTCCATTTCACCTACATTTTCAAATTAATGTGTATAGAATTTTTTAGTGTATTATTTTCTTACTGAGGTCTGCAGGGTCTGTAGTGATATCCTCTGTTTCATCCTTGATTTTGGTGATTTATGTCTTCCTTTCTTCATCAATCTTGCTAGAGGTTTGTTAATTTTACTGATCAAACAACCAGATTTTTGTTTCATTAATTTTCTCTATTATTTTTCTGGTTTTTAATTTCATTGATTTCTCCTGTTTTCTTTATGAATTCTTTCTCTCTGCTTCCTTTGAGTTTATTTCTTCTTCTTTTCCTTGAGGTGAGAGCTTTGATGATTGACTTGAGGCGTTGCTCTTTATCAACATAACATGTAGTGTTACAAAGTTCCCGTTCAGCACTGCTTTTCCTGGGGCCTACAGAGTTGGATATGTTGGGTTTTTTGTTTGTTTGTTTGTTTGATTGTTTTCATTCAGTTCCATGTAGTAATATATTTCTTTGATCCATGATTACGTTAGCAGTATGCTGTTTAGTTTCCACATGTTCCACGTGAGTGATTCCTGTTGTCTTCCAGCTATTGATTTCTAGTTTGATTCCATTGTGGTCTGAGAACACAGTATGATTTTAATTCTTTTAAATTTGTTGAGGTTTATTTTATGGCCTCTTTACTTCTTTAGTAAGTGAGAGATTTTTGTGACCATTATACTTTTCTTGAATGGTAAAATTTTATCATTTATTCCACAAGTTTCAGGATGGTGAATTGTGATACCCCTCCTGGACGAAAATTAAACCAGAAGAGGGACATTCATGCCTGGAGAAGCACCAAGCAGTGGCCATATGGCTCCATTTGTCTCTGGAGGTAACCTTGGGCTGTTTCTCATTTAGGAAAAGTGAACCCATTTATAGTGAACGGTGGGATGGTTGTGTCCTCCTAGGTGTGGGTACCCTTTTGAGTGTTCACAGTGCAGTCAAAGGGTGGAATGTAATAGACACTCATAGGCTATCTGCTCAGAATTCCCCCCCTCCCACCCTTGAATTGGGGTGGCTCCCAGACACCATCCATGTGCCAGGTGGTTCCTTTCTGAACCTTGGCTCCTTGTTTGCTCTTGGATTCTATAAGGTATCCTCAAACCTGATAAAATCCCTTCCCCTCCCCTCCTTTTTAAACCTAATTTAGTTTGAATTGCTGTCTGTAACTTGCAACCTAGAATCTTGACAGAAGCAGATTTGCTTTACACAGCAACCCAGTGATGTGGGGAGGCCAGGGAGTGGCCTAAGTGAGCTGCCAACACTTGCACAACTCTAAGACGCAGATCAGACACGGATTCACTGGAACTCCATCTTGGCCCTATCACCCTGTGATATATTACAATTAGCGGGCATTTGTGTTGCCATGGCAGGCCAGCATGCATCCCTCCTTCCTCACGAAGGTAATGATAAAGAAAGGAGACAAGTTAATGCCTCAAATCCTGCTTTAGAGAGCAGGGGTGAGGGGTTCTAGGTTATTTCCTTTATTATTCATGATAGTACACACTTGTCATTTAAGAGTGTGTGTGTGTGTGTGTGTGAGAGAGAGAGAGAGAGAGAGAGAGAGAGAGAGAGAGAGAGAGAGAGAATGAATGTCGTTTTCTGCCTCCGTATCTCTATTAATGCTGCTGGTCTTTGCATGAAATGCTCTTTTCTCATTTACTCAATAATGACTACTAAACTGAATTTAATATTGATTAGACCAATTTTTAGATTTCAACTCTCCCAGAGTCCCAAAGTCTCCCAGGGTCCCAAGCAGACCCACGAGCCTCAACAGTTCACACTTATGACCTTGCGGGATTGGCAGCTCCCTGAGATGAGGGACTGAATCTCATTTACTTTTGTATCCCCAATGCTTATGCAGAAGAAATCAGGAAATAGGGAATTGATGAATCAATGAATTAACCAAGTGATGGTCAGAAGCCTGTTTCCAAAGGAGAAAGAGGTGCTAGCAGTGGGAGGAACTAGAATCTAGAATGTCTCATAACACATTATTAAACTAATGGCTTTATAAGCAATTTACAGTTAAAATTTTATATGCACTAATTCATTCAAAAATCCATCCTGTGAAAAAGTATCATTTCCTTGTTCTACAGCTTGGGAGTATGAATGCCAAAGAGATTAACTGAGAATTCAAAGAGAATTCAAAAAAGTAATTCCTGACTCCAAAGTTTATATTTTTTCTACCATATTCAACTTAATCATATACTTCTCAGTTTTTTCCTGAGTAAAATATTCACATTCACTTCCATAAAATGCCCCTTCTCACCTAGAAAACTCCTACTCATTCTTTTTTTTTAATTTTTTATTTTTTCATATTATGGGGGTACAAATATTGTTAGGGTTACATATATTGCCCCTGCCATTCCTTCCCCCCTCCCCCGCCTTACCAAAACATCAAGCATGTCCTACTCTCAGGTGGTGCACATGGCACCTATTTTGTAAGTGTAAATTCTTCCCCTCCTCCCTCCTCCCATTTGCCCACCACCTGATAAAAGTTTGTGTGTTTGTTTGTTTGTTTTTTCTCTTTTTTTGACCTTTGGGTTACATTGTATATCTTAGCCTTTCCCTTGGAAGGTTTAGATGTATTTCCTCCCCCCCCCCCACTATGCTCACCACAACCCTAAGATGTGTATCTCCCCCTCCCCCAAACCCTAGTAGGCACTATCTCCATTTGAGCATCATAGTTTTAATCAGTCAGTACCAATCTGATGGTGAGTAGATGTGGAGGCCGTTTTCTTGATCTTGTGTCACCTCACTTTGGATAACGGGTTTAAGCTTAATGCAGGATAGCATAAATGGTGCTAGCTCACTGTCCTTTCTTAGAATTGAATAGTATTCCATTGTGAGCATATACCAAATTTTAGTTATCCACTTGTGAATTGACGGACACTTGGGTTGTTTCCATGATCTTGCAATAGTGAATTGTGCTGCCATAAACATTCGGGTGCGGATGTCTTTATAGTAGAATGTCTTATGCTCTTTCGGGTAGATGCTCAACAATGCTATTGCTGGGTCGAATGGTATTTCTATATCTAGCTGTTTGAGGTATCTCCATATTCTTTTCCACAGACGTTGCACTAATTTGCAGTCCCACCAGCAGTGTAGGAGTGTTCCTGTCTCTCCACATCCTCACCAGCATTTGTTGTTTTGGCATTTCTTGATACAAGCCATTCTCACTGGTGTTAGATGGTATCTCATTATGGTTTTGATTTGCATTTCTCTGATGATTAGAGAAGTTGAGCATTTTTTTACATGTTTCCAGGCCATTATTCTGTCTTCTTTGGAGAAATTTCTGTTCATTTCCATTGCCCATTTCTTGATGGGATTGTTTGATTTTTTCTTGTTTATTCTTTTAAGTTCTAGATAGAGTCTTGTTATTAGGCCTTTATCAGAAGTGTAAAGAGCAAATATTTTCTCCCACTCTGTGGGTTGTCTATTTGCTCTAATGATGGTTTCCTTAGCTGTGCAGAAACTTTTTAATTTGATGAGATCCCATTGGCAAAGAGTTTTTAAGGAAGAGCCCCAAGGCAATCACTGCTACATCAAAAAGAAAACTCCTACTCATTCTTAAAAATCCAAACCAAATGTCAGGGAAGCCAGACTTGGCCCAATCCTTTTTGAAAAATTCTACTGAGCTGTGTCCCATAAGGACAGGCTACCCATCTTTCTGTCTTCAGACTCTAAGTTCCTTCAGGAGAGGGTCAGTTCTGAGTCATGATGGACATGGACAATCACTACAATCGTATTTTTTGTATCGAATAGAAGGATGAGCCCCACACACCTGATTATGTGGCCTGGCTAGGACTAAAACCCCAAAGGCAATATTGGTTCTGGTGAGGATGAGGAGAGGACACCATGCTCAACTCTGTGGGGCAGCCACACCAGGCCCTTGTCGTCAGGTGCTCTCTGAGGGGCACTGCCAAAGGAAACGTTTCCACCAAGGAGGACGAGGGCGGAGAAGAGAAGGAGCCCGACCCGCACGGCCCTGGGAGAGAGGGTGGATTCGGGGACCCGGGACACATGCAGGGGCTTCTCCTCACTCTCACTGGGGGCCTCCTCCCTGGGCTCCAGCAGTCTCAGATCAACCCTGGAAAGTCTGCCAGGTAGAAGAGAAGCCACCTTGTTCTGCTTCACTCCTTAAAGCAGAACTGGCTCCAGTGGCTGGGGTCGGGGGGTGGTCCCAGAAGGTGGGGCTCTGTTACAGGTGGATAAGAATTTTGTTCAGGAAAAAACTTCTGGCCACTGCGGACCTGAGCCCAGCAGCCTCGGGGCCAGGGGGCCCGTCAGCTACGAGAGCCGTCAGGCCAGCCCTGGCCGGCAGTGTACAAGGAGGCTTCAGGGCCTACACAGAGACAGGAAAAACTTCATGGCATGCTGCTGGCCTTCCCTGACTCATCCAGGAAACCTTAGACTCCATTCAAAAGAAATTGGGGGCCAGCTGTAGAGACAAAATCCCTTTATCATTGTAACTTCCAGACGCTGCGTTATGGTCAGACTTGCTCAGGGCCATGTTTCACGTCTTAAGTCAGGAATGGGGGTCCTGAGGCCTCAAGACCACATGTGGCCTTCTAGGTCCTTAAGTGCAGACTTTTGACTGAATCAAAATTTCACACAACAAATACTTTCATTTTTATTAGCACATTTTTGTCTTTTATATTTTTATTTTATTTTTAAAATGAACATATTTAAAATATCGAAGGATAAAATAAGTTTCAATGAAATAATCCTCTCAGATTGACCGGCACAATTAGAACATTAGTAAGCCCTAAGGGCTAACTTAACAGCTGCTACACCCATGATTTAGTTAGTTCTATAATAACTTCCCCCGCCTGACCGGAAGCACTGCTGCATGAAGCTGGTTGGCGGCAGTTTATGGGGGTTGAGTACACCAGTCTGTCATCAGCTTTTGACAGTGGTGCACCGTGTTTCTATCTGAAGTGGAATTTGTGAACAGTCGCACAGCTTGACAATATTTTTTAATTTTGTCTATTTAACAGACCCTCATGTCAAAGAAGACCAAGATAATCCTTAAGAAAACAGATTTTTTAATGAAGATTGGGAATTGCAATATTATCTTGTTTCTGCTAAAGATAAAATGATTTACTTGCTTTGTGATACTGCAATGTCAACATTAAAGAAATCCAATGCTCATCAGCATTATAATACTCATAAAGACCACAAATATTTTAAATTAGGGGGAGAGGCACAAAAGGTTGCATTGTAGAAATTAAAAGATGAAAAGCAAAAGCAAAGACGATTCTTTCAAGCAGCAATAAGACCTGGAAATAATGCCACTGAAGCAACTTATAAAGTAGCTTATATATTCAGGAATAAAGGGAAGCCATTCAGTGCTGTAGAAACTGGGAAAGAATGCATTGTAGAAGTTGTAGGATGCTTAGAGCCTGGTAGCGTTTCAAAGTGTAAACAACCACCTCTTTCAAGGAGAACCATAACCAATCATCAGCACGTATTAGCTTTCAACTTAACAGAAAATCTTCATGCGATACTTTAAAAGGAAAATATATATTATTCAATCCCTTTGGATAAGGTGACTGATACTATTGATTTAGCATAGGTTTTACACTTCATTTGGGTCATAATAAGATTTTCTTTGCTATGAAGAGTTACTTGCTTTGAGGCCTCTTGCAAACAGAACACGAGAAATAGATATCCTCAACAACTTTCAAGATAAATGTAGTGAAGTTGGACTGAATTTGGTACATTTAGTGAGTGTATGTACAAGATGGTGCACCTTCCGTGACAGGAAAACATGAAGGGTTTATTGCACAGATTAAAAAAAAAAATACTAACAAGATGCAGATGCTCTCATTTCTTTTCATTGTATCTTGCATCAGCAAAATCTCTGTGCTAAAGCTACTATTTTAAGTGGCACTTTGCAACAAGTTATAAGTACTGTTGACTATATTCCTGCAAATGCAACACGGCATTATCAGTTTCACAACTAAAGTTAAAGGATAAGGTATTCAGTGTGGATTTGCCTTGTCATTCTAAAGTGTATTGGCTATCACAGGGACAGGTGTTAGCCAAAATTTTATCTCTGTGAGAACAGATAGTTAAATTTTATGAAGAATAGAAAAAGTAATGTGAATTATTGAAAGATTTCTAGCATTTCTGTGTGATATCATGTAAAATCAGAATGATTTGAATATTTTTTTGCAAGGTAAAATGAAATCTCTATATGATATGTGGCCAAAAAATCTTAGCAATTATAAAAACCTATCTTTTTTCCAAACATTTCTTCCTCAGAAGGAAACTTCCGATGAACATTTTTCCCAGTTAGCAAAGGTCATTGATGAGCAGGATGATATATGTGAATCATTTTAAGAATATACAGCTCTTATAGACCTCTTAATTGGAGAATACAATGAAAGCTGAGGTGCCCAAGGTCGAAATGACAGCCCCAGCAGAGTCTTGGAGCTCAAATGTCAGAATGGGGCCAGGGCCAGGCTTCCCAATCAACAAGTAGAGTTCTCTTCTGTAGTTACAACCTAGAGGTGGTTCGAACAAAGATCAAGACTGCAGTTTGTGGCTTGCTGATTCAAAGCAGCAATTCCTGAACCCCAAATGCTTTTTATCTGATTCCCTGGTGCAGCCAGGGGCCCACGAGTCCATGGAGCCAATAGATTCAAGTGTCATTTGGTACAGAAGCAAATTGCACAGTTACCTCCAACACTGCATCTGAGGAAAGATGGACCAGGCCAAGCATGCACATCCGCACAGAATTTCATTCTTATCTACAACACACAAGATACAAAGCAAGAAAAACAGCCCACCTGACTGTCTTAGGTGAATAATGGAATAAATACTTCTTGTTCACTGTGCACCAGGCACTGAGCTTGACCTGAGCACAGAGGGATGCTCTTGTTCTTAGAGAACTCACAGCCTCATGGGAGATTCAGATATTTAAATGAGCATGCTCACTGTGGTTAACAGTTTAATAGAAAGATGTAACAGGGAGTATTGACAACTACTAGCTATTGGGCACTGACTATTTGCCAGTGCTATTCTTAGCAACCAATAGGAAAATATCATTCCTCATAATAGCCCTTTGAAGTAGGCTATTATGACCCCCATTTTACAGATCAAATAATTCTTTGGTTTAAATATGTCCCCCCAAAAGCATGAATTGAAATTCTCAATGTAGCAGTGTTGAGAGAAGAGGCCCAATGGGAGGTGTTTAGGTCAGGAGGGCTTCACATTCAAATGGATTAACACTGATTATAAAAGGGCTTGAGGCCACCAGTTCAATCTCTCACCATGTGATGCCTTCTGCCATGTTATGATGCAGCAAGAGGGTGCTCACTAGCTGTGGCCCCTTCTTGGACTGCCCAGCCTCCAGAGTTGTGAGAAATAAATCTCTGTTCTTTATCAGTTTCCCAGTTTTAGACATTCTGTTGTAGCAGCACAAAACGGATTAAGACAAGTAGTCAAGGCCCAGAGAGGTTAATCAACTTGCTCAGCATCATTTGGCTGCTAGGATAGGAGGGGTCTTAAACAAGGCAGCGTAGCTCCATGACCCCTACTCTTGGCTATTGAGGTGGAGCTCCCCTGGGAGCAGAGTTTGGGTGTCTATGAGCAGGCCAAGAGGATGGACCCACTTATCCAGGGGAAGGGACCTCCAGGTAGGACTCCCTAGGGTGGGAGTTTGTGAGCTGAGGCTTGCTTCGGTGGGGAGTAGGAGGTGTGGAGTGGGGAGGTCAGGCTGAAAAGGCAGGTGGAACCTGAGCACGAGTGTCCATTTTAGTCTATACCCAGGGATTGTGAGGAGGCTCTAGATCATGTTGAGCATAAAAGCAACATGCTCGTATTTCCATTTTAGAAAACTCAAGTTGATGACAGTGTGGCGCGAATATGAGAGGGGAGAGACTACAGACAGGGACAGCTGAAGGCTTGTGCTCTCTCAGCAGAGAGCTGACAGCAGCCTCAGGCAGCAGGGTGGGAGGCCCCCAGAGGTCATATAGATGGGGTTGTTTAGTAAGTAGATGATGGGATTTTGGAAAAAAGAATCAAAGAGCACAATTCCCAGGATTTTCTCTTGAGTGACTGAGTAGGTGGAGGAGAAATTTACCAAATTAAGTCCAAAACAAAACAAAACAAAAAACGACAAAGCAGTATGATTTTAAGGGGAAGCATGGGGATTTAAATTTTGCAGTTTGAGAAGCTTTTGACATAGCCAGAGGAAGAGTCTGTAGACATGTTGGTGGGGCACAGAGGACTCTGTCAGGAGTAGCAACAGGAGATTTAGAGGAATTTGCTACTGTAGCTGCTGAATTTTGTTCTATGTTTCAGCTGACCCAGCTATGAAGATCTATAAAATTCAAGAATGAACAGAAAACAACATCAACAAAAGGCAATAAAAGTGATAACGCATGTCCAGTATTTGAGTCTCCAGGATGAATGGGAGCAAGTTCCCTCATGTTTTTGAAATAGCCCTATTACCAGGTTACTGGGAGCGTCATCAGAAGGGGCATGGCTGATGATGGCCACAGATGGGCTGTCCGTCATTTTGCAGCATGGTGCTGGCTGGGGAGTGCAGGGGGACATGTAACAGGAAGTATTTGCCCTGGAGCACTGTGTAAGTTAATTTGCCTTTTCTATTAACCCAGACAGTCACCAGATGAAGGCTGATCCTTCAACAGTGCCTCGGTGCCAGCAGGGAAGATTCAAAGCCGTTAGCAGATGTCTCCTCTGGCTTTAGCCAGACTTGGGAATGGACCTTTTGCTTAGAAAAGGCCAGACCACGGGGGATAGCAGGGGCCCCGATGAGACAGTTTCAAACAGATATCAGAAAGCAAAAATAGATCTTTGGTTTTAAAATATAGTCTCTCTAAACTAACAGTTATTTTTGGGAAAGAACTAACTGGAGGGGTATGAAGGAGCCATCTGGGGTGCTGAGAATGTTCACCATCTTGATTTGAGTGGTGGTTACATGGGCTTTTATATTTGTAAAAAGTAATCAATTCATATTCTTAGGATCTATATATTTTGCTAAAGTATTTAAGCTGTCATGGACTAAATCGTGTCCCTCCCAAATTCACATGTTGAAGTCCTCATAATGTGACCTTATTTGGAATTCGGGTTATTGCAGATGGAATTAGTTACGTTACACCTAACTAGCTATACTTAATTAGGGTGGGCCCCTAGCCCAATATGACTGCTATCCATATTAAAGGGAACATTTGGGCAGAAGGACACACAGGGAAAAGGGCATGTGGAGACCGGGATGGTGCTGTCACGGCCAGAGCACCGCCAGAGGCTGGAGAGGCCTGGGACAGACTCCCCCTCCCAGCCTCAGAGGGAGCCAGCCCTGAGGGCACCTTGATCCCAGACTTCTAGCCTCCAGGACAACACATTCCTGTTATTAACCGACCCAGACTGTGGTACCTTGTTATGGCAGCCCTAGAAACTAATAAATACATTGTACCCCAATTTTTCATAGTGTCTGTCTAGCAGCTTCCAAAATAGCTGCCTCGGATTACCACCTACAAAGCCGCAGTAAGAAAGAAAAATTAATAATCTATTCAGACAACTGAATGCAGACTGGGTGGCTCCCACATCGACTTCTTTTTTCTGGCCTTGACTTGGGTTAGTGGATGTTTAAAGTGGATTCCTTTTCTTGGAGGTATTCTGTAGGTTCTTTGGGATCCCACTGAGAAAATATGCCTACATTTCAAATGTTACTGTTAAAAGCTGAATTAATAGAAGTAAATATTTAAATAGTCTCAGCATGGATAAAGATTTGTAATTATAAAAACAATAACAGAAATTAGAAAGGAAAGTGCATATTTGGCTACTTAAGAAATAAAGACAAACACTTTGCCCAAGGACAGCAAAATTCACATTCTTCACAAATGCATGTGAAGTGTTCTCCAGGCCAGACCATATCTTAGGCCATAAAACAATTCTCAGTAATTTTTAAAGGATTGAAAATCAAATTATGATCTCTGACAACAATGGAAAGAATTTAGAAATCAATCTGAGAAAGAAATTTGGGAAATTCACAAATGTGTGTAAATTAAAAAAAAGTCCTAAATAAACAGTGGATTACAGGAAAGAAAAATCACAGAGAAATTACAAAATACAATGATATAAATAAAAAATGAAAACAAAAAACTTACGGGATGTTGTGAAATCATTGCTTAGAAGGAAATTAACTCCTGTAAATGCCTACAGAAAAAAAAAAAAAGAAAGATCTCAAATCAATACCTAAGTGTATTAGTCAGCATTCTCCAGGGGAACAGAGCCAACAGGATGTGTATGTGCGTGTGTACACATATGTCTACACACATATGCACACATGTACACACAGAGAAAAGGAGGCAAATAGAGAGATTTATTTTAACTGATTGGCTCACATGATTGTGGGGGCTGCAGAGCCCAAAGTCTGCAGGGTAGGCTGGGGGCTGGAGACCCAGGGAGAGTGGATGTGAGCTGGAGTCCAAAGGCAGTCTGGATGCAGAATTCCTTCTTCATGGGGGAGGTCATCTTTTTTTCTTTTTTTTCCTCGTAAGGCCTTCAACCAACTGGATGCAGCCCACTCCCCTGATGGAGGGTAATGTGCTTCACTCAAAGTCTTTGGATTTGTGTTAACCTCATCTAAAAAGTACCTTCACAAAAAACATCTTAAACATTTGACCAACTATCTGGGTACTGTGGCCTAGCCAAGTTGACACATGAAATTAACCATGACCCTAAACTTCCACCTTAAGAGAGTAGAAAACAAGAGCAAATAAGACCCAAAGCAAGAATAAGGAAGGAAATAATATTAGAATGAAAATAAATGAAATAGAGAATAGAAAAACATAGAGAAAATCACTAAACCCTTTGAAAAGATCAATAAAACTAACAAACTTTAGCTAGACTGACCAAGAAGAGAAGACTCAATTTATCAAAATCAAGAATAAAAGTAAATACTACCTATCTTACAGAAATAAAAAGGATTATAAAGGAATACTATGATCAATTATAGGCCAACAGACTGGTTAAGATGAATGGACAAATTCCTAGAAATGCACAAACTGACTCAAGAAGAAAAAGGAAATCTAAATAAATCTGTAGCAACTAATTGAATTAGTAATAAAAACACTTCCAGCAAAGAAAAGCCTGGGACTGGATGGCTTCCATAGTGAATTCTATTAAATGTTTAAAGAAACATTAAGACACTTATGTCACAAACTTTTCCAAAAGTATAAGAGGAGTTTATTCTATGAGGCCAGTATTACCCTGATACCAAAACTAGACAAAGAAAAGAAAATTAGAGATCAATATTCCTTATGATGAAGGTGCAAAATTCTTAGCAAAATACCAGAAAACTGAATTCAACAGCATATGAAAGGAATATATACCATGACCAAGTGAAATTTATCACAGGAATGCAAGAATTATTCAATATATAAAATCAAACAACATGATACACTACATTAACAGAACACAGGTGAAAACCACATGGTAATTTCATAGTCACAAAAAAAGCATTTAACCAAATACACCACACTTTCATAATAAAAATTCTTAACAAACTACAAATAGAAGGAAACTTCCTCAATATGATAAAAGACAGCATGGCACTCACGAGGGTAGATATCTGGATCAATGGGATAGAATTACGAGTCTAGAAATAGACCCACATGTTTATGGTCAACTTATTTAAACAAAGGCATCAAGGCAATTCAATGGAGAAAAATAGTCTTTTAACAAATGATGCTGGAAAAACTGGATATCCATATAAAAAAGTATGAATTCTGAGTATTCCACCATATACAAAAATTAACTCAAAATGGATCAAATACCTACCATGTTTCCCTGAAAATAAGACCTACCCATAAAATAAGCCCTAGCAGGATTTCTAAGCATTTGTGCAATATAAGCCCTACTCCGAAAATAAGGCCTAGTGATGGGCGTGGCTACCCAGCACATATGCACAACCCAAGCATTTCGTTGAGAAGCGGTAAAGAAGACAAGCAGCTCTTCTCATCTGCCCCAGGAGAGCTCTATTGCTCGACATGAGAGATTGGGCCCAATGGTTCTAAAGAAAATAGAGTTGCAAGAAATTCAGGATGGAATTCAGGATTTGGAGAGTTATGATGAAGTTCCAGAAGAAGACAACTTAACTATATTTGAATAAATGTAGATTGTTGTACTGTACTTAGAAAAAATAACACATCTCCTGAAAATAAGCCCTAGGGTGTCTTCTTGAGGAAAAATAAATATAAGACCCTGTCTTATTTTCGGGGAAACACGGTATATGTAAGAGCTGAAACTGAAAAACTTTCAGAAAAACACAAGTGTAAATCTTTGTGATCTTGAATTAGGCAACAGTTTCTTATTTATGCCACCTAAGGCACAAACAATCAAATAAAAAAATAGATAATTTGAACTACATCAAAATTAAAACCTTTTGTGCCTCAAGAACCATTATTAAGAATGTAAAAAGAAAATCCACAGATTGGGAGAAATTATTTGCAATCATATATATGATAAGTGTCTAGAATGCAGAATACATAAAGAACTCTTACAACTCAGTAATTAAAAGAATAAAAATAGTTTGAATAGACATTTTTCCAAAGAGTGTGTACAAATGGCTAATGAGCATGAAGAGATGCTCATTATTAGTGATTAGGGAAATTCAAATAAAAACCACAATGAGATGCCATTTCACACCCACTAGTGTGGCTACACTCAAAAAGACAATGACAAGTGTTGGTGGGGATATGGAAAATCGAAACCCTCAATGTGAAATGGTGGAAATGTGGAAATGTGGAAATGTGAAATGATGAAATGTGGAAATGTGGAATGATGAATCCACTTGAAAACATGTTTGTTGTTCCTGAAAACGGTAAACACAGAATTACCAGCAATTCCACTCCTAGGTATTTGCCCAAGAGAATTGAAAACATAAGTTCACCCAGAAAGTTGTATACAAATGATCATAGCAGCAATATTTACAATAGATTAAAGTGGAAATAACCTAAATCCCCATAAACTTAAGGATGAACAAATAAAATGTGTTTTATCCATACAATGGAATGTTATTCGGGCATAAAAAATAATGGAATATTGACACATGCTACAGTCTGGATGCACTTTGAAAATCTTAAACCAAATGACAAAAACCAGACACAAAATGCCACATAATATATGATTCAATTTATAGGAAATGTGCAGAATAGGCAAATCCATAGAGACAGAAAGTAGATTAGCGGTCACAAGGAGCAGGGTGCTGGGGAGAATGGAGAGTGGCTGCTAATGGGTTCCGGGCTTCTTTTCGGGGTTTTGAAAATATTGTGGAAATACTGGTGATTGTACAACCTTGTGAATATACTAAAAATCACTGAATTATACACTTTAAAATGGTGAATTTTATTATCTGATATGTGGATTATATCTTTTTAAAAAGTAAGGACAAAGTAAAACTAAAAGATAAATAACAAACGGGAAAATTATTTGCAACATTTACAACAAACGAAATGTCACCATCCTTAAAAGACATAAAGAGCTGTTGAAATTTATTTTACAAACACCAATAGAAAAATGGGCAAAAGACATGAAAAGTCAATGAACAACCTCACATAAAAATGAAAAGAAATTTAAAGGATAAGAAATAGATAAAGAAATGTTGTCTCACTAATAAATCAGTTCAAATTAAAAGGGGATATCACTGATTTTGTTCTTATGGTTTTTTATGTTTTTTGTATTTTCTGAGGCAGTAGATACCACAGCAGAGATGCGAGCCCTGGTAGGACGGCCAGGTGTGGGGGAGCGGGCCTCTCAGGAGTGGGGGTGCCTTTGAGGGACAGACCCGTCAGGAGGGGATGTGGCTTCACAAGGATCCTCCTCCTTAGTGTGGCTGGGCCCACATGTGTGTGCATGTATGTGTGCGCCTGTGTGTGCCCACAGGTACATGTGTGTTCATGTATACATCCCTGTACACACATGTGTGCTTGTGCGTACACATGTGTGCACGTGTTTGCATGTGTGTGTGCGTGCCTGTGTGAACCAGTCAGAACCCACCTGAGAGGGTGGGCGTGTCAATGACCGCGGCATCAGAAGACGGGCCTATCACTGCCTGTGTGGCCTTGGCCACATCTGTTTCTCTGAGCACAGCTTACACACTCACAAAGTGGAGCTAGAGCTACTCCATCCTGAGATGACCGGGTGTGGGTCTCCGGGCAGAGAGCCACCTGCACAGCGCCGTTCTGCTGTGCAGGACCCCAGTCCCAGGGCCAAGGGCTGCGGGGCCTTTCCTGACTCTGACCTGTCTTGAAAAGGTCCTCCAGCGCCAAGGCACAGACACAGCAGAATGACTTTCCGGCCTCTTTTACATCCCAGCAGTGGCGAGAGTTCTCATACTCGCCTCGCAACAGTCCCCAAATTAAAAAGAGGCCTATGCAGGAGTAAAAGCAAGGATGTGGGTCCCAGGTTACTGCTGAGGGAACTTGTGCAAGTCGCCTGCTCTGTGACTCAGTGTCCCCACTTGCATCTACCTCCATGAGCACCGTGAAGGCAGCGTGTGCTAAGATATGTAAACTATTTATATCAGGGCACGGCACATGGTGAGGCCCCTACATACCAGTGGCTGCACTTACACTCACTGGAGAAAACGTGTGTATACGTTGGAAGCCAGATCTTCTGTCCACTGGGTATGTGTGTGCTTGGAATCATGCTGAGGGTACAATTCCGACTTCTGCTTTTTGCATTTAGCATTAGTTCATAAGGGCCTATCTGTGTAGTAATATTTTAAGACTCTGATGCAGGGAAGCTCTACATTTTCATCAATATAAACATGAGCTGGAAACTGTAGGGAGGAAGAACTAGCACTTCTCCCATGGAAACTACTTGTCATGTAGCTCTTTAACATAAAACTAATTTAAATCACCAACAGGACTCTTTGCAGTTATGTAAAGCATTTAGGTAAACATTAAAGTGTTTTCTCCAGCTTTTAAATCAATTTAGTGACATAAATTGTGAGTTCTCTGTTTGTTGGGGGTTGTGTGTGTGCAGATTGAGTCAGGATGGTTTAATCCCAGTTGACCTCACAATGACAGTGACACATACACCGCTGGAAACTTTAATAAGAAGAATTATGGCTTCTATAATTATGTAGTTATATATAGGACAGATTATATCTGTCAAGTAGAATAGCTAATTTCTATTCCTGCTCAGATAATGGGAAATGCAAATTTTAACAACTTAAAAATATTTTCCCAACTTGATTTCCTGACTAAATCAATCAGATTTTAGTCCTTTTATCTTGTAAACAGAGTGAGGATAAGACAAAGGCTCTTTCGGTGGAAAGTTGGTGACAAATACAGCAGGGATTCTTACAGTGGGGCACCTGGGCCAGGAGCTTCACATCTCACATCTCCTGGGAAATTGTTTAAAATGCACATTTTCTGGCTCCACTCCAGACCAACTAAAACAGAAACTCCAGGGCTAGGAGCAACAGTCTAAGTTTTTGTAAACCCTCAAGGTGATTCTGATATAAGCTCAAGTTTGAGAAGTTTTCAGGCTATTCTTTGCCTGACTTATGGCAAAGAATTTGGAATAATATTCCTGGTTATATAATTCAGCAAAATACACACATATATAATACATACACATATACACACAAGCACATCATATACACACATGCATATATGCACACACATAACACACATAATATACACACAATGCACACATATGTACACATATACACATAAATCCACACAAAAATAATACACGCATACATAATACATACATCCACACATACATAATACGTACATACACACATACAGAAATAGTTTAAGGCTCTCTCTTGAGACCTTCACAGAAAAAACATCGAGCTAGCAGTGAACAAGTTCGATGGATGAATGACAGCTTAAACTTCTCTACAGTTCAAGTTTTTTTGTCTGTAAAAATAGGGTCATGTCAACCTGTCAGTTCTCTAAGAAGATGGATTTTTCAAATTTTGAATCAGAGCATCACAGAATCCTGGGGTTTGACATCGCAGATCATCTCACCCGGCCCCAGCCCCAGCCTGTTACTGGCGACCTTCCGCAGGCTCCGCTGAGTGTCCCCAGAGCCACCGAGGAGCCTCATAAGTGGCAAGACCCAGGTCCTGCCTCGGTCTCACCTCCGTCCCCCCAGAACATAGCAGGGAGTATGGGCCGGGACACTCCGCATCTGGGGAGCAATGCTGTCATGTGGGGAACTTTCTGTCAAGGAAGCGTGTTGAAGCTCCGTTTTTTAATGTTTTCATTACATAACATTGATTGATACAAAGCGAGCCTGAGCGTAAAGACATTACAAGTAAAAAAGTCCTGAACTAATGCCCCAACTCAAGAGCCGAATCATTCCCAATGTTGCTGTGTTTCCCCAATCCAACATCCTGCTTCTAAAGCAGAGGCTGTTGCCATACTGAATTGTACATTTATTAGGTTCCTGATCTTGTAGAAGAAAATCTTTTAAAATGTGTGTGCATCTTTAAATAATATATAGTTTCAATTTGCTTATTTCTAAGTTTTATAAAAATAGTGTGATCATTTTTCTGCATCATCCATACTGTTGTGTATAACTATGTTGTATTGATTTTTATTGCTTCATAATATTCCACTGTGTCCTTATGCATTAAATTAATTTTTCCTTCTTATGTGATTGGATTTTTGGGTTGTTTCCAGTGTTCTGTATTGCAGACAATGTCACTATGAACTTTTAAGTCTTTGCCTTTTGGCGTACAATTGTAAAGCCTTATCTAGGGTTTTAAAACCTGGGAGAGCCTGCATAGGTAATATGGCATGCAGATATTAAATATTTAAATTTACAAAATAATGTGAAATTGTTTCTCAAGAAAGATTGGACCGATTTACTTTCCCACTTCTACCTGTGACTCCTCCTCAACATTCACGTATTTGCCAATCTCGTGAACGTAGAATGGTTTCCATTGTGATCTCCATTCGCATGTTTGTTATCACTAGTGAGATTGAGAGTATTTTCACATGTATTTATTTGCCAACCATGTTTCCTCTCCGTTGAAGTGTTTGTCCTTGTCTTTTCTTCATTTAGGAGAGAGGGGTTATTCTTCATCTTAACGATTTAAAAGAATTTTTTATATAAGTTGGACCCTCAGTCTCAGCTACGTAAGTGGCATATATCTTTTCCTGGCTTATGGCTGGTCTTTTTATTTTTATGGTGTCTTTGATGATCAGAAATTATTGATTGTAATGTCATCAAATTTATTCAGTGAGCACCTTGATTTTGGTATCTTGTTGGAGCAATTCTTCCCTGCCTCAGATTTAAAAAGGGCTTTTCTTCTATTTTCTTTTAAAAGGGTTAGAGCATCACCTCTCACATTTGAGTCTTTATTTTATGATGACTGGTGTTTTGAGGTCAGTATAACGAAAATCCAATTTTACATTGCCTAACATTATTTATTAAACATCTTATCCTTTTTCCCAAAATTAATAATTCTACCTTTGCCACATATCAATTTTCCATATACATGTGAGTTTATTTGTAGGTCATTTTGTTCCATTGTTCAATTTGTTATTTCACCTTGTTCTTCCTCGGGACTGTCTTATCTAATCTCTTTAGGACTCTGCCCTTACATACACATCTTAGAATCACTAAACGATCATCTCAGTACATGTAGAAAAGTGTTTGACAAAATTCAACATTCTTTCATGATAAAAACTCTCAACAAATTTCTAGAAAGATGTACACCACATAATAAATGCCATATACGACAAGCCCACAGCTAGCATCATATTCAGTAGTAAAAAGATGAAAGATTTTCTACAAGATCAGGAACAAAACAACCTACTCTTGCTAATTCTGTTTAACATAGGACAGTACTAGATGTCCTACCCAGAGCAATTAGTCAAGAAAAAGAAACAAGAACCACCCAGATTGAAAAGAAAGAAGTGAAGTTATAGTCATTTGCAGACATAACCATATATAATGCATACATACACGATTTTATACATAGAAAATCCCACCAAAAAACTGTTAGAGCTAATAAAAAAATGTAATAAAGTTGCAGGATACTAAGTCAACATACAAAAATAGGTAATGTTTCTGTACACTAACAATGACCTATCAGAAAAAGAAATCAATGCCATATATAACAGCTTCAAAGACAATAACATATTTAGAAATAAATTTAACCAAAGTGAAATTTCCATACTCTGAAAACTATAGGACATCAATGAAAAAAATTAAAGAAGACATGAATAAATGAAAAGATAGCTCATGTCCATGCATCAGAATAATTAATACTGCTAAAATGTCCATACAACCCAAAATGATCTACAGATTCATTGTAATCCCTATCAAAATTTTCCAATGTGAACAAATTTTTAAAATACTAAAATTTGTATGGAACCAGAAAAGACCCTGAATAGCCAAAGCAATTTTGAACAAAAAGAACCAAGTTGGAGACATAATATTATCTGACTTCAAAGTATACCACAAAGCTATAGTAACCAAAACATATGGTAATAGCATTAAAAAAAGGCATATCGACCAATGGAACACAATAGAGAGACATAATACTCCTGTGAATATATAGTCAACTAATTTTCGACACAAGTGCCAATATACAATAGGGAAAGGACAATCTCTCTAATAAATGGTGCTGAAAAAACTGGAGATCCACAAGCAAAGGAATGAAAATGAACCCTATCTTATACCATACACCAGAAGTCAACTCAAAATGGATTCAAGACTAAAATAGAACACCTGAAACTGTAAAACTACTATAAGAAAACACATGGCAAAAGCTCCTTGACTTTAGTCTAAGACTAAGACTTTAGTCTTAGCAATTATTGTTTTGGGTCTGACACCAAAAGCATGAGCAATAAAAGTCAAAATAAACAAATGGGATTACATCAAACCAAAAGGCTTCTGGGCAGCAAAGAAAACAATCAAGAAAAGCACAACAAGCCAGTGGATGGGAGAAAATATGTGCAAACTATATATCCAACAAGGGTTTGTTATCTAAAATATGTAAGGAACTCATACAACCCAACAAATGAATCAAAAGAAAAACAAGCTGATTACAAATGGGCAAAGGACCTGAATAGGCATTTCTCAAAACAAGACATAAAAATGGCCAAGAGGTAAATGAAGAGATGCTCAACATCACTAATCATCATAGAAATGCAAATCAAAGCCATAGTGAGATATCATCTCATGCTTGTTAGGATGACTATTATGAAAAAGTCAAAATATAAGTGTTGGTGAAGACGTGGAGAAAAGGGAACACTTGTATGTTGTTGATGGGAATAAAAATTGGTACAGCCATTATGGAAAACAGTATGGGTGTTCCCTAAGAAACTAAAAACAGAATTAGCACATGACCAAGCAATTACAAATCCAAAGGAAATGAAATCAATATGTCAAAGAGATCTCTGTACACCATGTTCATTGCAGCATTTATTCACAATAGCCAAGATTTGGAATCAACCTAAGTGTCCATGGACAAATGAATAAAGAAAATATGGTATATATATATATATACATATATATATATATATGCAATGGAATACTATTCAGCTTTAAAAAAGAAGGAAATCCTTCCATTTGCAACAACATAAATGAACATGTAGACCATTATTTTGAGTGAAATAATCCAAGTACTGAAAGACAAACACTGAATGATCTCACTTATATGTAGAATCCAAAAATGTTGAACTTACAGAAGCAGAGAGTGGAATGGTGGTTAACAGGGGCTGAGGGTGGCATGGGAAGATGTTGGTCAAAGGGTACAAAGTTTCAGTTGTGCAGGAGGAATAAGTTCTGAGGATTTAATGTGCATTGTGGTGACTACGGTCAATAATAATGTATTGTGTACTTGAAATTTGCTAGGAGAGTAGATTGTAAGTGTTCTCACCACACACACATAAATGGTATCTATGTGATATTATGGATACATTAATTAGCTTGATTGTGGGAATCATTTCACAATATGTATGCATATCAAAACATCACATTATACAATTGAAATATGTACAATTTTTATTTGACAATTATATTCAATAAAGCTGCAAATATTGTATACTTGTTTTCTATTTAATTAATTTTAGACTTCTTTTCTAACACAATTCTCATGTGACTATGAGTTATTCTATAGTTCTTTATCTAACCACTTGAGTTGGATTCTTAGCTTTTTTATTTTCAGTTTTTATTCTCCCTATTTAAGCATTTGAGGCTTTAAATTTCCTATTAAATACTGTTTCCATTGCATCTCTTAAAGGTTTGTGATCTGGTATCTTTTATTGCTCAGTGTTTAAAATCTTTCTGTTATTATTTTATTTGAGTCATTATTTATTATAGAAATGTATTTTTAAATTATAAACATGGAAACATTTTAGCAACATTTTTTAAGTTACATATATTTTAATTTTACTGTGGGTGGACAGCTGGTCTGTGTCTGAAGATCTTTTAGATTTTTGAGGTCTGCTTGGTGACTTAGTATTGAATCTTTGTAAACCTTGCATATGTGCCTAGAATAATGGGCATTCTCTAATTGTGGACAACATAACTCTACATGCATAATAAATAAAATAAGTTTGTTAACAGTGTTGAAGTCTCTTTTATCTTCACTAATTTTTTATTAACTTCATCCACTAATTGAGAGAGGCAGATTGAAATCAACCAAGTCTTAATTTATTTCCTTGGAATCTATATTTTTAATGCAAGTTCAGAATTATTGTCTCCTCCTGATGAATTACAGCTTTGGCCATTATGTTATGACCTTCTCTATCCTTAATAACACCTTTTTAGATTAAAGTTTATCTTGCCTGATGTTAACATTGCCAGATGGCATTCTTTGCCCAGTGTTTGCATTGCTTTCCTGTTTCTTGACTTGAAACCTTCCTGTGCTACTACCTGTAGAGCTCTTGTAAATAACAACATATTGCCTAATTTTGTTTGTAGCCTCAATATTTGTCTCTTAATTAATCATATGATGATTTAATCCACCATCTACGATGCAGACCACTTTTCTGGGTGAAAGATGGTCTTACTATAATAATCATTTATCTAACAGAGGAAAATAAACTATCTAACTGAAAGTAAGAGAAATAAACTCACAGCACATAATTGTCCCTTTGAAGAAAAAACCTCCCGATACAATTACCCTTTGTTTAACCCAAACACCTGTGGCCTAACTTGTTATCTCTAAGAGTTTAGTTTTCATCTCCTTGAAGAGCCCTCAGTGGACAGTAAGGGGGCAAGCTCTGCAGCCCACTCCAACTCTCTGCCTCAGTTCCTGCCAAAAAACAGATTCCAAGGACTCAGACAAAGATAGCCTCACAGAGAAAAATAAAGGGCATCTGCAACAGCTTTACTGCCACTTCTGTTATCGGTCTGCTGAAGCAAGGGGAAAAAAAGCCATTTCTACCCTTTAAAACTCTGATCAACTTTCCCTCAGCTGCCCGGTACTACCCACTGCCTTTTCTTCAGTGCCATGGTCTCTTCTCTATCTCCCTCTCTTGCTTTCTCTCTCTCTTTCTTTTTCAGGAAAATAAATAAACTTTGTACTTCATTCTGTCCTAAACTCTGTGTGAGAATTCTTTCTCCAACAAGTTGTGAGTTCCTCATGAGGTCCCCACCCTAACACCGGATTCATTTTATTTCCCTCCTGGAGCACTTCTTTAGAAAGAAGTTTTATTATTATAGTTATTTTGGTGTAATTTTCTTGGTCCTTGAATTTCTGGAAATGTCTTTGTGATCTTTCACAAAGTTTATTCTGCAAATTGTACAATTCTAGGTTGAGAATTATTGTTTTCTCAGCCCTTTAAAAAATTATAATCCAACTTTCAGAGAGGGGGGCAAGATGGCAGACAAGAAAAACCACCAGCCACAATGTCTCTGCAAGAAAGATAGATTTTATATGAAAGCAGAAAAAAAAAAGGCAGACAAACATAGATCAGATGCGGGTCAGAAGGAGGGGTGCCTGAAATTACAGGAGACTCTGTGGGAAGAAGTTGCATGGCAGAACTGGAAGGAGAAAGGCATTGGCAGGACCTAAACTCCGAGAGGTTTGGAGACCAGTGACAAGGGTAGGTGGAGCGATTAAAATTCCCCTCCCTTGCATTTCTGACTGCGGTGGGCTCCTGAGGTGCTGGAGAGACATGCCGACACCAGCCCAGAGACAGCTGCCACCAGTGAGCGGTGAGGCTCTTGTCAACAGGGCACCAGGCTCCCAGTTCCCTCAGGGCACCTCCTCCCCACAGACCTAAGCAGATTGACAGGTGCCATATTGCTTCATTTACCCCTTCCCCTCCACTACCCACAGCTGCAGAGAGAGAGAACTTAGCCACTACCCAGAGGCATTCACAGGGAACAAGACCTTTTCTTTTGGGGCTCTGCAGTGGACTGAGGGATACTTGGACTGTGAGCTCCCTAGGTGGCCGGCCCTCCTAGATGCTGCTTGCCTGGTGACTCCATCAGAGCAGGACAAATCCTGAGGCAGAGAGACATTGATCCAGCTTGGGCACCCCATAGGTGACTTGGGACCAGCATTCTTCTTGCTGGTAGGGTCAGAGATTGATCTTGGGGCTTGGGGGACAGGCCTGTAGGTCATTTACCATAACCCAGGTCTCGACTGCATTGCCCAGGGGCACAGAAGGGCTATTTGTAAACTAGTCTACTGAAGTGTATATGTCTTCAGGGGCAGATCAGAGTGGGTCCTATTGTGTTTCCCCAAAAATAAGACCTACCCATAAAATAAGCCAAGCAGGATTTCTAAGCATTTGTACAATATAAGCCCTACCCCGATAATAAGACCTAGTGATGGGCGTGGCTATGCAGCGTATCTGCACAAGCCATGAATTTTGTCGTGGAGCAGTAAAGAAGACAAGCAGCCCTTCTCATCTGCCCTATCATGACAGCTACTATCCCAGAGGTGACCAGAAAAGTGCGGGCAGCCCCACAAACAAGGTGGGCCCCTTCCATCAGATCCCCGCCATCCTGTGCATGCTGCAAGCTGAGGCTTTGATGGGGAAATAACACATTCCCCTGAAAATAAACCCTAGGGTGTTTTCTTGAGGAAAAATAAATATAAGACCCTGTCTTATTTTCAGGGAAACACGGTAGCTACAGTGTACTTGAGGGACAACCCTCCCCCCATGGGAGGGCTCTGCTCCCATCTCAGGCTGTGATTCTGGACAAGGAGCCTCCCAGTTCACATAAAGTCAGGGGTGAACCATTGGTTTGAGGTCCTGCCTGCTTGCAGAGGCCCTGGGAGAAACTGAGGAATAGGGGAGGGTGGAAAGGATTGAGGCATGCTCCAGACTGCAGGTTTCAGACAGCTTCACCTCCACAGGCAGACTTTTTGGCTGAGTGGGGCCATTTTAGGCACTCCCTGGAAGCTTTGCCAAGAAGCAAAGAACAGATCTTTGAGCCTGCTAACAGTATTTGTGGAGCTTGAGGGCAGGCTCACCCAACCCAGTGCCACCCAGTGTCACTTGCCCACCTGCCCCCAATGAGGTGGAGAATAAGGACACACCTGGAAGTCCCAGGGCCCCACCTATCACCTGAGGCACTAGAGTGCCTCTCAAGAGGAACAACTGCTGGTCACAGAACACAAAAACAACACTTCAGTTTGCTTTTTCCAGCAAGTGCCACCTACTGACAGGGAGGTCAATTTGCACACCCCTTTACTACATTTACTGACTCATCATACAGGGTGTAGTCAAATATCACCAACAAACAACACCTACTGGCTCAGAAACTAAACTGGGCATATCATTATCTAAACAAAAACCTAAAGGTAAGAAGCAACAGCTGCTCCATATGGGAAGGGATCAGCAAAAGAACTCAGGAAGTATGAAGAATCAAATGGAAAGCATATCCCCAAAAGGAACACCAGCTCTCTAGCATGGATACTAACCAAATTCGAACACTAAAATGGCAGAAGAAGAATTTTGAACATGGATTGTAAGAACACTCAATGATATGCAAGAGAAAATGGATATCCAACACAAAGAAACCACACCCCAAAAAATCCAGGACTTGGACAAAATAAATAACTCAAGAAATTAAAATATTAAATAAAAATAAAACAGAACCTCTGGAAATGAACAATTTATTCAAGGAATAACAAAACACAGTGGAAAGCCTCAAGAACATGGTAGATCAAACAGAAGAAAGAATCCCAGGAATTAAAGATAACACCTTTCAATTAAATAAGTCACTTGCAGAGGTAGAGCAGAGAAATAAGAGAAAAGAGCAAAGCCTACAAGAAATGTGGGATTATATGAAGAGGCATAACATGAGAATTATAGACATCCCTGTAGGTGA
Source organism: Microcebus murinus (assembly GCF_040939455.1). Taxonomy (NCBI): domain Eukaryota; kingdom Metazoa; phylum Chordata; class Mammalia; order Primates; family Cheirogaleidae; genus Microcebus; species Microcebus murinus. The sequence continues at coordinate 9,379,251 of NC_134112.1, read as the reverse complement.
AGAAAAAAAATACACAAGGGTTGGATAAACTATTTAAGGATATAACAGAGGAAAATTGTCCAGGCCTTGCTAAAAATCTAGATATCCAGGTACACGAAGCTCAAAGGACTCCTGGGAGATTCATCACAAACAGGAAGACAGCATGACACATAGTCATCAGACTGGCCAAAATAACCACAAAAGAGGCCCTCCTATGAGCTTTAAGGTGAAAGAAGCAAGTAACCTACCAAAGAAACCCATCAGACTAACTGCAGATTTCTCAACTGAGACCATATAAGCCAGAAGAGACTGGGGCCCCATTCTTACTCTTCTCAAACAGAATAATGCCCGGCCTAGAATCTTGTACCCTGTAAAACTAAGTTTCGTATATAGAGGAGAAATAAAGACCTTCTCAGACAAGCAAAGACTGAGGGAATTCTTCAAGACAAGACCTGCTCTCCTGGAAGTACTAAGAACAGAGTTGCACATAGATCAGCACAATAAACACTCCCCAATGTAAAATCAACCAAAAGCTAAAGGTCAAACACTAGATACCACAATAGCTCAAGAGAGAAAGCAAAGCAACAAAGTTCAACTCTACAGGCTGAACAGAAATCTGCCTGACTTATCAATTCTTCCAATAAATGTTAGTGGCTTAAACTGTCCAAGAGATATAGGCTGGCTGAATGGATAAATATATATAAGCCAAGTATCTGCTCTCTTCAGGAAATGCATCTAACCCAGAAGGATGCATTCAGACTCAAGGTGAAGGGATGGAAAATAATATTCCATGCAAATAGAAGCCAAAAGAAGGTGGCATACCAGTTGTGATTTCAGATAACTTAGTCTTCAAATCAACCAAAGTAATGAAAGACAAAGAGGATCACGATGTAATGGTGAAGAGTAGAAGTCAAGAAGAAGATATAACAATTCTGAATATTTATGCACCTAACTCAGGTGCACCCAGATTCATAAAGCAATCCTACTTGATCTAAACAAAATGATAAATAGCAACTCTATAATAGCCAGAGACTTCAACACCCCTCTGACTGAACAGCACAGATCCTCCAAATAGAAAATATACAAAGAAACAATGGACCTAAACAGAACACTAGAACAAATGGGCCTGACTAACATTTACAGAACATTCTACCCCAAAACCACTAAATATATGTTTTTCCCCTTGGCTCATGGGACATTCTCTAAGATTGACCATATCGTAGGCCACAAGGTATGTCTTAACAAATTAAAAAAATAGAAATTATACCATGCATCCTCTCAGACCACAGTGGAATAAAAATAGAAATAAATTCCAACAGAAATTCTCATCTCTACACAAAGACATGGAAACGAAATAACCTTCTGCTAAATGATTATTGCATTAAGGAGGAACTCTAGATGGAAATCAATAGATTCCTTGAACCAAATGATAAAGGAGACAGAAATCAAAATCTGTGTGACCCAGTTAATGCATTCCTGAGAGGAAAATTTATATCCATAAATACCTACATCCAAAAGACAGAAAGATTAAAAATAAACAATCTTATGAATTATCTCAAAGAACTGGAAAAGGATGAGCAAACCGACCCAAAACCCAGCAGAAGAAAAGAAATAACAAATATCAGAGAAGAACTAAATGACATCTATAACAAAAAAATTATACAGAAGATTAATAAAACAAAAAGTTGGTTCTTTGAAAAAATAAACAAAATTGGCACTCCTCTGGCTATATTAATGAGAAGCAGAAAAGAAAGGACTCTAATAACCCCAATCAGGAATGAAAAAGGAGAAATTACAACTGATGCCACAGAAATACAAAATATCATCTATGAATATAATAAAAACCTGTATGCACATAAACTTTAAAATGTGGAGGAAATGGAGAAATTCTTAGAAACATACAACCTCCCTAGGCTCAATCAGGAAGAAATAGAATTCCTGAACAGATCAATATCAACTACCAAAATTGAATCAGCAATAAAACACCTTCCTAAAAAGGAAAGTTATAGACCAGATGATTTCACACCTGAATTTTATCAGACTTACAAAGAACTGATTAGATAATGCAGAAATTATTCTTCAGCATTGTGAAGGAAGGAATCCCCCCCAGTATGTTTTATAAAGCCAACATCACCTTGAGACCAGAACCAGGAAAGGACACATCAAAAAAGAAAACTACAGACCAATATCCCTTATGAATATAGATACAAAAATTCTCAATAAAATCCTGGCAAACAGAAATCATGTGCTTATCAAAAAAAAAAAAAAATTCATCATGACCAAGTGGGCTTCATCCCAGGAATGCAGGGATGGTTCAATATATTCAAATCTATAAATGTAATTCACCACATAAATAGAAGCAAAAACAAAGACCATATGATCCTCTCAACAGACACAGAATAAAGCATTTAACAACATTCAGCACCCTTTTATGATAATAGGCATAGATGGGACTTACCTAAAAATGATACAAGCCATATATGACAAACCCACAGACAACATCATACTTAATGTGAAAAAATTGAAATGATTTCTGCTTAGAACTGGAATGAGACAAGGTTGCCCTCTGTCACCACTTCAATTCAACATAGTGCTGGAAGTCTTAGCCAGAGCAATCAGACAAGAGGAGGAAATCGAGGGCATCCAAATGGGTGCAGAAAAGGTCAAAGGATCACTCTTTGCTGACAATAAGATTTTATATCTAGAAGACCCCAAAGATTCTGCCATGAGATCACTGGAATTGATAAACAAATACAGCAAAGTCTCAGGTTACAAAATCAATGTAAACAAATCAGTAGCAGTCCTATATGGCAACAACAGTAAACTGAGAACTAAATCAAAGACTCAATACCCTTCACAATAGCAACAAAGATAATAAAATACCTAAGAATATAGTTAACTAAGGAGGTAAAGACCTCTACAGGAAGAACCACAGAACACTGAGGAAGAAAATAGCAGAGGACATGAACAGGTGGAAAACCACACCATGCTCATGGGTGGGCAGAATCAATATTGTTAAAATGTCTATACTGCCCAAAGTGATCCACAGATTCAATGCAATCCCTATGAAAATACCAATATCATTTTTCACAGATCTAGAAAAAATAATGCTAAGCTTTGTATGGAACCAGAGAAGACCCTGTATAGCAATCTTAATTAAAAAGAACAAATTAGGAGGCATCAATTTACCAGACTTCAAGCTATACAATAAGGCTATAGTAACCAAAACAGCATGTCATTGGCACAAGAACAGAGACATAGACCAATGGAACAGAACTGAGAACCCAGATATAAAACCATCCTCATATAGCCATCTGATCTTTGACAAAGCATACAGTGGGGAAAAGAATCCTTATTCAATAATGGTGCTGGGAAAATTGGATAGCCACATGTAGAAGACTGGAACAGGATCTGTACCTCTCGCCTCTCACAAAAATCAACTCATGGTATATAACAGATTAAAATCTAAGGCATCAATTATAAGAATTCTAGAAGAAAATGTTGCAAAAACTCTTCTAGACATTGGCCTAGGCAAAGAATTTGTGAAGAATATCCCAAAGCGATCACAGCAACAACAAAAATAAATAAACGGGACCTGATCAAATTAAAATCTCCTCCACAGCCAAGGAAACTATCATGAGAGCAAACAGACAACCTACAGAATCAGAGAAATTATTCACATGTTACACATCTGATAAAAGGCTGATAACTAGAATCTATATAGAACTGAGGAAAATCTGCAAGAAAAAAATCAAACAACCCTATCAAAAAGTGGACAAAGGGGAGGAACAGAAACTTTTCAAAAGAAGACAGGCCAATAAATATGAAAAAATGCTCAACATCTATAATCATCAGGGAAATGCAAATCAAAACCACAATGAGATATCACTTATCCCCAGTGAGAATGGCCTTTATTAAAAAGTCCCCAAACTATAAATGTTGGCATTCACGCGGAGCGATAGGAACACTCATACACTGCTGTTGGGACTGCAAACTAGTACAACCTCTGTGAAAAGTAATTTGTAGATATCTCAAAGAGCTAAAAATAGAAATGCCATTTTATCCAGCAATTTCACTACTAGGCATCTACCCAAAGGAAAACAAGACATTCCATAAAAAATACATCTGCACTAGAATGTTTATAGCAGCACAATTCACAACTTCAAAGATCTGGAAACAACCCAAGTGCCCAACAATATGTGAGTGGATTAATAAAATGTGGTATATGTATACCATGGAGTTCTACTCAGGCACAAAAAACAATGGTGATCTAGCACCCCTTGTATTATCCTGGATAGAGCTGGAGCCCATTCTACTAAGTGAAGTATCTCAAGAATGGAAAAACAAGCACCACATGTACTCATCATCAAACGAGTATTAACTGATCAACATTTAAGCGCATATATAGAAATAACATTCATTGGGTGTCAGGCAGGTGGGAGGAGCATGGAGGGAATGGTTATATTCCCACCTAATGGGTGTGGTGTGCACTGTTTGGGGGATGGACAGGCTTGAAGCCTGGACTCCGGTGGGGCATATGCAATATACATAACCTAAACATTTATACCCCGGTAATGTGCTAAAATAAAAAAAATAATCAAAAAAATAAAAACAACTTTCAGTCAACCTAAAAAAGTTAAAATTATATTCCTCCTTTTTCCACTTTTTTTTGTTGGTCTTTGAAATGTCTGTTCTCAGTCCACCTGTTGTTCTTGTGTAGGTAACACGTCTTTCTTTTCTGGCTGCTCCTGCGATCTTTTTGCTGTGGTTTCTGTTGCTTGCTCACTTTTGTAACTACATCTTTGGTTCCTTAAGAATGTTACTCACCACCAGTTTATACTCTCTATCTGGTGAATACAATGTCTGTGGTCCTTGAGGATCTAGATGTATTGTTTGATTTTACTGTCGATTGTCACTGTCAGTGGTTTGTTTCCTTACGTGTTTGTGTTTGATGATTTCTGAGTATGAACTCAGATTTAGTTTGCCTCAATCTCTGGCAATCTGGGAGCCTACATTTCAGATGCTTTCCCACTGAGAGTATTTAGCCTTCTACAGCCAAGGACACTTGTGATCTGATTTTCTGGGCAGATTCTTTTATTTCTCCCCCGACTCACACCTTTCCCTTTCCTAACTTTTGATATATGAACTTTCAAACATGCAGAAAAGCAGGAAGACTTTTCCTTGACTGAACTGAGTCCATGAAAGTTATAGACATGATGAAATTTCATCCCTTAACACCTCAGCATGTGTTTCTGAAGACTAAAGACCCTTGTTGGTCATTACGGTATCATCATGACTGTTTAGAAAATGAGGTCAAGTAGCCACATAGTCATTCCCTAATATCACCAGAGACCTGGGCCACGTTCACATTTCCCTCACTGTTCCCCAGAGCTTCCTTCGTGGGTTTGTTTTCTAAACGGGGAACCAATCAAGGTTCTTGTATTGCAATCGATTAGCATGTTTCTTTTATTCTAGAACAGTCCTCCCACCTTTTTTTGTGTAAAATAGAAGTTTTTTCTCTCACACATAGTCACCCAAAGGGGAGTGAGGGTCCAGGATGAGCTCCACAGCATGTGAATTCCATCCTTGGGTCCATGGTGGTGGCTCCTGTTGTCACTTTCTGTCAGCCATCAGGAAGGAGGAAAGGAGAAGTGGAAGACGGCCCCTCCCTGCCCCTCCACGGGGTGGCCCTCTCCCTTCTCCTCCCCACCCCCAGTGGCCCACCCCCTCCTCCGCAGGCCTTGGCTGCAGCAACCTGGCTCTCCACCACCTGGTCTCTCAGGGCTTCCACAAAGGTCAAATAATCACTCCATTTGCAGAGTCATCTGCCTCTTTACAAATGACGATGTTGAGGCCTAGTGACTGGGGGTGCTGACGGAGGTCTCACCTGGGCAGGTGGAGCAGAAGGAGGTCAAGAGCAGATTACCAACCCATGGTGTGTGCACAGGCAGAGGCTGAGCCCTGAGCTTGGCAGAGTTTTGCAAAGTGAATCCACATCCCTAAGTAAATGCCTTCAAAACTAAGGTGCAGCACCCAGCAGTGCCTCTGAGGCCTGCCCGGTGTGCTCAGGGGCCCAGGTGTGTGGGGCAGGGCTGAGGCGCAGGGGCAAGCCTGGGTTCATGGGCCAGGGCTCTTCCACCCCAGTGGCTAAGAGCCAGTGTGCTCTGATGTCTCCGAATCCTCACCAGCACTTCCTATTTGAGCCATTCTCCTGGGTGTGCAGTGGCATCTCCTTGGAGTTTTAATTCTCTCTTGCTTGATGACTTCAGTGACAATTTGACTCTTACTGCTTCTCTCTGTGAACATTAATTAATGAGTCATAACTAAGCACTTACCCCCTGCTTGTGTGAAGCACCAGAAAGAGGCTGATGGAAGAAAAGACAGGGTGTGCTGGGAGGAAATTTGTCAAGATTCGGCAAAGACTTGCACAAACCAACCCCAATGCTCTAGGCTTCTGCTCCTTTGAGTCGCAGCTGAAACCTTTTGGGCTAATACAGCAGGCAAAACTATGTGTGAAACAATAAGAAACATATATTTTGTCTCTGCCCACATTTCCTGGCATACTAAATATCCAAAGCGATCAGTGTCTTTGTGTGCTGATGAGATGACTGGTGGTTGGGGGCTCCTGCACCTCCAGGATGGGGGCTAGTTGCCGGGGAACCAACTTGTGGTTGGAGGGTTGGAACTTTCAGCCCCTTCCTTTGGCCCTTGGCCTCTGGGGAGGGGAGGAGGGTGGAAGGTTAAGCTGATCACCAATGGCCAGCGATATAATCAATCATGCCTGTGTAATGAAATCTTCATGAAAAACCAAAATGATGGGGCTTGGAGGGCATAGGGCATGGGGAACAAGAACACATCTGGGTGCTGGGCAGGTGGTGCCCTCCTAAACTTTACAGGGACAGAAGTCTCTGTGCTCTGAACCCTTCTGAACCTCGCCCTATGTAGCTCTTCATCTGGCTGTTCATTTGTATCCTTTTATGTATCCTTCGTAGTAAAGTGGTAACTAGCAGATAAACTGTTTTCCTGGGTTCCGTAAGCTGCGTTAGCAAATGACAGAACTGGAGAATGGAGTTTAAGAACCTCTGGTTTGCAGCCAAATCCAACAGAAGTTGTGGGTGACCCGGGGACCTGCTACATGCTATTGGTGTCTGGGGGGGGCAAATCTGTGGAACTGAGCCTTTCACCTGTGGGGTCTGATGCTGACTCCATGTGGGTAGTGTCAGAGCTGAGTTGAACTATAGGACACACAGGCGGTGTCAGAGAATTCACCGATGTGGGAAAAACCTGCACATTTTGGTGACCAGAAGTGTTCTGTGCTGTGAACATGCACAGGAAAAACAGTTGGTTTTTCCCATATACTCTGCAAGAAGGAAGAGTGATTTGGAGAGAGCCCAGGGGAACTGCAAGGTGCAGAAAGAGAAGGCAAAGGACAGGTCAAGAGTCGCACGGAGGGGTTGAGTGACAGGCAGGCCAGGGCTGCGGTAGCACTCTCATGATACTTGGGATGTCATTAGGTATTCAGATAAGTGGGTTTCCTGCCTGTAGCATCTCTCAGATGCATTCAACCACAGCGTTTCTTTTTTTAGGGTTTTTCTCAGGACTTGTGTGCTGTAAAAACACACTCTAGGGGATGCTTCGAGGCACTGGGAAGACATTGCTTTTTTTAGAGCTAGAAGTGAATGAGACCCTCTCCACACTTGAGGGAAAAAGTGCTGCCGACTGAGTGGGGGGAGGGGCGGCTGGAGGCACAGGGCGGCTGGGTGGCGGTTCTAGCAGTGCTGGCAGGAATGGGCGAAGGCCTGAATGAAGGCACAGTGGGCACGGGGCGGAGGCACACGTGAAGAAGCTATTTCAGGGATGGATCCATAGGACTTGGTGGCAGATTGGGCGTGGGGAGGAGAGGGAGGCGTGGAGAGTGGCTGCTGAGCTCCTGGCTGGGGTAAAGTGGCGCGTGGAGATTCAGAGAATCCAGAATGGGTTGGGTGGGGTCCCGGCTTGTGTTCACCACGTGTTGACATGGGTGTTGTCACGAACCTTATGTGTGACCTGAGCTGCTGCCTCCTCTCTGGCTCTTCAGCGCGAGAAGGGCTGCTTTAGCTGGAAGCCCAACAGCGGCCAGTGGGGGCACGCTGGGCACAGGTGTAGGGGCAGCAGCGTGGCTCTGGACACACCTCTGAGCCTCTTTATAAAATGTGGGGCTCCACGGGCTCATCTCTCAGCTGCATTTGTAGAGTCTAAGCCCCCTTCCCTTATAGGTGATGCAAAATTTATTTGAAAATCTTTCTGAGGTTTTCGTTTTCCTTTTAATCCCAAATGGCCTTTTAAGCTTCTGGCTCCTATATTTAACCTATTTAATGAGATTTCTTTTCCAGTAATTCCTGAAACTGGTAATCTCTAATTGGGTCAAATTCTCTACCCACAAGCCAGTGATTCTATTTTTAGTGCAAATCCTCAGGCTGAAGCTCCTCCGGCCTTTCAGACGCAGCTGTCAGAGCCGACTTGCCGCCACACTCTGCTCTCCCAAGCCAGACCTTATTTTAAATATTTTCCCAGTGCATTTCAGGGTGAGCCTGTCTGTTTGGCTCTCCCGGCCTCCTCCCCATCTTCAGCCCCCAGGATGGCTTACACAAATCCATTTAACGCTCATCAGCTTAAGTCCCCAGTGTCACTATAAATAACCGAGTCTCAGCGGCCAGCTTTGGGGAACCACCTGAGCACTCCCCACTCTCGCTGCCTTTTGTCCCCGTTGTAGATGATCCACCTGGGAGAAGGAGCTACAACCACTGTGTATGTTACCAAGAGCACTGTTGACCCTGAAAGTCCCTGGGGGACTTAGAGAATTCCTTTCTGCTGTCCTCCCTCAGCCAGGGGACCCTGCTCTTCCTCAGGATGCACAAGGCACCTCATCCTGCCCACGGACATGTCACATGTCTCCATGTGGGAAGGGTCCCCCTCTCCCAGCCCCGAGAGCCTGTGTTGTCTCCAGCGTCAGGGTTTACCCCCAGACACTGCCTGATCTCCTGCCTTTGCCCCCGATGGTCTGTGAGCTCCGGGAGGGCAGGGCAGGGGCTTCTCTACCTCTGAGTCTGCAGAACTGGGCACAGCCTGGCTGCAGCAGACCCTGTGTGACGTGCACACACTGCAGCTCAGCGGGCCGGGAAGAGTGCCAGGGGGAGCCGAGCAGAGTTGGTGGGGTTGTGCATGTTCCCGGAGCCCACCATGCTCAGCAGATCAGTCCATGCCCCAGCCCTGTTTCTTCCAAGGCAGGGATGCTGCTGAGAGGCAGGCTGGGACATCTGTGGTTTCTTACCCCTTGTTCCAGTCTTTTTCCCCAAAGTCTTCACCTCTCTGCAATCTCTGCCACGCAGTAGCCCTCCACTGGGCTGTGTCTATGATGAGACTCTCTTCTGGAAGATTCTGTCCTCCTGCCTGCCCTCACAGAAACACTCAAAAGAAGCAACACTCAAAACACTCACAAGCCTCAAGTCTTGGATTTGGGAAGATGGTCATAATTTCAAACAATTCACTCACTGGCAGTCTACATGGCCTGATTTTGATTCAGGAAAATAGAGTTGCCTTATCAACAATGTTCCCCTTTCTGGTGACTTTAACCAAACTCCCTGTGATGGTTCATTTTACGTGTCAACTTCACTAGGCTGCAGTGCCCAGATATGTGGCCAAACATTACACTGGATGTTTCTGTGAGAATAATTCAAATCAGTGGACTTTGAGCACAGCAGATTGCCCTCCCTAATGTGGGTGGGCCTCCTCTAATCAGTTGAACAGAACAAAAAGACTGACCTCCCCCAAGGAAGAAGGAATTCTCCGGCAGATGGTCACTGGGCTTGAAATGTAACATGGGCTCTTCCCTGGGTCTCCAGCCTGCCAGTCTGCTCTGCAAATTTTGGACTTGCCAGGCTCCATAATTACATGAGCCAATTCCTTAAAATAAATCTCTTTCTCCATAAATATATATGTGTGCATATGCATGTGTATATAGACACACACACACATCCTATTGGTTCAGACTGTCTGTGGGGCCCTGGCTGATATATTCCCCCTGTCCAGCAGACTCCAGATATTACCAGAAACTGTCCTTCCTGTGAGAACTGTGTGGACAGAGCTTTAAATGAACCAGAAGGTGCTGGAAGGAAGCAGGAGAGTCACAGCTTTGTTGTACAAATGCTCTGAGTGATGCTCAGCAGGGAAGGAGCCTGGAGACAGCTGGTTCTTCCCTCTCAATGCCACCTTCCCCAAGCACCTTCCAGCATCCCAGATGCGCTGGCTAAGGATCACTGTCCATTGAAAACGCACCACAGGAGGACATGTGGCAAAGACTGGGCACCATGTATAAAGTCAGCAGTCATCTCCAAGATAGCTGGGGACAAGTAAAAATGTGTTCAGGGAAAAAGCACTTAGGGCTGACATCCCTGATGGAAAGCCACGTAGCACAGAGCCTGGGAAGGACCTCAGGAATCAGGAACCAGCAAATTCCCCCTTGAGAGTAATGTCCCTCACCCAGGAGGTGCTGCAGAGCCCCAGGGAGCTTAGCTAGCACAGAGTACAAGGCATACGCCACGCCCACCACCAGACCGGAGAGCTTGCCTTCATTCTTGGAAAATATGGAAGTGGAGATTTGGGGTTCCCAGCATGCCAGCAGTGAATCCAATTTCTTTTGAATTTAGTAGAAAGAAATTGCAATTAAAAAAGAACAGGAACAGGATGCACTTGCTCTGGGCTCTTGAGCGGAGTGTGATGTACATCAGGGAAGATGGCTCTTCCGTAGCAAAACCCAGGTGGCGTGGGTGGGTTGGAATGGCCTGCTGTTTCCATCTAAGAGCTTGGACGGGGTGGAACAGACAGGCCACAGGCCTCTGAATAAGGATAGTATCAGGATGTTAAAGTTTTTGCTGGATGTCCAAGAAGCTGGGGCATCAGTGGGTTTGAGAATAGGAGGGGAAAGGGGCAGGGTCTTGGAGGGCCTTGAGGGCCCATGGGAACATGGTACACTGGAGCCAGACCAGTCCTGGCAAATGGAGTCTTAGGACATCCATGACTTATGTTCAGTGTAAAAATATCTCCCCTGAGCTGCACTGTGCCCCCCACCCCCGTCCTTAATGAAGTTTGCTGTGCAGAAGAGTTTTGCTCTGAAATGTCTTGGGGGATAAAGGCATGAGGGGAGGTGGCATGGGGGAGAAGACCAGGAACAAGAGGCCATCAAATAAACGCCAGCCCCACCCATCCCTGCAGATGTTGGGCCTTCCCCGCAACAGGTGGTGCCAGGATGTTCTGCTGACCTCAGGGCAGAAGTCACGCTGTAAGGCAGCAGGATGGGGACCCATGGCTGATGTCCAGTGCTTGTGAGCCCACTTCTTGTCCCACCAGGATGACATAGAAACCTCCCAGGGGCTGCAGTTCTGTGTGGGAGGGGAGAACAGCCCCGCCTGCAGAGTCTGGGCAGCACATCTGCCTCTGGGAACACAGGTCTCCCTGCTGCCACCTCTAGCCCTTCCTTCTGGGGCCGGGGCACTGTCTGCAGAACCCAGCAAGGCCTTGACAACTTGCAGCCCCTCATGCACTATTATCTCTAGATCGATCTTCTGTGTTCCCTCTATTCGTAGCACCCATCCCTGGTCCCAGGTCCCCTACTCACCCCCCCATAGCCCACCCCCACCCCGTCTGCACTTTGGCAGTAGCCTTCTCACCCAGCCATCTCAGAGGCAGATGCTGACAGGTGTCTTTCCTGCACTCTGGGGAGTGCCCGAGCCACACCCTTGTGCTCTTTTCTCTAGAAGCACTGGACACATTTATGGTCACATACTTAGGTTTACTGGAGTAGCATCTGCCTCTTCCACCTGGCCAGAGGTCCTGATAGGTGAGGCCCCACCTGCTCTGTTCAATACCCAATCCTAAGTGACAAGGACCATATGCAAATGTCCTCCCTCCAGCTGGTTCCCCCTGCAAGCTGAGACATACAGTCCTGTTTATGATTCCTGGCATCCCTGAGGCCAGCCTGAGACTGTGGCACAGCATTGAGAATGCCAGATCTTCCAGGACCTATGATCATTGCCCACAGTCACTGAGAGGCGAGTGGCAGAGCTGGCTCTGAAGCCTCAGTCTTCTTCCCGTGATGCAACGGAACATCACACTGTGCAGAAACAGTGATGCTTGAAGCTGCCAAATTAGTGAGATAAGCTCCTATGGCCTTTGTGCACACTGGCTGTCTGCTTACTTTCCAGACAGCCTTTGTCCAGCTGCAGTTCCTGCCGTCAGCTCTGTGCCCCTCCCCCTGGGTTCCAGCTGCCTGGGCGGTTCCAGGAGTGGAGGACAGAGCGACCAGCTCCTCCCACCATGGTCACGTGGCCCGGCAGGCCAGGCAGGGTACCACAGACAGGTAGCAGGAGCCATCACTTAGCAGCCTTCTCTAGAGCTGTGGGTTCGACTCAGTTTGGCCACTCAATGCTGAATGTGGATGTGATCTGCCATCCTTGGGCCTTCTGCTACCAGAGCCAATGTGTCCTCATAGATTTGGATTAAGGTAGTTTGAGTTGGAGATTTCTGATACTTTTTATCTAGAGGAGTCCTAAACAGATACATGCTATGGCTCCTAACTGCCAACCACAGGGAATTAAAGACCCCTTTGTGTTCCCCATATACTCCAAGCAAACAAGAACGTGAGGAAATACCCAGAGAAGGGCAGGGACAAATGCTGTGTCCTGCACCAGGTGCGCGGGTATTGGGAGCTGCCCCTGCAAAGGGGGTGGGTGGGAAGGAGGCTGCAGCCTAAGGCCTGACTCCATCATGCCAGCGATTTGGGGTGTTTCAACATTTTGAGACTGTCATGTGGATCATGTGATTACCCAGAAATTGCTTTGACAAAATTAACTTTACTGAATATCCTATAGACACGAATCAACAACCTCTTTCCTGACCAGCCTCATTTTCACAAGTGGCTCGAAGTCAATCAATGTAGAAGTTGCTCTCTCCCACAGATTCACAAGGGAAATTTTGTCCCAAAATATGCAGTGGGAGTGGAGTATGATATGCACTCATCCAAAAGCCAAATGTCTGGCTGGGGTTAGTGGAGATCAATGTGCTTTCCCAGGACAGAAGCTGGGTTAGGTGGCTTCCCTGGCTGTTATGGTCACTGTCCAGAAGGTCTGAACTGATACACTTAGCTCAAATAATTTGAATGATACTCTCATTTCTGTGTACATAAAACATTGAATTGTTAGAGGAGAAATTTTGTCTTTACTTTTTGTGTATGAAGTGCAGGCTTTGTATGCATGTGGGCCTCTTTTTCCCACAATAACCATGGGAGCTAGGGACTAAATCCCCAACCCACAGAAGAGATGAAATGCAGAGAGGTTGAGTAACGTGCTCAAAGTCACAGAGCTGGGAGGGGTGGCACTGAGACATTAGCCCAACAACCCAACTCAGGATCTACACTCTTTTAGCCACAGCACTATGGTCCCCTTCCCTCCTGCTGTGGCCGTGAGCTGGACCTGGGTCACATGGGTTGAGGCTCCAGGCGGGGCCCACCCTGCACCACTACCATAATCTGGGCAGTTGGTTTAGTTTCTCCGAAGGCCAGGGCTCTTCCAATGCAAAGACAGACAGGAGCGATTTGTAAATGGCGAATAACCACAGGGAAACCCAGCGTCACTACTGCAGCATGGAGCGCAACACCAGCCTCCTGTGCCAAAGGGGGAGACCACCGCGAGCCCCACCATGTGAACAAGTGGCCCCAAATTGTCCTATTAATTTGCTTTTGTTGAGAGAAAAGCGTACCTGTGGCTATAAGGAGGTAACTGAGTGCTCATTCTCCGCGACATGCAGACACCACATGGCTGACCTCTGGTGGGGGAGGCAGGTGCTCCCTAGAGGTACAGAATTTCTTCCTGTGATCCTCATGGACCCGTGGCTGCTGTTTAATATTTACCCACTGCGACATGGAGCATCGTGCAGGACAGACCATGTGCTAGGTGTATGCGTTTACTGGGACTGCCATAACAAAAGACCTGCGTGGCTTAAGCAATAGACATTTATTACCTCACAGTTCTGGAGGCTGGCAGTCTGAGACCAAGGTTTTGGCAGGGCTGGCTTCTCTGATGGCTCCAGTGAAGTGTCTGCTCCAGGCCTCTCTCCCAGCTTCCGGAGGTTCCTTGTCCTGTGGCAGCATCGGTCCAGGCTTCACGTGGTGCTCTCCCTGTGTGCGTGTCTGTGTCCAAATTTCTCCTTTTATAAGTACACCAGTCCTACTGGATGAGAGGCTGACACTACTCCAACATAGCCTCATCTTAAAGAATTACACTTGCAATGATTACTTTAAGACACGGTCACATTCTGAGGCGGTGGGGGTTAGACTTCAGCATATGAATTTATGGGGGGGGCATACAATTCAACCTACGAGACCCACCGAGAGCATGAGGTGCAAACACTTGTGTCTCAGATAACTTCCCTGCCATCCCTGGTGCACACTTTCCATTTGAAGTCCTTCTCTTTCCAACCTGACGAGGGGGAGAGAGCATCAACATATTCGCAGTGCAAGTCCATACCATGACGACAACCGCCACAGACTCCTCCCGCCCAGGGCTCAGCAGCGTGGGTTGGAGTGAGAGGCTCCAATCTCCCACCAGACTGGCACATCCTCTCTGTGACTTGGGGCCAACTCCGGAGAGTCTGTAGGTCTCTGCTTCTTCTTCAACAAAACAAGGGGGAGAAAATTTGCCTTCCAACATGCCATGGGGTGTCAGTGAATTGACAGAGGGGAGAATGTGCGTAAACCATACCACACCACGTAGCCCTGAATACTTTATTAGAATGGGCATGTGTGGCAGTATGCAAAGGGTATTGTACCCATGAATGAATCTCTTTTCATCCAAACCCCGGCATAAATCCTTATTTTTGAAATGCTTTGAAAGCAATTAATGCCAATCCTGCCAATAAAATCTTTTAAGTGGGGGAAGAGTCGATAGTCAAAATAGGTGCAAGTATTTGCTATTTATTTGTGAACTGTGCACCTAGACAACTTTATCATACTACTTTCATTTTCACATAGGTTGATCATTTTTGGATATTATTCAGCTTTATTCAGTTTTGCTTTCATAAAACCATTAAGATATAAAAACACACCACAGCATTTAACAAGAAGATCTACACTTCACACTTAATACTTGAAAAATCTTGCAGACTTTGCTACTATTTGGGGACAAGCAGGGGATCTGGGGGAGGGAAGATGGTGCTTTACCAAGTCAGTGACAAAAATGGATTGGGCCAGGCCACCTTCCTAGTGTCAGTGCTGCTCTCTAGGGGCTTCAGCTCAAAGAGGGGAGGGGGAAGACAGAAGGAGAGCAAATGAGGCTATGGACTGGTGGGTATGAACTTTCCTGGGAGATTGGGGACTGGGGAGAAAGCAATTAGCTGTGCCAGAGGGAACCAGGAAGGCTTCACAGAGAAGATGCTCTGCTGGGGAGGCCATTCCAGGAGGAGGGGCCAGCTGGTCATCAAGTGTTTGCTGAGGGCCTTTGGTGTGAGCTGTTGGGAACAAGGGATAGGAAAGTGTCCCTACCATAGGCAGAGATGTGAGGTACCATCATCTACAACTATCAGGTTGAAGCATATGAAAGAGTTAATGTGTGATCACTTTGAAAGTTTTACAAAAATGGCAATGTCATGAGGTTCAGCTGAATCCTGATTCCAGAGAAAATGGAAATGCCTCAAATTGTAATCCTTGTGCCAATATAACATCATCTGGGGCAGTGTTGAAATCCTTGAGAGCCACTGGAATCCCTGGGGTACTTTAAAATAGACCACTGCCTGGGCAGATCGATTAAACCCAGGTTTCTGGAAGCGGGGTCTCCTGCAGGGGCCTGGTCTCCTGGTCTCAATGATTTCATGGCATCCCCAGTTCCTGGTCCATCCACTCCCACGCATGAGAAGCAGCCCAGTTAATGGAGGGGCGGGGCCTCCTGCAGTCCTTACTCCTTTCCAGGCCCTCTGAAGGGAGCTGATCAACGGGGATCCTTACTAGAAAGGGGGATAGAGGCAGGGACCCCACTGGGCCACCTTGAGCACCCAAAGAGACAATATACTTGAAGCACAAGCACAAGAATGTTAAGCGGTGGGAACCCGTTGTAACTGCCACGTGCCAGCGGGACCTTCCCTGCCATTTGTCCTGCTGGAGAAAACACCTTGCTATCACTTGGGCGTCCAGCTTCTCTTTAGGGCAAACGGCAGCGCCCCTTCTCCTGTCATCTCTTGCCCCATCCTTGCACCTACGGCCTCACACCTTCTTCTCCCGACAGAGCCCTGCCAGGACCTTACCCTGGCTCAGTTCAGCACCTAGAAGGGACCCCTTGGGCCTACCCCTGGGGGCCGCGTTTCTCTGACTCCATCCCTCCATGCCCTAGCTAGCCCAGCTCCCGCACCCCACACCTGTGCACAGGGCTGCAGGAGCTCACGGAAGACTGGCCCCGTGAAGGGTCCTGTGTGCGTGCGAAGCGGCCAGATGCTGCCAGCCCCCACCTTCCTTCTGGCCCCTGGAGTCACCAGGTGTCGCTTCTCCGCTTCTCAGGGCCCTGGCCAGGGACCAAAGTCCAGCGCAGGCTCCTTTCAAATTGAGTGACCTGGTTTTATTGGCGGGGGAAGGGGGAAAAGGCACATACTTCGCAAGATTTACATCCCCCCAAAAAAAACAAAAACCCTGGGGAATTTCGCAGGATTCAGCATTTTTAATGCCTTAGGCGAGGCCAATGGGTGCGTTCCACTGTGTCCGGTGGGGAAACTGAGGCTTGGAGGGGCACTCGCGGTCACACGGCCCCTCTGGCGGGCGGGAACGCTGGCACGGAGTTGGGGTACAGGCTATTTGCACCCAGGTTGGCGGCTCCCGGGATCGACTGTCGTAGCGCGGTCGCCGCCGAGGACCGCGGCCGGGGCGCGGGCGGGCCCCAGTGCGCAGGCGCGGCGGGCGGGAGGGGACGCGCTCCGGGCGCGCGCGCGGGGCAGCCGGCGCCCCAACTCCGCCCGCCCCGCGCCCCGGCGCCTCGCCGCCCGCCGCCCGCCCGCCCCGGCGCCGCCGCCCGCGCCCCGGCGCCCCGGGCCGGCGAGGGGCGCGCCCGCGGCCGCGGCCGCTGCATGGCGCTGAGATGGCGGGGGCGCCGCGCGGCGGAGGCGGCGGCGGAGGCGGCGCGGGCGAGCCTGGGGGCGCCGAGCGGGCGGCCGGGCCAGGCGGCCGGCGCGGGCTCCGGGCGTGCGACGAGGAGTTCGCTTGCCCCGAGCTGGAGGCGCTGTTCCGCGGCTACACGCTGCGGCTGGAGCAGGCGGCCACGCTCAAGGCGCTGGCGGTGCTCAGCCTGCTGGCGGGCGCGCTAGCGCTGGCCGAGCTGCTGGGCGCGCCGGGGCCGGCGCCCGGCCTGGCCAAGGGCTCGCACCCCGTGCACTGCGTCCTCTTCTTGGCGCTGCTCGTGGTCACCAACGTCCGGTCCCTGCAGGTGCCCCAGCTGCAGCAGGTCGGCCAGCTGGCGCTGTTCTTCAGCCTCACCTTCGCGTTGCTCTGCTGCCCCTTCGCGCTGGGCGGCCCCGCCCGGGGCGCCGCCGGGACGGCCGGGGGACCGGCGACCGCGGAACAGGGTGTTTGGCAGCTCCTTTTGGTCACCTTCGTGTCCTATGCCCTGCTGCCCGTGCGCAGCCTGCTGGCCATCGGCTTCGGGATCTTGGTGGCCTTCTCGCACTTGCTGGTCACAGCCACTTTGGTCCCCGCCAAGCGCCCACGTCTCTGGAGGACGGTAAGTGCTGCGGCGCGCCCCCCTCTCTGGTCTTGGACACACCTGCCCGGGCGGGACTGGGAATGCTTGGAGTCGGGCGCTCTCCTTCATATTGGGCGGGAAGGGAAACTGAGGCCCCGACTGGGGGTGGTGGTGGTCAAGGTCACTTCAACGAGTTGGGGACACAGTCGGGGCTGGCACCCTCGGGCCGGGCTCTCTTCAGAGTTACTGTCCACAAAGCGCCCCTGGGCGTGGAGTGTGGAGACGGGAGACGGGTGTGGAGAGAGGGAAAGGATTGGCCCAAGGTCAGGCAGTTGGTGAGCCGCCAAGCGGGGACCCCAGGGGTCTGCCGCTGTTTTGCTGCACCTATCCCGGCGGAGGGACTGAGAGCGGGCGAGCAGAGCGGGCGAGGAGAGCGGGCTCCGGGTCGGGCTCCATGGCTAGCTGTGCGCGCAGCCCGGGGCTTCTCCCCGCGCGCCGAGCGCGTGCGAGGCTCGCCTCACAGTCCTGCGGACCTGAGGGGAGTCTGTGGGCGGTAGCAAAGGACTTTGGCCCCTTCAGTCTCCCTGGCCGCCTTATCGCGGACCGACTCCAGCCCAGAAGGGGCAGGGTTTGCCAAGGTCAAACACAGTCTAGTCCCTGCCGCCCTCGCTCGCTCGCGGTCGCCCTGACCCTGGCTCCGCAGTGCCCGAACTTTGTCACTGTCTTCCCCCAGTCAGGTGGGCGAGATGGTTGCAAGGGGGACACCGTTCGCCTT
This sequence comes from Microcebus murinus, assembly GCF_040939455.1. Taxonomy (NCBI): domain Eukaryota; kingdom Metazoa; phylum Chordata; class Mammalia; order Primates; family Cheirogaleidae; genus Microcebus; species Microcebus murinus. The sequence continues at coordinate 9,360,750 of NC_134112.1, read as the reverse complement.
CCTCAGGGTTTTCCTGGGTCCCTGCTCCTCCATCTGCCAGAGGAAGTGGACCTGGGGGCCTTTGCCCCTTGGGGCTCTAGCAGCTTCCCCTTGCCCAACGCCCTTCACGCCGGCAGAGGCGGTATGTGGGGAGGCATTAGATGGCCCTGAGGAGGGTTTTGTTTCTGCCTCTAGCTGCAGTTTGCCAGGAGGGCGGTGTGAATGGGATGGGGTGGGGGACCCATATAAGGAAAGGAGGCAGTGGTGGGAACCGCTGGGGGAGAGACAAGGGGTCACCCAGGAAGCCAGACAGAGGGAAACAGAGAGAGGTTAAGGAAGAATAATGTGGGGCGGAGTGGGGTGGTGGGGTGGTGGTGGTGGTGAGGGAGTCAGACAGCCTGGCTTGGGGGACCAATGGGACCAACACCCAAGAACCTAGGGAGGTGTCCCCAGACTGTGATGCCAGGGGCAGCACATGGTCAGCGGGGGCCATCGAATGCACAGCCTGGCACAGGGACAGAGACATCATGGGACTTGTGTTTTAGGGCCAGAGACAGACCAGCATGTGCTCAAATCCATGGGCAGGGGATGGGAGGGAAGGGGGAGTACATGGAGTCAAACTGGCAAGGAGGGGGTTGGGAGGTGGGGAAAAGAGGAAGAGAAGCAGAGGTGAAGGCTAGAGACAAAAGGGCGTGGGTAAAGGCATGGAAAAGGGAAATGGCAGAGAACTGCATGCCCCAGGGAGGGGAGGAGGGCCAGGGTTCTCCAGCAGGCTCTTTCACTGCCTCCTGTGGGCAGCACATGGGCCTTGCCTGACCATTCTCAGGGGGCCACTCCATACCTCCTCACCCCTAAGTTCCCAGCTGAATGTGTTTAGCCTGGGCCTCATGCTGGCCCCCGTATCCAGACTGGTGTCCGAAAGATCGCTTCCCCACTCCTGCTAGAGGCCAGGGCAGTGGGAGAATGGGGAGGGGTTGAGCCTGGTCCCCGGGAAGCCCAGTGATCTTAGCCACACTGCATTCTCCCTGCGTACACCAGCGAGGCAGCTGGTGCAATAAATGGATGTATTATTGTCTTTTCCTTTTTAAATAAAGAATTTTCTTATATAGCCTCTAGTCATTCCTGTTATAGAATTAAAGATTTAAAAGACAGTGAAGTGAGAGTCTTTAAAGGTGCCTCTGGACAGGAGAGCTCTGCCCCTGCCCGGGGATAAGCTGAGCACTTGCTGCTGTGACTCTAGGGGGGAAGGAAGCCCCTGCTGGGAGCAGCGATTGTTAGGGAGCAGACATCTGGGTTTCCCTGCTACTAGCTGTGACTCCCTGGGCCGTACAACCCTTCCCGCATTGAGTTTCTGGTTCCCCACCTTTTTAAAGGGCATATTGACCCCCTGTAGGGTTGTAGTGAAGGTGAAAAGTTTTTGGAAAAGCAGCATGTATTGGAAATCTTCCGCCACTTCTAAATCATTTGGCCTCTTTAGAATGTTGGTATTCAAGTCCAGTGTCTGTACAGGTGGTAGTGATTTTTTTTTTTTTTTTTTGAGACAGAGTCTCGCTTTGTTGCCCAGGCTAGAGTGAGTGCCGTGGTGTCAGCCTAGCTCACAGCAACCTCAAACTCCTGGGCTCAAGCGATCCTCCTGCTTCAGCCTCCCAAGTAGCTGGGACTACAGGCATGTGCCACCATGCCCGACTAATTTTTTCTCTATATATTAGTTGGCCAATTAATTTCTTTCTATTTATAGTAGAGACGGGGTCTCACTCTTGCTCAGGCTGGTTTCGAACTCCTGACCTCGAGCAATCCGCCCGTCTCGGCCTCCCAGAGTGCTAGGATTACAGGCGTGAGCCACTGCGCCTGGCCTGGTGGTAGTGATTTTGATAGATACATAGTGATCAATGCAGGGAAACATACGGGAGGGGTCTGTGATCCCCCAGAGATTGTGTCTCCCAATTAGAGAATTCCAGGAGCCCTTGAAATCTGTCCTTACTGAGCTCTGCAACTTGGTACTTGAGATGAATGAAGAAGATGCCACACATTTACGAAGCATCGGTGTTTGCTGCTGTTCACGGCGTTACCACCCGCCTCCATTCAGACCCCTGCCACTCTGCAGTGCAGTCACCTGCTGACAGTGATATGTCCTCGGTATTGACTTCCAGGCAGGTAGCAGCCATGCTGGGCCCGGGGGGATGCCCCAGGAGGCTGAAAGATGGACCGAATGAATGTGGGAGTCTGTGCAGGGGCTGGGAACAGCAGGATGCTGCTTCAGGGTGTGAGGTCCCCAACGTGGTCTCCTGGTTCTGAGCTGGATGAAAACACCAGGTGCCAGTTGCTCCAGAGCCAGGCTGGCTCGCTGGGCGAAGGAGCCCCTCCCCTCAGATTCCAACCTTTCAATGCCCCCTTGTCAAGGATATAGCCCTGAGGAGGCTGGGGAAAGCCTGCACTTCGGACTGAGGCCTGGGATCAGGTCCCTGCTCCTTGCTGTGGAGCAAGTCCCTTTGTTCTTTTTCTAGAGACTCTGTTCCTCTGCAGGAAGACCCTGGGGTCTCCTACAGCATTCCTGTGCCACTTTTGGTGCACAGGGCTCTGAGGATGCAGCGAGTGTGGTTTGGGGCATCCTGTTCCTCCTCTGTAGAACCCAGGCCAGCCCAGGACTCTGGGGGGCAGAGGAGAGAACTCAGAAAGCCAGGTGCACAGCTGTCAGCACAGGTGGAATTCAGTAACTATGCTCAGCTCCTCCCCCAGAGGATGTGCCTGATACTGACGTCCCAGAGCAGATAGGACTTTGGGGGCAACAGTCTTGTTCCCGGTTGGCCCCAGCACTGAGGAGGTACCCATAAATAAGTGCCATTGATGAATGTTGGCCAGAACTGAATTCTTTCCCTCTCCCAGCCCCTTGCTTTTGGGCCACTGGTTGTAGCTAAACAAAATACAACAATTCATTTTTACTTAGCTGAGTGACAGGACTAAAAGCATCCTGTTCAAGAGCTTCCACAGCCTGCTTAGAGTCAGAAGTGGGGAAGGCCTGCCAGGGTGGGCTGGGGGCGTGGGGTGAGTGCCCAGACGTGGGGGATGGGGAGGAGTGGAGAGGGGAGGTGCCAGATGTCTGAGCCATGTCCTTGCTGATGCCACTCACAGACTTAGCCCCAGAGGGGGCACCTGGGGAGGAGGTGTTGAGCTCCCTGATGTTGGCATGCTCAGGGACACTGAGGGGCAGGGAGTTGGTGGGGAAGTAAAGGCAGGAGTGTGGAAGAGGAGATCATTGCCTGAAGTGCTTGTGGAGGAGGAGGGGATCTCAGGATAAGGGCGCCCTGGGCAGGGGCAGGGCTGGCTGTTGGCTCAGGGTCCCCACCCCACCCACAGGGGTCCCCCTCCTGCCCTGCCCCCTTACATGCCTGGGAGGAGGAGGGTGCAGCTGCGTGCAGGAGGCAGACACAGCCCCTGCCAGCTGGGAGCGTCCTCCCTGTGTTACCTCCCTCCACACAGCCTCGAAATACCTGCTTTTTGACTAGTGTTAGGATTACTGTATTCTTATTTTATTTTTAAAGTAGTAAGTGTCCATTGTAGTGAGCAGAATGTGTTTTCAATTTAGTTGCTTACCATTGTAAATTAAATATATTTCAGTTTCTGCCTAGTTCTTAGCCGTAGGCAGGGTAACAGAAATCACGATTATCGCCGAGAAATAAATGGGAGTCAGCCGAAATTCCCCTGTGCAGCTCCAGTTCTGCCTGAGCTCTTGTGCAGAACCGTGAGCTGCTGGGAGGCGAAGCAGCCTAAACCAGCGCGCAGAATCGCAGCGCGTGGGGCCCTGGATGACCTGGTTGTTCATGGCAGAGCCTGTGGCCTAGGTGTGCTCTGGCGACGCCAAGCCGCAGGCCTTTGCGCGGCTGTGCTCACTGCCCAACACAGCGCGTCCTCCCGGCTCAGTGCTTGCTTCACCGGGGGAGTCTGTCCCCATGCCCTGCCCTCCAACCGCCAAGCCCCGACGGCCCCTCCCTCCGCTGGTTCCACCTCCTTCACCGGCCCCTCCCCTTGGTGGACCACACCCCCTCTGGCTGGCCCTCCTCCCCCACTGGCCTCTGCTCCAGAACCTCCCACTGGTCCCTTTCTGCCCACTGTTCCTAGCCTGGTCCTGTTACCGTGGAATACTCACCTGCCTGTGCACCCACCTGTCTTGGCTGAGCCGAGTGCTTACAGGGACAGGGCCAGTGTCAGGGCCAGGGTCAGGGTCAGGGTCAGGGTCAGGGAGGGTGATAGGTGAGTGCCTTTCCTGGTGCAGGGGCTGAGCTGGGTGTGGAGTGGGCTTCCCTGCCCCCTGCTTTGGTGAGGAGTGACATCCGCAGGTGGTATCCTTGTCCTTGGCTGGCCACTTCCCAAGGCCAGTCTCGTGACTGCCCTGGTCGCTACCGCCACACTGCTGGGCTCCCCACTGCTGGCTTTGGTCCTGCTGCATGTGCCTCTCCAATCTCGCTGCTCCCTCCAGCTGCAGGCCCGTGTCCAGGGAGTATCCTGCAGGGGACACTGATTCCCCTGGAACCCACTCCCCTAGTTTCTCTCCTAGGGGGGCGTGTTCCCTCTCACAGCCTGGTCGTTTCCCTTACGCCTCCTGTCTTATGCTCCCCCAAGGGCAGCGGACTCTAAACGCTTCCTGTCAGGGCAGCCAGGATAAAGGTGAGCAGGAAATGGGCCTGGTCAAGGGTGAGAGAAAATCGTCAGGGCATCGGGCCAGGGCTCCTGCTTGCTTTACCTCTGAGGTGGTCCTGTGGGCCCAGGGGCTTTTCCCTGTCCCCCGATGTGCCCAGTAGGAATAGTGCTGCAGAAGGAGCCCCAGCCTGGGCCTGTGTTGGAGTCCAGTCCTACTGATGGACGGCGGGCTGAGGGCGGTGGGGGGGGGTGGGAGGGTGGCACAGCTCCTTCGGTGACCTGAGCCGAGCTGGAGCGGGGCGACTGTGAAGAGTCTGCAGCTGCCTGGGGCTGTGCGTGCTTCTCTGGGATAGTTCTATGATCTGACAGTGTTTGGGTGCCAGGCCCGAGCTGGGGGTACAGAGGGAACAAGACTCCATCCTCCAGAAGGTTACAGCCTGTGGGGGAGACCCTGCTCCATAACTAGGACTGCATGCAGTGCCATGTGGGACATTCGTGTGACCTTTGAAGGTGTGCATAGGGGACAAACGAGACAGAATGGCTGGAGGCGGCTCCCCTGAGGAATGGATGCTCAGCCAAGACCCCAGGACCAGCCACAGGGGCTGCTGGAGTAGAGAGAGGGGCAAAGCCACACTGAGGACGTGCCCCTTCTTCTGAGCACAGTGCGGAGCAAGGTCCCAAGGAGAGGGGGAGGGGTGAGCCTGAGGAGGCGGGAGGAAACCAGAGGTGACCAGTCAGCAGGCTCCTGTGTCTGCTTGCCACTATGCCCACCGGCTGTCAAAGCTGTAAGTGTGCCCTTTCCAGGAGCTAATGGTGGTTTTAGGCTGATGTCCCCTCCTGTCACATCTCTGAGATCTCGAGGGCCATGGCTCAGCTCCTTGGGTTCATGGGGTGCAGTGGAGTGGCTCAGACGCCGAACCCAGAAACATCCTTGGACCATTTCCCAACTCAGGTGGGAGCCTGTGGGTGGGTGGGTCTCCCGGCACCTCAGAGCCCTGGTGTAGCTGTGTGACCTTGTGCATGAGATGGTCCCCCATGCCTCAGTTTTCTCCACTGTCAATAGGAACAGTAGCTCCCTCCTGTGGTTTTGTGGAACAGATGTGTGCTCCAGCTGCTGCATGCGGGTTGTGCCTGGGAGGTGCTCCCTGCACTGTTCTGGGCTCAGTGAAGCGGGAGCTGCCTTTTACTGTCACTAGCTGTGTGGAGCCAGTGACCTACTTGTTGGCCTCTTATTCAGTGAACCCGAACAGTCAAAGCAAGGCAATGGTCTTGATCAGGTGTTGGAAGAGACCCCCTGGACTCAGGTAGCAGGTGCTTTGTTCAGCCTGAGTGTTCTCTGCCAACTGTAATAGTGGGGGCACCCTGCAGAGCAGCCCCAGTCAGAGATGGCCATGTGACCAAGGTGGGGGCTAGTGCACCTGAGACCATGATGCCAGGCTGGGCCCTTTACAGCCAGGTTTTCAAGTCCCAAACAGCATGGGGGCTGAAGTGGCGGGGGCAGGGATTTGGGCAGAAGAAGCAGGTTGGCTACCCAGCCCCTTCCATGTGACCACTTAGTGGGGAGACCTGTTCCCTTGGCCACAGCCTCCTCTGTGTACACCGATGGGCTGAGCAAGGTACGGGGAGAGACCTTCCCCACTCTCTAGGGCACTGTTTTAGCCATTTGAGGATGTGAGTCGTATCCACATGCTCACACACACGTGCACACATGTTCATGCATAACACACACTCACATACACTCACACATAAACCCATAAACCCATACATACCTGCATGCACACACCCAAACACTCCCACATGTATAGCGTCACACTCATTCTCATGCACATGCTCACACAAGCATGTACATACATATGAACACACCTTCATACACCAGTGCACACTCACACACTCATACACACTCCCACGCAAACACTCCCACGTGCACTCTCACACTCATTTTTATACTACACACGGGCTCACACACGCACATGCTCACTCAGTGCACTCACACATGCACACTCACCTGCTTATAAAGATTCATGTACTTATACACGAATGCACACGTGAGCATACCCACATGCATACTTGTAAACTGATGTGCACTCACACGTGCTTATCCACGCTTCCCACACTTTTATTAGTATGTGCCTCTTTTCGGGTAGATGCACCATCCTGGTCTCTGAGGGAAGGGCAGTCTGTGCCCTGTTTCTCAGCAATGCTACGGCAGAGACCCCAGCTGGGGCCCGTCACCCGCACCTCCAGCTCTGCCACCTTGGGCAAGCTCAGAGTCTGGCCTGTGAAGTGAGACCAGGCTGCAGGGGTGCAGGCTGGTGGGAAGGTGGGCACATCCACGTGGAACTAGAGAGCTGTGGGGGCAGCGACTGGGCCAGGACCCAGAGCCCTCGGCAGGCAAGGGAGTGGGGCTGCCCACTGCTCAGCTGCGCCCCTCTCCAGGGCAGGCCAAGGCAGGCACTTGGGGCGTGGCAGCTCCTCCACCAACCCATTCCTCCTGTCCTCTTCCCTCCCAGCCTTCCTCCTCTGTCCTCTAACCCTTCAGCTCCCGGTGCCCTCTTCAGGCCTGTCTGGGCCCCTTTCTCAGTGTGGCTTGGGGGTCCTCTGCATCATTGTGCTAAGGGGGCCGCACCCCACCCTCCTACTGATGTATGTTTCCTCCTGCCATGTGGAGGCACCAGCCCCAGGAAGGCGGTGTGGGGCATGGGGATTCCCTGGGCAAGGAGCGTGGAAGCCCACCCCAGCGTCCAGTCCGGCTCTGTGCTGAGGCAGCACGGACCTGAACAATCCCCTCTCCCTAGATTAGGAGGATGGCAGGAGTGGCTCTGATCCCAGAGCTTTAATGCTTCCTCTGCCTTCACTGGGGGCTGGGGAGAAAGCGTGGAGCTGAGGAGAGAAGAGCTGTCTGCTTCCCAGGGCTCGGGTGTGACTGCACAGAGCTTGGACACAGTCGTCCAGGTGGCACCTCTGTGTTAATGCATGTGTGTACATATGCGTGCACATACATGAATGTGGATGTGTGTGACCGCATGTACATGCTGTGTGTGTGTATGAATGTTATGTGTGCATGCATGCATGCGTGTGTGTGTACATATGTGCAAGGGCATTGGTAACATTCAGAGGACCTTGGAAGCAGGTGGACAGGACACTGCCAGCAGTGTGACGGGGTCCGCAGAAGTGCTGGGAGCCCCACTCCAGCCTCCGAGCCTGGCAGAGGAGGAAGTCACACTAGTGGCACATTCTGAATGTGAATGCAACTTTTTGTTTTGGCTCTAAAAATACAAGCAGCTCTGTTATCAGAGTTCAGTGTTTCCTTCTCTGATGTAGGCTTTTCAGCCTCTGGGAGTGGCCTGAGAAGATGCAGATGCATGGTGGTCAGCTGGCCTGGCTTCCCAGTGCTTGGCCACCTGAGTGCCCTTTTCTTAATGATGTGGTTCCTCTGATTGCTATCGTGTCTTGTGCTCATGTGTCACACACTGACTCCAGTGCCTCCTCGAAGCACCGATGCTTCAGATATGGGGTATTATGCACACAGCAGCTTCTGTGGGGCCGAGGCACCGCATGCCCAAGTGTGGGATGTCGGACATGCACCTTGGACGGAAAGGATGGCCATCTCACGGCAGGGCCACACCGAGGACAGAATGCCTGGCTGGCCCTCGCCCACCAGTCCTGATGACTCACTTGACCTCTCCTCTCTGCACACGGTCTTTCCAGCACCTTTCCCCGGCAGCTGGGCCTGTGCTGTCCCCGTGAGCCTGTGTAACGCTGCATTCTGCATTCTTTGGGGGCTGCTCTCCCCCACCCACCTGCTGGGTCCAGAGCCCCAGCCTGTGGCCAGCATCTAGGCTCTCCGCATGAAGTGCCACCCGGCTGCGCCACCAGGTGGGCTCCTCTCTCGGCCTGTGGGGCACCTGTGGGCTTTCTCAGCTCAGTATCCATTCCTGGAGGCAAGGTTGCCCCAGCAAGTGTGCATCCGAGCCAGGGCCAGTCTGCCTGGGAGGGCGATGGAAAGTTCAGGAGACTGGGCAGTGGCAGGTGCTGGGGAGTGGGGGCAGCCTGCTCTGGAATGTTCTGCTCTTGTAGGGAGCATGTGGCAACGAGCATTCCGGGTGGTCACCTCGGACGTGTGTCGTGTGCCTGCTGGTGCCGTGAGCCAGTGCTGCCACGCTCGGTGGTGACACTCTCACAAATGGCTAGTGCCTCTGCCTACACTCCCCCACGAGGCAACTGTCCTCTTGTTACCAGAACTCGTGCCTTCCTGAAACAGTTGCGGCCTCAAAAAGGGATCTGAAATACTCGCTTGTTGAACTTGTTTCCCATGACAGCTGTTTTCTCAGATGATACCTGCCCTGGGATGCGAATGATTAACTAAAGGAGCAGACACCTGAGGAGACATTGGTTTAGCCTAAAGATTTTGAAATATCTCTGGTATTTAATTTTTAAAAATAGGCACTTGCAGACGTCACACATGTTTCCTGAGCGCTGACTGTGTCCTGCGGGTGCAGGGTGGGCCTTGCCACTGTCGGGGTCCCTTGGGGTGGGCCCATCCCTGATGCCGAGCACCATCCCTGATGCCGAGCACCTGAGCTTTGGTTTGTTCCAGGGTTAGACATGGGTGGTGCCCAAAGTTCAGGCGATGGTGTAGCTGTTCCAGGCGTCCAAAGGGAGCAGAGGTGCAAAGACACTGCAGGTGCAATGGGTGGGGCGGGGCAGACTGGAAGTGGGGCTGTTCTGAGCTCCTGGCGGGTGTGTTGGAGCACGAGTCTCCCTCTCAGGGAGGCTCAGATGGTCACCGTGTCATTCATTGATCCCTTGGGCAGGGATGTGTTAGGCATGTGTGGAGTGGCTCGGCTTTGATGGGAGCTGTCCCCAGGGTGCTCAGCCGCCTGGGGGCTCACATCTGTCTTCCTTCCTCACTTTCCTGCGGGTGTCTGCCTGTCAGCCTCTATGAACGCTGTTTCCTCTGTCCTCCCATCTGGAGACGTGGGCGTGCAGGGTCTGGGAGCAGAGGCTGGGCGTGCCGGGAGAGGGCACTGTGAAGGAGCAGGCTGCGTGGGGTGCCCCTTAGAATTGGGGTGCCAAGGGCTACCCAGGAAGCCCCAGGGCTGACTACTTACCAGGTCCCTGTGGGAATCTGTGCCCGGGGCCATGACCATAGCTTCACGCATTAGAAGCCTGACCACAGGAACTCAAGGAGAGCCCGTCGGATTTTAAAAATCTTATTTTTATTATGAAAAACTTAAAACACACACAAAAGTAGAGAGAGCAGCACAGGTGTTCCTTGAGTACCCATCACCAGCTCCAACAATTATCAGCGTTCTGCAGGTCCTCTTTCAAACAACGCTAATTCTAAAGCACTTTTATTAACACAAGCTAACAAGCAATTATGTTAATTTAAGAACACACTTGTGTGCAGCGTTGAAGCGGCAGCCACGGCCTAGAGAGAATGACGGCACAGGCAGCACCCAGCCACTGTCCAGCACCAAGGCAGGGCTGGATGTGTCCACTGAGGGCCCAGTCGGGGGGAGGGCAGAGGGCCGCCCCGCAGACCGGAGGCTGGGGAAATGATGTGGCCTGGCTGCAGTCCCTGGACCTGCCAAGGAGAATATACCCAGTGCTGAGCGGGAGCCGTTGTGTGGGGTGGGCTCCTCCATTGGCCTGTGGCCAAAGTGCTGTGTGTTCATGTGAGAGAGCACCCCCCTCCCAGCAGGGCCCTGCATCCACACCCTCGTGCCCTCTTCTCAGATCCGGCGGGTTTGGAGCGCAGCACCGCAGCTGTTCCTCCGTCCCCACGACTAGTTTGAATACTGCCCGGCTCGGTACCCTGTGCTGGGGCAGCCAGGGTGGCAGCAGGTTGAAAACGGGAGCGAGTACAGCAGAGAGGTTTTTGTCCCCAATAGGGTAATCTTGGGGTATCATGGGATGAGGAGACCACCTAGCCCAGTCCAGGGGTCAGGAGGCTGCTCTGAGAAAGCCTCTTGGCCGAGGCTGCTGTGAGGGGAATGTGCCTGAGAGCATGATCTGCCTGGGGCTATGTGCCTTAGCGTGGCTGGGCATGTGCTTCTGTGTGTGCGCCTGTGTGCACATATGTGTGCTGCGTGCCCTGCACACAGGGTGGAGGTATAATGGGCAGGTCAGGGGTGAGCCCAGGGCTCGGCAGTCTGCAGTGAGCCAGAGAGATGGAGCCTGGGTTTATGGCAGGATCTGCCTAGAGGGACTCTTGCTACAGCCCAGTTGTGGGTGGTACAGGGCAGTGGGATGGAGAGAAGGTGGCATGGGGCTTTCAGGGCAGGAACTGATGAAGACATGAGGGAGGAGAGAGGCCAGGGGACTTGCAGGTTCTGGCATGGGCAGTGGCAGCTGTCCCTGGACATGGCCCAGGGGAGGTGGGGTAAGTATTTCGGGGTGTGGGATGATGGTGTCAGGTTGGGACAATGGTTTCTGCAAAAACTGTGGGACATCTGGGGGACAGGTCTCAGGGCTCCCCCAGGATGTGGTCCAGTGACCACCCTGCCCTCACACAGTGAGAAGCTTGCTCTGGCGAGGTTTCTCCGTGATGTTTTCAGGTGGTGCGTGAGTGATTAGAGATGCCCCAGGGCCTGCAGGCAGGTCCTGCTGCCTCTGACTGCGTCCGGGGCACATGCTGCTGCTCAGCCTACCTGAGCCCTGTTCCCTGGGAGGCTCCGCCTGCCTGGGCTGGTCAGTCCCATGAAGGCTTCTCCAGGGTGCCCTTTTTGGGGTTATTTCTTAGGTCTCTCTGATAAGCTCATTTGGTAGGTATGATAGTTGTCACCCACCTGCCCATCAGTCAGAGGGAGAGAGTGAGGCACAGAGAGGTAGTGCAGGTAGAAGGTGGGGCAGGGCAGGGTCTGGCTCTGGTGAGGACACCTGGGCTCCCTTCGTCTCTCACAGCCCAGCACAGCCCTTGGCTAGCACAAGGGCCAAGGAGGGTGTCCAGACTGCAAGGCCAGCAGCCGAGGCCCATGCGGGGCCTGCCTAGTGGTAAGCGGCCCTGGGCTAATGTGACTGGTGGGTGCAGTGGTAGCATGTGGGTGGCCTGGACCAGGCCACTTCCGAGGAGGGCCAGAATGGGATCCGCTGCTCCAGGGTGGCTGGCCAGCAGGGTGGGGTGGGAGTGAGGCCCCCTCTCCCCCAGGGTCCAGCAGTACCTAGAGCTCTGGTCCCTGGGGAGCTTGTAGTGACCCTGAGCCCACCTCCTTTGTCGTTATGACATGTGCTGAGCCACGTCACCACTGTCTTGTAATGGGCCAGGCATTATTTTGACCCAAATGCCCCTTTGGCCATGAGTTCAGAGAGCTTCCTGGGAGAGCCCGAGCCCTGGGTGGTGTGTGCGTCAGCAGGTGCAGTTGGCGGGTGGACATGCCGGGTCTGGGAAGATGTGGGGCACGCAGCCTGGGCGGGGCACAGTCCTCCCCAAATGTCTTTCCCCAGCAGTCCCTTCTCAGCAGCCCCTCGGTGGGTTTTCCCGAGGGGAGACTGCCCCAGCTCACAGAGATGGGGTTTGGCTGGTGGAGACTTTCCCTTCAAGGGGCCCCCGGGGGTCTGAAGCTTCTCGTGGGGGCGTTGGTTTTGTTGGTGAGGATGGCCCCCAGACATCCTAACAGCAGTGCATGGCGGCCCCATTCTAGCAAGGACAGATTTGTCGCTCCCAGACATGGGGAGCTGCGTTGGGAAGAGCGCGTCAGTGCTTCCCTATGAGTGGAGCCTCCCGGGCTGGGGCAGCGCCCCGGGCACCTCTGTGCAGTGCAGAGACGGGGCCCAGCGTCCCTCCTGCAGCCCCGGCCTGCCCCGATGCGGGAGGGCTCTGATGCACACGGGAGGGGAGGCATCTTGATGAGCTGCCCCATCATTGCTTTGTGCCCTGCCCCCATCCCACCCGTGGGCCCCTTGCCATAAGCTTGTAATCTAAGCCCACTGTGTTCTAGGAGGAAACCAGGGGAGAAAGGAAGCTAAGACGTGGACAGTCTCAAAGGGAGCTTTTGTTCTTGATTAACGTTTTTGTTTTAAGGGCTGGGTGGCGTCAGCCTGGTGACCACCCCTCCCCTCCCACAGTGAGAAGCCCACTCCGGTGATGTTTTCAGGTGATGTTTGTTGTCAGGTGGTGCGTGTTTTCATGCACCTCCCAAAACCCCCCCTTGGGCTGCACCAGCTCAGCTCTGGCGGCTCCAGTGCCGCCCCACCCCTCACGCAGTGTCGCCAGCTCCCTCCTCCTGCCCTGACCCTTTCCGCACACCCATCCAGGTGTTCGGTGATTCTGAGCACTGAACACATCCTAGTGTGCTCTGTGCCATGTTCATGGAACAAGCTGGATCTAAGCTGTATCCACTCGACGATGACAGCTCCTCAGAAAGCACCGAGGGAAGGACATATGGCAATGCTCGGGTCATATGGAGAGGTTCAGGGTCACAGTGGAGATTTCAGGGTCCAGGAGCACCATCGTATTAGATGTCTTGCCATCTTCTCCAGCCCCCTCACAAGTGACAGCCAGCCCAGAGGCTGTGGTCAGGGTGGTGCCATCCAGGAAGGACGGCTCACTGCCTTGCCAGCATGTGGTGTGCAATGTCCCTGGCCCCACACAGCCAGGCGGGCGTGTCTGCCTTGCCTGTGGCACATTGTGCTGGGCGGGGGCCAGGTCCCCCGTAGGAGGCAGAGGATGGCTGTCCACTGGGGTTCTGCAGCTTGCTGTCCCTCATCTTCCCTCCCTGTCACCTCCTAGAGACTGACTCTATGTTCTAGGTTGCACATGACCATTGGCCATAGGTTTGTTTTTCAGCCTGCTGATGGACACATCTTTGAGCCCATCTCATACGCCTCGAGTTTGAAGGTACCCAAATCTGTCATCTCCCTGTGGACCTTGCTCCCTGTGGCCCCTGAACCTGGCTGGTCCCAGCTCTTGCGCCTGCTCTCCAACTCCAGCATCCCTTCCGGGGGGCAGGTGCTGCCAGGTCTCCTTCCACGAGCCACCTGAGGGCTCCCCTCTTGGTGCCTGTCCTCGCCTCCATACCTGTGTCTCCCCACCGGTCCGCCTCCTGGACTCTTGCGGGAGCTCCCTGTCAGTGATCAGCCGCTCCGCCTGCCAACGTGTTTGTTTTTGTTCTCTGTTCTCTGTTTAATAGCGTGCGGCATACATTCATGTTTAATCCGTGTGGAGTAGTGACAGCTGGAACCTGCAGGTTTCTGCTCCCTGGGGCAGAGGTAGAGACGCCTGGGCTTAATCAGACATAGAAATTCTCCAGTGTTGCAGCTGACCGAGGGAGAGCTGTTTCATGCGATGCTTCGGAACCGCAGCCCCACTGCAGGGCCCCCGGCAGGACGTGCTGCAGCCCCGTGTGGTTCACCAGAGGCCCCTCTGCCCAGGCCCGGGGCTCAGCGGTCTGCGAGATGTAGGGGCAGACCGGAGAGGGGGCCGGCTGGGGACGGTGGGCAGTGGCTGCGGAGAGAAGCACCGTGTCTGGCCTGCGCCCCGGTCTGAGCCTAGACCTGAGCCTCGCGTCTCGGCCCACTGCTGGTACCGGCTCCTCAGCCCAGCCCCGTCCTCGTGTCTCCTGCGCCACAGTGGGGGCGGAACTGAGTGCCGGTGCCTCTGGTCGCCGCGTCTCCCGCCTTGTGCTGTTGCTCACTTCCTACCCCAAATGGCATCCTGTTTTGTTTTTTTGTCAACTTACCTTCCCTGAGTCTAGAGCATTCCCGTGTAGCCTTTGTGGGAAAGGGACTCTTCACACTGATGCTTTCTAGGGGTACTGGTTTCCTGGGGCTGCCCAAACCACGTGCCAGGCACTGGGCAACTTAAACAACAGAAACTTATTCTCCCAATGTCTAGAGGCTGGGAGCTGAGATCGAGGTGCTGGCAGGGCTGCTCCTGAGGCCTCTCTCCTGGGCTTGCAGATGGCTGTCTTCTCCCTGGTCCCCACAGGATGGTCCCTCTGTGTGTGTCTGGGTCCTAATCTCCCGTTGTACAACGACATCAGTCAGATTGGATTTTTGGCAACTCTAATGGCTTCATTTTAACTTAATTACCTCTTTAAAGACTCTGTACACAAATGCAGTCATTTTACAGGTCCTGGGGGTTAGGACTTCAAAGTATGAATTTGGGGGACGCAAGTCAGCTGTGACACCAGGCCTGGAGACCCTTCCATTCCCCGATGTGCGGTTGTGCATGCTGCCTACCCACACAGGACGAGAGTGAACTCGCTGCCCGGCCGGTGTGAAGCCAGCGTGTGCCGAGGGCCTGCGGTGCAGCGGAGGCCCCGCGGCCGTGGCCGTCTGGGAGTGTCTGCTGCGCCCTCCGGACAGCTCGGGCCCCTCCATGCACGTGGGCACATCAGGCCCACATGCTGCCCCCTTCTCTCCCTGCAGCTCGGCGCCAACGCCTTGCTCTTCGTTGGCGTGAACATGTACGGGGTCTTCGTGCGGATCCTGACCGAGCGCTCGCAGAGGAAGGCGTTCCTGCAGGCCCGGAGCTGCATCGAGGACCGGCTGAGGCTGGAGGATGAGAACGAGAAGCAGGTCAGTGGCCGGGGCCAGTCTGACACTGGCCACACTTCCCAGTGGTACGCGTTGGTGTCTGGGGCTGTGGAGGAGACGCCTTGAGGTTTATAGGAATCAAATGGGTGGGCTGCCTGGTGGGGGCCGAGCAGCTCTCGAGAGATGGGGGCACCGGGAGACAGCCGCTCTGGGTGCGGCATTTGGGCGTGTTGTCTTCTGGACGCAGCTGGAGTAGGTTCAGCTGCCTCGGGAGGACCAGGTAGGTCCTGGCTGTGCCTTGGGTGAATGTGACCATGCAGCTGGCCCTGACCCGCTGGCCTGGGGCTCCCACTAGCCCCAAATGCAGCTCAGCGTGCTGGCCCTAGAGCGCACTGGCATTTCTGGGGTGTGGAGATGTCCCTGTGCCTGGGAGATGTAGAGGAGTCATGGTGGTGGTGGTGGCGGCATCTGCAGCAGGCCGTGAGCACCCTCCTTGGGTTCCTCGCCAAGGCTGGAGGAGCAGCGTGACCATCACCCACGTTCTCAGGGTGAAGCAGCCACGCGGGAAAGCACAGTGGCTTGGAGGGAGCCACGCCTGGGTTCCCAGCACCCTCTGTGGCTCATCCCTGTATGTCCTTGTCTGCTGCCCAGGGCCTGTGCCCACCATGTGGGCCCAGGAATGAGGCGCCAGGAGCTCTGGGTGTGGCTTGGCGCATTCCAGGCCCCTTAACTGGAATTATCCGGACTTTTCTCCCAGCCTTGGGGCCCAAAGGCCTCTGTGGCACCAGACTGCTGAGGTTCGGCTTGTGGCTGTGCTGGTGGTGGAACAGATAGGGTCTGCTTCTCAACCATATTTATTCTACTTTTATTGTAAATACAAGATATTGTTATAGTGACTATAAATTTTAAAACACATTTCTTTTCATGTATAGATATCATAATGATTCCTAGTATTTACAATAAAAGTAGGGTATAGTTGAGAAATAGATCACATGTGTATTTTAAATCATGTGTATGTTGTCGTGTGTATGAATGTGTGGGAGGACATGTGCATGTGGCTAGATATGTGGGAGGTGGTACGTGTGTGTGTATATGTATATGTGCATACTGGTAGACATGCATGTGTGGTTAAGTGCACATTTGCCTCTGTCTCTACATGCGTGCACTTGTGCATCTGTGTGGATGTGTGTGCACATGTGTATGCATGCATGCATACGCGTGCCTGTAAGTCTCTATTGTTACATGTTTGTGTGGTTTTGCACTCAGGTGGATGTGCATGTCTGTGTGGGCACACCTATATGTCTATGCATGTATGTGCCTGCATATGTCTGTCTGAGTGTATGTGGGGATACATGTATATGTGTGCATGCTTGTTGACGCGTGTGTCGTACCTAAGTGTATATGAGTGTGTGTGCATAAATCATGCAGCTTCTGAGACCATGCATTTTCTGCGCATTTTCTCTTAGATCGGTGCTGTCAACACTGGCGGAGATATCTGCTTTGTACTTTCTGAGAGGCGTTTGACCTTATTTCTATTACCGCCACAGGATCCCAGAAGTGAATCTCTGGAAGCCCTGTTTTCCCCTTCAATACACCCTCTGTACTGGTGAAAGCAAAGACCTTTTTGTGGGCTGTGCTTGTGTGTATTTCGGAATCATCCTTTTCCCATCTCCTTTTCCACATTTTCCTTTCCCACTTCCTCTCTGTTTGTCTATTTTCATTTCTCCTCTGACTTTTGCTGCCTCTCTTATGGACTGTCTTGGCTCCTAATATTTTCTTGTCTAGACTTTGCAGCTTAACGTGCATCATTTCACTTGGCTTTATAGCAGCTCTGTGAGCAAGGGATTATTTTCTCAGCTTTGTGGATGAGGACATGCAGACTCAGGGAGGCTCAGAGACCCATCCAAGTTCTAACTGCAGAGCTGATGTTCTTAAGCAGGAAATTTTCAAAATGATAAATGTCACCCAATTCAGTTAACCCAGCTGAATGCCGTTTATTTTTAAGGGTTAGTTAGCTTTTATGCATATTTTCCCCCCATATAATTGTCAATTTTGTGTGTCTATAATTTTATTTACTGTGTTTTGACTTAACATTTTGCACGAAGTAACCCACTCATGTTATAAATGTGATTTAAAACATCTGCTTATTCTTCCCCTTAACGCATGTCCTGCCAGTGTTCTCAGCATCTGACATTTACACACCATGTTCTAAAAAAGTTATTTTCTTCATGCGCATGTTTATTCCTCTCAATGTGAAGTATTCCCTTAGTCACATTTTTAGGAGTATAAATATGAAGTCATTTCTCTCCTTAGTTCCTAGGGTATTTTCAAGACTTGTGTTCCTTGTAGCTTTGGACGTCACGTCTGGTCACACTCGGCTCTGGGCATGGGTGGTGCCCTACGTGGGGCCTGGGGCCAGCTGGGGCGCTGGCAGCCTGTCGGAATGCAGATTGCTGGGCCCTGCCCGCCCGGTGGTGGGAAAGCCCCTGGGTGGGGCCTGGTGACGGTGGGGGTGCTGGTGAGCTGCCCCCAGTGTCTGGTGTCTCCCTCTTTCTCCCCTCACCCTCTTCTGTGTCCGTCTCTCTCCTTCCTTTCTTCCCCCTGTCTCTCTCTGTTAGGACTGGGCGCCTCCTGTTTAACCGGCCCCGTCCCTTTTACTGAATCCGATGACGACTTCTTCACGCGTGTCCCCCTTCCGTGCTGCTTTGCGTCCCGGCCCTCCGCCCGGTCACGTCCGCCTCTCCTGGCGGTTGGACGCGCAGCTCGCCCGTAACACGGAGACCGACGCTCCGTCAGCAAGGGGCCCTGGGTTTCTCCATGTCTGCTTCTCTAGCTTTGCTTTTCTTTGTATAAAAGTTCACTCTTTTATATTTTTAAATGGAAGAATCATTTGCCTTTGCGATTTCCTCAGTTGCTTTAAAGCGGAGGTGATTTTGGGTACCCTGGCGCTGAGTGAGGACATGACTTTCGTGAGTTCCCCGAGTCGATCCTGAGACCTCAGCAGTCCCCACCTTCACTGCATTTTTTCTGTCAACTCCCTTGAGCCTTTGAGGTTGTATCGCACCACGGCTGCGCTCCTCCTCCCTGTGTCCCACTGCTGACGTCCGTGCAGGGAGCCTTGTCCCTCTGGGATGGCGGAAGGAACAGCGGGGGCCCAGCGGGGCCCTGCCAGCTCCCAGGCACTGTGGGCACTGGGCCCACTAGCGTGTGCCCCACTGGTATGTGCCCCAGTAGCGTGTGCCCCACTAGCATGTGCCCCACTGGCATGTGCCCCACTGGCGTGTGCCCACTGGTGTGTGCCCACTGGTGTGTGGCCACTGATGTGTGCCCCATCGGCGTGTGCCCCACTGGCGTGTGCCCACTGGTGTGTGCCCACTGGTGTGTAGCCACTGATGTGTGCCCCATCGGCATGTGCCCCACTGGCGTGTGCCCACTGGTGTGTGGCCACTGGCGTGTGCCCACTGGTGTGTGCCCCACCGGCGTGTGCCCACTGGCGTGTGCCCCACCGGCGTGTGCCCCACTGGCGTGTGCCCCACTGGCGTGTGCCCCGCTGGCGTGTGCCCACTGGCGTGTGCCCCGCTGGCGTGTGCCCACTGGCGTGTACCCCGCTGGCGTGTGCCCACTGGTGTGTGCCCCGCTGGCGTGTGCCCACTGGTGTGTGGCCACTGGTGTGTGGCCACTGGTGTGTGCCCCACCGGCGTGTGCCCCACTGGCGTGTGCCCACTGGTGTGTGGCCACTGGCGTGTGGCCACTGGTGTGTACCCCACTGGTGTGTGCCCACTGGTGTGTGCCCCACTGGCGTGTGCCCACTGGCGTGTGCCCCACCTGCGTGTCCCCCACTGGTGTGTGCCCCACTGGTGTGTGCCCACTGGCGTGTGCCCCACCTGCGTGCGCCCCACTGGCGTGTGCCCCACCGATGTGTGGCCCACTGGCGTGTGCCTGGGGACTGCCTGGCGATCCAGAGAGCCTGCAGGTGGCTGTGGCGGCTCTGCCCAGGCCTCCCCTGTGTCAGTGTGAAGCTGCAGCCTCTTGAGTTACAGGTGAGGGACCCTCTACCACACCGCTAGTTGGAATCACCTGCATTTCATGTTTCAATTCTGTTAATGACACACTTCTGTAAGGACCTGCTTCCGGAGTCTTTGCTGGTCACTTAGACCGCTAAGGCAGCACAGTGAGTGATGGAAGGAGATCTGGGGTTGCACCCCAGCCCAGCGAGGGATTCTGGGGTGATGCACCCCAGTCCTGGGAGGGGATATGGGGGATGCACCCCAGTCCTGGGAGGAGATTTGGGTGTCGTCAGCAGGAGGTGGGGGGATGCATGGCTGGAGGATGGGGGTTGAGCGAGGTGGAGTTGAGGGGAGCAGCGTGGGCAGAGACTCTTAACTGGGTGCTCCTGTGGACGGTTCTCTGCGGGACATCATTGCAGGTGTCCCAGCCTCAGCTGGAAGGAGATGGCCTGACTGGTGGAGAGGTGGCAGGGCTGGCCTTGCGTGTCTGTGCAGGGAGGTGGCTCTGCACGCAGTGGCAGGCATGTGCACTGGACCGTGTTGGAGGGGAGCCCTGACACTGGCAGGAGAGAGGCATCACGGGCACGCGTGGGGCTGAATGTCCAGGGGAGAGCTGGAGGCGGGGGAGCAGACACACTGGGAGGGGTTGGGCGAGGTTTTCTTACCCCTGGGGATGAATGTGTGACCCAGAGATTCCGTGGCTGGAGCTTTCTGAGCAGGGAGAGGAGTGTGCTCAGTTCACACAGCAGTTTGGCTTGAGTGACCCAGAGGACAGCTGCTGTCAGGGAGGTGCCTGCCAGACAGGCCTGCGCTTTGTGGCCACCACTGCCGCCTGGGCCTGTGGGAGGACAGAGTGGGGGACCACCATCCTGGAATGCAGATTACCAGCATTAAAACCCCGTGTCTTGTCCCAGCTGAACCCAGTGTTGTCCTGGGATGGGAGTTGATGGGACAGATGGAAATGCCTGTGGCAGCAGGGCCATTGCTCCGAGGTTCCCGCACGGGACTGTAGGTGGAGGTCGCAGGCTCTCGGGCTCTTTTCTGCTGTACACATTGGTTGCCTCGTTCCCCAATGCCAAAATCATTCTTGCCCTGTTTGATAAATTACATTTAGACACCACTGGTAGGATGTGCTTCACCGTAGGCCTTGGGGGGCACTGCTCAGAGTCCTGGGTCATGATGTCAATGTTGGGCTTTCCCAGCCAGGATGCAACCCTGGGTGTTCTGTGCCTACTTACTGCTAATTTCTGCAGCAGCCCATGAGGAAGGTGACAACTGACACAGCCACCGGGAGCCTTCACCCTCCCCTCCTTTACTGTTTGGTGCCAGTAGCCCTGTGGAACAGAACAAAGAGGCAGCCCTTGGCCAGCCCCCTCCCCGTGGCTGGACAGAATAGAAGGTTCTGGTACAAAGGTGTTCTTCCTGAGTTGTTAGATCTCTTTAAAATTAATTCCAGTCATCTGTATCATTGTTAAGAATATGACGACCTTATTCTGTTTTGTAAATTTGAGAACTGGGACTCTTGGAATTTAAATAACTTGGGAAGGATAGTGGAGTGATTAACAGCGTAGCCGGTGGCAGAGCCCAGGTCAAAGCTCCGGGTCCCCAGCAGAGCCAGCGTGGCTTCTTTCCCCCATCACGGCCTCAGCCCTCCCCAGCTGGAAAACACTCAGACAGTTTAGGTTTACAAATACCCGAGATAAAGTGCTCCCGTAGGGTGTGGAAGGTTCTTTTAACAGTGCTTTCTGTTTCTGAGCAAAAATGTCCAGAGTTGGTTCATTGGAATAGAAAAGCCGTAGAGAGGCTGATCAAGCAAAAGAGCAGGCACTGACAGGGAGCACGGGGGACAAGAAAGGGCCGGCTGCGGATAAAGAAGGATTAAAAATAGATAATAGGAAGATTTTTAGGAATAATTTTATGCCAGCACATTTGCAGAGAGACAAAATGGACAAATTCCCAGAAAGTATCAGTTACCAAAGATGATGCTCGAAGAAAAAGAAAGCCTGAAAAATCCTATAATCATTAGAAGTATTGACTCGATAATTTACAAGCTTACCAAAAAGTAAACAGCAGGCCCAGATGGGCTCACAGATGAGTTATACAGAATTTAAAGAAAAATGTCTTTCCAATCCGATCTGCCACAGCAGGTTGAGCCCAGGTTGAGCCGGCTTGTTAGAGGCCCGAGCTGGACTCCAGAATCCAAGGCCAGCAAGTCCTGTGGACGGGGAAAGCCTGGTGCTCAGTCCCGGCTCCGTTAGCGGTTTGGCCCCAGGCCCTTTGCTGCTTGTTGCCACAGTGACTGGGGAGGGCGTGGGCTGGGTGCTCAGCCCCTCGCCCTGTTGCTGTTTAGTGCGCTGGGTTCTGGAGCAAGGGGCAGGGTGTGCTGCCTGCTCAGGGGTGACACATCAGTCCTGCAGTTGCCAGGGCACCTCGGCAAGTGGAACTGAGGCCCAGGGGTGTTTGTGGTCAGCCCCAGTGGCCCTAGAACGCTCTTGGCTCCTGACTTGTTGGTCAGGTGCTGGGCAGCGGAGAGGACCTGCTCCATTGCCCCCGCCCAGTGTCCCTCCTGCCTTATAGCTGGCGTCCCTCCTGGGGACTGGTTGGCAGGGCAGTGGAACACCCCCTCCCGCCTGGGTGCTGCTTTCTGTCTCTATGCTGTGCGTCCCCGGCCCTGTGGCTGGCACAGCCCGCTGGGTCTTCAGTCCCCCAGCTCTCCAGGAGTGCCCCCTTCTCTGTTGTCTCAGGCCACATGGTTTCTACAGCTCACGCTTCAGGATTTTCTCTGTAGAAGCCACTTGGATCCCAGCGTCTCCTTCCTGACATTCTGTGTCAGTGCCATTGACAGGGAAGGCGCCTGAGCTGGCTGGCACCTTGGTCTGTGGGTGGGGGGCTCTGCAGCATGTCCTCGGGGCTGTGAGGGGGTTTGTGGGGACTCCAGCCGTTTCCTGGTCCATCTTGTGCCTCTTTGTCTGAAGTCTGCATGGCAGCTGGAGGTGGCCATTGTGCGGTCCCTGGACATGCTGGTCATCTTGGTTCCCTCCCTGGTGGAACGGCCCAGGCTTGGGAGCCGCCAGTGTCAAGGCACAGAGCCCAGGAATGGCTGGGGCCACCTCCATACTGGTGAGGACTGGTCCGCTGTGCCGAGGGTCGCGTGTCCGCGAGACAGTGGCTGGTTCTGTAGCAGCGAGTCCAGTGTCTGCAGCCCAGCTCTCTGAGGCTGGGGTAGCCAGGCCCAGCTGTGTTCCGTAGGGTGCTGCGAAGTGACCCTTGGAGGGGGCGCAGGAAATGATCAGGGACTTGGCAAACACAGCTGCAGGGAGCTCCTGCGCTTTCCCACTGGGCTTTCCGGGAGGAACCCGGGGAGCAGGGCCTGGGGCCAGGGGTGGCCGCGGAAGGGAGACCTTGACCCCGGGAAAGGGGGACAGAGCCACAGAGCTCTGTCTGGGGTAAAGCGGCCCCTTGGGACAGCACGCCAGTCAGGACCGGGTTTGGCAGGGAGTAGCAGACCTGGCACATGGTGGCTTAAACAAACAGGAATTGCCTTTCTCACGAACACAGGTCTGGAGGGAGGCAGCCGGGGCAGGTGGTGGCTCCAGGGTTATTGGGAGCCAGCTCCGTCCTGGTCAGCTGGGGCTGCCCTGACTAGGCGCCGTGCTACAGGCGGCTTCAGCAATAGAAATCCATTTCCTCGGGGTTCTGGAGGCCGCAGAGTCTAAGATCAGGGTGTCTGCAGGGGCAGGTTCTCCCGAGGCCTGTCTCCGCGGCGTGCAGGTGGCAGTCTTCTCCCGGTGTCCCCACATGGTTGTCCCTCTGTGTGTCTAAATTGCCTCTTTCTGTGAGGACACCAGCCATTTGGGACTAGGGCCCACCCCATTGCCTCTTTTTAATTTAAATACTTCCCTGAAGGCCCCATCTGCAAATATAGTCACAGTGGGGGTTAGAGCTTTAGCCTGTGAATTTTGGGGGCTTTCGCTTCTGTCCATCGGGTCCACCAAACAACATATGGTGTTCTATTTCGAGAACAAGCCAAGTGTGGGATTTGAAAACAAGGGCGTGCTGTCTGCGTCCAGGGTGGGCCCCCGTGCGGTTGGTGGAGAAGCAGGCCTGGGCTGGGGACGCCCTCCTGCCCCTGCCTGGTTCACTGACGGGCTCTGGGGCTCCGATCCAGCAGCCCCAGGTGGTTGTGGGTCACGGGGTGGTGGGGTCCCGACCTGGGTGCTCTGCCCCTCTGCTCAGGGACTGCCATCTCCCCGCCCCTCCCCAGCCCCGGGCAGGGAGATGCCCTTTCTCAGCACGTTCAGAACTTCGGAGGCTGTCACTGTTTGTTTTTTTCCAATCTCTTTCTGGTTTCTCCTGGAGTCGGCTTTGCATCCAGGGCGGTGGCTGTGGAGGTGCAGTCGGAGGGGCCTGGTCACTGAGCAGGGAGTGAGCAGACGCCGTGGGGGAGACTTGAACCTGCAGCTTCCCTGGCCCAGCGCTCCGCCAGCCCCTCCGCCTGCGCCCCTCACGCGCAGGGCTGGGCGAGGACAAGTAGGCATGGGCTGGTGTGAGAGGAGGGGAGGGACCCGAACCCGCCAGCAGAGGGGGGGAGGACGCTGGCGAGGACACTCGCAGGCTGGGGGTGGAGCCGAGGGCACCGGGTGCTCTGGCCGTGGAGGTGCTCCCCGAGGGACCAGGCGCCAGCTCTGGGAGGAGGCGGGGGAGGCGAGTTCCGAGAGCCCGTTTGCCTCCAGAGTCGCCTCTCCCACCTGCCCCAGCTGAGCTTGCGGGGGCGCTGGGAATGCACACTCACCTGCGGGCAGCCAGCCGGCCGAGGCACCCAGATCGCCAGAGGTGCTCCCGTGAGTGGTCCTCAACCCCCCGGACACTGGTGAGACGCAGTCGCAGACCCTGCCCAGACCCTCTGAAACCACTGCTCTACCACTGAATCCCAGAAGGGGGGTCTAAAGAGCCTCGTGGGTGCTGTTGCATAGGCCGCCTAAACAGGCACCTGGCACACACAGATTCTGGCAGCAGGGAGAAGCGGGAGTGATCAGGGCTTTGAGGGATGTGTAGGAGTTTGCCAGGTAGAGGCAGGGAGGTGGGAACTGTAGGAGGCACTCAGGCAGCAGATTGTGTGTGGGGGTCACAGGTGTTATTTTGTGAAAGCGGCAGCCAGGTCTCTAAGCATGAGCTCTGCCTTCCTTCAGCTTGGAGAGGTGGGCACGTGGGCTGGAAGTGCAGCTCCCCTGGGTGGTGAAGACCGCCTGGGGCCTCAGGCGCTCCTGGCCCCCACTGAGGTCTAGCCTGAGGTCTGTGCCCGCCACAGCTGGAGAGCACAGGGAAGGGGCGAGGCACGGAAGGCCACCTCTGCCCCTGGGCTTCCCCCCTGCCGTCCCACGCCCGACGGGGAGCCTGCTCCCCCAGAGTTCAGCCTCCTCTCCCTAGCGTGGAGCCCGCCCCTCCAAGGGCCCCGGCCGCTCCCGAGATGCCAGTATTAAATCAGAATTCCAAAAATAACATGCGGCTATTTAAAGCACACACTCAATTTGTTGCCGTAACAAGGTAAATGGAACAATTTGGAGTTCTCACCATGTGAGGAATTTTGTCAAGAGAAAGAAGGCCTCCACTTCAGTGAAAGGACGGATTTTTAAGCGGGGCTGGTCCACGCACAGCGCCCACCTCAAACCTTGACAGTTGTTACTTGTTTTTCATTTTATAGACAGCTTTGTTGAGTTTGTGTAACATAAAGTTTAATCGAAAGTTCAAAACAATGAAATGCTTTTTTCTATATTTATGGAATTATTATCATATAAAATTATTATACAATAATTTTAATCTCATCTACAAATTTTATTTAATATATTTATATAATCTTAACTTTTTTAATCTTGTTATATATTAATCTTATTTAATACATATAAGGAATAAAATTAATATTATATAGAATTATTATATAATAATCTAGTTTTAGAATATGTTATTGCCCCCCAGGAAACCTTGTACTCATGGGGAGTCACTCCCCATTTTAACCCCACCTGCCCTCCACACAGACTCAGGCACCCACTGATTTACTTTCCGTCTCTGTGGATTTACCTGTTCTGAACATACAAATGCAGTCACATGCTATGTGGCCTTTTGCAACTGGCTCCTTCCACTTAGTATAATGATTTCAAGGTGCATCCAGACTCTACCATGTATCACTATGTCATTCCTTTTTATGGCCAAATAATATTCCACTCTGTGAATGGACCACATTTTGTTTACTTATTCACAGTTGATAAACATTTGGGTTTTTTCCACTTATTTGGCTACAATAAATAATGCTGCTATGAAAAATTGTGTGCTAGTCTTTGTGTGGAGACATGTTTTCGTTTCTCTTGGGTAAATGCCCAGGAGTGGAATTGCCGGGTCATGTGGTGACTCTATGTTTGACGTTTTGAGGAACCACCACACGGTTTTCCAAATGGACCGCACCATTTTCCATGTCCAAGGTTTGGTGATATTAAGTAGTAAATCCATCTAGTCCTGGACTTTTCTTGGCTAGGAGACTTTTTATTACTGAATCTTGTTACTTGTTATTGGTCTCTTCAAGTTTTCTCTTTCTTCTTGGTTCAATCTTAGTAGGTCGTATGTGTCCAGGAATTTATCCATTGTCTCTAGATTTTCAAATTTATTGCTACATAGTTGTTCATAGTATTCCCTAATGACCCTTTGTATAATATTTATGTGTTACCCACTGTGATGTCTCCTTTTGTGTTTCTAATTTATTTATTTGGGTCTTCTCTTTTTTTACTTAATTTAGCTAATGGTTTGTTGATTTTATCTTTTCAAAAAAACAACTTTCTGTTTCATTGCTGTTTTGTATTTTTTGTCTTAATTTTGTTTACTTATGCTCTGATCTTTATTATTAAATATTTCTTTTTTCTACTAATTTTGGGTTTGGCTTGTTCTTGCTTTTCTAGGTCCTTGAGGTGCATTATTAGGATGTTTATTAGAAATCTTTCTACTTTTTTGATGTAGGTATATATTGGCATAAACTGACCTCTTACTATTGCTGTTACTATATCCCGTAGGTTTTGGCATATGGTGTTTTGATTTTCATTTGTTTCAAGGAATTTTTAAATTTCCTTCTTCATTTCTTTCTCCACTGATTGGTTGTTTAGGAGCATTTTTCTTAATTTTCATGTGTTCGTATAGTTTCAACTGTTCCTCTTATTATTGGTGTCTAGTTTTATTCCATGTAGTCAGATAAGGTATTTGGTATGATTTTTTAAAAAATTGTTTTGAAACTTACTTTGTGTCCTAACATATGGTCAATCCTGGAGAATGTTCCATGTGCTAATGAAAAGAATATGCATTCTGCATCTGTTGGGTGAAATGTTTTGTAAATGTCTGTTAGGTCCATTTGGTCTATGGCATGATTTAAATTTAATGTTTTTTTGTTGATTTTCTGTCTACATGATCTGTGAAGGGATGGAAAAAGATAATCTATGCAAATGGAAACCAAAAGGTTCATTTTTATTTGCCTCTGGATATCTAGTTGCTCTAGCATTTGTTGAAAAGGCTATTCTTCCTCCATGGAATTACTTTTGAACCTTTGTTGGATATCAGTTGGGCATATTTGTGTGGTCTGTTTCTGGATTCTAGATTCTGTACTATGGTCCTGTGTGTTTATCCTACAACCAACGCCTTCATCTTGACTGTTCTTGTAAGTCCTGAAATCAGGTAGACTGATTCCTGCCACCTTATTGTTCTTTTTAAAAATGCTGTTAGCTATTATTATTCCTTTTCCTTTTCATGTAAGTTTTAGAATAATCCTGTCTATATGTACTAAAGAGTTTACTGGCCTTTTGGTAGTATTGTATTCAACCTATATATCAATTTGGAGAGGACTGACATCTTCACTATATTGAGTATTCCAATCCATAAACATGGTATGTCTCCCCATTTATTTAGATCTACTCAGATATCTTTAATCAGTGTTTTGTAGTTTTCAGCATACAAGTACTCTACATGTTTTGTTAGATTTGTACCTATGCATCTCATTTTTGGAGTGGCTGTAACTGGTATTGTATTGTAGATATCACTAGCCATATGTTTATTGCTAGTATATAGAAACATAATTGTGTTTTGCATGCTGATCTTGTATCCTGCAACCTTCTGAACTCAATTATTTGTTGTAAGGGTGTTTTTTGGTATTATTTTCTTTTGTTTTGTGTTTGCTTCTGTAACATTCTTTGTATTTTCTGTGTGGACCATCCTATTACTTCTGTTTCTTCCTTTCCAATCTGTATGCTTTCTCTTTTCTTCACTTATTGCAATGATAAGACCTTCCAGTGTGATGTTGAATGTGAGTAATGAGAACTGACGTCCTTGCTTTGTCCCTGGTGAAAGCATTAGATGTTCCAGCAATAAGTATGTGTTAAGTGCAGGCTTTTTCTAGATTTTCTTTATCAAGATGAGGAAGTTCCCCTCTATGTTTATTTTTCTGAAAGTTTTCATCATAAATGAATGTTGAATTCATGAAATTCTTTTTCTGTACCAATTGCTATGTGACTTTTATTCTTTATCCTGTTGCTGTGGTGTATGGCATTGATTGATATTTCAACTTTGAACTAGAATTGCATCCTGAATTAAACCCCATTTGGCCAGGATGTATAATTCTTTTACTGAACCATTGAATTGCTAATATCTTCATAAGAGATTTTCACATCCATATTTTTTAAGTGTGTTTGTACTTCATTATTGAATTATTCTTATGATGGGTGCTTTAAAGTCTGTTATTCTAGCATCTCTGTCTTTTTTGGTGTTGGTGTATGTAGTTGTTTTGTTAATTCATTGAGCTTGATTTAGCTCTTGGTGTGATGAGTGATGTTCCATTGGAACCTGGATGTTTGGGATATTATATATGAGACTCTATGTCTTATTTGGACCTTTTGTTTTAGATTGTTTTCTGTGACATCACTCTGGCAGGGAAGGGGTCTGCTGTGTCTTTACTGCCAGGTGGGAGTAGAAGTCCAGGCCCCACGCTGGGCCTCCAGTGACACTCACGGGGCTGGGGGTGGGGTCCTTCTTACTGCTGCGCAGGAATGAGAGCCCCAGCTGCCCAAGGACCCCACTAATAGCACCTGGATGCGGGGAGGGTCAGGAGAGCCCTGTGGTCCGCACTGACCCCACCGAGTTGGGGGATGGTCATTACCAGCAGATGAAGATGAAAGGCCTGGCTCCCTCTGACAGTGGGTGGGTGGGTTGGAGACTCTTCACAGCCCAGGCAGAGTGGAGGCCTGGCCTCTCTGCTCAGCTTTTGCTGGTGTGAGTGGGGTTGGGCACAGACTTTTCAGTGTGTTTGGCCTGGAAAAGGGTAGTTATTGCCTAAAAGTTTTCTTCTTGTAAGCCTGCCCCATTCTGGTCCTTTGGTTAGAGCGGGTGGCTTTTGTTGGTTGTTCTTTTGGTCTGTGCCTATTGCTGTTTCTTTTCTTTTTTTTTTTTGAGACAGAGTCTCGCTTTCTTGCCTAGGCTAGAGTGAGTGCCATGGTGTCAGCCTAGCTCACAGCAACCTCAAACTCCTGGGCTCAAGCGATCCTCCTGCCTCAGCCTCCCGAGTAGCTGGGACTACAGGCACGAGCCACCATGCCCGGCTGATTTTTATATTATATATATTAGTTGGCCAATTAATTTCTTTCTATTTTTATGGTAGAGATGGGGTCTCGCTCAGGCTGGTTTTGAACTCCTGACCTTGAGCAATCCGCCCGCCTCGGCCTCCCAGAGTGCTAGGATTATAGGCGTGAGCCACGGCGCCCGGCCTATTGCTGTTTCTGAGTGGCTCACTTCTCCAGGACTCATCTGGGATATATGAGGCAAAAAGAAAGTGCGAGAACTCACCCTCATGTCATTTCTCTGTCTTGAGATCTCTGCCTTCTTTCCCCTGCCTTTCAGTCTTGTGATGTTTTAGTTGCACTTAGTGGGAGGAATAGGGAAAAATACCTCTCCGTCTTCCCAGAGGCAGAGTCATCACAATTGTCATTTAAATATCTGATTTTTATTAAGGGCAGTGCTTTTATTTTGAGTCATGTTTTGATGATAGTCAAGATAAATGTAGTGAGGTTTTTATATAGCATCATAGGACCCTGGGATACTTTGTATAATCCACATTGGTAATTATTTTTATAACTTTGATTTCTGGCTTTTTATCTTATTTTGTTGGCTAGAACTTATTGATGCTATTGTCTGTTCCTCCTGTTAATGTTTACTGATGCTTGGGGCTTTAGGGTTCAGTTTCAGATTGGATGTGAATTTCAGGTAGTACCTTTATAATATGAATAAGCTACTTTGTCTTCAGTTTTTCTGGTTTTTAATCAGAAATGAGTGCTCAATCTTATCAGATGGCTATTTTGCGCCCTGTAGGAAAGGTTATGTACTTCAGTCTTTGGTTATTAATGTGTGTGGCATTAGGTGCTATCACTAATCTAACAGACAGGCCTAATGCTGAGCCCTTGGCTGGAAATACTGTCCGTTCTTAGGATCTTTGTGTGGCAGTGGCTTAAGCAAGCTAGACAGGTCTTTTTCTCCTATCTGCACGTCCTAGGGTGGGCACTTCATGGTGGTGTGGCAGGTCTGATCCACAGCATGCTCAGCAATCCAGGCTCCATCTAGCTCACCTGTGTCCCTGCTGTGTGGCTTTCATCGGCATGAACCAAGATGATAGGGATTTGGCTATTATGACTGTATTCCCAACAACAGCAGGGGAGAAAGGGAATAGGAACAAACTGTCTGTCAGAAATATTCCAGAAGCTTCCACATGACCTTTCTTATGTCTCCTTGGCCACATCTGGCTGCATGGGAGGAAAATGGGGTCTTTGTTCCAGGTAGCCAAGAACCCTGATGAAAAGAAGGGTTCTCTTGTGGTGCCAGTGGTGGAACAGGGATACTGGGTATAGCCAGGTGACAGCCAGGTGACTCTGCTGCAGCTGCCTCTCGCCACGGCTCAGCAGTCCACATGGGGCCCTCCAGCCCCTCCTGCTGGGGCCGTGTGCCGGGGGTGTGTGCATGTGCCGGGGTCTGCCCAGCAGCCCTCCTCTCCCTCCCTCTGGGAGCAGCCCTGTGGCCCTGGGTGCTCCCCCATCATTCTTGGAGGTCCCTGGAGGTGGGTGTTCTTCCACATTTTGCAGTTCAGTCCCTCAGTCTGTTGCCGGCTCAGGTTCTCTGTTCTAATTCCCAGTCGTGCAGGGCAGTCAAGGTGATGGAAAGACCAGGGAACCCTGAGAGCCACCCTTGGGCTGGACCCCAGAGGGACAGTGGTTTCAGGGGCCGTTGGGAGGGGCCTTTTGAGACTATGGACTGTAAAGGAAGATGGGAGATGGTGCTGGGTGAAGGGCAGGGTCTTACCTGCTTGGTTTGGCTTTGGGGAGATGTTGACATTTTTGTAGGTGCAGGGCAGAGACGTAGAAGATGTGAGGGGAGGCAGCGGGCGGCGTGTGAAGGGCGGGGCTTGTGGTGCTGGCGGGAGGGATGGCCAGGCGGTCACCGCTGTGGTCCTGTGAGGCTGAGGGCTGGGCCTGTCAGTCCTGTTTACTCTCCAGATTTTATTTCCCCTGCGATGGCTTTGAGACAGCTTAACTCATAGCCCCAAAGTGGCAGAGCCAGGCTTTGGCACCAGGCAGCGGCTGCTGGACACCCAGGCTCTCCTTACCTGAGACCCCCGTGTGGGTCTCCACAGGTGTCTGTCCCGGTGCCAGCCTAGGTGCTGCCTGCTGAACCCCGAGTCCCAGCACCTGGTTCATTGGCTCGAGGGGCGGAGGGCTGTTGATTGTCCCCCTGACTTGGGGGCCGCCCAGAGAACCTGCAGAACCTTCGCCGAGTTTCCTTAGGGTCCTGTCCCGGACGGCCTTCTGTGTTCGTGCAGCTTCTCCTGCTTTCCTGCCTGGCCAGCGCCTTTGAGCGTTGGGCGGTGACGGCCCCTTGGAACCTCCTGACGCACCCACGTTCCTGACGCTGATCCCGGTTTGTCAGCGTGTGGCTGGAGCTGGCACCTGGCCTGAGTTCCCTCCACCCCAGCTCGGCTGGCTGCTTGCAGACGGCCCCTTTCTGTGGGCTGCGTCTCAGGCCTCATCCCCACAGACCCCTCAGTTTAGGAACGGGCCTCACAGCCTCTTGGCTATGAGGCATGAGTGTGCACGAGCCCCCACGCCTTGTGCGGTGGGGCCTTTCTGTCCCTGAGGCTGTCCCTGTGTGTCATGGCATGGACACTCCTGTGTCCTCTCCTTGTGCAGCCTACTGTGGACAGTGGTCACAGACCGACCTCTTGCAGCGTCCCTTCCTCTGCCCTGGGGCCACCCAGCTGGGAGCTGTGTGGAGGCCACACGGGGGCTGCAGTGGAACTGCATGGGCACCTCGTGGGGGCCATGGTAGGGGCCGTGGTGGGGGCCGTGATGGGGGCTGTGTTGGGGGCCATCGTGGGGGCCGTGATGGGGGCCGTGGTGGGGGCCATGATGGGGGCCATGGTGGGGGCCATGGTGGGGGCCGTGATGGGGGCCGTGTTGGGGGCCGTGGTGGGGGCCGTGATGGGGGCCGTGGTGGGGGCCATGATGGGGGCTGTGTTGGGGGCCATGGTGGGGGCCGTGATGGGGGCCATGTTGGGGGCCATGGTGGGGGCCGTGGTGGGGGCCGAGTTGGGGGCCGTGGTGGGGGCCGTGATGGGGGCCGTGTTGGGGGCCGTGTTGGGGGCCGTGATGGGGGCCGAGTTGGGGGCCGTGTTGGGGGCCGTGATGGGGGCCGTGTTGGGGGCCGTGTTGGGGGCCGTGTTGGGGGCCGTGGTGGGGGCCGTGATGGGGGCCGAGTTGGGGGCCGTGTTGGGGGCCGTGATGGGGGCCGTGATGGGGGCCGTGGTGGGGGCCGTGTTGGGGGCCGTGTTGGGGGCCGTGGTGGGGGCCGTGGTGGGGGCCGAGTTGGGGGCCGTGTTGGGGGCCGTGGTGGGGGCCGTGATGGGGGCCTTGGTGGGGGCTGTGGTGGAGCCTTGCTCAGGACACACTACCAGGCAGCACGCTCTGGGGCCAGGATCCAGGCAGGCCTCACCTGGATGAGCGAACTCAGCTGCACCTGGCATCAGGCAGGGCTGGGCCTGGCCTTCCTCCTCCAACGTTTATGTGGACATAACTTGCCTGGGGAGACTGTTGGAGTGTGTTAAATAGCTTCTGCCACCATAAAATGAATGGTGCACATGAAGTGCTGTCTGTGACGTGGAGCAGAGGGGCTGAGCCCCCTACGGCCACTTCCCAGGGGTCCTCTGGGCTTCCAGGATCTGTGTGCTGTTTCATTGTGGCTGATGGACTCCGAGCACAAAGGCGTCTGGGCAACTGTGCTTCTTCGGGGAAAGTCACATGGGATGGCAGCCGCTCCTGGGTCAGCGCTGTGCCCTCAGACACTGCCGGGTGGGCTCATGGTCCAGGAGGGGCTCCCAGACTTGAGAGCTGCACCAGCAGGCCTGGGCTGGGCAGGGGGACAGGCAGGAAGGGGCGTGTCTCAGGCCTGGGTGTCTGCATGGCTCCCGCTGAGGGCGAGTTGCTGGTGTCCGCCAGGACAGGTCGTGGGGGAGGGGCTTGGAGCCCTGGGAGGGACTGCGAGAGGCATCGAGCTTCCCCTGCTCTCTCCAGCCCAGGTCCTCACTTGTCAGTAGCAGTAGGATGTTCTACCCAATTCCACTTGGGATTTAAACTCTGCTCTTTTGTTTTCCTTTCCAAAGTAGAGTGGGGAGGAGTGTGTGTGGTGGGGGACTGAGGGATTAGTGGGGGTCTCTCCCAATATGCTTATGGAACATGGATTCTCAGACATAGGGGTGTACCTGCTGGGGTTGAGGTCAGGAAAGGTCCACCTGGAAGATGAGAGTCCAGTTCTACTTATGCCTGCAGTCCAGATCAGGAAACTGAGGCCTGGGAAAGGGAAGGGATTCTCTAGGGTGTCGCAGCTCATTTTGAAAACCCCAAATGTTTATTCTTTTCTCTTGGGGGAGAAAAGAAAATGCTTGAGCTGCACACATAAGGGAGAAATAAGAAGACAAAGATCAAGGAAAAATGCCACATGGTCCCCTTGCCCACTTGTCTGTGTAAGAAAAAGGGAACCCTCTGTGTGCCCTGGGAGGTCGGCTGGTTTCTGTAAGCCCATCGGGAAAACTGTCTTGGGGGTATTCAGCAGCGGGGGTGGGGAGAGAAGCCAGGTGGAGACCGGGTTGGAGATGGGGCTGTTTTCCCAGGCGTGGCTGTGCTGTACACAGAGAGCAGAGAGGGCCGGGTTGGGCCGGCCACGACTCAGCGCCTCGGCCCAGGGCGTGGCATGAGGGATGCCGCGGACAGGGCCGGGTGTGCGGGGTCTGCAGGACTGGACTCGCGTTGGCTGTGCGTGAGGAGGCAGTTCTGTCGCCCCTGGTTGAGGGCAGCTCTTCCCCACCAGCCTCGCTGGGGAGGACATGGTGAGCAAGAGCAGGCCCACCATCCAACACGGGCTCTTGTCTCCTGTCCAGGAGCGGCTCCTCATGAGCCTCCTGCCACGGAATGTTGCCATGGAGATGAAGGAGGACTTCCTGAAGCCCCCCGAGAGGATTTTCCACAAGATTTACATCCAGAGGCATGACAATGTGAGGTAAGGCTGGTGCTGACCCAGTGGGCCTGGGGAGCTGAGGCGTGGAGGGGAGGGGAGAGGAGGGGAGGGGAGAGGAGGGGAGGTGGGAGGTCATGGTGGACGTGGGGAAGGAATGGGGCAGGTATGGAGGTGATGGTGGAGGTGAGAAAGTGGTGGATGGAGGTGGGAAGTAAAGGTGGAGGTAGGACGGTGATAGTGCAGGCCGGAAGGTGATGGCAGAGGTGGGAGGTGAGGGGTGTGGACGAAAGGTCCCAATTGTGAGGAGAGGAGAGGGCAGGTGCTGTCAAGAGGCTCAGGTGGGCAAGTGCCTGGTAGGGAAGCAGGTCCCATATGTAGGGGGCTTATTGGCTTCTTGGGTGATGATGCATGTCACAGTTATCTTTCCTGTTCCTTATTTCAGTACACTTACATATCCTGTGTTGACGGAAGAGGGTCAAAACTTTGTCCCTAAAACCAGGTTTGGGGAGTGACATTTTGGGGTGGGAATTTCCCATGTCGAAATAATGGCGGGGCATTATTGTAGCTGGTGCCAGGGTCTGGGACAGGCATACTACCCTTTCTCACTCTGGTCATCTCACGACAGCTCTGGGAGGTGGGGTTGCTGTTCCCAGTTTATAGGTGAGGAAACTGAACCCTCAGAGTGAGCCGACTTGCCATAGACACTTTGAGGTTTGCTTGTTTGCTTTAAAGATTCTGTTAAAAAGTATTTATTTCATTAAATTGTGCATTCCTTTTTAAAATACTTTTTATTGAAGTATAATGTTCTTAGAGTAGTTGAGTGTTGCCTATTTGGGATTAACCCTTTTCATAAATGTCGCTCAGGTAGGACATGTTGTTTGAGGGACCTGAAGCACTTGCCTTTCCTGCTGTTCTTTGCTGGCTCTTCTGGGTGTTGGCGGCAGGCCTCCCTGCCCATTGGGCCCCTGAAGACACAGAGGTTAGGAAAAACTCATTCTTCCTTGTGTTGAGCACCACAGACTGGTCCCCTCAGAGCCTAGTACTGACTTCTTTCTTGGAAATGGGTCAAGGTTTGTGGATCCATCAAAGCCCGAGTCACCCCTGTGTGCTGAGCCAGCATGGCTAATCACTGCCTGGTTGAGAGGTCACCAGGTGCTGTTCAGAGCATAGCTGTGTACTCATTCACTCCCCACTGTCAGGCTGTTGAGTAAGGACAGTGTTGTTCAAGTTCAGTAGGGGAGGATACTGAAGCAGTGTGGGGTGAAGGTCCAGGTGGGTGGAAAGTAGCTGGAGAGCCAGCACTTGAGCCCAGAATCATTCCAGAAGTTGTACTCAGAACCTCTCTACTAAATATTTGGTTCTCTTCAATATCATCCCACTCCTGTGAGCTATTGGTATTATCACCTCCATTTCATAGGTGAGGAAATTTGGGCTCAGTAAAATGAAGCATGTTTGTAGGAGTACCTGGACAATGAGTGGCAGGCTGGGACAGGACCTGGCATTAGCTGACACTGACATCTGTCTTGACTTTTTGTTGTTACTGGATAAGGACACGATACAATGACCCAGTCCCCTGCTGAGAAGAGCAGACCACCAGAATAATCCAGGCAGTGCCTCAAGGGGAGCCAGAGCCTTTCCGCACTGCAGGGGGGCATCAAAAGTCAAGGACCTTTTGGTGGCTAGAGCTCAGAGCTCACAGAATGGGCAGATGGAAAATCCCAGCTGTAAGCTTCCCCCTTGGGAGGAGAGAGTTGATCTGTATGACCACTCCCCCAACTTCCGTGGGGCTGCCCAAAGAACAAGCATCTGTCTCTCCAGTTCTGGATTTCTGACAGGTCTGGCACAGGCTGGCGACCCAGGGGAGAATGGAGGCAGTGGCTTCAGCTAATAGACACCAAGCCTCCCTCCATGCACTTTGCTAAGCACAGAGTGAACAAACAAAAACCACAGC
Organism: Microcebus murinus; assembly: GCF_040939455.1. NCBI lineage: Eukaryota > Metazoa > Chordata > Mammalia > Primates > Cheirogaleidae > Microcebus > Microcebus murinus. Next base: position 9,325,128 of record NC_134112.1, on the reverse strand, counting down.
TACCTCCTTTCCCTTGGAGAGAGAAAGAGTTAGTACAAGCCACCAGAACCTCTGGCTGACGGGTGGGAAGGCCAGTCCATAAAGACAGTGAGAGGTGCGTGCTTTGTCTAATATCCAGACATGAACATAGAGAGTCAAGGTACATGAAGAAGCAGACAATAAAGTTCCAAACAAAGGAATAAGATAAATCTCCCAAAACCAACCTTAATGAAACAGTTTTGCTTCGTAGAGAATTAAAAATAACTCTCATAAAGATGCCCACTAAGATCAAAACAATAATGCATGAACAAAGTAAGAATTTCAACAAAGAAATAGAAAGTATAAAAAGTACCAGACAGAAGTCATGGAGCTGAAGCTCATGATCACTGAACCGAAAAATGCACTACAGGCATTTAGCAGAAGACTAGATCAAGCAGAATAAAAGATCAATGAACTGGAAGACAGGTCAATGGAAATAATTTAGTTAGAGGAGCAAGAAGAAGAGAATGGAAAAGAGTGAAGAAAGCTTACGGGAATTAGGGGAAATCATCAGTGGACCAATATGTTAATATATGTTATGGGGTAACAGAAGAAGAGTGAGAAAAAGGACCCAAAAGCTATATATGTATATATGATATATGCACACACTGAAAATTTCCCAAATCTGATGAAGGCAGTGGACATCTAGATACAAGAAATCCAGATGATACCAAATAAGAGAAACCTAAAGAAATGCGCACCTAGTCTGCATTATCATCAAATCCTTAAAAGTCAAGGACAAAGGGAGAATATTGAAAGCAGAAAGAAAAAAGCATATCATATACGACACAAAAGCTTATCATATACAATAGAACCTGCATAAGATAATCAGTGGACTTTTCAGCAGAAACTCTGCAGGCCAGAAGGAAGTGGGATGATATATTCAAAGTGCTGAAAGAAAAACTGCTGACCAAGGATACTATGCCTTACAAAACACTTCTTCAAAAATGAAGGAAAGATAAAGTCTTTCCCAGACATTCAAAAGCTGAGGGTGTTCAAACTACTAAACCTGCCTTATAAGAATTGCTAAAGGAAGTTCTTATGTTAAAGCAAAAGGATGTTAAATAGCAACATTATAGCATAAGAAAGTATGAAACTCACTGGAAAAGATAAATATGTAGACAAATACAAAATACTGTATTACTCTAATTGTGGTGGGTAAATCACTTTTTATTCTAGCATAAAAGTTGAAAGTACTGAAAATAACTGAATCAAAATATCTTTTTTTATATTTTAATTTTTTTAAATTTCAGCATATTACGGGGATACAAATGTTTAGGTAACCTATGTTTAGGTTACCTATGTTGCCTTTGCCTCACCCGAGTCAGAGCTTCAAGCCTATCCATCCCTGAGATGGTGAACACTATTCCCATTAGGTGTGAATTTACCCATCTCCTCCTCCCCCCTCCCACCTGCCTGAGACCCAATGAATGTTACTACTATATATGCACATAACTGTTGATCAGTTAATAACAATTTGATGGTAAGTACATGAGGTGCTTGTTTTTCCAGTCTTGTGATGCTTCAGTTAGTAGAATGGGCTTTAGCTCTGTGATCATACAAGAGGTGCTAGATCACCATTGTTTTTGTGGCTGAGTAGAACTCCATGATATACATATACCACATTTTATTAGTCCACTCATGTATTGATGGGCACTTGGGTTGTTTCCACATATTTGAATTTATGAATTGTACTGCTATAAACATTCCAGTGCAGATGTCTTTTTTTTATAGAATGTCTTATTTTCCTTTGGGTAGATGCCTAGTAGTAGGGTTGCTGGATCAAATGATAGTTCTATTTTTAGCTCTTTGAGATATCTCCAAATTACTTTCCACAGAGGTTGTACTAGTTTGTAGTCCCAGCAGCAGTATATGAGTGTTCCTGTCTCTCCACATGAATACCAACACTTATTGCTTTGGGACCTTTTGATAAAGGCTATTCTCATTTTAGTTAAGTGATATCTCATTGTGGTTTTCATTTGCATTTCTCTTATGAATGGAGATGTTGAACATTTTTGCATATGTTTGATGGCCATTAGTCTGTCTTCTTTTGAAAAGTTTCTGTTCATGTCCTTTGCCCACATTTTAATGGAGTTGTCTAATTTTTTTCTTACAGATTTTCCTGAGTTCTAAATAGATTCTAGTTGTCAGCCCTTTCTCAGATGTGTAGCATGTGGATATTTTCTCCCATTCTGTAGGTTGTAGGTTTGCTCTTGTGATAGTTTCCTTGGCTGTGCAGGAGATTTTAATTTGATCAGGTCTCATTTATTTATTTTTGTTGTTGCTGTGATTGTCTTTGGGGTCTTCTTCATAAATTCTTTGCCTAGGCCAATGTCTATAAGAGTTTTTCTAACATTGTCTTCTAGAATTCTTATAGTTCATGCCTAGGCTTTAAGTTTGTTATCCACCATGAGTTGATTTTTGTGAGAGGCGAGAGGTGCAGATCCTGTTTCAGTCTTCTCTGTGTGGCTATCCAATTTTCCCAGCACCATTTATTGAATAAAGATTTTTTCCCCCAGTGTATGTTTTTGTCTACTTTGTCAAAGATCAGATGGCTATATGAGGATGGTTTTATATCAGGGTTCTCAGCTCTGTTCCATTGATCTATGTCTCTGTGCCAATAACATGCTATATTAGTTACTATAACCTTTGGTATAGCTTGAAGCCTGGTAAATTGATGCCTCCCAATTTGTTCTTTTTGCTTAAGATTTATTTTGCTGTACAGGATATTCTCTGGTTCCATACAAAGCATAGAATTATTTTTTCTAGATCTGTGGAAAATGATGTTGGTATTTTAATAGGGATTGCATTGAATCTGTAGATCACTTTGGGTAGCATAGACATTTTAACAATATTGATTCTGCTGACACATGAGCATGGTGTGGTTTTCTACCTGTTTATGTCCTCTGCTGTTCCCTTCCTCAGTATTTTGTGGTTCTTCCTGTAGAGGTCTTTACCTCCTTAGTTAAATATATTCCTAGGTATTTTATTATCTTTATTGCTACTGTGAAAGGTACTGAGTCTTTGATTTGGTTCTCAGTTTGACTATTGTTGGCATATAGGAATGCTACTGATTTGTGTACATTAATTTTGTAACCTGAGACTTGGCTGAATTTGTTTATCAATTCCAGTAGTCAATATTTCACCTTCGTATAAGAAACTTAATTTTTCAAGGTACAAGATTCTAGGCTGGGCATTCTTCTGTTTGAGAAGAGTAAGAATGGGGCCCCAGTGTCTTCTGGCTTGTAAGGTGTCATTTGAGAAGTCTGCAGTTAGTTTGATGGGTTTTCCTTTGTAGGTTACCTGCTTCTTTCACCTTACAGTTCGTAGGAGGGCCTCTTTTGTGGTTATTTTGGCCAGTCTGATGACTATGTGTCGTGGTGTCTTCCTGTTTGTAATCACTCTTCTGGGAGTCCTTTGAGCCTCTTGTACCTGGATATTAGATTTTTAGCAAGGCCATGGAAATTTTTCTCAATTATATCCTAAAAATAGCTTATCCAAAACTTGGGTATTCTATTCTTCACTCTCTGGGATGCCTATAATACTCCTGTTAGGTCTCTTCACATATTCCCACATTTCTTGTAGGCTTTGCTCTTTTCTCTGCTCTGCTATATTTCTGTGACTTACTTGTTTAAATGAAAGGTGTTATCTTCAATCCCTGAGATTCTTTCTTCTGTTTGATCTACCCTTTTCTTAAGGCTTTCCTCTGTGTTTTGTAATTCTTTGAATAAATTCTTCATTTCTGAAGTTCTGTTCAGTTTTTCTTTAGTATTTCAATTTCTTGAGTGAATTTTTTTTCCAAGTCCTGGATTTTTTTTTTGTGTGGTTTCTTCATCTTGGGTATTCATTTTCTCTTACCTATCATTGAGTTTTCTTACAATCAATGTTAAAAATTCTTCTTCTATCCTTTGAGTGTTCTGAATTTGGTTGATATCCATTGCTAGAGAGCTGGTGTTCCTCTTTGAGGGTGTCTTTTCAGTTTGATTCTTCATACTTTCAGAGTTCTTTCACTGATTCCTTCCCATCTGGAGCAGCTGTTGCTTCTTAACCTTTAGATTTTCATTTAGATAATGATATGCCTACTTTAGTCTCTGAACCAGTGGGTGGTGTTTGTGGGTCAGATTTGACTGCACCCTGTATGATGGGTCAGTAGATTCAGTAAAAGGGTGTGCAAATTGTCCTCTCTGTCAGTGGGTGGCACTTGCTGGGAGAAGCAAGCTTCAATTTTGTTTCTGACTCCTGTAACCATCTCTTGTTCCTCTGGAGAGGGACTGTAGTGCCTCAGATGGTGGGTGAGGCCCTTGGACTTCCAGGTATGTCCTTATTCTCCAGTTCAGTGGAAGCAGGTAAGGGAGTGAATCTGAGCAGAGCTAGGTTGGGTGAGCCTGCCCTTAAGCTCCACAAATGCTGTTAGCAGGGTCAAAGGTCTATTCTCTGCTTCTGAGTAAAGTTGTCAGAGCGGGGCTGAAATGGCCCCACTGAGCCAAAAAGTCTGAGTGTGGGGTTGATGCTGAGATCTGCAGTCTGGAGGTCTCACTCCTTTCTGTCCTCCCTTATTCTGTGGTTTTTCCTGGGACTCTGCTGGCAGGCAGAACCTCAACCAATAGCTCTCCCCTGACTGTGATGCAACCTTGGAGTTTCCCTAACCAGGATCATGGCCTGAGCTGGGAGGGTGGCCCTCTTGGGGAAGGAGGGTTGCCCCTCAGCATGCTGTAGCTAGGACCCACTCTGATCTGCCCCTGAACGCACACACACCTCAGTAGACTATTTTTTTTTTTTTTTTTTTTTTTTTTTTTTTTATTTTTTTTTTTATTTTTTTTTTTTTTTATTTTGACCTCAGTAGACTATTTCACAAATATCCTTTCTATGCCCCCGGGCAATGCAGTTGAGACCTGGGTGTATGGGATTTGGCCTGCAGGCCTGTCCCTCTGCACCTGGGAGATCAATCCCTGACCTTGCCAGGGAGAAAAGTGCTGGTCTCAAGTCTCCCACAGGGTGCCCAAGCTGGATCAATGTCTCTCTGTCTCAGGATTTGTCCTGCTCTGCTGGAGTCACCAAGGAAGCAACACCTGGGAGGGCTGGTGGGTAGGGAGCTCATAGTCTGAGTACCCCTAAGTCTACTGCAGGCCACAAAAGGAAAGGTCCCCTTCCCTTTGGATGCCTCTTGTTGGTGGCTGCGTTGTCTTTCTTGGCAGCTCTGGGTAGAGAAGGGGAAGGGGAGAATGAAGCAATATGGCGTCTGCTGATAGGCTGGGGTCTGTGGGGTGGGAAGTGTCCTCAGGGAGCTAGTAGCCTGGTGCCCTGCCCACAGGAGGCACTGTTCACTGGCAGCAGCCATGTCTGGGCTGGAATGGACAGGTCTCTCCAGCAGCTCAGGAGCTCACGAGCAGTGTGATATGCAAAGGAGGGGAAATTTAACCACTACACCTACCCTTGCCGCTGGTCTCCAAGCTTCTCAGTGTTTAGATTCTGCTGATGCCTTTCTCCTTCCAGTTCTGCTCTGCAGCTTCTTTCCATCGAGTCTCCTGTAGTTTCAGGCACCCTTCCTTCTGATCCTCATCCATCTTTGTTTGTCTGCCTGTTTTTTTTTTTTTTCTTTCTTTTCACTTTCATCTCACATCTTTCCTTCTTGTGGAGACACTCTGGCTGGAGGTGTTCATGTCTGCCATCTTGCCTCTTTCCCCCAGAATGAAAATATATTAAAAGATACACATATGAATAGATGTAAATGATGACAACATAAAATAAATCATGGGGTATAAGTTAAAGTATAGAAGTTTTGTTTGTGATTGAACTTAATTTGTCATCAGCTCAAAATAGACAGTTATATATTTTGTATGCACCAAGGTAACCATGAAGAAAAAATACCTATTGAAGTTACACAAAAGAAAGAAAGGAATGAAAGCATATCAATTTAAAAAATCAACATAACACAATGAATTCAGAAAGAGAAGAACAAACAGACAGAAAGCACTTCAAGAGTCACAGAAAGCAACTAACAGAATGGTAATGGTAAGCCTAAGATTGGATTTATCTCTCCAATCAAATGATATAGAATGTCTGAATGGGTTAAAAAGCAACAACAACCACAAGGACAAGCATAATTATATGCTACGTATAAGAAACATACTTTAGATTTAAGGACACACATAGACTGAAAGTGAAGGGATGGAAAAAGATTGTTCATGCAAATGATACTCAAAAGAGAGCAAGGGTGGCTATTCTTATATCAGTCAAAATAGATTTTAAGTCAAAAACTGTTAGAAGAGACAAGAAAGACATTTTTTAATGTAATGATAAGAAGGCCAATCCACCGGAAGATATAACAGTAGTTAATTTAAATGCATCCAACATAAAATAATCTAAATATATAAAGTGAGCATTGACTTAATTGAAATGAAATGTACAGAAGATCATAATATTATAGTAGGAGCCTTCACTAGTCCACTTTCAATATTGGACAGAACAGACAGAATGTCAAAAAGAAAGCAGAAAATTTTAATGACAATATAGAACAAATTGACCTAATAGACATATCTGGGACATTTCACTCAATAGTAGAATACACATTCTTCTCAAGTGCATCTGAATCTTTATCCAGGATAGGCCACATATTAGGTAAGAAGAGTGAAATCGTAACAAGTGTCTTTGCTGACCACAGTGGAATGAAACTAAAAATCAATAGCAGAAAGAATATTGGAAAGTATACAAATGTGTGGAAATTAAAAAACATGCCCTTAAAAAATTGTTAAGTAAAAAAAAGTAATCAGAAAGGAAATTATAAATTACCTCCAGACAAATGAAAATGAAAACACAACATTCCAAAACTTATGGGATGCAGCCAAAGTGGTAGTAGGAGGAAGTTCCTAGTGATTTATGCCTACATTTAAAAAGAAGAAATATTTCTAACTTTACACTTCAGCGAGCTAAAAAGAAAATTGAAAATTAAGTCCAAAGTTGGCAGAAGGAAGGAAATAACAAAGATTAGAACAGAAATGAATGAAATAGAAAATTGAAAAGCAATAGAAAAAATTTACAAAACTAAGAGTTGCTTTGGGAAAAGATAAACAAAATTGACAAATCCTTAGCTAGACTAAGAATTTAGTTAATAAAATTAACTAAATTAACTAAATTAACTAATTTAAATAAAATTAGGTATGAAAAAAGAGATACTATGACTGATACCACAGAAATCAAAAGGATCATAGAGATTACTGTGAACAATTATATAAACTGAATAACCTAGAAAAATTCAAACAAATGCCTAGAAGCATACAATGTGCCAAGTCTAAATCATTAAGAAAGTTTGAACAGATGTATAAATAGTATGGAGATTGAATCTGTTATCAAAACCTCCCACCATTAAAAGCCCAGGCCCAGATGGCTTCACTGGTAAATTCTACCAAATATTTAAAGAAAAGTTAATGGTAATTCTTCTCAAAAAATTAAAGAGGAAGGAACACTTTAAACTATGAATTCAGCATTATTCTGTTACCAAAGTCAGATAAGAACACTATAAGAAAAAGAAATTATAGGCCACTATCCCTGATAAGTGTAGATGCATATATCTTCAATAAGATACCTAGCAAATGCATCCAAGAGCACATTAAGTGAGTCATACACCATAACAAGTGGGATTTATCCTTGGGATACAAGTATGGTTTAGCGTATGAAAATCAACTAATGTGATACAACATATTAAGAGAATAAAAAATAAAAATCATGTGATCATCTCAATAGCTGCAGAAATAATATTTGACAAAATTTAGCACCCTTTCATGATGAATACAAACAAGGATAGAGGGAAAGTAGTTCAACAAAATAAAGGCTACATATGAAAATCTAATAGCTACCATCATATTCAGTGATGAAAAACTGAAAACTGTTTCTCTAAGATCAGGAACAAGATGAGGATGTTCACTCTTACCACTTAAATTCAACATAGTACTGGACGTCCTAGCTAGAGCAATTAGGTAAGAATAAAGAAAAAAAAGGCAATCAGTGTGGAAATGAAGAAGTAAAATTGTTTTCCTTTGCATGTTATATGATCTTATATATAGAAAACTCTAAAGACTGCTTACAAACTCTTATAACTAATAAATGAATTTAGTGAAGTTTCAGAAAGAAATTAAACAGACAAGAAAGAAAACAAACAAACAAGAAAGAAAAGAAATTAAGCAAGACACAAATAAATGGAAAGGCATCCCATGTTCATGGATTGGAAGACATAATATTATCAAGATGTCCATACTACTTGGAGTGATCTACAGAATCAATGGAAACCCTATCTAAACCCCAATGACATTTTAAAATAAAGAAACAGAAAAAACAATTCTAAAATTTATTTGAAAACACATAAGACCCTGGATAGCCAAAGCAATCTTGAGCAAGGATAACAAAGTTACAGGCATCACACCTCCTACCTTCAAATTATACTACAAAGCTAAAGTAATCAGAATAATATGGTGCTGACACATAGACTGATGGAGCAGAATAAAGAGCCCAGAAATAAATTCACACACATATACACATAGAGTCAGCTAGTCATTAAAAAGGAAGCTACCAAATGTATACAATGGGGAAAGGATAATCTCTTCCATATACGTTGTTGGAAAAAATGAATATCCTTGTGAAGATTAAAACTGAACCTTTATCTTTTAAAACCTTTATCTGTTAAACTGAACTTAACCATAAACAAAAATCAACTCAAAATTGATTAAAACTTTAAATTTAAGACATGAAACTATAAAACTACTAGATGAAAAAATATAGGCGGATGGCTCCATGACCTTGTCTTAGCAATCATTTCATAGACATGACTCCAAAAATATAGGCGACAGAAGTAAAAATAGACATGTGGAATATCATCAAAGTAAAAAGATTCTGCTCAGTAAAAGAAATAATCAACAAAAGAAAAATACAACCTACAGGATGGGACAAGATATTTTTAAGCTATGTATCTGATAAGGAATTAAAATCCAAAATATATAAGGAAGATATACAACTTAATACCAAAATTAGAAATATCTTGATTTAAAAAATGGGCAAAGGACTTAAGTAGACACTTCTCAAAAAAGAAATTCAGATTGCCAGTGGACGTATGAAACGATACTCAGCATCTTTAAACATCAAGGAAAGGCAAATTAGAATTACAATGAGTTATCACTTTACACCTGTCAGAATAGCTATTATTAAAAAAGACAAGAGACAAGTGTTGGTGAGTAATGGAGGAAAGGGAACCCTATTGGTAGGAGTGTGAATTAGTACGGCCATTATGGAAATTAGTATGGAGATTTCTCAAAAAATTAAAAACATCATCCAGGAGTCCCACTTCTGAGTATACATCCAAAGGAAATGAAATCAGTATATTGAATATTTATGTGTACTCTCATGTTCATTGTGGCAATATTTGCAATAGGCAACATATGGAAACAACCTAAATGCCCTCAACAGAAGAACAGAGAAAACATAGTATAGGTATGCAGTAGAATATTATTCAGCCTTATAAAAGAAGGAAGGAGCAGCACCTGAATATTGACAGTAGCCAAACAGCCTCACAGGTTTCCAGAGCATAGATCATCCTTGCACCCTTCCCCCAAGTGAGGAGTGCCCCACCCAAGGCACAGATCAACCAGCCCTGTACTTCCCCAGAGCAGAGACCCACCCAGCAGCTCAACTCCAGAAGAGTTGACTATAGCTGAAAAACTGCACAGGGACTAAACTAATGCACCCACTGAGAACACAGCTAACATACCCTACCTAGCCGACGCCCTAGGACACAACTGCAGCTGCAGGTAAAAGTCTTTCCCTATGAAAACCACTCTAAAAAATTGGAGGAGGCAACTGTTCCATCAGATGCACAGCTGTCAATGTAGGGATACAAGAAACATGAAGAAGAAAGGAAATATGACACTATCAAAGAAACCTAATAATTATTCTGTAGCTGACCCCAAAGAAATGGACATTTATGAATTGCTTGAATAGGAATTCAAAATAATAATTCGAAGGAAACTCAGTAAGAAACAAGAGATTATAGATAGACAATTTAACAAAATCAGGAAAAAAATTCATGATCTGAATGAGAAATTCAACAAAGTGATAGATATCAATAAAAAAGAACCAAACAGAAATCTCGGAGGTAGAGAATTCAGTGAATGAAATAATAAATACGATCAAGAGCTTTAACAATAAACTAGATCACATAGAATAAGGAATTTATGAACTTGAAAACATGTTTTTTTGAAATAACCTAGTCAGACAAAAAAAGAGAAAAAGAATAAAGAAATGAAAAATTCCTACAGGACTATGGAATACTATTATGTGAACAAATTTTCACATTATGCAATTTTTCTGAAGGAGAAGAGATGGGAAAAGACATAGAAAACCTATTTAATGAAATAGTTGTTGAAAACTTCCCATATCTTGGGGAAGATATTTAGACATTAAGATCCATGGAGGAAGCTCAAATGTTCCCAAACAGTTTCATTGCGAAAAGGTTTTCTTTAAGGCACATTATAGTCAAACTGTCAAAAATCAAAGAGAGAATTCTAACAATAGCAAGAGAAATGTGTAAGTCATCTATATGGGAATCCCCATTAAATTAATAGTGGATTTCTCAGCAGGAATGTTACAGTCCAGGATTGAATCAGATGATGTAGTCAAAGAACTAAAAGTAAAAACTATCATTCAAGAATACTATACCCAACCAATATACCATTCAGAAATGAAAAAGAAATAGTCTTGCTCCAACAAGCAAAAACTAGGGGAATTCATCACTGATACATTGGCCTTAAAAGAAATGCTTAAGGGAATCCTACATCTGGAAGTGAAAGGACAATACCATCATGCATACATGGGAAAGTATAAAACTCACTGGTAGACCAGATATACAGATGAGAAGGAGAAAGAAATCATACCCTGTCATGACAGAAATCATCAAACTACAAAGATAAACAATAAAAGAAAAAGAAAGAAACAAAGGAAATACAAAACAATTGAAAACAAATGACAGAGTGACAGGAGTAAGTCCTCATATATCACTATTAATTTTGAATGCAAACAGATTAAATTTCTAATTTACAAGACAATATGGCTAAATGGATAGTAAAACAAGACCCAACTATATGCTGCCTATAAGAAGCTCACTTCATGATAAAGACATATAGACTTAAAGTAAAGGGTTTGAAGAAGATAATGCATTCCACTGGAAAACAAATACAAGCAGGAGTAGATAAAATTATATCATATAAAATAAATGTTAAATTAAAAACTGTAAAGAGAGACAAAGAAGAACACTTGATTATGATAAAAGGATCAAGCTGGGTGTGGTGGTGTGCACCTGTAGTCCTAGCTAGTAGGGATGATAAGGAGGGAGAATCACTTGAGCCCAAGAGTTCAAGGCTGTAGTGTGTTTTGATTGTATCTGGGAATAGTCACTTCATTCCAGCCTGGGCAGCATAGCAAATCCTAATTTCTATTTTTTAAAAAATGGAAACACCACATACCAGAACCTGTGAGATACAGTGAAAGCAATACTTAGAGGGAATTTTATAGCAATAAATGCCTGCATCAGAAAAGTAGAAAGGTTTCAAATAAACAACCTAACAATGCACCTCAAAGAACTAAAAAGTAAGAACAAACCAAAACCAAAATTAGTAGAAGGGAAAAAATAATAATGACCAGAGCAGAACTAAACAAAATAGAGACTATAAAACAATATAACAGATCAATGAAACAAAAAGTTGTGTTTTTTTAACAAGATAAACAAAATCAACAAAGTGTTAGCTAGACTAAGAAAAAAGTGCAGATAAATAAAATCAGAAAAGAAAAGGGAGACTTTACAACTTATACTACAGAAGCGCAAAAGCTCAATTAGCTATTATTATGAACAACATAGACTAACAAATTGGAAAACCTAGAAGAAATGGACATATTCCTGGATACATGCAATCTATCAAGATTGAATCAGGAAGAAATGGAAAACTTACACAGAGAGAATGAGCAAAAAGATTAAATCAGTAAGAAAAGCCTCCCAACAAAGAAAAGCCCAAGACTGGATGGCTTCACTGCTGAATTCTGTCAAACCTTTAAAGAAGAACTAGGACCAGTTCTTCTTAAACTATTCCAGAAAATTACATTGGATGGAATTCTTCCAAACTCATTTTATGAGGCCAGCATTACCCTGATACCAAAACCAGACAAAGACACAACAAGAAAAGAAAACTATAGGCCAATATCCTTGATCAACATAGACAGAAAAATCCTCCATAAAATACTAGCAAACTGAATCCAACATCATATCATAAAGATTGTACACCATGTTCAAGTGGGATTTATCCCAGGTTTGCAAGGATAGTTCAACATACACAAATCAATAAATGTGATCTATCACATCAACAGATTGAAGGATAAAAAAATTATATGGTCATCTCAATAATTGCAGAAAAAATAAAATTCAGTATTCTTTCATGATAAAAATGAAATAAATTAGGAATGTAAGGAATGTACCAAAACAAAGTCTACATGTAATAAACCCACAGCCAATGTCACAGTGAATGGGGAAGGTTGAAAACTTTCCCAGTAAGAACTGGAACAAGACAAGTTTTCTCTCTTTCACCGCTGTTATTTGACATAGCTCTGGAAGTTCTAGCCAGAGCAATTAGGCAAGACAAAGAAATAAAAGGCATCCAGATTTAAAAAGGAGGAAATAAAATTATCCCTGTTTGCAGATGATATGATCTTATATATAGAAAAACCTAAATACTCCAACAAAAAGTTTTAGAATTGATAAACAAATTCAATACAGTTGCAGAATACAAAATCGACATACAAAATCAGTAGCATTTCTATACACCAGTAGTGAATTAGTAAAAAGCAAATCTAGAAAATAATCTCATTTACAATATCTACAAAAAATAAAGTACTTAGAAATACATTTTACCAAAGATGTAAAAGATCTCTACAATGAAAACTATAAAACAATGATGAAAGAAATTGAAGAGGACACAAAAATATGGAAAGACATTGCATGTTCATGGATTGGAAGAGTAAATATTGTAAAAATGACCATACTATCTAAAGTGATCTCCACATTTAATACCATATCTATCAAAATATCAATGGCATTCTTCACAGAGTTAGAAAATAATAATCCAACAATTCATATGAAACTAGAATAGACCCTGAATAGCCAAAACGATCTTGAGCAAAAAGAACAAACCTGGAGGCATCACACTACTTGATTTCAAAATATACTATAAAGCTAGAGTAACCCAAACTGTATGATACTGTCATAAAAACATACATATAGAACAACAAATAGGGAACCCAGAAATAAATTCGTGTATTTTCAGCCAACTGATTTTTGACAAGTATGCCACAGGATTCACTGGGGAAAAGGCACAGTCTCTTTAATAAATGGCACTGGAAAAACTGGATATACACACGCAGAAGAATGAAACTAGACTTGTATCTCTTACCATAAACAAAAAAAACTCAAAATCGATTAAAGACTTTAATGTCAGGCCTGAAACTATGAAATTACTAGAGGGAAACATAAAGGAAATGCCTTAGGATATTGATCTGGGCAAAGATTTTATCGTTAAGCCATCAAAATCATAGGCAGCAAGGTAACTAGAGATGTGATTATATCATATTATTATAAAAAGCTTCTGCACAGCAAAAGAAACAATCAACAGAGTGAAACGACAACAGACGAATGGGAGAGAACATTTGCAAACTATACATCTATAAGGGATTAATATCTAGAATGTACAAGGAACACAACAGCAACCCCCCCCCCAAATAATTTAATGAAAAAATGGGCAAAGAATCTGAATAGACATTTTAAAAATAAGTTTAATAAATAAATAATTTTTTTGCCATACAAATGGCCTAAAAATATATGAAAATAGGCTTCACTTCATCAGGGAAATGCAAATCAAAACCACAATGAGATATTATCTCACGCCAATTGAAATGGTCATTATTAAAAAGATAAAGACCTAATGCTGGTGAGGATGTGGAGAAAAGAGAACTCTTATATGCTGTTGGAACTGTAAATTAGTATAGCCATTATGGAAAACAGCATGGAAATTCCTCAAAAAGCTAAAAACAGAACTGCCATATGACCCAGCAACCCCACTATTGGGTGTATATCCAAAGGAAAGGAAATCAGTATGTTGAAGAGCTATCTACACTGCCTGCTTCCAGCACCACTGTTTACAAGAGCCAAAATACAGAATCAACCCCAGTGTCCCTCAACAGAGGAAAGGGTAGCAAATGTGGTATACACACAGAATGGACTGCTATTCAGCCATAAAAAAGAATGGAGTCCTGCCATTCATGTCAACGTGAGGACATTTTGTTAAGTGAAATATTCCAGGCACAGAAAGATAAATGTTAACACTCATGTGGAAGTTGAAATAGTTGATCTTGTAGAAGTAGAGATTAGAATAGTGGTTATTAGAGGCTGGGAAGAGTAGGGAGTAGGGAGCGGTTGGATTGCTTAATGGATATAAAGTTATAGCTAGATAGGAGGAATAAGTTCTATTGTTCTGTAGCACTGAAGAGCGATTATAATAAACAATAATTATATTTTTTTCAAATAGCTAGAAGAGAGGACTTTGAATGTTACCAACACAAATAAATAAAAATTATAGGTGATGGGTACCCTAATTACCCTGGTTTGATAAACTGCACATTGTATACATATATTGAAATGTCATACTCCACCCCATAAATATGTAAAATTATGTGTTAACTAAAATATATGTATATATTAGTAACCAAAAAGGAAGGAAATCTTGCCATTTTCAGTAACATGAATGGACCTGGAGAATATTATAAGCTAAATGAGTAAGATACGGAGAGAGCTGCAAGATCTCACTTACAGGTGGAAACAAAAGTCAAACTCATAGAAACAAAGTAAGATAGTGGTTGCCAGGGCTGGGGGAGAAAAAAGTGGGCTGACATTGATGAAAGAGTACAAAGTTTTCATTATGTATTATGTATAAATTCTTGAGACCTAATTAGTATACAGCATGGTCATGATGTTTAACCATATTGTATACTTGAAATTTGCTAAGAGGATAGGTCTTAAATTTTATCTTCTTAACACACACAAATGGTAAGTGTGTGAAGGTGGTGGGTACTTAGCTTGCTTGTGGTAATCATTTCACCATGTATGTGTTTATCAAAACATAAAGCTGTGTGCCACACACACTCACACGTATGTACACACACATCCCCTCACACAATTTTTATGTCAGTGATATCTCAACAAAGCTGAGAAAAGAGAATGTGATATGTATATAAAATGGAATGCTATTCAGCCTTTAAAAAGAAGCAGATTCTGCAATATGTGACAACGTAGGTAAAACTTGAGGATATTATACTAAGTGAAATAAGGCAGTTCCAGGAAGACAAGTACTGCATAATTCCAGTTGTAGGAAGTATTAAAAATAGTTCATAGAATCAGAGAGTGTTTTGCTGGCTACCAGCCTGGGGGATGATGAAATGGAGAGTCAATGGCCATAAAGTTTTATTCAAGAAAGATGAATAAGCCGTGGATACCTGCTGTAAAATACTTTACCTGTAGTCAACAATAATGTACCCTTAAATTTTTTAAGACATTAGATCTCATGTTATGTGTTCTTACCACAATTAATTTTGTTATAGAAGTCAGGGATGTCCTGGGGCTGCAGCTGTGGTTGGGTAAGGTGCATGGGCACCTAAGTGCCTTTCTCTCAGCTCTCTTCCTATCTGAGAACGAGAAATACAGATATGGAGAGTCAGTACTTTCCTTCCCTGTTTGAAAATCTCCATCCACATCCCCTGGGGCTCTTTGGTCCCACAGTAACTGGTGGGCTCATGCTGCTGTGTGCAGGTGCAGCAGCCTGGGTAAGCGAGGAGCCGAGCCTCCTTTATGGTGATGGTGCCAGCTCCACCCGCGCCTCTGTGGCCCTCCTCTGGCAGATGTTGTAGATGTCTATTTCCCAGATATGAACGTCTTGTTGATCTCATTACTGTCCTCATTGGAATCCTCCAGTGATTCTGAATCACTCGGGACTTAAAGTCCATGCTCATTACACCATTCACAGCTCCTAGCAGGCAGATGTCTGCAGAAATGGTGGAGTAAGTAAGTACATCTGAAAGTCCTCTCCTCTGTGAAAGCAACAAGAACCCTCACAAAAATTGTCAGAATCAGTGTCAGAACTCTGGAAATTAACCAAAGACTTGCAACAATCCAGGAGTGTTAATTTAAGAAAAACAACTAAATCTCAGGAAGAACAGCAAGCTCTGAGGTGTTATAACTTACCCCGTTCTCATCCGCTCATCTCCTTAGCTTCGTAGTAACTTTGAAAACCAACAATCCCAATCACTGCTGTTTTTGTGAAAAAACAGGAAGCTGGCAGCCACTGGAGGGGTTCAGACTGGGGTTGGTGTTCTTTGAAAGCCCCATTCTCAGAGAGTTGTCATTATTTGACCTACCTAGAAGTTCCATAGAAAACCACACACTCATAAGAATTGTCCTTATTTGACCTAAATCAATGCAAGTGTGAACAGCCTTCACTGGGCACACCTGTTCAAAACAGTCAGTGGCAATCATTTAATATTATGGCTGCCTTAGGCAATGATAATAGTTGAGGCAAACAGCAAAATAACAAAAAAACGTAAAGGAAGAACTGGGGAATGAGACATCCATGGGGTGCTTTGAAAGACTCTGGGACAATTCTAGGAATTTCAGAGACCATGCTCATGTAGAATTAGTTTAAAAAAGTCACTAAATAAGCAACATAAAAAACAAACAGCAACAACAGCAATCCCTGAAGTTGGGGCAGGGTGCTGCAGGGGAAATCTGATTTCCAGAGTTGCGACACTATATTATTTAGTTCTCAATAAAAATATATGAGATAAACAAGAAAACAAGCATGGTTGGTCCACACACAGGAATAAAATGGCAGTCAACAGAAACTGTCCCTGAGGAAACCTAGACATTGGGCTTCTTAGACAAAAACTTTGTCAGCTATTTTAAATGTATTCGAAGGACAAACTGCCTTTAAATAACTAAAGGAAACTATGAGAATGGTTTCTCACCAAACAGAGCACACCAATAGAGAGACAGAAATTATTTTTAAAAACCCAGGTAGAAATTCCAAATTTGAAAAATATAATAATTGAAATGAAAAATTCACCAGAGGAGTTCAACAGCAGATTTGAGCAAGCAGAAAAGAGAATCAGTGAGATTGAAGCTAGGTCAATTGAGATTATCCATTCTGAAGACCAAAATGAAATAAAGGCTGAAGAAACTGAAGAGCCCCTCAGAGACCTGTGGAACACCATCAGGCACATCAACACACATATAGTGAGAGTCCCAGAGGAGAGGAAAGAGAGAACGGGGCAGAAAGAATGTTTGAAGAAATAATGGCCAAAAATGTCCCGAATATTTTGGAAAACATTAACCTACATATTTCAGAAGGCTGCTGTATTCCAAGGTGGATAAACTGAAACAGACCCATACCAACACACATCATGGTTAAACTGTCCAAAGCTAAAGACAAGGAGACAGTTTTGAAAGCACCTGGAGAAAAATGACTTATCATCTACAAGGGATCTTCAACAAGATTACGAGCTGATTTTTCATCAGAACTCAGGGTGGCCAGAAGGCCGTGGGATGGCATATTCCAAGGCTAAAATAAAAAGATAAGAATTCTGTATCCAGGCAAAGTTACAAGAGCAGCACCTGCTGTATCCTCTGCCTGGACCCTTCTTCTTTCACTGTTTACACGCCTCCTTCCTTTCTTTCCCTCCTTCAATCTGAGTTTACAGTACTCCATACCCACCGTCCCTGCTTCAGTTTCTCTATGGTTACATGTATACTCTGAATGTCTCCCCCTTCTCTGAATAGAATGGAATCTCTCTGAGGGCTGTTTGAATATTTTATTCACTGCTAAATCCCAAGCACCTAGAACAAGGCCAGCACATATAGCCCTCAATAAATGTTTGTTGAATGAACAAGTGAATAAATAAATGAACAAATATTCTTAAAATTATTATAAATGATTATAAATAATTACTGAGCTCTTATTAGATGCAAGGTAGACCTGAACTCTAGTCTTACTCTCATTTTACTGATGAAAGGCCAGACGTGCAGAACACTTAGATAAGTTCTTGTGGTTCTGTGGCTGTCACTGGCAGAGCTGGACAGCTCCCCTGGAGTCCAAGCTCTCAGCCCATCTCCCCTCCTGCCCCTCCTGGCTGTTCCATCTTTCGTGAAACCTGTTGTTGATGAGAATGGTTGTTTCCCTTTACTTGACATTTATGTCTTTCATATAGGGGTGCTGGGGGGTGGTCTGGGTTCAGGAAGTCTCAAAGGTAGAGAAAAGCCAAGAACACTTTGAAAAAAAGGTGAATGAATGCTTGGGACCTTGTTAAGAGGTATCTTAAAGATATAAACTTTTTCCAGACAAAAACATGATTTTCTTCATTTCCCTAATAGTCTGCAAAGAGCATATTTTAATTTTATAAGAAGGTAAAACAATAGAAAAAATGTTTTTAAAGTCTTATTATCTCCAGAAAAAATAGTTCTGTTCTGTGGGTGGACATTGTGTGGTTTATGTTGACCCCTGTTCTGTAATAAATAGACAGCCAGTATTTAGAGGCTTCAGCACAAGACAACGTGTTTCCTGCTCTCACTGCAGACCACAGGGGCAGTGCCTTTGCCCAGCAACTCAGGGACGCTGTCCCCTTCCATTGTGAAGCTTTGGCACCACACCTCGGGCCTCATGGTCACCTGCATCCAGCTGGCAGAGGGGAAACATAGGGTGTGGAGGGGCCCGTGCATTTAAAGCACATCACTTCTGCTCTGTGCCGCTGGCCGCATCCCAGTTCTGTGGCCCCCCAGGAAGGGTAGGCAGTTCCAGCGGAGACCAGGTGGGATATCCCTGTGCGGTGTAGGGTAGGGATCAGCACGAGGGATGGCGAACTCTGAATGACCCCAGTATTTACTCCCCCTGTGGCCAAGGGGGTGTCCTGTGGCTTTTCTGTCTTCTCACCTATAAAATGGGAACAAGGAAGCCTTCATGCCTGCATTGAGGAATAAATGGGGTGATTAATGCTTAACTGACGGTAGATACAAATGTCCGTGCAGCTCTGGGGCTATTTCCTAAGCGGCTGAGAGGGGCGGCCCGGCACCCTTTCTCTTGCAGCATCCTGTTTGCGGACATCGTGGGCTTCACAGGCCTGGCGTCCCAGTGCACGGCCCAGGAGCTGGTGAAACTCCTCAACGAGCTTTTTGGCAAGTTCGACGAATTAGCCACAGTAAGTGCAGCGTTTTTCTTTGTTCGAATTAAATTTTAATAGAATTGCTTCTGGAAAAACCATATGCCAGGTGGATTTCCTATATTTGGAATATGAACTAGACTGATCGCTAAGCAGTTCTTCTGTCAAGGTTATAAGTCACCAGTTGGTGTTAGCCTTACTGCCCGCTGATTCCCTTCCCTGGACCTGAGGCTTGTGTTTACCAGACAGGAGAGTGCTCGCACAAGCGCGGCCAGCGTGCCTTTGAGTAAGGGCTCCCGTGCACAGGGCTGTGTTGCGCAGGCCGCACGTGGGTCTGGGCCTGCCCTGTGTGCCACCTGCTGCCATTCTGCCCATGGCAGACAGAGCTGGAGGTCGCAGCCCCTTGTTCTGAGGCAGCCTTGGCTGCGGGCTCTGCTGGAGCAGGCCTTGTTCCGGGCCTGCCGCCCTCCTGGGATTGAAGCCGACTGCTGGTGGCCTGGCTGCTGGTGCCTCATGAGGCTGGGCATGGGCAGTGGCCACCCTCACCCTCACCCTCAGTAGCCCATGCATGCTGGGGGTTTTAAAGACTGCCCTGAAACTGGCCACATCTGACAGCTAAGTCTCGCTGAAGGTCGGGCCAAGGCTGCGCTCACAGCCTTGGCTTGTCACGTGTGTGTTTGGATGCCGAGACAAACAAGCCAGCCGCACCCCTCCACATGCGGCAAGCATTCCCTTGGCCACTGTGGTATTCCCTCCACCGTGGGAGCTGGTTTGGGGTTTCGGGAGCCCTTTGCACCCCTGGAACTCAACCATGTTGGCCGTGGCCCCCTGAGGGGCTGCAGTGCCACCTCTTCTCCCCACAGGGCTGGGGTGCCAGCTGCTGAAGTCGACAGACTGTCACAGGCCCAGGGGGAGTACATTTGCTGTGCGACGCCACTATCTCACCCTCCATTTTCTCCACTGCCCACGGGAGCGTTTGGGAGGCGCTGCACTGCTCACAGCGGCAATCGGCAATCGGCACAGCAGCTGAGAGTGTGCCCTTCGCCACGTGCGGGAACCTCCTGGTCACCGTTCACCCGGCAAATCCTCCCCGAGCTCTCACGCCCCCTGCAGGCGGGCTGCTTCCAGAGGGCGAGAGGACGGCTGACTGGGGCCCTGGGAAGTCTCCCCTCTCTGAGGAAGGAAGGCTGTGGGGGAGCCACTACCCGCCGGGGACCCCCAGTGTCCCTGCCTGCCAGGGTGTGGCAGGAGCACAGTGTGACGGAGCCAAGTCACTCCTGCACTCACGGCAGCCTCGCTCGAGGTGGGCAGGCAGGAGGTCGCCGTCCGGGGCAGCGAGCCCTGTGCGGCAGGTCAGCCCCTTTCTCAGGTGAGGCGACAGTGGAAGGTGCCGGGAGAAAGAGTGGGTGTCCCCTCAGTGAGGGAGAGAAGGGGGGTCCTGGCCCGGGGCTGGCTTGTGCGGAGTCCTGAGGGTTGTTCTGCGCTCGGGGCGGGGCTGCGTGTGGGGTGCCCCTGGGCAGAGCAGAGCCGGGCAGTGGGCACATGGCACTGAAGCTGGCCAGACTTGCTACGTGTGGCAGCGGTGTAGGGGACGCAGTGCAGGTGGGAGAAGACTTGAGAGCCTGTTGCCGATGCCTGGAGCAGGGAGAGAGATTGAGGTGGGGGCAGGAGGGTGGGCACGTGTGATTGATTTGGGGCGCTGCTCCCTTTGGGGATTCCTGTGGGGAGGGTACAGGTCTTGAGATCCAGGTGTACAGTCTCTGTTTACTTTTCTGACGGACCAGGCTGCAGAACCTTTCTCATGTGGCACCCTGTTGGTTGCCTGGGCCAGTGTTCCGCAGGAGCCCGTTTGGGAAAGCCTGCGTCATCTTTCCTGAGGGTGAAAGGAAGATGGTGGCTCTCCATCTGGGACGGGCGTGCTTTCTGGCCATGATATTTTCGTCGGGCACAGGGGCTTCTAGTCACAGCGTTGCTGCAGCCTCCTTTGGGCTGTCCCCTGGGCTTGTCCCCCTGGACTGTGGCTGCCCTTGCCCTCTGGGACAAGGCCACTGGGGTCTAACTCCCCGTCAGGCACAGTGGCGTGGAGGTGGAAGGGCGTGTGAGTGTGCAGCTCATCGGTACAGAGGGCGGAGCTCCAGCCCCTCTGCATCTGGGTCAGAAAGCTGTTTTGTCCGGATTCCCAGCCATGGCCTGTGCTCCCAGGAGGGCCTGAGGGCTGAGGGCTCACGCAGATGTGACAAGTGTCTTTTCCTCAGCCTGCATCTGCCTCTTGCCCCCTCAACAGGAAGCAGGTCATCGCAGAAGCTTCTGGACAGAGGGTCCTTCTTGACCCTGCCTCTTCTTATGGTACTCTGAGCTTGTGCCAATGACAGGCCGGCACTGGGCCCTCCATCCCGACCATACGATTCTGTCTTCGTGGCAGCCCTGAGATCAGCATACTTATCCCTGAGGAGACAGGAGCCACATTCGGTCAGCCCAGGCCCCATTGCTGTCCTGCTGAGACTCCCCAGGGGCTCGAGCTCTCTTAGGAGGCGCCTGTCTTTGTGGGTTCCCCCTGCCCACCAGGCCGCTGGACGCCTGTGCCGGCTCACCTGGCCGGCGACTGATGCTGGCACGGCACGGTTTCTTCTGGGCTGTCTTCTGTGGACTTGCCCCGTGCCTGGGGCCGCTCAGGGCCTGGCACTGGCTTCCCAGACCCCAGGCTGCTCGCTGGCCCAGCCTGTTCTGCCATGCTTTGTTAGTCAGAACAGGAGCAGGGCCTGCCCGAGTCCAGAGCTGGGGAGACAGACCCTCCTCTTAACAGGAGGGCAGGGGCTGGAGTGGTTGCTGTGGCTACCCATGGAAAATACTGTCTGCATTGTCCTTCTTGGGCCACGTGTGGCTGCGGGACTCTGTGTTCCTTTCTTTCTTCACCATTGGCTTCAAACACAATTCCAACCCTGCTGCTTCACAGTTTCTTCCTTTGGTAAGGAAGTGCTGCTGTGGCTGCTGGGAGAGGCCGAAGGTGTCACCGAGAGCCACTGTTGTTTGCGGCAGTGTGCCATGAATGCAGTCCAGTCCCTGGCACCTGCTGTTCCTTTATGTCTGCACTGCTACCTGGGGTGCAGGGGATGGGGGTCTCTGGGCCTGTTGGGGGATCGCATGCTCACGCATCTCATGTTTCCACGTTCCAAGCAGCTCCTCAAAACCTACTCAGCTCTTTTGCCGGGACACTGAGTCGTGTCTGGGGCACTGACCTACACGCTTTCATCAAGAAGCGTGCTCGTGCTTCAGAGAGTAGGTGATGCACATGGAGGAAGCGTGTGCCAGGTCAAGTGCAGCTAGAAAGAGATATGTTGGGATGTGTGAGTGTGTGCTTGTACTTATATGTGTGAGCGTGTACACACATGTGTGTGTATGTGAGAGTGTGCATGTGTGAGTGTACATGTGTGAGCCTGTGTGCCTGTACATGCATATGTGAGTGTGTCTACGTGTGTACATGAGCATGCGAGTGATATACATGAGTATGTACATGTGTGAATGTGTACATGTGTGTACCTGTACATGCATGTATGTGCCTGTAGGTTGCTGCCTTTTGTTGGAGACATTTCTCTTGGTGTCCTATGGCAGCACAAAGTGCAGTCACCTCATGAGAAATAGAATGAGCAGATGTGATTCGTGTCGAGGACTCTGTTTACCTCCCACGTATACATATAGTCTCTGTCACAACAACTCAGCTCTGCCATTGGAGCACAGAAGCAGCCACGAACATGGAAACAACAGCCGTGGCTGTGCACCGATAAAACTTTACAAAACAAGTGTGAGCAGGCCCACAGGGCATAGTGTGCCAGCCCCTGCTCTAAACCAAGATGCTCTGAATGGAGTCACGTCTGTTTCAAGACACTCCTGTGCCCGGCTTCTCCTTGCACCTGCTAAGCAGCTGGGCCATGGCTGACGTGTCGGCCCCTGGGCTGGGGTGCCCTGGGAGTCAGGCCCCAGCGTGGAGCGCCCAGGCCGCGCTGCTGGCTGCCCTCGTTCCTGGGGAGGCTGTTTCCAGATGGCAGAGCTCGCAGTGCTAGACAGAGACCAAATGTTTCATTACAGCTGGAAGGTGCCTTTAAGTGACCCTTGAATCCTGCCAGCTGAGAGCGCCAGGTGCCCACAAGGGACACAACAGACAGAACTGGAGGAGCAGTCCCCGGGGCGGAGTTAGCCTGCCAGCAGCATAAATAACATCACCCTGATAGTGTAAACCTCTTGTGTAAAGTGCCAGCTCATTTCCCAGGAACATTTGAGTTTGGGGTGAGCAGAATATTTCCTGGTTTTTAGAAACACGTTTTTGTAAGCAGAATCCATTTGGGCGTGAAGCTCGCGGCCACGTGGGAGCAGAGGAGATCTCGATTAGGGATCTCGCCAGCGAGGTGGAAGGAGGATGAGGCCTGTCCACATGCACTAGTGCCACCCCAGAGTGACCAGCCTCAGGGTACGGAGGGCCCACAGCGTGTGGGTGGGGCACATGTTGGCCATCACTTGCTTTGTAGCACTAGAAGGCTGAGGCGGGTGCTCCAGTGTGAGCACAGGGGGCTGGGCCTGTTTCTACTCTAGACTCCTGCACTTAATATCAGGGTAGAACTTTAAGAGCCTGGGTTGAAAAGTTTTGAGTTTGGCTGCACCGTGCAACATGAGAAGGAGGTGAAGGCTCAGTTGGTGCCCTTCACCATAGGAATCTTTGTAACATCCCAGCCTGGATACGATGTCATTGTCATTCTAGAAGTGAGCAAAAGGAGGCTCCTATGGTAAAGCAGCTTTCCAGGAACCACTGCCAGAATGAGACGCAAGGTCACTGTGGCTCCAAAGTCTGCCTCCTTAGGAGAAGAGAGCTCTTACTCATCCTTCAAAGCCCTAAAGGCCATCTTCTCTATAGTGCCTTGCCCTTTGGGCCTCTGACTTTTCTCTGGCTTTCTGTGGAATAGGGTGCATCCTGTCCAGCCAACACTGCTCATCCTGGTACCGTACAGTTTTCAGCGAGGCAGTGGCCTCCTGTGGACAGCCCCTGCACAGGTCCAGGTTGGCTCTTAGCCGCATTGCTGACTGTGGAGTATGGCACATGGTGGTCATCCCTGTGTGTTTAAGTGGGTCAGTGCTGTGCCAATCTGTCCACTCCAATGGTGTCTGGACTCCTTGGCTTGTGACCTGAGGCTGGGGGAACTCAGACGGTGCCCATGGGTGATAACGGTCAGAGAAGGGGCTGGGGCGGTCTGCACTGGGCACCAGTTGGCTGCCAGTGCCTCGTCTGGAGAAGCCGAGCTGGGCTGGGAGCAGGATCAGCAGTGGGAGAGCCAGCTTGAGTGTGGTTTCCACAGGGCTCAACTTCCTGAACAGGCTCCAGAATCCACCTTGGGATGCGGGTCATAGGGAGGGAGTTGGGTGGAGAAGTGGCTTCAGAGCAAGCACACGCCTGACTGTCTTTTGCTCAGTGGTGCTGAATGTCTGGGGTGGAGGGAGGAGGCCAAGCTCCCTAAGACCCTGGCACCTGCTGTGCACATGCACAGCCCTGGCTGGGGCAGGCGCAGCCCCTGGCAGGCTCCTGGGGCAGAGGTTCTATGGTGTTGCTCAGCGTGTGATCGAGAAGCCATCATCATGTTCCCTGGGACACGGCAGGGTGGATTCCTGGGCCAGATCCAGAACCACTCATCCCAGGGACCCGGAATCTGTGTTTTACTAACTGCCTTGGAGTTTGCAAGCAGAGGCTGAGAGCTCATCTCTAAAGCATGTGCTTATGTAAAAACAACTGGACCTTGGGGCAGGGGGTCTCTTTGTGTCCCTTGCCTTGACCCTATGCGTCTTCTCACACCCCAGCCTTCCAGTCAACAGAGCCTCTTGCCTTCCCTGCCTGAGACCGTGGTTTCCACCTTCCACCTTGGTGCTCCTGCCCCAGTGCAGCCCTCTAGGGCCTGCACAGTTCACACCGAGCAGAGTGGAATGTGCCCTGTGTCACACAGCAGGGACGGTGTTTCCCTGTCCTAGGATCCTTGTAGGTGTCCTTCCAGGGGGAGTGGGCAGTCCCTAGTGGGACAGGGGAGCATGTGAGAGTACCTCCTTCCCCCAAGAGGTAGGACAGCCTGGGAGCCACATTTTGGTGACTTCAGAAAAATAGTTTGTTGAAAAAAGTGTTTTATGGAAGACCTTGTGAATACAAAGTGAATCTGAGTTTTCCTAGGAAAATATCTTTCACCCCAAATGTTTCTCAGACCCTTTGCAATGATTCTCTCTCCTCACACTGTCCATCCCTTTCTCCCTTGTGTCCAGGCAACTGCTAATCTGCTTTCTGTCACTATAGATAAGTTTGAATTTTCTAGAATCATATTGGAATGATTCAGGATGTGCTCTATATTATGTGGCCTTTTTCAGTGAGTGTAACTGTTTTGAGATTCATCCACCTTGTTCCTGTGTCAGTATTTCACTCACGTTTATTGCTTAGAAGTATCCCGTTGTGTAGGTGTACTAAAGCTTGTCTGTCCATTCACCTCTTGAGGGTAAGTGGATATATTTGGGTTATTTCTAGGTTTTGAGTATTATAAAAAAAGCTGCTGTGAATATTCATGTATAAGTCTTTGTACAGATATGTGCTTTCATTTCTCTCAGCTAAACACCTAGGAGTGGTGAGGCTAGAAAATATGGTAGATGTTTGCTTAACTTTTTAAGAATCTGACAATGACATCCAAAGTGGTTGTGACTTTTCACATTCACATCAGCAGTGTATGAGTTCCAGTTGCTCACATCCTTGTCAACACTTTGTGTGGTCAGTGTTTTTAATTTTAGCCATTCTAATAAGTGTGTGGTGGTATTTTATTGTGATTTTAGTTTACTTTTCCTTAATGACTGATGTGGTTGGGCATCTTTTCATTGCTTCTTGGCTATCCATGTATCTTTTTTGGTAAAGTGTCTGTCCAAATCTTTTGACCACTTTTTTTTTTAACTGGGTTGATTTTTTTTTTTATTGTGAAGTTTTGAGAATTCTTTGTATGTTTCACATATAAGTCCTTCATCAGATATATGATTTATAAATATTTTCTCCCATACTTTGGCTGTTTGTTTATTCTTTTAATAGTACTGTTCGAGGAACAGAAGATTTTAGTTTTTTGAAGTCCAATTTATTAGTTACTTTCTTTTATGTCTTGTAATTTTTGTGTTGTATTTAAAAAATCTTTGCCCCAAATGGTATAACTGTGTGTTGGTTTCCCAAGGCTGCTGTGTGAATTGCCACAAACTTGGCAACTTGAGACAACGGAAATTTGTTTTCTTGCAGTTTTAGAGGCCCAAAGTCTGAAATCAGTATCAGTTGGCCAAAATCAAGATGTTGGCAGGACCGTTACTCCAGCCAGACGTTCCCGGGGAAAATCTGTGCCTTACCTCTTACATCATCTTCTGTTGACTATTGGAATTCCTTGGCTTGTGGCCGTATCACCTCAGTCTCCCTGTCTTAACATTACTGCCTCCTTCTCCTCCTGTTGCTCCTCCTCTTCCTCCTGTTCTCTTTCCTTCTCTCTCTCTCTCTCCTTCTCTCTTCCTTTCTCTATATGTGTATAAAATTTCCTTCTGCCTCCCTTTTATAAGGATACATGTCATTGTATTTAGGGCCCATCCAGATATTATTATAACAATTCAGGATGGTGTACCCATCTCAAGATCCTCAAGTTAATCACATCTGCAAAGATCTTTAGTTGTTTTTTTTTTGTTGTTGTTGTTGTTGTTTTGTTTGTAACATTCACAGATTCCACGGATTTGATCATGAGTATCTTTTGAGGGGCCATTTTCAGTCCATCACACAATGTGAGCAGTCATCCAACATCTCTCTGCATTTCAGTCTCCTCATTTAAAAATAAGATTAAAGGTGACCATTTTTGGTGGGTAGTGCAGTGAGAAGTGAAATAATAGAAAGTAAAGTAATAACGAGTATAAAACATCTAGCATAGCGCCTAGGATAAGGTTGATACTTGATACATGATTGTTAAAGTTACTAGAAAAGCTATGATCGGTGGGGTCAATGATGTTTAAACTACACAGGTATTTGAAAATCCAACATGAAAAAGTTAAGATCTTCCAACAGAAAGATATAACAAGCTATTTTTCTTTAATTTTATCATGCTCTTAATTTATAATCAGATAACATTTGATGCTAGTAATTGTCCATTTAGCAGCCATGTCTGTTTTAGAGAATTGTCAAAAACTGCTTGCTACCATTATAATTCAATGGGATTCCATTTTTGGGGGTAATACAACATTTTCTATTTTCCTTTTTTCTCATTTTTTATTGAGATAAAATGTTTTATATATTTATGGGATACATGTGAGTATTTGTTACATGCGAACAATGTGTAATGATCAGCTGAGGGTATTTAAGGTGTCAGTCAACTTGAGTTTTTATCATTTCCATGTTGGTAACATTTCAAGCCCTCTCTTCTAGCTACTTTGAAATATACGTTGTTGCTAACTTATAGTCACATCACTCTGCTATCTAATATTGGGGCTTATTTGTTATGTCTAACTGTATGTTTATACCCAATAACCAACCTTTCTTTAACCCTCCTTCCCACCCACCTAACCCCCCAGGCTCTGGTCTTTATTATTCTTTTCTCTCACAGATGAGTGAGAACATGAGAACTTATGGCATCTGTCTTTCTATGCCTGGCTTATTTCATTTAACAGAATGACCTCCATTTCCATCCATGTTGCTGCAAATGACATGATTTCATTGTTCTTTATTGCTGACTAGTATTCCATTGTGTATATATATATATACACCATATTTCCTTTATCCATTTGTCCATCGATGGGCACTTGGGTCGATTTCATATCATTGCCATTGTGAATAGTTCTTCACTGAACATCTGAGTGCAGGTATCCCTGATTTCTTTTCTGTTAGATAAATACCCCATAGTAGTATTGCTGGATTGTATGTAGTAATCCTATTTTTAGTTTTCTTAGAAATCACCATACTGCTTTCCATAGTGGTTTTACCAATTTACATTCCCACCAACAGTGTACAAGAGTTCCCTTTTCTGTGTGTCCTTGCCAGCATCTGCTATTTTTAGACTTTTTAATAATGGCCATTCTAACTGGGATAAAATGATATCTCATTGTGGTTTTGATCTGCATTTCCCTGATGCTCAGTGATGTTGAGCAGTTTCCCATACACCTGTTGCTATTTGTATGCCATTTTTGAGAAATGTCTATTCATGTCCATAGCCCACTTTTGGGTGGGATTATTTGTTTTTTATTGTTGTTTGAGTTCCTTGTATATTCTAGATATTAGTTCCTTGTCAGATGAATAGTTTGCAAATATTTTTTTTTCCATTCAACGGGTTGCCTCTACTCTGTTGATTGCTCCTTTGGTGTGCAGAAGCTTTTCAGTTTAACACAGTCCCATTTGTCTATTTTTGTTACAGTTTTCTTAGCCATTAAATCTTTCCCAAGACTCATGTCTTGAAGTGTTTTGTCTACTTTTGTTCTAGTATTTTTATAGTTTTGGGTCTTACGTTTAAGTCTTTAATTCATCTTGAGTTTATTTTTGTATATGGTGAGAGATAGGAGTCCAGTTTCATTCGCCTGCATGAGGATATTCAGTTTTCCAAGCATCATTTATTGAAGAGTTTGTCCTTTCCCTAGTGCATGTTCTTGATGCCTTTATCAAAAATCAGTTGGCTGTGAGTATGTGCTTTTATTATTATTTCTCAACTCTCTGTTCTGTTCCATTGGTCTGTGTATCTATTTTTATACCAGTACCATGATATTTTGGTTACTGTAGCCTTGTAACATATTTTGAAGTCAGGTAGTGTGATGCCTCCAGCTTTGTTCTTTTTGCTTAGGATTGCTTTGGCTATTTGGTGTCTTTCTTGATTCCATACAAATTTTAGGATTACTTTTTCTAATACTGTGAAAAATGACATTGGTATTTTGATAGGGATTGCATTGAATCTGTAGATTGCTTTGGGCAGTAAGGTCATTTTAACAATATTAATTCTTCCAATCAATGAGCATGGGATGTCTTTCCATTTGTTTGTGTCCTCTTCAATTTCTTTCATCAATGTTTTGTAGTTTTCTTTATAGAGATCTTTCATCTCCTTGGTTAAATGTATTCTTATTTTATTTTTTTGTGGCTATTATAGGTGGGATTACATTATTGAATTATTTCTCGGCTGGCTCATTATTAGGGTATAGAAATTCTACTGATTTTTGTATGTTGATTTTGTATCCTGCAAATTTACTGAATTTATTTATTAAATCTAGGAGTTTTTTGGTGGAGTCTTAGGTTTTTCTAGATATAAGATAATATCACCAGCAAAGAGGGAAAATTTGATTCCTTCTTTTCCATTTTGTATGCCTTTTATTTTTGTCTCTTGCCTGATTGCTCTGGGTAGGACTTCCAGTACTATTTTAAATATTAGTGCTGAAAGTGGGCATTCTTGTCTTGTTCCAGATCTTAGAGGAAGGGCTTCCAGCTTTCCCCCATTTAGTATGGGGCTAGATGTGTGCTTTTAAAATATGACCTTTATTATTTTGAGGTAAGTTCTTCCCTTTATTTCTACTTTGTTGAAAGTTTTTATCATGGAGAATTTTATCAAATACTTTTGAAAGTATTGAATTTTATCAAATACTTTTTCTGTGTCTATTGAGGTGATCACATGGTTTTTGTCCATAATTCTTTTACTATGTTGTATCATATTTATTGATACACATGTGATGAGGCATCCTTGAATCTTGGTATAAATGTCATTGGGTTATGGTGTATAATCATTTTGATGTACTGTTGCTACAGTACAATTTGTTTTGCTAGTATTTTGTGGAGAAATTTTATGTCTATGTTCATCAGGGATATTGGACTATAGTTTTCTTTTTTTGTTGTATCCTTATCAGCTTTTGGTATCAGAATAATGCTGGCCTCATAAAATGAGTTAGGGAGAGTTTGCTGCTCTTCAATTTTTTGTAATAGCTTCAGGAGAATTGGTATTAGTTCTTCTTTCTAAGTCTTGTAGAATTCAGAGTGAATCCATCCAGTCATGGGCCTTTCTTTCTTGGGAGACTTTTTATTAGTGTTGGGAGCACTTTTTATTAGTGCTCTTTCAGGTTTTCTGTTTTTTCCTGATTCAATTTTGGTAGGCTATATGTTTCCACGTATTTATTCATTTCCTCTAGGTTTCTCAGTTCGTTAGCATATAGTTGTTTATTATAGTCTATTATGATCTTTTGTATTTCTCTGATATTAGTTGTAATGTCTCCTTTTTCATTTATGATTTTGTTATGTGGGTCTTCTCTCTTTGTTAGGCTGCCTAGAGGTTTATCATTTTTTCTCTTTTCAAAGAACAAACTTTTTGCTGTTTGGATCCTTTGTAATTTTTAAAATTGTGTTTTGTTTAGTTCTGCTCTGATCTTTATTATTTTTTCCTTCTGGTAATTTTGGGTTTGGTTTGTTTTTGTTTTTCTCGTTCCTTGAGGTGCATTGTTAGGTTGTTATTTGAAATCTTTCTACTTTTCTGATCTAGGAGTTTATCACTGTAAAGTTCTGTCTTAGCACTGCTTTTACTGTATCTCACAGGTTTTGGTGTATTTTGTGTTTCCATTTTCATTTGTTTAAAGAAATTTTTTGATTTCCATCTTAATTTCTTCCTTCAGCCTTTGGTCATTCAGGAGCATGTTGTTTAATTTCCATGTATTTGTATAGTTTCCAAAGTTCCTCTTGGTGTTGATTTCTAATTGTCTTCCATTGTGGTCTGAGAGGATACTGGTATGATTTTGGTTTTTTAAAATTTCTTGAGACTTGTTTTGTGGCCTAACATATGATCTGTCCTGGAAAATGTTCCATGTGCTAATAAGAAGAATGTGTATTCTGCAGTTGTTGGATGGAATGATCTGTAAATGTCTTTTAGGACCATCTAGCCTAATGTGAAGTTTAAATCCAATTTTTTTTTTTTTTTTTTTTTTTGAGACAAAGTCTCGCTTTGTTGCCCAGGCTAGAGTGAGTGCTGTGGCGTCAGCCTAGCTCACAGCAACCTCAAACTCCTGGGCTCAAGTGATCCTTCTGCCTCAGCCTCCCGGGTAGCTGGGACTACAGGCATGCGCCACCATGCCCGGCTAATTTTTTTATATATATATCAGTTGGCCAATTAATTTCTTTCTATTTATAGTAGAGACAGGGTCTCGCTCTTGCTCAGGCTGGTTTTGAACTCCTGACCTTGAGCAATCCGCCCGCCTCGGCCTCCCAAGAGCTAGGATTACAGGCGTGAGCCACAGCGCCCGGCCTTAAATCCAATTTTTAAAAAAAAAAATCTGTTTCGACTATCTGTCTAATGCTAGAATGGAGTGTCAATGATCCCAACTATTATTGTATTGGAATTTATCTCTCCCTTTAGATTTAGTAATATTTGCTTTGAATCTGGGTATATATATTCATATATATGAATCTGGGTACATATATATTTAGTACATATATTGTACTAAATATATGTACAATATATTGGGTACATATATATTTAGAATTGTTGTATACTCTAGTGTTGGGTACATATATATTTAGAATTGTTGTATACTTTTGCTGGATTGATTCCTTTATTATTATATAGTGACCTTCTTTGTTTTTTTTACTGTTTTTGATTTAATGCCTGTTTTATATAATATAAGTCTAGCAACTCCTACTCACTTTTGGTTTCCGTTTGTGTGGAATATCTTTTTCTGTCCCTTCACTCCTATATGTGTCTTTATAGGTAAGGTGAGTTTCTTGTAGAAAGCATATAGTTGGATCATGCTTATCCTTTCAACCAGTCTATATCGTTTAAATGAAGACTTTAATCCATTTACATTCAAGGTTACATTCTAGGTTATTAATGATTATTGATATGCAAGGTTACTGTCATATTGTTATTGCTTTCTGGTTGTTTTATATATTCTTTGTTCTTTTATTCTTTTCTCTTATTGTTTGTATTGTGTTTTGAGGGTATACTGTAGTGGTACCATATGAAACCTTTCTCTTCCTCATCTGAATTTGCTTGTTTGCTTTTGGCAATTTTTATACTTTGTGTGTTTTTATGATGGTAAATTTCATCCTTGTGCTTCCAAGATTAGGACTTCCTTGACCATTTCTTGTAGGGCCAGTCTAGTGGTGATGAATTCAGAGTTTGCTTCTCTGGGAAAGACTTTATTTCTCCTTCATTTATGAAGGACAATTTTTCTGTGTATAGTACCCTTGGGTGGTATTTTTTGTTTGTTTATTTCAGTCCTTTGACTATGTCATTCCATTCTTTCTTGTCTTGTAAGATTTATGCTGAGAAATCCACTGTTAGTCTGATTGGGGATCCTTTATAGGTGACTAGATTTTTTTTCTTATTGTTTTTAGTATCTTCTCTTTTGCTTTGACTTTAGACAGTTTGATTATAATTTGCAATGGAGAAGACCCTTTTGCATTATATCTATTTGAGTATCTTTGGGCCTCCTGTATGTGGATATCTGTCTCTAGTTAGACTTAGGAAATTTTCATCTAATATTTTGTTAAATGGCTTTTGTAACACATTTTTTCTCTTTTTGCCCTCAGGGAAACCAATAATTTGAATGTTTTGTTGCTTTTTGTTGTCCCAAATGTGACAAAGATTTTGCTCATTCTTTTTATGTTATCTTTTTTAAAAAAATTGTGTAACAGGATTATTTCAAAAGACTTGTCTTCAAATTTTGGGTTTCTTTCTTCTGCTTTGTCTAGTCTATAGTTGAAGCTTTTAAATGTATTTTGTATTTCATTCGATGAATTCTTCAGTTCCAGAATTTCTATTTGGTTCTTTTAAAAATATCTCTGTATTTAGTAAACTTCTCATTTATGCCCCGAATTGTATTTTTGATTTTTCTGTATTATTTTTGAGAATTTTCTTATTTCTCACTGACCTTCTTTAAAATTAGCATTTTGAATTTTTTATCTGGGATTTTGTGAATCTTTTGATTTTGATCTATTGCTAGAGAATTATTGTCTTCCTTTGGTGGTGTCCTATTTCTTTGCCTTTTCATGTTTCCTGTGTTCTTACATTGATATCTGCACATCTAGTGTAATAGTAGCTTCTTCTAATTTTTTGAAATTGTTTTCATAGGAGAGAATTTTTCCTTAAGGTGTGTATATGTTGTAGGTTGGGTAGGGCATTTGGTTTTAATTTCAGGTGCATGCAGTAGTGAGATCTCTGTATATGATTTTTTTTTTTTGGCTGTAAATAGCATCAGTGGTATTTGTGATTTCCTCAGTGCCTTAGAGTGCTTTAATTAATGGAGGCTGTGGTAATGGTTTTCTGGGAACTAGGATGCTTTCTGGGCCAGTCTTCAGGTCCCATTGTTGGCAGTGATGGGATGAGCATGCCTGTTCTTGGGCCCCAGAGTGGCTTATGCTGGCACCAGTGTTAGAAGGTCTAGGAGGGCCAATTATTCAGCATTCAGGTGTCTTGCTCATATGTGGGTAGTGGCAACAGTGGGCAGGAAATGTGGGGGAGTTCTCAGGACCCCATGCAGCTGGTATAATGTGGGCAATGGCAGTAGCAGTGGTGGAGCATCCCACTAGAACCCAAACTGTCTGTGCTGGTGTTGGTGGTGGTTGCAATATTTAGGTAGACCAGTCCTCTGGCCCGCTGAGGGGGTGTGTAAGTGGGTGCCAGCTATGGTAGTATATACATGTTGGGTTTGGCCTTACCTTAGACCCTTGGAGGAGTGTTCAGGTGCCAGCAGTGGTGGACTGTGTTGGATGATTCCAGGTGGCATTCTCAGATACTGAGGGGAAGGGGACTAGCCAGAAGACTTGTCTTCAGGCCCCCTGGTAGTATGTTTAGGTACTGGCCATGAGAGGCAGGGGCAGAGTGTTCCTCAAGCTGCTGGCTGTATGCTCAGGTGTGAGTGGCTATAGTTGTGCTATAGTTCTACTCTGCCGTGGGTAGGGTGGGGCCCCTTTCAGCTGGAGCGGTGTAGGAAGGTAGCTGTGGGGAGTGTAGTTTGCTCATGCACTGGTCCCACAGTAGCCCACATCAGCAGCATTGGGATTTGTCTTCAGGGTATGTGGAAGTGCTTAGCCTCCCCCTCCTTCCTGGGCCCTATAGTGGCAGTGGCAGCATTGACTCCTGGATGCAGTCCTTTGAGGGCTTGGTTCTCAGAATGGTGACAAGCTGCAGCTGCTCAAGGCTTGATGCTTGTGGAACGCCGCTTGAGTTCCCTCTCTGGACCAACGCCTCCATGCAATCTCTAGGCAGCTCCCTGTGTCAGTCTGGAGGCCCATGTGGCTGGAGTGTTCTATAGCTAGGATGATAAAAGACCATGGTGGTAGTATGGAACCCTGGGGGTCTCCTTATCCTTTCCCTGTATCCGGGAGCTTCTCCTGGCTTTCAGTTGATCCTGGCTGAGTGGACTTGCTTTCCTTCCCCTTACTTGCTTTCGGTGCTTCCTGTCAATTTCTCTGTTGAATGCCAGTGTTCTCTTACATGATCTGTTTGAAGTGTGAAAACGTACTTGCTATTTTGGTTCCTGTCCATGGAAGAGGTGCACAGAACTCTGATGTTCGCTGGATGTGCCTAGGTAAGGAGGGAACATTTGCGACTTAGTCTGCCTCACAGTCCAGCAGGGGAACAGAAGTTTTTCTTTTATCCTTGCTTCATAGAGCATGTACAATATCACAAATAAATTGAGTATTAATTCAGTTATCCCCCATATTTTGAGGTCTACATTCAAACTTTACAATTTAAAAATCCAGAAATAGATCTACCTATATAGGGACAAGTGATTTTTCTAAAATTTTGGAAAGGCAATTCAGTGGAAAATGGATAGTCTTCTCAGCAAATGATGCTGGAACAATTAGCTATCCAGTTGCAAAAAAAAAAAAAAAGTAATTAAAAATTGATCCATGCCTTGCATCATCCACAGAAACCAAATATCATCCACAGAAAGTTGAAACATTATATGCAATTGTCAGATTCATGATCAATGAGATGAAAACACAACATAGTACTTATATATTCTGTGTATGTATGGATTTTCCATAGCTTTACAAAGTATCATAAGGAAAACTCAACATAAGAATGATATTCAAATGATCACAATCAGTTGTTTCATTTACCAGCTGTCCAAGCCAAGCCTGCATGTCCCTGAATCTCATAGTACGGTTGCAAAATTTAAAAGTACATAAATAAAATAAAAATATTTACCTAAAATTTTTTTCAAGATTTTCTCCTATGTTTTCTTCTAGAAGTTTTATGGTTTTACATTATTTGACAATTAGGTATATCTATCTATCTATCTGTGTGTATATATATATATATTTTTTTTCTTTTTTATTTCAGCATATTATAGGGATACAAATGTTTAGGTTACATATATTGCCCTTCTGCACCTTCCCCTTGGAGTCAGAGCTTCAAGCATGTCCATCCAATTTTGAGTTAAATTTTGTTTATGTTGCAAGGGATGGATCAATTTTTATTTATTTTTTGCAACTGGGTAGCTAATTGTTCCAGCATCATTTGCCGAGAAGACTATCCTTTTTCCATTGAATTGCCTTTCCAAAATTTTAGAAAAATCACTTTTTAGTGATTTTTAGATCTTTGTTACTATGTTTTTTCTGTTTATTTTGAGTTTCATTTGCTTTTCTTTTTGTAGTTTCTTAAGATGGAATTATTAATTTGAAATTATTAATTTGAGATTGATTTGAGATTTTTTTTGGTCTTTTAATGTAAGTGTTTAGTTCTATTGACTTCCCCTGAAGTACTGCTTTAACAACATCCTCAAATTTCTGATATGTTCTTTTTTATTCAGTGCAAAATACTTTCTAATTTTCTTTTTGATTTTTTTAGACCCATGGGTTATTTAGAGATGTGATTTAGGGATTTTTCAAGGATATTTCTGTTTTTGTCTTCTCATTTAATTTTACTGTGGTCAGAGAACATATTTTTTCCAATTTGAATCCTCTTAAATTTATGTCCCAGAATATGGTATTCTTTGGTAAATGGCCCATGTACACTTGGAAATAATATGTACTCTGATTTTGTAGAATGCTTTTGTTAATAGTGTGTTCCAATTAGGTCAATTAGTTGATGGAGTTATTCATGTCTTCTGTATCTTTACTGATTATCTGACTACTTGTTCTCTTAACTATCGAGAGAGAGAGATATTGAAATCGCCAACATAATTGCAGAGTTTTCCTTTTAGTTCCACCAGTTTTTGTTTTATGTATTTTTAAGTTCTATTATTAGATTCTTAAACATTTAGGTTTGTTATGTCCTGTTGATGAATTGACTCTTATTATTAAGAGATGACCCTTTTTATCCTGGGAATATTTTTGAATTATAATCTCATTTTCCTGATACTAATATAGCCACTCCAACTTTCCTTTGATTATTGTTAGACAATACAGCTGTCCCTTGCTATCTATAGGGGATTTTTTTTTTTTTTTTGAGACAGACTCTTGCTTTGTTGCCCAGGCTAGAGTGAGTGCCGTGGAATCAGCCTAGCTCACAGCAACCTCAAACTCCTGGGCTCAAGCGATCCTCCTGCTTCAGCCTCCCAAGTAGCTGGGACTACAGGCATGCTCCACCATGCCCGGCTAATTTTTTCTCTATATATTAGTTAGCCAATTAATTTCTTTCTATTTATAGTAGAGACGGGGTCTCGCTCTTGCTCAGGCTGGTTTCGAACTCCTGACCTCGAGCAATCCGCCCGCCTCGGCCTCCCAGAGTGCTGGGATTACAGGCGTGAGCCACCGCGCACAGCCTCTATAGGGGATTGATTGGTTCTAGATGCCCCATGGATTCCCAAGATCTGTGGATGCTCAAGTGTCTCATATAAAATGGTGTAGTATTTGCATATAACCTATGCACATTCTTTCATATGCTTTATTAAAATTTTTTTTTTTCTTTTTTACTTTTTTTTTTGAGACATGGTCTCTCTCTGTTGCTCTGGCCAGAGTGCAGTGATATCATCATAACTCACTGCAGCCTCAAATTCCTGCTCAGGCTGGTCTCAAACCCCTGAGCTCTACTGAGCCTCCTGCCTCAGTCTCTAAAAATGCTGGAATTTATGGGCATGAGCCGCCCATAATACAGTGTAAATGCTATGAAAATAGTTGTTATACTGTATTGTTTAGAGAATAATGACAAGATAAAATGTCTGTACACATTTAGTACAGATGTAGCCATCGTGGGCATAATTACGTTTTTGATCCATGGTTGGTTGAATCCATGGATGCAGATCCTGCAGTTATGAAGGGTGAATTGTACATCTTTTTCTATTACTTTATTTTTAGTTTGTTTGTGTCATTTTATTTAAATTTTATTTCTAATTGGGTTTTGCTTTTATTTTTTATTCAATATGACAATCTTTGCTTTTAATTGGAGTGTTTAGGCTCTGTACATTATAGATGTGGTTGGGTTTAAGTCTGTCTTCTTGCTGTTTGCTTTTGGTTTATCCCATCTGTTTTTTGTTTCTTTTGTTCCATTTTTCATCTTTATATATATATGTATTATGTTTTATGATCCTGTCATAACTGCCTTTGTTGCCTTATTAGTATAACTGTTTTTGTTATTTTTGTGTTCTTGTTAGGATATATAGTAGACACTTTAACTTCAAACAGTTTACCGACACATGATTTATTACTTGCAGTATACGAAGCTTACAATGGCATACTTTCTTTTCTCCCTTCTTAGACTTGATGAAATTGTTACCATACATTTTGTTTTTTCTTGTGTTATAAATTTTATTTTACATTTATTTACACAGTCATTTATCTTTTAAAGAGATTTGAATAAAAAATCTAACTTATTTGCTCACATAGCAACCATTTCCTTTGCTCTTCAGTCATGTATGTGGTCAGTATATCTACATTTTATTTTTCTACTTAAAGAATTTCCTTTAACATTTCTTATAGCTGGCCTGCTGGTGAGAAATTCTTTCAGTTTTTGTATTTCTGAAAAACTCTTTATTTTACCTTAATTTTTTTGACTTTATTTTCACTGGGTATGGAATTCTAGGTTGGCGGTTTGTTTTCTTCAGAACTTTAAAGATGTTTCATTGGCTTCTTTCATATCGTCTCCAATGAGAAGTCTGCCATTAATGCTGGTCTTTTTTCTCTCTATTCTTTTAAGACTTCCTCTTCATCAGGTTTAAGATTTTGATTTTGATGTGCCTTGGTGTAGTTTTCTTCATGTTCCCTGTACTTGCAGTTTATTGTGATTCTTGTATCTGTAGTTTATAGTTACATCAAATTTGGAAGAATTAAAAACACTTGGTTACCCTTTTTCAAATACTTTTTACGCCACTTCACTCTCTTCCTTCAGGGACATCGATTCCACGCATATTAGTACTCGTGTGGTTGCCCTACAGCTCACTGATGATCTTTCTGAAAACATTTTGGATTCTTTTTCTTTCTATTTCATTTTGAAGAGTGTTTTCTTCTGCAGTGTTTAACCTGCCATTAATACTATCCAGTATAGTTTCCATCTCAGACATTACAGTTTTTACCTGTAGAAGTTCAATTTGGATCTTTTCCCCCTTGTTGAGGTAATTGCTAGGAAGCTCAAAATTGGAATGACCCCCTTTACTTCCCATTCTTCTATATTACTTATTTGTTTTTTCCTTTGAGCATTGATGGTATTGTGTGTGTTTTTTTTTAAGTGTGTGTTTTACTCCAGTCTGCATGAGTCCTTTTTTGAGGAGCACATGGGATGTGTGTCGTCAGATGTGTTCATCGTGCGTCTGAGCGCCTGGCGTTGGAGATGCAGGTGGTCCCTTCAGATGTGCTTGTCTGTGTCTGAGCCCCTGGCGTTGGAGATGCAGGTGGCCCCATGAAGTGCAGGCTTGGAAAATTACACACAGCTGCAGTCCAAACACATCTTTTTTTATGAAGGTCCCTGCAGATAGTTAAACAAACACAGAGCATGTTTGCGTTAGTCTCAATAGTAGCTAATGGTTTATTTACCTCCTTAGCTATGGTTGATGGTCACAGATGTGAACAATATTTGTGACCTTTTCTCCATTTATCGGGTACTTGGTAGATTTGTGTTTGCATTGATACCCATGTATTTTTGGGGAACTGGCCACACCTTTTTGAATGGATGGAGAAACCTGTCCTGAGGCTTAGTCTTACTCCATGTCCACCTGTGGAAGGCCAGAGCCCC
The DNA here is from genome assembly GCF_040939455.1 of Microcebus murinus. Classification (NCBI taxonomy): domain Eukaryota; kingdom Metazoa; phylum Chordata; class Mammalia; order Primates; family Cheirogaleidae; genus Microcebus; species Microcebus murinus. The sequence goes on along the minus strand of NC_134112.1, from coordinate 9,285,679 downwards.
TTCTCTCGGTGTCAGTTCTCTTAATGGGAACATGAACTGGTTGGACTAAGCACACAGTTTGCTTTGACCAGTTCCAGAAGACTGAAGGGCAGTGTGGTGAATGCACAGTGTGCCATCTGCAGAGATGAAACAGTCCTAGCTGGCTTTCTCATCAACTGGGCCACCTGAACAAAGCCCCTTAGCTCTAGTCATAACTCCAAGAACCCTTGCAGGGGCCTTTGTCTTTTTCCCAGTGAGAGCACCTCACGTTGTTGTAAGTTCTCAGGCCCCGTGTGACTGTTGCCTGGCACATGTCAGAAGACGCATGCAGATTTAAGACGGTGCAGGTAGAGAGTAGGCAGTGTAGTGTAGTAATGTTGGACAACCCGTGAAACATTTCCTCTCTCAGGACTGGGCTGAGGCCACCCTGGATCTGAGTAATCCTGCGGGATGTGTTGAGTCTGCTGATGGCCTCTTGGAGCCTGTGCTGTCCCCAAACACGAACACACCAGGAGACTTGCTGATCCAACACAGAGGATCCAACACAGAAGAGTACTTGAGTGAGAATTTAATCAGTGTTTAAGTTAGGATTGCCTGCACTCCTATAATTTGCTTCAGGGGAAAATGAGACAGATGTGGTGCCCAGTTTAGGACTCCTCCTGCAGCCTGACAGGGTGTTGGCCTTTTGGTCACAGATGACAAGACAAACGTGCGTGGCTTTGTGGTGCTATCTGGCCATTTTGTTCAATCTTTAATTGCTGAAAGATGTCATTATTTTGCACTTATTTTGTATTTACCCTTGTTGATGGAAAAAAGCCAAACTCTATAAAATAATTTTAAAGAGATTTATTCTGAGCCAACTTTGAGGACCATGACTCAGAGCCACTCCCAAGAAGCCTTGAGCAAGTGGACTCACTGTGGCTGGGTCACAGTTTGATTTAATACATTTCAGGGAGACAGGGGTTACAGGTAAAGCCATCAATCAATACGTGGGAGGTACACATTAGCTTGGCCCAAAAAGGTGGGACATCTTGGAGTGGGGGCTTTCAGGTTACAGGTGGGTTTAAAGATTCTTTGGCTTGTAATTGGTTAAAGACATGAAGCTTTGTCTAAAGGCCTGGAATGTTTCAACATAAGGAGTTGTTATCAGAGATAAGCCATGGGACATACATTTGTTGTGTAAATTTTTATTTATTTATTTATTTATTTTATTTCAAGAAAATATGAGAGTACAAACATTTTGGTTGCATTTTATATCTTTGCCTCTCCCTAGCTAGGGTTAGAGATATGCCTTTCCCCTCCACTGTGCTCACCACATCCCTCAGATGTGGGTCTACCTGCAGGTGTGTCTTGCATACCCTTAGGCTTGTCAATGGGTCACAAAGGACCTCCAAGAACGGAGGGGGCATGATGAAGCATGTCTGACCTCCCACCGCCTGGCAGACAATTTAGTTTTAGGACATTCCTTTGGCCAAGAAGGGGGTCCATTTGGTCAGCTGGTAGGGGGGTGAGCCTTAAAATTTTATTTTAGTTCACACCCTGGACATTTTCCAAAGGGACTCATGGAAGCTGGCCTGGGAGACGGTGCTGTCCCTGTCAGGTTCCAAGCTCGTGGAGGTGTGTGTTCTCATCTGTCCTTCCTGTGCCCCTCCCAGCCTTTGTCCTGTGAGCCTTTCAGGGGCTTGATTCAGAGGCCAGGGATCTCCAGGCAGCCACAAGGCCTGGGACGTCCTTACTTCTCATGCCTCAGTTTCCCTGTGTGTAAAATGTGAGAAGGACATCAGAGGGTCTGCACCTCCCTTCCTGTTCTGGCACCCTAGTTCTGCGAGTCCCTCTCCCAAACTGGCCACACTGGAGGCCTGAAGTGAATTTGCACCACGAGTAGCTTCAACAACTGTTAGTGTATGGCCAGTCTTGTTGGTCTCTACCCTCTGCCTCCCTACTAAATCCAAGACACCACCTCACTTTGTCCACAAACTCTTCAGCTCTAGCGTCAGGGCTGGAGAGGTGGGCTGTAGCTGTCTAGCCCTGGGGTGATTGAGGGCAGGGTGTGAGAGTAGGCTGAGATAAAAGGTGGTTGGGGATGGGCTGGGGATGGGCTGGTTTGCAAGTGAAAGGCACAGTTCTCTGGGGAGTTGTTTATTGTCTCTAGGAATTAGCTAGTCCTGGGATTTCCTTTTAAATTTTTAACAGTGTCCTTCCTTTTTTGATCCTTCATAGGGGGAGAGGTGTTGTGTTTATGTGTTTCTCCTGCCCCTCTTCATTCTCTGTGAACTAGTGGATCTTCCGGAGAGCTTGTTGGTTCCTGGGTCTGTTGCTTTTTAAAACCCTCCCCCGATGGCTGGGAACTTTCCAGTGCTCCTGGGTTGACGTGGATGTGGATTGGTGGTCAACCCAGTGGTCACTGGTCTCCCATCAACGTTGCCCCCAGTGGTTTTATAGCAGCTGCCTCGGAAGCATTGTTGAGATTTTTCATATCATTTGGGTTTGCAGGTGGTGGTTTTTAATTCCATCCTTTTTTCTGCTCATGTTTTTTGTTTTAAAGAGCATTTACTTATCAGCTATTTGGTTATCCACACAAATAAAAAAGTGCTGGATTATTTCCATGTGTTTGTTAATTTACAAAATAATGAATTAGGACCTCGTTGTGAACTCATGGATTTTTAAAAGCATTGATGCGCTTTGATCCATTGCCATCTTTTTTTATTTTTGGTGCTCAGATTTCCCATTTTGGCAAGTGGGGCCCGTCAGCTGGCTCCTGTCCCCTCTGACCAGGCCCACCACCTCTGGGCGGCGTCTCGATAGTCTGCAGTTTTCCAGAAGCCCTGGTTTCTTTCCATGGGAAACGGGTTTTCAGGCCCATAATCTGGGTTGCCTTTGGTCCTGGGACTTTTCAGGGCACAGGGATAGGAGAGGTTTTGAGAAAAAGAAAAATAAATTGTGAGTTTATATTGATGTTTCCAATTCACTTAGCTTCACTCCTTTGATCTTATATTTGTATCTTTTCCATGATGCTGAAAATCCTAATGACAGTGATATTATTTGTTTCATCCTTCTTATATAAAGTAGGCTCAAAATAACATTGTGAATATTATTATCATCAATAAGACTACTGAATGTAATTGAAGATTTCTTTGTGGTTATTTTTGTTGGGAGTTATATCCTACAAGATGTACAATCAAATATGTGCTTTCGTGTAGTAATTCTTCTCTGTGTGGCCATGTTGCCAACGTGCTACCAGCTAGGCGTATTTCATTTTGGTTTTGATCTTTGAGGCATTGCTATTTTTAATTTAATCTTTCGTTTTAGTTACATACGATATTTGCGTGGTTCAGTTCCATGGTGAAAAATCTAAGTAGAGATGTGCTGAGTGGCCGTACCCTGCCCCGCCGTCTCCACCATGCGGTTAAACGTTTGTGCTGGGGTGGCTTTGACCCTCCCCTGTTCCTTTTTGTTCCCGTTTGATATCAGGAGCATAGGCACATGTGAAACTGACAGGGCCTCCTCCCAGTCCTTTCTGAGGCTGGAGGGACTTCCAGCTGTCCCTGCTGTGACGGACAGGCGTCTGCACAGTTCTTGAGTGGCAGCTCTGTTGCCCTTTGTGTCCCTCCCGCTGTAGCGGGAAGCTCCATGAAAACAAAGACCTTCTCTCTTTTCGTTTTCACTTTTGTATATTCGGTGCTTAACACAGTGGCTGGCATGTCCTGGGGCTCCATGAAAGGAATTGTGGGAGAATGAATTATGAAAGTTGCAATTGAAATGACCATTCTGCCCACCTTCAACTCTGTGGACGCTGCGGGTTCAATTTGTGCGGTCAGAGTAGCCATCCACACTCTACTGCGCAGAAATGGAGTTTTCTGAAATTTCCTGTTTCATTTTCCCACTGATAGCCAGACACTCAATCTTACAAAGTTCATAGCACTTGGCCAGTTTGGGTTTTGAATGCAGTCACTTAGGGGCAAGAACTGGATTAATTCAGGCCTTCCCTTCCCACCTTCTCCTTCTGCTGGGGTGGGGTTGGGGGGCTCCCAGGTCGTGGGACTTACCTGCTTTCTCAGAATGGGGAACAGTGTGGGGGTCCCTGCATTGTCCTCTGTCCTCTGGCCTGGCCTGCACTGCTTCAGAGCTGGCCCTGGAGGGGCTTGGGCACCTTAGGGCTCTGGAAGTGGCAGTGGATCTTCCTGGCGAGGGGCCAGCACTGTGTCCAGGCACTGGCCTCCCAGCCGCACCTTCTCTGGGGCAAGACGCTGCCCTTTCCGTGAGCACGGACTGTGGTCCCAGTCCCTGGCATTGCTGCAGTGGCAGTAACCACGGTGCTGGCCACTGAGCTGAGACCCTCACTCAGATTGTTGTGGGGTCAGCACACCAGCCTCCAAGCAGGCGTATTCAGACCCCGTAGGATACATAGGAGACGGCAGCCTGGCCTCAAGTGGACACAAGCGCCTGCTCCCAGACCCTAGCCTAGGTGACGGGCGGTGTCAGCCCGAGCACAGCCTGCTGGGGTTGGGGGTGATGTGGGAGAAACCTCTCCCATGGATGGAGGCCAGTGTCCTAAGGGTTAAGTGGCTGCCCTGGTTACACAGAGGTGGCAGGGACATTAGGTGGCCAGAACAGACTCTTACCAGCCTCTCTGCAGCCAGCTCCCTGTCAGGGGAGGAGCCTGCAGGGTCCCGACAGAGTGGACTTGGACACTGGGCTTTCCAAGGCTGTTCTCTGTCCCTCTGACAGGCTGACGCCTCCACTCACTTCCTCCCCTTGTCTGTGTGTCCAGGGCCTGGGGATGCTTTGGGAGCCCAGGGGCGGAAGGAGCTAGACATGAAGCCATCTGCATGCCTGATGGCACCCCCTTCTCAGAGGCCCGGTGGTGGCCAGGGACATATCTCAGGGTCCCCAGGGAAGATCAGGACAGCAGAGGGTTCATCTGTCTGCTGAACTCTGGGAAGATATTCCCATAGACAGGCCTGAGGGGACCCCGTCCATTCAGCTGCTAGGCTGACCCCCCACCAGCCTGGGGACTGGGGCTCCCAGTGGCCAGCACAGCCCTGTGCTGCCCTGACCAGCTCTGCGCCGGCCTGGGTTTCCCCTGAAATGGGGAGCACAAGTGACACAGGGATCGTGGGAGCTGAGACTTCTCATCCCAGATGCACTGTGGTAACTCACAGCATTCACGAGAACCTGCGGGAGTCGGCTCATTTGTAACAAACCAAAGCCACAGCGGGCGGAGGAGTTCCCCAGCCTTGGGAGACCATCTCCGTCTGCTGAGGTCCTTCCTCCCTCAGCGCATGCCTGTGTGAGGCCGTTCTCTTCACAGGCATCCACACAAGCAGCGCAGCGTGAGGGATGGGGGCGGCAGGGGTCCCCAGAATCCGCTGTCTGTTCTGGAGACAGAATTGAAGAGGCTTGCAGAAGTGGACCACGACGCCACGCTTCTTACTCACTGTCTTTTGTTTGGGAAAATGCCTTTTTTTTTTTTTTTTTGAGACAGAGTCTCACTTTGTTGTCCAGGCTAGAGTGAGTGCCGTGGCGTCAGCCTAGCTCACAGCAACCTCAAACTCCTGGGCTCGAGTGATCCTTCTGCCTCAGCCTCCCGAGTAGCTGGGACTACAGGCATGCGCCACCATGCCTGGCTAATTTTTTCTCTATATATTAGTTGGCCAATTAATTTCTTTCTATTTATAGTAGAGACGGAGTCTCACTCTTGCTCAGGCTGGTTTTGAACTCCTGACCTTGAGCAATCCGCCCGCCTCAGCCTCCCAGAGAGCTAGGATTACAGACGTGAGCCACCACGCCTGGCCAAAAAATGCCATATTTTTCCAAAAAATGTTATTTATGTTAACACCGAATGGATATTATTATTTTTAAATGATTCGTACGTTTGAAAAAGTTTCTTAGTAGTTGCTTCTTATTGGTAAATGTCTGTGGCTATAAGCCATCTACGAATACATTTTTTGTGAGGTCCTCAGTTATTTCAAGATGTAAAGGGGTCCTAAAATGGAAATATTTTGGAACTGCTGTTTTAATGCTTTCCTTGAGAACAACAGTCACAGTAATAATCCCAGCTGGCATTTATAGATCCGAATAGCGTAGTTGCTTAACCTAACTCTCCCCATCCTCATGGTGGCCCAAGAGGCGGGCGCGGCTCTTCTTATCCAGACCACTGTGCAAATGAGCGAGTGCACCTTCCCTGGTGTGCCCGTGGGTGCGGAGGTCAGGAGCCCCCATGGGTGAGGCCCGCCCTTCCGAGGGAGAAGGGGCTGTGGGGGGGGGAGGGATCTAGCATGTTCCAGAAGGGCTGTCCATGACAATGTGCATGGGCCACCAGGGGAGGTGGTGTGGAATGGAATTCAGGGAGCTGGGGAGGAGTCCCCATGGTGGTGGCTTTCCAGTTGCACCTCAAAGGATTGATCTGCAGGGCTGGCTGGCTGAGTGAAGAGGGTGGGAGGGACGGACACCCCAAGGGGAAAGAGGCCCTGAGGAAGGTGAGAGGAGGGAGGGGGACATCAGTGTGAGCCTGGTCCCAGCCCTCGGGGCTCTGCTGACCACCTGAGGGTGTGGCCTGGGCTGCATCGTACTGGTGCTCTGTGGTCGCCAGCATCTGGAGACCGTGAAGAAGACAGAGGTGCCCCGGGCCCCTGTGACACTGTCTCTTACCATGTGCTTTGCTCTCCCCTGAAGGAGAACCACTGTCGCCGCATCAAGATCCTTGGGGACTGCTACTACTGCGTGTCGGGCCTCACCCAGCCCAAGACTGACCATGCCCACTGCTGCGTGGAGATGGGGCTGGACATGATCGACACCATGACGTAAGTGCCCCAAGGGATGGGAGGAGCACTCATGCCATCCGCTGGTTGACTAGTGGAGGCCAAGCCACCTTCTGCCCTCGAGAGCCTGCTTTGCCCTGGTGGGTCTGTCCGGGGCTGCAGAGAAGGAGCCAGAATCAGGAGCTGCTGGGCCCAGCAAGTCCCACCTGAGCTCTGAAGGATGATTCTGTGATGGCCTCTTTTACAGTCTGTGTGTAATTGTATTTCTTTGTCCACAGGAACCCCACGTACTGTCAGATAGGCATGAATTGTGCAAAAAAAAAAAAAATATTTCCTTTATAGCTTAGCTGGACGAGTTGCTCAGAACAGGTTGGTTCCAATCCAGCTGAATTCCATTTTAAAAGGAAATAAGTTTTTGTTTTTTCTTCCTCCAGGCAGGTGATGGGTCTCAGGTGCTCTCTGTGTGGAGCGAGAGGGTTGGGATGATCGTGCACCTGTGTGGCCTGGCCTGCCTGTGTCTTGGTCCTGCCTGTGTCTTGTCATCATCCTTATCAGAGGCTGGGATGAAGGGTTTTCGTCAAGTCAGGGAAGGTGTGGAGCTGGTAGGTTGAGCGGATGGATGAAGTGTAGATCGAAGTTCAGACATCTCAGTGTGGAGAGACGGGCGTGCTCCAGTGAGATGGTGTAACAGGGATTGGTGTAAAGTTTCATAGTTGGAGCAGCAAAGTAATAGCACAAGAACTGTGTGAAGAGACGTGATGAAGTAGTGCCGGTAGCCGAATGCACAGTACCCAGCAAACGGGCTGCGGAGGCGGGTGAGGCCGCACTGCACCACCGTACGGGGGGCTGCCGCGCCATGCTCCTGCAGACAGCGTGACCACGGACGGGCATCAGAAGGGATCCCGCCAGAGCCTTGGGCGGCGAACTCAGTCCTGGCACCTGCCTGTTGGGGACACGTGAGCAAAGCGGGACCCTGCAGGCAGCTCCGTTCCGGGAAGCCACATGTGACACTCCCAGTGACGCCAGATGAGGCGTGAGGTCCTCCCTGGGGTCTGGCTTGGTGGCTCCCAGGTCTGAGCCCCTCTCCCTGACCAGTGAGATGTTCCGTGTGCGATCTGTGCCCACTGGCCCTTTTCTGCTGAGACCCTGCCCCCTGAGAGGCACCACCAGCTCGTTCCCTCCCAGACACGCCTTCAGTACTAAGTCACCAAGGAAACTGCTCCTGCTCAGCAGTCTGGCCAACTGCAATGGCATTCACAGTCTCAGCCAGCGGTCCCCAGCCACTGCTCCTCCTGGGCGGCTGGGGGGTCTTACCCAGGGAAGCCGATAGGCCTGCTGGGTTCCTGAGTCCATCCTTGAGGTGATGTTTGTTTCTTTGAAACCTAAATATTCTTTGCTGTAAAATGGAGAAATAGTGCTTGCATCTCTGAATTGTCAGGATTTAATGGGATCTCAGATTAAATGGGCCTGCGTAGAATTGGTTCTAGCAGCCACCGGAGAGACTGATTCATCAGCGCCGATTCTGCAGGACCCCTGTGAAGCGACACGGTTCCATGCACCTGTGGTGGTTCTGTCCACCTTGTGGGCGGTGGACGGCAGGCAAACCGAGAATCAGACTCTGAACAGGAGTCACATTCCTCCAATGACCACCAAGCATGCAAGGCGCCATTTTGCTAAATAGATTTAATCCACATCTCACTGGTCAGGGATTTAATCCAGATTTAATCCTGGTATGTGTATTTTTGGTTTACTGTATTGAACGAGGTTAGAAATAAATGGCCTGCGCTTTTCCTTCTCTGACTCACCTTTGAGCTGGCAAGTCCAGCTTGCATGTCCTGTTGTCATTGGTAGACCCTGTGTTTCCCTGGCTGGAGCTCTGGAGGTCCCACGAGAAGGGATGCCCAGGGCCTTGTCCCCCTGGCAGCTGGGCTGTTCCCATAGCACCTTGCTTTTTAACGAGCTGGTGTGTGTCTGAGCCACAAGGCATGCCTCAGTTTCTCAGCAGAGGTAACTTGGGGATTACCTCCTCTAGTTACTGGACTCTAGTTTTCATAGCCAGACCTGTTGAAAAATTTAAGGGTGGGTTTTCTTCAGGGGAAGCAGTGCCTGTGTGCACAGAGCTCCTGAATCTTGTATATTCCAGGTTGAGAATCCGCATTTTTACAGATGGGGAAACTGAGGCCCAGGAGGGGAAATGAGGAGCCCAAGTTGAGGTTATGAGTGTGAGCACATGGGGATCGGAGCCATTTGCTCTACCCTTCTTGCTGCGTCGGGGTGGAGGCTGCTGTGGGCAGGTGTGTTGGAAATTCTGCCTAGGTGATGGCAAGTAGGCGCCTGTGGTGTCCTTTCTCCTCTTTTCCCCTGTTATGTGCACGGCTGTGGCTGCAGTGCTTAGAATAATGGCTGGGGTGAGTGTGCTCAGTAGGTGCTCCTGGAACAAATGAACAAATGTATCCTCATCCGTCCTCTGTGAAGCCACGATTAGGTTTCAGCTTTGCAGAGTTTATTTGTGCCGTGGGGTTGGCAGTGGCCCCTCTGCCATGGCGTGGGCCACTTCCTCGTTTCCTCCCTGTCGGGGCCCAGCACAGAGGGCTTGGGTCAGGGCTGCAGATGGTGTCAGACTTCCCCCTGCATAAAACATACTGGAGATAAGTAAGTGAACCTCAGAGCACAGATGAGGAAAAAATAGGACACATAAAGCCAAAAAGTGCTGTGGAAATCACGTTCCTTGGAGATGAAGTTGAAGGTTCTGTTGGATTTGGGCAAAGCCGGCTTGGGCATCCCAGGAGGAATCCCTGTGAGAGCAGTTATGGATGCATAATTTATTTAGAATTAATTGTCTTGTTAACTGCAGACCTGATGACACCAGAAATTTGAGATATTTGAGGCAGAACCTGTTGGGAAAGATTGAAGATGGAGAGTATTGGTAGAAAGTGCCGGGTAGCGGATGTCGTGTGGCCGCGTGGCTTTGGTTGGAGGCTGGTGGAGGTGCCGCTCGCTGGGAGCTGAAGGTCTGCTGTGGTGGCTTGAGGGGATCTGGGGACGGAGGGGGACAAGGGTCCCAGACGTCCATGACTACAGAGGTATAATCGTTAAAAGTTCACAAAAATACCGTTTGCAAGTTTTGGTATTTACATTTTCCCATACTCATTTTGCTTTGTAAATTTTGGAAAAAAAATTTTAACTTCGGTGTTTTGTTTCAGTGCCTCTAATTGGAGATTTGCAAGTGACAGGAAAAACATTAAAATTTAAAAAAAAACATATTAAAGTGTGTAAAACTAAGTAGGTATTAAGGTATATCAATAGTTTAACTTCCAAATAGCTTTTTCTGTAAATCTGTGGCATGCACACTTCTGAGTTCACTGAAGCTGGAGACGTACCAAGACTCCTGGGACTCCGACTTGGCTGTGTGTCAGACGGCGAGGTCTGAGATAGCTGTCTGTTGTCACCACCGCGTGGTGGCAGAGTCTAGGTGTTTTCACACTTGATGAGATAGAAAGTACAGGAGGTTGGCCTACTCCCTTAAGCACTGGGTGAGATTAAATGATGTCAGAGATGGTCAGAGCCAGACCAGGTTTACACACGAGGAACAGGCTCAGGCGAGCATCAGTGCGTCCAAAGTCAGCCACGCTGGCCTGGGATTCCCCAAAGTTCTCAATTCCTTCAGTACCTGCTCAGCCTTCAGTTCCCCTCCTTGAGGCCCTTCCCCATGCTCTGTCATCCCCACCCCCATGCTCTGTCATCCCCACCCCCATGCTCTGTCATCCCCACCCCCATGCTCTGTCATCCCCACCCCGGCTCCTGGTCAGAGCCCTCAGGTAACCAGCCTCACATCTGGACAAGGCTCCAGTACCTGCCCCTGAGAATGGGACATTTGCACTGAGGCCCAAGGCCATGTGTGTGTCAGGAAGCAGATGGGGAGGCAGAGAAAGTGCTTGGGCTGCAGATCTTGTCCCCTGTTCCTGGCGGGTTGTCACCTCCCTGTGGCCAGCAGGCAGGTGTGGACCCTCCTGATAGGGCAGTGGCTGCATAGAGCCCTTTGTGAACCCAGACCATCCTGCCGCCACCCTCCAAAGACAGTGGTGACCAGACCCATGTGGGATTCGGGGGATCACTTCCCTTTAGAGACTGCCCTGGGGGGGAAGGAGACTCATGGGCTGGTGTGGATGCTCTGTGAGCTGGCCGGGAGCATGGCCTGGAGCCACCCTGCCATCAGCTCGTGGGTGGCACTGGAAGGTGCCGCCATCCACCCACTAGGCCAAGAAACCTCACGCTCAGGCGGTGTGCAGCAGGGACAAGCCTGGCTCCCCTGGTGCTCATGGCCTAGTGGTGTAGACCACAGCGGGCCACCAGGTAGCGTGCCAGGCAGGCTCCACCCCCATGCTCTGTGCCTGTGTTGTAGGTCTGTGGCTGAGGCCACCGAAGTGGACCTGAACATGCGTGTGGGTCTGCACACGGGCAGGGTCCTCTGCGGCGTCCTGGGCCTGCGCAAGTGGCAGTATGATGTGTGGTCCAACGACGTGACCCTGGCCAATGTAATGGAAGCGGCTGGCCTACCTGGGTAAGTCAGGGGCAGGGTTGAAGGGGGAGGTGCACGGTGGCTCTGTGATTCCAATTTGACCCTCAATGCCAGGATCCCAGAGGGGCCTGCCCGTCCCAGCTGCATCTGCCAAGTGCATCCTGTGGTGGGGTCCTGCCCAGCCCCGCTGCTGCCCTGAGCTGGGCATTTTGCCCCTCTGGGCCTGGCGTACATCTGCAGACAGCCGGCGTTGGCCTAGAAGCCCAGATGCAGGTGCATATGCGGATTGTTGCCAGTGGCATGGGGCTGTCCTCACAGCTTCTCGCTGCTTCTCTGTTTTGCTGTCTTTGCCTTCATTTTCTCAAATGAAGATGGAAAGTCCTATGACTTTAGAGCCCTCTGTCCCTGAGCTCCACACAGTCATCCAGGAGTGGGCTCAGGCCCAGAGCTCGTGGACGTCTGGGTCACAGACAACGAGGTCTTTGGGCTCGCTTAAAAATGCCAGGGCTGTCAGTGGCCACGCATGGCGGCAGGCTCAGCTGTGTCTTCAAGGGCGATTCCAGCACACATCTCTGCTGACCACGAGCCCCGTAATCTCCCTTTTGTGGGATTTTGCAGCGGCTACCTAGAGCTGGCAGCCTCTCCAGAGTGCTGGCTGCCCTTCGGCCGCTCAGGGCCCACCATAGAGCAAGGACTTCAACGAGAGCTGGCATCTTCCTCTACCTGTCAGCTCCGGCAGGCCGGGCTACACAGCCGTCCATCCCCATGCTGAAGGAATGAATGCGGCACCAACTGAATACAGGAATGGACACCTAATTACCTTTCTAGAGACCATTGGTGCTTGGAAGCTTCCAGACAGCCTAGGTGACCTTCTCAGTTAAGGGTGACAGGGGTGACAGTGTCTCAGGCAGGCCCAGGGCCTCCCAGGAGGAGGCAGCAAGTGGCGAGGGCTGAGACCTGCTCTGAGTGAGCGCCCTGCCTACCCGGTGCCAACAGGAGCCTCTGATTGGGGCACCCAAGGAGCACCCCAGTGGGGACCGGATGAGAAATGGCACCTGTGGGCGGGGCAGCACAGGGACAGCACCCAGCACGTGGCACGGGTCGGAGTTGGAGAACCAGCCTGTGCTCCCCTCTGGGCCCTCGTGGTTTCTTCTCTTCCTGGCCTGGCAGTCCCTCACTGTCCCTCCCTCTCCCATCCGTGCCCTCCTCTGAGGACCATAACTGAGCCCCCCAGCCCTGTCCTTGCCCTCTGCGATCCCAGTGAGTCTGGGAGCTCTGTCTCCGTCTGCCCATCCCCCGAGCCGGGCTTCCACCCTGCTTTCGCCCTCAGCCAGCCTTAGCGTTCCATTCTGAATGCCCTGTATGGAATCAGAAGACACTGCGGTGAAGAGCGGATTTGGGATTGTGGGGAGCGGTTTTGAACACTGGGGAGTTTGCTTCTCATCTCACGAAGCCGCGTGCTGTGCTTGGGGGGTCCGTGGGTGTACTGCCTGCTCCATCGTGTTTGAGTTTTCTGCTGCGTGATGCTAACTCTGAGGGGTTCTCCTGCCCTGGCCAGGAGGCTGGCTTGGGGAGGCGTGCACACCCTGGCCCCAGATGTGTTTCCCACCTCCCTGCCCCACCCTCACCTCCCGTGTGGATACTGTGGCCAGGAGCCAGCCCTGACTTCTGGCCGCCTGGCGGGGTCTGCTCACTGCTTCTGCTGACAGAGCAGACCCTGGCTGTCTGGGCAGGGGCTCCCATTTCTCCTCTTCCTCACCACACTGCCACCTTTTCTTTTCTCACCTTCCCTAATGCATCCTTCTGATGTTGGTTTCTGTTTCTCTCCTTCGGTTCCTCTGTCCTCCCCTGGCCCTGTATTCTGCCTTGCTCAGCTGTCTCTGCTTCTCCTCCTGGGCACGTTGCCCTGCTGCTCTGCCCTGCCCGTCTGACCAGGGTCCCCCTCCTGGCAGGGGCAGACTTGCTGCACCGTGAGTGCTCCTGGCAGAGCCTGCCCTGGGGCTGGAAGCCTCTGCCTGTGCCCCTGCGGGACTCTGGGGACTCCGGGCAGCAGCGGGTTGCCACTCAGCCCGCCTCTCTGCCTGCTTTTTTTGTAGGAAGGTTCATATCACAAAGACGACCCTGGCATGCTTGAATGGGGACTACGAGGTAGAACCAGGTTATGGACATGAGAGGAACAGTTTCCTGAAAACTCATAATATCGAAACCTTTTTTATTGTGCCATCCCATCGCAGAAAGGTAGGCCCCAGAACCACCTGTATTGATTGGTCCTTAACTGCTGGGCCTGGACAGAGCTTTGAAGGTGTAACTGCTCCTACTTCTCCTCCAATCACTGCTGCTCTGGGTACAGGGCCCAGTTCTGGGTGTGAACTTGCTAAGACAAAGAGGGGTGTCCTGCTAAGGGCCTTGCCTCTTACAGGTGTAGGGAGATACCAAGTGAGGAGGGGGAGGGAGCATGAGCCCCTAGTCAGAGATCTGGGGTCACCTGAGGGCTGGGCCATCCTGTGTCCTCCCCCTCACCCCCAAGCCTTCACTGCCTCCCTTGCAATGTGGGCACGAAACCCTGCAGGGGGTTAGGGATGGGTAACTCCGTGAACTGAGGGGTGCTGGGCACACAGGTGGGCTGTGATCATCTTGTGTGGGGCACTTGAGGTCCCCCTGACCAGAGAAAAGTGATATAGACATGATCAAGAGTGACCAAGCTGCTCCTAGGACTCAGGCAGGTGAGGGTGCTGGGCTCAGGTGGGGTTGTAGGCTCAGGTGAGAGTACTGGTTCAGGTGGGGGTACAGGCTCAGGCAAGAGTGCAGGGCCCAGGTGAGAGTGCTGGGCTCAGGTGAGGGGTAGGGTTCAGGCGAGAGTGCTGGGCTCAGGTAAGGATGCAGGGCCCAGGTGAGAGTGCTGGGCTCAGGTGAGGGTACAGGACCCAGGTGAGAGTGCTGGGCTCAGGTGAGGGCGCAGGGTTCAGGTGAGAGTGCTGGGTTTAGGTAAGGGTGCAGGGCCCAGGTGAGGGGACAGGGCTATTTCTTGTGCTGGTTCTTTCTAAAGAAACAATTTATAGGAGTGAGCCTTAGTGTGACTGAGTGAATGCAGGCCTCCAGGCACCGTCATACTGACACAGACAATAGCTCTGGGGTCCTGTGGTTCCAGGGCATATGGAGATAAAGAGGTCAGGACAGCGGGCAGCTCCCTCTTTAGAGAAGTTTGGGTGGGTGGGAGAAGGGAAGAGTGGGAATGCCCCAAAGCAGAAGGGCGTTTTGTTGTTTCGAAGCATAGAGGAGGTTTGCACCTATCTGTTGGGGCCAGTGAAGGAGAAAGTGAGAGGTGGGCGGGAGGCCCGGGAGGGACTGGCCCAGGTGAGCCAGGGAGGCACTGCATGCGTTCTGCTGTGGGGCGGAGCTCCCAGCTCACTGAGAGGACAGGCACGCCGGCAAGAACGGTTACTGTGCCTTTATCCCCAGAGCTCTTAGGTTCCCACTTTTCTGTCACTTAGTTGGATCTTGGGAAGGTCCCAAGGGGTGCCTGGGTGACGCTCATTGCATTTGGCAGGTGACAGCCCAGGTCGTGAGGGCTGTGAGGGTGCGGCGCCCTGAGCCCTAGCTGGGTGCTGGCCAGCGTGCGGGCCTCCCGGGCCTTTCTGTAGAACAGGGCGTGCTGGGAACGGGACAGGGGAACAGAAACTGCGAAGTGACGCTGGTTCCCAGCCTGGGCAGTCTTCCCTGACCCGGGCTCAAACCCTCCCTCCCTCCACTGGGGCCCAGGACTTGATGGGTTGCTTTGTTTTTTCCAGGTCTTTGGTATGGTTTGAGAATGGACTGTCTTGGAAATGGGTTGAGGTTTTGTTTGCTGCTGTACCCCTGGCATGTCCCCCAGTGCCTGGTGCAGAGTATTGAACAGATGAAGCTCAGCACCCTGGGGTGGGGGTGGCTGTCAGAGTTACGTTCCCAGCCTGAGAGGCCACGTGTCCTTCACAGCATTTCTCTTTGCCCTTTGTGTGTTTGGACAGATATTTCCAGGTCTGATTCTCTCAGATATAAAACCGGCAAAGAGGATGAAGTTCAAGACTGTCTGCTACCTGCTGGTGCAGCTCATGCACTGCCGGAAGATGTTCAAGGCCGAGATCCCCTTCTCCAATGTCATGACCTGCGAAGACGATGACAAGGTACTGTGATTTCCCCAAAATAAGACAGGGTCTTATATTTATTTTTCCTCAAGAAGACACCCTAGGGCTTATTTTCAGGGGATGTGTTATTTTTTTTTAAGTACGGTACAACAGTCTACATTTATTCAAATATAGTTAAGTTGTCTTCTTCTGGAACATCACCATAACTCTCCAAACCCTGAATTTCATCCCGAATTTCTTGCAACTCTATTTCCTTTAGAACCATTGGCCCCAATCTCTCATGTCGAGCAATAGAGCTCTCCTGGGGCAGATGAGAAGGGCTGCTTGTCTTCTTTACCACTCCGAGATGAAATGCATGGGTTGTGCAGATACGCTGCGTAGCCACGCCCATCACTAGGTCTTATTTTCGTGGTAGGGCTTATATTGCACAAATGCTTAGGAATCCTGTTAGGGATTATTTTATGGGTAGGTCTTATTTTCGGGGAAACACGAGAAGCTGCCGTGCCCAAGCTGATGGGTGCAATCTCTGTCCTCCCCTCCCCATATGGTCTGACGCAATTTGGCGAGATCAGGACTCACAGTTCACATGCATATAATCTTGTAAACGCGGCTCAGTACTGAGCTACATTTTCTTTCCTGCAAAAATGTTTCTGTCATCTTGTATGTTTTGGCTTCTTGGTAGTCTATGCATTCAACCCTCACCTATGTATCGATCTGTATTTTCAAGCTGAAATCCCACCTGCCGTCGAAATCGCTCTCAGGATGTTCATTCTGGTCAGATGTTGGTTTGATCTGCAGCCCAGTGCCGTCCCAGGCCGGCCCCTTGCCCTTGTGGGAGCCCCTCTGGCCCCCGCCTCTCCTTCTCACGTCACATGAGCTCCTCTCCCGGGTCCAGTCTCTCGTTTACATGGATCTGAGCCCTGCAGCTGGCTGTGGGGGGAACAGAGGAGGTGAGTGCGGCGGCCTGGCGTGTGTGAGGCGTGTGTGAGGCCATCTTTACAGCCCTGCACTCCGGACAGCCTTGCAGCCTGCTGGTGTGTCGGGGTCTGGGTTCTAGGTGGGCGTGCTCGCCCGCTGGGGCTGCCGTGACGGAATACCACAGCCTGGCCGGCTTCGGCCACAGGCGTGCGTCTCTCACAGTCCCAGAGCCGGAAGTCTGTGAGCGAGGTATGGTTAGCGTGGGCTTCTACTGAGGCCTCTCCAGGGTATGTGGTGACTCTTTCCCTGTGACCTCACATGACAGGGGGAGAGGGCTCTGGGGTCTTTCTCTCTCCTCGTGAGAGCACTAATCCATCACGACCTCATGTAAGCCTAACCACCCCGAGGCCCCACCTTAGGGACCTTCACGTTGGGGGCTGAGGCTTCAACACATGGATTTTGGGGACAAACATTTGGTCCACTGCAGTTGGTGGTTATCTTTGTTTTGCCTCACTGTGTTCCAGCTTCCAGGGTTGCTGTGGAGAAGCTCAGAGCCATCCCACTTCCCGACCCTTGATGGGACACTTTCGTGGTCCTTGCTCTCAGGAAGCCTGAGAAACCCGTTTGCGGTGCCCCGTGTTCTGAGCCGGTGCTGTGATGTGCCTTGACTGAGGTCTGCTTTAATGCTCAGGGCAGCAACCCCCTGGACCCGGAGGATCGGTCTCTGGGCATACTTACGGGTGATTCTGGTGATTATTTCTTTCCCTCCGTTTTCCCTGTTCTTTTTCCCCCTGAAACTCCTATTTGGGGGTTGGCCCTTCTGAACTGGTCTCATTCTCCTCTTTCTCCACCCCCTCCACTTTCTGGAAAATTTCTTCAACTTTATCATCCAACACTTACTACTGAGATTTTAATTTCTACAGCTACATTGAAAAAAATTTTCTATGAACTTCTTTTTGTTTTCTGAATATTTCTTTCTATGACACCCTATTCCCACTTAAAGGGATATATTTTTCCCCTTTGTCTTGCTGAGATTTATTGTTATTATTGTGTTTTTTTGTCCCAGAAACATCTCCATTTCCCCTTAAGCAGCTTCATTTGTAACTCCGTCTTCCATAGACGTCAGATAGCCCTTCTGTTTGCTCTTGGGCGGTTCAGAGCTGCCTGGAAGTGCCGAGTCTAGGCAGAGGTTTTCCTCTTTGGGCTTCACTGCACGGCGTCCAGGATTTCCCGTCTTTCCTCTTGGGTCAGGCAGGGTCACCTGTGGGTCATCTTCTAATCTTCTGCTGAGGGTGGGGTGGGGGCCTCGTGTCTGTAACCCTGGGCCAGAGACCCCTGTACCCGCTCCCCGCCACCAATCTTCTCTGGGGTCAGTGAGGGCCGTGTCCCAGGAGTGCAGGGTGAGTTCTAGGGACCTGGTGCTGCCTCGTAGATAGTTTCTGGCTTGAGAAGCTGTGGCCACCAACACCTGAGCCTGTTGAATGTCCCTGGCTTTCTCCGTCGCCAGCTCGGTTCCTACTTCCTTGGGTCTGCATCGTCGATTATGACCAGTTTTCTGCTTTCTAAACCTGCATTACTGCTTTCTCCACTTTTGTTTGCTCTGCCTTTATGGGTTTTATGTCTTTTAAAGAAACTTAGTTTCTGCAGTTTTAGAGGCTTCTCAGGAAAAGGCAAAAATCTGCTGATTCTGGCTCCTAGCGGCTTATTGCATCAAGGACTTTCTGTGAGTGGTTTTGACTGTGAGCTCACATTCGATAGAACTTTATCTGGAAATTCTGTAATATGCTCTGTGTGCGGTGTATTCTATCAAACAAGATTGGCTTTTATGTCTGCCGGGATCTGGGGGCTACTTTGAATCAAATGCTTGGCTTGTGTTTTTAGATGTCCCCGATAGCTAGAATTTTAGCCCCTGCTGGGCTGGTGTGTGTGTGTGTGTGTGTGTGTGTGTGTGTGTGTGTGTGTGTTTCCAAGGGGGCTCCCCCTCCATTCAGCACTTGGTCCAAGACAGCTAAGCCACCTCGGCCCCTGTGGCAAGGTGCTTCCCCTGGTCGTTTGCTGAGGATGGGGCCTCCTGGGGCCTGGGATTCTCGCAGAGGCTTTGATCTCAAGTCCAGCCTTGCTTTTCGCTCAGGTATTCTGTGAGTGCCCCATTAAAAATGCAGCACTGAAGAAGCTGAGGGTGCAGCTGCCCTCAGAGCAGCCGTGGCTCCCGCTTCCCTGTCCCCTCTGGACTCCCCCCTGCCTGAATGTTTCTGTTCCCTGATCTTTTTCCTTACTTTCTTGCCAGTTCATTTGTGCATTTTTAAAGGTGTGTGTTTTAATATTGTTTGTCAGATTTAGAATGGGAGGATTTTTAGGCTATCTTGTTGGCCATATTATCGGCAGCACAAGAAGAGATTTAATTGCTATCTTCTTCCCACAGCACCAGAGCCCCCATCCAACTCCACAGAGTGGGGATGAGGGTGAGGTGAGCCAGGTGCACAGTTTAAGTACATATCCAAGATTCAGTCATCAAGATAAATAATATTTCAAGCAATATTTTAAAAATCAAATTTAATCCAAAGGAATCCATGTTGAACTAAAAATCATCAAAGATTAAAATTTCTTAAAAGGCCGAAGATGCCGAGCTATTGTAGGCCCTGATGCAAAAGGTAATGTTGGAAATCAGGGCTTCTCTCCACCCAAGACTTACTCAGAGCAGTTGAGTTGGGGATTCGGGGGAACGCAAATCATTCTTTCTTCAATTGCTGAGGGGCACGGGTTTAATAAGACTTAGGAATCCTGGCGTATTCCTGGGCAGAGTGTGTCAGCCTCTCACATATTCAAACTCTGTTTGACAAACCAAGACAGGCACTTCCTCCCTCTCCTGGGACAGAGCCGTGTCTGTGGGATGGTCGCACTTTCAGATGCCAGGTGGGCACTGGTAGCATCATGCTCCCAGTATGGAAATGGCTGTAAACTTGGGCTTCCAGGGTCCACTTTCTCAGGCCATCTGCAGCCCCCACCCTGCTGCTGGTGCCCCCAGGAATTTGCAGGGAGCCTGCAGCCCAGCCTTCCTGGTCCATCCACTTCGGCCACCTGTGCCATCCCACCCCAGCCTGGGCAGACCTGCTTGCGTGCAGGGTCCCTCACTCCCCTTTCACCGCAGCAGCTGGAGCTGCCGCCCACATTCCTCATTTCCATGCACTCCCAGGCCACCCAAGCCCGGCTTCTGTGTCCACCATGCTGGCCAAAGACGTGGATGCCTGGCTTTGCACCCTCCTGCCTCCCCTAGGAACACTCACCGAGTGGTGGTGTGCCTAGTGTTGTCCTCTGCCCTCTGTCCCCACAGTCTCCCTGGACAGCAGGCGCACACCCATGGTCTCACCCTGTGCTCAGGGTGCAGGAGCCCCGGCTCCAGCTCAGACCACTCCAGGCATGTCATCTGTCTGCCTGGACTGGCTGGGCTTAGGGTCCAGCACATCCACTTCCCTGGCCCAGGCCTGGCTCTGAGCACCTCCGATTGCATCCCTTTTCTCTCAGCACTCCACCATGACTCTTGCAGACGCTGGGCCTTCCTCCCTGTCCCTGCTCCTTGTGGTCTGGCCCTGGGCCCTGCCCCAGCTTGGCCCCAACAGCCTCTTCCAGGTGGGCTGCACCCTGGTGCTGGGCCCTCCTGCCTTGGGTGGGCATCAAGCTAATCCTGGCCCCACCCACCTGTCATCTCTGTCCCCAGTCTCCAAGCTTGTGCCTCATCTGTCTGCCTGTCCAACCGTTGCCCATGGGGCTTCCTGCCTCCCTGCCTGTGCAGGAGCTCTCTGCAGGCAGATATTCTCCCTGGCCCCCGCACTTCCGGCCAGCAGCCCAGCCAGTACCTCCAGACTGGCCAAAACATCTTGTCTCCACCTCTGACCCTCCCCCAGCTTCTGGGAAGGTGCTGTGGGCGCGGGGCTGGGGGTGGAGGGGGAAGTGAGCCAGGGAGCCTGGGCCTGTGCTATTCAGATGTCCGTGTCACCCGCCTTCCTCGCCATCTTCCCTCCAGACCCAGCTCCTCCCTGCTGCCTCATGATTAGTGAAAACAAGTCCAGAGTGGGAAGAATATTGTCTCCACCCTGGGAGGCATCAGCGGGAGACTGAGAGCAGTGACGGGGGTGGCCTGTGTGGGACGCCTGTGGCGGTGCCAGGCAGGGCGTGTGTCTGGGACAGGTGCGACCTGTGTGCACAGGGCAGCCCCAGCCGCAGCGGCTCGCCTCTGCCGCCCTCCCTCGGCGTCCCGTCTGTCCGCCTCCCGCCCGCCCCCTGCAGACGGGTCGCGCCTGACCGAGCCGGAGTCGGGTGGGAGCGCGCTCCGCCGCCTGGGACCTGGGCGCGGCTTCGCGAGCAATCCCGTCCTGAGTTCTGGAGAGCGCCGACAGCAGCTGTCCTGTGGTCCCAGAGCCCCAGACCGGCCCAGACCGGCCCAGACCGGCCCAGACCGGCCCAGACCGCCCTCTCGCTCCAGTCCGGTTCTCCGGCCCGGGCGGCCGCTGGGCGGCGGTGTCGCGCGAGGGCACAGTCGGGCGCGGGTGGAGGGGGCTGTGAAGGGGCCGAGGCGAGGAGGGAGGCGACTATTAAAGAAAACTATTCAGTGGCACCTAAAACAGTGAGACAGACTTTATTCAGGACCATTGAGCTAGGTGTAGGGCTCACGGCGATAGGGTCTGGCGGTGGGGAGAGCGTGGGCTCAACTCCGCATTCAGCTCGGGCAAGCAGGAATTTAGAGCCGAGGAGCAGGGTGGGGGCGGTGGATGGAAATTGTGAGAGGGGTTCTGGCTAAACCTACCAGGAGGATTCTTGCTGAGACAGGCCAGGGAGAGCAGACATCACCTGGAGGATGAGGAACCCAATTAGATATCAAGGGCCATCGGGTATCCTGGGGGGTTCTTGCTAAACTGACTTAGCAGGGTTCTTGCTAAAGCTGGGTTTTACAAGGAAGGGCATAGTTGGGCTGGGAGAAGGTTTGGTTAAAGTTTGGTCAGGCAGAGAAACTTTGTCATATTATACACAGCTGAGGCCTCAGGGTGGGTGGGATCCACCCCTCACCCAGCGCTGCATGTTCCCCTGGGGGTTCGGTCTCTGACCCTGCAGCCAGGGTGGCTGAGCAGTGGGGCTTCAGGTCTCCCCTGACAGCTGCTCTTATCAGTACCCCAAGAATAATCGCCTACAATCAAGCTCTTACCCACAATGCATTTATACCTGTCAAGTTTCTCTTTCAGTACTCTCTCTGATTATAAAAGTAATTTATTGGCCGGGCGCGGTGGCTCACGCCTGTAATCCTAGCTCTTGGGAGGCCGAGGCGGGCGGATTGCTCAAGGTCAGGAGTTCAAAACCAGCCTGAGCAAGAGCGAGACCCCGTCTCTACTATAAATAGAAAGAAATTAATTGGCCAATTGATATATATATAAAAAATTAGCCGGGCATGGTGGCGCATGCCTGTAGTCCCAGCTACTCGGGAGGCTGAGGCAGTAGGATCGCTGAGCCCCGGAGATTGAGGTTGCTGTGAGCTAGGCTGACGCCACGGCACTCACTCTAGCCTGGGCAACAAAGCGAGACTCTGTCTCAAAAAAAAAAAAAAAAAAAAAAAGTAATTTATTGTGGAAAATACAGAGAAATACAAACTGCACAAAAGAGAACATGAAAAACATTTATCTTTAATTCTCACAAAACTATCATTAACATTTTGTTCCTTCCAGTGTCTTAATGCGTGTGTCTTTGCAATTTTTAATAAACTTGATTGGATGATATATATACAGTTTGCTTATATTTTCACTTGCCAATATATTATAAACATTTGCTTATATTATTAAATATTTGTCAAGACTATGTTTTTTTTTTTTTTTTTTTTTGAGACAGAGTCTCATTCTGTTTCCTGGGCAAGAGTTCCATAATGTCAGCTCAGCTCACGGCAACCTCAAACTCCTGGGCTCAAGCAATCCTCCTGCCTCAGCCTCCCGAGTAGCTGGGACTACAGGCATGCTCCACCATGCCCGGCTAATTTTTTCTCTATATATTTTTAGTTGGCCAATTAATTGCTTTCTATTTTTTTGTTGTTGTTGTTAGTAGAGACGGGGTCTCGCTCTTGCTCAGGCTGGTTTTGAACTCCTGACCTTGAGCAGTCCGCCTGCCTTGGCTTCCCAGAGTGCTAGGATTACAGAGACTATTTACTCCATTGATATTTAGGCAATTTCTATTTTCTTTTAAAGGAAGCAAGTCATGCACAACATTTTTGTCCATGAAAGTGCATTCACATCTCTGATCGTTTCGTAAAGTGAAGTCTGGTGCATCTGATGTCTGTGTGTGTGTTTGTGCAGCTGGTTAGAAGCTGTGATGCTCCCTGCTGACCGTGCCAATCAGGTTGGGGACGTGCATGGTGACACTTTTCTATTCTAGTTTCCTAATACTCAACAGCACATTTGTCCCTTGAATATAATAGGTGCACCTAGGAGTCCTCCAATTCTCTTTTTTTTGAATGCTGTTTTTGTCCTTCTCTTCTTCATACTTAGATTTGTAAGCTTATTTATTAAAAAAAAAAAAAGGTAAAGCAATGTCCACACATGATACGAAAATTAAGGCCTCCACAATCTCTATCATTTTGTGTTTCCTTCCAGAAATCAAATGTGTGTGTGTGCCCTAGAAGGTGAATGCAAGTGGAATTTACCATGTTGTCCCATACCCTCTTTTCCCTCAGTGACTGGCCTTAGCAATCTTAGAGGCACAAATTCCAGTCATTTCTAAGTGGCTGGATGGCCTCCGGCTGCAGGCACAAGATGCGAAGGCCCCTGGCTTGCTGGTAGAAGGGCACTTTATTTCTAGTGGTTCTCATGCCCACTGGTGCTGTGAATGTCCTTTTTTACAGACATTTTAGCAAGTGTTACAAGGATAGCCTGGGGGTATTTCTTTGTAGTGAAATTGCTGGGTTAAATGGTATGTTGATTTTAATTTGGGATAGCTGTTGCCAAATTGTTCTCTCCCAAGCACTGGCTGTGCTCCCTCCCACCAAGGGTCCATATGAGCCCTGGCCTCCTCACCCATGCCAACACTGCGCTTTAGCACGGTTTAAAATGTCACCAGTGTGCTTCATGCTATGTCTTTCTTTCTCTGTTTCTGATCCACCTAGGGCCTCTCCTACCCTGTCTCCTGGGCTTTTTGTTTAAACATGGCCAGAGATTTTTTTAAAAGCATCATTTCTACCATATCTATCTGAATTTGTGAAAAAAAAAATGTTGGCTTGTTTGGTTAATACTTACTGAAACTGATTACAATAACTTTTTGCTTAAGTCTCTTGGATTTTCTTGATCTGTAATAATATGTATTTCAAATAATGACGATTTTGCTTCCTCTTTTCCATCCTATTAATATATTAAATGTAATAGAGGCAGGCATTCTTTTTTGTTTTGCCTTTAACAGTTTAAAAAAATAGAGTGTTTATCACTAATTTTGATGCTTTGGGTTAGGAGTAATGGTATATGCCTAATTATTTCAAGAAAGTAGCCCATGTGGGTTAGCGTTTGCATTTTTGCTTTTAATGAGAAGTGGATGTTGAATTTTAGAAAAGAATTTTGAGTATGTATTAAATGCTCAGCCTGGTGGTTTTTCCTTCTGACTATTAATGTAATAAATGATATCACTGGATCCTCCAGTGTTTCTTTGACATTATAAAAGCTTTCACCTATAGGCCATCCTTGTGACCTTGGGCTGCTCTTGGTACATTTTTAGATAAATGTTCATCATCTACTCACTGAAGGACAGCCAACCTTCCTCTATGTCACCTGCCCAATGTGTTGGCCACTCTCGTGGCTCTCAGTTATAGACAAGGGCTATGATTTATGATTGTGGAGGCGAAGCAGTAACCCAAGACACAGCAGGGGAGCTGACAGGCAGAGGGTACAGGAAGGGGACAGGATATGGAGGTGTGGCTGACCTGAGGATGGACCAATGTCTAACAGCTGTGACCTGGGGGTGGACCCTTTCCATTAATGTCTGACTGAGAGAGAATCTGAGTCCATCAGCCCTGATCTGAGGCTGGCTATGTGTTCAGCCTTGGGAAAGACATTGTGATCCCAGGACAGAGTCTACCCCTGTGAGTCTGGGAGTTTTTACCTGCAGTCTATCCCTCCACTAACCCGCCGATGGCCCAGTTCTGAGCCAACATATAGATGGAATCATACGGTATGTGATCCTTGGAAGTGGCATTTTCTTCACTCAACATTTATGTCCTTGAGATCCATCCAGGTTGTTGTGTGTGTTAACAGTTTCTCCCTATTTAGTGCTGAGTAGTGCTTCATGGTTTGAATGGACCTCTGTTTGTTACATTCACTTGTTGAAGGACTTTTTTTTTTGCTTTCAGTTTTTAACTATTACAAGTAAAGCTGCTCTAAACATTGTTGTACAGATTTTTTGTATACATGTAAATTTTCATTTTTCTGGGAAAAATGCCCTGGTATATGATTGATAGGTCATGTTTTGCTCTTTAGAGAAACTGCTGAACTGTTTTCCAGAGTGGCTGTGTGATTTTACATCCCCATCAACAATGTATGAGGGATCCAGTTCTTCCACATCCTCACCAGCGTTTGGTGTTCTCTGTTTAAAAAATTTTTTAGCAGTTGTAACAAGTATATAAGTAATATCTCTTTGTGACTTTATTTTTGCATTTCACTGATGGCTAAGGATGTTTACCACCTTTTCATATGCTAGTTTTTCATCCATATAGTCTCTTGCTCTTTGGTGAAATGTTCATGTCTTTTGCCTGTTTCCAATTAGATTTTCTTATTTTTATACTTTTCACTTTCGAGAGTTCTTGATATATTCCAGGTATAATTCTTTTGTCAGATATTTGGTTTACAAATATTATCTCCCAGTCTGAAACTTGTCGTTTCATCATCTTAACAGGGTCTTTCATGGAACGGATTTTTTTCAATTTTGAAGACATCCAATTTATTGATTTTCTTTTTATGAATCATGTTTTTGGTATCACATCTAAGAACTTTTTAAGTAGCCCAAGTCCCAAAGATTTTCACATACATTTTCTCTTGAGTCTTGCAATTTTATGTTTAATAATTAAATCTATGATCCATTTTGAGTTAATTTGTTATAAGATATACAATTTAGGTTCACTTTTTTTTCTTATGGATATGCAATAATTCCAGCACTGGTTGTTGAAAACCTATCCTTCTTCCATTGAATTGCTTTTGCACTTTTGTCAAAAATCAGTTGGCCATACTTATGTGAGGCTATTTCCTGGGTTACCTATTTGGTTCCGTTGATCTATTAATCTGTCTGTCTGCTAACATCATACTGTCTTGATTAATGCAGTTATTTAATAAGTGCTAAGATCAGGTAGAATGGTTCTTATTTTATTTTATTTTTTTGGAAAATGAGCTCTAGTCCCTTTTTCTCTTCATTTAATGTTAGGTAAGCTTGTTTATCCACAAAGAAATACTGCTAGGATTTTACAATAAGAATTGTATTAAACCTATATATGGGTAGAATTAATGTCTTTACTATGTTGAGTCTTCCAAGCCATGAACATGGTATACTTCCCCATTTATTTAGCTCTCCTTTGATTTCTTTCATCAGCATTTTGCAGTTTTCAACATACAAGTCCTTGTCATGTTTTGCTAGATTTACACTTTTTATTTCATTTTTCTCAGTGACTACAAATGGTATTATATTAATATAAGTCTTCCTGTTTTATTGCTAATATAAGGAATACCATCTTTTTAAATATTTGTCTTGTATCTTATGACCTTGTGGAACTCACTTATTTGTTCTAGGAGGTATTTTTTCTTCTTTGTATATTCCTTGGGATTTTCCATGTATACAATGAATATCATATGAAAATAGGGATAGTTTTATATTTTCCTTTCCATCTGTATGCCTTTTATTTCCTTTTCTTGCCTTACTGCACTTGCTGGGGTCTGAAGTACTATGTTGAATAAAAGTGGTGAGAACAGACATCCCTGCCTTGCTCCAGATTATAGAGAGAAAGTATTCAATCTTTTACCATTAAGTATGGTATTAGCCATAGGTATTTTTATTCTTTATCAATTTGAGGAAATTCCCCTCAATTGTTAGTTTTCTGATAATTTTTATCATGAATGGGTATTGAATTTTGTCAAATGACTTTTCTGTATCAATTGACTTTTCTTCTTTAACCAGTTCATGTAGTAGATTTAAACTGATGTTCAAATATTTAACTAGCCTTCATCCATAGAATTGGTCATGGTGTATTTATATATTGCTGAATTTTATTTACTAATATTAAGAATTTTTGCATCTGTATTCATCAGGAATATTGGCCTGTGGTTTTCCTTTTTTGTACTGTCTTTGTACAGTCTTGGTATCTGGGTAATACTGACTTCATAAAGTGAGTTGGGAAGTGTTGCTTCCTTTTCTATTTTCTGGAAGAGATTGGGTAAAATTGGTATCAGTTCTTCTTTAAACATTTGCTAAAATTCTTTAGTGAAATCATCTGGGCATGGAGTTTACTTTTTCGGGAATTTTAAAATTATGAAGTCAATTTCTTTAGTAATTATGTGGTTATTTAGTTTACTCTTTGTGTTAAGTGAGTTTGGTAGTTCTTGTGTTTCAAGGAGTAGTTCATGTGATCTAAGTTGTCACATTTATGTGCATAGAGTTGTTTATAGTATTCCTTTATTATTCCTTTGATATCTGCAGAGTATTTAGTAAAATCACATTTCATTTATGCATTTGTTAGTATCTTTTCACTCGTAATTCTTTGTCAGACTTGCTAGAGATTTGTCAACTTTATTGATAATTTTAAAGAATCAGATTTTTGTTTCATTGATTTTTTTCTCTTTTTTATGTTCCTCAAATTCTTCTCTTATCTTTATTATTTTCTTTCTACTATTAGCTTTGAGTTTATTTGTATTTTTTTTGTAGTTTGTTAACATGGCACTTAAATGATTGATTTGAGACTTTTCCTTTTTTCTTATGTAAGTATTTAGTACTATTAATTTTCCTTTCAGAATTGTTTTAGCTGAATCCCCAGATTTTCATATGTTACATTTTAATTTTCACTCAGGTCAGTTTTTTTTTTTTTTTTTAATTTCCCTTGAGACTTCATCATTGACCAATGGCTTATTTAGAAGTGCTTGGAGAGATATTTCTGTTATCGTACTGTTATTGATTTTAATTTGGTTCCATTTTGGTCTGAGAACACATAATGTGTATAATTTCAATTACTTTAAATTTGTTGAGTTTTATTATATGGCCAAGGATATGGTCTGTCTTAGTATATACTAAGACACTTGGGCACTTGGAAAGAACGTGTATTCTGCTGTTGTTGCATGGAGTATTCTGTAAATGTTAATTAGGTCTTGATGGTGGTATTATGTTCATCTATATCTTTGCTTATTTTCTATCTAGTTCTATTTATTGTTGGGAGAAGGATGTTGACATCTCCAACTACAACTGAGAATTTGTCTATTTCTCCTTAAGTTCTGTCAGTTTTGGCTTCTTGTAATTTAAAGCTCTATTGTTTGATGCATACACATTTAGGATTTCTATGTCTTCCTTTTGCATTGACCCTTTAACCATTATGTAATGCCCTCTCTGTCCTTGAGTAATAATTTTTTTTTGCTCTAATATCTGCTTTTTCTGATAATCAGTATAGCCCCTCATACTTTCTTTAGATTAATGTTTGCATGGTATGTCACTTCTGTTCTGTTAGTTTTAACCTGCCTATATTGTTATATTTGATGTGAGTTTCTTTTATTAAATAGATAGCATATAATTGGATTATGTTTGTTAAATCATTTCTTGTAATTGGTATATTTAGACCATTTACACTTAATGTAGTTATCAACATATTGATATGTTATTGATAAGTCTGCCATTTTATTTATTTACTTTTGTTTTATGTTCCTTCTGTTTTCATTTCTCTATTTTCTTTTTGCTATGTTGTTGTTCTTCATGTGAACATTTTTTAGAATTCCATTTTGATGTATGTATAGTTGTTTTGAGTGTGTCTTGTTATATAGGATTTTTAGTGCTTGCTTTAGATATATATTATTTTGGTATAACATGACAGTCTACTGATATCAACATTTTAACAGTTTTGTTGTGGAAAACTCACCTCCCTTTAAGTCCATTTCCCCTTTTCATTTGTAGTGTAAATGTGTTAAATATTTCCTATATATACCTTTAGAACTGCATCAGATAAATTTAAAATTTTTGGTTCAACCAGCAAATATCATGTAGAAAACATAAGAGGAGGAAAGTCTATTACCCATTTACTCATATTTTTATTTTTTGTTCATCTTTTCCTTTCTTATATTCCAACAACCTTCTCTTACCATTTCCTTTTTTTTGTTTCAATAACTACTTTTTGATATTCTTTTAGGTTGATTACAAATTCTGTCTACTTTTCTTATCTAAAAACATTCTTGTTTCTCCTTCATTTCTAAAGTATATTTTTTCTGGATATAGAATTCTGCATTGACAGTTCTTTTCTTTGAGTACTTGAAAAATGCTTTCCCATTTCTTCCTTGCCTACATGGTTTTTGAAAAGAAATTTGCTATCATTGTAGTTGTTTCTTTTTTCTTTTAAAAATCAAGTGTTACTTTTCTCACACTGTTTTTAAGATTTTTTCTTTGTCTTTTGTTCTCAGAAGTTTGATTGTGATGTGTCTTGGCCTGTATTTCTTTGCGTTTATCCTGCTTGAGATTTGCTCACTTGCTTCAATCTATAGATTTATATATTTTGCCAAACTTAGGAATTTTCTGCTATTATTTCTTCTACTGTTTGTTCAGTCTCATGCTTTTTCTTTTCCTTCTCGGACTCCAATGACATGAATGAATGTTAAATCTTTTATTTTTATCCCATAATTCCAGACGCTTTGTTTTATAAAAGTCTGTTTTCTTTTTATTGTTCAAATTGGATAATATCTGTTACTCTGTCTTTAAGTTGAAGAACTCTTTCATCTATGCACTAGAGTCTGCAGTGGAGCCCATACATCAGGTTTTTGATTTTGGTTTTTGTATAATATGTTTCAGTTCTACAATTTCTATCTGGTTTTTCCTTATACGTTATCTTTCTTTACTGAGACTTTCCATAATTTGTTTCAAATGTGTTCATGATTACTTATTGAAGCATTTTTGATGGCTGCTTTAAAATTCTTGTCAGATAATTTTAACAACTATATCATCTTGATGTTAGTGTCTGTTGATTATATTTCTTATTCAAGTTGAGATTTTTCTAGGGCTTAGTATGATGAGTGATTTATTTTTATTGTACCCTAGACATTTTGGGTATTATGTAATGAGACTCCATGCCTTATTGAATCTGTTTTATCAGATCTCCTCAGACTTTGTACCAATGAGGTGGTTGGGGTGAAATTCCAGGTTCTCTACTCATGCTCCATGACACCTGGGGGCCAGGGGAATCTTGTTACTCTTGAGCAGATATGGAAATTCATATTCCTCATCAGGCCTCCACTGGCAACACAAGTGGAGGCTTATTACTACCCGATAGAGGTAAAAATCTTGACTCCTTATTCTGCTTTTTCTAGCACTACCTCAGTGGGGGCTTGGTTGTGCCTCCTCACAGCCTAAAGAGAGTGAAATTCGAGAGTTCACATGTGGCCTTTGCTGGTTGGGTGGGGGCTGGGGTCACAGATTTTTTTTCATAATCTTTGTGTACAAAAGGTTGGTTATCGTCTCAAAGTTTTGTTTTCCTTGGTTACCCCATTCTTGGTGCTTTGACTAGAAAGAACAGGCTTTTCTTTAAGTTTTAAAAAATTCTGTCTGCACCTAATGGTATTTTTGGGTTGCTGGCTTTTACAGTTTCTGCTCTGGGATAAGTAAAGCAAAAGGAAACCCCACAGCATGCACACACACACACACACACACACACGCACACACACAAGCACACAATTTTTCTTTGAGTTCCAAGGTTGTTAGAGGCTCCTCTGTTCTCTCCACCTTTCATAGTCTTCTTGTGTTTATTTTATATGTATTGACAGTGTTTTTACCATTCAGTATAAATAAAAAGAAATGTGTTTATTCTATATTTTTTGGAACCAAATGGATAGCCTCTTTTTAATACTCTTATTTTTTCCTCAAATGTGTTAAGTACCAGAGGCCCTATTTAGGAAGCACTGATAATCAGATTGTGGCAGGTGCTTTTACATCAGATTCTATTTTCCTTTTGGCAAATGGGGGCTTTCTTGTACCCCTCATGTGACATACAGAGGCTGTGAGGAGAGGCTCACTGTCCATTCCCATTAGCCCTGGCCAGAGTGAAAGATAAGCAGAGTCACTTCTCTTGGCACCATTTCTCCCTCTTAGAAGGAGATGGTGGAACTCCTGTTCTTATAACTCCGGGGCGTCTTTTCTGCATGTGTTGGGTTTGCATGAGCGCAGGTGCCTGCTCTGTGCCGGGTGCTGTTCTCACCACCACACACGTGTGGAATCCTGTAACCCTCGCTGTGGCACCATCACACAGGTGCCCTGTGACCCCTAATACAGATGTGGGAACCCCAACACTGACTGCTGAGACAACTCACCAGTGATCCCACGGCCAGTAGGGCAGGGCCATGGCTGTAACTGGGATCCCAGAGCCTGCCTTCAGCCTGCTGGGGGCGAGGTCACAGGCTGGAGAGAAAGTACAGGGGCTTTTCTTCAGCAAGTGGAGAATTTGATGATATGCCTTTATTTCCATGATGGCTGCAGAGGAGGGCATTGAGAACAGCCTCAGAGAAGCTCAGAAACCGCTCGTCCTTCTCTGCCAACGTTGTCTACACCACCCCAGGCACGCGCGTCAACAGGTACATCAGCCGCCTCCTGGAAGCCCGCCAGACAGAGCTGGAGATGGCGGACCTGAACTTCTTTACCCTGAAGTACAAACATGTGGAACGGGAGCAAAAGGTAAGTGGCTCTGGTTCTAAACTTCCCTGGTGCCATCTGAGAAGGCACGGCCCGTCTCGAGGGAGCCGCTGACGGAGCGACCTCTCTCTCTCACAGTACCACCAGCTTCAGGACGAGTACTTCACCAGCGCTGTCGTCCTTGCCCTCATCCTGGCTGCCTTATTTGGCCTTGTCTACCTTCTGATAATCCCACAGTACGTATGTGCGTCGGGGAGATGGGAGGGTCCCCAAGAAGTCCAGGTTTCTGGGGTTGGTGACTGTGTTTCCTTTCCTATGTTCAAAGTTCACCTCCCACTGAGCCTGACATTTAGGGGAGACGTTGGCCACCCAGCAGGTCTCCATTTAGCAAGCCTTGATGGCATACAGCGTGAGGCTGGCCACTTTCAATTTTTAATTCTGAATTGACTCAATTCTAAGATGTTGTATATTTTCAGTTTCTCCAGTCCTGCGACATGCACCATTGCCTTAATAATCGCTTTTGAGGGTGAAAACAAACGGTGCACCAAATAGGCTCATTGGTTTCTGGGTCCATGTCATTTTCAGAAACATTAAAATAAGAAAAAGCAGCCTCTGAAGAGGAAGAAAAACATAGTGATTTTCATAACATTTAAATATCACGTGAGTCCACGTGAGTTTGGCAGCTTTCGTTTTTTGGCAAGAAAGACACCACAGTCGCCACTCACTACTTTCTTCCAGACATTCCCGTTTCTTAATGAAACCTGCCTATGGGAATAATATTTCCTTTGAGATTCTAGAAAGCACCTGGAAGCCGCCCACACCTGCTGAGGAGGAGGAACCTCAGTCTGGGGTGCTCTGCATCCCACCCAGCCCCGGATGCTGGAACATAGCCACTGCCCTATGGCACTATTTGGAGATTAAGCCTTTCCTAAAAATGCCCTTCCTAGGCAAAGCTCAGCAAGAGGACGGTTCAGCAAAATCTGGGCAACTCCTATCTTTCCATCACAAGGAAAAGGGCTTCCAGAAAAGTTTTGTGACTCTCAGCCTAGGCTAGCTTTTGGGGGTGAGGGTAGTGGAAATGGGTGAGGTGGGCTCAGGAACAGCCCCCTCTACTGGGAACCACAGATGCCCTCCCCTAGAAGAGAACTGTGGGCAAGTCCCCAGGGACCAGAGTGCAGGCAGCTGTGTCAATGACACTGCTTCCTCCTGGGGGCTCAGGGGATTAGAGGAGGTGCTGATTTCCAGGTACCTCTTAGGTCCCCCTCTCCTGGTGCTTGCCTGGCAGTGACCCTCATGTCTTCTGTACTCCAGGAGTGTGGCTGTCTTGCTCCTGCTAGTGTTCTCCATTTGCTTCCTGGTGGCCTGTGTCCTGTACCTGCACATCACCCGGGTCCAGGTATGTGGGTGGCCTGTGTCCTGCTCCTGCTCATCACCTGTTCCAGGTGCTTGGGTGGTGTGTGTCCTGTACTTACATGTCTCTTGGTCCAACTATGTGACTGGGCTCTGCCTTCCCTCTCAGCAGGACAGGTGGGACAGAGAAGGTAATTCTGTCCCCTCACCCTCCATGGCAGGAAGCATCTGCTGATGTAGCAGGTGCTCATTAATTCCCAGTTGTGCACTGGGTGTGCACTCTTTTGGGAGCCTGCCTGACAGGCACAGTGGGCTGGTGAGTGTGCCGAGCAAATAAATGAACACAGATATCGATCCAGTTCTCCTGCAATGGAGAGTCCACAGGGGGACAGGAGTGGGATAGCTCTTCGTATGTTCGTGTTATAGACTTGGGGGGTGACATTTCTCCAGGTGATGCTTTAACTGCTTTGCTCTCATGGACTTTTAGAGCAAAAGCTTGAGCTTTGCAGCCTTGCACCACCCATGGTTCACTGCAGAGGACTCTGTTTTTTCTAGTTCTGCGTTCCTTTGTCACATTCTCCACCTTCATTTCCAAATGCTCCATTTCCCCAGCCTGCCCCAGGTGTCACTTCTGGCAGACACAGTATTATTTTTGCATAATTATTGAAAACGGAAACTTTTTGAAAAGATGAAGTTCATGTTTATTCATTTAACTTTGTCATTATTCATAGGTAATGTCTTAATTTTTTCAATTAAAAAATGCGAACTATTAAGATTGCATTCCCAGTTCTTTGAGTTTTGTAGATTGGGTGGCCTTTTGGTGTGGTGAACTTTGGAATTTCCCACTTCAAATGATTTCATATAATTTTAAGTGAGAGCGTGAAAGATGGATGATAATTTTTCAAGCCTATCGCTGTGTCCCCATTGGTGGGAACCAGCGTGCAGCCCCCTGCATGGTGTGCACATAGCGTAAGTCGTGCAGAAAGTGTAAGAAACCGCTGGGGAAAAGGAACGAAGCAGGACTTGAGGACTGCACCAGCCTGGGAGGCCCTGCCCAGCTGGTCCCCTCCCAGGATATTGGTTCTCATGAGTAGATTACAGCACTTCCCATGACTCCACCAGAAGACATGTTCATGTGACCAGCAAGCAAAATCTGCACCGACTTGTCCATAAAAATAATACTCAAATTTTAAAAACCTCCTGGGTCCACAAAACACATGTCCTGGGAGACGGGGCCCCCGTGACTGCCTAGAATCGTCCCCTCTCTGTTGTTAAGGCAGCTGCCCTCATGGCTGGAAACTTCAGCCAGCATCATTCCTGGGTGGTTATATTAAAAGTAAGTCAGCCTATGTTAACCCGTGTAGCGTCTCCCTGACTCCGTTATTTCGTTCTCTTGGTGGGCTCCGCCCTGGGCTCCATAAGGTCCTCTCTCTCTGAATGTCCACTCCCCCTTCTCGTCCTCTCCTGTAAGCAAGTGTGCAGTGTTTTTTTTTTTTTTACTAAGTATGTGTTTTGGAAGCTCCAGGCTCAAAAAGCCGCAGGGATCGGACGTTCCGGGGAGCAGCCCAGAGTGGCACTTGTGGCCCGTGTGCAGGAAGCCGACGGGAGCCCAGGTGCCCAACTTCCCAGCTAGGACAGGAGGCGGACGCAGCTCACAGCAGCGTGCACTGGGTCAGGGCTTGGTGCACCAACACGGGCTTAGGCGCGTTTGTCGGCCCTGAGCTGGGCTCTGAGCATCCCCCAGGGGGTGACTAGGGACGTGGCAGAGTCCTGCGCCAGCCACTGGGACGGCAGCAGGATGGAGGCTGGAGAGCTGCAGGGGAGGCCAGCAGGCGGAGGGCATGCCCGCCCAGCGGAAGGCCAGCGCGGCCAAGGAGGAGATGTGAGTGGGTGTGGCTGGTCACATGGGCAGGATTAGACCTAGTTGCCAGAACACACCCCGAGAAAGCCCGTGGCATCAACAGGACAGAGAGGTTTTCCTCCCTGATGTCGGCAGTGTCCACAATCACTGTGTCCAGGGTGGGTGTGGCAACTCCGTGGCCACTTGGAACCTTTGCCACCCACTTGGCTCCCTCGTCCCTCGGGCATGTGCCAGCTCTGGGCACTGGGCTCCAGCTCTCCAGGCCTCAGTGTTGCCCTCTCTGAACTGGGGTGATGATGGGCCCCACCTCGCTGGCCGCCACGAGGATTCAGTGAGCTGGTGTGAAGTCCGTGGCGCGGGACCTGGCATACCACGTGCTCGGTTGGGGTGTCCTGAAATCGAGTAAGAGGGAAAAGGCCGAGGAGAGAAAGAGCTCCTGGGTGGAGCCCATCCCAGGAGTCAGCGGGGGTTTCTCATCCTGTTGGTCCTGGAAGTGGGGAGGACTTGCAGGGTCTGTCTTTGTCATCTGCGGAGGTTGGGAGAGCCGCCGGCCCGAGGGTCCTGCTGGGAATCGAAAGGGGCAGAGCTGGACTGGCTGGACGCAAGGACCCAGCAGGGACGGGGGTGGACTCGGTAGCGGTGCCAGCCCTGGTGGAGGCGTGGTGGGGAGACTGTAGGACTGCCGGGCTGAGGGTCGGATGCTGGGCCTAGAGAGGAAGGGGAGGGGCAGGAGAAGGGGTAGCCGGGGGGCCATACTGGCCAGGCCCCAGGTGGGGCCGAGGGTGCTGTGGACAGGGCAGGCCAAGGTCACCTGGCATCAGGCAGGTTGGGAGACACTTGGCTGGGTCCTGGGGACGTGAGCATGGCGTGGTGCTCAGGGTGGCTAGGGTGTGCCTTGGGCAGGCTGCTCCGCACTGGCCTGGTGCTGACAGGCTTGCCCTTGAGCCTTGCTCCCGTCCTCCCTTGCCTCTGCCTTACTGCTCAGTGAGCTGTTCCACATCCCGTCTTCCAGGAGCACTAAGGGAAGGAAGGCAGAGGGGATGGGCTCGGGGGCGCTGGGCCCGCCTGGGCTGCTGGGGTAGAGGGAAGTGCCCCAAGGCTCATGTCCCGTTCTGGGCCTGGCTCCAGGGTGCGGGGTTTCGAAGGCAGGATTTCGATGGCAAGATTTGTACCAGTAACGATATTCAAGTTAAACTCGATGGCTTTGAAGAACAGAAAATTAGAAAACCTGTGCAGATGTCCTTAAAGATGGGGGCGAGGGGCTCGAAGCACACAGGGGAGTGGGTGACCCCCAGAGACAAACCAAAGGGCTTCCTTTTGGCCCCTGCGAGTGCAGGCAGCCAGGAAATGGCACCTGCTTCTTCTTTCCTCCCGTCCTCGCGTGACATCCTCTTCTGCCTCAGTCCCCCAGCGGCTCCGAGTCCGTGTCTGTGTGGGATTGAGATTATTTATTGAGCATAAATTAAGTCACTACTGTTGAAACTTCAAATTGCAACTCCCTCGCAGGTTGTGAAATCAGTTTCTGTGAGGTGTGAGCAGCTGTGTCTTTACAAAGGCATGCACTGGAAATGAATGAAAACCATCGTCCTGCATCAGGGCTGGGGGTCCTGCCTCAGTTG
Source organism: Microcebus murinus (assembly GCF_040939455.1). Lineage (NCBI taxonomy): Eukaryota > Metazoa > Chordata > Mammalia > Primates > Cheirogaleidae > Microcebus > Microcebus murinus. The sequence continues at coordinate 9,249,686 of NC_134112.1, read as the reverse complement.
TGGTGGAAGGGGCAGTCATAGGAAATTTGTTTCTTAATTCGACGCCCCATCAGAAAACTGGGAAGGGCCCTGCTGCCTCCCTTCCTTTCACCAGGCTGTGATAAGCATTGACCCGCCTGTCTCCCGGCCACCCCTGGCGCCCCAGACGTGTTCCTTTTTTGCCTTAATGCCTTACGCAGCGTGGTGAGGGCTGAGTGGAGACGGATGCAGGTGTGGAAAGGGTAGACGGAAACATACCGCTCCTTGTTGCGTTTGTCTAAACCGTTGCAGCCCCTACAGCCCGGCAGCTGTGCACCGGGAAGGCGTCATCCTCCCAGTGTCACCTCCGCAGGGAGATGGTCTACACTGCTGGCTGTCTGCGTCCTCCCCTCAGCACTGTGGCGTTTTGCTCAAAGATTGCACACCGGTTGTATTTGTGGGCTCCTCCCACTTGTGGGGTCTGTTTCTTAAATTCAGCTCGTGTGGGGAGCAGCCCAGTCCTGTAGGGGCTGATGCTCCGGAATGCTCACTTGCGCTGTGGCTGCAGTCACTTTGAATCGGTGTTGCTGTCATTTGTACCTGCCTCGACGTCGTGCTTTGAGGGTGTCAGTAACAACCAGCAACCTGCTGGCTTTGCGTTTGATTGAATGTAGGTCACGTTCTTGGGGAATTTTCCATTGTTCATATGAGAGCAGCTATTTTTTTTTCTATATTTCCACAAGCTATTTTCATGCCATTTTTGACTGCGGACGTTCATTTTCCGTTTTGCTTATGAAAAAGAACCAATAAGCATTACCCAGATGAACTATTAAAACAAAAAGAGCGGCCCCTCCAACTTCAAAACAACAGACTTCGCTGCCTCTCATTTGTCTGTTCTGCTCCTCCAGGAGCACGGCAAAGCGGATCCAGCTCCGCGCTGCTCCTTGGGGTCGTCACCGTTCGATTTCTGGAGAGGCAGTTTAACTCTCACGTATTTGATTGCACGTTCACAGGATCAGGTATTGAGCATTGCGTGAAGAGGATCCGAAATACTCCGGGGCTGGTGGCCACAGCCCTCCGCCCAGGGCGTGTCCGGGGCAGCCAGCCTCCCAAAGCTGCCTCCGCCCTCCAGAAAGTCTGTGGAGCCTCAGTCACGTTTTACAAGTAACTGAATAGCCCATTCAACCCGCCTGAAACGAGAAAGGGGATTTATTGGCTCCTGGGTCCAGAGGAACCAGAGGACGGAGAGCCCGGGTAGTTTGATCCAAACGGCTCATTTCTGCCCAGGGCCCACACCCAGACCCCGCCCCCGCCCCCTCTGGCTCCAAGCGCAGCGGGGGCTTCTAACTTCCCTGCCTCCCCCTTTGTTGCCAGCCAGAGGAAACTGATTTTATTTATTTTTTGTTTTAAATTTTATTTTTTATTGGCAAATCATAATTGCATATATTTATGGGGTACAGTGCGATGTTATATGTGTACATACATTGCGGCATTATTAAATCAAGCTAATTAACATATCCATCATTTCACACGCTTATCATTTTTTGTGGGGAGAACATTTGAAGTCTAGTCTCTCAGCAATTTTCAAGTATATAACACATTATTATTAACTGTAGTCACCCTGCTGTGCAATAGGTCACAAGAATGTATCCTTCCTGTCTTTTTGGAACTTGGTACTCTTTGACTAAAATGTTCATTTTTTTCTCTATCTCCCAACCCTCCCTGCCCCCAGCCTCTGGTAACCACTATTCTGCTCTTACATCTGTGAATTTGAGTCTGTTAGACTCCACATATGCAGGAGTCAGATCACGCGGTATTTTTCTTTCTATGCTTGGCTTATTTCACCTAACTTAATGCCCTCCAAGTTCATGCGTGTGGTCACAGATGACAGAATTTCCTTCTTTTTCAAGGCTGAATAGTATTCCATAGTGCATGTGTGCATTTCTTTATCTATCCATCTGTTGATTGTAGGTAGGTTGTTTTCATCTCTTGGCTATTGTGAATAGTGCTGCAGTGAACATGGTAGTATAGATAATCCTTTTTGATATATTGGTTTCATTTCCTTTGGATATATACCTAGAAGTGGAATTGCTGGATCATGTAGGGTAGATCTATTTTGAATTTTTTGAGGAACCTCCATACTGTTTTCCATAATGGCTGTACTAATTTATGTTCCCACCAACAGTGTACAAGTGTTCCCTGTTCTCCATATCCTCCCCAACACTTTTCTTTCATAATCTTTGAGAACAGTCATTATAACAGGTATGCGGTGATAGCTCATTATAGTTTTAATTTGCATTTCTCTGGTGATTAGTGATGTTGGGCATTTTTTCATATACCTGTTGGCTGTTCCTATGTCTTCTTTTGTGAAATGTCTATTAAGATTCTTTGCCTGTTTTTTTAATTGGGTTATTTGTTTTATTGGTATTGAGTTGTGTGTGTTTTTTATATATTTTGGATATTAACCCCTTATTAGATGTATGGTTTGCAAATGTTTTCTTCTAATCCATTGGTTATTTCTTCACTCTATTAACTCTGTCATAGGAGAAAAGCTCCATGACATTGGTATAGGCAATGATTTCTTGGATATGACCCCAAAAGCACAGGCAACAAAAGCAAAACTGGACAAATAAGGTTGCATCAAACTAAAAAACTTCTGCACAGCAAAGAAAACTCTTTGCTTTTAAAGGCCTCATGTAATTAGATTAGATGCACCGGGTACTCCTTTCTGAGTAACTCAAAGTCACCTGAATAGTAAGCGTAATTACTTCTGCAGAATTCCTTTTGTTATGTAATGTGACATAGTCATGGGCCTGATAGCTCCTCAGAGTCACTGGCTCAGGAATTAGAGTGAGAAATCTTGGGTCCCATTTTAGAACTATTCCAAGTATGCTTAATAAATGTTAGATTTATTAGTTTTGTAAAAATTTCTCCATATGTTTATAACTGACAGGGTTTTTGATATTTTGACAAAAGTTTCTAAGGGTCCTGGGACAATCCTAATCTATCCCATTGATTATCAAAGTCACTCTGTATGGTTTCAGCTTGCATGGTCATTTTAACAGCCACTCACTACCATGCAACACAAGCACTGCCAGCATTGGGTGCTGATTTAGAGCATGTGCTGAGTCCTGGAGAGCCTTGCTGCAGCCCCTCAAGAGGCTGCCACCTAGCTGGTGCTGTCACTGAGCCTTTAGAAGGCCACTCTACCGTTCCATGAAGCCAGGGTGATGGAGCGGTAAGACTGGTGACTTATATCAACACATGCCCCTTCCTGTACCTATGCGGTGCAGTGGCCGTAGCCATGCGCACCTTGGGGAGTGGAGGCCCATGTTGCTGAGCCCATCAAAACCTCCATCCTTGCCACCATGGCCACTTGGCTTCTGTACCCATTGGATGATGACAGGGTGGCTAGAGAAAGAGGCTGGTATCCACAAAATGGGACACATTACCCATTTGATTATTAGAACCCTCCCTTTGGTGAGCATACACATACAACACAAATACCGTCACATTTTTTTTGCCCATTCAGAGAGGTGTATCCACTTGCCTCTTCCCCAGACCTTCTTGTCACCAATTTCCAGTCATGTTTCTCCAAGTCCTCGACCATCCAGCCAAACCGCAGGCCACAGCTCCTGAATCAGAACTAGCCATACATCTGGCTATTTCTCCTTCCAAGCAAAAGGCACCCCCAGGTGCACTGCCCAAAGGTCTGCCCGCTGGGAGGACTGCCCTTTACCACTGTCCTAGGGACAGGGGCTGTAGTGCTGCGACTGGACACTTGCCCATGGTGCCAGAGCACAGCTGCCTGGCACCAGGCCTGCATCACGTCTTCCCCTGCCAGTGGATCATGGGGAACTCCCCAGGAGCCGTAGGTGCAGGCTGGGAGAGAGAAGGCAGTGCAGGGGGAGTGGCGACCATGACCATTTGGGCCACTTCTGCCCAATCACATGTGTACCACTTCCATTTGATGGTGGAGTGCTGCTGTGCACACCCGCCTTCAAGGCTTGGTGGGTCGGGTAACTCCCAGTTCAAGAGGGAAGCTCAAGTTGCACGGAGCTTGGTGGCTCGTGGTTAAATGTCAGGCTTTAAGGCCCCATGGCAGGCCTGGATCAGTGATTTGAACCTGGCTCTTGCCCAGGGGAGGGAAGTGCACTAAGCCAAAGTCAATCAAGTGTCTGGGCCTCGTGCTGCTGGAGAGGGGCTCTCCTTCCTGAGTAGAGAGCGGAGACCCGTCTTCAGGTGGAACACGACAGCGCTGGAACTCAGGGAACCCGGAGCTGGGGCCCAATCTGTAACCACCAGCTGAGTGAGCTGGGACACACCTCCCTGTCTTCATCCAGAGAATACGTGTTACTGGGCTCGGTGGTCACTGTAGAGTGGGAATGAGGATTAAAGACTAACTCAGACAGCCTGCTGAGGGCACCCTGGCAGTCACAGCTCTGTCGGGGTTAGTTGCTGTTTTCTATAAGGTCCGTGTAGGTATTTATTTTAGTTTATATTCTAAGTCAGAATGTAAGTGTGAGGGTAAAAAGGGCTTCTTACTTTTATCCATGAAATTGTTTGTTGAATATTTCAAGATGATTTAAAGTGAATAGGTTTGGAGTAAAATTTCTAATACATTAAGAATTATATAAAACCTGTGTGCATAAAATGATAAAACTAATTTACAGCATGTAAAAGAAAACACAAATGAATGGCAACTCATAGCATTTCTGAGATGGAAGAATTCCACGTACTGAGAATGTCAAGTTAATCTATCATTTAGTTCATTTCAGTGCCAGTCAACGTCATAGAGCCCAGTGGAGGGAGGCAGGGAGGGAGGGGTCTTTTTAATTTGAAGCCTTCAGGTGTTTTTCTTAACCTTGGCAAATTTTTCACCTGGGCGAGCAAGTATGTGAAAATAGCCAAGAAATCTGTGTGGAGGATGAAAATTGGGCGTGGATCGAGTGGCGTGGGGCTTGCTCTTCTCATTCTGTCGTGTGAATTGTTTACTGCGCGTGTGAATCAGCTTGGTAATCAGAGGACATTTTTTAAATTAATATTTTCTTGTCCAGTGTTTTCCAGGGTGCCTGACGATTCAGATTCGCACTGTCTTGTGTATTTTCATAGTGGTCTTAATCTACTCGGTAGCCCAAGGATGTGTGGTGAGCATCTCTGGCCCTCGGCGGGCGGCGGGCGGGAGAGGGCACACCCTGCAGAGCCAGCCCGGGAGGCCGGGGCCGGCCAGTAGAGATGTCAGGAACAGGCTAGGGCTGCCCAGAGAAGGAGGGAATGAGAGACCTCATCTAGCAGAGGGGATGACACCTCTCCCTGGTACAGGGCGAGCCTGTTCCTTCCTAGTACACAGAGGACGGGGGCGGGGAGGAATAACAGGACGGAGCTGCCATGCTGGGGACACTACCTGGTCCTCGTAGGCCTCTCGGCTGCCCCAGGAGCCAGTGGGGAGCTGGTGGGAGGCCGGAGGCCTGGGGGCAGCTGTGAGAGGAGGAGCAGCTGTGCATCCTGAGGCCCGGCCTCCCTGAGCTCCTGCGCCCCCTCCTTCCCAGGTGGGCTGCCTGCCCTGGGCCTGGAACTCCAAGCCCAACAGTACCCTGGTGGTCTTCTCATCTGGGGGCCGGCGCACAGCGCTGCCCGCCCTGCCCTGCGAGTCTGCGCACCACGCCCTGCTCTGCTGCCTGGTGGGCACCCTCCCGCTTGCCATATTCCTGCGGGTGTCCTCCTTGCCAAAAATGATCCTGCTGTTGGGGCTCACCACATCCTACATCCTCGTCCTGGAGCTCAGCGGATACACCAGATCTGGGTAAGTACGCGGCTGCCAGGAGACAAAGCCCTGAGCGGGGATGTTGCTAAATTCTGTGTATACAGCTATGTATTATAGTCTGCTGATCATAAAGCTTTTAATAAGGCCTAATTATATACAAAGTGTTTAGTTTGGTGGCTTCTCTGTTTCATCTCTTTATCCCCGATTCTAGCAAGGCCTCAGACCTCCCAGTGAGAAGTGGCTGTAGGCCTGGGTCAGCCCCATGAGCTGCTGGTGGGTGTTACCCCTGGAGGGTCGCTCTCCCATTGATTCTTGGCTGGATGGCAGAGTCTTGCCATGGAAGCTCAACACTGACTTGGCTTTCTCCCTCATCTCCCACCAGGGGCGGTGCCGTCTCTGGGCGCAGCTACGAGCCGATCATGGCCATCCTGCTGTTCTCCTGCGCGCTGGCCCTGCATGCCAGGCAGGTGGACGTCAGGCTGCGGCTGGACTACCTCTGGGCGGCGCAGGCAAGATGAGCCCTTTCTGCTTTCTGCGGGGCGGGGGGGGGGGGAGAATGCAAAGAAGCCTCAGCAAGTGTCAGGCGGGGCCTGTGTGCTGAGACCCCTGCAGAGGCCCTTGCTCAGCAGCACGCAAGGGCCGGGCACCTTCGGAGGGTGTGGGAGTATGTCGGAGGGGCATGGCGAGTGGGAATGGCACCCGTGGAAGCAGCTCAGGAGGCCGTAGTGTGCATGTGACAGAGCCTGCCTGATGGTCAGTGTGGCTGTTTGGTGAGGCAGTGAGTTCCCCGTCCCTGAGCAGTGTGTGCAGTTGCTAGTGCCCAGGGGCTCAGCCTCCACTGGACAGTAAGAGCAGGTCTCATCAGGGTCATTGGGACACTCGAGAAAATGCTAAACCTCACACCACCCACCCAGGTTAAGCAGGTCTGCAGGTGGGGGCGGGGAATCTATATTTTTAAAAAGTACCCAGGAGATTCTGATGCAAGCGGTGTGGGGACCGCTCTGGAGACTCTGATGTGTGAGCCAGCCTCAGGCCTCGCCATCTGGGCACAGGCTGTGGGGTGTGTGTCACACTTTCCTGGAGTCTGTAGGTGGCTTTCTGTTTGGGTGCGAGCCAGACACTGACCCTGAGTGCCTGCCGTGGAGTCGCATGCAGAGACAGCTGGGGTGTGCCTATGTCCACTCCACAGCTGGGGGCCAGCGCGGCATGTGGGCGCGGGCGTGAGTGCGTCTCTGCGTGTCCCACCCCTTACGTGCACCTGCTCTGCGCTCCCCAGGTCTAGGAGATGAGGCAGTTGAGCATTCTGTACTGGCCGCCTGGGTTCCATCTGTGGAACTTGCAGACTGTTTCCCTCTGGGAAAATGGCTCCACTGCGGTTTCTTCACCTAAAAGCAGGAATTGAGGCTAATGAATATTAACTTTAGCAAGAGCCAGTCATCTTACTGTGACACAGTAAGAGTAGCTCTCTTTGCAGTTGGGGCTGTTTAATCTTATTCAGTCCTCCAAGCAGCACCGCCCGGGGGGATTCCAGACAAGAAGAGAGGGGCTGCAGAGGTGGCATGCCAGGGCTGGGTAGCCGGTGAGTGAGTGGCCAGGCTGGGATCCAGGCCCTGTCTGCGTGACCTCCGGGTGGGCTCCGAACTCCTGGTCAGAGCAGTGTGTGAGGCCAGGCCGACACTCTCAGCCTAGGGCCTCCACTCTGCAGCCAGGGCTGAAGCCCAGAGTGGGGGCTCAGAGCAGGCAGGTGCCGCCTCCAGGGTGGCAGGAAAGGACCGGTGGCCAGGACCAGCCGAGGGCTCACCACAGAGGTAGGAATCCCAGCAGTGCCCAGGTGTCTTCTGGTGGCAGGACCCAGCTCAAACAGGCCTACTGGAATTGGGGAGCCTGTCGGTTTGTCATCCTCATTCCTGAGGCTGGCTGGGTAGCAGGCCATGCGGTCCAGTGACTGAGACCTTGGTCTGCAGCAGCAGAGGTGGCATGGGTTGGGCATGGCGTCAGGTAGTCCTCGTCCCGAATTCCAGCAGCTCCATGCAGGGTCTGTGTGACTTGGGACAGTGACCAGCCTAGCTCTCCTTCCTCTCCAGCAGTATGCCAGAAATCTCTGAAACCCTTTCCCTCATAGGGAGTCTGAAATGACTGGAATTCTCTTCCCCACATGCCTGGCCACAGGCCTGGCGCACAGTAGGTGCTCAGCGAGGCTGTGTGGTCCTTCATGTGACAGCCCACTGCCTTGAGACAGTCCCTGAGGCCACTGCATGGAGAGCCATCTGCTGCGGGGATCTCTCTCTGGGAAGGAGAGGCAGGGAGGGTGCGAGGAGCATCCGGAGGCAAATTGTCACTTAGACAAAAAAAAAAAAAGTGGAGACAGTTGTTTCCTTCTAGTTTTAGTAGCGTGGAAAAGACAGAAGCAGCTGAGCAGATGTTGTCCGCACAGCAGGGCAGTGTGCGTATTTAAGATGGCGGAGAATTATTTTGTTGCTTTGGGTAAACAAAAGGAAGAACATACACGTGTGCACACACATGCACACACTGAGTACGTACATACGGATACACAGGCGCACAGATGCGAGGTGAAAACCATTGTTTATTCTTTTTGTCTGTCATGGCTTTATTGAGACATACTTCTCATAACACGCGATTCACTCCTTCCTGTGCAGTCCAGTGGTGTTCATTATGCCCTCCTGCAGCCATCACTGTGATCAATTTTAGAACATTTTTATCTCTCTTTAAAGAAACTCTGTCTCCATTAGCTACCACTCCCCATTTCTCCCCAGACCCCAGCCCTAGGCAGCTGCTGGTCTCGTTTCTGTCTCCAGATTTTACCGTTTCATTTCACACACACACACACAGCCTGTGTGTGTGAAGTTAGTGCCTGTTCTGGGCAGAAGATGCCCCTGCGTGCTGCCAGGCGGAGCCCCACACGAGCCCGGCGGTGGGGGAGACCCCCAGGTTCCCGAGGGTCCTGTGGTCCCGAGCTGCCTTCACTCCGCACCCAGATTCCGGTTCTGGGTGGTGGGGGCCACTGAGATCCCAAGTGCCTGGCCCCTCTCCTGGGGACGCGATGCTGAGTGGTGGGCTCATTGCTGCAGGACAGGGCGGGTCCTGGATTCCCGCTGCAGACTGGGTAGGGGCTGGGAGGGCACGCCTGGGGGAAACACAGCTGAATCTGACGTGTCCCCGTGGAAGGACTCAGGCTGTGGTGCAGGGGCAGGCAGGGAATGAGTTGTCACACGAGAGGGCCCCACATGGGAATAGCAGGTGTTTCCCTGGACCTCGTAGGATGCTTGAGATTCACCTGTGGAAGGAGGAGGGGTGGGACAGAGGGAAAGGGACAAGGATCATGGCAGAGGGAGCCTTCACAGACACCCTGCGAGGAACCAGCACCCAGTCACAGGGGCCAATGCCCCTTCCAGGTTCCCTCCCTGTGGGCGGTGGAGACTGACACATCTCCAAAGCCTGAAGGACAGGACCTGATCCCCGTCCTGTCACTGAAGGTGTCTGATAGTGGAAGGCAGTGTGAAGGGAGCCGAGGGCCAGGTGGAGCCCTATGGTCACCCACATGGAGGACACCTTGCATGGTCAGGGCCCCCCCGGCAGGCACCTTGGAAGGAGTCCTGCGTGGTTAAGGGGTGGTGGTGGAGTTGGTCTCCGCGGGCTCTGTGCGTGTATTGCCAAGTCTGGGCTGAGAGGACAGCGACCTCCAGTTGGCTGAGGTCAAGAGCCCTTAATGATGCGTGGACTGTTGGAAAGAGGAGGGTGGGCACGGGCAGTGCCAGGCTGGTGTGGCACTGGGCAACCTGGTGGGAAGGGGCCCCGGAAGCAGGGCACAGGGAGGGTCACCCAAGAGGGTTCACGACCTTTGGTCAAAGGACATGGCCAGCCCACTGTCCTGGACTTTTGGCCCTTGGCAACGCTCCCCATTGGCTGAGCCCGATTGGAAGCAGGAAGCCAGGGAGCCTGTTGCTGCAGCGCTTGGGTCGGCCTCCCTGGGACAGAGCAGGGGGTAGTAGAACGCAGATGCAGCACACACCGGTTCCTAGAAAGCTGATCTGTCCAGCTGCTGTTTGCCAGAGCCATGCCAGGTAATGGGAGAAGAGCCTCTTTATGACGGGCTATGCCAGCGAAGGTGGTCTTTGTCCACCACGCTGGCCTTCCAGGGTAATCCAGCTGGCTGGTCTGGGAAGATCTGCAGACCCAACCATCAGCTGGCCCTCTGGATTAAGACCTTACAGTTGCGAAGACCTACTCAGAGCTTGAGAAGGATGGATTTAGAATGAGCTAGGAAGACTGGAACAGCCCGGGCCAACAAGATCGAGGTTTCCGGGTTGTTTAGTAGGGTGCTCAGCTGGCTCCCTACTCTCGCAGGGCAGAGTGGGGCCTTGCCGTGACTCCTCCAGTTGGAGCACACTCTCTGACGGAGGCATTTTCGACCGTCTGGGTTGGCATGGCCTTTTCTTCGCTTTGGTGTCCTTTTAAATGCTATTAAATGCAATATCAGACCCTGCCATGGGATTCTCCTTCCAATGACACCCCCTAGCAATGCCCGCTCTGTATTGAGCTTGTTCACGATGTCAGGGTGAGAACACATTCCCAGGCCTCGGGGCAGCCCAGGTAAGCCTGTGGGTCCTCATGCATGTGTGTCAAGAGGGAAGGGTTGCCTAAATGGGACACACCGACGTATTTTTCCAGAGGCCTAACGAAAAATGCCACCCGCTTACCTGTAACTCCAGCAAAATGTGGAACCTTCTAGACTTTGTTTGCTCTTTGGATATTTAGACATGTTGTACAAACATCAAAGTGCTTCAAACTATTGCAAAATTGCCAGGCCAAAGACTAGGTGGGTGAATTATTTACATAGACAGGTTGGTCACAGAAACCTACATGAACAGATGGGCCTGTCCCTTGTGACGACATCCTCGGCTTCTTTAGCCTTAACCGTTGGGACGCTTTTGTTCCGGTGTTATTTTTTTCTTTGAACTCAGTAGATGATCACTATGACAAATATAATTTCAATGTTTATGCCACTTAGTATCAACGTAGTTAAAACAACTTAATTTCTCTTCCAGTAAATGCTTAATTCGAGGGCAATTCCTATTTTGCGGTCGCCATTATTAACATGGAGAGTGAAGGTTGCCAGAGGTTTGGTCGTGACACAGACCTGGCAGTAGAAGCTGAGTTGGAGACCTGGTTCCGCCCCCTCTGCAGTCACTTATTTTCTCTAGTGTTGTTTCTCTATGTGCATGACAGTAACACTCGTCTCATGGGGTTGCCGGGGGAGCGGGGGAGGGGGGGTTCGCTTCATGGAAGCCACAGTCATGCTTTGTGGACACTGAAGTGCTATACCCATGTTAGTCATCATTTTGTTCTGTTATTAGGTGTCACATCTGGGCTTTGGGTGAGCACATCCTCACAAATAGCTTTCACTGGGGTGAACACACTGCTTCTCTACATGTAATTTTTTAAAAAATCTGTATTTTTAAGATTTTCTCTTTATCAGTGGTTTTAAATACTTGATGTGCCTTGGTGTAGCTTTCTTCCAGGCTGGTGGGCCCTAGAGGTTCCTCAGTCCCACAGCATGGAAGGGCCCCTGAGGGCAGGGGTGTCCCACCCCACCCTGCCCCCCAAATTTCAGGCTATTCTTGACATATGCACCCTGCCTGGCCTGCCCTAGCCAAAGCCACCCTGACCTAAGACCAGGGATCCTCAGACTTTTTAAACAGGGGGCCAGTTCACTGTCCCTCAGACCGTTGGAGGGCCGCTGGAGAGTGCGGTGCACGTTCCACCCATGCGCTCTGCGGGCCTGGGATGAGTTGGCTGCTAAGCAGGACAGGCAGCGGTGGCAAAAACACCCAGCGGGCTGATAAATGTCCTCGGTGGGCTGTATGTGGCCTGCGGGCCGTAGTTTGAGGACCCCTGCAAGACTCTTCAGTCCTGGGACAGCAACACTGTACAGAGATGTGTCCCATCTTTGACCTTCATGCTCCGGTCTGTGCATTGAGTAAATACCAATTATCAAAGGAGGCACAAGTGATTCGGCCCCAAAGTTAGACACTAAGCTCCTCTAACCTAGGGGCTGAAGGCTTTTGTCTCAGCTGCCACCATTTGTCCTAGCTTCCCCAAAAGGAGGTGTTAATAGAGCAGGCTGCCCCTAAAGGAGGGTGTGTGCACCTCAAAAGTGGTTCAGCGGGGCCTTGGGAGAGGGCCTCAGGAAACCTATTTATAGTGGCTGCATCTGAAAATTCAGAAATGTTCTTTCCTGATACTGAGGAAGGATCTGGCAATGGCAGTCCGACTTTGGGCAGATGCCCCATGTCACTTGCAGGAGGGAGGTGGGGACGTCGCTTCCCAGACAGAGTGAGGACAGGGCTGTTCCCTTGTAGTGAGCATGTTGACTCCAGGCGCTGGGTCGGGGTCGCTGGTGTAGTTGGACTGAATCCTCTGCTGGGATTTTGCGTGCGTGAGAGTCACCCACGGCGAGTGTCAGCGTACCAGGGAGCTGTCAGGTTATGCTATTTGTTGTTGTTTTGTTCTCTTTCCCAAATGACAAGTGCCCGCAAATTGCGACCTCCTCTGAGATGCCACGTAACTATCAATAGATGTGCCCTGATCAATAATTCCTGCAACATAAGCGCACGTGAGAGGGAAATGCCTCTGAAAGACACTGGAAGAGGACATTTCGAAAGCGGAAGCTGGATGTGTCTCTATCACGTGACTTTGTTAACAGGAATAATGTGTGTTGCCCACAGAGCGTCCTGATTGGAAAATTTTATAAATTGAGAATTTCAGTGGATTTTCATCTTATTTGTTAAAAACATATAACTATGCAACTTATGCTTAATTCATAAAAATAACTGGCACAGGGAAGATGGATGTTTATCAGTCACATTTCAACAGAAACCTTGGCATCTGTGGGTGGATTAAGAGGTATGTGATGATTAGGACAGCTATTCAATAGCCCATTAATCCGGATGCTGAAATAAGCAGAATTAGAACCAGATCTTTTAATCACAGTGTGATAAGCCTAGATTTTGTCTTTATTTATTTATTTTTTTATTTCAGGATATTATGGGGGTACAAACATTTTGGTTATATATTATGACTTTGCCACACTCAAACCATGATTTGAGGTGTGCCCTTTACTCCCTACAACGCTCATGTCCACTAGTTGTGAGTTTACCCACCACCAACTCCCAACCCCCAAAGAATATTACTACTGTGTGAGCACCTTAGTGTTGATCAGTTAGTGCCAAGTTCATGATGAGTACATGTGGTGCCTTTTCTTCCATTCTTGCAATGCCTGTTCTTCCATTCTCACTTTGGAGGATGGGCTCAAGCTCTATCCAGGAATATAAGAGGTGCTAGATCCACGCCGTTTTTTATAATCAAGTAGTAGTCCATTGTATACAGATACCATATTTTATTAATCCACTCGTGGATTGACAGGCACTTGGGTTGTTGTGCTGCCATCAACTTTTCAAAAGAAGACAGAATAATGTCCAGCAAACATATGAAAGAATGCTTAATATATCTAATTATTAGGAAAATGCCAATCAAAACCACAATGAGATATCACCTAACCCCAGTGAGAATGGCCTTTATCAAAAAATCCCAAAGCAGCAAATGCTGGTGAGGATGTGGAGAGACAGGAATACTCTTATACTGCTGGTGGGAGTGCAAATTAGTGCAACCTGTGTGGAATAGATTTTGTTTTTAACTGAAGCATATTCAGTTACACAGTTTTCACCAAAACACTGTTAACATCACAGCCAGTGGCACCCTTCGTGCCCTCACAGTGGCCCCTGAGCAGGCTGTCACTGTCGGAGTAACCAGTCTCCGCAGGGTCCTGTGGCTGATGGGGAAGCGCTGGGGTTGGCGCCACCCGCACAGCTCTCGCCGTCTCAGTGCCCAGAGGGGCGTGCGCTCTGGTGGAGGCCAGAGAGGTCCCAGAGGAAACAAGGAGCCCCCAGACATTCTAGGGGGGGTCACGTCGGGGGCTGCCTGGGGACTGGTGCAGCCTGTGGTGGGCGTGTGCATCAGAAAGAGCTGTGGTGGCTTCTGGTCCCCAAGAGGAGGCTAGGACAGGGCAGGCCCTGGAAGTGGGGCAAGGCAGTTGTTCTTTGCATGTTCCAGCAGATGGGTGGTGTCTTGTGCAGACGCTTGTGGATCCTCCCGGCCTGGTAGCACGGACACAGTGCTGCCGTCAGGTGGGGAGGAGGGACAGGAGCCCGGGTGCAGGGCAGGGCACACTGGGTGTCCAGTGTGAAGGTTTAGAAAGACGCACGGGTGGGGGGTGAGGGCGGCGTGGATGGGCGGGGCTGACCACGGCTCTCGACCCCCAGGCAGAAGAGGAGCGCGAGGACATGGAGAGGGTGAAGCTGGACAACAGGAGGATCCTCTTCAACCTCCTGCCCGCCCACGTGGCCCAGCACTTCCTCATGTCCAACCCCCGGAACATGGTGAGCGCCCGCCCAGCCGCCACCAGCCAGCCCTGCTCTGGCCGTTCCCTGGGCACTTGCCGGGCTGACCTGTCCTTTGACCTTCTAGGACCTCTACTACCAGTCCTACTCCCAGGTGGGCGTCATGTTCGCCTCCATCCCCAACTTCAATGACTTCTACATCGAGCTGGACGGCAACAACATGGGGGTGGAGTGTCTGCGGCTGCTCAACGAGATCATCGCTGACTTCGACAAGGTGAGGGCTGCGCTTCGCTGTCTTGGCCCTGCCTGGCCTGGCGTGCACCCTGCGACACAGGTGTTCCTTCCCCTGATGAAATCCTGCATGTTCAGCAGCTTGTCACGTTCCCTGTAGATGGAATGGGCAGGAAGCACAGGCATTCTGTCTCCTTCGGGATCCAGATCCACCATGACAGTAAGAAGGGGGTCTCTACCCCAGGATAGGGGACCAGGGCCACCAGGCAGGGCAGGGCTCCTGTCCTCCGCCTTGTAAACATCAGGGCTCAGACATCTGCAGCGGCCAGGGCTGAGCACATCGTCTGCCGATGGGTGGGCAGGGGGACCCCCAGGCGATTCCAGCCAGTGGGTGTGGCACCAGCCCCACCAGCTCCTCCACTGGGGACCCGATTCTCCCACGACCATGAGCTCGGCTGTGGGGAACAGGGGCACGTCCTGTGCTGTCCCTCCTCACCTGTTCTTTTCAGTGTAGTCCCAGAATTTGTGTGGTGCCCAAAACAAGACATTAGGCTTTCCAGACTGCGTTCGTCAGCCATGCTGTTTTCCTAGTGGCTGACGGCTGTGCTGACTTTTCTCAAATGTTATGTAATGTTTAACAGTTTTGTGTTTTAAACAAAGCTCATGGACAAAGACTTTTACAAGGACCTAGAGAAGATCAAAACCATCGGGAGCACCTACATGGCCGCAGTGGGGCTGGCGCCCACCTCGGGGGCCAAGGTGAGTGTCATTCAGGATCTGGCTGCCTGCTTGCAGACCGGGTCCCAGCCCCGCCCCAGACTGCTCTGAGACCCCGGGCAGGTCTCCATGCTGGGGTCTGTTTTCCCTCTGAGTTGGATTAGGGGAGCGGCTCACAGGCTATTTTGTCAGTGGCTGGCTCTCTGCAGACACAATCTCCTAGGGGACAGTCAGCACAGAAGGACGGTCACAGGGGCTTCCTCCAGCCCCAGCCCCTTCCAACAGTGCCCTCCCCTCTGGCCCGCTCTCTTCTCTTCCCTCCAGCCCTGCACTCTCCTTTCCCAAAGCAGAACTATGAATAAATAAAAATAAACATCCTGAATAGACCTATGTCTATTAAAGATGTTGAATCAATAGTTAATAACCTTCCAAAACAGAAAGCATCAGGCCCAGATGCATTCACTGATGAATTCTGCCAAATAGTTAAGGAATAAATTATACCAGTTCTCTACAATCCCTTCCTGAAGATAGAAGTGGAGGCCAGCATTCCTCCAAAAAACAAAACTAGCCAAAGACATTATAAGAAAAGAAAATTACAGACCAGTATTTCTCATGACTATAGATGCATAAATCCTCAACAAACATTAGCATATTGAATTCAATAATGAGTGAAAAGAATTAGACATGAAAACCAAGGTGGAATTATTCCAGATATGCAAGGCTGGTTTAACATTCTAAAATAAATTTATGAAATTCATCAAATTAACAGAATAAAGAAGAAAAATCATTAATATGTGATTATATCAGTTGATGCAGAAAAATCATTTAACTAAATCTAACACCTATTCCTGATAAAAACGCTCAGTAAACTAGGAATGGACGGAAACTTCCTCAATTTGATAAATAACATCTACACAAAACCTACAGCTTAACGTTATACCTAATGGGGAGAAAGTAGATGCTTTCTCCCTATGATCAGAAGCATTGCAAGAATATCTTCTTTTACTACTTCTATTCAGTATCATACTGGAAGTGCTAGCTAAGGCAATAAGACAAGAAAATAAAAGGCGTACAGATTGGGAAGGAATCTGTTTGCAGATGACATGACTGTATATGGAGAAAATCTGAAAGACTCAAAAACAGCAACACAACAATGAAAGAGAAAAAAAAACTTCCAGAACTAAGGTTACAGGACACAAAATTAATATATAAAAGTTAATCACTGTCCTATATCCCAGCAACAAACAATTGGAATTTGAAATTACAAATGCAATACCATTTATATTAGACCCTAAAAGTGAAATAGGAGGTATAAATCAAACAAAATATATACGAGAACTATATAAGGAAAACAACAAAAATCTGATGAAATAAATCAAAGATCTAAAGAAATGGAGATTCAATGTTCCTGCAAAGGAAGAGTCAATATTATTAAAACGTCAGTTCTTCCTAACTTGATCTGTAGATTTAATACAAGTCCAATTAAAACCCCAGCAGAATATTTTGTGATATTGGCAAACTAATCCTAAGTTTATATGGAAAGAAAAAAGACCCAGAACAGCCAACACAATATTGACAAGGAAGAACAAAGTTGGAAGACTGACACTACCCAACTTCAAGGCTTACTGTAAAGCTACAGTTATCAAGACAATGAATGCGGCATTATCAAAACAGTAGACAAATAGATGAATGGAACAGAATAGAGAACCCAGAAACAGACCCACACAAACAGAGTTAACTGGTCTCTGACTTTGGAGCCAAGGCAATACAATGGCAAACAGAGAGTCTCTTCGACAGATAGTGCTGAAACAGCTAGACATCCACATGCAAGAAAAGGAACATAGATGCACACCTTATATCCTTCACAAAAATTTACTCAAAATGGATAATCCTAAATATATAAGGCAAAACTGTTGAACTTTTAGAAGGTAACAAAGGAGAAAAATCTAGATAACCTTGACTCTGGCAATGATTTTTTGAAATACAACACCAAGAACATGATCCATGAAAAAAAAATGGTAAGTTGGATTTTATTAAAATTAAAAATTATTACTGTGTGAAAGATACTGTTAAGAGAATGAAAAGTCAAGTCCCAGGCTAGGAGAAAATCTTTTTGCAAATCATCTGCTGATAAAGGACTTTGATCTAAAATATACAAAGAACGCTTAAAATTAAACAATAAGAAAAAAGCAGTTAAAAAGTGTGCACACAATCTGAACAGGCACCTCCCTAAAGAAACTATACAGGTGACAAAGAAGCATGTGAAGGGATGCTCAGCATCATAGGTCATTAGGAAGATGCAAGTTAAAACAATCGGACACCACAAGACACCTACCAGGATGGCTAAAATCCAAAACACTGACAAGATGCATGCCGATGAGGGTGTGAAGCAACAGGAACTCTCATTCATTGCTGGTGGGAATGCAAAATGGCTCAGTCACTCTGGAAGACAGTTTGACTTTGTTACAAAGCTAAACATAGTGCTGCTGTAGGACCCAGCAATTGTGCTTCTTGGCATTTACCCAAATGTGATGAAAATTATGTCCACAAAGAAGCCTTCACATGAAAATTAATAGCAGCTTTATTTGTAATCACCAAAACCTGGAAGCGAACTAGATATTCTTCAATAGGTGAATGGATAAACACATTCTGGTATATCCATAAAATGGAATATTAGTAGGTGATAAAAGGAAATCAGCTACCAAGTCATGAGAAGACATGGAGGAACCTTAAATACACATCACTACATAAAAGAAGCCAGTCTGAAAAGGCTGCATAGTGTATGATTCCAGCTATATGAAATTCTGGAAAAGGCAAAACTATAGAGACAGTAAAATGATTAGTGGTTGCTGGGGATTAGGGGAAAGGAGCAAAGAAGATTTTTAGGGCCATGAAACTTCTGTGTATAGTACTATGATAATGGATACATGTTGTTATACATTTGCCAAAACCTATAGAATGTACAACACCAGGAGTAAATACTAATGTAAATTATGGACTTCGGTTAGTAATAATATGTCAGTATTGGCTCATCAGTTGTAGCAAATGCATCACACTAATGCAAAATAATAACAATAGGGAAACTACATTGTGGGGGAAGAGGGGGTGCAGGGGACCTTTCTTTACTATCTGCTCAGTTGACCTGTAAACCTAAAATTGTCCTAAAACATAAAATACATCCATTTAAAAAAGCATTAGTTCCCTGATTTTAAGGACTATTAAAATTTCCTTAAAAAATAAGAATTAGAAACCTTACAACTGTCACTGTTTCACCTTGTCAGACACATACAGAAAAATGTAATGAATTTCAAGATCTGACATGGCTCTCTGTCTTTGCTTTGCTCATTTGCAATGGGCACTGACAACATTGTCCAAGCAGGAGTTTGGATACCTGGTCTCATGCTCACAGGGCTACCCCCATACCCCCACCCCTCACAGACAGCCTCAGGTGAGTTCTGTCTCTGCCCCTCAGGAGCCAGGGTTTGGGCAATACATCAGTCTCCTACCTGTAGAATAGAATGATGTACCCCAGCTAGGCACTGAGAACATCTTCAGTCCACGGGCCTGTTGAGCTGTTGATATAGGAATCAAGTCCCCAGTCCCACAACTGCAGTAGGGGTCCCTGCCCCCAACCTGGCTGGTGACCCCAAACGTAATGATCCCTGTCTGTTCACGCCTAGGCTAAGAAATCCATCTCCTCCCACCTGAGCACACTAGCGGACTTTGCCATTGAGATGTTTGATGTCCTGGATGAGATCAACTACCAGTCTTACAACGACTTCGTCCTCCGAGTTGGTATGAGGCTCTGAGCCTACCCTGTCCATCAGCGTAGAACACCCTCTCTGTGCCTTCCTAGGGCAGGATCAGCTGGCGGGTGCCTTGAAGGAAGGAAGGTGCCAATCAGGAGAACATGGGGACACGTGAACAGGGTTGTCCCTGAAAGCTGCTTGTGGAAGTGGGATGCTTCACAAAGTGACTTAGGACTTTGAAGATTCACTGCCCTGAGCTCATGAAACACATTGGAAGTCTCAGTTGTCCTGGAGACTTTCAGAGGCTCCTCCGAGTCCACACTTACCTGCAGGAAAACTCGCCTTTCCCCTCGGCCGGCCCTGGCAGCACCGAGTGGGGCTGCTCCAGCTGCCCAGAGGAGGCCTGGGCTGGCGGAAGCCCGCCGGTGTGGACTCGGGCGGGCCCTTGTCTTCTCTGGGCTCCTTCCCTTGCCTGTGAAGGGAAAACCATTGGATGTCCAAGTTCCTTTCTAGCTTGTACAAAACTATGGTTTGTTGGGTTCTTTTTAAATCCTAAATTCACTTTTTTCTAAGATGTAGACAGTTTACCATAAAAGTTCCCACTAGTCCAGGATACAGTTAAAATAGCATTTTATGGTTGTTCTAGAATTCAAACAGCTAATGGCCTTAAAATCCAGCCCTGGAGCTGTGTTTGAGTGGGAAGGGTGGTGGAGTTCTGATGTCCTGGAGAGCAAGCTGTGTTTCAGGCATGGTGTCCACTGAGCGCTGAGCCCTGGGTGCCGATCAGTCGGGAAACAGGTGTGATGGGGGTCAGGGATGTCCCATTCCCTGCCCTCCCACAGGGAGCCCTGCGGCTGTGGCTCAGTGCCTGGCCATGCGGAGACCCTTCTACCCAGCATGGTGACGTTGGCCCCATCTCCTGCTTATAGGTGGGGGTGTCTATGGTTAGCATAGGGGCTCCCCAGTCCCATCAGCCATCCAGGAAGTAGCCTTTTGGGGTTCCTCTCTAGGTTTCCCATGCCCACCTGCCCCAGCTCACACTGTTATCCCCCCCGCCCCCCACGCTCCTCCCACACCACATCCAGGACTTCAGGGGAATTAACTAGGGCAAGCTCAGAAAAATCAGTCCACAAACACAGAAAAGGAAGATAGGATATGGCCTCAGCCTGGGCCAGAAAGCCCTAGCTGCAAGAAGTGGCCATAGCTGGCTGTACTAACAGAGCTGATGGCGTGCTGGACCCCACCCCCCTCATGACATCCCACCAAGGACAGGTGGGTGTCACAGCTTTGTGTGTGCCCCATTTACAGGGGAGGAAGCCCAGGCCCAGAAAGAGCACATTGCTGAAGGTTACACAAGGGGTGACTCAAACTCGGGTGCCCCTGGGGTCATTGTGATGCCATCCATCTGGTCTGCAGCCACCCAGGGGCCAGTTGGGTCCTGAGCTACACAAAAAGAAGGGGTCCTCCATCCGGTCCTGTCAGAGCATCCTGCACCATTGTGCTCAGTTCTGGGACCCGCACCCTAAAACAGCCACAGGTGCAGCCTGAGAAAGGTCGGGAGCAGCTGTTTTTCTGGGAAAGAGGATGCACTTGGGTCATAGAGACCAAAAGGTCGGATTTCTGAGTGGCTTCTATGGCAGGACGTAGCACAGGGGCCAATGTTCCAGGACATGGGATTTCCCCCAGGATCAGGAATCATTTTCGATGAGCAGCGCTGCTGCCCGGTGCAGCAGGCAGGTCACTAGGGTGCCACCCCACCGCCGGGCAGCCGCGAGCAGGTGAGGCTTGCAGCGCCTCTCTGTGGAGCTGTGTGGGTGCTTTAGGGAAGGGCTTGGCACTAGGTGACCCCAAAAGGCCCCTGGAACGAGCAGCATCAAGCACACTGGGTGGCCCTCGCAGGGCAAGTTGCATGTTTCCAGCTGACAATAGGCCACGCCGTCGCTGTTTTCCAGGCATCAACGTTGGCCCCGTGGTGGCCGGAGTGATCGGGGCGCGTAGGCCCCAGTACGACATCTGGGGAAACACGGTCAACGTGGCCAGTCGGATGGACAGCACTGGGGTCCAGGGCAGAATCCAGGTCAGTTCACCCAGAAATCCCAGGGCACAGGTGCCCATTCTGCAGGTGAGGAAACTGAGGCACAAGAAGTCAAGGGTTGAACCCCAGGTCTGCAGCCAGTAAGTGGTAGGGCTGACCTAGCTGCGTAGCTCAATCTTTCTGCTCTCGAGGGCATTTCTGGGCTGGGCGGTTTGAGTGTGCTGTCTGGTTTGCCGTGTGGCCTTAGGGGCTGGACTGAGTGACCAGGCGCAGACTCCAGAGCACTGAGTCACAGGCGCGTGTGGCCACACCCCACGGCCTGGCTGCTGTTCCCTCCACATGTGCCAGGACTCGAGTCCCTCCCCGCCCCGCCTGGCTTCCGTAGAAGAGAAGAGCTTTCTCCCCTGTTTGAAGGGAGGCTGCTTTGGGTGCTCACCTCATCCGAGGAACTTCTGGGCAGCTCAGGTGGGATGATACCCAGTGGGTGGCCATGTTATCTTCCAGGAGCCACAGAAAGTTCTGGAAGGCTGCAGCCTTTGCTTTTCCTCAGTGTGGAGGTGTGTGGTCTGGCTCTTGGGATTTCCCTTAGAACAAACTGGAAACTTGACCCTGTCCTGATGACCACCGGGATGCGCCCACGTAGGTCAGCTGGGGCCTGTGAGGCCGCCCAGCCCTGCAGCTGCCTGCCTGGGAGCTGCAGGCCCCGGGGGTGTTGAGGGAAGGCTAGTCCCCTGGTGCATGACGGTGGCTAATTGGGGACAGTTTAAGGGACAGGGTGGAATGTTCTGGTCTTTTCCCAGACACACAGTGGAGCTTCCATCCCCAGAAGACCACCCTTCTTGCCTGTAATGCGCGCTTCTCTGTGCCCACAGGTGACTGAGGAGGTCCACCGGCTGCTGAGGAGGTGCTCCTACCACTTCGTGTGCAGAGGCAAAGTCAGTGTCAAGGGCAAGGGCGAGATGTTGACGTACTTTTTGGAAGGCAGGACTGATGGAAATGGCTCCCAGACCAGGTGCCTAGGCTTGGAGCGAAAAATGTGTCCTTACGGGAGAGCCGGCCTTCAGGCCAGACACCCCCCCATGTGCCCCACGGCTGGGCTCCCAGTCAGGGCCGGGCTCCCCCCGCCCCCCACCAGCCAGTACGTGCCCTCCACGGCAGCTGGGAAGGAGGCTTAACGGAGCCCATGCTGGCCGCGGGGGTGCACACAGGGCGGGAATGCTCTGGGGCGACACAGGCCACTGCGGCTCCAGCCAGGACGAGCCAGACCAGCGGAGCAGGCGGGCAGCAGCCAGCTGGCAGAGGAGCATTGTCGAGGCATGGCCGTGGCCCGAGGGCCACAACCCGGCAGCAGCAGCACAGCGGTGACTTGGTGAGGAAGGACACCTGTCTGCACACACATCCAGGCCTCGCCGGAGGTGTGTCCACCCCGTCCTTCCCCTCTGTGGCAGAGGGAGCACCGTCTCTTTCCAGCAGGCCTTTGCGGGTTTGGCCAGGTGGGCGTCAGTGTCAGGAATTGAGAACATCCGCCGGGGCTACGGCGACAGCTGTGGAGGTCTGGCTGGCAGAGTGGCCGAGGGGCCTGCCCAGTGTGCCCTGAGACAGCTCTGTGCCACCCCAGCCGAGGCGGGTCCCCCCTGGGCAGCGGCTTCGGGAGCCAGAGTGGGGAGCCAGGCCTCTGTGGGCTGGGGCTGTTCACACTGCGCGCAGCACGGAACTGAGCGCTCGTACTGGACGGTGTGGGGAGACTGGAGAAGCTGCCTCTCACAGCGTGCATAGTGGGGCCACCGCCCTGCCGCAGAGTGGCGGTTTGCTCAAAGCCGGAGGTAGGTCTCCTGCAATTCTCGGGGGCCCCAGCCCCGTCTCCATAATCACGGTTGACGTCGGCTTCTCGTTCTGCCTGTGTGTTCCCCAGCCGCGCTGCCTGCTGGATCTGGCTCCTGCGGAACCTGGACGTTCCCCGTGCTGCACGTCTCTGCTGTGTTTGTTCAAAGGAGGAGAGGCATGGGTGTCATTTCTTCCTTGTCTCTGTGGTGCCACGGGTCCTGTACATTTGCAGCAGTGCGTGCTGCATGCATGTTGGAAAGGAGTGGCCCTCACGCCCCTGAGCAGGCTTCCTTGATGGGAGACGGTTCTCCGGCAAAGCCAGAGTCGGCTTATGGTCCTGAGTCCGGGTGTCCCTGCTCCAGCTTGCAGGGAACGTGACTGCAGGCGATCGTGTCAAGATCTGGGAACCCCGCCTGCATGTCTAGGTGATCATGACGGAGATGAGGATGAGGGGCTCAGGGGCCCGGGAGAGCCGGTGGGATGGGACTGGCCAGAAATAGCCAGGCAAGTCCTGGCACGTGGAGACCCCGGACCTCGGCCACAGGGAGGAAGGCAGCTGGAGATGGGAGGAAAGGTTCTGGGGACCGGCCGCTCTGAAATGTGCTCAGAGAGGTTTCTGTGGACTACAGGGGAGGCCTGAGCCTGTCTCTGCTCACAGCTAGCTGGCTTGGGGGACGGGGGAGTCCCTCTCCTCATTGCTCCACAAGGGCTCTACTCCCTTTCAGGGGTCCTGACTTTTCAGAATAGGAGCAGAGAACAACCCCAACTTCCTTCCCTGGAGTGTAGGCCTGTGTGGGGTCCGCTCTGGACTGATGTCCTCCAGCCGTTCCCACCATGGCATGTTAGACATGGCCTCCCACATGGGGAGGGTGACCCTGGCTCGGCCGTGTGGCCATGCAGGGACAGCAGGGGCCTCAGCCATAGCTGGGGAGGCCAGGCCTGGGGGCTTTGCAGGGCAGCCGGGTTGGGGCTGGCCAGGTGCCTGTTCCAGAGGGACTTGGGGCTGGTGGGGGGGGTTCTAGCACAGGCAGGACACAGGCCAGAAGCAGATAGGGTGGGCGGCTTCTGGCAGGGGCAGTGGAAGAGGCTTCGTGCAGGCTGTGGACCACAGGCTGGAGGGGCCGTGGGGAGCACACCCCGTCTGCTCTTCTCTCTCTCTCCGGGACGGGCTGTGGCTTCTGTGATGCCAGAGGGGCTGGAAGGTCTCCTGGCACCTTCCTGAGAGTGATTTTGACCCATGGCCTTTCCTGGCTGCAGCAGGGAGCTCCCAGGCCAGGGAAGGCCACCCCCTGGCTACCCTGGAGAGTTTAGGGGTGGAGAATGGGCATCTTTTGTCTTCTTCGTGTGGTTCTCATGTCACCGTCTACTTGTGCTCCCTGGCGTTCTGGCATCACCAGTGCGGGCCGGGCTCCCAAGAAGCCCTAGGGCAGAAGGAGATGCTAGTGGGGGCTTCTGGCCACTGTTGGGGCGTCCACAGGAGCCTACGGTTGTGCAGAATCTCTGGGCTGCCTGCGAGGCCGCCTAAGGACAGGCAGGCTCATCACAAGGTCTGGGGTCCATCTGAGCTCTCCACAAGCCGAGCACCTGGCTGGCGCCCAGCTGCCGGCCGCTCCCTACAGGGAGCCTCACTGGCACAGCCAGTGCTGCTGCCCGCCCCAGGCTGCCTGGGTAGGGGGTAGACAGGAGTGGCCTCCAGAGGTGTCCACACCCTAGACCTAGGCCCTGTGGCTAGTCTCTGTCACTTGGCAAAGGGGACTTTGCAGTCGGAATTAAGATTAGGGATCTTAGGATGGGAGAGGATGCAGGAACACCCGAGTGGGCTCAGTGCAGCCACATGGCCCCTTGGAAGTGGACGAGGGAGGCAGAAGAGCCTGGAAGGATTTGAAGCATGACAGGGATGGCACCATCGTTAGTGGCCACAGCCAATGCCTGAGGCTACTTGACAACCCCAGCCCTAGCCAGGAAGGAAGTGGGGACGCGTCGCTCCCACATTACAGGAGCTGAATTGGCAACAGCGTGAGCGAGCCCAGAGCAGATTCGCCTGGAGCCTGCAGGAGGAGCAGAGCCCAGCCTGGTGACACCTCGGTCTGGCCTGTGAGACGGAGCAAGGAGCCAGCTGCCGCACGGCGTCCGTCCTGGGGTCCACAGAGCTGGGAGATCACACGTGTGCATCTGTGCCACCACTCAAGGCAGGTCGGTCACGCAGCAGCAGGAGGAAGCCATCCCGGGGACCACACTCCCTCCCCTGGGCACACGACTTTTCTGAAATGGACCCCACAGCAGCCTTGGCGAGGTCCCCACGTCACGGGGCAAACATCTCCATCATCAGCAACTCCAAACCCCACCTGCTTCCTGGGAGTTCAGGAACTGTGTTTAGCCATAATGTTCCTTGGGGTTTGGTGGAAAACAACTTCCTTTTTATTTGTGATAAAACTGTATTATATTGCCTTATTTATTTTTAATCGTGTACAATATTCATGTACAAATGTTAGAGCCATTTGGGTAGGATTCCCTCTAAATTATTTAAGAGGCTCTGTAAATAGTGCACCCATTACAGGTGCTGCCTGTTTACTCGTACCAAAAATGAAGAAAAGCCCACACCCACTCTGGCCCTGCTCGACGACGCAGTGTGTTCCCTGCCCCACCCTCGCATGCCTCCCCTGCCTGCCACCGTAGAATAGAGCACAGCCCGGAATGCTTCCAAAGGCCTCCGTGGGCCCTGCCCACCCTGTGGGTGTCTGTGTCCTGCAGGCAGACGCCCCCCACAGACCCAGAAACCTAAGTTGCTGGCCCGCGTTTCTCAGACTCTAAAGCCACCCAGGCTTCTGGAACACCTGTCATAGAAGCAATAACTCCAACTCTATCCTGTGGAGAAGAGTCTGGCCCAGAGCAGATTGATAATTCAGAGAAAAGCCATGCACGCCAAGTTCTCCCAGTTCCATGGCTCTGTGGGGGGCTGCCACTCCCGAAGCCCCCACCCCTCCTGAAGACCCAGCTCTGGCACCTCGGTTCCCGTGGGCCGTCAGGGCTGGGCAGAGCGCAGCACCCCAGGTCTGATGAGCAGACAGAGCCTCGTCAAACCCTCCTCAGGTCATTGTCATTCCACCCCTGGCTCGGGTGAGGGAGGAAGGGGGCAATGACATCTCTCCATCCAAGATCCGTTTGAATCAACAAATCTCAGTAGTGGTCTCACTCTACCGGAGGTGGTGAGCTGCAGTTTTTGGTGGCAACATTGAAAGGATGACAAGGCTTACCCATGGTACATTGTTGTAGGGACATGGTGGCATGCTGAAGATTGTCCTCATTCACCCTCCATGCTACTGGTGCCATCCTGGTGGACAAGAGCCCTCTGGACACGTGCCCAGGATCAGGGACCCCATGGCAGGCTGGCCTGGGTGTGGGGAGGTTCATCTTGGTGGCTCAGACCTTCAAAGTGAGCTTGGGGGATGACAGACAGGTCTTACTCGAGCAACTCAGATACCCAAAATAACCATTGGCACACGAATCATTCCATGTTCTTGGGCACCAGAGAGGGGACGCCACAGGCTGGTGTCCACAGTTGGCAAAGTGGGTGGTGTGGGGACTCAAGTTGCTTCGGCCTTCTGTGGCCCCGGCCCTCGCTGTGCCAGGTGGGGACCAGTGCAGGGCTGGGGTGGGGGATAGAGCCAGAGGAGGTGGTCTGGAAGGCTCAGTCTGGCTCGGTGGAAGGAAGGCTCCTCTAATCGCCATGTCCCGCAGATGGGTGTGGGTGCACCGGGGCGGACAGGCCCTGCTGCAGGGCAGGGTGAATGTGGCACAGGTGGCTCCTCCTGGAGGCCACAGGGGTCTGTGATTCTGTGTGAGGTGACAGTGAGGAGCTGTAGGGCAGGCCTCTCGTGGGAGAGCGGGGACACAGGGCGGCTGGCTGCAGGGTCCCAGGGCCGGGAAGGCTGAAGGCCCCTGGGTGGCCTGGACGGGGCTGGGTGTCAGCATTAAGGGGCAGGGCCCCTGCCACGGCACCTGTTCCCTCAGTGTGGATGCTCCTCCCTCGCAGAGTCATGGCCCCAAAGAGACACGGGTGGGGCTGTTCGGAGGCTCCCGGCTTCCCCCTCACCTCGGGGAACCTGCAGGGACACTCTGGAAAGTGTCCCGGGGATTTCCCATTGTGTTCTGTCGTGCACATGCCACTGGAGGCAGATCCTGTAATAGGATGAGAGGAAATGTGTCACTTCCACGGTCCATTCCGTAAGCACCACAGACTCAATGCCACGTTTGGGGCTAGACTTCCCTAAACGACGTGTGATCATCTAATGACTCATACATCTTTATTTTTAAATTTCCCTGAAAATTTAATGCATTCTGTTCCATATCAAATCTGTTCACTATCTTAAAAAAATAGTTACTCCACTAGAGGCCATGCTTAATTCAAATCAGTGTGTGTGCGCCTGTGTATGTGTGTTAAGTTGCGTGTGTGAACATGTATGTGCACATGTGTGCCTATCATGTGTGTTGTGCACATGTCTGTGTGTTGCATAGCATAAGCCAAATGAAAATTAAGTATTTGTTCCTGGGGTTCAGATGGATTCTTATAAGGAACAAAATTACGTTTGAATACAGCCAGGTGACCTTCATGCAGGGCATTTGCAGGAACCATCCCTGAGTGCCCTGACTTGTTTTCCTTAGAAAATCCTCATTATCGGAGGGGAGGAGGTCTGGGCTGGGGGGCAGCGTCTGGAACGGCAAGGCAGCGTGTGACCCACACACACTTGGTTTCTGAGCCTCCGTCTATAATCCACTGCTCTTTTTTTTTTTTTTTTTTTTTTGATATCAGCAATTTTAATGTCTATAATATCAGCATTAACGTCCAGGGACATTGAAGCACTAAACAGGTCTCATTTTCCTTTGTTTGGTTGTTTGCTTTTGGGGTAGCTGGCTGCAGGAATCGGGAAGGAGGAGCTGAGTGGGAGTGCAAGCGAACCCCAGCCCACAAGCGGCCCCCCTCCCCCTATACCGCCCCCCCTCCCCCGCTCCGGCTGCTGGGAGCTGGTTTGCAGGCCAGGCCTCCCAGCTGAGAATCTGGGGGCTTCAGTCTCTCAGCTGCACAGGGGGAAGAGCCACAGTAGGCAGGTACCCGCAACTGTGCTTCGCAATCAGCTGGAAAAAAGTTGTAAATCAGAAAACTGGCCACAGGGGCAGCCATCTGCTCAACGCTGTGTCCTCCATAGCTGGCAGGCGCTAGTCACTTTATGGACCTTTTCTTCATCCTTTGTGAAATGAGTGAGTTTCCTTCTACACTAGATTCAACATGTTCTGCACTAATAACCACAGGGAAGGGCAGTCGTAGCTTTCCGGTCCATTTGAAATGGTCTCCAGTGGGCCTTAGACTGTGGCCACAAATTAAGGAAACACTCATGACTGTGACTGGTACCTGAATCTGGCTTCACAGTAACTGGGCACCTCTGAGTGCTTCACTGCGCTCTCCCCTTCACACAGCCCACGGAGGGAGGTATTACTACAGTCCTCATGTTGTCAGTGAAGAATCTGAGGCCCAGAGAGGTTGGGGACTTGAGTAAAGTCACGCGGCTCTGAGAGGCAGGACCAGGATTCAACTCCTGCTCTGTCCAGTTCCAAACCTTTGTGTTTCCCATCACATTTAGTTCCTCTTTGCTAACAGTCAAATCTGCAAAAATTGTGTTGGTTTTGATGGAGAACTCCGGCTTGTCCGCACGCACGTGCCCACTGCAGTGGAGGGACACTTCAGCAGGTGGGTTCTGAGCGCAGCCTGTCTGGGCCCAGTGGGAAGGCTTGCTCCCACCGCCACCCTTGGAGCACGTGCCAAGTCCGCACCGGCGCTGGCAGGCCTTGGCCTCACGTTCCTAACAAGAGCAATGCACTTCCTCTGGGCTAAGCCGTCCTCCTCCTCTAACAACTGACCCCCAGCAAGGAAATAAAATGTTAGGCTTAAAAATCCCCAACTTTGTCATATCAGATTTTATGTTCTAAAACTATGTTGGAGCACAACTTACCATTGTGTCTAAAAAGATAGAGGATTTCTTCTTAAACAAGAACAGTCGTCATCTTTTTCTGTAAGGCCTAATATCAAATAAGGAGAAGCTGTGCCCCCCCAGACACCCCCAAACTGCATATCGTCTGTCCTCTTACACAGAGCCAGTCCTGGCTCCCAGTTCCTGGGCAGGAGGTCCCCGAGCTCCGGGAAGGCCATTGGTTGGGTTTGCTGTTTCTGCTCGTCTTCCTCCACTGTAGAGCCATCCAGTGTTGTCATCACGTGCTACTGGTGGGGTTTAGGTGGGTCAGGACACCTTACAGAGACTAGAGGATGTTCAAATAACCACAGTGTTCAGAAGGCAAGAAAGGGCTTATAGTAATTGCTCATTGCGATGGTGAGAGATTTGGCCACCACTGGAGCACCTGTGCCCTACTCCTGGGCGCTGGTTTCTGATGGTATTGGCGCAGCTCAGACTTTCAGATAGCGTGGCTTCAAAAAGCTTCCGGCCGCTTTATTGAGAAGTAATGTTTAAACAGAGGCGATATCCTAGACTAAGTCCCAAGAGATCTAGCAAGTCTCGTGGGCTTAATAACCTTGTGCGGGGCTGTGCAAGAGCTGGTGCTCGGAGCGTCCTCGCCGTGGGCACCTGCTTCCCACAGCCTGGCGGGCAGTCGGCCCCGCAGCAGCCAGGACTTGTTCCTCACCTCCCACCAGCAGCTCCCACTCAGCTCTGGGCCCCGGGCACATGAAGCACAAGTCTCAGGGGACCCTTCCCACGTCGTGGGGATCCCGAAGAAGCCCACAGCCGCCTCTCGCACCCACGGGGCTGGGTCCCGCCGACCACCAGGAGCACACACCCGGTGCGGGAGGGGCCTGTGGTTTTGCCTTCACCCCAGTCAGAACTGCACATATGCAAGCCGTTTGCACTCTGGAATTGCATGCCCTGAAATTCCCAATTGTGTGAAGTTAGTTTGAATTCGAAATCACGCAGCATGCACAAAGGGACAGGCACAGCCTGCCCTTGGGTCACCCACCCGCAGAGCATCTCCGTGAGCCACGGCCAGTCCTGTGGAGCCTGAGCTTTGTGTAGCTCACGCAGTTATTATGCACCCTCTCTCTCTACCCAAACTCCTCTTCCTCCCCCATCCTCATTTATACTGATTGCACACCTCCCGCACAAATGAAAAAGATGTCATCAGTATGACCACCTCTTAGCGGTAGATTCCATTCTGATTTAAGGTAAGCCCAGAGCCCACTTTTGGATTTTCTTGACTTGCTGAGAAAAGTTGTACAAGCTCCTATGTCCTTCAGAGTTCAGCTAGATAGGGTTGTGTCCCTCCGCAGAATGGAGAGTGACATGGGCGAGGGTGTCATTTTCCCACACAGCCAAACTCAACGAGGATGCTTCTGTAGAAGTGAGAAACACGATGACTACGTGCAGAATTACAATAACTCACTCACTGGGTAACTTCTCATGCTAGATTTGTATGATCAATACGGGTCTCTTTTTATGTCAACTGAACACTGTAGAGTACCTTCCAGTCTTTTTCAAGATTGTTAAACTGAGACAAGTAATTGAACAATTTGTCCTATTTTTATTTAAACAAACAGTGAATGGACTGACATGTTAAATGTGAATGTACATTTCTTAATTGCAACTTTTCTACTGAGTGTTTGCACTATACTTTCTGGAATCTTATTTAACAAAAATAAAGGAAAAAAATTGCTTGACTAAATTCTGTGGCCATTTTAATTAAAAAATAAATGGTTATGTGATGTTTTAAAGACACTCCTACCTGTTTCACGTAGCTTCAGGGGAAGAATTTTATTAATATTGTTCAAAGTATTAAATACTATGTGATCCCCTATTTAGAATAAGCCACTCCTGAGCTATCACCCCACCCATTACACACTATTCTTACCTAGTATTTCAGTCCTGCACTCTCTCGAATCTCACAATTGCCATTTATTCAGATAACATTTAACATTTAATGTAGACTCTCCATTTTACTAACCCTTCTGGTATTTCGGAGTATCCTGCCAGGATAATATTGCTTCTCCTGTCTTCTAGAGATTTCTTTAGCTCGGAACTCAGTGACAAATTCATCTTACGTTCATCTGTAAATTATTTCATTTCTCATCTTAAAAGATAAAACTATCTGAGTACATCAGTATAAGTTGACAAGTTTTCTTTCCAAAGTCAAAAAATGGCTCGTTCAGGTTTAGTCGAATGGTGAGGGATGGCTTCCGCCCTTGCCACTGAGAAGTCGGCCAGGCGAGATGCTTCTCCTTTGCGTGTTGTCTTGGGGTTCTGCACGGAGACCACCAGCAGGCGGTGTGTGTGCTGGGAGTGAGGGGAGGAGGGGAAGCAGCAAAAGCAAGAGACAGACACGGAGAGAGAATTTATTTTAAGGAATTGGCTCATGTGATCATGGGGCTGGCAAGTCTGAGATGTGCAGGGCAGGGCAGGGCAGGGCAGGGCAGTGCGTTGGAGCCCCAGGGCAGAGCTGACGGGCAGCTTGAGTCTGAAGGCAGCATTCCTTCTTCCTCTAGGGACCACAGTCTTTTTCTGAATGTCTTCAACTGATTGGGTGAGGCCCACCCAGATAATGGAGAGAAGCCTGCTTCAGTCAAAGTCTACTGATGACAAAAGTTAATTATACCTTCACAGCTCCATCTACACTGGTGTTTGACCAAACAACTGGGAGTCATGGCCTTACCACACACACACCAAACTACCACATATGTGATGTATAGTTTTTCTCTTATTGCCTTTTTAATTTCAAATAAAATCAATTCCCAGTGAAGGGAAGTTAAAAAATCATTATGAAAATATCCCAATAGAAGAAAAATCAAAAAACATACACAGATTTATCAAAGAAATGCAACTAGAAAATATGGACATATATATGTTCAACAGATTAATGGAAAAAATACAAATTAAAATTAATGAGGGCCTGGCTCAGGTGGCTCACGCCTGTAATCCTAGCACTCTTAGAGGCCGAGACAGGCGGATCGCTCCAGGTCAGGAGTTCGAAACCAGCCTGTGCAAGAGCGAGAGCCCTGTCTCTACTAAAAATAGAAAGAAATTAATTGGCTATCTAAAAATATATAGAAAAAATTAGCCGGGCATGGTGGTACATGCCTGTAGTCCCAGCTACTCAGGAGGCTGAGGCAGAAGGATCGCTGGAGCCCAAGACTTTGAGGTTGCTGTGAGCTAGGCTGACACCATGGCACTCTAGCCTGGGCAACAGAGTTAGACTCTGTCTCCAAAAAAAAAAAAAAAAAAAAATGATGTACCACAGTTACCTTTCAATTTGTCAAATGTTTTAAAAAGGCAGTAGTATAATACTAGCAAAGCCACAGTGAGATCACACTTGTTTGTACACTGCTCACAGGAATTCGTACCTCACTTGGTAAGAAAACAAAGACCATAAGGTGTTAACATCTTTTAACATGGTAAAACCTCTAGAATTCCATCTAACAAAATTGGTAGACATGAGTACAAAGTGTTTTGTATGAGGATATCACTGTGTTATTTATAATGATGAAAAATTGGGAACTGTGGTAGAATTCTAAGGATGCCTACATCCCCCCCCAAGATTCCATGCCCCAACCCCCAGAGCCTGTGGATGGGAGGAGTCACCACTCCTGACAGCCTGATGGCTTATGTGACCCGGCACACTGAACCTCACATGAGCCCTTAAAGCAGAGAACTTTCGCTGGCTAGTGACAAAAGCAGTCAGTCGGATGGATTGGAAGCCTGAAAAGGTTTTGTCCGGCCAGGTGGCTTGAAGTTGAGGCGGCTCCGTGACAAGCAATGCAGGGGCCTTTAGGATCCCAGAACGGAGCATCCCCCCGGCTGATAGCCAGCAAGGGGACTGGGCTTCCGTCCTAGGGCCACAGGAGCTGGATTGTGCCAAGCTGAAGGAGGCTGAAGGGCAACTCCTGCCCAGCTCTTCCAGGTAAAAAGCCATTTCTCACCTGGAAAGATCCCAGGAAGAGACCCAGCTGACCTGCCAGAACTGAGATAATAAATGGATACTGTGAGTGCTGAGTTTGTGGTCATTTGTTATGTAGCCATAGAAAACTAAAATGCAACAGAAATCAACACAGCAATAGAAACTAATATACACACGAAGTCCATTAGTGAGAAAATTTAAACACATAGCATAGACATGTCATCTGGTGGAATGCTGGCAGTGCCCACAAATCAGGTCTCTGAACTACACTTGTTGACAAGGTGGTGGAGTTGCTCACGCATTGTGTGTAAACATGGTATTAATTTTAAGGAAAAAAGGTATGATTTCAATAAAGATTAGAGGAAATAACTTCTCAGAGTTTATAGGCATTTTAAGTTGTATAGAAACCATGCTAGGAAAAAGAATGCATTTCTTTTCCTCTGGTTTTAAAAACTGCATTTTCAGCTGGGCATGGTGGCTCACACCTGTAATCCTAGCACTCTGGGAGGCCGAGGTGGGAGAACCACTTGAGGTCAGGAGTTCAAAACCTACTGAGTGAGACCTTGTCTCTACTAAAAATAGAAAAAATTAGCCACATGTGGCGGTGTGTGCTTTTAGTCCCAGCTACTTGAGAGGCTGAGGCAGGAGGATTGCTTGAGTCCAGGAGTTTGAAGGTTGCTGTGAGCTAGGCTGAAGCCATGGCACTCTAGCACAGGTAATAGAGCAGGACTCTGTCTCAAAAAAAAAGAAAAAAGAAAAAGAGAAAGGAAAACCCTGCATTTTTTGCAAAATACATGGGTTTGCATACACAGCAAGAATTAAGGAAATCCTGTGCATCCTAGTAATGGTGTAAGTTACAGCCATGCTTACCTCTAGGGAGCTCACTGTCTCATTCCCCAGGGCTATTGTTTATTGGTTTGTCATTTTCCCCAAGGACAGTTAATTTAGAAATTTTGTCCTTTGTCTGACCTGAGCTGGCAGTACTCGTTTTCCCATGTGCCTCAGTCTGAGGATTCAGAAAGTGTCAGAGAGGCCAAATGGGACTCCCTTCCACAGGAAGGTCCAGGCACTGGGGTGGCGGAACTTGTTCCAGCTATAGCCTGTTTCTCGTAGGCATCTTCTTTCTCAGGGATGGAACGTGCCATCTGCACTGTCTTATTTGTGAAATATCCAGGAGAATCGAGTTTTACACACTTTAACTAGAGGGCTTATAGGTAATTGCATATACACCAATTGCATAGAGACATAATTAAATTTTGTTAATGCATAGAAGACGCAACAAATATCTAGGAAATCATCTTACACATAAAAACTTTCCTCTGAGTGCCGGTACTTCCCAGTCTTTCAAGAACACACTTCCCCAAAGTCCCTACGTTGTTTTTCTTCCTCCCTGGACTCATTCTGAATTTGAATTGCATTCTTTGAAAAAGGAGACAGAGGTAGAATTCACATGACTATGTGCCTGAATCACTTTGCACTGGACACAGACTTTGGGGATAGTTTTCATGAGAACAGTTTATTTTTAATAATAAAGACAAGGCATTACTCTGAAGTATTTGTCTCTATATTATGTAATTATAGACAATTTTTCTGCTATTAATATATACTTTAAAAAATAAACATTTCATAAATCTGATAATCTTATAAATTGATAGTCAATAATTATTATAAGAAAAAAGTGAACAAAAATTTATCAGCTTATACAGGAGAAACTAGCTCATAAAACTTATGTTTAGCACATTACACAGTAAATAAACTCTTGCCATTTATATAGAACATCAGTTGAAATTTGAAATTACTATCCCCAATTGCAGCCACCAGCCTGCACCTAATCCCTCTTTATGAGAAATCTCATTGCTTCCCCTCTGCTGGAAACCTCTGAAGAAGTATGTATGCTTCCAGGAGAACCTGGCTCTCGATCTGCAGTACTTTCTACCCACCCTGAGGATTGACAGTGAACCTTTTCACCTGTCTCTTAGAACATCCTAAAACCTCACGTGCCCTTGGAATCCATTATGTCCTATTTTTAAATCCAGCCTGAGACTTCATTTAGGAGTTGCCCCTTCTGATTCCACTCCAGCAATAGACCTTGCACCCGCATCCCTGAGAAGTGTCACCCCGAGGGGAGGGCAGGGGGGCAGTCTAGGACTGGACATGGAAGCATTCTCATTTTTATAAAGAAAAGGGCAAACATTTTAAAGAAAGCGGGGGATGCAAGTGTTTACAAGAATGAAATCTAGCTCTGTAGGCAGTAACGATGACGTGTCCGCACAGAGGGTTGTCCCCGAGACTCTGCACCTGGGGGGGGTGATGCTGGTTCTGCGAAGCTCCTGGGTGTGTGTTACCTTTGTATCACTGATTGCTTGAGTGGGACCCTTATGTGAAACAGGGAGCACAGCCTTGGAGGAGGAGGAGGTAGGGGACTGTCCCAAGCAACTGCAGGACAGGTTAAATTCCTTTAGCCCCACCCACTAAACAAACACAACCAGCACCAGCAGATTTCCAGAATGCCGTTCAGGTGAGAACCACAGTTTTAGAGCTTTCCTTAGGGGCAATCCAGGCCCCCCATGACTTTGCTCCCACCCCAACCCAACCCCAAGAGCAGGGGTAGTGCCTCGTGGATCCATGCAGTGCAGCTGGGCTGGTTCTGAGCTCGTCTTTACCTGCAGATGCCATGGGATCCCAGAGTCTGTTTTCTCCTACAGCCTGTTGGGGAAGGAGGTGGGTGCTCTCCAGGTGTGGACTGTGAGCATTCCTCTCACCTGTGGGAACCTGTTCCCTCCTCCACATACGGGGATGGAAAATACCTCTCACCGTTGGTGCTCAGAAGAGACCACCATGACCGTACGGTTGGGAAGCCACCATCCGGTGGGGAGGCCTTCTAGTCCCTGAAGATACACAGAGAACTGACCCAGCTCTTTCCTGAGGGGCTGCCGCCTTCACTCAGACTTCAGCTCCGGATTTTCCACGTCTCCCTGGGGTGGGGGTTTTCCTTACTCGGATGAGGAAGCCCAGCCTCAGAGAGGCAGCGCTGTCCCCAGGGTGAGAGCCAGGCCATAGAGGACGCAGGGCTCAGTGTCCTCTCTCAAGTTATACAACAAGCAGAACCTTGTCTTCATTAAGGTGCCAACTCTGCCCCCACTTGGTGCCTCCCAGAACCACACTTACAGTCTGCGCAACAGGACCGCCTCTAACTCTCTCCTCACACCCCACCCAAGAAGGCCGAGATCCATGCCCAGCCGAGGAGGGCATGGTGTGGACAGTTATATCAGGCCAGGGCAGGAGGGGCTCGAGCTCCCTCGCTGTTCTGTCCTGACGCCAAGCACTCAGTCTTCTTCGATGGTGAGCTCGTGCTGGACGGCTTCCTCTATGTTCTGGAGCAGGCGGATCTCCCACTGTCTCACTCGCTCCATCTGTCCAAAGGAAAGGCATTACCCTGTAGTCACCATCTTTACCGGAGACAAACTCTCCTACTGCAAAATGTGCTTAGGAAAAGAGGTGCCACCCAGGCCTGCAGACCCTCACCCTATGCCTGCAGACCGGCCCGGCCAGCCCTATACGATTCCTCTTCCATGTGCTTCAGACACGTCCTGTGCCTGGCACTGTGACTCCAAAATGGAATCCAGCGACCACCCAGAGTCCCCGGCCTCAGTGCGCAGACAGATGAGTGTATGAGTGGATGGGTTAAGGCCTGGATGAGGTATGTGTCTGACAAAGGAGGGGCAGGGACAAGGACAAGCAGTGCCAGGGAGGGGCCCGCATGGAGCAAACCTCTTGGATGGAATGTGTGCAAGGCCATCCAGGTGGGGTTTTGTGCTGCGCTCTCTAGCGGCCCCTCTTCTCAGAGGCTGCCCAGGGCAGCGGCAGCAGGGAGAGAATAAGGGTCTTCTGACCCCAAGGCAGCGTGGGGAAGATGGGCACAGGTCAATTTCTGATGCTGAACACCAGCGCAGGAAGGAGGCTCAGGAGAAACCAGAGCCCAGGGATTGGCGGCAGCTTAGCCAGGGAGCGTGGCTGGGGTCTACCTGCCAACAGTGCCAGACGCACAGGTAGCATCCCCCCAATGCCCTGGAAGTGTGAAAACAGGAGCAAACCCACAGGAATGAGAATGAAGAATGGGAGAAGGCTCGAGGGGCCAGCTGAGAGCCAGGAGAGCTGAGCTGCAGCTGGCCGGGAGCCACCAGGAGGCACAGTGACTCTTCCTGGCGTAGAGCTGAGCAGCGGGGAGCTCCAGGCTCTGCTGTCGGCTGGGTTAAGAGGGCCAAGCTGGGGTCTGCAGGATCCAGTGACCACCTGGTAGGAGAGGCGAGTTCCCAGCGTCCCTCCCTGCCTGGCGAGGCAGCTGCCCTCCTGGTGGCTGGCATGCATGTCCATGTCCATCTGCAGAGGTTGGCCTCCAGGGAGGCTGGCCCAGGGCCTCGGCTCTCAGACGGCCATGCAGGGGGAGGTGCGCCCCATCCTGACTCTCAGGCATTGACAGTTTGTCACAGCAAGTGAGGAAGATGCATTCATCTCTGATACCGTAGCGGGGCCCAGTGAGGATTAGGCTCAGCTGAGGGCAGGTGGGCTGCTCCATGGAGGGATTCTGTGACAATCTCTACCCATGGTGAGACCTGCAGGGCTGGTCTCATCCTCAGCTTCCAGAATATTCCAACCATTTCTGCCTCCTCTGGAGCAAATGGGAAAACTAACCCATGAGGACACTGACCAGCAAGAGGCAGTAGGTGTCCTGCAATGAAGCAGCAGCTGACACTCAGCACAGCCCTCGGCGGCAGACAGGTCCCACTCAGAACTTTCCTCCACCTGCCACCCAGCCCCACGATGCCTCGCGCTAACTTGGAGGGGCGGCCAGGCACGGCCATGGGACACGGCAGGGCATGGGAGGGAGTGCTGGAAAGATCCACTCCACAATCAAACCCTCAGAAAGGCGAGTGAGGACCGGC
This sequence comes from Microcebus murinus, assembly GCF_040939455.1. Lineage (NCBI taxonomy): Eukaryota > Metazoa > Chordata > Mammalia > Primates > Cheirogaleidae > Microcebus > Microcebus murinus. The sequence goes on along the minus strand of NC_134112.1, from coordinate 9,212,100 downwards.
AGCAAGCCAGGGCAAACAGCCACAGGAACAACTCTCCTGGAAGGTAGAATAAAAGGAGAGAAGAAATAGAAGAAAACTATCAGAGAATCAATCCTGATGCGCAAAATCCAGTTGATGAGGATTGCCAAGAGCCAAGAACGTGGAGCCGGAGGGTACAAAGGGAAAAGTGCCAGTGGGTCTCCCAGAGGCAGACGGGCCACGGAAGACCCATGGCGGACAAACTAAACTGTCCACCCAAGACGCGGTCACTGTAAAACTCAGCACCAGTGGGACCCCACCGCTCCCCGACGGGAGGCTCTCTGCCTGCTCGTCCAGCGTGAGGGAAAAGGCAGAAATCTCTATAACAGTGCCCTTCCCAGGAAGCTGGAGAACAGGGCGAGAGTATGACCCAGAAAAGGTGGGGAGGAAGCAGAGGCTCCCCCAGGAAGGGGCGGGAGGTCCCGACTGCCCGCTGCACCCTGTGGGGGAGCCCGGCAACCCTGTCCTCATCTGGTCCTGACAGCTTGGCAAGGACAGCCACGACTCCAGTCAGCAGGGCAGGAGACCAGCCTAGAGAGGCAGTGTGTGTCTCCCACAGCCAGTGCCCTGCCGGTGCCCTGGCCCTGCAGAGGGCCTCGACACCTGGCTGTGAAGGGGGGACATCTCTGTCCCGAGGCCCATGCTGGGGAAGGAGCGGGGCCACCTCGGCCAGGTGCTCAGAGCGCAGGACCGCTCGGGAGTAGGAGCAGCCGAGAGACTTGGCAGAGGAGGAAGATTTTCACTAGATGATGAGGTTGTGTCCTACTATTTCTGTAACAGGTGACAAATCAGACCGTTCGTGCCACCCCAACACCTCTGCTGACCCCTCAAGGCTGAAGAGAGTTGGCACCCGAACGCCTGTGAGACGAAGGCCAAGGAGCACAGAGCCCATGGCAGGGAAGCTCGTCCCCAGGGTGGCAACACAGCCACAGGCACCCCTCGGAGCAGACAGCCGGCCTGGGACAGGGCCACGGCGGGCGTCACAAAGGCTGGACAACCTCAGTCTGGCCTGTGTGACCTCACGTGCGAGGTGGGGTGTGCTGGCCCTGGGCGCCCAGGGCTGTGGAGCAGAGTGGGGAAGGTGGCATGAGCGTGCCACTGCTCGCCCTCCTGATCATCAACAGGGACCCAGAGCCCCCAGGGGACCGGGACAGGGAACACGCCTACCACAGCCGCATGCTTCTTTCCGTCTCGTCTCTTCCTCCTGGCCGTGTTTGGAATCCCAGGCAATCCCGAGGGTGAGTGTTGCCGGCTCTCTGTGGGGAGGGACTGTCCTTTTTGTTGCTGCCGCTCCTCCTGGGCTAACGAGGTCGACACTGGTGGTTCATCCCCAGGAGCTGGGAGGTCCGAGTCAGGCCCCGACTGCCCGCCAGACCCCTTAGAGGCCCAGATGGTTGACAGCCTCCTCTTTCTGAAGGTAGCCAGAGGAGTGACCGCCGCCAGGTGGGACACCAGGTCCTGAGAGAAGTATGCAGGCACTGGGGACCCACTGAGGCGGGAGGCACCTCCTGATGGCCGTGGGCTCCGGCCAGGGGCCGTCTCCTCAGGGGTGCTGTGCTTTAGGTACTCTCTCAAGGGGGTCCTCCTGGTCAGCAGAGGGGGGCTCTCATCCTCAGAGGAGCTCGAGCCCGCAGCCTGTAAACAAACACAGAGGTCTGGCTCCAGGAAGGCCACACGAGCCTCGAGTCAGGTGCTCTGCCCCCAACACTCCCAGGCACATTGTCACATAACCACAGCTGCCCAAGGAGGAGGCTGGAGCTGTCACCAGAGAGGGGAGCGTGCAGCACTGAGCCTGGTGACTGCAGGCTCCGAGATGGGAGCCCAGTGCAGGGCTATGCCGCAGCCTCTGTGCCTGTCTTTTCACGTGAGCACCAGCCGGTGACATGTCTTTCACGGGTGGGATTGAAGCACAGATGATGTTCAGGGACAAACTCCCCCATCCTCCCCAAGGAAAAGGAAACTGCAAAGACTTTGTCAGTAAAATAATCTTAACATGTAAACTCACAACACAAAAGGCAAAACTGTTGAACATTGTAGTTTTCTGTGCGTGAATAGGTGGAGAAGGCTGGCAGTAGGGGTGGGGGGTTCTATTTAGAAAACAAGTTAATACCCCAATCCTGAGCCCCATGACAGACTGCTACGATGTCATCTTGGCCAATTTCTCCTTCCAAGATAAAAGCCTTGATTAAGGCGATCATACTCCTGTCCTTACACCCTTTGTTTAGATACCAACGAACTATACTTGGCAAACAAGTTTGTGTTGGCCATAAGGTGTGCGTCTCCACAGTGTCCCCTGAAACCAGCCCATGTCAAAACGACCTGACAGCAGGTTGAGAACCCACTTGTGTTTTGTGACGACCTCTCAGTGTCTCAGACGCACATTCATGCTGCCAACTGCTGCAGTGCATCCAGGCGACTCACTACCAGTTGAGGCAACTTTCAAGGTAATGCCAGAGTTTTCATTTTATGTTCAGTCCCATTCTAATAGAAAATTTTCCTGCATTTATCATTTGGTAGTAGGAATAAGAGTTTCCAGTTATAATGTCTGCTGCAGGAAATGACATCCCAAAACTGTTAAGGAAGCCGTTGCCACTCAGGGTGTAGGAAAAACTGGAGCTTTTCTAAAAGAGAATAAAATGTTAAAATGGAATGATTTTGATATTCCTTGATGCCTACCAATCCTGTGTGATTAACAATTGCATGTGATTAACATTGCTGGACAGAACCAGCAATCAACAAGAACCCAGAACTCACACAGCTGAATCTCAGGGATGCACATAAGCATCCTTAAAACAGGTCCCCTCCGCCCAAGGTTAAAGTCTGGAGACTGTATCTTAGAGTTCATCTGCTCACGACTGGCTGTTGCTTAGGGTGATAACTATGCCAACAGTAAGTACAAGGACACTACTAAATTCTTGTATATATTTGTACACGGAGAGGATTATCTGGTAATTATTTTGGGGGGAAGCACAGCTAGAAAGCATTTTAAGGATATTCAAGTAATAAAGTATTAAATTTCTCTTAGAACAAAGAAATATGTGAGTATCTTGCTTTAAACATGAGGCCAATGAATAATATTAATCTAAAGCAGTGGGGAAAGCTATTAGTTATTATTTGCTGTCTAACAAACTATATCAAAACTTCATGGCTTAAAACAAATGTCTGTAATCTTTTTTTATGGGTCAGGAATTTGGGAGCAGCTTTTCTGGGCAGTTCTGACTTGGGGGTCTCCCGTGAGGCTGTGATTGAGGTGTGGGTTTCAGTCATCTGAAGGCTTGCCTGTGGATGCAGGGACGACGCCCAAGGTGACTCACTACTCCGCACCCTGTGATTCACTTCTGGCTGTTGGCAGGAAGCCTCAGTTCCTCCCTGCCTGGCCTCTCCATGGGCTGGTTGAGTGTCCCCCAGAGAGACTGGCCCGAGAGGACCCAGCATGGAAGACAAAATGTATTTAATGACCTGGCTCTGGAAGTCACAATCCTTCATTTCTGCAAAACCTATTGGTTGCACCAGTCAGCCTTCCTCAGTGTAGGAGGGGAACCCCAAAAGGAATGACTATCAGCAGGTGAGGGTCACCAAGGACCATCTAGGGGCCTGTAGTGACAACTATGCTTTAAGGAGAAGCCAGGGTCCCCGTCCTGTGGTTGCCCCTCCCCATGTGAGGCCGGAGGGACTCTGCTCACATCTTCAGGGCACAGATGGCTGGATGTAGAATAGAAAGAGTCCTACACCATCCCAGAAGATAAGTCCTGAAGTTTTCAAAGCCAGAGCTCTGTCATGATTTCTGTGTCAACTCCAGGAGGGACCCTCCCCCATCCCCCACTCTCAGCTTTCCATGATCCAGGCTGCAGGGGAAGGGGCTGGGCACTCCAGGATGGCTCTTATCTTCTAACTGAATTCTCCTTGTTAACATCAAACAATATAGAAATAAAGTCATACTAAATAGTCCAGTCTCACCTTTTTCTAGTCCTACATCCTATAGGTAACTAGCTTAGCAATTGGTTACCTATCCTCTGGCACTTTTCCTTATGAGCAAATATGGCATCTACATCCCACACAGAGAAAACTGGGGTTCATGTTTTCATAAATGGAATAATACATGTACATCAGTTCTGTGTCACTGACTTTTGAACAAAACATGTACAATCAATATTTTAATGTTGTATAATGAGATAGTGTAAGAACAGAGTTATGTGTTTAATTTTCCACCAAGGCCTTAGAATGAGGCCAGGGTAAAAAAGGTTTAAAAAATGTGGTCTCATGAGGATTCTTTCTGGAAGCATTTATTCAGGATTTGAATGTTCCAGCACACTCCACTGTTCTCACCGATGTCTTATAGCACCGTATGACGTAAGTATGTTGGTTGTCAAGGCACTGAGGGGAAATTCAAAACCAGATGACTGGCCTGAAACAAGGAGGCAGTGTCAGTGAGATGTGGTCCGGAGTTGCTGAAATCAAGGCTCATGTCTTCCCGCTGGACCAACTATCTGCAGAGATCTGGCTTCACAGGCCAAGATCGCTCAGGTTTGGCCAGAGAGCGAGGAGGAGGGAGCACCTCCTCCCTTCAGGATGATGATGATCATCATGATTGATCATGACCATTTGACAGCACTTCTGCTGTGTGGCTCTCGGGGTGTTATTGTTTTGTACATTGTTTTCTTTAGCCAAACCCTTAGAAATGGATTCATGTCAATTTGCAACAACCTAAAGGACAGAATTTACTTCAGAGCATGAAACAGCACCAGAAACTGCCGAACTGTTTTCCAACATGCCTGTGCCATCCTTCAGCCCCACCAGCGATGCGGGGGCCGGTCCAGCTGCTCCACATTCTCACCAGCATTTGGCACTGTCAGGTTTTTTTTTTTTAAGTATTCTAATAGGCAAGTAGTGTTATCTTATTTGCATAGTGGCTTGAATTTGCATATCTGTAATGAGTAATGAAGTTGAACATCTTTTCATGTACTTATTTAGCATCTACATGTCTCCTTTGGTAGCCAGCTACCAAAGGAGTTTCTTTAGTTAGGCTAAAGAAACTAAAAGCCAAACACATCTGTTGCATCACTGAAGCCAACAGAACAAACTCACCTACTGAAAGACTCAGGTTGGATGTGAAGGCAAAATCCAACAGTGCCTTCTCCTTGCACACAATAAGATGCATCTAAGACAAAGTGCTTTAGAAAGTTTCAAAGTTGAATTATGGCCAAAGATAATACCAGGGAAATACAAATAAGAAAAATTTAGACATCAGTATTGGAAAAGGTTGAATTCATCCAAAAGACATTAAGCAAGACCAAAGCCAGAAGTATAGTGTAAAATAACTAAAATGCATAGCTGTTAAGATTATCATTGCACCAGATAAGATACCATTGGCGTTCATAGAGTGAAATTCTATTTAAAAATAGGGAAAAACAGAAACAAAGGAGGAACTGAGACTAATTCACCTTTTTTAAGCCCATGCTAGATCAAGGGGAAAAAGAAATCCCAAAGATCCAAATCCCATGGAAGATTACCTTGTTACTTGGAAGATAACTAGCACTTGTAAAGGAAACTTTAAATTCTACTTTAAATAGAGATCAAGAGCTTAGAGCAAAGTAAGAAATGGGGGTAAGGAAAAAGACTGGGACTTTTATCACAATGAAATCTTATGTGATACATTTTTTAATTTATAAGCACCACTTTTAACTATTTATAAGTGCAAACTAATAATAATTATATGTTGATAATTTGACATGTTTTCTGGTAAAATAATATTGTAATACATTGCAAGCTTACAGATAAAACAACTTAGTATTGTTTTATAAATATGTACTTAGAACAGATGATCCAGACATGTGTGTGGGAATATTATGTGGCAAAAGACATGTGTGTGGGAATATTATGTGGCAAAAGATGCATCTCATGATTAGGGAAGAGAGTGTTTTATTTTTCTCTTTCATCACATGTTCTTCTGGTTGATTGGCCAATTGGAAAAAACTAAAAATACTAAAGCCAAGTCTCTATACCTCATGCCTTGTACTAAAATAAATTATAAGAGATCCAAGATTAAACTCTTTAAAAGTCCACAAATTAGTAGGAAAAAACACAGAAAAAACTTTAAAAAATCTGAAGCAAAGTTGGGTTCTGGTATCACATTGTTCACCAAGATAAATTCCAAATGGATTAAAGACTTAAACATAAAAAGCAAAGCCATAATAGCATTGGAAAGAAATATGGGTGGATTATTCTATAAACTTGTTATAAGTAAGGTTTTCTGAAACTCACATCACAGAAACCATAAAAGAAAAAAAATTAGACTAAATTTAAATTTTTAAAACCTTTTCCCATAAAAAGATGATACACGAATGAAAAAAGACAAACCACAATTTCTATAAAAGATAAATAAGGGGATAATGTTCTTATTATTTAGGAAAACCCCCAACAAACTAATGGCTAAATCCAAAGTTCTTTAACAGTTCATAGAAACTGGCCCTTCAGTATACACATGCTCAACCTCATTTAGTAACAAAAATGCAGATTATGAAGCTAAAGTACCATCAGGTTTTATCAATTAATTTGTACAAAAGCACTCTACCCCCCAAATAGTGATCTTTCCTTACCAGAATCGCACCCTCTATAAAAAAGCACTTGCATTCTTTGTATAGATGTATAGGATTCTATTAAATGTATAATTTGTTTAATTGGTCCACACTGATAATCATTTGGGCTGTTTTTCAAACTTCTGCTACAAAGTGCCATGAACAACCTTGTACACATGTCACCCTGCGAGTGTATCCTTCTACAGAGTAACTCTCTGGAAGGGGAGTCGCTGGTCCAACGGGGCACACACACGCATTTGGGTGCTAACAAATTGCCCTCCGCAGAGGATGTTCCAGTTTCCTCACTGCCTTATCTAAAGTTTTCATACTTCTGGATTTTTGACTCATGTTCAGAAGAATCGCACCCTCTTCCCCCCACCCACCGAGCTTCCCTAAGGGCTGTGGCTACGGAGGTTCTTATCAAGATTTCAGAAGCCTCACTGGACAGGCCAGGGGAGGAAGAGGATGGCCCTGAATGCCCCGTGTCTCAGGACAAGACATTTGGCCCTGCTTGATGTCGCTGAGATTGGGCACGGGCTCTGGAGGGGTCTGAAGAGCCTGGGGCACCATGCCTGGGGACTTTGAGCCCAGGCTGGGGAGACATGGGGCTCGGGGGTGGCCAGGAAGTGGAGAAAGGAAGCTCTTGGCAGGGTGGCTCCTGCACCCAACAATGGAGGTGTCAAGTGGGAGCTCCGGGCAGGACAATGAGGCCTCAGGGTGCAACCAGGGCCTAGCAGCAGCAGCTCACCCCTGCTCAGGCCACCTTGAGGGTTCTTCCTCTCTACCGCCTGCCTGCCCCTCTTGTTCTTTCCTGCTTGATTCCCCTGGGCTCCATCCCACTCCTCGGCTGTACCCTCCCCGCATACCTGCGCCCCCAGCTCCATCCTGCTTCCGGCCTGAGACTGGCCTCCTCCGCCGGGCAGTTGCAGAGCCCACCTTGCGGGCCTCAGCACCTAGAAATACCTGTGGCCGCCACGTGGGCCCGGGCAGGTGTGCAGGAGCCCACCTGTGCCCAAGTCCGCTTGATGACCACGTGGCTGTGCGGGGCGGGTTCCCCTCGCCCTCCGGGCCTCCACCTGGCTGGTTTCTCTCGACGCACCTGAGCCTGCGGGAGGCAAGGCTGGCTAGGCACTTGTGGGCTCTGCGAGAATGAGCCACCTGTGGTGTGCCCAAAAGGAATGAAGATTATCTCCCCAAGGCAGTCCGCAGCGCCCGAGGCAGTTGAGACCAAACACATTTTCGTGTCCCGGGAAGCTGAGAGAGGGCCCAGAGCTGTTGAACTCTGGAGTCTGTTCTGTTCCTGAAGACTCTCGACGGGTGCTTCATTCAGTAGCTCTCAAACCTGAGCTTCTCAGAACCGCTTGGAGGGCTTGTCAGAGCCCAGAGCGCTGCGCAGACCGTCCTGATGAGGCGGGTCTGGGTGAGGAGCAGGACTGGTGCTCCTGACCACGCCGGTGCGCCACTGGGCCGGGTGGCAACCCCGGCATTAACGAAGCGCAGAGCCAGGGAACATAATCTGTGCTGACCTATGCTCATGCTGCTCTCCTAGCTCAGGGTAATCTCCAACCGCGTCTTAAGCTTTTTTGCAGATGGAATACAAAGAAAGCAATAAGGAGGCTAGAACAATCAGAAAAATCTGCGGCAGTATCACACGTATCCTCACCTTCCTGACAAGCTGCAAGCAAAGTGTTTAGCATGCCCATTTTAATGGGGGAAACACTGAGCCCAGAGAGGTGTGGCAAATTGCTCCAGTTCACTTAATGGTATTTAGCAGAACTGAAACAAGAACCCAGGACTAGCTAACTCCAAAATAAGTGCTCTTTACCCTTGCTACCCTTTTTATTATTTTTCTGAACTTTGCCACTAAGTTTCGAGGTGATTTTGGAGAATGAATTTTGTCACTGGCTCTCTCCTTTCTCTGTAAAATGAGGCGGTATGTGTGGGCTTTTCCAGCCCGGAAAGGTCTGCGCACACTGGCCCCTAATGAGGGGAGTGCGGCTGCAGGGGGCGTGCAGACCCCTGGCCGCCCTGGCGCTCACCTACACCCTCTTAACTGGCTGCGTGAGCACACAGGCGGTGGCAAAAGAGGTTGAGTTCCCTGAATACTGGGGTCTTCCTGAGAGCACTGAAGCAGGGTTGGCAGAGAGCAGGCAACCTCCAAGGGGCTCATTTTGGCCTGTCCCGGTTGGCACAGAGCAGCACAAGGTTGGGTGATCCACGCAGGTTTAAGTGGAGAAGGGGGCTGGGAAGCAGGCGTCTTCTACCCTGTGCCCGGGCTCTCGGAGCACAGCCTTTCTGGAGTGTGAGGCAGTGTTAACATGCACTGAGCTTAAAGTATGGATGACCTTGAGCCAGCAATCCCACCCGCACAAACATGCCGGGACAATCAGACTCGAGTCCTTAACTTATTTTCTATAACTGATATCCATGGAGTGTTATCTTTAAGAGCCCAAATAGATGCAGTGTGCACAGCCAGGAAAAGGACACTGATGAAATCAATTAGGATAAACCTAAGGAAAGGAATACTTTGCAGCCAATAATGTGTGTAAACACATGTATGTGCATGTTCGCATATATATATGTAGGCACACATGCATAAATACACTATGGACAAGATGTTTATAATACATTAAATGAGAAAAGGCTATAGAATAGACAGTATAGTGTGATCCCATTTTAAAAATTACACATGCACACACGTACACAAATATCCAAAAAGAGATACATGGAAACGGGAACGTTGATGACATCTAGATGGCAGGATGATGGGTAAATTTTAACATCATTTAATTGTTTCACATTTTCCTATAAAGAACATGAGATGAGTAAGTAATAAATTTTGAAAGTAAAGCTCCCTTAGCACATTCCATTCATTTTCCAGAGGAGGAAACTGGGGCAGCCGAAGGGCATGGCTTGTCCCAGGTCCTGGGATAAGTCAGGTGGCAGTTGCTGATCCCTGGTTCCGGGTTCCTGCTCAGGTCTCTCTTTCCCAAGCCTTGTCGCCTGGGGTGTGACTGAAAACAGAGTGTGATTCGTTCTTAGACTGCAGTCCTCTTGACTAACTTTTGACAGCACGAGCCTTAGCCCTGGCCATAAGGCCTAAACAGTCCAAGGCAAGGATGAGACAGACATACATGACAAGTGTTTGTCAGAAGTACCACTTGGCCCCAGAACAGTAGCTGGCAGAGATGACCATGCTCTGGTCTCCCGAACCTGGGACTCTGCTCTGTCACATGGGAAAAGGGACTTTGCAGATGGAATTAAGGGTCAGACTTTAAAATTGGGGGAATGTGGAGGGAGTCGGAGGACAGCAGAGTTTGCTGTGGCTGGAGGGGACCAGAGGGCAGGAGAGGGAAACAGGCTTGGAGAGCCACCTGTTGGGGCTGCTGTGCAGTCTCCTAGGGGACAAAAAAACCACAGTGAGTTTCCCCGAAGGCCCTCCTGAGCACAGGGCCAAGTCCAGGGAAGTAAATGGTAACTCCAATAGCTACCATGACCTTCCCTGTTTCCCAAGTGAGGAACCCCAACCTCTCATGGTTTATTTTCTACCACAAAGACTGGTACAGAAAAATCTAATGTGGCAGGTACTATTCCATTAGTCAATGAGGAAACTGAGGCACAGAGATGTCAGATAAAGTGTTTAAACACATGTATGTGCATATTCTCATATATGTATATATGTAGGCACACATTCATAAATACACTATGGACACGATGTTTGTAAAACATCAAATCAGAAAAGGCTATAGAATAGACAGTACAGTGTGATCCCATTTTAAAAATTACACATGCACACACGCATACAAATATCCAAAAAGAGATACATGGAAATGGGAACGTTGATGACATCTAGATGCCCAAGGTCACACTGCTGCTAAGGACCCAGCCTGGACCCCAATATCCAGCACGATGTTTCTCAATACACAAGGGTGCCTGACCTCCCGATACCCAGGGTTCTCCGTCTCCTGACCCCTAGGGTTCCCCCAACCTGATGGTTACCCAGAATTCCACTGACCTCTTAAACCTCTGGGTTCCCCAGACCTCCAGACTCACAGAATAGCCCTGACCTTTAGGTCCCTGAGATCCTCCAACCTCCTGGCACTTAGGCACACTGTTTTGGGTGCAGCGTAAGGCTCTTTTGTTTGTGTTTGTGAATAACATAATTGGGAAACCGAAGCGTGTTTCCCTGAGTCATGTTAGCCTGGCACGGGGCTCCACTGGTCAGGTGCCCTCAGACTATCACTGGGCAGCAGCCCAGGGAGAACGTGGGGGGTGGGGCAGTGCCGCCCACATGGTGTGCAGGGGCCCTGTGGGGGCTCCAGGCCCGGCCTGCGGCTGGGGTTGCCACAAATGTACCCCCAGCCTCCTGGGTCCCAGCCTAGAGCCTGGTACGTTCCCCTCAGCGGACCCTAGAGAAACTCCGTAGCACAAACCCTCCCTGTACAGGACACACAGACTCTGAATTCATGTGGGATCCAAGTCCAAGCTGCCTGCCTGTGCGTGTCTGCCAGTCAGCCACGTCAAAACCACACTGCAGTTACAAACGGTGCTCAGGGCAGTGGCAGCAGGCCTGGGCTCAGAGCCGGGCTCTTGTGGTTTTCCTGGCATGGGCCTTGGAGGAGACACACAGCCCTGGACAGCAAGAGCCCCTCACAAGGTCTTGTGATAACGTGCAGAAAATCCTCCTCCAGATAGTGCGTGGTGAACTTGACAATGGACAGTACCTTCTGTCCCTGCAGCTTCAACTCACACTGTCACAATCATGACTCCCCACCCCGTCCCCTCTGTGCCCCCATGTCCATCAGACGCTCAAATGTTTTCCAACTCCATCACAACAAATGACATGTTTTCTACACAACCAATGCACTCCACTTTGCTTTTGACGACAGGATATAAATAAATGGCCAGTGGTTGGTACTCTTTGTAAAGAGGGGAGAAAAAGCCCTATAAACTTCACTAATAATCAAGTCAGTGCAAAATACCCTAACACACTGTTGCTTTAAAATGACTGCATTTGCAAACACAAAAATGACAACATACAGTACTGGTGACGTTTGGGTGACACTTGTACTCTCATACATTGTTGTGGGCAACGTAAATTGGTATGGGAAGGAGTTTATCCTGTGAATCTAGAGCCTCAAAAAGTCTCAACCTGAGTCCTTGAAATTTGATCCTGAGAAAATATCACAAAGGGAGACAAAATGAAATTGACTGCAGCAATATTTGTAACAGAGGAAAGTTGAAACCAAGCCACAACCCACGTACCCCAGGAGTAACATACTATGCTCCCAATAAACACCGGGTTTGCACACTGTGACGCTGGCCCCCAATGTGACGCGCACACCCCGTGGAGTTGAAGGCACCTCGTGTGATACGCACACTGTGACTCTGGGAGGGGACTCCCACTCTTCTTGTCTCAGGGTCGTTGCTGCCTGGCCACGCCAGCCTGCAGAGCTAGTCTGGGCACCTCCAGCCATGCTGTCCTTTCCAGCCCTTGCTCTAAGTCAGCACGTGGGTAGGGAGCGCAGCAAGGGCCCGGGCCTGCGGAGAGTAAACTGGCAGCCCCCTCCCTGGGTGAGAGAGATCTTGCTGGTCCTCTGCCGCAGCCTAGGCGGGGGCAGTGGCAGCCCTGGCGTTTGCGTTGGACTGATGGCCTCACGGGCACATCGAGGCCTCTTGCTGAGAGTGACCCCCGGTGCAAGCGTGAGAGCTGGCAAGGCTGGAGTGCATGGGGTGAGTCCACAGGGCCAACCTGGTACAGTAGTTCTCACCTCACCAAAGTCAAGGGCGCTTCCCACCACCTAGTGCATTCAGGCTTAATCAAACAACACGGTGCCGATGCAGTACAGCCCTCCCGGCTTTCCCTAAGCCTGAGCGGGGCGCAGGTAGGCACTGTTTTCTATCGGGTTGCCTCGGGTTATGTCAGGGCAGTGAAGACTCCGCGGGGATGAGCTGCACGTCCTCCTGGGGAGAGCAGCCGGGAGCTCCAGTCTCCGGGTGGCTCCGCCACCACCCGGGCCCTCCCGCCACCCAGCTGCAGCAACACTAGCTCTGCTCTTCATTTCTGCCCTCAATGTACCTGCTACCCCCGGCCCCGAACGCTCCATGCCTCACATCTTATGGGGGCGCCCTGTGCGAAGTATGGGCCCAGGCAGGCTTTGTGAACTCCTGGCCTCAGACTTGAGCCTGGAGCAGACTCCCCAGGGGGCTTGAAAGTCACAGGGTGCCGGGTGCACTCCTAGGTGCCAGAGTCTGGGGTTGGGACAGGGCCTGAGGACCGGCATTTCCATCCAGTTCCCAGCTGACTTGGCACCATCTACACTACCACGCTGTACACAGATGTGAGCAGTCAGGAGGGGTCTGTGGCCCAAGCAGCTCTCAGTGAAAGGACAATGGAAAATGGTTGAGCACCTTCCCTGTGTCTGACACTGAATACCTGCCCCTCTTCATCCAACCCCAAATGCACCCCGGAAGGGGAATGCATCGAGGTGGCCTGGCTTTAATGGCCAATGCTGAGATTAAAACCCCGGTCTTCTAATAGGGCCCCTTGGTCTCCGGCCCGGGCATGATTGCGCTCCTGCTGTGTTTAGAATCTGGGCTTTGTTGACGTGACAAGAGCTGGGTGACTTTTCCACTTTGATTATCGGGAAGTGTAGGCGGGAGCTATTTTTTCCAGCCTTGTCTTCAGTTTGCCGAGCGGCGCCCTTCATCCGCTCAGGACATAAGGGCAGCAGGCCGGGCCTTTGCACGGATTTGCATCATCCCCTGTTGATCATGGAACACAGGCAGAACATCTTTTTGTTTTTTCCCCCCGGTTAAAAACAACTTCCCTTCTGAAGCCTCCCTGGGTTGCAGCGTGTCTTCTCTTTGAAACTCCGACTTTGCCCTTGACTCTTGCATTGTTTTTTCAGCGCAGGGATTGCCCAATTTTTTAGCTGCTGGTGGGCAGGTAGCACCTGCCTGAATTGGAAACGGTGGGTGACGGAAGGTTTCGTGGGGTTGCATCATTCCAGGGCCCCCACCCCCCCGGCAGCAGCAGAAGCCTACCGTGTGGCTCAGGATGACAACAGCTCCTGTTTGTTCAAGCGCTCTCCTGTGCCAGGCTCCATCGTCCCCATCTTACAGGTGAGGAAACCAAGGCCCAGAAGCGTTATGCATCCTGCTAGGGCGTGGAAATCCAAGGCGCAAACACAGGGAGTCTCGCTTCAGAGCCACCGTGCTCCTGCTGTGTCCCAGCTCCACGACCTCCCTGTCAGGGGCTAGAACAAACTCTCGGAGTTGAGTTCCTCCAGTGCAACAGTCAACATTTTTCATCGCAGTGCCCGCACCGAGAGGCAGCTGTGTTATGAAGTGCCATCAAATCACTGGCAGAGCCTGGGTGCGCCCTGTTCATAGGCGCCCCCTGGAGTTACACACTGGGATCGTCATGGCTGTGTGCCCCTCGCCCTTTTGGAACCCCTGACAGTGGTCTCTCCTGTGCAGCACAGAGCATTTACAATGGGGTAGTGGTGACTGTCTCCTGGTCCCCAGCTTAAGGCTCTTTTTGCCCAGTTGACTTAATACAAATTCCACATCTGGCACTGAAAGCTTCCCATGTCCCCAAAACTACTGTCAACCCTGCCCCCAAAATACACCAACATGGCCCCTGCACACACAGACACTTTTGGCCCTACCCTACACCAGATGCCTGCGTGGTCTGGAAGGAAGGGTACAGGCTAGGATTCAGGTACAGTGAGGGCTTCACCCCCAGGTGAGGGTAAGACCTACAGGTGTGCCTGTTTCGGCACCAGGCGCCTACAGTGCGGTAAAGGTTACGAGACCCTGGCTACCCTCCTCCCTTCCTGCCCACTTCCACTCTCCTGCCCTGGGTCCTGGAGCCCTGGCTCTGGGATTCATTCACTCATCAGATGGGGCCGTGTGTGTTGGTGCACTGTGCACGCAGCCTGGTGGGACACCACACACACACACACACACACACACACACACACACACAGAGGCAGATTCCACTTAGCTTGGCTCTTCAGCATGACTATAACCTAGTATGTCACCATGCTCTGGGAATGCACAGGGCCACCAGAGTCTACCTGGGATCAGGTAGAGGAGAGGCCACCTCCGGTGATCCCAAGGGGTGGAGACAGGGTTGAAAGGAGGGAGGAACAGCACCATAAGGTAGAGCCCAGGCCCAGAATGGCCCAGAATCTGTGGTGGTCAAAGGCCCCTTAGAGGCACTGTTGCTTCCCAAAGACCACATGGAAACACAGGAGGGTGCAGGTAACTCCAGCGAGTCTGTGGGTCCTTGGGCCGATGCGTGGGCCTCCTCTAAGCCCCTCTGGCCTTCCTCACCTGTCCTGCTGCAGCCGTGTAGCGCTACACCACGGGGCCAGCCCATCCGAAGCCCCCCTCCACAGCCCCTGCCGGAGCCCTTTTCTTTCCTTCATGCGTCTGTCATAAGCAGCAGTGATTTATTAACATATTTGCCTATTGTTCCCCTCCATCTTTGAGGGTGCGGCTCTCCTCTTCCATGGCTGATTCCCGCTTCCCTCTGGGGTCTGGCTGGCTGGGAAGGGATGCGGGGATGAGGCCCCCAGCCCTGCTCCCTCCCCCCTGTAAGATGTCTGCCTTCTCAGCCTGCTCACGCCCGTGGGGCAGCCTGCTCGCTGCCTTGCCAAGGGTCCAGACCCCTTCCCAGAGCGCCCAGGCCGCTTCGTGCCTGCAACCTGCCGCTCGCAGCGGGTTAGTGCAGCCCCCGGCAGGAAGAACTGCCGACTGTCCCCTGGCACACCACACTCTTCCTGGCTCTCTGCCCTCCCCCGCTGCTATCTCTGTCCACTCACACTGCACCCCCACCCCTTCCTGCTTGGGGGAGTCCTGCTTACACTCCAAGACCTGCCCCGGCCGGCAGCTTCTCTGAGAAGTGCCCAGACGTGGCTAGACAGACGCTCTCGTCCCCTACACTTATCCTGAGGGGGCGGCCTCGCCAGCCCATCCTCCTGCACAATCGGGGGCAGAGGGGGTCAGTGTAGCTCCCTCTGCTCCATGTGGTCACTGTTGGGAGGACAGAAGGACAGAAGCACGGGGATGCGCGCTGCGAAGCAGGAGGGAGGAGCAATTCATCCAGAGGGGCGGCCCCACGAGGGTGGCACACATGGTGGAACGGAGTCCTGGGAGAAAGAGCTCCTGGGACGAGCAGAAGAGGCCGTGGACTTGATAGATGAGGATAACAGGGCGATGGAAGTCCGGGCACCAGCACCAGCAAGACCGACGTCTTGGGGGTGTGGAAGGGGAGCTGTTGTTTTTCTTTCTGTGTTGGGGAAGGAGGACATTAACGCTGGAAGATGAGCAGGAGTCAGGAGTCACAGGGCCAGGATTAGGGCCGGGCGAGCTCAGGGGCTGAGATGCAGAGTCCAGAAGCCTCTCTGAGGGCTCACTCTGCACTTCCTGGCCCTGGGAGAGGCACCTCCTTTCACGTTTGCCCCTGGGTGCCCCCGCCAGCGCCTCCCCCCAGAACCAGCCAGCCCTGGGAGTCGGGCACTGGGAGCACAGAAGCCGGGCCAGGCTGTGACTTGGGGCAGGGGCAGTGGGGCCTGGGGATTCCTGGAAGCACCCAGAAATGGCCACGTGCACAAGCAGCCACTTGGGCTGTGACTCAGACCTGAAGGTGCAGGGCCGCCCACCCCCACACGGGACAGGCGGGGCTGGAGGAAGGGGCCTGGCTCCATCGGTGTTGACACAGGGTCAGGGTAGGAGACTCTGTCTCTGTTTGGAGGCTGTTTGGTTTGCTGTTGCTATGAGGCAAGCAATGGAAACATTTGGGAAATCGATCCCTGAGGGAAAGAATTTCCACTACGTGCAGAACAAGTGAGACTTCAGGGAAGGAAGGCAGGACAGGTGCTGGACAAGTGCACAAGTGGGTGAACTGCCCAGGGTCAGGCACGCTGCCTGGCACACAGCAGGTGGGCCCCACACATTCACCTCTTTCATGTGTTTCGTTAAGAGAACGTTTCAAGTGTGGACACACTGCAAATCAAGGAAGTCAGAGAGGAAATTCAGAACATACATTCTCCTTATGGAAATGAAATTGTTTAGGGACCTATGCCAAGAATAATGTTAAAAAATTCAGAATCATTGGTTGGCTCCTTAATCGGACACTAAACTTTGCTGTGTAAAATATAATGACAAACACAATCATAACTTTCAACTACAATTACTTTCATGGACCTTATTTTGATTGTCTCAGAGGAGATGCTGGGGCCATTACTATTTAGAGACTTTACGGGTAGACCGAAACCAGCCAGGAAAGTGGCAAGAAAACGAAGTAGTAATTTTAATTTGGCTATTTTTTAGATAGTGTAGCACATACTGTCAGTGCATGCTACTAATCCAGAGGGTTAAAGCAGCTGCCCCTCAGTTGCATAATTTCACCAGCACCTACAAGCAGACATTGCTATCAGTTTCCTATGCATTCCTCTCAAGACATTCAGTAAATTTAGAATCAGTTTATATATGTTCATATTACTTCTATTGTATACTAACAACAGCATATACTTTATCTTCTCATTTGTACTTACCATGGAGACTTCACTTAAGTTGAACAACTTTACTTACCTTGGAAATATTTTCCTATCAGAAAATCAGAGCTGCCCTTTCTTGTTAATAGCAGCCTGTTTTCCAATGAAAGGATGGCCCAGGATTTATGTGTCTGGCATCTAGCAATGGACATTTAGGCTGCTTGCAATATGGCTTCAGAATAGAGATGGCACATGTTTCTTTCACACAAGTGTAAAATCATCTTTCACATCCATCTCATTATCTGCAGGACAAACAGCCAAGGGTGGCATTGCTAGCACAAACCCTCCTGCCCCACCTTCAGAATCCCAGGGCTGTCATTATTTTCACCTGCCCTTACACCTGCCCTGAGGGAGCACAAGTGGTCATTTCCTTGAATGTAAGCAGGACTGTCAGTTGGAGTTTACGCAACACCTGTGTTGTTCAAAGCACTTTAGCCAAATTACAGAGAAAGGCATTTGCTTAGGGCTCGCTTCTGTGAACAGGACTGGGTGACAGGCGTCAGGAGTGTGGGCTCTTGTCCAGAATGTGCTATCACAGCCACTGTGACTTCGACCTGGCAATGTCCTTCCTTCTCCGGCTTCAGTATCCTCTGTAAAGTGAGGGGCTGGACAGGCCATCCCAAGTCCCCAGGTCTGAGAAACACTGCTCCTCAGGGACCTGCAGGGCAAACAGGCTGGGACGTGGGGATAGCTCTGAGCCGGTACTTGGACCAGGAAGCAAAGATGGCAGCAGGCTGGTGAGGAAATGAGGGACACAGGAGAGGCCAAGGGGCAGGCCTGGAGCATGGCACGGTCCCCAATCACAGCTGCAGGGGGTGCGAGGAGAGCCTGCAGCTCCTAAAGATGGGCCCATTTTTTATTTTCTTTCATTCATACTGACTTTCTTCCTGTGACTCAAGAGAATATCCAAAAAATAAGAATTTTGACTAAAGACAAAATCTTTGTATTTGACTGCTGATAAACATCTGGCCTAAGCCAGAAAGTCAGCAGCACCTTGGGGTCCCGGCTCTACTGCCGCAGCCTTGGCGCTATTACTTAAGGCCCTGCGCCTTTCTCCTCCTTGGAGATCCTTCGGTTGGAGCTGGAGCTAGATTGGGAAGCTTGGCAGAGAACTGGGATGAACTACTGATTTCCTTGTGGATTAGGGCCTTCTTCCTGCAGATGGAGAAGCAGTTCTGAGCTTTGTCAGGAGAACCCACTAGAGCTTGCAGAGATCTGCATTCTAACCTGGTCCCACCCTTCCTCACCCTGGGCCTTGATTTCCCCATTTGAGAGCCGGTGGCTTGGCAGGTGTTGCCCGTTGATCTCTCAGTTTCCTGGATTTGTTGAAAAGCACTGGCTGGCTAGGCCGGTGATGCCCCTTGAACCAAAACAAAGGCCATTCCCCACCTGGTTGTGCACTTGTTAGAAGTGGACTTTAGCTCTGGGCCCGAACACCGTAACAACAAAACAAACAGTCAAAGCTGAAGCGTTTACCCTCCTTCCACCTACGTTTTGCGCACGGCCTTGAGCGTAGGAGCAAAACAAACTTATTTTGAACACCAGCCTCCCAGCACGCCGAGCTGCCAATCATTAACCTCCTGGTCCAAGTGGCGCGGCCAGCGCCCTTCATAAGGGGCCCGCTGTGCCCAGAGAGCATCGGCCACTGCCTCCTACCCAGCGAGCGTCGGCCACTGCGCTACCGCCACCCGCCCAGCGAACATCGGCCACCGCTACTTGCCCAGAAAGTATCAGCCACTGTCTGCCACCACCTGCCCAGAGAGCATCAGCTCCTGCCTGCAGACCCCTCCCGGAGATGCTCGTGGTTCCCGCTGCCGGTGCCGGGCGGCTTCTGCTGCTGCTGGCTGTCCAGGTCGGTGTGGCGGCCGGCGCTCCCCAGCCGTGGCGCTGCGCGCCCTGCTCCGCTGAGAAGCTCGCCCTCTGCCCGCCAGTGCTCGCCTCGTGCCCGGAGCTTGCCCGCCCGGCCGGCTGCGGCTGCTGCCCAACGTGCGCCCTGCCGCTGGGCGCTGCGTGCGGCGTGGCCACTGCGCGCTGCGCCCGGGGACTCAGCTGCCGTGCGCTGCCCGGGGAACCGCGTCCCCTGCATGCCCTCACCCGCGGCCAGGGCGCTTGCATGCCGGAGCCGGACGCCTCCGCGCCCAGCACCGAGGCCACAGGTACCACTGTCTCCCACCCCCTGTTGCCCCGCCCTGGGACAGATGAGTGAGTCTGATGCTCAGCAGGGGTTTGTCCAAACTTGCAGCCAGAGCCTGCGGTGGGGAAAGGAGCTGAAGGCATTGCATGGTCTTGACAGGAAATACCCTAGGAGAGGAAGGGAGAAAGGTTCAAGGGCATATGCAGATTACAAGGGAGCTGGGGAGAGAGCTCCCTGCCTGCAGCCCAGGGATCTCTGGGGATCCCGACAATAGGCATGCAGAGATGTGGTGGGGCTGCCCCAGCTGTAGGGTGCCACCCTGTAGGTCCTGCCCTCCTCCCTGCCCCAAGGGCTGGAGTATCCAGAAAGGCCTAAGATGGGAATCGCTCCCGCTGGCCTCCCCAGGAGGTCTTTGGAACATCCTTTGTAATATACATCCTGTGGATACGGTATGTGCTTCCCAGATGTTTACAGAACATAATGTGAAAGTTTAGGCTAAAAACTTCACTTCCATTCATTGCCATAGAAAAACAATGTTTGATGTGTATGTTGCCCCTAAGAACTTGACAATCAGGTTCTTTCCTGAATTTAAGCAGTGATTTGTTTGTAGTGGGAAGCAGAGGAAATGCCTCTTTCTCTACTCCAGCCCCCTGTCTCCTCATCTGGGCTGGTTGCACGTCCTGTGTGATTCTTAGAGGACTCAGGGCTTCCACAGCCTGACAGGAATGTGTGTGGGAGCCAGTGACTCTGCCCTTCAGAGTAGATGAAATGGAGTTGTCTCAGTGATCTGCAGAGGAGATGGGTTTCCGCAGGGGGTCCCTTAGGGCCACTTCTGTATGATTCTGTCCGTGCACCTTTGGACTCTATCTGCAAGATGTGTGGGGACCCCCTTCTCCTCTTGGGGAGGGAGGGGATTGCAGAGAAGTCATTTAGTATGCAGGAAGGCAGGGCCCCCAGCAGAGGAGAGGCTAGGGCTGGGGGTCAGGAAAGCTGCTCTCGAGAGCCCCCACTACTGGATGAACTCTACCACTTGTTCCTGTGGGATTAGTAAAATTCCCATTTTAAAGATGGAGAAGCTGAAGTTCCCCAATAGTGAGGGTTAGGCATTGAACCTTAATCCTTGGCTATTTTAGGGTTTTCCCCAGCCTTGGCCAGTATGTACCTTACACCCCTCTCTTGCTACTGTAAAAGTGAAAACACACGGCACCCTGGCCAGACTCTGAAAATTACTCTTGTCCAGAAGAGAAGTGATATTGCTGTTGGGTCATCACTCTTCCCAGAAACCGTTAGAAGGTCTTTAAACAGAGAGTTAACAGAAATGGGGTTGATGACCGTGGCCATCCTTACGTCCCAGCTCGGTTTGAGGGAAGGAAGTGACTTCACGGGGGCCAAGTGCAGCTGCTTTGGGAGGGCTCATGGGTCTGTGGCATTTCCTTTCCAGAGGCAAAGAGCCCTGCAGCCCTAGAGAATGTGTCCACGGAGAGCACAGAGATGACAGAAGAGCAGCTCCTGGAGAATTTCCATCTGATGGCCCCTTCCAGCGAGGACCGGCCCATCCTCTGGAACGCCATCAGCACCTATGAGAGCATGAGGGCTCGCGACGTTGCCAACATCCAAAAATGGAAGGTGAGCCCCCGAGTGGGTGGTGGGAACTCTCCTGTTGGAGACTGTAACTTGAATTGGCCGTGACAAGTGGGCCTGGTCCACTCCTTCTTGGTCCTTGCACCCTGGAAAAACACACCATTTCCCCCCAAACCTAATAGTCATTTCTCAGCTTAGCTTTGTCAAGCTGTTAACACAAGGACTTTCAGGAGACGAGGCCCCGGATGCAAAGACGGTGCAACTCCTGCTGTGTACCCTTAGATAGGTTACTTCATGTCTCTAGCTCATCTCTAAAGTAAGGGTGTCAGAGCACTGAGTGACATTATCCCAAAGCTTAGCACAAGGTCCCAACTACTCCTCCCAGCCCCTGCTGTATCATTTGTCTCCTTTAAAAAAAAATTGTTATAAGCTATACATAACCTAAGATTTACTGGTTTAACCATTTTAAAGTACAGGTTTATGTGGCATTAAATACAGTGACAGTATTCTGCAAACATCACAAATATCCATCTCAGGAACGTTTTCCTCTTCCCAAACGGAAGCTCTGAACTCATTAAACATCGGCTCCCCATATCTTAATTAACAGTCTGTTTTCACTTCTACCACTTGATGGCGACAGAGAATCAAAGTTGGAGCAATTTGCGTTCTTTTGAGGGAAAAAAAATAAGGCTTTTTCTTTATTTATGCACACTCAGAAAATATGCACACCCAGAAAAGCGGAGGATGAAACCATTTTCTAGACACTTCAAAATTTCATCTGGAAATGATGACAAATGAAGTAAAGTTAATTCTTATTTCAAATTATCCAGATGAATGCCTTGATCCTCACTCAATTTTGGTTTATGTAAAATAACCTTGTAGATTGCAAAGGAAAGTTGTTCAAAATCTAGAAAGCTCTTCTGCTAAATTCTCCATTCAGAGACCTTTGACTACCCTCCTTTCAAACTGTAGGCTGGCTTCAAAAATATTTGGCAGGTGGCAGGAGGGGTTGGGAAGACTTTTGCTGTGTCAGCCAGGCTCTTGCTAGGGGATGTCTCTGTGTAGATGTGTGGAGAGTGTTGAGTGAGGGAGAGAATGGAGTTCCCATCCTCTATCTTAGCAACTCAAGACAGAGACTCACCACAGGTGGGAAAATGAGGCCCCGAGAGGGCAGATCACATGACCCCCGGACCCATGGCCAGGTCCTGGGGCCACTCTTCAATCAGTGGTAATGTAGGCCGATAATTCCCTTTCTCTTGTCATTTGTCCTAATGTCAAATCGTTCTCTTAGGAACCCTGCCAGAGAGAACTCTACAAAGTGCTGGAGAGGTTAGCCAAGGCACAACAGAAAGCAGAAGAAATCTACAAATTTTATCTGCCAAACTGCAATAAGAATGGCTTTTATCACAGCAGACAGGTAGGGGCCTCGCCAGCGTGCGTCCTCATGGGGGTAGGGACTGTTGCCCTCCATCCCTGCAAAGCCGTGGTCTTTCATGGCAAAGAATGTCCAGTCCCAAATGCACATCAAAACTGGTCATATTCAGGAAGATCCACCCTCTGGGAACCAGGAACAGATAGCCCAAGATAGCCTAGCGAACAGGGCAATATATCACAGCCAGAGCAGGAAAACCCACAGTGGGCTGGGAACCCTGGGGCTAAGCGCCAGCTGGTCACTGGGCAAGCCACAGAGGGGGAGGACTTTCACAGGCCTCCCAACACTTGGAATCTCCCTGTCCTCTCGTATAACAAGAGAGGAAGGGAACAAACTTAGGAAAGCAAGTATATGTTTAGATGTCACTTACTTTTTTGCCCCCCACAAAGAAAAAAGAACTCTACAATAAAACACAATAGCATTTTTGTGGCTTCCCAAATAATAAATGAGATGAAACAAACCAAAGCTTGATTTTAAGGAGCACTTTAGGACTCAGCGAAGTATGAGTTCTGTGGATTTCATTGGGGGAAACTGAGGATTAGGCCCTGCTTTATAACAGGCAAGGAATAGTGGGTCACACATGGGACATGTTCCCTCTGGGCCTGGGCTCCTCCCCGCTGGGGCCATGGGGCAGACAGCTGTGCACACGCCGTACCGTCTGGTATATAGGCGAAGTCATTATCACATGTGCCACTCGCCCACTGTCCCCATTCCACAAGGAGAACCAGGCGGGTGCAGGATTCGCCTGCATCATGGGTAGCTGCTGGCACGGCCCATCCCCTCGGCTTGACGTTGCAGCACTCGGCTGCCCTGAGACGAGAGCCAGCCCTAGCTCCGCTTTCCCCATCAGCTCCTCACCTGCTGCTCTTGACCTTGGTCCTGTCCTTGCAGTGCGAGACGTCCATGGACGGGGAGGCGGGGCTCTGCTGGTGCGTCTACCCTTGGAGCGGGAAGAAGATCCCAGGGTCTCTGGAGGTCAGAGGGGACCCCAACTGCCACCAATATTTTAATTTACAAAACTGAAAAGAGATGCAATAATGTTCCTTCACATGAAATATTTAAGTATATTCTGTATTTATACTCTAGAACACACACATTTTTATATATGTATATGTATATATAGAAACTACTTTTTATACTCTACATATTACTTGATATATAAAGCTGTTAGTTTATTTATTCACTGTAAGTTTATTTTTTTCTACACAGTAACTAGTACTATTAATTTGTATATCATGAAATACTTCTTACCACACTGTGTGTAAATGTGTGTATTTCAGCTCTCCCAAGCTCATGCTTCTGTTTGTAAAGAGCTTGGAAAAATACTGCTTAGAAAATGCAAGATCAAATATTAGGCAGTGATTTCTCAACCAATTTAAAGGAGAGCAGTTAACTCATATATTCCACGATCCACATATGATGTGAATTTGCAGGGAAAGTGAAAATGTTGATTATGTAACGGGAGCTACCTGTGGTGAGGTTGCTGCGGGCGAAAATGTGTGCTGGGTATATTATTAAATGTGTGCATAAAATAAACAGATTTGGAATAAATATTCCACCTGAAATACTGTTACTGCTGTGGACATTTATTGGAATACATCCTCTTGGTTTCTGAAATCCCTTCGTCCTTTACCCTCACCTTCCTCATGCAGTTTTGTGCCTCTGCGGCATCCAATGGTGTTTTAGGCCCGCAGAGCGCCTTGCCCAGGCTGCCCCCAGGGTCCCACTTCCAGCGGCATCGGGACCTCCCCCTCTGCCCGGGCCAGGCTGGGCATCCCCGTCCCGCCTCTCACTTAGTCCTCTTCCTCCCCAGGGTCCTTCGCCCCTTCCTCTCAGCTTGGTCTGCCCCTTCCTTCTGGCTCGTAAGTAGGCCCAGGGTTTCTTCCCTCTTAAACCTTAAACGCAAGACAGAAATGCTTCCTTGGTTTCCCTGCCTCACCTTTCCTCTCTCACTCTCCCTTCTTCTCAGCCTCCTCCCCTGAAGGGTTCTCAACGTCCTCTGTCACTTCTGTTTCTAAGACTGAGCCCTGATTGTAACTGCGTTCTCTGCTTCTTTACGTTCTCCTTCCTTAAAACTGTGACCCGCCTGGCTTGCCTGTCACTGGCCCTCCTGACTCTCGGCCACCTCTGAATGCTCCTTCTCTCCACCCCATGTCTCCCCCCCACACACACACCTCATCCATCCCCAAGGATCCTGCCTGGGCCTCTTAGCTGTGTCCAGCCCCATGGTCTCTCGGACACCCCTGCTCTGCCCTGGGGAAAGCCGGAGACTCTCCTCACCACCCCTTCCCTGCAGCCCCCCAGGAGACCGGGGTGCTCATGGCTGCCTCTCTCATTGCATGCACCCCAGCACAGCTGGGCAGTGGTCTCCCCCAGAGTTCTGGCTTTTCCCTGGAGGCTTAGGCTACCCATCTTGAATCACCCCCTTAACCCTCCACCTGCAGAGCTGCCCCAGGCTGCCATCTGCCAGGCCTCCAGGACTGATCTGTGAACTCAATGCTCAGAGTCCTCATTTCAAGTGCAGCGGCCAGCCTGATCTGGGACAAGGACAGATCCATAGCTGCAGACCAGGAGATGTGTGCATTTGCTCAAGCAAGGAAACCATATCTGGTACAGGAGCTGCAAGTGGAGTCACCACCTGGTTAAGCTTATGATCAATCCACTGTCATTACCCAGGATCCAGCTGTTTTCTGCACAGGACTAATGGCAGAGTGGAAGGGGGATGTGATGGGAATCATCACCTCTCAAGTCCTTTATGGTGGCACTAAACTCTGCAATCCCTCTGGGAAGGCAACATTGCTTCCAATTTACTATTTTCCTAGATAGAGGCAGTTCTAGTGGCTTCCACTTGCCCTTTCCCAGCACAGTAACCTTCACTCAGAAGGTCAGGAAACCAGTGTGGATTGCGCCAGCGGCTCAGCATGCCTACCCCAATTAAGCATTCTGGAAAGGAACACAGGATGGGTCTGGGGCCACTGGGCCACTGTGAGACGGTCCTGAGCTAAGACTCCATCGATCACGTGACCTCCATAAGCCCCTACTCTGACTAGTGAACTACAGAGATGTTTTGGGTTTCCTAAAATCAATGTCAAGTCAAAACTGGTGCCAGGTAGCTCCTGAAATGTCTCATTATTTCTTTCCCCCAGTACACAGCCGCCCTGGTGAAAGGCTGTAGTTCTGGTCTGGAGAAAACTGGGAGAAAGATTTAACAGTATAAATATTTGGTCGTGTATTACGGTCCTTCTTCAGGGACAGTTGGCCTCCCCTTCATTCAAGGGGTTCTAGGTCTGTAACCTGGCTCAAGGTGTGAACATTGTTTGAAAGGCCATGGCTCTGTTTTGATGATTCAGGTTAGACTTGTTCATTAGAACTTTTTTGCATCCACAGATCAAGTAAGAATTGAGTAGGTTTCCTATCTATTTCACTTCTAGGAATAGGAATACCATGACTAACTAGCCGATGCCACAGCTACGCAGACCCCTGACACTGCTGCTTTGCCTCTGCTGCCACTTACGATAACCACGCCCATCTCGCCTTTGGCAGTTGGGTGCCGCTTGGCCCCTGCCATCCTGGGATCCAGTTACTCCACCTGCATTTGGGTTTCTCAATTCTGTGGTTGCAGTTCCCACTGTGAGGTCTGTCTGCAGACAGGAGCAATCGCAACCTCCTGAGGGATGCTGGGGCTCCCTCTCACAAGTGGATTTCTCATGTCATGGGGAAAGGTTTGTCCTTTGGACCTGTCCACGGTGGGAGAGTAGGTCTTCAATGACAAATCCCCTCTCACATTTCAGTCTCCCTAAGCCTCTGAATTGCTTTTTCTACAGTAAATCAAGGCAGATCATTTACTATGGGCTACCTTTTGGCCCATGTTTCTGTCACCCAACCAAACTTGGAGCTCTTTCTGACTCCCAGAGCTGCAACATCAAATGCAGAATCTCTGGTGAGTGAGCCCATATCAAAAAATCTGGCCTAATCCAACTTTATGCGCCTTTCCCCATTATTCCACACGTGTAATATGTATTCCCACACATATTCCCTGAATTTCTGGCTGTGTAAGTCAGAACTCAAGTAGCTCTTTTGGCGCGCAGCCCTCCGCCCTTGGCTTACGCACTGTGCCTCACCTTCAGGTGCTGCTGGGACTTGAGTCTAGCTCTAGGTCTAGAAGCAAGGAGAGGTGGGGGGTCCTGAGGAGAAGCAGCATTGTTTTGCACAGCAGCTGCCTCAGGGGCTGCCGTTCTAGTTTTCTCTGGCAATGCAGCGTCAATCCCTCGATGCCGTGGGGCGCAGCCCCTATTGGCAACGAAAACTCAGCAGAACTTAGGGACTCAACATCTCTGGCTTCATCAGGGTCTTCTGGCACATCCCCATTCCACTTTCAGGTTCCTGCTCTCTTCCACTTCTTTCCTTTTTGCAATAGATGGGCCCTCACTTTAATAACAAACACTGCTAAAGTGGAAGCTGGGAATTCAAATTTCACTGTAAGTGAGCCACTCACAGGAAGAGACTCTGAGTTTGGTTTATAGCAGTCTTGGTCTTGCAGCTACCGGAGACAAGGAACTCCTTCAGGGTGTATAATGAAGCTTTCAGGCTATTTATGTGGTGCTGGAGCCGGGAATTTGAATCCAGGAGCTCATCCTTTTCTTTCTCCATTGTATCCTGCTTAGTTACCAGCAACCAGATGATGTCATTTGCTCTTTAGTTTGAAGGTATCATGTACATGGTCACCCAGATCCTTGCCACATCCTGCCAGGGACTATCGGTGTTCTCTTTATTACTGGAAATGGAGCTATTAGAGTCTTTATCTAATCAAATTAGATAGCCAATTCCAGAAACCACAGAACCAATTATGAAAACACATCTTTATGGTTCGGTTCCTCTAGAACCATGCCTGGTACCAAAATCTGTATCAGTCTGGATTCTCCAGATAAACAGTACCAATGGGATGTGTATATAGAGAGATTTATTTTAAGCAATTATGGAGTCTGAGAAGTCCAAACCTCCAGGGCAGGTCAGTAAGCAGGAGAGCCAGGAGGGAGCCAGTGCTGTGGTCCAAGTACAAAGGCAGTTTGCTGGTAAAAAGAATTCATTCTTGCTTAAAGGAGGTCAATCCAGACTTTCAACTGATTGTTCATGCCCACTCATGGGATGGAGGACCATCTGTCTTGCTCACAGGCTACAAATTTAAATGTTAACCTTATTTAAAAACACCCTAACAGAAACAGCCAGAATAATGTTTGACCACACATTTGTCACTATGGGTGCAGCCAAATTGACACATAAAATTAATCATGACAATCATTAAAAATTTATAAAATAAGTATAGTTGATATGTAAGAAGGGACAGGAAATTACATTATAGAAAATACTCAGTTGAAACCTGAGAAAAAAATTCAGAGAAGGCAGAAAAAGAGAGGGGAAAACAAAAAATAATACAATGAATGGAAAACATTTATCAACATGGCATATTTTAACAAAATATATCAGTTATCACTTTAAATGTAAATGTTCTAAATGCACCAACTGAAAGACAGAGGATATCAGAGTGCCAAAAAAAAAAAAAAAACTAAGACCAAACTATATGTTGTTTACAAGAATCCTACCTTAACTATAAAGACTCAGGTTAAAACAGATATATATATATATATATATATATATATATATACACATATATATATATATATACCATGTTAACGCTAATCAAAAAAGCAAGAATAACTATATTAATTACAGACAAAGTGAACTCTAGAACAAAGAAAATTATCAGTAATAGCATGGGGAATTACATAATGAAACAGGAGTCAATTATCTAAAAAGACACAACAGTCCTTAATGTGCAGGTGTCTAACAACAGAACATCAAAGTACATCAGGGTAAAACAGAACTGTAAGAAGTAGATGAATCTCCTATCATGGTTGGAAACTTCAACACCCTCTAACAGAAATGGACAGATAGAGCAGGCAGAATATCGTAAAGACACAGCTGAACTCAACAGCACCATCAATCAAGTGGATCTAATGGACATCTTTACACTACTTCATCCAACAGCAGAATACACATTCTTCTCAAGCTCACATGGAACATCCACCAAGATAGATCACGTTCTGAGCCATAAAACACACCTTCACAAATTTAAAAGAATAGAAATCATACAATATCTACTCTTAGACCACAATCAAATTAAACTTAAATGATCATATAATCTGTAAATGACAGTGATTTCCAAATTGTTGAGTCTCTATTTTTTTTTCCCCTTAATGTACAAATTCAGTTCTCTCATACCATGTTGAATCGAAATGGTAAGAATGACTATCCTTGACTGGTTTATGATTTTCAAGAAACTGCTTCTAATGTTTCCCCATTTAGAATTATGCACTTGCTGGGTTTCATTTTTTTTTTTTTTTTTTTTTTTGAGACAAAGTCTCGCTTTGTTGCCCAGGCTTGAGTGAGTGCCGTGGCGTCAGCCTAGCTCACAGCAACCTCAAACTCCTGGGCTCAAGCAATCCTCCTGCCTCAGCCTCCCAAGTAGCTGGGACTACGGGCATTCGCCACCATGCCCGGCTAATTTTTTGTATATATGTTAGTTAGCCAATTAGTTTCTTTCTATTTATAGTAAAGACGGGGTCTCGCTCTTGCTCAGGCTGGTTACGAACTCCTGACCTCGAGCAATCTGCCCACCTCGGCCTCCCAGAGAGCTAGGATTACAGGCGTGAGCCACCTCGCCCGGCTCATTTTTTAATATATATCCATTACGAGATAATGAGCATTCTCTTACATTCTTAATTTATTAACAATTTTTACTGTGTTGCATTTTGTAAACTGTGTTTGCTGTTTCCATTAAGTATAATCTCTCTTTTTACTATATTACTGTGATTAATTATATTTATGGATTTTCTAATATAAAATTATTTCATATGTCTTGAGTAAGTTAAGTTAGTAATGGTATAATACCTTTTATAGGGACTGTAGGGTTTGCTTTATTAACAATTTCCTTTTTATTTTTACATTGATGAGAAAAATAGGCATGTATTTGTCTTTTCATTTTTAATTGATTTTGATTTTAAGGTTATACTAGTGTTTTTGGAATGACTCAAGGGATTTTCTTTCTTTTTACAACTTCTTAAACATTTTTATTAAATAGGATGATCTGTTTCTCTAGCACCTGGTAGAACTTGTGAAATAATTTGGGGCTTTCTTTGTGAGAATATTTTAAATTATTCTTTTAAATGTGTCATAGTTACAGAAATATTCAGGCTTTTAATGTTTTCTTGAAAGTTATATTTTCTAAGAAATTTTACACCTTACATTTTCATATTTGACATTTCATGGTTTTGCTAACATTTTCTTGTAGTCTTTTGCTTTCTTTTGCTCCATCTGTTATGACCCTCCCCAAACTGGCAATGTTGATAATTGTAACTTTTCTTTTGCTCTTGACAGTTTTTTCAGATGCTTATCTATTTTGTTAGATTTCTCAAAGAAACAGCTTTTGGCTGTGTTGATTTTCTCTATTGCATCTTTTGCTTTTCCTCTGTCATTGCTTTTTACTCTCATTTTTATCACCTCTTCTATTTATGTTCTTTGTATTGACTCTAACTTCATTAGGTGATCACTTTGCTGTTCTCGACATGTTCTCTTATTTGCTGTAGGTTTTCAGGCATGTGTTTTCTGCGAACTTCAGCTCTTGCTTTCGTGACCATCACTTAGTGTTATCTAGAGAGTTTTGATTTCAAGGTAGTTTTAAATTTCTAGATAGTTTTTAATTTCAGTATTGATTTCCTCTTTAACTTTGAGATATTTTTTTGTGTGATTTTCAAATTTCCACCAATGTGGGAATTTTTAAAAATTATTACTTTAATTAATTTTAAATTTATTCATATTGTGATCATAAAATATTATTTATATGGCATCTATTCTTTCAATTTTGGAGGCTTCCTTTATAATGTGTATAAGGCTTCCTTAACACAGGATTGATTTTTAAAATGCTCCACACATTCTTGAGGGGACATAAGTTCTAACTGCTCTACATGTATTCATTGGATTAAGCTTGTTGGTTTTGAGGTTCCAATCTTCTAAATCCCTACTGATTGTTTTTGTTGGTCTTACTATCAATGAAAAGAGGGTAAAAATGTAAACTTCTTGATATAATTATCTTAATTTCCATTTAAAGTAGTTTGAAGATATTTTATTAGGTGCACACATGTTTAGAATTGCTGAATACTCCTGGTTAATTTATCTTATTATTTTGTAGTGATTTTTTTTCTATCTCTAAGAAAATGTTGTCTTAAAATATAATTTTGCCTGATATTAACAATTACTGGCTTTGTTTTGTATAGTTTTTGTTTGATACGTCTGTTGTTATAAAATACATATTGATTTTTAGCAATTGAATCTATCTTTTAGTTGGAAATTTTAACATATTTTAAATCAGGGTTTCTCCATGTTGGCACTGTTGACAATTTGGATGGGATAATTATTTGGGTGGGGGGTTGTCCTGTGCATTATACGATGTTTAGCAGCATCCCTAGCCTCCACTCAGGAGATGCCAGCAACATCCTCCAGTTGTGACAATCAAAAATGCCTTCTGACATTACCAGATGTCCTCTAGGGGGCAGAATTGTCCCTGGTTGAGAATCACTCAAATCTTTTTATGCCAGCTAAATCTTTAATCTTTTTATGTCAGCTTGGTATATTATTTCCATTTATCCTAGTTTTTCTATATTCCTATATTTTTTGTTACTTCTTTTTTACTATATAAGCTCTTTATTATACCCTCTAGGAGTTTAATGCTCCATGGTACTTATTCCTTTTCACTTTATATGTCTTCAACATTTCCAAGATTTTTTACCCTCCCTATGGAAGCTCTTCCTTCAAAATGCTGTTAATGTGCTTCCTTTGTGTGGCGAACCTCCTGGACATTCAATGCCTGAGAATATTTTATGATTTCCTCACTTTTAAAGGGAGTTTAGCTGGGTATAAAACTCTAGTTTCTAAGTTATTCACTCATCTTCCTGCTTCGCTTTTTAAAAATGTGCTGTCAACTGGACACTTTTTTTTTTTTTAACCTGTGATTTGTTCTTTCTCTCTTGGTATTTTGATATTTTAAGATTTCACCATAATTCGCCTGGCAATGTCTTTGAAACTATATCCCTTTTTACATTCTATGGGGCTTTTCAATATAATGTCTTTTTTTTTAATTCTAAAAACTTGTATTCTTATTTCTTTAAATATTTCCCATTTATCTGAATGGCATATCTGCTTCTGTCCTTCATTTCTCTCAACTGTTCTTTCATATTTTCTAATCTTTATTCTTTCTGTTTCCTTCTAAGAGAGTTCTTCAACTTGTTTTCCCCCTTTATTAAATTGTCCTTTAGCTGTATCCATTATCTATTCTATTATCTATTCAATCTATTTTGCTCTTTATTTCAACTATTAGATATTTCATACTGCTATTGTTTGAATTGTCCTCTACAAAATTGAGGTTTTGAAAAAGAATGGCCAATGTGATGATGATATTAAGAGGTGAGGCCCTTAAGGGATGATTAGGTCATGAAGGCTCCTCAATCATGTATATTTCTAAATAACTAGAAGAGAGGATTTTGCATGATCTCATCACAAAGAAACAATAAATGTTTGAAGTGATGAATATGCTGATTACCCTGATTTCAAAACATCACACTCTACCCCATAAATGTGTACAACATGTGTCAATTGAAAACAAAGAAAAAAGCCACCTTCTTAATGAGGCCTTCATTAGCTAGCTTCTCTAATAGAAAGAAAAAAAAGAAAAGAAAGAAAGAATGAATTAAAGAAAGAAAGAAGGGGAAAGAAGGAAAGAAAGAAAGAAAAGAAAGCAGCAATAACACTTAACACTTCATATTTCCCTTAATTTTTTTCTCCATGGAACTTACTATCTAACACCCTATATGCCACACTAATCTTATTTCTTGTCTTTCTCTAAAAGGGCAGTGATTTTTTTGTATTTTGTTCACTGTTGTGTGCCCTCCTAGGAGATTAAAAGTAAATAAATGATACTGGTTGAATGTGGGACAAGGATGGGAGTCAAGACCATTTCCAAAGTTCGGGGCGGTAGCTGGATGGGATGGGATGTCCGGGCTGTAGGAGATGCCCCTACAACCTTGGAGAGGATGCTCAGTGGGCTAATGGAAATGTAGGCTCGCTGCTCAGACAGGAGTTGGAGGCAGGGACATCAAAAATGCAGCAAATTTTTCTGAATGAAAAGAAAGAAAATTATATTCAGTATAGAAATTGTTGAGATTGTAATGGAGTAGAAATAAATTAAAAACATTATCTATAATCAAATAACCAGGGTTAATATTTTGGTGTATTTCCTTTTAGTTTTATGTGTAATTGTGTGTGAACACAATATAATAACATCTGCTTTTCTTTTAGCCCGCCACAAACATTTTTCCATATTAATTAACTCTTTTTCAAAAACATGTCAGTGGTGGCATAATATTTCTTTGTAAGAATGAGTTTCAATTTAAAATGTCCTTGTAGTTAACTCTCTGTGCACATCTCAGATGATGCCTTTAGGATTTGCTTCTGCAGTGGGATGGCTGGTTCAGGAGTTTGTTTGCATCAGAAACATCCCTCTGGACAGGCTGCCTTTCCCACAGCAGAAAACCTGGAATCCCACTGTGACACCCTCATCAACATTGGCGACTGTTATTTTTTCTAACGTGTGTCAGTTTAATAGCTAAATCTCAGGAAGCCATTGTCATAACACCTGCATTGTGTTGGCTTCCAGGGAGTCGAGCACCCTTGCTTGTTCATTTCTGTGCATGTGTGGGTTTTTGGGGCACATGTGACTTTAGGGGATGGTAGAAGAAAGCCTGAGAGGGCAGAGTTGGCTGAGAGAGAAGGCAGAGGATAAGAAGGAGCCCAAAGAATCTAGCTGGGAGGCCAAGGGAGGGAGGTAGACAAAGCAGAGAGGCGGGAGAACCAGGGGGATGCAACCTCAAGGTATGTACTCAAGGTAGCAGGAGACCATTTAGAAGGAAGAGGTGATCAAAGGTATTGTATTAGTCAGGGTTCTCCAGAGAAAAAGAACCATTAGGTTATATCTATCCATCTATAGCAGGGGTCCTCAAACCTTTTAAACAGGGGGCCAGTTCACTGTCCCTCAGACTGCTAGAGGGCCGTTGGAGAGTGCGGCGCACATTCCACACATGCGCACTGTGGGCCCGGGACGAGTCGGCTGCTGAGCAGGACAGGCAGTCTCTCTCTCTCTCTCTCTCTCTCTCTCTCTCTCTCTCGGCAATAACCTATCAAAAAAGATTTATTATTTGGCTCGTATAATTATGGAGGCTGAGAAATTCTACCATCTGCAGTTTGTAAGTTAGAGAACCAAGGAAGCTGGTTCTGAGTCCAAAGACCTCAGAATT
The DNA here is from genome assembly GCF_040939455.1 of Microcebus murinus. Taxonomy (NCBI): domain Eukaryota; kingdom Metazoa; phylum Chordata; class Mammalia; order Primates; family Cheirogaleidae; genus Microcebus; species Microcebus murinus. The sequence goes on along the minus strand of NC_134112.1, from coordinate 9,178,390 downwards.
GGGGAGCTGATGGTATAAGTCCCAATTTGAGGGCCAGAGAGGATGAGATGGAAAAAAAGCATGGACTCCTTCTTCCTCTGCCTTTTGTTCTATTCAGACCCTCAACTGATTAGATGATGTCCAACCACGTCCACACTGAGGGGGGCAATCTACTTTATTGAGTCTACTGATTCAAATGCTGATCTCATCTGACACAGCCTCATTGACACACCCAGAAACAATGTTTAATCTGGGCACCCCATGGCCCAGTCAAGTTGACACATAGAATTCATCATCAAAAGGTGTGGAAAGTGGCAGAGGTTAGAGGTTAAGGGGTGAGGACCAGGAGTGTACATGAGTTGGTGGCTTCCAGAAAGACAGACCTAGTGGGTTTATAAAGCAAGCATCATTGTGCAGCTCACTGCCCTTCTCAGCTCCCATGGGCCTTCAAGCTCCAGTCCTGGATTTCCAGACACATGGCCTGGCTGCCTGGGCACTCCTGGATCCTGCCCCAGCATGCTCCATGGCCTCTTTGCACCTGCTCCTCCCAAGGAGCTCACTCTGCCCATTGTCTCCCTCCATCCTCAAGGCTTTGTAGGCATAGCACCCACAGGGGGCTGTCCTCCCATTTTTCCTGGTTTCTCACATGATCAGCCTTACTGCTCATTGCACACAACACTCTATGATAAGTGTACCATTTTAGAAATGTCATCAGTGGATCAGGTATTGCTTTAAACAGGAGGGAATTCCTTACATGCAGCTTATCCTTTGATGCCCTGAAGCCACAGGCTCAGTATTTTACCTGGAGTGGCTCTGACAAGTGACCATTGTTCCAAGGCTGCAGAGAGCATCTCCTGGGGTCTCCTCCTTTCTCCTGCCTTTGTCCCCTTCTCTTCTCCTAGCAGAGAGTGGCAGAAAGGCACGGGGCAGGAGGGCTGTCTGTTCTGACCCTTGCCCTGCATGCTGGAGAAGGCTCCTCTGAGTAGTGTTAGATGGGACAATGTGGGACATAACCCCCAAAAAGATAAGGAACACACGGTCACAGAGATGCATTTGCTGACTTGCCCAAACCTGCCCACACACCATCATCCATCATGGGTATGGAGCCAATAGTGCAACCTCCTAGGGCTGGACCATCTTGCAGATGTGACACAATGGCTCCACGAGATGCCAACGAAGGCCACAGAAACTATCTTGCTTGGGTTCTCTTGCTAGAGATGGAAGCTGGGAAATATACTTGTGTTTATGAAGTTTTCTACTATAGCTGACATATTTTGCCCTTGAAGGGTCATTTCATTAGTGACACAAATCTGGAGGCTTGTCCATAGTAAGGAGAGAGAGAGATATTTTAATGGTAAAAACTTTATTTACTATTTATAAATACATTGCAAGACAAACTTTTCAAAAATACTTTTCTTTTTCAAAAACTTAATTAAAAAAATAAAGAAAAGCTAATAGGTAGGCAGAATGTCTTGAGACGTCTTTGTGTTCACAAGAAGAGCTCTGTGAAGCACGTGTCCACACCCACCGAGGGCCGCAGCGGGGCAGGGCAGAGTCCTCTGGCGCCGACTTCTCCAGACCTCCTTGGGTTTCGCCTCCGGAGAGCAGCCCAGCCCCCAGGCACGGCTCCTTTCCCCGGATGCGGCCGTAGTTACATCATCTAGCACGTCTAACACTTCATCTAGGAATATCTAGCATAGATCCTATTATATTGGGCTATGTTGCATACACTGTTAACAATGAATTAAGAATGTATCTTCTCTGCATATATGTGTGAATTATAAAGAAAAGTATGAGAATGACTCCAAGTTCGAACAAACACAAGTGATTCCTTATGTGTTTCCCGAGTTCTCAATGGGCTCCCTAACGAGCCATTCAACTTTCCTGTTTAGATATTATTCTTTTTTTACATTGTGCCAAGGAGGACGAAAGGTGAGAGATGAAAATAAACCTTTGCCTTTAAAAAGCTTATCCTCAAAAATGAACTTTGTCACGAGCTGTTGAACTACAAAACACTATTTTCCACAGTCACCCGAAGAATCGTGCCATTTTTTTTTTTTTTTTGTGATGCCTCTGAACACGGAGGTTGACTCTTGCTGTTGCCCATCCCTCCTCCCAGTGGGGCCACGGCAAAGCCATCCTGGGCCTTCCACTAGGCCACGCCTTCAGGAAGCCGTCTGACAAAGGAGGGGTAGAAATACCTGCCTTTACAGGTTCCCAGAGTGCCTAGAACATTCTTGGTCTTTTTTGTTTTGTTTTTTTTCTTTTTACAAGACAGACTCCACCTGACTCTCTCCAGCAGTCCCCAAGCAGGGCAGGTCACTTGACAATACGAATGGTCTTCTTGGTCGAGGGACCCAGGCTCCTGCCTCAAAGAGGGCACCACAGGAGGCTGTGAGCTCCTGGAGGGCGGCCCGGATGACTGGAGTTTAGGGGTTTTCCTACTCGTGAGAAGACCTGTGTTCACTTTGCAGGGGGGTGAAGCGTGTACTCTATGTAGGCAACACAGCTGCCTAAGTCATGAAGTCGAGGGTCAGCCGCTCTGGTGGACGCTCAGTGAGAACTCCAGGAGGGGGACATCTGGGCGCCGTGCTCGCATTTACGAGTATTTTTATAGGAAGCAACAAGAGAATTCAAACTGCTTTTCACTGACTACAGGAAAGTAGGAAGAAAGATGCTCAAGTTTACCATTTAAAGGAACCATAGGCATTTCAAAAACCTCTTTCTAAACTTTGGTTTTAAAAAAATCAGTTCACCACAGAAAGAAATATAAATTGAGGCTGTAGCCAGCTGCTGATCATGTCCTTGGCAGTCTTTTGTGCAAAATAAGGCGCATTTGAGCTCCACATTAGCTAAAACAAAAAGAAAAAGAAATAAATTGAAATTATCGCTCCCAAAATCAAACAGGCTCAAATCCTCCCCTTAGATACTCAGGCACGGCCCCCAGGTAAATAAATGGTCTTAGACCTGGAGTTGGTGGGCTGGCATCTCGACCCCCTACTTCTTCACAAAGCAGAGAACACTGTAAGATGCCCACAGTGTTCAGTGTCAGAGAGAGTTACCCTAAAATTAGAATTATATTTTTCTAACGTGCAAGGGTAAAAAATCCCTTATAGCTAAAAATGAAAATTTCTTCTGCTTACTAAATTTGTCTTGAGAAGATGAAATATAGTCATTCCTTTTACCCCAATAACTCCTGCAGTTATTAAAGGAAAAAAGACTACTGAATGTGATAACAATCTTCAAAATGATGGTTTAAATTTTCATTTTTGTATTAGATTCAAATAAACTTTATTAAAATTATATTAGCCACAGACTAACAGAATTTTAATAATGTATTTTCCAGAAAACAAAAATAGCCACATTTTCTGAGTAATGCTCTCCCAGCTGCGCTATTTCAGCCGTCTCATATCCACGTCTTTAAGAAACACGCGTCTTTAAGAAGTTCTTGTGGATTGAAACAGTTTCCTGTGAAGATAAATGAACCACCTGAGCTACATGGGAAAAGCTTGACTTTGAACATCTTCACTTGGTGTGCGTATGAAAGCTCGGGTCCTGTAAGTTCTCTGAGATACAGCAGAGCATCTCTGAGCCCACGCCGGCCCAGCCTCTGCCCCTGCGCCTGTTTGGTTGGGTTGGTGGGGCCTCCCCTCCCTGCACTTTCGGAAGGGTCTGTCCTGTTTGCTTTTCTCTCTCTGGGCCTGGACTGCAGCTCCTGGTCAGCAGGGCTGGGGAAGGGCCAGTGGCCACACCCAGCTCCGAGCAATCCTCAGTCCACGAGCCCCCGGGGCCAGTGACGCCGAGGCCCCGGCACCCGGCACAGTCCCCTCCCCAGGGCTTACATCACGTGGCAGGCGTCTACTTGCTCTGCATGCTGTAGCAGTGCACGTCCTCCTTCCCCTTGGTGTCGTAGCCCGGGAGCGGCTGGCCGTACTTATCCACGCACCAGCAGAAGCCCCGCTTTCTGCCTTTGGAAGGGCGGCACTGTGGGATAGAGACAGAAGATCGAGCAATGAACGAACATCCCCCAGCCCAGCATCAGTCCGGTCACCGGGGCCCACGATGGTAAGATGGTTTTCTCAGCATGGCTCTGCTCTGCCGAGAAAGCACGACAGAAAGTTCAGCCAAGACTACTGAAGAGCCACACATGCCTCGGCGCATCTGCGTGTGCGTCTGTGTGTACGTCCGTGCAGGTGTAACTCCTCCAAGAAAGCTGGAGTGGGGACAGGTTTGTACCCCTAGAAGTCTAAGGTGGATACCAGACCCTGCAGATGCTGTTGAGCCTGCAGACTTACCTGCCAAATGAGAAAATGAGAATGTTCTATCTGCCCTGGGACACAGGGCACCTGCTCAGCACGCCTTTGCTGCATGACTGACTGACAGAAATGATGGTGTGACTAAGAGGCCAACAGAACAACAGCCTCGGAGGAAGACTCAGGCTCTCCGACTGTGACCGCCACCGCAAACCCCGGAACGGGGCTGCCCTGGGGCCAGCATTGCTTACTTAGGTCTTCTCGGGCTAATTCTATAGGCACCATGGTATGACTTGTGCAATTAGAAAGCCGACTGCAATGCTGCTGTCACGCAATACCTCTGTAGAGTATGCGGATCATGGCTTAACGTAACTATATCTCACACTTGTTTGTTCCTTTTCTGCTTGTCACTATCAGGAAGGCCTCAGTGGGGAAGAGGACCAATGTAGGATCTCGGGGTAAGCTTTTTGTTGTATGACCTGATGTCACACTTCTCAGAAATCTGCTGCAATAGTTATTTGAAATGCCATTCCATGGTGCAGTACTAAGTGTCAGTGTGCCCCTTGCAGTTTATGAAAGTTCCATGGGCAGCAGCGTCTTATGGGTGCCTTGGGTGAGATACTGCGAGGGCGGGAGTGGGCATCGGAGGGAGAAAGGCCCGAGGGTTGAGAATTTGGACCCATCTAGCATCACTCAAGCAGCCCTTGGTCCCTCTCCTGAGCCTGGTGCCAGGTCCCGGGCCCGGCGCTGCGCGGGCTCAGAGTCGGAGCCACGGCCAGAAGGGCCTGGGGGCAGCAGGCTGGTTTCTCCTTTGTGTCAGCGGAGAGTGGGGGAAAAAGAAGACCACAAGGACCACACCTAGGACCACACCCACCTGCTTTTTCTTATAAAATCCCTTCTTGTCGCAGTTGGGAATGTGGACACCCCTGGGACTCAGCACGTTGAGGAACTTCAGGTGATTCAGCGTGTCCTCCATTTCTCTGCGGCAGGGACCCTGGGGATGAGGAAGTTGGGGAACAGCAGAGTCACGGCCATTGCTCTGGAATGCTCGCTTTCAAACACCTCTGCCACAGAGCCGTCGCAGCGGGACCTGTAATATGCTCCTCGAGGGTCTTTTTCCCGATTTAGGAAGAAACCCCCATGAAGATGCTAACCACTGCTCCCTGCCTTTCTTTGGCTCTCCCCAGAGCAAGGCACAGGAGCTGGTCTAGGGCCAGTAGTAGGTCAATAAACTTAGAGAACAAGTGACCAGAACACAGCCATCTCTAGGGGGATGTTTGACTTTATCTGCAGAGGTCTTTCTGATACCCCACATGCTTTCACAAGTGTCAGTGCAGCTTGGTCCCCCTAAAATTCTCTGAGATAGGAAAGAAAAGGAGGGAAAGGGAAAGAGGTGAGGCACAGAGGGGACAGTCAGCCAGAACTACTGGGGCCCACTGTTTACAGATTGTCCTTGAGAGGCTCTGAGTGTCCCGCTGGCGGGTCCCACCCTCCTACTTTGATAAGACGAAAGGCTCTCACGTATTCCGTCTCCCGCTTGGACTCGGAGGAGAAGTTCTGCGTGTCTGTGCTCTGGGACTCGTAGTCGACTTTGTAGCGCTGGCTGTCCTTGGCATGCCCTTTCTTGATGACGTCCATCTTGGCGTGGAGCGGGTGGAACTTGGAATCAGGCACGCGGTGTGTGCCGGGGCCGGCCTGGGTCTCCATGCTGCCTGCGCTGCGGTCCTCCTCTGACTCACTGGCGTTTCCTTGACAAGCGCCGGCGACACAAAGACACGAGAGTTACCAACATCTAACAACAGCCTTTTCAAAATCTTAATATTGCATCCGCGTCACATCTAAATGGCACTGTTAGTCAACAATTCCAAATAAGTTATTTTTTAAACCTTGATGAAATGTTATTCCATAGAGCTGCTTGCTACGTGGCAGCTGCTTTCTAACTCAGGAAGTCATCTGCTTAAAAGTCAATCTGACATGTGCTTTTCCTACGCGGCTACAGCTAAAGAAGGTAGGAAGGTGCTTGTCCAGTTCTGCTCTCTAGATGCTTCATCTTCCGCTGGCAGGGGGCAGACCCGAGCCATGGGGTGCTGCTGGCTCAGGAATCTTGCAGGAGACTCCAAGCATGGTCCTCCCACTCGTGGGAGCAGCAGCAGCCCTGGGAAATTGAAAGAAATGCACATCCTCCACCCCAGCAAGGCTAGAGTGGCAGTGGCAGCCTGGGTTTTAACAAGCCCTGCTGGGAATTCTGGCATCTGCTCAGGGTTGGCCAGCATGGTCCTCAATGCTACCAGGTGAACAGGCTCTATGTGAGGTGGCTGGCAGGCTCAGATGGGGAAATTGAATTTTCCAATCTGCAAAGTGTTTTGCCTCAGGGACCCAGAATCAAGTTGGTGTGTTGGTGGCTTGTCTTCCAGGTCTCTCGTTATATCTCTGAAACTCAAGGTCCACAAAACCCTGTGCATCCTGGGGGTACCCTCCTGGGTGCGTCCTCCTCACCCCCAGTCAGCACGGGAGCACCCAAATTCCACTCAGGGCTCAGACTTCTAAGTACCAAAGCTCTTTCATTCCCTGGGTGGGGGTGAGGGGAGTAGAAAGCCCCTCCAGCAGAACCCCCTTTTATGATCAAAAGTGCTACCTGACGAGAGCCTGATACTTGAAATGGATGCTGGAATGTTTACAGCTTAGTTGGGATTTTAAGTACATGACTAAATTTGTGGCTTGATGTGTAGCCAGGATTCTCACTCCATTCCTTTCCCAGGATGAAGGTGGGACCTCTCTGGGAATCGAAGGCTACATTTAGAGTAGATGCTTCCAGGGCCTTTGCACTGCCCAACTCAGATGTCCCAAGGGCTTCGGCTTAAGCCTGAAAGTGACCGTCAGGGAATTCTTTCACTGCAACAAGCAGGGTCTTCATGTCTACCCATGGCAGGGGGTCCAGGTCCCCCATCTGGTTCTGAGTCTATTCTAGAAAGCTACCAGAGGGTTGAAATGATTTGGCTGCAGGTGCTCTGCTCTGCTCTGGAGGTGCTCAGTGGAAGGCTCGCTCAGGGGGCCTTGGAAATCCCTCTCCTCTCTGGCTCAGCTTCCTCACCTGTCAAACAGCCATCTGAGGTCCAGCTACCAAGTTCCCTATGGGGGTTTTGTGCCTTGGGGAAATTCCCAGGGTCTATCCCAGAGGCTGAAAAAATAGGTCCCTAATTAATAGGATTTGGTTTCAATTTCCTTTAATCCTAGTATTTTTTTTCTTTTCCAAGGAAATTCGAGACAAGGGAGATGGAAAGAATATGTAAATAAACACATTTATGTTTCTTTTCTGAGAACTCTGAGTAATTTCTTAAACTTCCTTGGTTTCTTTTTAATGACTGGACTGCAGACTAGGGCATGAATAGAAAACAGTTCTATTTAAGCAATAGATAATTTCTGAATTTTGACTGTCATATAAATTTACCTACTTTTTCCCAAATTGATTTTAGAAGTCACTTACGATCTTTTTATAATCTTATAATAACTCACATCAACCTATACTATAGAACTACTATAGTAGTAATCATAATGATTATTGAAGCCTAAGAATGAAAATATTTATAAGTATTTTCCAAGACCCCTAAAATGTACTAGAGCAATAACATACACAGCAAAAAACATAACTTTGCCTGGAGAGACAAATACCTCTAGCAATTTTAATAGTCAACTAAAGCCAGTGTGTTTCAGGCAATTGGAATCTTGCCTTTCCACTAATCTGCTGTTTCTCAGAATAAATTCAACCTTGCCTAGTGAGGAAATTGTTTTACCTGGTGTGAAACTTTGCAGCTACATAAATTATAAAGGGACTGTCCATCCTGCTAGCCCTGGATGGGGGCTTGCCCAGTGACATCTGTTCAACCTGATCGTTGTGGGGGGTGGGGACTAGAGTGGGGAAAGTGCTCCCAGCCTTCAGCTGTGCAGGGCAGCAACTTTTCTCATATGACCATGTGAGGCTGGCTAAGCATGCTTGAAAGAGGAACAGCTGCCAAATCCATTTAAACTTCTTTTAAGGGAACAATGTGATACCCTTACCACGGTGGCACCTGTCTGATAGTGGCTGAGCCAGCATGGGTAACTCTGCCAAATGTTTGCATTTTTCTTATTCTGGGGCTCTCTTTTACAGCTCTTCATTCCTCCCATTTCAGACTAAGAAGCCAAACAGTCCCAGGACTAATTCCAACTCCCTTCTCTGTCACTGAAATCCACGTGGTCCACAGTCCCTGAACCCTCACACACCTGGCCATTTGTTTGAAGTCCAGAGGGGTGTGGGGTGGTGTGGGGGGTACAAATCGGATGGTACTGAAAATGGCACACAGGGTTTAAACCTACATTCTATTTCTGCCTCTAGGTGACCTTGAGAAGTTGCTTCTTTCTGAACTGCAGATTTTCTACGCAAAAGACACCAAACCCTGAATCCACTTTGTTTTTGAACGCACCAGGACATGACTTTGCTTTGCAAATCAAAGGTAGTGCAAATGTTAGTATTTCTAAAGACAGGTACCATTCCCTAAAGCTTGCCCGCCCACCTTCCTGGGTCCAAATTTGCCCCTGGTCACCTCTCCGCATTCCCGGGATTGCCGCGCCAAGCAACCCGGGATTGTTGCGCTCCCTCTTAGTTTATGGAATTGGAAGCCCCGTTCCAAACTTGGACTACACAGTCCACATCCGCGTACCCGCGCCGGGCTGTGAGAATCTCCGGTGCCCAGGATCTTTCCACTGACAGCTAACCTCGATACCGCTTCCGCGCCCGTCCCCAAACCTATAACCAATTTGCACAGAAAGCGCTTTGTAATTTACACACGCTCAGAGAACGGAGCAAGTTTAAGCCCTGCTGTGCAGGGTTCCTCTGGCGAGCGTCTTCACGTTTTGGGGTCTCGAGTTCCCCACGTACAACCGCTGGGGCGAGGAAAAAATACTAGTTTCCCGCAGCAGCCCCCGCCCTCCCGCCCCTGCCCTTCGCGTCAGTGCCGGGCGCTGTGTGCGGCTCACCTGGCGCGGGCGGCGCTGGCAGCAGGTAAGCGCGCAGGCGGCCCATGGCACTGGCGTTGGCGCAGAGCCCGCGGCCGTCCAGCAGCGCCTGCAGCGGGCGCGGATCTCCGGGAGGCGGCTGGCAGCGGAGGCCGGCGCCGCAGCGCTCGGTGTAGACGCCGCACGGCTGGCCCTCGCGCAGCGCGCACGTCAGGCAGCAGCCGCAGCCCGGCTCGCGCACCAGCTCGGCGCACGCGGGCGCGGCGGGCGGAGGCACGCACTGGGCCAGCGCACGCGCGTCGCACGGCTCGCAGCGCACCACGGGGCCGGTGCCCGCCGCACCCGCGCCCGCCTGCGCCACGGGCGGCTCGCGAAGCAGCACCAGCACGGTCAACGCCGCGGCCCAGAGCGCGGAGCGCGCCCGCTGCATGGCGCCCGCCTCGGGAGCCCGCTGCTTGGTCGGCTGGGGTGCGCAGGGATGGGGCGACAGCAGTCGGCGCGAGGCTGCGGGAATCAGGCAGGCAGTGGCAGCTTCTCAGCGCCTAGCTGCCGCGCTCGCATCTGGCGGCCCGGGTGCGCCGGCCGCTATATAGAAGCCCGGGTGGCCGAGGACACGCCCCGGAACGGCGCGCCCAGGAGGGGGGAGGGTAGTGGTTCGGCGCAGGCACTGCTGCGGGGGCCCGCGCCTTGCCCTCTGCAGCTAGCTGCCCGCGGGGCACCTGCTCCGGTGCGCACGCTCGGCGCCCGGGCCACCACGCAGCCACTGGGAACAACAGCCCGCCTGGCCATTGATGCGCCCCAGGCCGCCTCAGCGTCCCCGGCCATCCCAGTCACTACTGGCCAACTCAGCGCCCCAGTCCTCCTAGACGCCCCCGCCCCTCCCCCTCCACGCCCGGGGTGAGGTCGCCCTGGGGCAGGCTGGTGTCAGGGAAGCTGGCACGAACCGCTCCTCATTCGTAGGTACTTTGCAAAACTTTCTAAAATGTAATTGCTAGGGTAGAGGAAGACGCGGCACCTTTCTGAATGAGAGTACCTGATTTGCACTGGGGGCTCAGGAAGCCTCAGGGTTTGCGTGCCCAGGGACCCACAAATAGGCGTCTGCAGACGCTCACGCGGCCTTCACCCCTTTCACGTTTGCTTCTCAAAGCGGCGGAGACTCACACTTGCTGCTCTGGGGTCCCCAGTTAGGGGTGAGCGGGCAGCGAACGCGTCCTTAGGGGTGGGCTTTTCAAATGCTTCAAACCATAACGGCTCTTCTTGTTTTAGGTATTCTCCCTGGTTATGTTTTCAAATAGAGTTTACGTCCACGACAAAAGAATAATAAAGACAATAAAATGGGCACTGCTGAAGCACAGTAATAACCAGATAGTCCTTAAAATTGGTGATTTGCACTGTCATTTTTTGAAGGCGACTTTGGATCCCTGTACTAAATTCTCTCTGATGCCCTGAGGTGGAGACGGGGATTCTCGCGAATGCGCTCGGGCGACACGCTTTGCCGCAGAGTTGAGTCCACGGGCGCACTCGCGCCCTTGGGGTCGCTGTCGGCCTTCTCCGGTACTCGGGTCGCTTCAGTTTTATCGGGCGCCCCTTCCCTTCAGTGACCAACAGAGGACGCCAGTGGTCCAGGTTTGGACTAGAATGCAACTTTTCCAGACTCTTACCAAGAGCCGGCGGGGCAGCCGTGGGGACGGCTGGGGGGAGCGCTTTGCTGGGCGCGGTGGGACGGGAACACTTGCTGTAGGGAGCGGACGGCAGTGTGGAGGAGCCCGTTGCAGATCGCGGTGGGAATGGCAAATCAGAATCTCCTCTGTTCCCCTCCAGCACGCAGCCTCGGGTGAAGTTAGCTTTCACCCACCGTCTCTTTCTCATTTTGTCGCCCTCTCCTTTTTTCTCCATATGTATACACACACATATAAGCAGGTAAACAAATAAACAAAGTCCGGCCTTTACAAAGGAAAAAGACTAAAGACAAGAAGAGCAGAGGGCCGGGGACAGAGGTCCATGTCTTCATTCTCTCATTAGCGCTTCCCCATTTTGCTCGGGCCTGTTTGCAACAAGCTGTGCCACAGTTATTGCTTGCTGTTTCCTTTCTCCTGTACCACTCCCGTGTAGCTGTGCAGCGGCTGGTTTGACCCAAGAACAGGGTCTCTGCTTTCATTGGAAAATTAAAGGAAACAAAACAAATCCCTCAGGGTTACAGTTGTTCCTTAAATAACCACGGAGACCTTGACTCTGAAATTAGAATGGGATTCTGTATCAAAAATTATTTTTAAGGCCGCAGGTCTGCAGTTCTGGTTAGTACAGTGTTACACGTGGAGCTGGGACTGGTGACTGGAGTAGCACTTTCTACCCAGTTTTATCATCTGGCTCGTGGGCAGGGGAATCTCAGAAAGAATGTCTTTTTGGAAAAGATTTTTTAAAAACATTTACTCTCGATTCTCTTCTTAAATTAACTTGAATTTATATTACATGACATTACCTTTTCCTTGCGTTGCAGTTTGAGAAACGGAGGCTTTTTAGTGCGGAATGACTAGGGGGCGCCGAAGCGCCGGCAGTCCCGCCCGACCTTTTGGAACACGCAAAAACTAAGTGTTACATTGCAAGTTTCCAAGGATATTCCAGTGACAATGTTTTATATAGACTGTCGTCACCTTTATCATGAAATCTTTAAACAGTGCAGTAAATCCACGACAGTGACGTGGGGATCATTGTGGTTTATTATTTAGCCATTTTTTGACAAAACTACAGGGAACTTCCCCTCCAGGGAATGTAATTGTTGCAGGAAGGGTTTGGATCGCACAGAACTTAATTTAGTGACATGCTAGTTAGTTTTGTCAAACTTTCAATTAATCTGGTGTTTGTTGTTGTTAACATAAACTACCACGTGGTGAGAAAGATGTTTTTCCCCCTGTTGAAGGTCCTTGGCATACATATTGCGAATAATTGTAAAGTAGGATATAATCATCAGAGGAACAGCCAGGAGAGTGTCTTTTTTCACTAACAAAATCCCATTAACCTGATTACAATTAGTGATTCCTGGGGTCAGCCTGCTTATCTTAACTAGTTGACTTAAACCACTCCTCCTTTCTTTGGGCCACTCTTGTTGCTGAGGGGCACCTTGTCCCCGTGTGCTGCTGGCCTCCTCGCTTCTCTTCTGCTCAGGCACTGGCTGGGCAAACCATCGAGGGTCTCCTTAGGCACTGCTGAGGGCAAGCACCGTCTCCCCAAGTCCCCACTGTCCAGGGGTGCGGCTGTCAGGCTTGCTGACCACCACTAGACTCAGAGCAGAAAGGGCCAAACTCCTAGAGGCAAGTGATGGTGGCGATCCGGTTTCCAGGACTCTGTGGCAATCGGCTTAAACTTTCAGTGTTTTCCCCTGAGGCAGGTATGGGTGGGACAGGGGACCTAATTTTCCTACCACCAGACTGCCTGCTGGGTGAGCCTCCCAGCGTTATGTATACTGGGCTTGGGGATGCATTAGAGACCTTCAGCTGCCAACATTTCTGCGGCTAACAATGCTCAAAATGACTCTCACCCACAGATCACACCTCGAAGAGCTCATCTGTCCACTTAGTCTACAGATTGTCACTGAGAATCTTCACATGCCAGCTGGAGATACTCACCAGAAACCAAACAGTGGTGGGCAGTGTGAATGACTGTGATGAAAACAGAGGGGTTTACTGAGGCTGTTTGTAACCCAGTGGAAGGATGGCAAACCTGCCATGTGGTCAGAAAAAGCTTCAGAGAGTTGGCGGCATTTTTGAGTCTTGAATGATGTGGGAGAGCAGATGAGGGAGGCAGGCAGGAGGAACTGTGTGCATCCAAGGAGAGTCAGGTCTGTGCCCGGAGAGACGGGGAGCTGAGAAGGGACAGTGTTGGCATTGCATGCATGCTTTGGGGGTGGAATTCCGAGGTTTGCCAGAGATGAGAAGGCAAGTTGATAAAGTGAACTGGGAAAGTGGTACCTCCCAGAACTGGCAATCCATAGCCCAGAGCTAGGGACTCCTCAGAGTTAGTGCTCTCTTGTTGGAGAACTCGAAGTTGGATTTTCATGGATTCCAGAGAAAGAGCTTGGACATGTTCTGATCAGAAGACAGGCCATCCTGGGCCCCCACCCTAGGAAAGGGAGGTTTATGCTCCATTCAATGAGGTCTCTGTCTGTGGCCTTTTGTCTCATAACAGTGCTGCCTTCCATGTGGGCTCCCACACTCTTGCCAACATAGCCAGTAAGTTATACAAGAGCTACTTCTCTGTCTCCTGGTCATTCAAATGGGCAATTCCTGCCTCTGTCACACATTCAACTTTTCTTCAAGGTTGAAACTTCTGAAACAAAAAGAGAGATTGGAGACTTTGATCATAATAGCCCTGAGTTTATTCTTACCTGCTTGCTCAATTCTCTTTCTGACAGGAAGCAGGTTCTGCACCTCAATTCTAGTTCCAAGTGGGGGCACTAGTCCCTGTCTCACAGTGCTCATGAAAGATGAACTCTTAGACACAGTGCTGCCTGGTGTATGGGAAGTCAAAGTTCGTTCTTTTCTTCACATAGCCACCTGAACAAATCTTAAATTAGAAGTTTTATTCTCAAATGGGTCCTAGCACAGAGCCTACATACCTCCCAGATGACTTGTCTTTTGAGTTCAAATGTCAACATGCTTATAATTTATTCTACATATGGGTATACTATATAGTCTTCAAACTGGCCATGAGTATAATAGGGTCTTTCTATGACTAATGAAGTCTTAGAAGGGAGCTAGAAAGATTTTGGGGGACACTTTTTGTTTAATTTGTTTGTCGCTGGCATCAATGTTAATCTTGTGCCCTCCCCTAGGGGCAGCTATGATGTTACTTCTAGCTCTTGGTACAGTTTTGCAAGGCCAGGTGGCAAGAGGGAGATACCCACTAGCTCTCCTCTCATGGCTAGAAAGGTCCTGGAGGTGCTGTTATTTCAGTGGAGATGCAGGCAATCCCTCTTTTACCTTGTGCTGGATTTCCTAGACCATAATCCACAGATTGCGTGGTGCTTGCCCCATTTGATGAATGGGGAGATAGAGTTTTCTTTTTTATTGAGGTATGATTAACATATAATAGACTACATAAACTTGAAGTGTACAATTTAGTTGGTTTTGACATATGTAGACACTTATGAAATTACTACCACATAATGAACATTTCCATTATTCTCAAAAATTTCTTGACCCTTTGTAATCCTGAACATCCTTCCCTCCATTCTTATCCCCCCAGCACCCACTGATCTCTTTTCTGTTGCTCTAGATTAGTTTGTATTTTCTAGAATCTTATATAAATGGGATCATATGGTGTGTACTCTTTTTCACCTGATTTCTTTTACTCAGCATAATTATTTTGAGACTCATCCCTGCCGTGGCATGTATAAATGGTTCACTCCTTTTTGTTGAGTTGAATTCTATTGTAAGGATATATCATGGGTTGTTTATCCATTCATCAGTTAATGGACATTTGCATTGTTTCTGGTTTTTGTTTTGGCTATTAAACACTGTTTAAAAATTAAAGCTGTTATGAACATTTGTGTAGAAGTCTTTGTATGGATGTATGCTTTCAGTTCTCTTGAGTAAATACCTACTGGTGGAATGTCTGGAATATACACACACACACACACATACACACACACACATATACATACATAGATTTATTTGATATACACACTTGATGTTTTCATAAATGGCCACAGTATATTGTACCATTTTATATTTGCACTAGCAGTATATGAAAGTTCCAGTTCTTCCACACTTTTGCCAATACTTGGTATGGACAGTCCTTTTTAATTTTGTGCATTCTACAAATGGGTAGTAGTATCTCATCTTGGTTTTAATTTGTCATTGGCCTAACGACAAAGGATGTTGAGCAGCTGTCCTGTGTTAATTTTCATCTGTATATCATTTTGTTGAAGTATCTGTTAAAATTTTTTATCCATTTTAAACATTGGGCCATTTGTTTTCTCACTGAATTTTGAGAATTCTTCTTGTATACAAGAAGAACAAGTTCTTCTTTATATGTGAATTGCAAATATTTTCTTACAGTCTGTGGCTAGTCATTTCAATTCTTTACAAGAATTGAAGAGTAATATTTTAATTTTGATGAAGTGCAATTTATCATTTTTTCTCTTATGAATCATGCTTTTGGGATTTTATTATATTATATTCTGTTTTACCCTGTTCTTATCTATTTATTGTATCATCTGTATTTATCTATCTTTACAGCAATATCATAGTTTTTATTACTGGAGCTTTATTATCAATCTTAAAATCAAGTAGTACTATTACTCCACATTTGTTCATCTTTTTCAAAGTTGTTTTTGGCTCTTTTAAGTCTTCAGATTACCATATGAGTTTTAGAATTAATTTTTCAATTTCTATTTCTACAGAATATGTTACTGGAATTTTGATTGAGATCACACTGATTCTAGAAATCAGTTTGGAGAGACTTGACCTCTTAACAGTATTGAGTGTTCAAACTCATGAGCATGACATATGTATTTATTTATTCAGGGCTTCTTTAATTTTCGTCAACATGTCCTTAAGTATTTCATAGTTTTGAGTCCTATTATAAATGGTATTTTTGAAGATTTAAATTTCTAAGCTTGCGTTGCTAGAATATAAGAGCACAGTTGATTGTGGGGTATTGATCTTATAGCCTAAAAACATGCAAAACTCATTCATTAGTTCTTATAGTTTTATTGTGGATTATGTCATCTGGGAAGTTTTACTTCTTCTTTTCCAATCTGGATACCTCGTTATACTTGCTAGGACTTCTAGTACAATGCTTGATAGGAATGGTAGACATCTTTGTTTTGTTTCTGATCTTGGGGGGAAACATTCGGTCTTTCACCAACAAGCATGATATTGCTGTAGGTTTTCTATAGATAACATTTAGCAGAATAAGAAAGTTCCTTTCTCTTTCTGCTTTGCAGAGTGAGCTTTTTATCAGAAATGAATATTGGGCTGTGTCAAATGCTTTTAATTAATAGGTTAAAATGATCATATAGTTTTGCTTTCTTAGGCTATTAGTTTGGTGAATTAGATAGATTGATTTTTCAAATGCTAAACCTACCTTACATTTCTGAGATAGACTGCCTCCCACACACCTTGATCAACATATATTATTGTATTATTCTTTTTATGTATTTCTGAACTTGGATTTTACGAATTTTTTAAGAAAAATTCTAAAAAAAATGTAAAAGAATTTTTGCATCTCTGTTCATGAGCAATATTGATCTGTAGTTTCCTTGTAATGTCTTTTTCTTGAACAGATGTGTAGAGTTCTCATTTCTTCTTTATGTGCTTGCTGCAATTCACCAGTGAAGCCATCTGGGACTGAAGTTTTCTTTGTAGGAAGTTTTGTTTTTGCTTTTGTTTTGTTTTGATTTTGTCTCTGCAGGCCCAGAGGGTGAAGCATTGAGCAACAGAGTATTATTCTTAGGCCTTGAAACCTAATAGAATTTTTCCTGCTAGGCATTGAATTTTCTTTCTCAGAACACATGAATACTTTATTCCTTCCAATTTCTCCCTTTTGAAATGGGAATGTCCATGCTATGCCTGTCCCACTATTGTGTTTTGGAGAAGGAGAAGATAACATGTTTTATAGTTTAAAAGGCCCACAGATGGGGAGGGATTTTGCCCCAGAATGGATGATACCCAGAATGTCATGTATATGGGCTATGTAGACATTAATATGATAAGATTTGGGACTTTTGAGGTGATGATATTTAGGTGTGACTTTAGACTTGGAGTTGATGCTGTCACAGGATCTGGGGATGTTGGGATGAGATGAACGTATTTTACATATAGGACACATGTCAGTTTTGGTGGGGGGGGGTCCAAGGGTGGACTGCAGTGGATTAAATGGTATCCCAAGCAAGATACATTGAAGTCCTAACCCCAGTACCTGTGAATGTCGCCTTATTTGACTGGGGTCTTTGCAGATCTAATTAGTTAAGATGAAGTGATATTAGATGATGATAGTCCCTAAATTCAGGAGAGAGGTTTGGAGACACACAGACACGCAGAGGAAAGAAGTCCATGTGAAGACAAAAGCATGAGTTGGGATATTGCAGCTATAAGCGAGGAATGCCCAGGTTTGCTAACAGTTCCTAGGAGCTAGGAAGAAGCAAGCATGGATCTTTTCCCTAGAACCTTTAAAAGAAGCACAGCCCCACCAATACCTGGATTTCAGATACACATCCTCCAGAACTGTGAGAGAATCAATTTCCATTGTTTCAAGCCACCCAGTTTGTGGTAATTGGTTATAGCAAATTAGCACATTTGGTAATTATCACCACAATCAAGGAACAAAATGGTTCATCACCCCCCCAAACCTCTCTCATGCTAACCCTTTTAAATCGCACCCTCACCCCTTTCCCAAGTCCTGTCATCTGCTGATCTGTTCTCTCCCACTATAGTTTTGACTTTTAAGACTGTCATAAAAATGGAATCATATGGTAACTTTGGAGACTGGATTTTTTTTTCCTCAGCATAATGCCTTTGAGATTCATCCAGTTGATACTTATATCAGTAATTCATTCCCTTTGTTGCTGAGTAGTGTTCTGTTTTGTAAATATACCATAGTTTGTTGATCCATTCACCCACTGAAGAACATTTGGGTTGTTTCTAGTGTTTGGCAATTATGGATTAAAAAAAAAAAAACTATTATAAACATTTGGGGACAGGATTTTGTGTGAATGTAAGTTTCCATTTTCCAAGGTAAATATCTAGGAATGCGATTGCTGGGTTGTATGGTGAGTATATGTTTAACTATATAAGAAACCACCGAACCATTTTTCAGAGTGGCTGTGCTGCTGACATTCTCAACAATGTATGGGAGTTTCAGTTGGTCTGTGTCGTCCTCAGCACTTAGTATTGCCAGTCTTTTTGTTTGCTTTTGTTTTTTATCCATTCTAGTATGTATGTAGTAGCATCTCACTGTATTTGAATTTGCATTTCTGCAGCTGTTAATGAGGTTGAAAATCTTTTCATGTGTCTATTTGCCATATGTGTATTTTCTTTGGTGAAGTGTCTGTGCAAATGTTTTAACCATTTTTTAGTTGAGTTTTTTTTCTTCTTGGTCTTTTGAGAATTGGTTATATATTCTCCATACAAATCCTTTGTCATTTATGTGATTTGCAAATACTTTCAGTCTGTAGCACATTTTGTCAGTTTCTTAGCAGTGTCTTTTACACAGCAAAAATTTTTGAGTTTGAAAAAAATCTAATTTATCACTGTTTCTTTTATGGATTGTGCTTTTTGGTGTTATCTCTATAAACCCCAGGTTATAAAATTTGCCTCCTATATTTTCTTCTCACAGTTTTGTAATTTTTCCTTTTATATTTGGAGTTAGGGTCCATTTTGAGTTAAATTTTATAAGGTGTGAAGTTTTCGTCAGAGTTCTTTTTTTGTATATACATGTCTAGTTGTTTCAACAAAATTTATTGAAAGATTATGATTCCTCATTCACTTTCTTTTGCACTATTGTCAGCAATAAAACTGTCATGTTTTTATAAGTTTATTTTTAGACTCCACTGATCTATTTGTCTATCCCTTTGTCAATACCTCACTGTCTTGATTATTAAAGCTTTATAGTTAGGTTTAAAATTGAGTAGTGTGATTCCTCTAAGTTTACTCTTCCTTTTAATGATTATTTTAGTATTTTTGCCTTTCCATATAAGTTTTAGAATATATTTAAACCTACAAATTTTCTGTTGAGATTTTAATTGGAATTGGGTAAAGTCTATGGATGGATTTGAGGGAGAATTAACATCTTTACTATGTTCAGTCTTCTAATCTATGAACATGGTATTTCCATTTATTTAGGTATTTTTAAATTTATTTCATCAAGTTTGTAGTTGTTAAGCATGAAGAACCTGTATATATTTCATTTATACCTAAGTATTTCATATTTTGGAGCTATTCTGAATTATTTATATTTAAAGTTAAAAAAGTCAAATTTTCAATGCTGGTAGAAGGAAATATGATTACATTGTGGGTTTTTTTTTTTTTTTTTTTTGCATTTGCATTGTACCCTGTGTCCTTGCTACACTCGTATTTATTCTACACTTCTACATTTGTTTTTTTTTTTTTTTGGTAGATTCTTTGGAACATTCTGGGTAGACAATCATATTATCTGCAAATAGGAACAATTTTATATATACCTTTCCAATCATTCTGACTCTTTGCTTTTCCTTGCCCTATTACAGTGGCTAAGACTTCTAGTACAATGTTTAATAGGAACTGTGAGAAAGGAAACCTTGCTCTGTTCTTCATTTTAGTGATAAAGCATTCAGTCTTACACTATTAAGTATGATGCTAGCTGTAAAATTTTTATTTGATGTCTTTTATTAGGTTGGGGAAGTTCCTTACACTTTCTAGTTTGCTGAGAATTTTTATCATGATTGGATGTTGAGTTTTGTCAAATACTTTTTTCCTCCATTAATTAATATAATCATATATATGTTTTTTCTTTCAGGTCTTAATATAGTAAATAACATTGGTTTATTTTAGAATATTGAGGCAGCCTTGCATTTCTAGAATTAACCTCCTTGGTCATGGTGGATTTTTAAAACTACATATTGCTCTTTTGATTTAATAAGAATTTGTTTGGAATTTTTGTGTCTATACTATGAGGGAAATGGGTCTATTTTTTCCCTTTTTTAGTTTAGTTTTGTTTTTCATTGACATCTAATAATTATACACATTTATGGAGTATGGTATGATGTTTTAATACATATATGCATTATGTAATTTTCTGGTTTGTTATAAAAACTATCCTGGCCTCACAGAATAAAATGGGATGTATTGCCTTTTTTTTCTAAAAGAAAATGTGTTTAATTTGTGTAATTTCTTCTCTGTTCATTAGAATTGACTAGTGAAACTTAACCTGGAGATATATATTTTCAAAGGTTTTAAACTATTAATTCCATTTCCAAAATAATAATAGTAAATTTGGGTTTTCTATTTAATATTGGATGAGTTTTAGTATTTTGTGGTTTCAAGGTACTGATCTATTTCCTTTAAGTTGTTGAATTTAACATTTTGTATCTTCTCTCTCTTTTGTCAGTCTTTTTAGAGGTATTTTAGATTTTTAAAAAATCTTATTGCTATTTACATGGAAGAAGTTTTGTTTTCATTTTTTATTGTCATTTTGTTTTTAACTTCAGTGATTTATGCTTGCATCTCTGTTGTATTCTTATTTCTCTTTGCTTTGCATTTATTTGGTTTTTATATTTTAGTTTCTTGATGTAGAAGTTTAGACTACTGAGTTTAGAATTATTTTCTTAATATAAACATTCAGTGCTATAAATTTCCCTCTGACAATTACTTTGGCTGTATCTCACAAATTTTGAGAAGTTGTATTTTCATTTTTGTCCAGTTTAAAATTATTTCCTAATCTTCTTTGAGGCTTCATATTTGACTCATGGATTATCTGGACATGTGTGGTTTAATTCCCAAGTGCTTAAGTATTTTCCTGTTATCTCTGTTTTATTAGAGATTATATATTGTTTGATTTTAATTATAAGCTTATTATTGTTTGCTTTTGACCAAGGATATCATCTATTTTGGTGAATGTTCCATGTGTATTTGCAAAGAAAATGCATTCCTCCTTTGTTGGGTAAGAGTTGAATAAATGACAGATAGATAAGATTAGTTGATAGTATTGCCCAGTTCTGCTATATTCTTGCTTATTTTCTGTCTGCTAGTTTTATTGATTTCTAAGAAAGCAATATTTATTGAAATCTTTACTAATAATTGTGGATTTTCAATTGTTTCTTTTAATTTTGTCAGTTTTTGCTTCATGTAATTTGAACCTCTTTTGTTAGGTTTATACACATTTAAGATTGTTATGCGTTCCTGAAACTTTAACCCTTTTATTGTTTTGTAGCATCTATCTTTATCCCTGGTAATTTTTTTTTTGATCTGAATCTACTTTATGTGTTACTACTGTAGCTACTGCAGCCTTCTTTTGATGAGTGTTTCTATAGTGTATTTTTCCCCATCCTTTCACTTTTTACCTACATGTAGCTAACCTGTATCTATCTATATTTAAAGTGCATTTCTTGTAGATAGCATATACTATATATTTTTTTAACCAATTCTGAGAATTCTAGAAATATTTTGTATGTTTACATGAATGTTGAAATTTATCACATATTTTTTTCTGCACCCATTAAGAGGATCATATGGCAATATGATCAATTTTGGTGAATGTTTTTTCCCATGAAATTATTCCTTTGAACTAAATTTCATAATTATTGATATAAAAGTTGCTTATGACATTTTTTGTTATCTTATTAATGCAAACAGAATCTGTAATAATATGTTCTTTTTTATTTGTGATACTGGTTATTTACGCCATATCTGTTGAACAGTTTCTGCTGAGGTTGTGAGTTTTATTATTAGTTTTTGAAAAGAACTAACTTTTTGATTTTTTGACTATTGTTTTATTGTTTATTTTCTATTTCATTAATTTCTGTCCTTGTTTTTATATTTACTTCTTTTGATAAGCTTATATTAGTGTTTTTTAAACTTTTCTTAGATAGATGATTAGAATATTAATTTTTAGTTCTTTTCTGACATATATATAACATATATAGTTATTTCCTGCTAAGAATTATTTTAAATTCATTACTCAAGTTTTGATATATAGTATTTTCTTTGTAATCCAGTTCCAAAAATTTTTTATTACCCTTATGTTTTGTTCTTTGATCTATCTTATATTTAGAAGCATATTTCTTAATTTTCAAATACATAAAACATGCCTAATTATAAAGATTTATTTCTAGCATAATTACACTGTGATTGAAGAACTTTCCTTGTACAATTTTAGTTCTTTAAATTTTTAAAAGACTTGATTAATGGTCCTGTGTATGGTTAGTTTTTTAAAAAGTTCATGTGCATAAAAACAATGTTTTGCAATTTTTAGATGTATTTTACCTGGGTCAAGTAAAATCTAAATCTGTATTTAGATCTAAAATCTGTATTTTTAGTTCTAAAATTTACATTTTAGATGTATTTTACCTGGCATGTTATGCAATTTTTAGATGTATTTTACCTGGGTCAAGTTTATTAATCATGTTGCTCAGATCTTAGCTAAGATCTGTAATTTTTTGCATGTATTTTATTGTTACTTATTGAAAGATATGTTACAATCTTCCAGTCTTATTGTGGATTTGTCAGTTTCTCCTCCTGGTTATGTCTATTTTTATCTATTTTTAGGCCATATGATTAAGTACATATAAAACAACTGAATTTATCTCTAGTAATTCTTTGACCTTAGTACCTACTCTTTCTGATATTAAATAGAGCTACCCTGAATTTCTTTTGGTTAGTTTTATATGATATATATAGAATTATATTTAATCCTTTAAATTTTAACATGTTTCTCTACATTTAAATGCATCTCCTTTGCACAGCACATTGTTAGATTTTGATATATAAATCTAGCTATTGATTTTTAACTCAAACATCCAGTCTATTTACCATTATGGTACTTATGAATACATTGGAGGCTAATCAACTATCTAATTATATGCTTTCTATATGTCCTGTTTTATGCTTTTTCTCTTTATTGTCTTCTTTTTTAGGTTGATTAATTTTTAAAATTTTTTATTTGCATACAGCGAAACTCACTCTTTTTGGTGTACAGTTATATGAGATTGACAAATGTGTGCATTTACATAACCACAAGATACTCATCATCACAAAACCTTCCCTCTGCCACTCAGGTTGCAGTCAATCCTGCTCCACTTTATGGCAACAACCAATTTGTGTTCCTTCAATTTTGAATTATCCAGAATGCCATATAAATCAAATCATACTGTATGAACATGGCTTCTGTCAATTAGAATAATGTGTTTGAAATTCATTCTTTCTTTTTTTTTTGGTATATGTGTATCAATAGTTTATTCCTTTTTATTGCCAAATAGTATTGGCAATAACATAAACTTGAGGTGCACCATGGGTTACTTATCCATTCACGAGTTGAAGACATTTAGGTGTTTTCCATTTTTTTGGCAATTATGAACAAAGTTGGTATAAATATTTGAATATAGGCTTTTTTGTGAGCACTAGTTTTAATGTTTCGTAGATAAATACTTGGATAAATTCCTGGGTCTTATGACAGGTGTGGGTTTAACTTTTAAAGAAGTTGTGAAACTATTTTCCAAAGTGGCTGTACATGTTCTTATCCCACAAGGAATGCATGGGTCTTCTACTTACTTTGCATCCTCACCCACAAAAACGTTGCCAATGAAAAAATTATTTAATTTTAGCCATGCTAGTAGTTAGAAGTTTTGGTTTTATTTGCACTTCCCTAATGACTAATGATGTTGAACATCTTTTCATGTGACATCTGTATAGCTTCTTCCTATCTGTTTTAATCTTTTGCCTGTTTTTAAATTGCGTTGGTTATTTTCTCATTATTGCATTTTGAGAGTTCCTCATATATTCTGGATTTAACTCTTTGGTTAGATACTGAATGAAGCTGGTAAGTCCTGGGCAAATGGATGGAGCAGAGATCTAATGGCTATGACAAGTTAGTGGCAGATGAGGGACTAGAGGAGAAGACCAGAATTACAAGTTTCCCTGAACTTGCAATGAGTTCACATTCTTCCCTATGGTGTTGCCTGGCCTAAACTGGGTAGGCATGGACATAATGGCCCCAGGAGAAGCTCTCTCCTGGTCTAATGAGCTGGAAAGGGGACTCTTAAAGGCCAGTGAAAGTGGAAGGGATTCCCCTGTGGGTTTTTTCCTTTCTCTTCCCTCTGGCCCTGGTTCCAGGCAATCCCTTGGTAGTAGCAGAGTGACCAGACTAGCATCTGAAACTGAGGAATCAGGGAAATTCTGGACCTCAGAGTATGGGCAAATTCCTGTTGTGTTTTCTCCTTCTATCTTCCCACCACTGGCTCTGGGCTGGGCCCTGGACACAGATGTAGCCCCAAGTGTACATGGTGGAGCAGGGAAGCTAAAGGCCTGAATTTCAGGCTGATGGACCAGGAAGTGAGGCCCCAAGAAGACAGTATGTATTGAGGAGATCATGAAGATAGGGAAATAAAGAAGCCCCCTGCCCTGAAAAGTTGTCTGTGAACTCTTGGACTGACCTCCGAGCTACACAGGTATGGATCTGACACTAAGCAACATTCTACAGTATTCTACCAAGCTACACTGCCCATTTGAATAGCATTGCAATTGCTTTGAAAGTGAACCACCTTTAAAGCCACAGCTTGTGGAAGGTAAAGTACAACTTGTGGCCTGACCTTAGCCTGCTTGACAGCCTGCTAAAGCAAACAAGACAAAAGTGAACATTTTGTTAAGATTTATACGAACCCAAGAGTCACATCATCTCCGGAATACAATCTGATTAAGGCATCTGGTCTCAAGTTTTGTTTGTTGGAAGATTTTTAACTATGAATTTGTTTTTTATGATATATGTAGGACTATTCAGGAATCTGTACTTTCTTATATGAGCTTTGGTAATTTGTGCTTTCAAGGAATTTGTCTATTTCATGTAAATTCAAATATGGGCATCTAACTTTCATTAAAAATTTTTAATGAATTAAAAATTCATTAATTTTTTAATAAAAAATATTTTTTTTGTCCCTCATTCCTGTAATCCATTCTCTCTGTTCTTTTTCTTGTTAGCCTGTAGAGTTTTATCAAGTTAGTTGTTATTTTTGAAAAATCAGTTTTCGTTTCATTGCTTTTCTCTCTTGCTCATATGTTTTCAACTTCATTCCTCTCTATTCTTTATTTCCTTCTGCTGACTTTTGTTTTTGTTCTTTTTTTAGTTTCTTAAGGTAAAAATTAGATTGCTGATGTAAGACTTCTCTTATTTTTTAACAGAAACCTTCATTATTGTAAGTTTCCTGAGAGGGGATTATTAGAGTTTCCAAATATGATTGTGCATTTCTCCAATTCTCCTTTTTGTTTGATCAGTTATTGCTTTATGTATTTTGACGCTTCAAGATCCTGCAGACACATGTAGGATTTCTTTGTGTTCTTGGTGAACTGACCCTTTTATAATTGCATAATGTTCCTTCTTGTCCCTGTTCATTTTCTTTCCTCTGGAGTCTTCTTTGATATTCATTTATGTATGCCAGTTTCTTTTGATTATTGCTAATATGCTGTATGTTTTTCCATCTCTTTATTTTCGAAATTGGCCACTTAAATTAAGAATTAGACAAATCATGGCCGGGCGCGGTGGCTCAAGCCTGTAATCCTAGCACTCTGGGAGGCCGAGGCGGGCGGATTGCTCAAGGTCAGGAGTTCAAAACCAGCCTGAGCAAGAGCGAGACCCCGTTTCTACTATAAATAGAAAGAAATTAATTGGGCAACTAATATATATAGAAAAAATTAGCCGGGCATGGTGGCACATGCCTGTAGTCCCAGCTACTTGGGAGGCTGAGGCAGAAGGATTGCTTGAGCCCAGGTGATTGAGGTTGCTGTGAGCTAGACTGATGCCACGGCACTCACTCTAGCCTGGGCAACAAAGTGAGACTCTGTCTCAGAAAAAAAAAAAAAAAAAAAAAAGAATTAGACAAATCAATCTGATTTTTTTTTTTAAGAAATTGGAGCATCTGTTTTCAAAGAATACTTGATTCTCAAGCAATTTTCTACCATTGGTTATCAAACTGTTGAATAATTACTAAGTGTTCATCAAAAGATCAATGCTATAGGAAGTATTAGCTGTTTTGAAGATGTGTGTTCATTATACACTATTATGAAATTTGTACTGAAGATTTTAAAAAATAATCTATATATTAATAAATGCAGATAATTTCTTAGGATACAGTGTAAACATTTATACTATAGAAAGAGTCCATTAAGTCTCCTCTGTGACTCTCTACAGAGTCAACAAAGATTTTCTTGAAATCCAGTACTAAGGTTGCTGGCTCAACTATTTCCTAAAGTGTACGACTCTACTTCTTAAAAATGAGTGTGCCCGGTCATATAGCACATGGCTTTTAACCTTGAGCCAGTTATGCTGCAACTCCTCCATCTTCCCAGTCTAATTTCAGTCATGTGTAGATTTGCACATTCTTCAAACATTCTCTAGTGCTCTTGGTTTCCCAGCTCTGAGGGAGACCTCAAAGACATTCAGAAGTCCAGGTGCTTATATTCAGAGCAGGATGGACCTTAAAATTCTACTTTCTCCCATTAGTGACAGGTTACATACAGGTCCGGAATTATTCTGCAAATATCTGGATGATTGACCATTCGGCAAACATGTTTTTATTTTTAATCCATGTCTGTCTGTCTAACCTGTATGTGTCTTCCTGCTTCTGAGGGAAAATTTCCAGTTCTTTACCTTTTTGTTCCATTTCATGTAATGCATCATTTTCTCTAGCTCTTTAATTTTTTTAAAGTTATTATTTATTTTCCACAGTTTATAAATCATTTTGGTATGGTTCTATCTGAATTTAACCTCTTTAATATTTGCTCACTTTTTGAATTTGTAAATTTATTTTATTCACCATTTGGGGAAGTTTTCTGCTATTATCTTAAAACTATTTTTTCTTATGCTCTCTTCTCCTTCTGTGACTCCTGTAACACCAAGGTTACGTGGATGTTGTTGCATAGGTTGATGGTGCTCTGTTCTCATGACATTTTCTAATCTACTTTTTCTCTGTTCTTCAGATTAAATGATGTCTATCTTTAAGTTCACTGACTCTTTTCTCTATCTTCTTCATTTTGTTATTGAGCTGCTTCAGTGAATTTTTATTTCATATACTCTTTTTTTTGTTCAAAAATTTTAATTTGGTTATTTTTTGTACTTTTTTCCTCTGTTGAGAACTTCAATCTTTTCGTTCCTTCTTTCTCTCTTGTTTTATTTTTTTAATTGAGATATACAATTGTGTGTATTTATCATGTACAATATAATGTTTTGAAGTATATATACATTGTGGAATGAGTATCTCTAGGTAATTAACATATGTGTTGCCTTACATAGTTATCATTTTTGTGGTGAGAACACTATTCACTGTCAGCATTTTCAAGTTTGTTTTCATTGACCTCTTGGAGCATGGTTACAGTAGAGTGAGAGGAAAGAACATACTCAAAGTGTTTTTTCTATTCTCTCACTCAGCAACAATCGACATAGAATACCTCTGTGAGCAAATATGTGGACGTTTTCTCCATGCACTAAGCAAGCAATTTATTCTACAGTGGACACCAGCTGGGTGTCCTGCAGTTCAATTCTGAATATCTACCTGGAGACAATGTCAGATCCCACAGGTTGAGGGCTCAGTCCCCAAGACTGCCATTACCTCTTCAGATGCCAGTGGCAAGTCCAGGCCTCCAGAACTTCTGAATGACTAGTTTGAAGTTCAGAAGTTGGGGTTCCTATGACCCCCTGTTTGGGTTTGATTAATTTACTAGAGTAGCTCACAGAACTCAGAGAAATTTTACTTATGTTTATTGGGATAATAAAGAATATTATAAAGGATACAGATGGAAGAAATGTATAGAATGATGTATGGAGGAAGGAGCCTGGAGCTTCCATGTGCTCCCTGGAGTGTCACGGTGTTCAGGGAGGTTGAACTCTGAACCCAGTCGTTTTGGGTTGTTATGGAAGTGTCATTACATAGCTATGATTGATTAAATCTTTGGTCATTGGTGATGAACTTAACCTTCAGCCTTGTTTCCCTTTCTAAAGGTTGTGGGATGGGGCTGAAAGTCCCAACTTTTTAGTCCTGCCTTCATCTTTCAGGTCACTAGCCACATCCTGGAGCCACCTGGAGGCTCCTAGCCACCAGTCAATCATTAGCATACAAAACAAATCATGTTGGAGATTCTAAGGATTTTAGGGGTTATATGCCAGGAAACAGGTTGAAGACCAAATATATATTTCACAATATCACAAAGTGGCTACTTTAAGTCTTTATCTGGTAATTTCTACATCTGTATTTTCTTGAGGTTGACCTTTGTTGACTGTTTTTTTTTCCTTGAGAACATTCTCAGTCTCTTGGGTTTTCTGTACACTGATTACGTTGGATTGTCTCCTCTGTATGGTGAATGTAATGTTCTCCAGGCTCTTGGGCCAGGGTCCTGTGATCATCTTCTGGGGTATGTTGATACTTTCCTTGGAAAGATATAACCACAAGTTCTCTTTCACTGTTAATTATCTTCTTTATTTATAAAATTTTAATATTAATTGATACCTTTAATCCTGTACAATACAAGCACATTCAGACATTTTAGTTCTGTTTGTAGCTTTCTTGAATTCTATGCTATTGTTACTATGTCTTTTAATTCCATCTGTATGTTTTGAATCCCAGAAAATGTTATTGTTTTTGTTGTAATACAGTTAGTGTTCATTTGGATATAGTCTCACAATGCTTTTGATTCCTTCCTGTATCTTCAATTTTCCATCTGTGATAATGTTCCTTCTGCCTGAAGTACATCTTTTTGTATTTTCTAGTACTTTATTCTACTGGAAAGTTCTCTCAGTTTTTGCTTCTCTGAACACTTCTTTGTGTTACTTTATTCTTCATCAATCAGACAGGCATCTTGTATAAGCATGAGAAGCTTTCATTGATTATAGTAGTTTCTGGTTAATGTTAGATAGGTAAATATAAGATCACTTTATTGTTTCTATGGAATAATCCTCATCTTATATTTTTGATATTTTAAATTTTATTGTAAGAGTCAGATGATGTAATATATATTTGTGTTGTTTGTAATACATTGATATATCAAATTATATAAGCAATCTCTTGATTTATTTCTGTTGCCTTCTCACTTTGTTTCATTTCATAAAAAGGTATTATTTTCACTATTGCTGATACAAACTTAATACCACGATTCATTTTTGTTTCCTTCACTAAATTATTTTCAACATTTATTCATTCTCCATCATTTGTATGCTACAGAAATGTTCTCATTGATGATGTCTTTTTCTGTTTACTTGTTCTTAAATATGTAGGCTCCTAGATAGGTGTGGTATTTTCATATAAACAGTGAATAATAGCTTCACAGATTTCCTCATCACTCTTTTCAGATACCACTGTGGATCCTAAGTTCAAGGATTGATAGGACCCACCCAGTGTAGTGGGTGGGGAAACAAACTAAAGTCTTGAACAATTGTAGCAAAGGAAATTTGTTTCTGTGTATGTGTCTTTTCTGCTCTGGGTTTGGCAAAGCTCCTTTTTAATTTTTTCATTTTTTGGTACCAGACTTGATGTGGCTGGGTCCCATTCCTGGGGGCTGCTGCGGGGGAAGCATATTCTTTTTTCTTTTTTGGGGAGAGGTTAACTCCCCACCTTGCCTGCCTGCCTCCTCCCACTCCCTGCTCTCTGCACAGATAAAGAACTCTTGCTGTCCTGGGAAAATACCCTGGGAGGCAAAGCCCCTCAGGCCTGTGTCTTGTCATCATTACCCACAGGTTCCACCGTTATGGCTGTCATGACCTCCTCAAATGTAATTTCATCACCAGTTTTGAGGTCTGCCCTCTTGTTTCCTCAACCCTCCAATCTGGGGTGCGTTGGGAGTCTCAGACCTGCTCCATTTGTATCCTGTGGGTCTACACTGCTTTCTCAGTGTGGTGAAGTTTCAAAAAGTTCCAAGAGTGCTAATAAATCTGATCTCATTTCCATTGTTCCTCATAAAAATTCTATTGAGTTTCTGAGATATTTTTGGCTTTCAGTCTTAGCATTCAGTTTTCAGGTTTTCCTATAGGTTTTATAATTAATATATAATTTCTTTTCTGTATGGAGACATGAGGATAATACTTATTGCCTCAATTTACTATAATTTCCAAGTACTTCTTTTAGGTGACTTTTTAAAATTTTTTCTCTCTCTTTTTTTATTTTATTCATTATTTTTGTCTGATCATCAAGTAATTCGTGCTTATGTGAAACAATATAGAAAGTCAGAAAAAGTGCAAATCCAAACATACTCTTTCAGAGTCTGTTGTGTAATAACAAATCTGTCTGGTCTTTGTCCTCAATTCATGGGAGGCAGCCTTTAAACATTTGGAATCTTCCAAGTGATAAGAATGTCTGTTAGTCATGGGCCACTGGAACAACACCTGAGTTATACTAATGAGGAAACAAGTGGTGGGGCCTCGCTATAGCTGGAGGATGGGGCAGGTCATGTCAGAAAGACTAACAATGTGATTAGAGGGCTGGGGCTTTGAGCACACATATCAGCTCAGCCTGCAGGGATGAAAGCTGGAGGTCAAGTTCAACCACATGGCCAATGATCAAATCAATCATGCCTAGGTATTGAGACCCCAGTAAAAACTCTAGACACCAGGCTGGTGAACTTCCCTGGTTGGTGATACCTATCAATGTGCACAGAAGGTGCCTTTTCCTGAGGACATGGAAGCTTCATATTTGGGACCTTCTAAGTGTCATCCTATAGGTTTCTTCTTTTGGCTGCTCCATATTCATATCGTTTTTCTGTAATAAAACTGAAATCATAAGTATGGCATGTTTTTGAGTTCTATGAGTTGTTTAATGAATTATTGAACCTTGGTGGGCTGTGGAACCTCTGAATTTATGGCCAGTCCGTTGGGAGTGAGGGTTGCCTGAGAGCCCTTGAGTTTGTGGCTGGCATCTGAAGTGAGGGCCATCTTGCTAACTGTGCCTTAAACCTAGGAAGTTTGACTTAACTCGAGGTAGTTAGTGTCAGGATTGCTTTGAGAATGCCATCCGTCAGATGCCCTGCCTACTCACATGCTGAAGGACTTTATTCTAGTCTTTTTGGATTTTTCTGTTTTATAGTTGAGAGCATGTCATCTATACAATTTTATATCCCATTTCTTTTTACATGTGAGACCTCCAATGTAAAAGAAGGTATATGAAATATGACTTTACTTCTGTGATTTTATATTTTTAAATTAAGTATTGCTCCTCATTGTTAAAAGTTCTTTCTTTAACGTATCCTTTGTAGAATTCCATTTTCTTGTTGTACTAAAATTTATTTCATTATTTACTTATTGTTTGACATTTGTGTTGTTCTCAATTTGATTATATTATAAGAATATTTTTTTCAACTTTTTTGTTAAAATCTTTGATCACTTTTTGTGTTTTTCAATCGATACCTCATTATAGAACTACTTTATTTAAAGGGTATGTCAATTTTAAGGCTCTTTGCCAAGATTTTTGTTCTAATTTGAAAATTATTTGTTTATTGAGGTAAAATGTACATACAGTAAAATGTACAGATCTTAAATGCATAGCTTGATAGATTTTGACAAATTCATAACTTATTTAACTGTAACTCTCCACCTGTCAAGACAGAACATTTTATTCACCCTAGAAACTTCTCTCATGCCTCTTTCCAATCAGTACTTACCCCCTACATCCTAGAAAAATCTCTATTCTGATTTTAATTATCTTAGATTAGTTTTTACATATTCTAAGCTATTACAGTTATAAATACAACTG
Source organism: Microcebus murinus (assembly GCF_040939455.1). Taxonomy (NCBI): domain Eukaryota; kingdom Metazoa; phylum Chordata; class Mammalia; order Primates; family Cheirogaleidae; genus Microcebus; species Microcebus murinus. The sequence continues at coordinate 9,146,752 of NC_134112.1, read as the reverse complement.
ATATGATCATTCTTTTTTAAACATAAATTTTATTAGATATATTTGAGTTTACAACATGATGCTATAGGGTACATATGTAGAGTGGTTCCAATATGGTTCTATATGGTTCCAATAGTTAAGTAGATTAACATGTCTATCCATAGTTATCTTTATATGAATATAGTTACTTTTATATGAACATTCTAGTGCAAACCTTTTTGTGGAGGTGCCATTTTCTTCTTCTTAGGTCTCCATTATTAATAATTTATATGTCCCTTTGTTAGTTCCTTTATTGAATTATATATTTTTTAAAGAACCTGGTTTCTTAATCTTGTAGTTTCCCACAGTTTGAAGTTCTCTAATTGTACTTCTAACATGTTAACATGTTTCTCCATCCTTTGTATTTTCTGTAAATTGGTAGATATACCCAGAAATATTCATTCAGTTTTTCAGAAAAAAAATTCTTTATAGGTGGTAATATTTCTGTCAGGAGGCACACAATGTCAGGATGTGTCCTTTTTGTGATGTTAGTAGTCATTTATAACCATTGCTTAGAACCATTAATTTATACCAACTTGCAAAGTGGTGGTATTCAAATTCTGTTTTCTTAGTTTATGAGTCAGAATATCCCTGTTAAGAAAAATTACTAAGTAACAATCTGCCTGGGAGGCGCCATGGCAGGTCACCTGGCAAGTGGGACCTCACTGTGACTAGCAGCCCAGGCCTGGTGTGAGACCCATCTTCCCTGGCAGAGCCCCATCCTCTCCCTGCCCTCCCCTTATTCAGCATGGGCCAGTAGGATCCCCTGTAACAAAACACCAAGCAAACAAAAAGAAAACCACGCAGGCTTGGGAAATTAAATCCTCATTCAAACTGCAGCCTATAACAGCAAGCCGGCACCTGTGTGCTAGGCTGAAGAGGGACTGACTACTAAAATAAAGTCTTAACTAGGACCTACAGCCTCCAAAAGCTGATACACAGTATTATTCATTTTTATTAGATTTTTGAAATTACACAAGACAATTTTAGAAATGGAGAGCAGATTAATGGTTTCCAGGATTAGGGAAAAGGCACGGGAAGACAGAACGGAGGTAAGTGTGCTTATAAAAGGGCAGCAGGAGGGATCCTCGTGGCAATGGGATTATCTGCGTTTTTACTGTAGTGATAGATACATGAATCTGCATTTGTGATTAACTGTATGGAACTAAACACACACACGTGCGCTCACATGCACACACATGTTATTGTAGGTACAAGTGGGAGAACCCACCTGGATACAGTTGTTGGATCCACGTCAATATTTAGGTTGTATAATAACATTTTACTATAATTTTGCAAAATGTTACCATTGGAGGAAATTGGCTAAAAGATACATGGGATCTCTGTGTATTATTTCTTACAAGTATTTAATACATGTGAAGCTACAATTATGTCAAGAAAAGTTTCAATTACATAAATCAATGAAACCAAAACTCAGTTCTTCGGAAAATAAAACCAAAAACAATAAAGCCTTAGCTAGATTTATCAAGAGAAAAGTAAAAACACAAATTAGAAATATCAAGAATTAATAAAGGGACATTATTATAGATGCTATAGACCTTTAAAAGTTATGGGAGAATGTTATATATAATTTTATGCAATGAAACTACTTATGCAACTACTTAGATGAAACGAATGAATTTCTTGATAGATAAAAATTACTAAAGTAATTTGTGATATTAGTATGACCATTGCTTAGAACTGCTAATTTATATCAACTTGCAAAATGGTGGTATTCAAATTCTATTCTTTTAATTTATTAGTCAGAATTGTAAAACTAACATAACAATTTAAGTTCTAGGTATGGATACCTATGGGCCAGGAGGGAGGAGAGTCTCAGACCAGTGGGGACAAGGAGGCATTCTGGACTGGGTTGCTGGTTGCAGTGGTGTCCCAATTGCCAGTGGTCACATATCTCAGTGTCTCTCAGTGGGGCTACGGAGTCCCAGCCTGTGGGCAAGGAGGTGTTTTATTAATGCGGTCTGAATGTCTGTTTATGGAAAGGACAGTACAGGCCAGCCAGAGACGCTGTCCAAACCTCTTCACCCCGCACTCTTAGAGGGCTCCCAAGCAATCTCTTTTCCTGATGGTGCCTGACTCCCTTGTATTACTGGGGAGACTGCTGTTAATTCGGGGGAGGAAGGGACCTATCTCAGCTGCTCTTTTATGGTAGGTTAGGGGTTGGGAAATGCCAGATAGTGGTTGCCTTCTGTTGGTGGGGGTCGTAAGATGCCCTGCCAATGTGTTGTTCTTTCAGTCCTGGGGTTGCACACCAGTTCTCCTTTCTTTTACTATTAATACTTTTCAGAGTTAGACAGTGGTTGTCTTTTGCATCACTTCTGGGGTTTATGGTTGTATTTTATAGGGAGGAGCAGGGAGAGACAGGTCTATGCCATCTTTTCCACGGCAGAAGTTGTTTCTCTTGATTTTTTTCCACTACTGTTTGTTTTCTATTTTGTTGATTTCTATTTTTTGTTACTTTTTTTTCTCTTACTAACTTTAGTTTTAACTTCTCAAACATTTTAAGGTACAAACTGATACCACTGATTTAAACTTTTTTCCTTTCTATTTTAAACATTTCAAGCTATAAATTTCACTGTAAGCACTACCAATTTGATACAGTGTGCTTTCATTATAGTTCAGTTCTAAATATTTTATTATTTCCATTGTGATTTTTGTCATTGAACCAAAGACTATTTAGAATTGTACTGCTTAATTTCCAAACATTCGTAAACTTTCTCATTGTCATAATGTTATTGATTTCTAGTTTAATGTCATTTGATAAGAGAACATATTTTATTGATTTTATTATTTTGTAATTTATAGAGGCTTGTTTTGGGCCCAAGGAGTGGTCCTATCTTAGTGAATGTTCTGCATGCATTTGAAAAAATGTGAATTCAATAGCTGTTGAGCACAGTGTTCTAAACATGTGAACTGGTTATGTTGGTTGATAGTATCTGAGTTATCTACTTCTACATAACAAATTACCCCCAAAACTCTGCAACTTAAAAGAGCACATACTTATCATTTCACATACTTTAGGAGGGTTAAGAATCTAGAAGCAGCCCATCTGTGTGGCTATGGCTCAGGTATTTGTGGGGTTGGAGTCCCACTACAATCCAGTGGGGCTACAGTGAGCTTAAGACTTGGTTGGGCCTGGAGGACCCACTTCCAAGGTGGCTTAGTGACACAGCTGTTGTCAAGATAGCTTGGTTTTCCACCATGTAGGCCACTCCATTAAGCTGCTCATGGTACACATGTGGCTTCCCCAGATCACGCCATTTGAGATAGAGAGCAAGCAAGATAGGTGCCATAGTGACTTTTTATGACCTAGTTTCTAAAGTCGCAAATTGTCACTTCCACTTTTCTATTCATTAAAAGCAAGTTCCTAAGTCCAGTCCACACTCTAATGAAGGGGAATGAGGTTTCACGTCTTGCAGGAAGGAATATCAACCAATTAGTTACTGAGAAAAGAGTATTATAATTTCTAGTTACGACTGTAGATTTGTCTATTTCATCCTTTAGTTCTATCAGTTTTTGTTTCATGTATTTTAAACTCTGTTATTAAACACATGTACATTTAACATTGTTTGCCTTCTTGATAAATTGGTTCTTTTTTTAAAAAAAGAAATATTTTTCTTTATCTTTAGTAATACTTCTTTTCTTGACATCTGCTTTATCTGATATTAATTTAGCCACAGCAGCTTTCTTATAATTATTTCCTACTGGGTATATATATTCTATCCTTTTAATTTTAACCTAATGGTGTGTTTATGTTTAAAATTTATTATTTTAAGTAGCATATACTTGGGTCTTGCATTTATTTTTAAATCTGGTCTGATAATCTTTGTTAGATTAATTAGAGTGTTTAGTTAATTTATATTTAATATGATAATTTATATGATTGGGTTTAAGTCTACTATCTTGCTGTTTATTTTCTATTTGTCCTATTGCTCTTATTCTGCCTTCTCTTGGGTTTATTAAATATCTTTCGGTATTTCACTTTTTGACCTCTATTGACTATTTAGCTATATGTCTTTGTATTGTTTTTATTGCTTTCTTTAGAGATTACAGTTATACTCTAAATTTTTCTCAGAGTATCATTTTTAATAATATAACACTTCTCAAAAAATATAAGAATATTAGAATGTCATAATTTTATAATTTGACTTACTATGACCTTTACTCCTTGTGCTATTGTAATATATTTAACTGACATGTTTGTTATAAAACACACAATACAATGTTATTGTTTTTTCTTTACAAAGTCATTAGTCTTAACTTGTTTTGAATTTTATCTTTGTTATAGCTAAACAAATTTATTCACTCTGGTGCCCTTCGTGCCTCCCTGCAGGTCTGTAGATCATCTTGGATCATTTCTCAAGAAGGGAACTTTGGCCTGAAGATCTTCTCTTAGTATTTTTTTTAGTGTAAGTCAGATGCTGATCATGATTCTTTCAGCTTCCTTCATTTTCTGAGAATGATTTTGTTTCATCTTTATTTCTAAAGAATATTTTTGCTAACTACAAAAATAGAATTGGAAATATTTTTCTTTCTGAACTTTTAAAAAAAAAACCCACTGACATTATCTTCATTCTGGCTTCCTTGGTTTCTGAGGAAAAGCTACCTGTTTTTCTTAGTGTTGTTACTCTGAATACAATTTGTTTCTTTTCTCTATATACTATTACCATTTTCTCTTAATTTTTGGGTTTTGGAAGTTTGACTAGGACAGACTTTGATATAGTTTATTTTGTGTGTGTGTGTGTGTGTGTGTGTGTGTGTCTGTGTGTGTCCTTCACTGGATTAGTTGAGTTTTTTCAATTGTTGGAACAACTTTGGAAAATTCTAGTTTATAATCTTCAAATATTTCTCTTGCTCTGTTATTGCTTTCCCCTTCTGAGAATTCCATTACATGCATATTAGACTGTTTGATATAGTCTACATATCTCTGACATGCTACAATATCTATTTTCCATTTTTTCTTTCTGTGCTTCAGTGTTAATACTTTGTATTAATTTGTCTTTGAGTTTACTGATTTTTTCTTTTTGTTTTATTTAGCTTTCTGCTAAATAACTGAATGTATTCTCCATTTAGTTATATTTATATTTTTTTCATTCAAAAATTTCTATTAGGATATTTTGTTAAATAGTTTTCCATTTCTTTGTATCATATCATATCATATCATATCATTTTGTTTGGTTATGTATCGGATCATACTGTTAGATCTGAGAGGGCCATAAATATTACAAATGTCTCTGACTAACATTCCAACAACCTGCTTGCATTCTACACATAACAGAAAATAATTTATTCCAGGGATGACAGGGAATTTCAATGGTGCAGATGAAGGGTTCCGAAGTCTTGCCCATGCTGGTGGGAAGGAGAGCCTTAATTGATTTGTTATGTCCTCCAGCCACTGTAGGGCTAGTGACAAAGTCTAGGCAGGTATTTGCCATCACCTGGGGTCAGTGACCTATTGCTACCTTCCTGGATCCCTCCAAAAAGAAGCATCAAAGGTTTCCTGAGGGACAAGAAGATGCCACATCACATAAACCAGAAGTTGGGAGCTCCATCACTTAGCACTTCACTTGGTCATCTTCCTGGACACCAATCTACGAAGGAAACTTCCATTCGTGAGGTCTTGCGCTTTCCTGTGGCAGCCGCATATTCTTGCTGCTTTGGTTCTGGAGTTGAGGTGGCCTCGTGCCTTTATGGGATAGCAACTGACGCGTTTGACCTGGCACTGAGGCAGACGGCCCCTTGGGAAGGAAGCCTCGGGATCTAGTGTTGTTCAGAGACTGACAAGCAGTGAGTTAATTTCCAGGTGCTGGGTTCATTTTCATATAATTTTTTGGCAGCAGGAAAAAGTGTGGTTTGGAGCCCCTGGCCTTTTGGAGTTGTTTTTGGAATGGAAAATGACCTCTGAGCAGTTCTCTTTGTGCCAGAGGCCTTGTATCAATCTCCAGACAGTTCCCCGACATTTACCGAGTCTGAGTGCAGGAGGCGGTGGGCCAGGGCCTGGGCCCAGGGCCCTGGTGGGGAGGAGCCCACGGCCAGCAGGCCCCAGCAAGTGGGGAGACTGGTTCAGGTCGGGGCAGGAGATCAGCAGCATAAGGAGGCTTTGTGGTCGCCCAGAGCAGGGGTCATTAGGGCCTGGCCTTGAAGGTAACTAGGAGTTTGCGAGCTGGAGGCAGGGAGAGAGCCCAGGCAAGACAAGCACAGAGAGGCTGCGTGCACGTTCGGGACTGGGAGGGAACTTCGTGAGGCTTGTGGGACCACCAGGGGAGACGTTTAGAGAGGATGCTCAGGACCGGGGGTGAGAGGCCTCCCGGCTGCCTAGCGCCCGCATCTTTAACACTGGCCGCTGTGCCTCTTGTATGACTGTATTTGTTTATTTTGGTGTGCTGTTTTGACAGACTTCTGAACGTGGACAGGACTGTCGCTCCAGCCCTTTGTGCTCAACGTGCCAGGCCGTCCTGTGCTGCACCCTTGGGCTTCTCGCTTGGCCAGGCCCATTTCTGTCCTGGCTTCCTGGAGCTGCTAATCCTCTGCTGAAGGCTTTATAAGCCGGGATGGCATTTCCTGCCCCGAGTCCAAGTCTGCCACCTCCAGATACGCCATGAAGGCTCACAGGGCTTGGGCTGACGTGTGGATTTCTCGTCCCACTCAGTACGAGCACGGATCATGACAACACCTCATTTGGAGTCGAAGGTCCCGGCTCTTGTGCACGGGAAGCGCCAAGACCTGGTGCTGACTTGAGAGCCGGCAGGGCAGGAGCTGCAGGCGCCGTTGCTGTTGACCGGGAGGCAGAGCTGCCCCTGCCCCCCGCCCTGCTCAGTCTGCAGCTCTTCTTTCTGCCTCCTGTTCCGTGCACTTTGCTTTTTATTTCACTTCCTTTACCCTGTACTTTTTTTTTCTATTTTTGTGTGAAAGGACCCTGGTTGGCCCTCTCATTTGAATTCAGTGATAGCTGCTGCCGTGGACTCGTCACTCCCTTCAATCTCTGCTCCTGCAATCCCGCCCGCCGCCCAGCGCTCAGGTGCCTCGGCGAGGTGGGGAGATGTCACAGAAAGATGCCCCTTGTCTCGAGACGCTGCTTCTCCCCTTCCAGAGGCAGGGTCTGGGGAGGACTGCCGGCGACCGTCCTTAGTCAGTGTGCTCCGAGGGAAATCCTGGTCCAGCCTGGGCACGTGACCCGTCCTGAGCCGAAGGCAGTCCTTCCCCGTGATCCTCTGTGGTCCCAACAGCTGCAAAGCTGTGGACCTGGAGATGCTTCCAGCTGCGGGGTGGCCCTAGGACTCCCTCCTAGGGAGAGCGGATCCATCACCCACAAGGAGAAACACAGGAAACACTAGGTAGAGGGCCCGGACCTTCCTGTCTTAGACCACACCTTTGTCACTTAGGCCTTCAGTATGTCCACTAATTTGTACCTCCCCCTCCCCAGACTCTTTCTAAAATGTCCCTCCTCTGTGGTATGCTCTTTGGAGGATTTCTGCTGAGATTAGACTGAAATCCAGACTCTTACACGGTCCACAGGCCTGGTGCGGCCTGGTGGTGGCTCCCAGCAGCGCTGTGGCCCTGCCCGCACCTGGGCTCCCAGACCCCTCGCCGCGTCTGCCTCCCCCAGGGTCCTCTCCCAGCCCTCTCCAGGGACACCTTGCCTAGCATGTCCCCAGGGGAAGCCACCCCTCCCATCCTGAATCACATCCCAGAGATTTCTTCTACAGCACTTTCCTCATTCTGCACTCGCCTTTCCAGTGGACTTCCTTTGCTCCCTCTTTTGGTCTGTCTGCCCCACAACGAGGTCGAGGTCGGCACCTTGGCCTCCCTGTCCAGGACACTTTATCCCCAGTGCTCCGCTAGGGCGGCTCCAGAAGCCGCCTGCTGAGCGCATGAATGAGAGCAGGAATCCGGCGGCTCCTCCCTGCGTCCAGGTGTCCCTGGACGAGCCAGCGCTGGCCTTTCCAGGCCGTGCCAGGTGCACCGTAGCGGCTGGAGGCCGTCTTCTCCTCGGCTCACCCGGCGTCACCGTGGCAAAAGGCACATTAAATACAACAAAGTCGAGGGCGTGGTCTTTGGGTTGGGCCCAGAAGGGCACGTGGGATTGGGCCCAAGAGATGTTTCCAGCTGGGAAGGGTCAGAGACCTCACAGCTGCGTTGAGCCCCGGGTCCTGGGAAGGGCTTCCTGGACTCCGGTTCTGTTTGCCGCGGCTCCTCTGCCCGCTGGTTACGGACGTCAGACTGGCTTGTCACCTTCCTGACATGGGAAATCAGCTTTTGTCTGTTTCCCATGTGGTTGGACCCCACAGTCCATGAGACCAAGGATGGGGTCCAGCCCAGGACATGGAAGGGCCACTGCAGATGAGGCGACAGCTCAGGGCCGGGGGAAACCGAGGCAGCAGCACACTGGGGGCCTGGGCCGGGCTTGGTCCCCAGGCGGGAGGTGCCGAGTGGCTGGGATGTGGGGGTGTCAGGCACTGGCTGTCAGGGGGCACAAGTCCATGCTGGGAGGGGGAGCACTGCTGGCTGTGGGGCGAGGGGGAGCCGTGGGGCACGGGAGGGCGTGGCCGGGCTGTGTTCAGGGAAGGCCGTGGAGGGGCCTGCGGGAGGCTGGGGCAGGGCAGGCTGCCGCCGGCATCTGGGGAGAACCGGGCAGACGCCCCAGGCCAAGGGTGACCAAGAGCCATTTGGGAGGTGAGACTGGGGAGTGGTTGTGACTGAAGAGGGCTGGGCTGGAGGGGGCAGCTCATTCATTTTCTAAAAGTGCTGCCTGGTTTCATTTCCCCATCTTATGCCACCTGCATTTTTCTCATTTGGAAAAGAGGGTAGATTTGAATGCCTCCCCCCAGCAGAAGGTGTTGAGGGGTCGTGAGAAACACTGACCCCCACCCCAGCAGCTCTCCAGCCTCACAGAGCTGTGCACGGAATGTTCTGGAATGTTACCCTGCACATCCTGGGGGAGTGGGCACAAAGCTAATCACGATTCATCTTGAAAATGGATGTGTATTTTGTATTCTAATCTGTAATGTATTTTTTAAGGTAAATACAATGCTTTAGATTTTTACTGTGAAGAAAATTTAATGCTGCATTATCTCATTTAATCCACACTGGGCTGCCTTAAAGTAGGTTCTGTTATTATCATCACTGCTGAAACCTCCATTTGACATTGAAATGGACTGAGGGGGACTCGGGGAAGCGAGGCGCCTTTGATATACTCATGCCCGAACCGACCCTCAGGTTCTCAGCCAGGTGGGGATAATAACAGGCCGCAGATACCAGGGCCAGGACCTATAAGGCGCTCCCTGCGTAATTGTTTTATACGCAAGATCTCATCTACCCAGCAATGCCATCTGGGCACAGTGGCTGTCCTTATGTCCCCAAGGAGGAACTGGAGACTTACAGGTGTGGGACCCTGAGGGGAGGCTTGACTGGGGGATGGGCATGCTGCAGTTGTCCCTTCCAAGGTTCTCCAGGATGTGCCACTGTCTCCTGGGCGTGGGCCTGGCCTCGGGGTCCAGCTGTGTCCCTTGCCCTCTGTGTCCTCTGTGGTAGCTTGCTAATTGTATTTGCCTTTCCCAAAGTCAACGGAACAATGCACAAAGCTGCTTTCATTCTGCACAGCCTGTTTATTTGTTTAGATAGAGCCTTGGCGAGTGGGCAGGAAATGGAAACCCTCACACAATCGACCTGTTGTGTAAGACGTGGCGATGACCGTTGGGAGGCAGCTCAGCCTCCTGAGATGGGGTGCCCGCTTGCTGGGTGGCATCTCCAAGCGCTCCCCAGTTACCTAGCATCAATGTGCTTTCCCTGCCCAGGTTCCCCTCACAGACGATTCCTAGCACCATGGGGCCTAGCCCCTCCTGCCTCCACACCACCCTCACATAAACACTCTCGTCAGTGTCCCTGTGATGCTCAGTGGACGATGGGGCAGCACCCGACATGGGGTTGGGTCAGAACCCGAAGGGGCCCTTTGAGAAAGTTCTCTTCTCCCAGAGCCTGGTTCGTGGGGAGTTGCAGAGAAGTTTGAGGAATAGAAATAGCCCGAGGGTTAAATTCAGAACCCAGTGTGCCTGGGTCTTCCTATTCCTCTGTGCCCACCACAGCCTGGTCCTGGGGACTGTGGGGGTAGAGGCCTACAAGCTGTCCCCACAGAGCCTGGTGACATCCAGTGCATGAGGAGGGTGTGACATGAGCCGTAGGTGCATACAGGCTGCGGGAGCTGACAGCAGAGCTGTGATGACTCCCCCGGGGGGCGGGGGAGATGTGGCTGGGCCCCAGGACATCCATGAGGCCTGTGGAACACCTGCTCTGGAAACAGGGCTCCGTGCAGCACGCCGACAGTCTCTACAGTGCTCGAAGGCAGGTGCCCAGCACATTCACAGTCCCACAGAGCCAAGGCATGGATCCCTTCAGGAGTAGGGAAGGGCAGCGCCTTGGACGGAACCCTCACTGGCATCAGCTTTACATCTGCGGTGCGTTCTCACTCTCAGAGTCATCACTGCCAGGGGATATTAGCTGGATTTTAAAGATGAGGAGAGTCAGTGATGTTTCTGCAGCTAGTTGATGGCTGGAGCCCCTAGTACCTGCCCTCAGCTGTGTTGATAGTGTCTGTCTGAGTCCCTTTAGTGTTGCTACAACAGAACCCCTGAGACTGGGTAACTCATAAAGAAAAGATGTTTCTTTGGCTCACAGTTCTGGAGGCTGGGAAGTCCAAGAAGCGTGGCACCGGCATCTGTTTGGCTTCCGTTTAGGGCCTTGTGCTGCATCACAACATGGTGGACAAGCGAAGGGGAAATGGTTGTGTGAAAAAGACCAAACATGAGCCCCAGCCTCCCCTTATAACAACCTGCTCTTGAGAGAACTAGTCCATTCCCATGAGAACTAACCCAGCCTTGTGAGAATGGCATTAATCTGTTCATGAAGGTGGAGCCCCATAACCCAAACAGGGCCTGCTGAATACCTCCTTGTAACAACGAGCTCTTGGGTGACACACTCAAACCACAGCAATGTCCTCAGGGACTTTCCTTTTCTGGAGGGGTGGTGGGGGCTGGGCACAACAAAACCCTGGTGCGAAGGCTGCTTCCCAAATGCGTGGGGACACCTGTTACCACGGGAAGGTCCACACAGCAGCTCTGGACACGTAGCTCCCAGGAACTGGCAGGGTGCACAAACCTTACCTCTAGGCTCCCAGTGAGGCTGGGGTGTGTCATTTCTTCTTCCCTTCAAGGCACCAGGCTCTGGGGACATTGCTGAAGGGACACATAGCTTACTGTGGTTCCTCATGAGTGGTCAGGGCACCAGTGGTAGGGGTGCTGGTGGTCAGGGGTGCCATGGTCAGGGGTGCCAGTGGTCTGGTGTTGGTGGTCAGGGGCTCCAGTGGTCGGGGTGCTGGTGGTCGGTATGTTGGTGGTCAGGAGTGCCGTGGTCAGCATTGCTGGTTTTCAGGGATGCTGGTGGTGTGCGGCTCTTGCAGGCTCTGCCCAAGCCCTATTTTCTCACTGGGGACTTTCCCCTGGATGAGGCCCAAGAAGGAAAGTCCCTCTGGGTGGGTGAGGGACATGGCAGAGGGGTGTGGGTTCAGACGAGGTGTAAAGTGAGATTAGACTATTAGGCTGGAGCTCCCCACAGGCTGGCCCTGAGGTTGGTCTCAAGGTGGCATCTGGAGACCCTTCACCCCTTCTTCAAGTTGTCTCCCCTCTCTCTCCCTGTGAGCCATCAGTGTGGAGTGGGGCATCCACTAGGGCCCCCAAACTTGGCGCTGGGGGCCCTGGGGCCCTGGGACTGCTCAGAAAGGGCCACCCAGCCTTGGCATGACAGGCTCCATGGCTCTGAGGAGAACGCCCCAGCCACCTCACCTGCCACCCTCCCCAGGGCTCGTTCTGGGACATGGGAGACGGGGATGGTGCTGCCCAGGCAGTGCCCTGGTTTTCTGGATTTCTTAGGAGGTCTCAGATCCTGGGCCCCACCTGGACTTGCTGAGTCAGGACCTCAGTGGGAGGTTCGAGTGGCAGCGAACCCTGTGGTGGGGATGGAGGCCCAGGTGGGCTGGAGGCAGAATCTGGAAGCCCCGAGGGGCAGAGAGAGCCGGCTCTTCCCTTAGGTGGGGAAAGGAAAGTGGCATCGATGCCTCTGGCTGGGAGGGCAGAACCGGTTGCTTCTCCTCATTCCATTGTGAGCGCCTCAAACACAGGCAGGGCTGCCGGGTGCACGCCTGGAGTAGCCGGTGGGGCAGGGCTGGTGGGCGGGCAGGCCCAGTTGTTCTGGGTGGGGTGCAGAGAGGGTCCCCAGGGACTGATGATGGCCCTGGGCTCCCTGCCATGGGGTTTCAGGAAGGCTCTTAGAGGACCAGGTGACTTAACCTCATTAACCTGATGGAATCAAAGGTCGGGAGGAAGAGAAGAGCTGAATGGTTAGACACACAGAGGCCATGGGGACACCTCCAGCCACCTGTGAAGTGAGGTCTGGGTGTCAGTCCCTGCTCCCCAGGGCCTCCTATGTGCCGGGGTGTCCGCTCCCAGGTGCACCCCACGTCCTCGTGCGCCTCCTCCGTGGCACTGCAGGGCAGGCATGTGCCTTGTCGTGGCCCTGTGTCCATAGCCTTCCTCCACCAGCCTGTCGGGGCAGTGCGGCCAGCCTGGTTCAAGGGCAAGTGGCTTGGAGCTTGACTGTGGAGCTTACTTTGTCCTTCCCAAATGCAGCTTCCTCCTTCTCTCCTGTGAAAGACCACGGCTGCCGTCGGGTGGCCCTCAAGGGCGGGGCTCCGTCCTCTCAGCTCCACCCCGCACAAGCCACGGCTCTCGCAGGGGACCCCAGGGCCTTGAGGCAGACATTGCCAGGTGTCCCCCGCGAAGCTGGTGTCTCCCTCAGATCCCCTCTGCAGCACACTGGGAATGCAGGGAGGAAAGCTGCCGGGTGGGGGTGGCCGCTGTGGCCCTGGGTGTTGGCAGGGGCAGCTCCCCGCCCACCCTGGCCCCTCAGCTGAGTTGCCCTCGGGTATAGCGTGTGGCTCCGGTTGAGGCTGTGGTTTCTCACGCGGTAGCACCTTCCTCAGACGTTACTCCTTGCAGTTTGCATAATACTAGACACACGTTATTTCTTTCCATCTTCATACAATCCTACATTTTCGGCATTGCAGGGATTACCACAAACCCCATTTCTGGTGCCCAGAAGGACACAGGGCACCTCCCAGCGGAGCACCTGGCCTCGTTCCTGGGCTCCGTGCTCGGCAGTGGGGGTCAGATGCGATGCCTGGGCCGGGTGACAGTGATGGTGCTAGTTGCTCCTCTTCCATCTCCACAATTCGTCACGGGTGACTCAAGGTTTGAAATGATCACATTTATCCCATGTGTTACGTGCAGCCAACACCTGTTTTAACAGTCAAAGGCTGAAATGACATTACAGGTGAAGAATGAGACAGATAGAGCGGCCAGATGTTCCACTAAAAATATCCATGAGAGTAGCCAAAAAGTAAGATTTATAAAGGACATGTCCATATTGCATCCGAGAGGCAGCATTTTCTTGGGTGAAGAGCACTGGGCTTTTCGTTCTGTAGTGAGCTCTGGTGTGGGCTCTGCTGTTTGCACAGATCTCGGGCGAGAGTGTCTCCTTCCTTCCTTTGTAAAGGCAATAATGGGAGTCTCCGCCTTCAATCTCTACGGAGCAGGGGGTGCAGGCAGCCTTTCAAACTTGGCAGAGGTTGTCCCAGTGGGGTGTTGGCGTATTTTTCTGCAAGAATTATTTCATCAGGGAGCATGACAGGATGACAGGTTGGCTGAATGCAGGTCGTTTCGGCCCCTATCAAGAAAAAGACAGACAAGAATCTCAGTGCCTTTAGGTGAGCTGGCATTTTAATTCTCGCCTCTCTACGCAGGGGTGCCATTGGATGACTCCAAGGCACTGGGTTTGCCATCCCTGACCAGAGCCCGCCATGCCTGCTGCAGCTGGAGGCTTGCCTGAGAACCGGGAGTCAGGCGCGAGGGCGGCGCAGGGTTAACGCGTGCCTGTGGCCGGCCGGGCAGTGCAGGGTGAGTCACGCTCGCGCGTGCATTTCTCCTTGCAGCCCTCCTGCCACTCTCGCGGTTTCTGATATCTAATTTCCTCACTTTGTTTCAGAAACAGAGGAGGACGCTGATTCATGATGCAGTGGAACAAGTCTACCACGTCAGCGTCTGAGTGGCTGGTGACAGTGTGGTTGTCTTGGCAACAGAAGCGGCCGCCCACGCAAGCATCTCAAGGTGAACTGGGAGAGTTAAGCAAGCGGGACGTCTTCCTGCGAGTGTGCACGTCCACACGGGGCGCGTGTTCAGGCTCACGGCCGGAGGAATCCCAGGCTTGCGGGCGTCTGAGGCAGCGCCCCAGCCCACGCCGACAGCACACGCAGCTTCCTTGAAACAGGAAGTGCGGCCGGGCACATTCAAACCCCTTTCCTGGTGCAGTCTGCAAGGTTTGGGAAGCAGCTCCTTCCGCAGCGTCTCCGAGTTGCCCTAAATACTCTTTAACCAGCAGGGCGGGGGCGCTGGGTTTTGTGAGTACTTAAGTCTTGGCAGCAGGAATGGGGCCCGGAGGGGCCGGTGTTTTGGGGACAGCGGATGTCAGTGCCGGTGTCTCAGCTGAGGCTGCCGCTGGCCTTGGCTCCCATGGACTCTCGGGGCACGGTGAGCAGGGCCTGCCCTGAGGATGCCACGGTCGGTGGGGGACGCCATGCGGGTGAAACCCCTGGACCACGGCTGTGACCCTGGAAGGCCCCAGGGCGTCCTGGGCAGGAGGGTCTCCTTTCTCCCTGATTACAGGGAACCGGCGGAACCCCACTGTACAGTCACGACGACAGGGTCGTGTGTGGGGTCTGCAGGGGGCTCGGGGAGGCTGCCGCATCCCACTCTCCCTTCTGCTCATTGTTTCCTGTGTGAACCATTCCTGCTGGCTGCCGTGTATGAGCAGATGCCTCGCCAGGTGGGATGGGTGGATGTGGAAATAAATACACCATCATCCCTGTTTGTGGACTCGGGGTCGGGTGAGGGGGAGGGCCGGCCGGTGAGATGAGTCCAGGAGCGGGATGGAGCCGGGGGCTGGAAGGGGCTCTGCTGGCACTGGCAGGGCCAGCCCCAGTAGTGGGGTGGTGGCCAAGGGACTGCCCCTCCCTCCCTGTTCTGTGGGTGCCTGTGGCCTGCCAGCCCTTTCTCCATCACAACATGATGTGGTCATGGGTGTCTACCCATCTGTCTGGTATTTGTGCCCTCCTGAAGGGGCAACCCATCTCAGGTCATCCTCGTACCTGTTGCACCTGACCACACTGGCGGTCAGAAGGGAGCTGAGCTCAGGGTGTGCCCAGGTGTTTGGCTGCACGGCTGGGCTGAGGCTCTGTGACCTTGGGCTCCAGTGTCTCCATCCGTGGATAGGGGCAGGGGTGGCCTCCCAGGGTCCTGGTGGGGACCGGCTGAGGGCCACACCAGGCTCCTTCAGGTGTCAGCTGACCAGGTGAGTGTCACTGGCTCATGACAGGGAAGAGCAGAAACTGAGAGTAAATCCATATGAACTTTTACAGCAATTTAACAGAGTAATTTCTTTTCTGTTGACTCTAACAAAAATTGAGATTTGTCTTTATTTCATCTCATTTTTCTAGGAGCTTATTTTTATTTATTTTATAAAAGAAATAATTTCCAATAGATTGAATAATAAAACACCCACATCTGGGTCCCTTCACCAGAGGTGCTTGGAGAGGCAGTGGGCTAAGCCAGGTAACCCAGGAGAGACAGGCACAGTGAGCAAACACAGGTAACATGGATGACACAGGTGACTCAGGTGACAAGGCAGTGAACTAATACAGGTAGCTCACATCACTCAGGTAACACCGGGTAGTGAACCCACAGGGCAGCGAGTTAGCTCAGGTAACACAGGTAACTCAGGTAACCTGTGGCAGTGAGTTAACACAGGTAGCACAGCTAACACGGGGAACCCAGGTAACTCGGGCAACACGGGTAACTTAGGTTATAGCTAACAGGACAGTGGGCTAACACAGGTGACTCACCAACATCGGTAACGCAGGTGACATGGGGCAGTGAGGTTGCACAGGTAATTCGGGTGCTCAGCTTGGTCCCCTTGAGGTGGTCTGGTGGCTGTCCACATGGGCTCCTGGACGTCAGTGTCCTGCTGTGGGGAGCCTAGCAGAGGGGACCCTCAGACCCTCTCAGCCACACAAGGCAGACATCCCCCATGAGGCCTCGGCAGGGTCAGCCCCACCCGCCCCATGGCTGTCTAGTTGAGTGGTGGCCAAAGCCACGCTCAGGACCAGCCCCACGGACAAGCTTTACCAGCCCAATACCAGTGTCCACGTCATCTCCCAGGGACTTTGCTTGTGGTCAATTTAAAAATTGAGGTAAAATTCACATAACATGAAATTCCCCATTTTAACCATTTTAAAGTATACAATTCAGTGGCTTTTACATTCATAATATTGTGCAACTGTGGCCTCTATCTAATTGCAGGACATTTTCATCACCCCACAAAGAAAACCATCCCCATTAATTATGCATATTTTCACTAAAGTTTTGAAGTAGTTAAAATATATTAAAATGAAATGGAAGCAAACCAGAATAACCAAGATGATTCCAGCTCATGATAAATGCCATGGAGGTTGAGCCATAGAGAATCACAGGGAAGAAGGACACCTGGTTTAAGACCTGAATAACATGCTGGGGTCAGGGGCATAAAGGGCAAAGGAAGGAGCTGGAGGCAAGAAAGAGAGCATGTGCAAAGGCCCTGGGGCAGGAATGAACTCAGCAGTTTAAGGACAGAAATGAGGCCTGTGGTCTTGGGAAGGGAATGTGCCAAGGGAGTATGGCAGAGACCAGGGTGGCTTCTGGGTCCTGGGGTGCACTTTAGATTGCCCTGAGAGTATGGGAGCCCCTGGCCTGGATCCTAGCCATGGTCACTGTCAAGCTCTGAAGGTGACCCTAATGAGAAACAGGACATAGTATCCGATGAGGGGCTGGAGGTCACACTGAGGGCTTTGAGTAGTTGATACACAGACATGGTCTCTGAGAGAGTCAACTGTAAAACTCCGGAGTTCAGCTTGGTTCCTTTGCAGTCTACGCATTAAACAGCTTTAAAATGTTTCTTGCTGACATTGTGAATCTTGATTTCATGAAAGCAAGAAGAATCATCAAGAAAACAAAGCTATGTTGGCTTAAAATGCTGTCACATTGAGTTATAGCAGTTGCAAAGGGAAAATCCCATCATCTCCTTGCTAACTATTTTGTAATAACTTTAAAGACTTTATGAGGTTTATTTTATCAAAAACAATTAGTGCCTGTGGCACAGCAGGCAGCTGTGGGAAGGCGTCGCCCAGAGCCCTTCCATGCAGCCTCTGCCCAGGGCCAGCGGGCGTCACTTTCTGCATCTCTGTGTCACCAAAGGTGCCTTTGTGGCGTGTGTTAGTAGTTCCTGACTGATTAACAAGGAGAAGTTGAATTATACCCTCATGGGGAACATGGGGATTCGGTCCTATCCGATTCCTGTAGACTTAAGGCTCTTGGGTCTAAATTATGGGAATTTTGATTTTTTTGGCTGTGTACCACCAGAAATCAGTAGATCTCTGAAAAGGAAACCAAATAAGACTCTTGCTGTCCAGGTGCCATCTGCCAGAAATGGCTGGAGGCAGTTTCTATTTACAAAAATGCTGGCTGTGCACTATGTGTCTGTCCCACAAGCCTGAAGCTTTCTAGCCTGGCCCTGGGGGCCCAACAGAATGGGGGGCTGAGCGGGACTCGGTGGAACCAGCTGGAGGGGCAGGCAGAGCCCCTGTGCCTGGGGGGACTGGTCAGGGACCCGCGGGGCCTTGCCTCAGAGCAGCTGCCCTGTTTAAACGCTGCTTGGCTCTCGTCCGGGAGAAGTTCAGGCCACCCACAGCCTGTGGGACCTTCAGTGGACTGTTGCTTCTTTGAGCCTCAGTTTCCTCATCGGAGCAGCGGCCTGATAATAGAGCTGGCTTCTTAATGACTTTCAGCTGTGCTTGTCCTTGGCTCTGGCCGAGTTCCCTGGGTCAGCTCGTGTAGCAGCAACACCGCCCCCACCCAGTAACCCTGGAAGCGGGCCGTTGGCCAGCCAGGCGGGCGGCAGCTGCCCTCCTGGGACTGGCTGAGTGAGGCAGCGCTCTGGCTACCATCCCTTGATCAGGCCTGGTTCCCGGTGCCCCCGGGGGTCCTGGGCTCTTGGCTGTGGGGGCAGAAGTCCCAGGGGGCGATCTAAGAATAGAGTTCTCTCTGGGACTCGCATTTCCAAAGTCTGAGCTGACTTTGCAATACTAAATAAATATTGAACAATGCCGGCCCTCTCTCTCAGGCCAAAATGTCCAGCTTCTCTTTCTAAAACTCATGTTAATGACTTCCCAATCCTTCCCTCCACAAGAAGCCCCCTCTTTGTCAGAGTACTTTCTGAAAAGCTGGTATCTCGTAAAAGAAAAACACATGAGACTCCCAGGAACTTAGGAAGTCCAGTGTAGTCTGAGAAAAATCATAGCCCAGTAAGAAAATCTTAAAAAATATTTTTATTAGCTTCTTGAGTAATGGTATTTAGTCAAGACTTTAGACAGAGCCAAATTTGAAGTTTGCTGTTATTTAATATTATTTAACAAAAAACCCTGCTCTCCATTGTAAGCAATGGCTTATATTTTAATTCTCTTTAGAGATCTTTCCGCTTTCAGGAAAAATAACAGTCAAACCTAGTGCAAACTTGATTAGGTGATTATTTTGCTTAAAATCCTTGCCTCCAAGGATTCCCATTGTCCTTTGGAGAAAATCCCAGGCCCTGAATGAGGCTTCTCACCTTTCAATCTTACTGTCTAATACTCTGTCTACCTGCCTCTGCCCACCCCTATCCCCCACTCTAGGGGACTGGCTTCTCCATGGGACCCTGGCAATCTTGCACATATCCACGTAGGCCACGTGGCAAGGCTGGCACTCGGGCTAAATATAAGTCTTTGCAGAAAGTCTTATGGTCCTCCCAGATCGTGGGATCGACAATCATGGAGGCTTATGAGGAAGTTGTGCTGAGAGTTTCTCATGGCTTCCCTATCGGCACAGCTGCAGGCAATAGAACTGCTTTGTCGCCGGGGGGCAAGGTGTCCCATCTATCATTCTTGTTGCTGTTGTTTCATTGCTGCCCCACACAGGGACCCAAGGAGCTGGCCCCCTTGGTTCTTCCTTTTGCTGTTCATGCATGTAATAAACTGAGCCTGAGAACAGCTCCTTGTTTCTTCATCTGCCGAATCAGTATCAAACCTGGCATCGTCTTGTGCTTAGCTTCCTTTTACCCCCACTTCGAGGCCCCTACCCCAAGATTCAAGTCCATATTTGGAGTTCAAGTCCACTTGCTCTGTGGCACCTCTCTGCAAGGTGGCTTGTACATCAGTATCACCCTAACGTCTAAATGTGGGGTATTCTCTCTGCTCTGCTCTGCCCAGATGTGGGCCTGGAATCTCCGGCCGTTGGAGCAATGGACCCAGTATGGTGAGTCGCCTGTGCAAAAAGGGACACTGCCCTGTCTTCAGCCACACAAAGCGCCAGCTGAAGCAGGACACCGGGGTCTGGGCTGAGGTCCCCCCAGCTCTGAAAGCCCAGCATCCACCCAGAAGCTCACCAGTCTGGTGGGAGATTTAGAGTAGGTGACAGGATTGCAGGGCTTTTCTTTCTTAGGGCATTGAAGAAGCAGATTAAAATGCTACCTGTATGTGTGGTGTGTATACCCCACTTGGCCCCTGCATTGCCTCATTTGCAAAACAGTAATACCAATATTTCTCCCTCCCACCTATCGAGGATGTCCAAGGAAGGTGTCCAGGAGGCCACTCTGCTGGTCTAGGGCCAGCCGTATGTCCCATGGGGAACCACAGACATAGGATCAGAAAGATCCTGGGTCCCATTCCGGGGCCTTCCCTTTAGCTGGGAGAAAACCTTGGTTTTCTTATGTTCAATATGAATATAGTATTAATAACAATAGCTAATTTGTGAGGTTTTTGTGAAGATCGGTAAGATTATTAATGAAAATATGCTTGGAAGTTCCCAGGCTGTAGGAAACACATTGCAAATGCTAACTGGATTGATACGGGCAATTGTAAGTTTTGTGTGCCCTATTAGCTTAAACATTGTGAGAACTACGTTGTGTATCTAGAAAATGAATATCTAAAACTCTCACCACATTGTGTTAGGGAGGCAGAAGGGTGCGCTCCATGGCCTTCTTGCGGGTTTCTTCCCTGGCAGCTGGGCAGTCAGGTCGCGGAGTGAAGCCGCCTGACCCCGCTGCGGGCTGCGTCTGCTCTGCCGGGGCTCGTCCCTGCGGGGCAGAACCACCTTTGCCCCTGGGTCTTGGGGGAATCCCTGGCAGGCACCTGCTGCTCCCCCAGCGTCAGGGCCTGACAAAGCCATGAAGCAGGGAAGGAGCGTCAGGGCTGGTGTTCCGCAGTGGCCCCAGATGAGGGTCGGAGGCCGTGACTAGAGCCATGACAGGAAGGCAGGCTGCCGCTTCCGCAGAACCAGAGTCCCCAGAACGGAGGCCCTCAGGATGACAGCCTCATTTGAGGCCTGAACGAGGCTGGGAGGGCCCCAGGGAGACAGGCGGAGTCCTGTCTGGGATCCTGCCACTGAGGTTGCTTGTGAGTGTGACCCCCGCTGGGACTCTGCCACCAGCGAGTTCTCGGCCTGTGTCCCCCCCCACCCCCCCCACCCCCCCCCCGTGCAACCGCACACATGTGCTCAGAACCAGGGCTCCCAGCGGCTGAGAGTTCACGTTTTCCTGGTTGGAAAAACATAGCTTTTGGAGAAAATAAAAGTGGCAAAATGCTGAATGCTGATGGCCAAGCGTGTGCCGGGTGGACGCCGGGCATGTCGGAGTGTCCTGTGTTGTTTCCATGACTCCTTCCCCCACGTTGTGACATCGCTGTCCCCATGTGGGCAAGAGCCAGTGGAGGCCCAGAGTGTGGAGGGGGTGTCCGCCCCGCACAGCCCGCTGAAGGCTGCCCAGGACAGGTGACCCTGGTCCTCAGACTCTGAATTCCTTTGCCGTGCTGTGGTCGCTCCAGTCACACCAGGATGCCGAGCCTGCTGCCCCTCTCACAGCTCTCTCGGCTTCCCAACGCTGCCCCGACAGCGCCTCCTCGTCCTCGGACCTTCCCCTAGCCCAGAGGTGGGCGAGCCGATCACACCCACCCTGCAGACCAGGGCCCCAGCCCGAGGGCGCCTGGCCCTCGGAGAGAGGATGTGGGCCTCCGGGGGGCAGTTGCTCAGCTGAGAGGCGTGCGGGATCTGGAAGCCAGCTCAGGGATGGCATGGCCGGGTGGCAAGGAACCAGGGCACGTCGTGGAAAAACCGGAAATGGGGCCTGCGTGAACCTGGGCACGGCCCAGGCTTCCCGACATGATGACCCATTAAACAAGGAACTCCAGGACTCCTTCAGACCACACGGCCTGGGTGCTGGGAACATCTGTGTGCCCTGCAGGACAGAGGACCGGGGCACTGCAGCGTGTAGGAGGCTGCTCCGGGGTATGGCCTGAGACAGGAGGTGAAGCCGGAGGAGGTGAGACAGGGCTGCAAGATGTCCCCTTGGCCGACAGCCCCAGGTGTGTGGCTTGTGGTTCACAAACGCATTCACACCAACGGCTGCTTCCACGGGGTCCCGGAGGACCCTGAGGTCCAGGGAGGCTCCGAAATTGGCCAGGGTCATGAGACTTGTGAGGGGCAGAGACCTCCCCCTCCCCCGGCCTGGCTGTGCCCTGTCCTCCCCACTGCCAGCTGGACACATGCTTTCCTGTCCCCTGGAGGGGGCTCTGGGGGGCAGCGCAGGGTGCAGGCTAGGGGGTGGAGGCTGCTTTAGGACACGCTTTACCCTCAGCTGATAACTACGCGTTTACACTTCAGAGGCATCTCAGCAACAGCTTCCCAGAGTCAAACTGAGCGCAGTTACAGGCAGCTGTGGCCACGTCCTGGCTCCCTTGAGCGTGAGCTTATTCCTAGTGTCACTGGGCTCCTTGCCCTGTTCTCTGCTCCACGTTGGCCCCTCAGCCTAGAGGCAGCAGCCCGGACAGTTGAGCCAAGGGACCCTGTCCCCATCCAGACTCGGAGAGCCTAGGCTGGCAGAAGAAGTCACTTTTATTCCAGTTAAATTCCATGCAGCCTGGAGTAGGGGCACACATAGGCTTTAAGCCACACTCAGCCCAGAAGGTTCCATGGCATGCCTGTCTGACAGCTGTCACTGTGACCGCCTGGGTCCAGTGGGAGAGCAGGTGGGGTTGACTATTGGTGTCAGGGAGCACACAGGCCACTTGAGGTTATTCTCAGCCATAAGACAAGTTCACGCCCAGAGAGAAGGTTAAGGCCTTTCAACCCTTCCCAGTGTAGAGGCATCGGCCGACATTCTTCAGGGCAGATGGAAGTGGCAGATGCGGCAAGGTTTCGCTGGAGGTGCGCGTTCTCTGAGGTCCCCCTGCCCGCCCTGGTGCCAGCAATGCTCCTAAGCACTCTCTGCAGTCCCTGCAGACAGCTGTGGCCCGGGGCCTCCCGAGGACGCCAGGGACACGGCTCACCTTTGGGCCAGAGGAGCTGGGGAGCAAGGGTTCTCCAGGTGATGACACTGTCCGGTCCCATGGACAAACGCTGGCTGAACACCTGCCGTGACGAGGACATGAGGGATCCACAGCCCTGCGGGCGGGTCCAGGCGCTCACACCTGTGGGCGAGATGCAAGCACGGGCCCTGCAGGAGGTGGCGCGAACTGCCCACTCCTCAAGTGCGGGCGCACGCGTGGCTTCTGCCCGCAGAGCGCAGCGAGGAAAGTGGGAGAGGGAGGAGTGTTATGGTGGAGAAAGCTGACAAACGTGTCCTCAGCCAATGGTCGGGGTCACTGCCAGCAGTGACGTCATGAGGAGCCCCTTCCCCTCCGTGGGTTTCCTCCCAAACCCATAATCCCAGCCTAGTCCTGAGAAAGCCATCAGGCAAACCCTGTTTGAGGGACATTCTACAAAATACCTGACCAGTCCTCCTCGAAACTGTTGAAGTCATCACGGACACAAGAACACTGAGAAACTGCCACTGCCAGGAGGCACCTGAAGAGACATGACAGCTACATGTCATGCGAAATGCTGGACAGGAAATTAGGTAAAAACTAAGGGACCCTGAACAATGTATACACTTGAGTTAGTGATAATTTCTCAGTATTGGTTCATTGCCATCCTAAAGCAAGACATTAATAATAGTGGAAACTGGGCTTGGGGTACATGGGAACTCTCTACTATTTTCACAATTTCTTTTTACTATATTCACAACTTTTTAATCTAAATCTGTTCTGGAATAGAAAGTTCCTTACAAACAGTCTGCTCCATCCAGTAGGGACCTACAAAGAGGCGGAACCAGGTGATGTCGGGAGGGAACCGGGATGATCAGGGATGGTGACAGAGGCATTGAAGACACGGCACTGAGGGGCCGGTGTCCCAGACAACAACACGACACCCCGGGAACCCGGCCCGTTGCAGCAGCCGTGGCCCCTGTAGGGACGCTGGGGCACGAAGCAGTGGGATGGGAGTTCTTGTGGGCACTCTGACCCCAGCAGTCGCCGGGCCTGTGAGGTATGCAGGGACCCGGGGTGGCATAAATATACGAGGGCCGAGGCTTGGCAAGGCTGAAGAATTAGCCGTGGCTGCGCTGAGATCAGAGCTCACAGCCAACTGATAGCGACCAGGGTGTGAGGGGTCCCGAGGGATAGTCCTGAACATTGAGTCGATATAAGTGTCTATTTTTCCTTATTTGGGAGGAACTCCCTACTGTGGCTTAGAGACTTACCTCTCCCAGATCTTAGCAATGAGCATATTCTTTCCTTCTGATACAAGGATCCGAGTCAGTTCACCAAAACCAATGTCAGGCATAGGAGCGGACTGCTCTTTCTGTGAGATAATCCCACTGGAGCCTGCTGTAATAGCAAAATGGGAGGTGGCCAAAGAAAGGGTTGAGGGTAGGGCAGAGAAAGGGCAATATTGAGGCAGAGAGAGAGAGGGAGGG
This sequence comes from Microcebus murinus, assembly GCF_040939455.1. NCBI lineage: Eukaryota > Metazoa > Chordata > Mammalia > Primates > Cheirogaleidae > Microcebus > Microcebus murinus. The sequence continues at coordinate 9,122,701 of NC_134112.1, read as the reverse complement.
AGAGAGAGAAGGAGGATGGGTGGGGGGGGCGGGCATGGAGGAGATGCTAAAATCTGATTATGTTTGGTGCCCTGGATCCAGCTGTTCCTGAAGTCTACACCTGAGCACAAAGCAATGACTTTTGTTCATACTTTGCTTATGTCGCTTTGTGTTAGATTCATGCTACTTAGAACTAAAAGGGTCCTGTAAGCCCAGCTACTGCTGAGAAAGATGATGGAATAGTGAGTGCATCTATTCCCAGTGACATCCCTGGGAGCCAGTTTGCAAATGGGTGGGGGAGGAGATGACATTTTCTGAAGTCGAATTGAGGTGAACAGGGCAGGTCCTCAGGAGAGTACAAAGTGCCACAGCTAGCTGGTTCTCCAGGGCCTGGAATGCCTGCATTGGTTCAAGGTTAAGGGTTCGCATCCTATCCGAAGTCTCTGTCCTGTTCTCAGAACAGGAGGGTGGAGCCCCCGAGTCTTGAGGGGGGAGACACAGCATTAGTGTCGGTGCCTGCTGTGTTGCCGAGGAGGAGCTCTGACTCCAGGAGCTGCCCGGCTTTTGCAGGCAGGAGGCATCCCTGCCAGGACTGGGGTGTTAGTGCATCCTGCGTCCACCTGGAAAACCTTTGAGACCATGGGACGCCCTCATTCTGACCTTAACCAAGGTACAACTTCCCGAGCTGTACCTTGGTTAATCTGGATACGGTGAAGTTAGAAACAAGCGAGAATAAATGAGAAGATGCTGCTTTTACCCCTGAAACTTGATGGATCCACGATTATCTAGAGCACTTTCCCCCTGAGAGCCGGGCCCACCCTCTGCATGTGGAGGAACAGAGAGGCGTTTGGCTCCGGCATGACACCTGGAGGTGTCTGGGTAGCACGAGCCTTCACTCGTGTCCCAGGGATAACCCGGGAAACTGGGTTTCTGACCGGAGAAGTACAGGCGCAAACCCTGCAACAAATACTCTCCCTCAAGTTTAAGTTCTCTAATCAGGCATCCAGTTACCAAGCGTAACATGGAAAATAACGGTCTCATAGGAAGATTCCAAAATTTTCTGATTTCATATCTAGTAAGCACGTCATACGCTATGTTTGATTTGTAAACAGAACCGGGGGTGAATATGTCCACGGCAGTGAGTGGCAATGAGGGAGGTAGCTGGGGCCAGGGGTTGGAGGGAGAGTGGGGTAGGGGCAAAGCGCACTCAGGGGACCCGAGCCACGCAGTGTACGCAGTAGGGCGGATAATCGGGAAACACCCTTCCGTTTATCCTCTCCATATAATGTTTTGCTTCTCTTTGTACCCAAATTACCCAATGCACAGCTTAGGAATTTGCTGTCAGGATTAGAATAAGAGAATTGCACATTCTTAAAAGCAATAATGTGGTGCAAAGAATCAATCCCGCTAGAAGACCCCCAGCCACACTCTAATGAGTTTTCTGACCTTTGGCCAGGCAGGCAGCTCCCGGGGGTCAGTCTGTCATTACGATCTCTTCTGGCTGGGGCAATTCATTTCCGGAGATGTGTTGCTTCAGCTCACCTCATACTTTCCTGTAGGGGTTCTTTGAGAGACATTAGTGTGACTCTTGAAAGTTTCTTTTTCTTGCAAAGGCACCCAGTTCATGAGTTAATGAGGCCTTACCAGTGAAATGATTGCAGAGTGTAAGTTTGTACTATTGTTTGTTTTGGCATTACTAGCCTACAACAATTGCTCAAAAATAGCTTTAGTATGAATGAACCAGAGTTTGAAATTAGTATAGTAAAAATATGACCCTTGGATTGTGTATCTTTAAGAGAGGATGACACTGTGCATTCCTGTGCCCTTTGTGTGGTGTGGTGGCCTGTAGTCCTTTTCAGATCTCCTTGAGAAACTGATGGGAGGCTATGAAGATAAGTGATCATTACTTTTTTTCTTTCTTGGCTATACTTCTCTAGCATCTGTTGTAAACAAAGCAGAAAAGAGTTTCTAACCGAAAAACAGTGCAAGGAAGGAGGAACAAGCAGACGCACGTGGGTGGGCGGCTTGCAGCAGATGCACGTGACACTGGCCCGGTGGTGGCCTGGTCAGCAGGACCTCTGCTTGGAGGAGGTGGGAGCCGCTCAGCACTCTGAGCAGTGCCACCATCTCACTGCCAACTTGAAGGTGTCACTTGGGCTCCTGTGTTGAGAATAGACTTTAGAAGATAAGGTGGAATGTAGCAAGACCGGTGAGAATGTTGTCGCAGCAATCCAAGTGCAGGTTTAGAGTGGAGATGAGAGTTACAGTTTAAAGAAAGAGCCACCGGGATTTGCTGATGGGTTAAATATGGGCTGTGGGAGAAAGATCAAAGAGTGGCTCCACTATCATCGTCCCGAGCAATTAGAATGACGGGATCCCAGTAGGCTGAGCTAGGAAACCTGCTCGTAGGCTGGGTCTGGAGGAGAGCTTAGGTGTTAGGCTTTGGACATGCTGAGTTTCAAATGTGCTTTAGACACACATGGAGGGGTTGCGGCTGATATGTGAGTCTGACCTCAGTATTGAGCCCTTCCCTACCTGCCTTCTCCTGCCTCTCCCCTGCAAAGGACCGACTGTTATGTCTTCGGCGTCCCCACCAGGCTCTGTGCAGACTCCTATTATGACACATTTATTTTAAACTGTTCTGCAGACATATAATTTATAGCCTATATAGTTTACCCACTTAAATTGACCAATTAAATGGTTTTTAGTATATTCACAGAGTTTTGCAGCTATCACAATAATATAGTTTTAGAACATTTTTGTCACCCCCAAAATAAACCTGGTACCCATTAGAAAACTCTTCATTTCAGGGTATGGCACTTTTAAATCTTGATTATTCCTATTTTTAAACCTGTGCATACGCCACTGAATGATAGAGACCCCATGTTATTTATTTTTTGCACTACCAGCCTATAACAATTACGCAAAAATAGCTCTTGTATGAATGAACTACAGTTTGAAATTAAAGTGTTTTACAAATGTGACCCCGAGATTATGTAACTTTAAGAGAGGATGACACTTTTGCATTACTGTGCCTTTTGTGTGGTTGCCTGTAGTATTTTTCAAATCTACTTGAGAAATTGATGGGAGCCACGGAGATAAGTGATCATTACTTTTTTTCTTTCTTGGCTATACTTCTCTAGCATCTGTTGTAAACAAAACAGAGAAAAGCCTTTCTAAACCTGGTGCAAGTATCCAAATGCAAAGAAGCCAATGATGGAAAATGTAATATCAAAGTTCAGACTATTGAAAGTACATGGCATAAATCACATCTGCTCATTAAGCTCATTTCAAAGAATAATAACTAAAGCAAAGAGCTGTCTGAAAGTCTCTTGGGAGAAATAAAATAGTTCATAAATTCTTGTGTTTAACCATTTTATGTCATTTGGATGCACACTATCTTATTTTTGGCCACGTGTTTCTGCACGCAGACTACAGACTGTTGGAGCTGAAGGCCACCCCAGACTGAAGCTCCTCCAGCACCTTCATTTCAGAGTTGAGAAGCTTAAATAGTCATGCCCTGGACTTCCCAGAGGCTCATGGTAGAACTCACCCAAGAGCCAGGGGCGTAACATGTTAGTTTAAACCAGTAGGCATTGCATACCACCTGGGTCTGTAGCGTAGACCAGTAGTCGCTAAACATTATTTTATGACTTAGAAACTTCTTTTCTAATAAAGCTTTACATGGAATAACAAAAATTATAGCAAAATTATTCTGATGGGGCCTGGGGGTGGGCAGCCCGATTCTTCCTGATGCTGTGGCACGGACTTGGTCAGTGAGTCCTGAGACTGTCCCGGCCACACCTCTCCTCTGTGCTCTTCCGAACCACAGGACCCACCCTTGGATACAGTCAATAGTTCTCTCGTTTCTCTTCCTAAACAGTGGAATTTCTGAACATAATGATTGTGTCTCGCACAAAACTGCCTATCTCAGCTTGTGAACTCAGGAAGTGTTAGCTCTGCTCTCTGACCTGCCAGGCTCTGTCCAAGTGCTGGTGACACAGATGTGAAGAAGAGTCATGTCATGCTTATGGAGCTGACATTCCATGCGGAAGGGTGAGCAGAGAGTAAATAATCCAATAAAGAAATGGCTCTAGATGCATGTTGTGGGGGAAATACAGCAGAGAAAGAGAATAGGAAGTGTCAGGATAGTTGGAATTTGCTGAATTTGCTGTTTCCTCCCCCCAGGGTGGCCAGAGAAGACATATCCAGGGAAGTGACATTTATATAGAGACATCAGGAAATAGAGGAGAAGCCATGCACACTGGGGCCACAGGTGCAAAGACTCTCAGTTAGAAGCCTGCATAGTGATTTGAAGGAACAGTAAGGACACAGTGGAGCACAGTTGGGACTGAGTGAGTAAGCTGAGAAATGTGGACAGAAAGGTGGCAGGGAGTCAGACTACTGGGAGGATTTGAGATGGGGGCACTAGGCAGAGAAGATACGTAATCTCACTTCACCTTCCAAAGGCCCCCGCTGGCTGCTCTGTTGAGAACAGACTGCAGAAGGCTGAGCATGGAGCCGGGAGAACAGTAGGAAGGCTCCCGCAGGAATCCTGCTCATGAGGGCAAACCCACTCTTCTGCTTTCTCAGGCTTTTGGCTCCACATTTCTAATTGCCTATGTTCTAATCCACCTGCAAATCCTTTGGCTGTGCCACCAAAATATGCCTAGAGTCTGATTACTTCTCAGTACCCTCCCTGCTCCCATCCAAGGCACCCTCATGTCTTATCGCATTATTGCAATTGGCTTTCCAGCTTCAGTCCTCCCTATAGCTTCCTTTTAACCCCGTAACGGGTGGCTCTTTTAAAATGCAAGTCAGGAGTAGAAAATGACAGAGTAGGGAACTCCAAAACCCTGCCTTTTCACTAAAACAACACTGAAGTTGGCATCAACTATAAGAATAAAGTTTTTCAAACTCTGGAATCTAATAAAAAAAATACAACAACCAGAAGAATGCTTCATAAAGAAAGAAGCTTTTAAATTTCAGTAAGAGAGCATTATGGTGTTTTTACTTACGTGCCTACAATCTGCCACTTCCCTGCTTGGTGGTAGCTATGGGGACGGTTGCCCATGTTACCGGATGTAGCCTGCTGGTGCCAGAGAGGGCAATACAGACAGTAGTCTCAAAGAATTACATTTGTGTATCTGTCTGATGGCTCCCTGAGGGATGGGTCAGGGCAGCCTGTGTTTCACCTGCCTCTGAACTTTCTCAGGGCTGGAGCAGTCTCCTGGGTAGCATTTCTCAAAAGCATTTAAGGCAAATATACTAGCTACAGGTGCCTGGGACAAGGGATAACCTATGGGAAAATCAGCAGACAGACTTAAAAGGCTAGGAAGAAGCTGGGAAAGAATACAATGTGGGAGTAAAGCTTTAAAAAGCTTCCACATATATCAGAGAATCTAGAAGAACACACAAATGCCCAGGGCTGGACACATGCTCAGAAAAGATGGCAGAAGACCCTGAATTTTCATCTCTGGGTGGTCTCTACTCAAGCTGGAAGTGAACACCAATTGAATGCATATGGCCTAGCCAAGCATTAAAATAGTGCCCAAATACACAGACAGTTTGCAAAAACTTGGGGAGTGTTTCATATGTCCACTTCAGGCATTTTAGAAAATCTATGTTAAGTCACCAACTGACCACTAAGCTAATAGAACTGAGACTTCAGTGACTACACATAGCAAAGAATACAGTCTTTACAAAAGTAATTTATAGGAGTCACTAAATAAATAACTACAACCTACAAGTAGCAACAACAAACTTTGGAGAGAGGGAGATTATGATTTCTAGAGTTACACATTGTAATATTCAAAATGTCCATTTATCAACAAAAATTTCCAACACATGCAAAGAAATAAGAATGTATTCTTATATCCACTCACAGGAAAAAAAAAAAAAAAAAAAAAAAAAAAGAAATGAAGAGCAACTATCCTCGAGAAAACCCAGACACTGGATTTAGTATTAAAAGATTTTAAAGCAAACATCTTAAATATGCTCTAAGGGCTAAAGAAAAAAACATAGAGAAATAACTCAAGAAATCATCACTACTAGTGCTGTCCTATAAGAAATACTAATGACATTACTTCAGGCTGAAATAAAAGGACTCTAGACAGTCACTCAAAGCCATAGGCAGAATTAAACAACATCAGTAAAGGTAACTATGGAAATAAATATAAAAGCTGATATTGTTATATTTCTGGTTTGTAACTTCTCTTTTCTTTTTCTTTTTCCTATATCTTTTAAAAATCAAATGTATATAAATTTATGCTAATAGGAACTCGATGTATAAAGGTATAATGTATGACAATAAGAACATAAAGAGATGGATGAGGCTGTATAATAATGGAGGTTTTGGGTACAATTGAGGCTAAGATGGTATTAATTCAAGTTACTGTCACCCTCTTAGCCCAGCTGGCAGCGCATCCATCTCATAATTCAAGCTACATTGTTATAAATTTAAGATGTTAATTATAATCTGCAGATTGTAAAGTAGGAAATAATTTTTAAAAACTTAAAAAAGTTTTACTTAGAAAATAAATACAAACTACACAGAAAAGAAAATGAGAATATAATCAAAACAGACTAAAAAATTAAAAAGGCAAAAACAAAGAAATTGTGAAACAAAAAGTTATAAAACATATAGAATATAAGCAAAATGAGAGAAGGAAGCCCTTCCTTGACAGTAGTTAATTTAAATGTAAATGGATTAAACCATTCAATTAAAAGGCAGAGATTTGCAGCATATGTTAAAAAAGTGATCCTACAAACTATAAGAGACTCCTTTTAGATACAAAGACACAAAAGTACTGAAAGTAAAAGGATGGGTAAGATATTTCATGCAAATACTAATCAAAAGAGAGCTGAGGCTGCTATACTAGTATTAGACCAAATAGACTTTAAATCAAATTTATCACAGAAGACAAAGAAGAGAACTATATATTCATAAAAAGGTCAATCCATCAAGAATACGTAACAGTGATAAACACACATGAACCTAAAACAGAGCCCCAAAATATATGAAGCAAAAATTGGCAGAGCTGAGCTGAGAAACAAAAAGTTCTGTAATAATATTAATAGCTGGAGACTTTAATACTCTACTTTCAATAATGAATAGAAAAGTCAAAATGGCAGTTAAAGAAATAGAGGACTTGAACAACAGTATAAGCAACTAGAATTAACAGACATATAAATAACACTCCAGCCACCACCACTACCACAACCACAATATGCATTATTCTAGAATCATACATATAACATTTGCCAAGATAGACCTTATGTTAGGTCACAAAACAAGTTACAATAAATTTAAAAAGGTTGGAATCACACAAAATATCTTCTGTGACTACAAAGGAATGAAGCTAGAAATCAATAAGAGAAAGATAACTGAAGATAACTCACAAATATGTGCAAATTAAACAACACACTCTTAAATAAGCTATGAGTCCAAGAAGAAATCAGAAAATACTTTAAATGATAGAAAAAGAAAATACAGCATCCAAGACGTATGGATGCAATGAAAGCAGTGGTTCAGAACGAAAACTATAAAACTTCTAAGGGTAAAATCTTCATGATCTTGATTTTGGCAGTGATTTTTTTAGAAATGACACCAAAAGCATGAACAACAACAAGAAAACAGATTACCTGAAGGGGAGAGGCAAGGTGACGATGGTGGCAGGGAGTGCAGTGCGGTGGCTGGGAGTTAAGGAACCCTGCAGCCTCTAGGAGTGAGGAGGCGAGGAATGGAACCTCCCTAGAGCCTAGGGAGGCTCTCCACCACCCTAGAGCCTCCACCAGTATTTTTTGAGTGAAATGAAGGAAGCCAGATGTTATAGCCTAGATTTGGGTAGGCTGGCTAAATGTTATGAGAAGAGCAGGCTGAAGTTCTCTCGGCCTTGCTTCTACGTGCACTGGGGGGCTATGTTCAGTGGGGAATGCGAGTGAAGGGGTTGGTGCGGGTTTGAGGAGAAAACAGAAGGTGTGAGCATCTCTGGAGCACCGCGGAGCTGTTCTCGACTAGGAAATTGAGACAGGGTTGCTTGGGGTCATTGTTTTCTGGGTCACTCATATACCATGGATTGGGACGGTATGGTCGTATGTATTCCTCAGGCCAGGGTTGTGGGAAGGCATGGAATAGGTGGGTCACCCATTTAACCGGGCTTGGGATCTCGCCAGGGTGATAAGGCAGAGGCGGTGTGATGGGTAGCTGCAGTGTTTGCCAGGGCATGATCACAGTGACGTGCCATGCAAACTCAGTGGGGGCAGGAGGCAACAAGGACGTGGTGTGACAGGTTCAGATCCACGATGAGAAGTCAGAACGGGAGTCACAGTATCATTAGAGCAGAGGGACCTGGGGTGGGGGGTACGGAAGGATCTGGCGTTTGAGGCTGAGTGAATGGAGCGCTACGGTCATCAGTGATGCCAAGGCCGAGGGGTGGCCATGGGAGGGGAGGGTGGCCGAGGTGGGGCAGAGGACAAAGTCTCATCTGGAGAAGCTGAAATAAAGGAAGGGGAAGGCTAGGCCCTGCAGGGCCATCTGTTGTGAATACTAAAAATATCAAGAACTGTGGCAGCAACTTGGGTGGAACTGGAGGCCCTTATCCTAAGTGACATAACTCAGAAAAGGAAAATCAAATACCTCATGTTCTCGCTTAAAAGTGGGAGCTAAATAATGAATACATTTCAAACTTTCAGCATGTTTATAAAAAGGAAAAAAAGAGAAAAATATCCTGTGGCAGGAGCGACTGGGGACACCCTGGTGATCCTTAGGGTGAATACCAAGGATGGAAGAGCAAGGCGCAGAGGTGCAGAGATCACTGCACGTGGGGTGGGTGACGATGACAGCCATTCGTCCAACTAAAAATGACTGAGTGTCGCCTGTGCCAGGCACTCGGTGGTAGGGTCTGATGGGGAGCCTAAGGGCAGAGGGGTGGAGAATGATCTGGAAGTGCCGGTGAGCAAGGAGGGTATCCGCCCCACTGCAGGCCCAGCAGAGTGAAGGCTGAGAAGAAAACAGCAGACACCTGAGAGGGCGCTGGGACAGTGCGTCCTCGGGGTGAGCCTGGTCACAGCCCTGGTCACAGCCCCTGTGACAGGCGTTGAGGGAAGAGATCGGGTATTTCCCGATGAAAGACTGCGAAAGACGGGACTTGATGAGCTAGGGAGGGGTGTGAGCTGGGTCGGAAAGAGGGATGCTTGGGCAATGCCTGGTGAGACATTATCAGGGGTCTTCAACTTCCTGTGGGTACTCAGGGAGACCGAGCAGCTGGCTAAAAGCATATATTTAAGCAAATGAATGGACACACGAATTAATGAACAGACTGGAAAGATGGCTGGATGCTTCCACCAACTTTGCCTCGGGTCCTATTTAGAATTGGAGTTGACCTGCTCTTTCTTTTAGTAACTGCAAAAATGATGAATATGGTTTTACTCTATAAATGATTGAGAAATCAGGCGAGGATCTTCACAGATGTGTGGGGTCTTTCAGAACCTGCATGCATATTGGAAAGGGGTATGAAAGTGTGAAGTCGTCCTGTTTGCAGAAGAAGCTAGAGGAAGCCACTTTTTGACTAGGCCTAGAGCTGGTGCACCCTTCGAGTTGCGTGGCATGCCCGTGGCTGCCTGTGGCTCCTCCGGCCCGTGCGGGGAGTAGTGTGGTAGCAAATGGGGAGGCATCCTGTATTTTCTGCAACGCTGGACAAAGAGAAACTAGTTGGTTCATTTATACGTTTGTTCTTGCCACAAGACCTTCAAATTCATGTCTTCGGTCCAGGGGAGAAGCAGGCACAGAGCCCCACCATGTCGGCTGGGTCTTGGCGGTGTCATTTTGGGGCTGGAAGGCAATGCTGGGGCTCCTTGTTAGAAGTGAAGCTGAGCATGGTCCCTTTGTAGCTGAGAGCTGAGAGCAGCTGTTATGTCAGCTTTCATAGACTGAAGTCACTTTCTGGTTTATTTTGCTCTTCCCTTTCAGATACCCCTGCCATCCAAGATCAGGAAATGCCAGCTTTTCAAAGCACTTTTTTGGGAGTTGCATGAGCAAATACACACATCTGCTCTCTTTTTCAGGGGGAGTGAGGGAGATGTGAAAAGAGTGAATGTTAATGAGAGTACGCTGTGTTTTCCTCCCTCCCCGCCCATACACACCAGATGCTGTGCGATTTAACACGCGCCAAATGACTGCAGTTAAGACTTTACCTTAGTAGAGGAGGCGAAATGTTGGGCACAGGTGCTAATTAGTCATTAGAGAATTACAAGCAAATCTGGAAGAGTTAAGACAGGGTGCAAGACAGCTCATCGCAGAGCTTGCATTGTAATAGCAACAGGCTGTGCAGGGTGAAGCAGCTTGTCCCCGGCCTCACTCCCCGCCCCCCACCCACATGGATATGTTGAAGCCCTAAGTGCCACTGCAATGGCTTTTGGAGGTGGGGCCTTTGGGAGATAATTAGATGAGATCATGAGGGTGGTGCCCCTGTGATAGGATTAGTGCCCTTATAAGAAGAGGAGGAGACACCAGAGCTTCCTGCCTCTCGGCCGTGCCAGGACACCGCAGTGAGGAGGCTGCGTGCAAGCCAGGAGAAGAGTGCTCACCAGGGAGCCAGTCGACCACCTTGACCTCTGACTTTCAGTCTCCAGGACTGCGAGAGAATAAATTTCCGTTGTTTAAACCACCCACGCAGCAGTGTTTGCTCTGGCCCTAGCCGGCTGATGTGGGCTGATACTTCTCTGGGCCTTCACCTGCACTTTTTGTTGGGTGCCATTTCTTTAGTCTCCATGGGGCTAACTTAGATTCCTCCTCCAGGATTTCATTCTGGCTTTCTGACAGGTTCCAGGAAGCCTTCTCTGCACCCCTAACGTGAGGCTCTGCCTCCGGGATGCCCCTGGCTCCCGGGGTGGGCCACGCCTGCAGGACTGCTGCCAGTGTTCTCTGTCCCACTGTGCGGCCAGGGGCCTCATGGGACTGTGGATGCTGCCAGGGTCCAATTGTCATCCTTTAATTCTGTGTCCTCAGGGCCCAGTGTCATCCAAATAGACACATGCTGAATGAAGGAGTAAATGAATCGCAGTGGCAAACCAAGATGAAAAGCTGAATAATAAATTATCAAAGACGTGCAATGGTCTGTTTTAGTCAGATGCAGCCTAGACACTGGTGCTGCCTGGCCTTTGGTTCCCATCAGCTGGTAGGAGCCTTGACGGTCTACTTCACTTTGTGGTCCTGACACAACTCTGCGCCAGTCCAAGATAAACAGATCCACCTTGAAGGAGGATGTACTTGAACTGAGGCAAGGAGAGATACATTCTCTTGTTTTTGATGCCTATGAAATGTCATTGACTTTTTTTTTTTTTTTCAAAAGGAAGGACAATATCACAGGCTCTTGAAACTGTCATTTATGATTTCCAAGGGATTTGTGATTTTTTTTTTCTTATTTTTACCACGAGGGAAAAAACCTTTTTATTAAACTACAAATTTGGGGACAAAGAAAGTGCCCTTGTTTGTGTTTCCTCTTAAAATTAAAAAGGCAAAAACAGATCACAAAAGTGAAATAGCATGAATGTAGACGGAAGCGCACGAAGTGGGGTTTTGTCCACCCCACACGCGCGTCCTGCACAAGCACCCCGGCCCCTCCTGCTCTGGACCAGCCCCCAGGTGCCAGGTGTGGCCGGCCGGGCGCAGACCCTTGCTGGGCCTCCAGCGCTGCGGCATTGTAAAACAGCTCTGTTTTTAAAGTTTTAGGTTCCACTTGGAGTTCGTACATGGAAGAAATTTGGACGAATAAAATCCACATAAAACCATGTTTATCCAGCCCGACACTCCTCTCGTTAGTCCTCATTCTTGGAACCTGCGCGGGGCTTTTTATAATAATTAATTGCTTAAGATTTTATTTCTTTGTCCTGTTGTCTTGCTGTTTACTGTGTTTCCCAGGATACTGACAAGGAAATGGAATGAAAAGGCCCTTGACACGCGGTGCACATGGTCACCTCGGTTGTATTTGGCTGTGGGATCTCGAGTTCACAGCGAGAACACGGAGGTCAGGGTGGCCGCTTCAGTTTCTTGGCTGCGTTAGCATGTGAACTTGGGGCACTCGCCCCCTATCGGTATTAATCCTTATCCCGTGTGCACGTGGGGCATACTGGATCTGTGGGGCCGATGGGACTGTTCGACACGTTGAAACAGAGTCAGGGATGCACTGCTGCGGCAGAGAGTGGGGCTCGGGAACAAGAACTTCCCCCACGGGACTCCCATCTAATCATCCTGCACGCCTGGTGGGCAGTCTTGCATTATGTGTGATGTTAACAGGCATGGCCCGAATCAGAAATACCGAGGCAAGGAAAGGGGTGCTGTGCGTGGGAACAGTCCAGGGGAGCTCCCTCAGCTCCCCCCAGACCTCAGTTTCTCCATCCCTAGAGAGAGGGAGGAGCGAGTGCCGGGATGAGGCCTGCGCTCGGGCGTGGGAGCCCCGTGCAGCTCCAGGCCCGCAGCCCAGCCGAGGGTCACTCTCCCTCGCTCTCCCTGCTTCCGGTTCCCTCTGGGCTCCTCGCTCCACCTGCTGCTGGGCCACAGCAACCTTGCTGCCGCAGCCCTACGTGCTAACGTGCAGTTTGCCTTTTTCATGGGTGGTTTTGGCCAAATCATCTCTCATTTCTTCTGTGAAAAAAGGCAAAAGTACTTATCTCGTTGTATTGTTTTGAGGATAGAAAAATACCGTGAAGCATTTAACATGTTCCAAGTACATTGTAAGTGCTCAATTCATGGTCACTCTTTTTCATATATAAATATTATATAATATAAATATGGACATCGTAAAATGCTTCCTCATTAGCCCTCAAAACAAGACTTCTTGAGACATACTGATATTTTTCTTTTTTATTTCCAGTATTTGTATGCCAAATGCTCTTGGGAGACAGAATTTATTTTTCTGAAAATGAATTCATGGGTCAAGTGATTGGCAAAGAAAGACATATTTCGGTTCGGTTTTTATTCTTTTCCTCTTTTCTCACAAAGTAAGAAATGTATCATCAGCAACACTAATTTTAAATAGTGCTAAATATAAAGTGTATGTAACAGTATGCATTTATTGTGGAGCTTTAAAACCATGCATAGTGACAAATGTCCTAGAGCACAGTCAGCACATTTTATCTGAAAAGGAGCAGAAGGTATATATTTTAGGCTTTGCAGGCCATCCTGTCTCTGTTGCAACTACTCAACTCCGCTGTTATAGTGCAAAAGTAGCTGTAAACAATACGGAGATGATGAGTGTGGTTATGTACCAGTAAAACTTTACTTGCAAAAATAAACAAAGGGCCAACTTGGGCTTGTGGACTGCTGTTTTTCAACTCTTGTCCTAGACTATGTGGTTTTGCTTCTTACTAGCTGTGTGACACTGGCTTGTCACATTCTCCCTCTGTATCTTAATTTCCTCATTTCAGAAGACGGGTAGTCTGAAGATGCCAAAACAATATACATAAATGTACCCAGCACGATTCCAGGCATAAATTAATGAAGCTCACTTTGGTCTTTTATGCCTTGGGATCACAGCCCATGCTTTTATGCATCTGTTCATGGTTAATTTAATTCTAGTTTAGTGAAGGCATTTTGTATCCTATCTATTTGAATTAATAGTAACTGGGGTACTGTGTTAAGAAGGATTCTGAGCCTGTCTGGGCTTGGCCAGGAAGTACGTGCTGATATCCATTCCTAGACTAAGCGGTGTTTCTTTTTTCTTGTTACAATCCCTGTATTTCAGCCATTTGCTTCTGGATTCTTCTGTCCAATTTTTCTTCTTTCATCTCATAGCACCTTTACCTTCACACACAGTGAGAAGTGGGTAATGTTTATACTGGTGGGATGGAGAAGAGGTGTTGTTTCTTTGGAGTTTTGTATGGTTTAAACTCTAATTTTAATCTGATGATTAAGCAAAGTGTACATTTTAATGGATTAATGTTTTCTTAAGAAATAAGGTAAAATTGTTCCTCCAAGTATGTTTGTATGTGTGAGATGTTATAAAACTTACTTTAGGAAAAACCCTTTTTCATTTTCTAGGATTTATTTTTTCTTTTCTTGTTCCCCTGGGTTGTCATGCAAGCTGATGAACTTCTGCTTTCCCCAGTGGGATGCAGATGGCGAGAGGACAGCTTTGAGGCATCAGGCTCCATACCTTCCCACCCTGCCCTCCCACCTGGGGGGGGCACCGTCCCTACAGAGGAGAGCAGGGAGGGCTCGGCCAGTCCTCCAGAGACTTCATGTGCAGGCAAGCGTTCTGGAAAGATTCCTTCTCTGTGTTTATAAAGTTGGGGGCAGTCCACAAGGCCGATTTCTGACGCTAACTGCAGGGTTTGGGGGTTCCTAATGACACCCTCAGATTTAATAATTTGCTGGAAGGACTTGCAGAGCTCACTGAAAGCTGATTTGCTTCAGAGAAAGCATACGGATTAAAATTAGCCAAAGGGAGAGTTGCAGGGGGAAGAGTTGAGAAGGTTCCAAACACAGAGATTCCAGTTGTCCTCCTGGTGGAGCATGGACAGTGTTAGCTCCTGCTGGTAATAATATGTGATAATATTTATGAGTATTGACAAGGATGGATGCCCACCTGGGCATATCTGTCCAGAGTTTTTATTGGTGCTCGATCATGTGGGCAGGGTTGACTGCCCATGTGGCTGACCTTTAGTCTCCAGCCCTTCTGGAGGAAGAGTAGATACTGTGTGGCCAAACCTCCATCATAAATCACATCGTTAAACTGCCTGGTGGCCAAAGCCCCCAGGCTCAGGTATGCTTCCTGCTTGGAGCTGCTATGAATATGTTATCATACATCATTCCTGTGAAGAATTCATGCTGCCTGTGTCTCCACTTGGAAAGGACAGCTGGAAGACCTGCGTCTAGAATCCTCCTGGACTCTGCCCCATGTGTCTCTTCCTTAGCTGATTCTAGTCTGTGTCCTTTCACTGCAATATAAAATACCATACATATGCCAGTTTTTAGTAGATTTCTGTGAATTTAGTAGAATTCTAAAGCTAGAGAAGGGATTGATGGTGGGGGAATTCTACTCTTTGAGGTATATCAGAAATAGTTATGAAGAACATACCGTAAGACATAGACAAACCAAAATACTGAGACATAATCATAAGATGAGAGACCATCTCTCCTCTCCCACATCTTATCACCATGGTAACAGGCCACCAGTAATCATGAGTGAATTGCAATGGGGAAAGCTGCAAGATAAAGACTTTGGAACAGTTGTATAAAAGAGGGGAGAAAAAAGCAAAGAGGGAAGGAATATAAAAAAGCAGGCAACAACAACAACAAAAAAGTCTACTGGAGGAGTCTGACATCTTTGGAGGGTATAGCTACAACAAACATTAAGCACCTCTTAACTCCTAGCCATAGCCATAGATAGACACATACATCTTTATGATAAAGGCCTGTTTAGCTCAATAACTATTATCATATACAACATGGCTCTCTGTCAACAAGCAATGGCAAAGAATGACAAAGGCAATATAAAATAAACAACACCCCCAGTCTGAAAAGCCAAAAAAAGAAAGAAAACAACAACAAAAAAAGAAATGATCAGAACCAGACTCTGATATGACACAATTGTAGGAATTATCAAATAGGGACTTAAAAGTAACTATCTTAAGGGCTAAAGTAATAATAATAATATTAATAATTATAACATACAAGGCCAGATGAACAATATTGGAAAAGAAATGGAAATTATAAAAATGTATCAAAAGGAAATACTAGAAATAAATAAAAATAACAAAAATGAGGAATGCTTTTGATGGATTCATCAGTAGACTCAATATAACAAAGGAAAGAATCATTGAACTCAAGTATAGGTCAATAGAAACTTTTAAACCTGGAATGCAAAGAGAAAATTAAAAATAATAATAATAATAGTACAGATCACAATATCTAAGAACTAAGGGATAATATAAATATTATAACATACACAGAATACTAAACAAGAAAAAGAGAATAGGGACATAGAAAATATTTGAAAAAAGTAAAGCTAGTCATATCATATTCAAATTGGAAAATAAAAAACAAAAAAAAAATTTGAGAAGAAGCAAGGGAAAGAATATGCCATCCTTATAAAGGAACAAATATAGGAATTACCAATTTATCATAAGAAAACATGAAGGCAAAAAGAAAATGGAGTAAATTCTTTAAAGAATTTGTTGAAAGAAAAAAGATCTCAACCTAGAATTTTATAGTCAGTGAAATTATAGCTAGCTACTTCTCAAAAGTGAAGCAAAAATAATGACTTTCTTACACAGACAAAAAATGAGAGAATTCATTGTGAGCTTTTCTGTGTTGGAGGAAATTTTAAAATAAATTCTTCAAGCAGAGGGTAAATTATATAGGTCAGAAACTCAAATGTACATAAAAATAGAAGGGTACCAGAAAAAAAATAAATGATTATAAAAGATATTATTTTAATTTTCTTATTCTTAATTGATCTAAAAGGTAAGATTAGATCAAGAGTTAGAAGTAGGGAGAGTCACTGCATAGATTACTGAGACCTTAACTCAGTGTCTCAGTGATGGTTCAGGGTTTATATTACTGAAAGAACTCCCAATGGCTAAATATGGAACATTTTGAGTTACAAAATAAGAAATTTAGTATTATATTGTAACTCCAAATATATATGTATATATAATTAAAAAAATATTTATATTTGAGACAGAGTCACTGTGTCATGAGGTCTAGAGTGCAATGGTGTCATCATAGCTCACTGCACCCTTGACCTCCCAGGCTCAAGTGATCCTCCTACCTCAGTGCTGGGACTACAGGTGTGTGCCACCAAGCTGGCTAACTTTTCCAGGTTTTGTAGAGATGGGGTCTTGTTCTTGCTCAGGCTGGTCTTGAACTCCTGGCCTCAAGCAGTCCTCTCACCTTTACCTCCCAGGAGCTGCCGCGCCCGGCCAACCCCAAATATAGAGTATATGGCCATGAGTCTACACTGATACAAATAACTGATTAAGTAATAAATAAATGGGTAGAAGAAACAAATCTCCCATACAGAAAATTTCAAATAATTTATGTATATATCACCCCCAATGGAGATTAAGAGGATGGAGGTTACCTTCCCATCTCTTAATGTGGGCTACACTTAATGACTTATTTTTGTAGTCAGTCAGGCAGTCAGTGTTGACATTATCAGTGACAAGTCATGTTGTTAGCATGTATTCCTGATGTGGTGTGTTGTGATTGACACTGTATCTGTGTTCTTCCTCTCAAGAACCCATAATCCCATTATAATCATGAGATAAACATCCGGACACTAGAGAAAATACAATGACACACTGCAAGATAATATGAAATAAGTATGTTTAAAATTCTTAAAGACACAAAATAATGATTTTGGAATCCTTAAGAAAAGAATATGGCATTTTTTAATGACACTAAGAACAGGCATATTTTAAAGGATAGAGTTTCTAATAGAGTTTCCAATAGAGTTTCTAAAGTTAAAACAATAAAAACTTTGTGACTATTTCAACTTCAGATTGGAAGCAACTGAAGAGAAGTTCTCATAACTAGAAGATATGTATGAGGCCACGAGTATTCAGAAAGAAGCTGAAAGAGATAAATGTATGGAAAATATGAACTAGATCCAGAGGCTTAAAGGACATTTTGAGAGGCACCAACATGTGACTAAAGGAGTTAAGAAAAACAGAGCCAGGAAAGGACAATATTTTAAGATAATGGCTGAACATTTTCCACAATTGATAAAAAATATGATTTCTTAGAAGGAAGGAGCATCTGAATAAGTATTAATCAAGTGCAATGGGTTGAATAAGCATCCTCAAAAATGCACATCCACTGGAAAGGTCAGAATGTGATCTTAATTGGAAATAGTTTTTTGTAGATCCAAATAGTTAAGGATCTTGCAAGGAAATCCTCCTAGAATTAGGGTGGGCTCTAAATTCAATTATTGCTGTCATTAAAAGAAGAGGAGATACACAAAGATACACAAAGATACACAAAGACAGAAAAAGTCCATGTGAGGATGGTGGCAGAGATTGGAGTTATGCCACCACAAGCCAAAGAACACCTGTGGCCACCAAGAGCTGGTTAAAAAGGAAATATTCTTCCCTAGGGCCCCAAAGGGAGTGTGGGCACGCTGACCTTGATTTTGGGCTACTGGCCTTCAGAGTTGTGAGATAATAATTTCTACTGTTTTAAACACCCCAGTTTGTGGCACTTTGTGGACATAGCAGCCCTAGGAAACTAATATAGTAGGATTTTAAAAACTCCTTAAACTTCTTCTAGTGAACTCAAAGCCAAAAATATATATTTTTGGTATATATTTAAGGTGCACAAAATGATGTTTCAGTATACAGTGAAATGGTTATTACAATCCAGTAAATTAACATATCCATTATCTTAAAAAGTTACTTTTCTTGTATCAAGAGGACCTAAAAATCTACTTTTCTAGCAAAATTCTTGAATGCAATGCAAAATGATTAACTATAGTCCTGGTGTTGTACATTAGATTTTTAAACTTGTTCATTCTACATATCCACGGCTGTATTTCTTTCCATCTATACCTTCCCACTCCCACAAAGAAAATATCATAAAAGCTACAAATGACAGATGATTGATATTGAACAGCTATTAGATTGACAAAAGACTGTTCAACAATAACAGTGGAGGTCAGAAGACAATTAAAAAATATTTACAAGTATTAATGGACACTAGATATCAATCTAAAATTTTATATCCAATAAATTTTCATTCAACAGTACAGGTGAAATAAATGCGTTTTCAGACAAAAATGGAGATAATTGTACTACTTACCCTCCGTGATGTGTCTGCTTAAAGAATATAATCTGGGAAGAAGCAACTTGAAACTAGAAGGGAGGAATGGAATGCAAAAAGCTTGATGATTAACAAATAGGCAATACAGGTAACCTAAACATTTGTACCCCCATAATATGCTGAAATAAAAAATTAAAAAAAAGAAAAAACAACTAAAATCAATTAAAATACAAAAAATAGTCAATATGTAAGCAAATCTAAATAAACTTTGTTGGTGTTGAGTGACGCTGACTTTATAAAACAAGGATAAACTATATGGTGATACTATTAATAGGTCAGACAGGAGAATTTGATCAGAGTTACAATGCTGCAAGATGCCTGTACTATCCAGAGCTAGCGTGGAGATATTAATTATATACTTTATTTCGTCAAGATTTTGTTTAGAGAATTTAAGAATAACCATTAAAATAATATATATAAACTTGAATGCTAAACTGTTAGAAGGAAAATAAAGGAAACAAGGAAACTTTGTAAAGTGAAACAAAGTACAGTGAATAGAAAATAGAAAATGTAAATTATTTAATAGTATGGTATAAATACATCTAAAAATAAATTATTATGATAAATTGCACATGAATGATGCTCATCTGTTAAAAAACCAGAGATTTCAAAGACTCCATGTATATGCTCCTTACAGAGACACACTTAAATAAGAAACTTGAAAGAAAAAAGATGGAAACATGTACCATCACCATTTTGTGAATTTCCTCACAAAATAAGCTGAGACTTACATATTTATTTTAGAGATACTGGCTTTTAAGGCAAAGAAAAAATTATTAGGAATTAATAGGCAATTACCACGTACTCATTTTAAAAAACACTTTTTAAAATAAACAAAATTCACAAGATTTCAAGGAGAATTTGACATAGAATCATAATGAAATATTTTAACATATCTTTCATATTAATTGATAGTTTAATTAGATAAGATTTAGAAACTTTGAATAATGAACTTAACAAGCTTTAGGTAATAAAGAGTCCTGTCTGACAATGCAACTAAAGAATTAATGTAAACATCATAAATATATATCTAGAGAGAACACTTAACAATTTGATCATAACCTTGGCTACAAAATAAATTTAAATAAATAATAGTAATAAAATACAGCTTATTAGAAATTAGAAATCAATACTTTAAAAGATATTCATTCTAATGCAATTAGAGATTTTATTAAAAAACTCACATTTCTAAAAGATTCATAGGTCAAATAAGAAATCATTTTGGAATTTTTGGAATAATTAAAACTGAATAATAACGGACTCCTACATACCTTAACTGATAGAATGCAATCACACTAGTATTTAAAACTTAATTTATATCCTTGAATGACTTTAAAACTTAATTTATATCCTTAAATGTTAGAAATACCAAAAATTAATAAGTTCAACAAGTGAGGAATAAAACAGGAGAATAACTTGCTGTGAAAGAAAAGTTGAAGAAAAAATGACAAATATGGGTGGAATAATTAGTGAAACAGAAAATAAATTATAAAGAAGCTAAGAAACTCAGAGCTGATTATTAAAACAATAACAGATCTGGGTGGGGTGGCTCATACCTGTAATCCCAGCACTTTGGGAAGCTGAGGCGGGAGAATTGCTTGAGGCCAGGAGTTTGAGACCAGCCTGGCAATAGTGAGACCACATCTCTACCAAAAATAAAAAGAATCAGCCATGTGTGGTGGCACACCTATAATCCCAGCTACTCGGGAGGCTGAGGTGGGAAGATCGCTTTAGTCTAGGAGTCGGAGGCTGCAGTGAGCTATGGTCATGCCACTGCACTCCAGCCTGGAGGACAGACAAAAACAAAAATAAAAACAGAATAATAGAATAGATAACTCTTTGACGATACTAATAAAGAAAATAATAAGAGTAGAGAAATAATACTAGGAATGAAAAAGTGGGCATGATTGAAGAGAAATGAAAAAATTAAAAAATTTATGAGTGAATACTATGAGTCATTTTATGTAACTAAGAAGCCGAAAATTTTAAACACAATTAAAATGTCTTTGAAAAACATATAGCTGGAATAGTCTCTCAAAAAAATTCATTTAGAATATTAGGCCAAGATTGTTTTAGAGCTGACTTCTATCAAAAATCCAGAGGAAAGTTAATACATATTTTATAAACTGTTCTAGAATATAGAGCAGGAAGGAAAATTGTAAAAATCATTTGAGATTGTTAAAATAACCATTATACACAATTAGACAAAGAGATCATGAAAAAGAATTATAAATACAACTTGTATCCTCATTCATCAATACATTTTACCAATTTTTTTTTTTTTTTTTTGCATCTACCCTGTAGTCCTAGGCCTGTCCTGATGTTTAGGGTACTCCAAGGGACAGAGCAGATGAAGAATCCTGTGCATATGGAGCTTCCTTTGTAGAGGAGAAACAAAATAAGAAATTAATATGTGAGTGGGTATCATGGTATATTGGTTGGTTAATGCAATGAAGAAAACAGAGCTTGCCAAAGGGATGTTGCAGGTGGTGTTGACAGGAAGGGGGATGGCCTTGAAATTTAAAATAAGCTGGTCAGGGTAAGTGGCGAAGAGTAAGCCATGCATGTATGTGGAGGAAGAGCTGCCAGCCAGAGGGAGGATCACCGCAGAGGTTCTCAGTTTGGATCCTCCTGCATGTCCCGGGAAGAATGCAGAAGCACACAGTGTGGCTGCAGCAGAGGGAACCAGGTGGAATGTGGAGCAGGTGATCTGATGGCAGCGTCTCAGCAGGGGACGGGCTTGGGTTTGTACTCTGTGTGAGCTGACTTGTCCTCTGGGTTTGAGCCAAAGATTGACATGTTTTGACTTTTATTTTATAAGGCTGATTTGTTGAGAATTGACTGTAGGAGGTAACAATGTTAATGCAGGACCAGTTAGGAGGCTCTTAGACTGATACAGGTAAGATGAGACATTTGCTTGAACAATAGAGACAGCTATGAGGATGGTGAGAGTCCATGGATTCTAGGTCTGCTTTTAAGACTCAAGATGACACCAAGTTTCTTAGACTGAGCAATCAGAAATTATCATCAAAAACGGAGCCAAGAGAGGTATTGGTGGAGAGGCTGAGTTTGGAGAGGCCAGACCAGGAGCAAGAGCTCAGCCTTGGCCATCTGTTGGCTGTCCTAGGGTGGCTGCTGTTGGGAATGCCGTTTGGGCTGCCGGATAGACACGTGTGGGATTTAGGAGAGGGTATGGGCTGGAGATGTAAATTGGGGGCCATTAATTTATGGGTGGTCTTGAAGTCTTGGTCTCGATGATTATCCAGGGAATGAGTGTAGGTAGAGTGTAAGAAGACTAGAGTTGGAGCCGTGGGCATTATAACATGAAGAGACCAGGAAGAAAAGAGGAGCTGGCAGGAGATGGGGAAAAAGTGACCTGGGAAATCAGGAGCAAAGCAAAGAATGAGTAGAATCCAAGAAAAAGAGTGAAAAGGTGTATCCCAGGAGGGAGTGGTCAAGTGAGTCGAAGATCTTGATAGGTGAAGTAAGGCGAAGAGAGATATTTGATGTTAGGGTTGGCAATGTGGAGGTCTCTGCTGACCCTGACCAGCACAGCATTTATGAACATAGATGCAAAAGTCTAAACTAAGCATAGACAAACTGAAGTCAGGAATATCTAGCAAATGTCATGTCGATGTGGGGTTTATCCTAGGAAAGCCATGGAATAGCACAAGGAGAAGCGATTTGTTCTGCCGTCCACCTCTACCCCCGTCATGAAACACCTGAATGTCGCAGGTGTCAGGGTAGATTCCTGACCAAGAGTGACTGCATTATCATCAGTCCACGTCCCTGCATAAACCTTTCACGAACCGCCTGTTGCCTACCAGGCAAAGTCCAAGGTTTTAACATGTGGCACAGGCCCTCCATTCTCTGCCCTCATCGTCTTCTGCAGGCTCATTCTTCATGCTTCTTTGATCCCACGTGCACCCTATGAAGCTGCCATCCTGAATTAAGGAGTTCTCTGTCCAGGCTACCCTAGCCCGGGCTGCCATATGCTCACATATGCTTGTGGCTGAGGTGTCTGTGGCTTACAGGGTCACCAGTTCTCCATCCCCTTGCAGCTAGGCAGGACAACCATATCCCTGCTTCTGGAGAGTGGGCTTGGGCAGAAGTGATGTATTTCACTTCAGGGCTGGTGCATGACCCTGCCCCTCTCCGCCCCTCCCACAGAGCGCTGGAAGCACTTGTTGGGGGGTGTGGTGCAAGAATGAAGCCATCTGGATTGCCCACATGGAGGAGGGTTGCCCTGCAAAACTGCCTGACCCATATCTGAATCTACGTTGGTGAGAAGTAGATCTTTTTATTAAGCCGCTGAGATCCCTAAGGTGATCTTGTTCGTCTGACTCGTTCTGTCACCTCGTCTGACTAAGGCGATGGTGTTCCGTCTGACTTGATGCCATCCACATTTGCCTCTACTTGTTTGTTCTGCAGACCCCCGCCGCACTCACAGGAGCGTGCCAGGGCTCTCTGTCGGGCTCTGGGCGTGTCCAGCCGCGTCTCCTGGCCTCGATTGCTGTCTTCAGCTCTGTCTCCCCCTCACCACTGGGAGAGCTAGTTGCCTCTCTTAACTGATCAGAGCAAACATCTCTGTCTTAAAGACTTTTAATATCTTTTAAGATAAATTATTTTATCCTAACGAGACTATAAACTTATCAATGTCATCTTTATGTTTTTATATTTTTTCTCTCTCCAGTAACTAGTACTTGGCTTGGTATCTAGCAAACATTCTACAAATTTGTGTGTGTGCATGGGAGTTTCCATCCTCAAGTGGTGTGTGTGTGTGCACGTGCATGTATGTGTATGTGGTTCTGTGTCTCCCTTGTGACAAGCAACCCTTTTTTCTTCACCAACCCAGACCTACAGAAGTCAGTGGTAATGAATCCCAATCCATATCCCAGTGTTCTCTTGTTACTACAGCCTCAGCTGGCTTCAAAGTGAATCTATTCTCTATCAACCCAAGGGAAAGGGTTTCAAAGACATTGGGGACATATATTAAAACCACCCAGTAATTGATAAGTATTTTTTGATGGATACTTTGAGGTCTACAGATATTGTGTTTCTCCTTAAAGTGTCACCCACCAGCTACAGCGTCATGTGTGGCTCCTGCATGCAGAATTGTCACGCTAGTGGTGACTCCCTCTCCTTCATTCCTCCGTTTGCTCGCTGCAATTCCTCTGGTAGGAAGGCTTGTCCTTTCGCTCGTGCTTATTTATTTATATTATTACAGTAAGGATTTAGGGAGATTTAATTCGAGGAGATATAATCCAATACAAATTGTGTTGAATTTGTTGCTCAAATTGTTAAAGGCTTGACCACCGGGAAGTCTTTTATGTCAGTTCCTGTGGCCTTCTGACGTACGCACTCCCTTTATTTTTGTAGCACTCTATTACTGGCACTGCACTGACTCTGCACACTCATTTTTGCATTTTCCCTGCCTCAGCTCTAGAAAATGCCATTTCTCTAAAAACACTGGCGCTTTTTATGAAAGGAGAGTATTTAAATTGGGGTTTCAGGTGCTCCTTGCTGCTGGGAGTTACTGTTTGTAGCCCTCTCAGCGGACAGAGTCAAAAGACACATGCATGCACGCTAACTGCTGCCCACGCATACAACTGCATTGACTTTGGTGGCTGTCTGCTTTCTATTAAAGTCAACATGAGTTTATACCGATTTCTCTAACTATAATCCATAACCACAGGGTTTGTTTTAGCTTCCCTCCTTTCTCTGTCAATGAGAAACCTGGCTTTAATTTTCTACTCTGTATTTAATAATTTGTTCAATCCTTGTATTATCCTTCTTATATAATGCTGGATTTAATTTTCTAATATTTTGTTGAGGATTTTTGCATTTATGTTTATATGGGATATTGGTTTTTAGTTCTCCTATGTTTTTGTCTCCTAAAATGAGTTGGAAAGTGTTCCCTGTCTCTCCCATTTTCTAGAAAAGTTTGTGGATTGAATGGGTATGATTTCTCACCACAAAAACCGTACTGTCCTGGAATGTTCCTTGATGGAATGTTTTTAACTGTAAATTTAATTTATTTAATAGCTATATAGATATTCAGGTTATATATTTATTCTTGAGTGAGTTTTGCAGTTTGTATGTTTTAAGGGACAGGCCCACTTCATCTAAGCTGTCAGTTTTGTGGATGTGGGGTTGTCTGTCGTGTTCCTTTATTTTCCCTTTGATGTCTGCAGGGTCTGTACCAAGTCCCCTCTCATTCCTGGTATTGACAGTTTGTTATTTTCTTTCTTTTCGTCTTGGTCAGTCTTGCTAGAGATTTGCCAATTTTATTGCCTTTTTTCCTCCTAGAGAATCCACTTTTGTTTTAATTAGCTTTCTTGTTTTTCTGTTTTTAATATCACTGATTTCTTCTCTTATCTTTATTATTCCTTTTCTTCTGTTTGCTTTAAGTTTATTTTACTCTTTTTTCTCTACTTTAATAAGGTGGATATTAGACCTTCCTTTTATCATAAGTCTTTAATGTTATCAATTTTTTTCTAAGCATTGCTTTGGCTGCATCCTACATGAATTTTTTTCTTTCTTTTAGAAAATAAAAATATAATTATACTATTTTGAAAACGATTTACTTAACTATATACCACAAATACATTTCATACGTATATTGTCCTATAACATCTCTTTTATTAGTGTTTTCTAAAGATGAGACAGGAGGCAAGAGTATGGATTTCAACAAATAATCAGCTCTTGTGTAAAAGACTCTATGTTACACATTGTGGAGCAGTAAATGCAGACATGTGTGAGTCACACCCATGGCTAAGCGTGGCAAGGACCTCAACATCCAGTGGTATGACTGCAATAGCATAGACACTTAGAAGACAGGGGAGAAGAGGGTGCAGGGCTGGAGCAGGTGGGCATCCAAAAAGCTGACTCAGCTATAATCTAAGCCTGCAGATTGTTATCGAAGTACACCCTGCCCTCATTTGAGGGCGAGTGTGCTTCAGAGACAGTGGAAATACTCAGAGGCAGGAGGTCAGCAGAAGATTGCTTTTGAAAGGTGAGTTATTTTGGTTTGCAGACCCATCCCACAGCAGCTGGGGTTAGAGAACAGAAAGTGATGAAAAGAAGGGAGGGGCTCTCATCAGAGAAAGACCGCGTCTCTCAGGTCAGACAAATGGGGAAAACGTCAGGTTCCAGCAAGGGCTGCGAGTCTTGAACTGGGAATAAAGCAGCATCCCAGGGGACACATTGGGCATCCGTAGCAGGGGAGATTGAGGTCAGTAACTTAGTGGTAACCTGAGTTCTCCCCAAGTTCTCCAAGGCTGATTCCAGACTGGCAAGACTGAAACGCAGACCCAGACAAGGTGGTGGCTGAGCATGAGCGTTTTCTCTGCTGTGGCTGGGCTGGTTCAGCAAGGCGCTGGGCTGACAGCGGGCAGTTGGATTGGAAGATGTGGGAGACCCTTATCCATGTGAGGCTTCCAGATACTATGGAAAAATGGGGAATGAGTAGTGAAGACCAAGGATAAAGACCTTGAGACCTCTGAGATACTGAAACGATAGCTACTTACCTGTGGGGTGGATGGCTTCTCCCCTACTTCTTCTCTTGTTTACCCATGTGCTTTCTAGACATACAGAACATTGTAAAGTACAGATTCATGTTCTTACTCTAGCAATGGAAAGGGGAAGAAAATTTGAGAAGATGAAGAAATCATCGTGAAAAGGCTTTGGGCGAGGAGGGTAGCAAGAAACCCATACAAGTAGGGCCAGCTTAGAAGATGAAATAAAGAAAGGGGTCCAGGAAAGGAAAAGGGCGGTGGTGGCTGCTCTCTCCAAGAGGTCTGTATTCAACAGTATTTCCAGCCCAGCTGCTAAGGGATTAGTTTAAGATCTTTGCATTCAACCTATTTCCTTCGTTTCAAATTATGTGGGTTCCATTTGACATGTATAGATTTGTTCAAATCAAATGCAGCGGTTACAACCTCTTGCTACTTCAAGAGGACAAATTGTCTTACTTTTTAATGACTTTCTGTAGCAGGAATCCTGGGAAGGTTGACAGAGAAGGGAGAAAGGTCAGCTTGAAGCAGACTTATCTGGCCATCTCTGTCTGTCTCACGTCTTTCTCTCCTTGCCAAAAATCATCTAATATCCATCTCTCAGTGTGGGGCCGCGGCACGGAGCCTGAAATCCTGTGTTTTCACGAGGAGCCATAATTGTGCTTTGGCCACCCCAAATAAATTTCTTCTCCAATAAAATGTATCATTTATTAGGATAACCTGACATTAAAATTGATACTTCTTATTGTTCAACTCAGGAGGGGAGAGGTGCTACAAAGTGATTTATTTATTTATTTGTAACATAGGTCTCTAGGGACAGCCTTGAACCTATTGAATAGGGCTCACAAATCTTTATTTTTGAAAAATTTTACAGGTGATTCTGATCCAGAAACACTGGTCTAGAATACAGGATTCCCCTAAGCCAAGGCTCTTGGGAAAGGACCTGGTTAGGAACAGCCAAGACCAGCAAGGGTATTCAAAGACTCTACCGTTTTGCCATGATGAACGGTCTAGTTCCGAGTCTCTACAATTGGACTTTCCTTTTAATTCCCCTCCACTCATCCCTGATCTATTTTTGTTATGCTTCGTGGTGTCCCAAAGGTCTCTTAGACTCTGTTCATTTTCTTCATTCTTTTTACCTTCCGTTCCTCACACTGAATGATCTTAATTGTCCTATTTTCAAGTTCTCGGATTCTTTCTTCTGTCTGCTCAACTCTGCTGTTTGGACCACCCTAGAGAATTTTTAAATTTCATATTTTGCTTTTTCTCTCCAGAATTCCTATTCTATTCCTTTTTATAATTCTTAATCATTCTTATTTCTTTATTGATATTCTCTATTTGATGAAATAGTGTCCTGATTTCCTTTAGTTCTTTGTCCCTGGTCCTTTAGCTTTTTTTTTTTTTTTTTTTTTTTTTTTTTTTTTTTTTTTTTTGAGACAGAGTCTAACTTTGTTGCCCAGGCTAGAGTGAGTGCCGTGGCGTCAGCCTGGCTCACAGCAACCTCAATCTCCTGGGCTCAGCGATCCTTCTGCCTCAGCCTCCCGAGTAGCTGGGACTACAGGCATGCGCCACCATGCCCAGCTAATTTTTTGTATATATATTTTTAGTTGGTCAATTAATTTCTTTCTATTTTTGGTAGAGACGGGGTCTCGCTCAGGCTGGTTTCGAACTCCTGACCTTGAGCGATCCGCCCGCCTCGGCCTCCCAAAGTGCTAGGATTACAGGCGTGAGCCACCGCGCCCGGCCTCCTTTAGCTTTTTTTAGCATGTTGAAGACAGTCGATCGAAAGTCACTGTCTAGGAAGGCTGGTGGCTGGGCTTCCTCAGGAACCATTTCTGTTCATTTATTGTTTTCCCTGTGAATAAGGCATACTTTCTTGCTCATTGGTGGCCTGGGCGGTGGCAGGGGATGACTTCAAATGCCACCACTTTCTCTTACCATGACATATTGGCCTCTTTCTTGTTAAGCTTCCCCTGGTTGCTGTAAGTTTTTGACTAGATTCCAGAGATCTGCAGAGGTTGATTCTGACAGTTTTTGTCAGCTCATTAGTTGCTTTTTTGGAGGAAGGAAGATCTAAAATTTTCTAGATTTTCTAGTCTGCTATTTTCAGTGATGTTTAATATATTTTTGAACTCAATTATAGACAACTTATTTCATGACTACACACTTTATTTCATGACTACTGTCATCATTGGAATATTCAGCAATTCTCTATTTTAAAAAAAGTTCCTCTTTATTCTTCATTCTCAGTTTTACATTCTTTACTTCTGTATAACTCTCCATGCTGAAATACTCGACTTAAGTCCTTCAATTCATTAGATATGCATTTTTCAACATATATAGGAATCCTTGAAAATACGTAATTCTCTCTTGTGGCCCCAACATCAGCACAGATGGTCCTTTCCCTCTTTTCCCATGAGTGGCTGGAGCATTTAACTCATCAAAGATTTCTGACACATTGTGGTTGGGCTTTTGACCTTGTTCCATCATTGTTCTTGATTCTGGAAAACCACATCCATCTTGGAATGTGTTTTCACCCATAGCTCACTTTTTTTTTTTTTTTTCTTTTTTTTGCTGGTTGAGGGCAGGGATTGCAGCCTCAGAGATATTTCTTATGTCTCAGGACTTTCTTGGGAAACGAGGGCTTCCTAACGTTCATCTGTACAGAACCAAATTCCAGTGTGACGCAGGCTCACTTCAGCAGCACACACACACACCGTCTTTGTTTTCTATCCCGTTAACTTGCCATTTCTATTGAGGAAGTAGTTACTGAACTGCAGGGATATGCAGGGAGACAAAGCAAATATCATCTTGTTGCCAGAGGACAAGTGCTGTTGGTTAAAAAGCCGTTTCCTAGGTTACTCTGTCAGACACAGAGCTCTCTGGGTGACTTGGGAAATAGCAGACACTTCATGAGAAGAGGTGACATCTGCACTGACACCTCAGACATGAGTTTGATTCTGTGAGTGGAGCCTGGGAGAAGTGGGAATGACCCGGGAGAGGGACATGAGGAGCAATGCAGGAATGACTAAGTGTCAGGCTGCTGCACAGAGGAGATGAGAAAAGCAAGGGGGTCTTGGGTGGCTGAAGATAAATGTGGACGTGCCATTTGTTGTCAGATCATGCAAGTTATCATAATTAGGACATTCCAGGGAGATTGGGCTAACCCTAGCTGCTCTGTGTAGGATGGAGTCTGGCTGGAAAAAACTGGAGGCTGAGACCAGAGAGGGGCCAGTGCCATTGTGCAGCCGAGAGGGGCAGACAGAGGGCAGCTGCAAATGAAACAGAGAACAGGATGCAGGCCAAGGAACCCTGGAGAGTTTGGGGGGTCTGCAGGGTGTTGCCAACAATTAGAGATTTCTCCAAGCTCAGAAACATGGTGAGCAGAACTGTCAATTAATATCTGTACAGGCCACAGCTTGAAATCTCCCAGACTTCACTCGACTTGTAGGGACAAGTCTACAGCCACTGGTGTCATTATAGGCACCAATATCATAGGTGGAGATGTTCAAGGATGAAGGGAATCATATCGGTTTGACACACTGATACTGATACCTGCTGGGTGTCAAGTGCTGTACTAGAGTCTGGGAATAAAGACTGATTTTCTACCCAGACAAGTTGGCTGGAAAATTAGGAGGGCTCTTTAGCTTGAAGTTCCCCCAGTAGCCCCTGTAACATCCTCAAAGCACAGAGGGTCTCAGAATGAAGGCTTGGCATGGGTAATTTGTGTCTTTTCTCTTCTTGGGCAGACCATATAACAACATGTAAAGTTAATTTTCTTTGTTGATTAGGTATACAATTTTTCTACATACACTTTGTGTGATCTTCCAGGATCTCTGAAATAACTCAGGAAAATTAGGCCATAAAAATCAATGAATGAGATTTTGAATACATGGTTTTCCTATTGTAAGATATAATGAGCCACAATTAGATAAAAATGTCATTTAAAATTTTAGCTCCTGTTTGTACCATTAATCATTATTATTATCATTTTGTTAATTTGTATTTAATTATAGAAAAGAAAGGCCTACAGTGACTTGGCTGTAGGAAAAAAGGTAATGCAAATGCAAGAAAATGCACAGGCAGTTTAAATCTAGCTGTTCTGAATTTGAAATCCTTGAGTGTGGGAACAAATGAAGTCCAGATTTCAATCCATTACAGTAAAATTCGAGTGTGAGCTTCAAACGACCAAGTGAAATTCTATAAGGGGAATCAGGATTATGCCAAAAAAATTTGTAATGGACACAGCCAAGTTCCCAGAGCACAACTGTAGCTTCTTAAATAATTCTTTCTCAGAGGGACCTTAATTTAGACAATTTTTCTGAAAAGAGTCAATGCTTTTAAAGTTAATAAAGAAAAATTGTCATTGAGAAAGTGCAAAATCAATAGGAATGTTAAAAATGGGAAAAATATGCCCAAATTAAATATCACAATGTGATCAAAGCATAAAAATGTTCAAAACCTTTTATGCAATATTTCTGGGTCATCTGAATGCCAAGGCCACGTCCAGCCAATTAGCCAATACCATTTTGTGAAACGTGCCTCCATTTCCATTTGCTATCTGCAAAGACTTAAAGTATACCGTTTACCCCGAAACCGTGCTTCCTAACGGACGGGGACGCCAGGGCCTGCCTCTCAAGTCAGATCCATTAAACGCAGTGGGGCGGGCTTCCCAGGAGCGCAGATGTCTGCAACATGTCCGTGTGGAGCGCTGGGCCGCGTCGGCCGGTGACGGAGAATGCAGAGTGTTTCCAGGGATGTGATTATATGGCACTGCTCAGAGTCAGGGCACAAGGAAAAGTGCTTTCTTGAGTGGCTTTTTCATGAGGTACATCAGAAAGTGTGTGGAAATAGTATGTGCAAGTTCCAGCTTTTCTAATTGGACCTAAGCCCAGACTGTTACTTTCCCTGAACTTCAGTTGCCCCTTTGGCAAGGTGGGGAAAACTCACCACCATGTGGCCGGCGACAGCCGGTGCTTCCTGCGTCCATGGGTTTGTCCAGTGACCTGTCGAAGGTGAACCCACCGCCTGCACTTCAGGGGAGCGGCAGCAAACAGTCCTGTCCTCACGGGGTCCGCACTCTTCCTGAGCGGGAGAAGGCAGATGATAAACATGAAAACAAGCAAATACTTAAAGTATTTTTGGAGGCGACTCCTGAGAAGAAGTCAGACATGTGCCAAGCTGGTGGGAAAAGCATTTTAAGCCGGGAGAAGGGCAACACCAAGGCCCTGAGGCAGAAGTAAACTTAGAATAAACGTAGGTTAAGTCAGTGGTTCTCATACTTCAGCTGCCTCAGTATCCACTAGGGCCTTGCTGCAACCCCCAGTGCCCCCGCCCCAGAAGTCCTGACTCAGCCCCTCAGTTAGGGCACGAGAATCTGCGTTTTTTTCATCATGTTCCCTGGTGCTGCTGCAGTTGCTGGTCTGGGCTCCACATGTGGGAAGCGCAGGGTCAGAGGGACAGAGAAGCGCCATGTGGTTCAGTCAGAGGTGGCAGGTAGAGGGTGGGATAGGGGAGGCCTGAGAGGAAGGGCCTGTGTGGTAAGGAGTTTGAACTCTACTGATTGAACTGGGAAACTGTCAGGAAGATGGCCCTGGTGCTTTGAGGAGAATGTTCGCCTGCAGCGAGGCAGCAGAGAGACTGGTTAGCAGATGCTGGCAGTGGCCTGGGCCAGCAATTAGGGTGGGTTGGGCTAATGGGAATAGCAGAGATGGTCATTTTCAGTTATTTTTTTGAAGTGGAGGTGTGAGTGGTTGCTGATGGATAGGATCTGGGATGTGAAGGACAGAAACAAGCCAAGGATGACAACCATATATGGAGCCTGAGCATCCTGTAACTGGTTAAATGCACGTAAGGTCAGTCGTGTGGTGGGGCAGGTCCTGTCTCCTTTCCTCTCCCAACCTTGCTGTACAAGAATAGTGAGAAATTCAAGATACAGCAAAATGAGCAACCAAGTGCAGCTTGGTTGAGCAGTCACATGCCTGGGATGGTCACCTTCCTTCTCTGAGACTCTGTTACTGAAAACTTGGCACTTTTGTCCATGAGGTAGAATCAGAAGAATGAGGACAAGTGTTTTGGGGAGGAGGAATGAGCCTTTACTTTGCCGGCAACGGAGGAAAAATGGTAGACCTTCTCGTCTCAAAATCCAAATTTTCCTGAACGTTCACAGAAATACAGAGCTTTTAAAGGATGGGTTCTCAGCTTCAGGCAATTACTGTTCAACTACAGTTGACGATTCTGATCATCCCATCTCTGCTGAAGATAATCTGGTGACCTCTGCCCAGAACCTCCCTTTACCAGGTCTGGGCCGGGCCACCTCCTGTTGCACAAATAAACAAAGGACTTACCCCACCACCCAACCAATTTTCTGAGTCAGGGATGCAGGCTTTCAGTTCTCAAAAAGAGCGGGGGAAGTTTCAAAGAGACAGAAACTATTTTTGCCATTTTTTTCAGGCCATTCTCTCTGTTACAACCCCTGCCTGCAGGTGGAGGGACCTTTAGGCGAGATCTGATGGACCAGTTAGTCCTGCCCATGTGGTTCATTGACAGGGACCTTGCTTTGACAAACTCTGCTCTTTCCACTGTAATATTCCTTCTCCACGTTAGAACATGCGATCTAGAAATCAGTGTTCTGATGAATACCTGCTATGCTCAGTCTTGTGGTTTACTGGGGGTAGATTTAAGTAAGACAGTGAAACATAAAGGAAAAAGCATGATGTTTAGAATGCAAAACCTGAGATTCTATCTACTTCCGCCTCAAGACTGCAGCCATGTTATTTGACTTCTCTGTGTCTTCATTTTCTTATTTGAAAAAGAGATGATAATGTC
The DNA here is from genome assembly GCF_040939455.1 of Microcebus murinus. Taxonomy (NCBI): domain Eukaryota; kingdom Metazoa; phylum Chordata; class Mammalia; order Primates; family Cheirogaleidae; genus Microcebus; species Microcebus murinus. Next base: position 9,089,560 of record NC_134112.1, on the reverse strand, counting down.
AGCTTTTCTACAACCTTTTGAAGATGAAATGAGATAAAGCATGTGGAAGATTTAATCTAAAGGTCCATGTGATAAGAGGTTTTTATTGTTATCAATGTTTCTGTTAGGATGTTGTAAAAGTGCTTCATCACTTACAAATGGCTCTATGAATGGAAAATGTTGCTATGAGTTTGTAAAATTTTCAGCCCCATTCACAAACTCCTGACTTGGGACTGTTCCTGTGTCTCATAGTTTGCACATGCCTCGTTAGACAAATTGTCTGGTAGACTTGAGTTTCTGCAATGGGTAATGAGTAGTTTTTGGAGAGTGGAACAAGGCTATCTTGGATTTCACATTCCTTTGATTTTGCCAGGATATTTCCTGAGAACTGTGAAGGAGGCAGTTCTAAACGCAAAGAAACTCTGGTATTGACAAGGTTTTGACATTCCAGGAACGATCCACCAAATTAGGTCAAGAATTGTGGTAGAGGGAGTGCACAATTTTTATTGGTTCAACTGCTCTAAGTCTGGATAAAGTTTATTCAAATCTGCAAATAATTTTAGGACTTGATTTATATGAAAAGTGTAGTAGCATGTGAAACCTCAATCGACTTGAGAAACTAAAGAATCAAAAAATCTATGACTTCTCTTTTCTTATGGAGGGGTCAAGTCTGGATACTAAATTCAGGTGGACACACAGGACAGTGAGTGTCTCGCATGATGCTCAAGGATGCCAATCTTCACCACAGGTGCCTTCTTTCTGAAACTCTTACTTGTCCCTGCCTGACTCATTGTCAGGGAAGGGTGATGTCTGCCATCATGGTAGAACTGAAATGCACCATTTCGTCATTTACTGCAATGTACCATATGCCTGTGGTGCTCATTATATTGAGCTCTTTCCATACTGTTTGTAATCCCAGCATCAACCATGTGAGTTGGAGGATCATATTTTCCTCCTTTTATAGCTGAATAACAGAGGCCCCAAGAAGTTGAAGAATTTGCCAGTGAGAGATGGGACCAGCATTTTCCTTGGTCTGCCTGACTCAAACCTCTGGGATCCAGGCTGTGGCCTGTAGGTGAAATGTTTATTTTCTTTTTGGTGTGGCACATACAAAGCATCAGATTTTACCTTCCTCCCTCTGGAGCTGGAAACCTATGACTTACTACATCTTGTGGCTTCTTACTCTTGGCCAGGCCCCAGCAGTGGTTGTGGTAGTGGAGCAAGAGGGAGAAGCTCCTTGCTAGGGTCCTACTTGCAGACTATGCCTTGGTCCCTTGGGTCCTGCAGTCTTAGTTGTTGAATCCACTGGAAAGCAAGTTTCTATGGATATTCAAGTGTACACATAGAATCTTGGAGTCAGGATATTTGAAGCTTAGAGTTGGTGTGTCCAATAACTCTCAGACATTCTTTCTCTTCATTTTTTTCTCTTCTTTACTTTGAAGCCTAGTCATCCTTGAACTCATCCCAACAACCTCCTAGATTGGAGATTTGATATCTCTAAGGAAAAATTTTAAACTGTGGATGCCTTTGAAGCCTACAAAGTTCTCTATAATTTACCATTCCTGGTCAACTGTCTCCATCTTGTACTTTATTTTCTTGAATATATTAAATAGAGGTGTTTTTGGTCTATATTGATAACTCTATTATGTGACCCTATTTGATTATCAGTTTTTAAAAATAATGCTTTGTTATAAAGCATTTTCTGATTATGGGATGAACCTTGTGTTATGAAAAATTGCAGTTACTTTGAGGCCCAGGTTGTGTTATCTTCCTCTTCAGATGATAAATGTTTTCTTCCAGTGGGTGAATTTTGACAAGAGTAATCCTGAGTCATGTTAATCTCATCACGGTTCGAGATGGTTGGAAGCTATAATTTAGCCCCTCTAAAGCCTCTTCCACTTCTGTTTCACACTCACTTCACTTACTCTGTGTTTTTTCTGAGTGTCCATTTGAAGCCCAGGTTGTTTCTTGCTTGTCTATAAATGCAGCGAGTTTTTTGAATGCTCCATCCATTCAGCTTCTCAGACTCTTTATTGACTGTTTTGGAATCAGCAGATGGCCCCAAATGCCATTCTCATAACTTTAGTTTTCCCTTTCTCCCCATATTTTGTCCCCATAATCCTCACTGCCTAGTTGGTTCTCTGATACCTTGCAACAGGAGTAAGACAAACACAAGAAAGACTCCTGCTCATCGTCTCTATTTTGGCTCCATGGAAGCATTACTGGAAATCTCTAACAAGGTTTACAGCACTTTTGAAAATGGGACCTTAGGATGTAATTTGCATTTTTCCTAAGGTTCTGCTGAAATGCTAACCTATCTTTTAATAGCAGTGAAGGTGGCTTGTACAGTTTAGAAATACTAGATTCACTTTATTATCCAAATCTAGGTATTGATAGTCCCTCTTTCAACTTCTTTTGGTCAAAATAAGATTTAAAGCATTTTATTTATTTATTTTATTTCAGGAAATTATGAGAGTACAAACATTTTGGTTACATTTTATATCTTTGCCTCTCCTAAGCAAGGGTTAGAGGCAACACAGCTAAGTAAAGAAAAGGAAAAACTATAAAAACAACAACACAGACATGCATGCAATTATGGGGAACAGTTGCATTGCTTCTCACCCCACCTGCTGATGTTCTCAGTTTTATTCTCTCAAGGCTCACATTAGGTGTTTTGATCCACAGTTTACTGGATGTGTAGCCTTCACATTTTTCTTCACCTCGCCTGAGAAGTTCAAAGCATTTATGATTATTTTAATATTGTAGATATAATATGGCTAAAAATAACATGCATGATTGTGTCTTCAGTCACCTCTCATTGTTTCATTTTCCTCCCATCACAACAGGGTGCATAGAGCAGGTGTCCTTTGGTGCAGGCCCTGCTCTATGGCTCTGCAAACCTGACTCCTGGGCCTGTGCCAGTCCACGAGCTGTGGTTTACTGGTGTGTAGTGAAGCAACTGCAGATAATGAGAACAAACATCTAAAAACATGTCAAGCATATTTTCATGTTCATGACAACCATGTGCATAATTGTGTCAATATTGGTCTGTGACAGATTGGGAAATTTTTATAAGAAGACGCTTCAGCTCAAAGAGTCTGAGGAGCACTGCTTGGGGCTTGGTGGTTGGCTCATGGCTGTCAATGTTGAGCCGGTGCAGGGTGACTCTACAGGGTCTCAGGCAGAGGAGCCCAGCCCTGAAGTTCTGAGGCACCTTTTCCCCACCCCTGCATACATCGTGAATTGAGAGAGATTAGCAAATGAACATGCCGTGCCCCCCATGTTTCCTTCCACAAGAGAGAGTGGGAAGGGAAAGGTGGACCCAGCGCACTATTAATCTCTTAATTCTCTCATAGTGATTTAGATCGAAGAGTTTACCTATTTTCTTTTAAGATTATGCACTTTCTGGTTAATTAATTTTATTTTTAAATTAGAAAATTATGTAAAATATGGAGAATAAGTGGAACACATGCACAAAATGGGGAAAGAATCCCCAAATATCAGCAACCCTCCGGCCTCTGTGAAGTGGTGCTGCTAGTCTCATCTGTGTCTGCCATTCTCACCGCAGTAGGGAATGTTGTCCCTGGCACACTATCGGCCGGCAGGTTGGTAGTGCTTTAGGTGGATTGACTTCCACTCCAAAGAGAAGCTGTGCTGAACCTAGGGCAGCATCCCCAGGGACCTCATTAGAAACGCAGGCCACAAGGAACGAAGAAACACAAGGAATCTGGGACTTTGGAGATGGAGCCCGACAGTCTGTATTTTGTCAAACTCTTGAGGTGATGCTGATGCACGCACAAATGTGAGTGCATCTGTCTGATCTAAGGCAATCATGGTGATGCCACCTGTATTAATTTCTTGGGGCTGCCAGAACAAAGTGCCACAGACCAGATGGCTTCGAGAACAGATAAATATTCTCTCACAGTTCTGGGGGCCAAATGTCTAAGATCAAGGTGACGGCAGGGCTGGTTTCTTCTGAGACTGTGAGGGAAGAGTCTGCTGAAGACTTCTCTCTTTGGCCTCCAGTTGGCCATCCTCTCCTGTGTCTTTTCACATTGTCTTCCCTTAAGTGGGTCTGGGTCCAAATTTCCCCTATTTATAAGGTCAGTGTCACATTGGGTTAACGCCCACCTTCATGATTTTATCTTAATTACATCTGTAACAGCACTATTTCTGTTTCTTCTTATTTTTTTAAAAATTATTTGTATAAATTTAAAAGGTACAGGTATAACTTTGTTACCTGAATATATTGCATAGTGACAAAGTCATGGTTTTTAGGGTATACATCACTGGAATAATGTACACTGTACCTATTAGGTATAATAATTTTTCATCATCCACCCTGCTCATGCTCTCCACCCAATGTGTATTGTTCCACACTGTGTGTTCATGTGTACATATCATTTAGTTCCCACTTATAAGCCAGAATATGCAGTATTTGTCTTTTGGTATCTGAGTTGTTTCACTTAAGATAATGGCCCCCAGTTCCCTCCATGTTGCTTCAAAGACATGATTTTAACTCTTCCATATATATGCACAATGGAATAGTGTATATATGTATATACACACACACTCTCTCATCGTGTTTTCTTTATGTAATCATCCATTGATGGACTCTTGGGTTGATTCCATATCTTTGCTACTGTGAATAATGTTATAATAAATATACAAGTGCAGATACAAGTGCAAGTATCTTTTTAACATAATGATTTATTTTCCTTTGGGTAGATACACAGTAGTAGTGGAATTACTGGTTTGAATGTTGAAAATGATGTTGGCCAATGTCTATAAGAGTTTTTCCAACATTTTCTTCTAGAATTCTTATAGTTTCATATCTTAGTTTCAAGACTGTGTTATCCACTGTGAGTTGGTTCTTGTGAGAGGTGAGAGGTGTGGATCCTGTTTCAGTCTTCTACATGTGGCTATCCAATTTTCCCAGCACCATTTATTGAATAAGGATTCTTTTCCCCAGTGTATTTCTTTGTCTTCTTTGTCAAAGATCAGATGGCTATGTGAGAATGGTTTTATATCTGGGTTCTCAGTTCTGTTCCATTGGTCTATGTCCCTGTTCTTGTGCCAGTAATATGCTGTTTTGGTTACTATAGCCTTGTAGGATAGCTTTAAGTTTGGTCAATTGATGCCTCCCAGTTTGTTCTTTTTGCTTAAAATTGCTATACAGGGTCTTCTCTGGTTCCATATGAAGCATAGAATTATTTTTTATAGATATGTGAAAAATGATGTTGCTATTTTAATAGAGATTGCATTGAATCTGTAGATCGCATTGGGTAGTATAGACATTTTAACAATGTTGAGTCTGCTAACCCATGAACATGGTATGGTTTTCTACCTGTTTATGTTCTCTGCTATTTCCTTTCTCAGTGTTTCATAGTTCTCCCTTTAGAGGTCTTTCATCTCTTTAGTTAAATATATTCCTAGCTATTTTGTTTTCTTTGTTGCTACTGAAAAGGGTATTGAGTCTTTGATTTGGTTCTCAGTTTGACTGTTGTTGGTGTATAGGAATGCTACCATTCTACCAAGTGAAGTATCACAAGAGTGGAAAAACAAACACCACATATATTCACCATCAAATTGGTATTAATTGATCAACACATATCTGCACATATGGTAATAACATTCATCAGGTGTTTGGCCTGTCAGACTGGGGAAGAGCGGATAGGTTTATTCACACCTAATGGGTGCAGTGTGTACTGTCTGGGGGATGGGCATGCTTGTTGCTTTGACTTGGGCAGGACAAAGACAATAGATGTGACTCAAACATTGGTATCCCCATAATATTTTCAAATAAAAAAATAAATGAACTATCAAGCCATGAAAAGAGAAAACAAAATTATAAATACTGAATTTTTGCTGAAACGTACTGCTGCATTTTTGCGAACAGTTCTGATTAGAACCTTAAGAAAAATTTCTAAAAGTGTAATTGTGCCATGAAAAGATAAGCTTGAATTTAGGCTTTGGATGTAGCATTAACAATTTTTCACCCAGAAAGCCTGTGCCAATTTGTGTTCCTTTAACAAGTAGTATGTGAGAATACATGTTGGACTTGACTATTTTTCCCATCTAAGCCAATTTGCTTAGCTAAATATTATAAAAAGGATCTTATTTTTATGTACATTTCTGATTACAAGTGAACTTAAACTTCTACTATGTGTGCTGACTGCATGGACAGCCTATTTTTTCACTAAGAAATAGTGAAGAAACACCACAGTGATTCTGCTGGGACATTTATCTTTTCCTTCTTGATTTGTGAGAGATTTTTTTACATCAAGTAATTATCACAGATGTGAATCATAAATACATATATTTTTTTGTTTTCTATTTTAATTTTGCTACTTTGCCAGAATGCAAGATTTTGTTTTATGATTTTTACTTTTTGAGAAATGCTGCAAAAGGCATTTCCCAGTACTTATAGAATAATTTTAAAGAAAATCATCTGGTTATTTGTTAAAATTATTCAATTACTTTATTATAATCATAACTTTGAATAATAATGTGAGAAAAGTTTTAATAGATTTTCATGAATTGCTTTTGAACCATAACCTCTTTGTACCTCAAAACATCTGCTACAATAAAACCTTGACACCATTAGTAAGTTATTAATAAAATAAATAAAACCTGCATACCATTAGTAAGTTATTTGATGCAACTTCATTAAACTGAAGACCCCATACTCTTATCAAGCCGATCAGATGCTTTTAAAGTAGAAAATATTAGACTTCCTGTGGAAATAGTAGATCGAGTTTGTAATTATTGAAAAGAAGATCATATCTGTTCAAACACATTGTCGACCAGAGATCCTGCAAGACGTGCTTTGTGAGCAGAAAACTCCTCTCAATGAACAGATTGTATATGTCAATTCTCAAACTTTTCCACCAAAGAACTCCATCAACAGAGCAGAATCGATGGGGGCTTCAGGAAGGGGAGGGAGTGATCCAGAGAAGTAGAGCAATAGTGACATTTTTATTCTTAGGTTTGGTGTGTGGGGGTATACATAGATATACTAAATATATATATACACAAACATACACACATATATGTAGAGAAATAACATTATGGTTTTCTTTATAAAATATTTATTGAAACAGAGTAAGGACCCATGTTTTGTTCACTTCTTCCCTTAAGATCTAGTAGAGCACTTGGCCTAGAGCAAGTTTTCTGTAGATGATGATGTAATGAATGATCGAATGAATAAAACCTGCAAAAATAAGATTTTACCTGGTTAAGAATATGATATCAAGGATTTATGGCTTACAAAGTCTCTGAGTGCAGTTGAGTGAGGCTCTTTTGCGGGTAGAGGGAACAGAAGGGAAGAGCTGGCAATGCTGTCTTGGCCTTTCAATGTGACGTTCTTGCCTGGCTACTGGAGCCGCTGCTTCTTCACCGGCCAGCAACCTGCTCAAAGACCAAAGACACACTTGCATGCGAGCTGTCCATGTCACCAGTGTGCTCCACTGGACACTGTACCTGCTGTGAGTGAAGACCCACTTCCCATGTTATCTTGGGCAGATCACTTTGCGTCTTTGATTGGTTTGATTGATTATACACACGCATTCACACACATAATTATGGGATCAGTTGATCCCTTTGGTGTAAGGTATTCAATTGACTATGAAGCTAATTGAAATGCAGCATCAACATGAGTTTCCAATAATGCTAGATATTCCCTAGTGAACCAAGGAGAAAAAACTCACAATCCTTCTTTGATAGTATTCTACGTCCTACTAATAGCAGCCACATTTTATTCTCCTCTTGTCAGCTGAAGCCTAAACTTTTTCATTGGAGAGAATGTCAAATGATTATACTTTATTTTTTAAAATTCCTTCTGTAACAATGTTGGTTTCAAGCTGCTAAAAGAGCATGCCAAAAATTATTCTCAATGCTTCATTCTTCTGAGTCTGTATCTGCAAGTTGCAGCATCCATAATTCGTCCTTAGACACGAGAATCATGCCTGGTAAACCAGCTTCTGCCCTTAGTGCATGTGGCACCTGGAGATCTCGCCAAAGCCTGCTCACGCAGGGAGCCAGTCCTGCAGTTCTTTCAGGAAGCAATGCAATGTCAACTCTTTGGTTCCTTTATCTGAATTTATTCCATCTGTTTCTACAAACATCTGGGCAATAACTTCAACCTGAACTTGGCCCGTCTTCACTATTTTCACTTCCAGCTTCATTAGCAATGACATTTCCATACACTAATGGACAGTACAGCATATGAAGTCACCAGGGTAACTGAAATGCGAAGGGAAAAATGTACATGGATTTGAACTGACTTTAAGGAAACAGTGGAGCTGAGGTTAGACGCTGGGACCTGGAGGCATCACTCTTTGCAGTGATGAGTATGAGCCAACAGTCCCAGGCCTGGTGCGGTACATGTCTGAAGCTCTATCAGACCCCAAACTAAGGAGTAACACAAAGGAGCAGGGGCATCATTGCTATGATCACTCTAAGAAGAGCATTATACTGGCTTGTGCTTTTTCTCAATCACCTTGCAGTGCTGCCTTGAGCCAGATGCTCAGAAAATGTTCCTTGGATGAGTAGATGGTGCAGCCTGTTTGTCAAGAGTGGATGGAAGAACATTCAGCTGATGATTGAAAATGTTGAGATGAGGCCAGCCCAGTGAAGAGAAGCCACTGAACTCCAGGTCTCAGCCACTCTGTTGTAGGCTCCTCCGAGGTCAGAAGCAATCAGTGAGGCTATTCCTGGGATCTGGGGCAGAGTCAAGGTGACTGGGCCCAGCAGCCCAGTCTTGCCCTCTTCCCAGGCTTCCCTTCCCTCCATACCCATTGCTGTCAGGCTCCCACACTTATTCTGTTGTTTCTGTAGCACTTCATGGTTTTGCTTCTCACCATGGATTGGTCCAAGAGATAAATTCAAACCATTTTTCCAAAAGGCATTTCTTGAGAATTAGTTTTATAAGCTCAATTCCTATTAGAGATCTAAGGCTTAGGGCAGGGAGAGGTTCTGAGTAAAATGTCAGAGTATTTGAGTGGGGACTGTGAGGTGGTGAGGCAATGGCCGGTGTGGCTTCCAGGAACCTTCCATGGCTCTGACATCAAAGCCTTTCCTGGCTCCCCACCACCTAGTAAGAGTATCTAGAAGTTGCGTTTCTAAAGCACATCCCTCTCCAATCTTCCAGGATCCCACCCCTGCCTCTGTCTCTCAGGATACGTTTTAAACTCAGTTATCCTTTAACCAGTGTTTATTAACTGTGTGAGTGCAGGGAATGCAAGGAGTTCAAGGGCGTATTGTCACTTCCATCTGGGAGCTTGCATTCAGTCTGGTGACTAGAGCTAATAAACAAACAAAAAAGATACATTACCCTCTGTATATTGAGTGACATGCAGAAAACTGGAGAATTCTTGATGCCCAATGGAAGGTCACCCAACTCAGATTTAGGGTAAAGAATTCTTCATGGAAAAAGTCCCTTCTAAGCTGAGTGTAGACACTGAGAAGGACTTAGCTAGGGTTGTATGGGCGCCTGGAGGGAGGGGTGTGAAACAGAGATAGATTTCTTAACTTCTTTTCCTTGTTCTTCCCACATTTGGTCCTTCAGCCAGCCTCCTCTGCTGTGTCTATGGAATTCATCCAGAATTCAAAGGCCCCCACCTCCCACCTGCCTGTCTGACCTCGGTTCCCTCCGTCTCCACCTCCCCACATTTTCTCCCCATTTGCCGTGCTCCAGTATTTCTCCATGTGAGCTGAACACAGGCTACTGAAAGCCAAGTTCATATCTACTTCCGTCACGGCTGCATGCGCCCATCCCCGACTCCCAGGCCAGTGCCGTGCACCTGTGCCTCTCTGCGTGTGTGTTCTTGAGTGACTCACGACCAGCGAAAGGGCAGGTGAGGGAGGTGTTCTGGGCAGGGAAAGCACATGAGGGCTTGCAATGGTAGGAAGCATGGCGTCTGGCTAACTGAAGGCTGCTCAGAAGGCCAGGGTCGGCTGAAGGGTGAGGGCCATAGTGTGCGGGGCCTTACCAGCGGCACTAAGGATTTTCAACTCTACGACCAACAGGGGACTGTCCGGCCAGTTATGTGACTGTGTTTGCATTTTAGAGAAATTACACTGGCCACATCTGGGAGAATGTGTGGGGAGAGACTGAGACTTCAGTCCAGGACAACAGCTAGAGGGGCGTGGGAGCGATTTACGTGGGAGTGAGGATGGCTGAGTACAGAGTGGCCGTGGCGATGAGGACTAATGTAGCGGTTCAATAGGCCACGCTGACGGATGCGGCCCACCCGGGCGGGGCGACGAGGGAGAGGGCGGAGTCCGGAGGATGCTCCGGTTTCTGGCTGGGAAAGTGGAACGACAGCGCTGCCATTCACTGGGATTGGGAACAGGAAACAGGCGGCTGGTGGAGGGCGCTGTGGTGGTGGTGGGTGTCGAGGAGTCTGGGCCTGAGACAAAGTTCTGATGTCACCAACATATAGGGCATATCCGAAACCACCACAGGTGAGCCTGCAGCTTTAACAGAAGAAGAGGACTTGGGGACACCGAGGACTGAGGGGCAGGGGAGCAGGAGCAACACAGCCGGCCCTGCAGACCCCTCGCCTGCTGATCCACACCCCGGCTTCTGTCCCTGTCGCTGTCACTGAAGTGGGGCCTGAGTCCTCCCCACATTTCTACAGGAGATTCACCAGGCTGTTGCTCTCTAGGGCGCCCTAGGCCCACTGCCTCATCCTGTAATATCCAGGGTCAACGCAAGCTCCTCCTGTAAGCCTTCCCGGCCTCTCCTGCCTGGAAGAAGTAGAAAGTCATTTGTCTGCACTTCTCATTCCACTTCACGCACTTGGTCAGGAGACTTAACCACGTGACACACATGCAGTCATTTGAACTCATGGCATGCCTGGATTCCTTTCAAAGGAAAACATTCCTGTTTTCCCCTGGCCATCCAGGGTTAAATGTGTCGACGGAAAAAAGCCAAACTTTGTAAAATAATTTTAAAGAGATTTATTCTGAGCCAAATTTGAGGACCATGACCCGGAGCCACTGCCAAGAGGCCTTGGGCAAGTGGACTCGCTGTGGCTGGGTTACAGTTCAGTTTTATACATTTTCAGAGAGACAGGGGTTACAGGCAAAGTCACAAATCAATACATGAGAGGCATACATTGGTTTGGCCCAAAAAGGTGGGACATCTAGAAGCGGGGGGTTACAGGTTATAGGTGGGTTTAAAGATTCTTTGGCTGGCAATTGGCTGAGAGAGTTAGACTTTATCTAGAAGACCAGAAAGGATATGCTTATTTTAAGATAAGGGTATGAGCACTCTGGGAGGTCCAGACAGGAGGACATTTTAAATTTATAATAGGCGCCTGCTAGGATGCTTGAGTTAAGATATTTTAAATTTATGATAGGCATCTGCTAGGATGCTTGAGTTAAGACAGGGGCTTCCTATCTTTTAGGTGATGTTAATGCCATACCAGAATCAGGTCAGGAAGTAAACCACTGCTTCGTTTGGTTAACAAAAGCCGCTTAGTGGGAATTTACCATTTGTCAGCCTAACCCTGCTGGCCTCCTTAGGAAGGAGTTTTTAGCAAAAAAATTAGAGTTCAGTCCTCAAATGTAATACATTTTTTAATCATAATTCTGGGCCTGTTTTATGTTCCACCCGTTGAAAACTATGTTCTTTGATTATTAAACACTGTGGAACTGTCCCTTGGCATTGTCATATCATAGTGTTCTTTTGCCCTGTGACCACAAATTCCTTTTTAATCACCCACTTATAAATTTCTGGAGACATTAAAATCAATAGTGCACCCAAAATGCAGCCCTGAAGAAATCATGTGCAGTCAAATATCCTTGTTGTGGGGAAGTTGGTCAACGTGACCCACAGTCCGTCCACCTGTGGTTCTGAGTGACGTACGTAGGGCATGATCTGGATGTAAGGCTGCACTCTCATGTGTCTTAGTGACTCTGCCATTCTATTCTCTCTCAGCAGAACATCTTTATTCTACACCATGTGATGACACATTTGACCCTTTGCTTGGCATTCAGTTTATTGAAATCATAAATGCAACGGCAAGGACTGAAACTTCTTAGGAAGCTGATCATCCCAATGATATGGAATGTGCACCTATTAAATTGTTGGGAATATCATCCTCTAAGTGTATGCACACAATTCAGAAATACTTTCCCTGTTAACGAATCCCCATAGAATATGCCTGTTTAAAGAAAACGGATACAAGACACCAAGGAATAACATGGTGAGAAATGTGTGACAGGGTGAGCATAAAGCCCCAGCTCTGTCTCCCCTGGACACGTTCGTTAGTTGCTTGTGTGTCTCACTGTTACACTTGCATCTTCAAGTTTCTTTCTATCCAGGGCTAGCCTGGAGGCTCCCAGATTTGCCCTGGTGAATAGGATCTTCTGTTTGCGGATGTGCACCAGACGCCCTTCTGCGGGGCCAATCAGGCACCTGTTTATAGCAGCAGAGGAGCTGTGGTTGGTGGGTGGGCATCTCAATCCTAGGGGGAGACCTGGGTATCCCATATACCATCTATGTGAGTGGAAGCAAACCTGTGCCCAGTTAAACATTTTAGCTTCCTTATCTGCAAGGTGGAAGAGTTGAACCCCATGATTTCTAAGGGGATTTCTGGCTTTCACGGACATCATTGGGAAATGAGAAGTAAGATGCATACTGGAGCTGCCAGGATTAGAACTCTTTTTTTTTCCTTCTTTTTCTTCCATCTTGAGCTGGGTGATGTTCATAATATTGCAAATGGATACTTTTACACTAATTGTATATATGAAAGTCAAATTTAAGGTTGTTAACCAAGCAACATTCTCATCTTACAATGAGATAAGGACACTTTTGCTTTAATTGGATTTATAATCACAGATTTTAAAGTGGGAGGAGCTTAAAGACAGGTCAGTCCAAGATCATCCTTCTTGGGAAGGAAATTGGTATAGAGTGTAGCAGCATGTCTTTTTCAAGGTCAGGGGTGGACCCTAGGTAAGAAATGAAACCACAGTCCCCAATTCCCTCTAAATCATATTTCCTTGACACATTTTCTATGTGGGCTTGCTGGATCAAATGGTAAGTTTATATTTAGGTCTTTGAAGAATCGCCATCCTGTTTTCCATAGAGGTTGTAGTATTAGGCAGTCCCACTAATAGTACATAAGCATTCCTTTCTCTCTGCATCCATGGAAGCATCTATTGTTTTTTTGACTTTTTAATAGTAGCCATTCTGACAGGGATAAGGTGATATCTCATTGTGATTTTAATTTGCATTTCCCTTATGATTAGTGGAGTTGAGCTTTTTTTTCTTATAATTGTTGGCCATCTGTCTATCTTCTTTTGAAAAGCTTCTGTTCGTGTGAATGTCTTTTGCAGCAATTTGGATGGAACTTGAGACTATTATCCTGAGTGAAGTTTCTCGTGAATGGAAAAACAAACACCACATGTGCTCTTTACTAATTTGGAACTAATCAATAAGCACACGCAGGCACAGAGAGAAGTAAAAGCCATTGGAAATCAAGAAGGAGGGAGGAGGGAGGGGTAAAAACCTACCTAACAGGTACAGTGAACACCATTTGAGTGATGGGCACACTAACAGCCCTGACTTAAGCATTGTAAAACCTATCTATGTATCAAAAACTTTTGTCGCCCCTTAACATTTTGAAATTAAAAAAACAAAAACCCAAAAATTATCTATGTGGTCCTTTTAACACATCCATGACATCTTTAGGAAAATCTTGTTCTGGCCCCTTGGACGTAGGGGCGTTGCAGAGTTGAGTAATGTACTCACTCCTTTACTCACAAGCTGGCCAGGTCTCCTGGGAAAACAGTTGATTCCTTTAGCCACTTTATTATTACTTTATGATTTCCTTAATAAGGAATTTTAAAATAGTTTTACTTCTGTCTTAATGTCATAATTTATAGCTATAGCTTGGATTTCTATTACAGATTTCTTTCTCCTGTCACAACTGTCTGAAATTATCCTATTGTGTAAGTATGTGAAAAGCCACTTGCGTATCCCTAAAGCCAAAATATGGTTTCCATTGGTTTGGAAAATGAAACATGTCCTTTAATTTGAGCCCATATGTAGAGCATAAAAGTTTGCTTCCCTTGAGCTGGCTTTCTTGGAATTCTCTTTCGAGTAATGCTCAACTCCAATTACACATGGATGCTTTTGTCAGTAGAATCTTTTGAAAGTTTAATTGGAGATGCAACTCTAAATGAACGAACTCATGGCTTCAAAGACTTTGGAAAATATGTAGTGAGGCCCAAATAGCAACTTATAATGAGCTTGATTATGTGTCAGGCCAGAAACAAAGGCATGGCCTGAGGGGCCCACCGAAGCCACGAGGCATCTGAGGACATAGGCACTAGGGGAAAAGTGCCTAAGGTTTTCTATTCATACGGATCTAAGTAGTTCAGATGGAATGAACCAAAAAGCAAGCCAATGAAAATTATTTCAAGTGCTTTGCCTTGTCTTATACATTCTAGCCCCCAGAATGCGTCTACAGGAGACTTTACAGATAAGCTGCATGGACCATCTCCCATCTTACAAATTCAAAACAAAAGTCTGGAGAAGGGAAGTGACTCAGTTAGGCTGAAAGGTTAGTTAGTGCCCTAGCCAGAGCTCCTAAATTCTGATTCATTCTCCTCTCTCTGATATCTACTGTTACCTCCTGTTTATGTTACATCTCATCCCAAAGTTGGAGAGATAACAGTACTTGATCTCTTCTTGTTTCTTCAGATATATAATTTGTATAAAACAATTTTTTGAGGGGAAGGAAACCTGGACAAGAAAGGGAAGGTAAGAATGCCTGTAAGGTGTGTAAATCCAGGCAAGTTGCTCAAACCCTCTGTGGCTGCTTCTGCAGAGGTCCTGTGGCGATCACACCCACTTTGCAAAGAAAGTCGGGAGAATGAAGGCATTTGCAAGCCACGCCAGCCCTGGACTAATATGAGGTGTATGATTGTTGGAGTTTTCTAGGCTTTGGGGAAAATAATTTGATGAAACAGGTGGGCAGGCTATTGTGTGCCTCTTAGAGAACGCAGAATAAGACAGACACTTCACTTGCATCCTTCAGTGTGGTCGTGGGCTTGTTAACAGGAAATAGTTAAGAATATAGGTCTGGATCCAAACAGCTTGGATTTACTGGCTGGCTTGGTGTGACCTTACGCAGGTGACTTAACATCAGTAGGTCTCAGTTTCCTCTTCTGCAAAATAGAAATAACATGGTACTTATCACAGAGGGTTGCCATGGGGATCACATGAGATGAGACAAGTAAAGTATTTTATAGCTCATGTGCTTAGAATACTAAATAATGCTAGTAATAGCATGGTTGCTGCCATATGTGCATAGCATGAAATGGTACATGAGGATGCGTACACATTTTTTATTTATTTTTTTGGTAAGTAAATTCAACATAGACGTCAGGTTCCACTTTCCTTTCCGTTCACAGACTACCAAGAGCATGGGAGTCTAACTTGTGTTTTCAGTATTTCAGTGAAAATGAACCCACCAAACATAATAATGTAGGCAAATCTGCACATTAAGGCGACAGCCACCAGCTGCTGGGAACTCAGTAATTTCAGCTGATAGAGAGCACATGAAGGGCAACTGACGACTGACATGACTTTCCGCTTGCAGCAGAGCCATCTGCTGCAGAAGGTCAGATCAAAGAGTCC
Source organism: Microcebus murinus (assembly GCF_040939455.1). Taxonomy (NCBI): domain Eukaryota; kingdom Metazoa; phylum Chordata; class Mammalia; order Primates; family Cheirogaleidae; genus Microcebus; species Microcebus murinus. The sequence goes on along the minus strand of NC_134112.1, from coordinate 9,073,926 downwards.
CCTGGGGTAGAAGGCCTGTCAAACAGGAGGCTGGCAGTGTTGGCCTCTTGTTCACATAGGCACAAGCCGGCTGTTTGTCAATCTCTAACTCTTTGTCTCCTACTTGATGTCAACCATAGAACTACGTCTTTAGGAATGAGCCAACCAAGAAAAGTCGCAGAACTGATAAAAATCCATTTTACTATTAGAAGGAACATTTCCCTAAAAATAGATTTACTAAAAGAAACTGTGGAAAATTTTACAGTACTTCAAGTTAAAAATCCCAGTAAGAAAAAATGAGAGTAGGCGGGAAGAAGATGGATCTGTTTGAGATTAGGAAAGACAGATTGGTATCTTAACAATTGAGTGAGACAGTGCATATTCAGTACTGCAGAAAATATAATGATTGAAGTTGAGCATTAAAAGTAAGAATTAATAATTAAAACAAAATATTTCTTGAAATAGAAGATATATAATATGGAAATATAAATAATGGTCAAAAAGTCTGTTATACCAATAAATCTTGAGATTTAGGAATTGGAAAAATATTCTCAGTTTCTAATATAATACAGAAATGGTATAATACATAAGATTCAGTTTTTATCAACGTATAAGGAAGAGGCTTTTCTGCTTGCCTCTTACCCTGAGTAAGAAGCACTGAATTGGAGAAATATAGTTTCAAATTTTTTGTAATATTAAAACCATTCACTAGTAAACTGCACAAAGGTTATTATTTAATTTTCTAATTTCTTGAGAAGTAAAGAAGAGCAAAAACGTAATCTAGATAAATTTTAAAAAATGAGGTGTAAATTTCCTTTTAAACACTGTTTTCACTGGGTACCATAAGTTTTGGTAGGTTGTGTTTTCTTTTTCATTCATCTCTATGTATTTTCTGATTTCCCTCGTGATTTCTTTTGTATCCATTGGTTAGTTAGGAGTTTGCTACTACATTTCTACCTATCTGTGAATTTCCCAAATTTCCTTCTGTTATTGACTTCTAATTTAATTCCATCATGGTCGGAAACATGCTTTATAGGATTTAAATCATTTAAAATTTATCGAGGCTTGTTTCGTGGCCTAACGTATGATCTGTCCTGGGGAATATTCTGTGTGCATTTGGGAAGGTTGCCTACTCTGCTTTCACGGTGCAGCCTGTCCTGTGCACACCTGTTAGGTCTATAGTGTTGTTGAAGTCTTCTGTTTTCTCACTGATCTTCTGATTAGTATTCTAGCCGTTATTGAAAGTGGGGTGTTGAAGTCCGGTGATTCTTGTCGGATTGATTATTTCTCCCCTTGTTTCTGTCAGTTTTTTGCTCCATGCATTTGGGGACTCTGTTTTTAGGTGTATATATGTTTATAATTATTATATTTTCTGATGGGTGGATACTTTTATCACTAAAAATGTTCCTCTTTGTTTGTAGTAAGAGTTTCTGTCTTAAAGTCTATTAGCGTAGATACTCTAGCTTTCTTTTGATAATTGTTTGCATGCCACATCTTTTCTCTTTTATTTTTAACCTGTTTATGTCTTTAAATCTAAAGTATGTTTCTTTTAGATAGCAAGTAATACATAATTAAAAAAATATCAATTCTGCCAATCTCTGCCTTTTGATTAGGATGTTTAGTTTGTTAACATTGAGTTTATTAACATTGATATTATCAATAAGGTAGAATTTAATTTTGCCATTTCGTGTTTGTTTTCTATATGGCTTATGTCTTTTTTGTTCCTTTATTCCTCAATTGTTACCTTCTTGTGTGTTAGGTATTTTCTCATGTACCTTTTTAATTTCCTTGTTGTTTCTCTTACTGTCTTTTTGTAATTTTCTTAGTGGTTGCTATTGGACTTATGATTAGATTATTGACTTAATCTAGTTTGGTTAATAGCTTAAGTTAATAGTAACTTAATTACAATAACATATAAAACTTTTCTCCAGTATATACTGTTTCGTCTCCCATGCTTTGTGCTATTATTGTCGTATAAATGACATCTTAATGAACGATTACACAGTTTTATAATATTACATTATGCATATATCTTTTAAAACAAGAGAAGAAAAGAGTTATAAACAAAAATATGTTTATACTGTCTTTCATAATAACTATGCAGTTATTGTTAGCAGTTCTCCTTACTTCATGTGTGCATTTGAACTACTGTTTAGAGTTCTTTCATTTTAGCCTGAAGGACATCCTTTAGTATGTAATAACAACATATTGTCCCATTTTTTGTTTATCTGGAAATGTCTTAATTTCTTCATTTAAAACAGAGCTTTTCTGGATATAGAATTCTTGATTGACAGTCTTCTTATTAAACACTTTGCAAATGTCATCCCATTGCCTTCCAGCCTTCATGGTTTCTACGAGAACTTAGCCCTTCGTCCTATGGAGACCCCTTGTACATGGCTGATCACTCTTCTCTTGCTACTTTTAAGATGTTTACTTGCATTTGACTTTTGTCAATTTGGTCAATATGACTCTGGTATGAATAGGCATAGCTCTCTTTGAGTTTATTGTGCTTGTAGATTGTTGAGCTTCTTGAATGCGTAGATTAATATTTTTTTATAAAATTTGGAACATTTTTAACTGTTATTTCTTCAAGTATTTATCCTTTTTCTTTCTCCTTTCCTTCTGAAACTCTCATCATTTATATGTTGTCATGTTTGATGCTGTCCACAGGTCTCTTGTTATTTGTTTGTTTTTCTTCATTCTTTTTTATGTCTGCTCCTCAGTTTAGATAATCTCATTTGATTTATCTTCAAATTTGCTAATTCTTCTGCCTGCTGAATTTCATTGTTGAGTTCTCCATTGAATTTTATATATCAAATATTGTGCTTTTCAGCTCTATAATTTCTATTTGTTTCTCTATTACAATTTATATCTCTTTATTGATGTTTTCTATTCGGTGAGTCATTATTGTCACATTTTCTTTTAATTTTTAAAATATAATTTCCTTTAGGTCTTTTAACATATTTATAATAAGGTTATTTAAAGTCTTTGTATTGTAAGTCTAAAATATGGGTACCCTTGGGGATATTTTCTGTTGACTACTTTTCTACCACATATGTAGAATACTTTTCTGGTTTTTCTTGCATATCTCACATAGTTTTTTGAGGACTGGGCATTTTGTAGAATATATTATAACAATTTAACTTTGTTATACAACAACTGTGTTGTCAGCCTTCTCTACCCTTTCATAGTTTGTTTTTGTTTTTGCTTTTAGTTTTTTGTTTTGTTTTTTTTTTGTTTTCTTTGTTGCTATTTATTTGTTTAGTGACTTTCTTGGACACATTCCATAGTTTCTCTATTCTTTATAGTGTGAGACCACAGAGTTCTTGGCTATCTTTTATTTTTTAATTAAAGAAAAATTTAAGACTCGCTTTCTAATAGCCATACCAGGGTCAATATAAGTTAGTGGTCAGCCAGTGATTGGTCAGATTTTCTTAAATGTTTTGCCTAGGGAGTCTATGTGAGAAGGCCTACCTTCAGGCTTCATGCATTTTTCAAGATAGCCTTAGCTGTCACTTTTTGTAGAGCTTGAAGATCAGCCAGAGTTGAGTGAATAGTGCCTTCTCCTTTCCTTGGTTTTTCCTGGTCAAAGTATCTTAGATAACTAGAACTATGTTGGATTTTTCATAGTTCTCTGTGGTTATCTAGTTTTCCAAGATTTCTTTTAAAATTCCCAGTCAGGTCTTTGTTTGCCCCAATTTATGTCATGCCTTTAGGCAGTTGCTATCTCTCCAGCAGCTTCCCATTGTTTCAGTAATGCCTTATGGATAGGTCCCCCACCTTTACTAAACTGAGCTCTGAGTCAAGTCAAACAGCCCCACACTTGTAGAATGCAGATTTTTTATGGGAGGTGCAAATTCAGACAAAATATTGATTGTGATCTGAGAATGGTACTTTTCATGAAACTCTGAAGGGGTCATATCTGTCCTTTGTCTGCAATGCTTCCAGGTTTTGGCTACCTTCCTACTGTGCTGGTGAGGGAGAGGGATGGGAAGAGCCTCAAGTTAAAATGCTACAGTCTGTCTTACTGAGGGCTAGTAGTTTCCTTGGATGAATGATTTTCATTTTGTTCTGAAGTTTGCTTAATGGCCAGAATTCTGAAATGGCTAATTTTATTTGTTTTGCTATATAACAAATAAAATTTGGTTTTGATTTTTTTAACTTTTATTTTTATTTTATTTTATATACAAAAGGCAAATTCATTGAGGTTGGGCTTCGGGTTAGAGTTAAGGTTAGGGGTTAGGGATTAGGGTTAGGGGTTAGGTTTAGGGCTAGGGTTAGGGGTTACCATTAGGGAAGTTCTGGAAGTTAATCTCTATTCTAGAAGTTAATCTTAAAATTAAAATACGATACTTTGTAATAGTAAACATGTGATAATTTTCAAAGAGACTATTCTTAAATCAGTAGAATTTCTTTCTCTGTCTACTTTGTTGATATTCATTGTCATTATAAAAACCACCAGGGCCCATAATTTACTAAGATTACTAGTATTATTAACATGATTGCGGCTATGTAGGTGCAGTCTCTCCTGGTCTCTCTTTAATTTCTTCTTTAAAAATTTTTGTTTTACTAATGTTCATGGAGCAGTGTGGGTCTACAAATGAGATAAAGAGTCCAGTTCTTATTTTCAAGACACAAAGATCTAAGATTTAAAATATGTATTTAAATAAAAGCTGGCAGAGGAATTAGAAAATTCTTAACTAATTCAAATATAAATCTTCCATATACCAAATTGGAACCCTGAGTTTACTTTATAAAAGTGGAAACATTTAATTTGCTATAACTAAAAACATATTGTTTTAAATATTACAAACAAAATCATCTACAGTTTCAGCACCCAGATAAATATGCATGACATGGCATGGATGTGTTTAGAAAATGTGAACTATGTAGAAGTTTTTAAACTTGTCCATAAACCAGAGACTCTTTCCCTAAAAATGGTATTAAGAAATTCTTGTGGTATCTTTCAGATTAGTTTAAATGTACATATAAACATATTTCTCAATAGTATTTATCTATGTATCTCTCTGTATGTAGCAAGAGGAAAATATAAGAGAGAAGACACTTACATCTACTCCATCCTCATATTCTGTTGTGAAGAGACAGAATGTTCTGGCTGGAGAGTACAAACAGTGTTAATGGAAGGGAAGCTATTAAACACTCCCACCCACATGCTTAATGACAGAACAACATGTCTAATTTTGTCCTCAACAGAAAGAGAAACAATCTCCATAAAGTTATAGCAGCATGATGGTAGCCCAGCTCCTTCAGAAGCTGGTGAGTTCTCTCTTCCCCAGGGACAGGGCAGTCTCTATTTTTAGAGCAGCAGTCTTCAACTATTTTGGCCTCAGAATTCCTTTATATTCTTAAAAATTATTGAAGTCCTTAAACAGCTTTTGTTTATGTGAATTTTATCAATTTATATTTACCATCACAAAATCAAAACTGGGATTTTAAATTATTAATTAGGTGTAACAACCCATTACACATACTCTGAAATAATAAGAAATGTATATTTGGTTTCTGCCTCCAGTGCCTGGCATAGAGATCCTAAATCCCTTGCAGTTTTCTGGGTGATGGAAGCATCTTTTGTTCTAACGAGGCAAGTCTTGGTGAGCTCCTGGATGGGGTCTGGTCACCACAAAGACCAAGCTTCGAACAGAATCTTGGAACTTTCAGCCTTGCCCTTCATCCTCTGGGAAGGGGAGAGGGGCTGAGATTGAGTTAATAGTCCATCATGCTTATGTGACGAAGCCTCCACAGAAATCCTTGAATGACAGGGTTCTGGGAGCTTCCTGGTTGGTGAGAACATCCCTGTGCTGGAAGGGGGTGCATCCTAACTCCATGGGGCACAAGCTCCTGCACCCAAAACCCTGTGGACCTCGCCCCGTGCACCTCCTCATCTGGACTTCTGTCTGTGTCATACCCTTTATAGTAAACCAGTGAATGTAAGTGAAGCGTTGTCCTGAGTTCTGTGAGCTGTTGTAGCGAAGTACTGGGCCTGAGGAGGAGGTTGTAGAAACCTCTGCTTTGTAGCTGGTGGGTCAGAAGTCTATGGTCAAAACCTGGGGTTGGCATCTGAAGTCCAGGGCAGTCTTGCAGGACTGTGCTCTTAACTTGTGGAGTCTATGCTCTCTCTGGTTAGGGTCAGAACTGAATTGAATTGTAAGACACCAGCCGGTGTTGGAGAATTGTTTGGTGGGAGAAAAATTCCCACACATTTGGTCACCAGAAGTATTCTTTTCTGAGTGTGAAGAGAAAACAGTTTGTTTTGTTTTTTTTTTCTATTTCACATTTGCATAGAGAAGGTATTATTAATAAAAATACATTTTCTAAAAAAAGTTAATGACAAGTGACATTGTTTTATATTTTAACACATCTCCTTAATTTTTGCCTTAATAGAAGACACATTCTCACATCTGCTGTTGCACTCGGTCTTTTGTGATGTCAATTCATGTAGCCTGTGGAAACCTCCAGTGCCTGCTCCTGAGTTAATGAGACTCAGAAAGGAAAATACTGTCTTATTATTATCACAAAAATAGTTCTGACTCAGTGAGCCTCTTGAAGGTTTATTGTGAGCTCCACAGAGGCTCCTGCAACACTCAGTGAGGACCCCATATCTAGAGTGAGTTTAGGAAGGAGATGCATAGAGTTGGCAGGTCTATGGTCTATATGTTCCTGGGTGTCTGCTCCTTCCTCATTCAGTTAGGAAAAATTAACAATCATATTTTGTATATTATCATCAGCCCAAGCTGTTTCTCATACAAATAACAGGTAGATTGCTTTACATTTTCTTTTAATCCCTGAGTAAATAATCCACATATATATCCAATAACTTTAAGAAATATGTTTATCTTTAATTCTATTACAGTTGAATAAATTTATATATATCTATTAGCTGAGATATAAATGATATTTCTTGGAAGTGAAAGTTATTTTATGTGTTTAATAACAATGAAACATATGTTGATCTTATGACTAGAACATTCTCTGTGGGCAGTAATCACATATTCTGTCTCCACATCTTCATAGTCTAAGCCCTTCACACTGAGCTTCGCTGAAAGAATAAATTGAACTTTGAGTTAATAAAAAAGGTATTTTTATGCTTTCATTTCATATAAATTTAAAGATTTCTTCTTAGAGAATCAAAATAAATGCCGGATCTATTTTAGATAAATGATCAGATTATAAAAATAATTTGCTTTAGATAACAATTCAATGATGGTGTAAGCCAACCATTCTTTGTTATTTCAAGGCAAGTTTCTGTTCAACTCTAAGGAATTATTGGTTAGTGGGAAAGGGGGTGTACTGAGGTGTGACCACCCCCCCATCCTGTCATGGCCAGGAAACTTAGTTTTTAAAGTTTTCTGAGGTCTCCTTGGCCAAGAGGAGTCTGTTTAGTCTGGCGGGGGCTTAGGATTTTATTTTAACTCAAAACTGTGCCCCCCCATCCCAAAACAAGCCCTGGGGCCTGGGTTCATTGAGTTGGTGTCAGTCTTTTGTTGTGGGTGTTTTGTTTTACTGAATCATAGACCCCTGGACTGCCGGGACATCTATGTTAAGTCTGGACATGCTTAGAGAGTGCTTAGGGGTAGAAAGGTTTGAGAGATTAGCCTTAAAGCTAATGAGACCAAGCTACTAACAGAATGGTCAGCCATGATGCTGACTCATTGATTTGAGGTTTTTAGAAAACAATTAAACTTTCAAACAAAAATTTGGGGCCCTGTTATGACTGAATTATGCCCCTCCCTAATTTGTATGTGGAATTCTCAACTCCCAATACTTCTGAATGTGACTATTTTTGGAGATGAGGCATTTAAATTGGTAATTAAGTTTAAATGGGGTCATTGGGAGTGCCCTGATCCAATATGACTGATGTCCTTATGAGAAGAGGGACTAGGACACAGACACACGGAGGTGAGACCGTGTGAAGATAGCCTGGTGTCACCAGGCTGTCTTCTAGGAGGGAAGCCTCAGGAAAAACCAGACCTATCTGCATCTTTGTCTTGGACATCCGTCCTCCAAGGCTGTGAAGGAATGCAGTTCTGTGGTTTAGGCTGCCCGGGCTGTGCAGTATTTATTACGGTAGCCGAAGAGGCTGACGCTGCTCCAGGCACCGGATGCAAAGCAGTAAAGAGAACAGACACACTGCGGGGAGCTGAGAAGCTTGCACTAGGGTGTGTCTCAGATGCATCCTGCACATGGGCTGGGCCCTGGGGTTGGCAAGGTTCTCTCTCTGCCATGAACCTGTAGGCTAAGGGGAAGGTGAAGCCATACATGGAGAATTACTAGAAACAGCCATTTATCAGAGGAGATGGTAGCAGGTAAGGCCGTATTCTGCATAACAAGCTGAGATGCATTAATCAATTCATTCAGCAAATATTGATTCTGCAATGTCTGTTGCCGGGCACCTGCTAGATGTGGGAGAGAGCTCTGACTTGGGTCCTCAGAGAGATGATGGTGCACTGGAGGGCCCCACAATCAGCACGTTAACAAATGAGTGAAGGCGTAATTAAAATGAGAGCCTCGTGCGAAAGACACAGGCAGGGGCTGAGCTGGGGAAGAGTGCGTTGGGAGGCCTCTGTGGTGGGCTGGCCAGGCAGGCACTCTGGGGAGCAGACCCCAAGTGCAACCTGCTATCTGGAAGGAGCTTCCAGGGAGCAGGGTAAGAGTCTCCTAGGTGCAGGGATCAGATGTGCAAAGGCCCTGAGGTGGCAAAGGGCTTGACATATCGAGGAAGAGCAAATTGTGGGCTGAGGGTGGAGAAGCCAGAGGAGCTTCTGCCCCAGTGTCCTGCCGGCTGTGGAGAGGCAACCAAGTTTTATTTATTTTGATGTGGTGGGGACACATGGAGGCCCGGTGAGCGAGCAACGAATGGTGTGACTCCACAGGGGTGTGGAAGAACTCCCCAGCTTCCTGGGACGGGGGCTGGGCGCGGAGTGCAGGAAGCCGGGAGCCGTTCGGCCTCTGTCCAGACTGCAGGGGCAGGTGGCCAGGGCTAGAGCCGCCTGCCCTTGCCCATGCCCTGCTGCTCCGGGCCCCAGACTGCCAGCCCTGAGGCCACGCATGGTGCTCCTCGATTCTCCATACGACCTCATATGGGGGGGTTTAAAAAGTGTATTCCTTATATTGAAACATAGCTTTTTTTTTTTTTCCAAAGAGAGAAAGTTGAATGATGCAAATTTTTTTTATAATTAACTTAATACTGACTAAAGCCAAGTAGTTATTTTAATAGCTAACATTCATTTAGCACTAACCAAATGCCAGATACCGCTCTGCACATTTCACGTACGTGTTATGTTACCTTTGCAATCACCATGATTAAGCATTAAGATGTAAGCATTGTTATTTTCATTTCTCAGATGAAGGGGATTCTATGGGCCTTTATTTTTAAAATAAGAATATAATAACAGTCCTATTGCTCTTATATGATGGGACACACAAATGTGCATATACATTCACACATGCACACATACATGTGTGCACACACAGTAGCCACGAATAACATTCAAAGAGAACTGCAGTATAGGTGGAACATACATTGTGCTGTGTTTTTCACAGCACTCTGCATGTTTTTATGCAGTGGTTAAATAGTAAAGATAATAATTAGTGGTTAAATAATAAAGAACTACAGATTTTGGGGATAAGGTTATACTACAAGTTTCAGAGATTTTCTGGAAAACAAAAAGATGTGATAATAAATGCAATACATGGTGTATTATTTAATATTATTATGAACTAATGTATTGTGACATGTTCATATATTTCAGTAACAGATAAACATAATCTCTATACGATGTAGCCATTATATAAAGGAAATGACAAAAGAAGGGAACATTAATACAAAGGAAATGTCAAATAACATCATTAAAAATTTGAATAATACTACAAATATTTAATATTAACATTTATAATTTTTTACAACGAAGGCTTAAAACTTATAAATCAGGCATTGCACTCTCCACAGCTTTGATCTTTCATGACAAATAGTCTAGACATAGAAAAATGTCTTTCTGTTTTCACTGGCACTGCTTGAATTGCCCAATAAACATTTTCGAGTTGGGCCTTTGGTGCATATTGCTTCTTCTAAGTTCATTTTTTCTCTTCTTTTTTCATATTTGCTTGCTCTGGTTTTTGGTTTTACCATTGAAATTGGTATTGCTCCTGCTACTGTGGCTGCTGATCCACTCTTCATCTCATGGTAGAGGATTTCACAGCAACCTTCACGTTTTCTCCATGAATTTCTTCTGTTGAAGCACATTTTCTTTTAAATGTCTATTCATTAACCATTTTGCTAAATCAGCAATTTCAGTTATGACAGTAAAATGTTGTCCTTTCCCACTTCATATAAATCACAAGTTTAAAGCAGGTTAATGTATCACTCCACTTTATATAAATGACTGATCTTCAGTTGCCACAGAGTAATTTTATTCATATGGAGTGTCTGTAAAACCCTTTGGGCCATTCTTTATAATATATCCCATTTCCAGTCTAAAATGACTTAACAGGTTTATTTTTTTCACTTGAACATTTCTGCAAAAGAAAATTTCTCACTGGAAAATTATTTAAATAATTTTATAGTTTTTTATACTTAAAACTGTGGCAGAGACATCATTTTACAGAAGATACTAATTAGATTTGGCTTTATAACCTGAATTGAGTTACTGCTTTCATCATTCTGGTATTCGAAATCTACACTGCAAGCACTTCTGCTGCTGCTTGATTTTGGTGTTTTGTCCATCAACCTGTTCATACAGGACACTTTTGTCACAAGGTGAAAAGCACGATTATAAGATAACTGCTAAATTGTTGGTGATAAGTTTCTGAATTTGTAGGTCATTGCTGTACCATCACTTGTGCTGGCAACCTATGTTAGTAATCTATGGCTGTGTTACAAATTATTTCCAAACCTAGCAGTTTCCAAGAAAAATCATGTGTTATTTCACAGTTTATGTGTGCCAGGAATCTTAGAGTGGCTGTGCTGAGTGGTTCTGGCATTTGGTTGGGGGTCAGTTATCTTGAGGCTTGACCCAGAGAGGACCTGCTTCTGAGTTCACGCCTGTGCTTGTTGGCAGCCTCGGAAGCTTCACTGCCAAGGTCACCCACATGGCGCCTTAGCACAGGGTTCCCTGGCAATATGGCAGCTGACTTCCCTCAGGGCAAGTGATCTAGGAAACAGTAAGAGAGACAACCTAAAACTGAAGACTCAGTCTTTTTTATAACCTATTCTTGGGAGTGACACCCATCGCATTTGCCATTGGTTTAATGCAAGTCACCACCTTGCCCCCACTCAAAGGGAGGGGATCTTGGGGGGCTGTCTTAGACATGGCCTCACCACACAGCCACATCTGCTCCAAGTTCTAATGTAAAGGTTTCTAGTCTTTCCTGAAGTAAAGATAGTACTTTTTGTCCAGAATAGTTCCCATGAATTCTTATTAAACCAAGATTCAATGACGTCTCAATGTAGGAAACGTGAATATTCATGTATCTTTAGTTCTGACAATCGGTCCACCTAAATGTTTACTTTTGTATTTTCGCCTTTGAAAGCGTCAAATTGATGTGCAGTTGTTCTGTTGTATTGTAAAGGTTATGTATTAATGTCATAATTGACCTTGGACTTTTTGGCCATTATAGTCCTTTGCTTAAATGAATTCACTTTTCCACCCCTGAGTCTTGTTGTTTTCAGTGGTGTGCTGAGAGCAGCTTGCACTGGCGCACAGTGGCTCCTGAGAGCCAGTTGGTAGCATCTCTTCTCAACTCCGCATTCAGTGATGTCACCTCCATAGCTCAGAGTTGACCATTATGTAGGTATTTGCGCCATGGGATTTGGCAAAGGCTACAAACCAAGGCCCCCATTCCTACTGAGAGCTGGTTGTTAGACACTGACCTATTATAAAATTGTGCATTGTTCCTTTAAAAGAGTTGCCATCAACTGATGAAGATTATTTTTGGAGCTTTATTTTGCTGTTTTCATATCAATAATGCTATGATATCTCCAAGGTGCTGAAGGAGAAGGCTATTCAATGATGTTTACTTAGCAATGATTTAAAACGTATCTGGTGATGAGATGAATGACTTTATTTATTTCTCTTATACTTGCAACATTTTTCATATTTTTATTATGGACATCTCAAAATTGCATAATGAACAATAAATTGAGATAGATGTTAGCTAATAGTGAATATTCAACACTCTGGGAAACACCAGCAAATATCATTGGGTAGTACTTACTACCTAGATCTGCTAGTTAATAGCACTATTTAGAATTATGCGTAAAATTGCCAAGTTAAGGAATTATTTCATTTTTAAAACTTATTGTTTCTTGGAACATCACTCATAGGGTTTGTATAAAGTATATACCAGGCATATAAACATATTAATACTTACTTCAGTTTCAAGAATGACTTACTGTTAGCAGGAGACAAGGCCTTGAACACAATGGCAACAGCTGTAGGAAGGGCAGACTAATTACAGAAGTCTCTCTCCTGTGTGCTCCTTAATCTTCAGCTCCTTGTGCCCATGTTCCCCAGTCTTGCTTTTGTCTGGCCACTGGCATCTCTGCATCAATTGTTGAGCTTTACTTTGCTCAGGATAATGACCAAGCTTTTTCTCAACTTGCCTGATTTCTCAACTTATTTTTCTTGTGATTTAGGATTTGAAAAACATGATTTCCCCCAAAAATGCAGGAAAGGAATTCCTACATGGAAACATCATCTCTACTTACCTTCTTTTTTCTAGCTTGACTCTTCTAGCTATATCTCATCTTGAGTTTTTCTACAACAGTACAATAAGTTATGCCCTACTTTATTTATTACAATATATACACATTGCATAAATTTAAAAAGTCTTGGGCTTTGTGAAATACAAAATCATAAACTTTATAAATAAATAAACCTGGATCAATTCTTTATCACTTTACATAACTTAGGGAATTTTATTTTTTTTCTTAATTTTTTAGCCAAAATAGGCTGAAGTTTGTGGTGGGGATACTTTGATACAGCATGAGTCTTCTGGCTTGGAACAATGTATAATAGCTAATAGACGATATCCCTAAAAATGTTTAGTAGATTGATATTCATAAAAAGAAGCATATCACTACTTAATACTGACAGTTCTAGAGCTCCTCTGGTCAGTATCATTTAATATATGTTATCAAGGTAGGAGTATTAAGGTAGAGATATACAAAAATAATTAAACAAAACATAAGAAAATAAAAAACTTCAATAACAACATTTTGGCTTAGCTTCTCTTTCCAAAAAATAGAGGTAAAAAATATAAAGTTAAAGGAAAACAAAACAAAACACACACAAAAATTTTTATTAAAAACAAATCAGGAAGCATGTCAGATTCTAAGAGGAAAGGCTCAGTGAAGTCTTGTGGAGGAAGCTTAGTATATTGGTTCTTTCTCTGTGGTTTCTGAACCCAACCAATGGCCACACTTCGAACCTGTGACCTTTTATTCTACTTCTGTAATTATTGTAATTGCCTGTAACACAAATAATTTATTACGTGTGGAGAATCATTGTGCAGTTGGTTATATTTTTTACTGTAAGTGAGCACAAAGCTTTGACCACAGATGACTGTGTATTTACTTTTCCTAATGGTTCTACACAAGGAAGTATAATGACAGCTATCCCAGGGAACTGCCAGAATATAAATGGGCCATCCACAGTCTAAACTCAAGCTATATTTTGTTGAAAATATCAAATGTATATGAAAAAATAGAAGGAAGAGTAAAATGAATTCCATTCATAGACCCATCATTTTGCTTTAGTGATGGTCCATTTATGGCCAATCTTCTTACTTTCTCATTCCTGAATTATTTTGAAGCAATCTCAAACATTTCAGGAATCTTAGATATCATTTCATTTGCATATGTGTGCCTAAGACATCAGAGCTCATAAATATATATGTGTGTATATATGTATGTGTGTGTATATATATATATATATATATATATATATATATATATACACATACACACACACACACACACACACACACACACACTTTTCCTTTGGTTGTTAATTGGTTGATATTTTATCTCCATAAATTTTCAGACTTGCTCCTCTGTTCCCTACTCACCCCCCATTTCCCTTTCCTCCCTCCTGTTCCCCTCCTCCTCCTTCTTCCTTTTCTCCTTAATTCTTTCTAGTTTATTCAATATGAAAACTAGATGGTTTGTCCTATATAATTTCCCACACTAGAGTTTGCTGACTGCATCTCCTTGGTGTCATTTAACATGTTTCTTTTGTCTCCTATCTTCCCTGCACAATGTCTAATAGAGGCTTTATCAGATTCTAATTCAATTTTGTGGGAAGACTTTTGCAGCAAAGTTTCATGAACATCCATAAGGAGGCATAAAGTGTCTAGTGGTATCTCCTTGTAGAAGTGAGCAACCTAGATGGACATTGTATAAATCTTTTACAGTGATAGGGGTTGCTAAATAATATTTTCCTTCTATTACTCCTTATTCTTATTAAGCTAAAGTATTCTAAAGATAATATTATCTTTATAAATTTCATTGCCCTGATTTATATTCTTTTAGGAAAAGCAAGAGAAATGGTTGATTTTTTCCCCTTTATATTCAAATTTTCGAAATTATAAGTTGGTTCCTTGCATCATCCAAAAGTGATGAACTAGGGTTTTGCTTTTTGTACTAATGTACAAATGTACTCTATATGTACTCAATGTACTCTAATGTACTCTAATGTACTCAAATGTACTCTAATGTACTCAATATGTTTTAATTTATTTCAGTCTTTATTCTCATTGGAACTCATATTGTCCCAACTTTGGCAGTAGGAGTTACTGCCCGTTGGTACCTGAATTTTCCTGACATGACCTCATTGGTCTGTGATAGCTGCTTTGCTTTCTGTTGTGATTAAAGGTCATATTTTAAATCCCTTGCTTTATATATGGAATCATACTTTTCTGCAAGGAAATGTGGATTTTTTTGAGGGGAGGGGTAAAAATGAATTTTTATTTCCTGAATAAATAACTTCTTTGAATTAAACCTTTTAATTGAGATAATTGTGGATTCCCATGCAGTTGTGAGAATTAATACAGAAAGATCCCAGGTATCTATCCCTCACCCAGTTGTCTCCAATGGTAACATCTTGCATCACTACATGCAATGTCATGACTGTGTTTTTAATTTTGGTTTCCATATGTTTGTTGTTGGTTAAAATGACACTGTGAGATCTAAATCTGTACACCATGGGTGTTCATTGCTACTGGATTGGGTCAGTGATTGCTTCCAGGCCTATTCAGTGGACAGAGATAGAACATCTGTTATTTACATGTTTGTGTATTTTGTGTCGAACAGAGCACCATGCATCAGCTATCAATGTGTAGGGTAGCAAAGCTCTTA
Organism: Microcebus murinus; assembly: GCF_040939455.1. Lineage (NCBI taxonomy): Eukaryota > Metazoa > Chordata > Mammalia > Primates > Cheirogaleidae > Microcebus > Microcebus murinus. Next base: position 9,058,574 of record NC_134112.1, on the reverse strand, counting down.
CTATGACAGCTGCCATGAATAGAAGCCCAAACACTTTTGCCCTGTGCATCTTGGTATTGGAGTCACTAAGGAAAACATAACGCAGTCAAGCACTGGATGGGACAATTTTACTCACACAGAGAATCTACAGAAATATCAGCTTTAATAGTGTGTGTGGGTCCCCTAGACTAGCGGGTTCCTCGGCAGCTGACACAGGGCTGTTAGCCTACAGTACACTCCAGTACTGAAGAAGGACCCCCTCCTCCCCTGTGGAATTTGGCGTGCTGAAAGCTGGGTACCTGAGGGCCATTGATGTGCACTCACTTAAGCATAACAAAGGAACACATATGGAATGTCAAACAGAAAGATATTCTCATTCAAGATGACAAGCTGGGCAGAGGCTATGTGGGCTTCCTGGTAAGGAAGTGTTTAAAGCCCTAGGCCCATTCTTATGTGGCTGGGGGTGGGGGCTTAAAGTTTGTGCACATGAGAGGGACTCTCTCAACATTAAGAGAAATATATCATGAGTTCATGTATGTTTATTCTGATACTTCAACTCAAATCATGTCTATAAAGCTTCTGCATAACCATATTCAACTTACATCAGCATATTTTTCCATACATCAAAAAAAGGCAGCAGTATTCTTCCTAAAACCTTATGAATTTTTACCAATAAAGAATAATACAAAAAAAATCTCACTTAGAAATATTAACACAAAAATATTCAATAAAATATTAACAGAAAGAGACATTAAGAGATAATACATCATCATGACCCATTTTAAGAAGGCAAGAATATTTTGATATGACTTATTAATATAATACATAATATTAATAGTGATACAGAGAAAAATTATATAACCATTACAAAATTTTATACTAATTAATATAAAACTCAATAAAGTAGAAATTAGTGGGTATTTCCCTAATATGAGGACACTCATACACACACACACACACACACACACACACACATACACACACATACCCTCAGCTCTTGAAAGCAGAATCTTATTGTGGGTACACTAGAAATGTTCCTACTCAAGTCAAGAACATGACAGACATACCCATTGTTTCCATTGTAAGTCACCATTTTGTGAGTGATATTAGTGGGGGTAATAAAAAGAGAGAAACATAAGAAAGAAGAGCATCAGAAGAAATAGAAAGCATAAAAAGAGAATAATGATTATGAAGGAAGAGATTAAACAATCTTTACATATCTCAGTTTGCAGATGACATGATTTTTATACTTGGAAAACCCGAAAGAATGAATGGGAACACACACACCCCCACACACACACTTATAAGCTTACAATGAATATAATGGTAGAATAAACCTTAAACTTAAAAAAATGTGTTGGACTAGCTGTCGGGGAACATGAACAGTAGCTAGATTTCTCCGACTATGGCTTGTTTTCTAGATTTGACATAGAAGTCATATAAAGTATGTAATATTTTACTTAAGTATAAAACAGAATACATATTTAAAGTACTTTAAAAGCAATCTCAAAAAATGAAATAAATGAATCTAACTGTATGTTAAGTTTGTGGCAAAACCCTACAGAGAGGAACAATTTCAAGTGACTGCACATTTCTGCTGGGATCTGCCCAAAGGGCTACTTCCTAAAATAGAAAAATCGCATAAAATATTTTTAGCAATCATACTTTTGGAGATGTTATTGGTTTTATTCGTGCTATTTTTAAAGCTGACATAATTGTAGCAGTCTTTTTTTTTTTTTTTTTTTTTTTTTTGAGACAGAGTCTCACTTTGTTGTCCAGGCTAGAGTGAGTGCCGTGGCATCAGCCTAGCTCACAGCAACCTCAAACTCCTGGGCTCGAGTGATCCTTCTGCCTCAGCCTCCCGAGTAGCTGGGACTACAGGCATGTGCCACTATGCCCGGCTAATTTTTTTATATATATATATCAGTTGGCCAATTAATTTCTTTCTGTTTATAGTAGAGACGGGGTCTCGCTCTTGCTCAGGCTGGTTTTGAACTCCTGACCTTGAGCAATCCGCCCGCCTCAGCCTCCCAAGAGCTAGGATTACAGGCGTGAGCCACAGCGCCCGGCCTGTAGCAGTCTTTTAATTGTCAGTTTTTCATGTTTGTATTCATTGAAGATAAATACTAAAAAGACATATATTCCAATGGAACACAACAGCTGCTATTTTAAAACGTGGGGTCTATTCTTTGAGGCAGAACTCAGATGCAGTGCTCCTGTATGAAATCCTTCCTGAATTCCGTGGTCAAAGTTAATGTTTTCTCCTGGGTATTAGTGTGAGCCTCGGGGGAGACCGTGGCCGTTTGCCCTGTTAGGCTGTGGACATACTTGGGACCAATTACCTCTCTTTCCTTTCTTATTTCTCCCTTTTGGAATGGGACTGCTTATCCTGTGCCTGTTCCACTGCGGTATTTTGGAAGCGCACAACTTGTTTGGTTTCACAGGTTTATAGCTGGAGAGGAATTTGGCTCAGGGTGAAGCATGCCTCAGGTCTCACTCATATCTGACGTAGATGACATTTAGACAAAACTTTGGATTTTAGAAGTTAGAGTTGATGCTAGAATAAATTAAGATTTTGGAGCTGTTGGGATGGAATGAATATATTTTGCATGTGAGAAAGATCCAGGGTGAAATATTATGGACTGAACATTTGTGTTCCTGCCCAATTCATATATTGAAATCTGAACCTCCAAGGTTCTTAGGTGCTGTGGGCTTTGGGAGGGGATTGGGTCATGAAGATAAAACTTCATGAATGGGATTAGTGCCCTTAAAACAGTGACCCTAGAGAGGTGCTTCACTCCTTCCGTTATGTAAGGGCACTGCAAAAAAGGTGCCAACCAAGAAGCAGGTTCTCCTCAGATCCTGAATCTGCCAGTGCCTTGACCTTGGACTTCCAGCCTCCAAAACTTGAGAAGTAAATGCTTGTTGTTTAAGCCTCCCAGGCTAAGGCATTTTTGTTATAGAAGCCTGAACTGTCCAAGACAGTGGCCAGAAAATGTTTATTGAAAGGCTAAAGGCTTTGTATTACTGTGGAGGCCATCACCCATGCCACATGCTTCTCAGTGATGTCAGGGACCCCGTGGTCCACCCAGGAGGCCACAGGCAGTGTTCCCTGAATGAATGAAATACTGCCATTGTTGAGGGGATAGAAAAACATATATCCTATGACAAAATCTACAATAAAAGCAAGAATAAAACTACTACATGGTTGTACAAATAAAGGCAACAAATTCTGCCTTTAAGGTTAAGAATTTACTTGAAGGTATCAATCAGGATCTTGAAGAGTTAGATTTCTCCAGACAGAGAAATAGCAATGGGTAAAGGTATTGCTGACTAAGGGGATAGTGTGTACAAACCCAAGGAAGCTTTACAGACACACAGACACGACGTATGCTAATGGCAACCAGACTAGACCGCATGGTGGTGAGGGCTTGGGCATGGTGGGGGGGAGTCAGCAGGAGAGCAATGGTAGAGGTGGTGATGGCCAATTCTGAGGCTTGGGTTTATTCAGTAGGTGTAAATAGGAATAAACATCATCCCTGCCTTCAGAGATTTTGAATTAGCCATGAGAGTCAGAAACATAAACAAATGGCATTCACGTGACGTGACCCATGCCATAGTAGCGATGAGTTCAAGAGGCAGGATGAGACGGAAACGGTGGGCTCATTCCAAGAGCAGGAGACACTGAGAAGCACCTTGAAGGATATTGATACTCACCAGGCTGAGCAAAGAGCGAGGGCCTGAGAGCACGTGAGCACAGGTGTGGAGCACAGAGCTGAAATGATGGGCAGAGTGAGGGTGGCTTACAGGATTGGGGAGGAGGAAACCAAAGCCAAAGCAGTGACATTGGTGAATGTACCAGAGTCCTGAGTGGGGTGTATGGCAACTACATCATTTTGGGTCACAAAACTGATATGGATTCATTGTTTAATTCCTGTAAAATACGGTTATAACACCACTCAAACACCTGTACGTTAGAAGGAGGCCGTGCTCTGGTAAACACTCACAGCTCTGCCCCTCCCAGCGACGCTGCACACGACTCTGGGCAGGTGCACGTCTCCCGTTGTCAGGGATACTAAGCAGTGAATCAGTCTGTTTCCTCGTGAAGCTTACATTCAAACCATGCTTATATGTAAGTCTGAGAAACTAAAATGTTCTTATCAGGTGTCTTCACTGGTATAGTTCCTACAGTGCCCACACAGCCAGCTAGACACAGTCAGACTGAACTAGAGAAACACCAGCGAGTCCAGGTAACCAACCCTCAAGTCCGTGAAAGTTGAGGGTTTTCCCTAATATCCAATTCTCTCCCAAACCACAGTCTTCTCCTCCATTCCTGGGCTTTCCTGGGTGGAGGAGAATTAATGTATTTTTTATTATTATTATGTAGTAAATTTGGGTAGAGGAATACTGAACAAGGCCAGCCTCCTTTATTTTTCTAATAGAGAATTAAAGTCCCTAACAGGTCCATGTTAGTTCCTTTTCTTTTAACTTTTTAACTCTAGAGACATTTTAGATGGAGCTACTATTTAGGAGGGTCTCTTCAGCATAAATCGTCAAAGCCAGCCAAGCAGGAAGTGACTGCACGCTTTCATAGGCTCCAATATGGCCGCATCCTCAGAGGGTTCTATAAAAACATCCAACCTAAGCAATTTCAATTTTTTTCTGTTGCATTTTCTCTCATTAAATATTTGCTAGATTCTGAAGAGGTGGTGGTAAGAGTCCACTCTGGATATTGCAGAACAAACAGAGCTCTTAAACCTGCTCTCTGGAAAATAATCAATCAAACAAACAAGCAGGTTTGGTTTTGTTTTGTTTTTATGGTGTTTGCTAATTTCTGTCGTGTTAATACTCCACCATGATTGATGTCAAAATTTCAAAGTGCCAAAGCTTTAACAACTGGCTGGCATAATACCTAAATACTTAGCAACTGGCTCTCTCGAGTTGTGACAAACCGGCTCCAGCACACAACCGAGTCTGCCTTCCACCAGCTTGCGGTATGACCTTGGGCACAGCATGTGTGCCACTCATTTTGTAAGAGCAATGTTCTAAACTCTAAGTTGTTTTTTTATGCCTGTGGGATAGAAACACAGAATCCAGCTGAACTTCACTGCATCAGCTATTTCAAATTTTGAGTGCTTGAACCATAAGAAGTATAAAACAATTACAAATTAACTTTACAAAATTCATTTGAGCTCATATTATGTGAAGGCCAAATAAGATATTTTTGTGTTTATTGATATTTTGAAATGGACAAAATAAGGTGAATCATTCTTTAGTAAGTAGCACAAAGAGTAGGCGTTGGAGTTGCTGTGAAATCTCAATACGCAGTATAAAATAAACTTCCTGCACTTTCATTTACTCGTCTGTAAAATGTTAATAACGGGTTTTGTAATTCCTATAACCATTACATAATTTAATGTAAGTAAACCCTCCATTGCAGGGTCTGCTTCAGAGGAGACATGTGATCACTGTGGTTGTTATTGTGAGCATTGTCCAATCCAGCTGCACAGCCATCAATTCCACTGTCCAGTCATACTCAATTTCCTAACGGTTCATTTTCAATTCTTGTGAACATTCCATTGCAGGCCAGTCACAGAAAGTCCTGACGTCCCTAAGGTAGGGGACCTTCATGATATAGAACCTCCAGAAAATAAATTCCTTGAAGAACCCAGAGTGGCCAACCTCGTGGGCCCTCAGCGTAAGGGATGTGCTGAAGCTCCTCTCCTGCCCGGTGTCCTCCAGAGAAAAAGAGCAGCTTCCCAGGCCAAGCAGACAGAGACACCGGTGGGGAGGGGAGGGTGGGGGTGGACGTGCCCAGTAAAACAGATGCCTTGGCAGGCAAACTGGAGACCACAGATTCTTGCACCATCGACTGGCATTTCTGATGGTGCTCAATGCACGTTCTCTTGTTCCTCTTCCCCTCCAGTTCCTGATTCTGGAGTGTACGGGAATGGCTGTGCTATTTGACATGGTTGCACACAGAATCAAGGAATGGTTTACATCCCTAAATAATAATTCATGATACTCTTAAGTATGTATGTCTATACATTTCTATCTATATCTATTATGTATTTGTAATGACGTAATATGTGAATTAAAATACTTATTTTTAAATTGGTAACCAAGTGAAAGGATGCTGAATGATCACATTGTGAATAGTTTGAGTTTTCTCAAACCATTTAATAAGATCTAATAGAATTTTACAAAAGTAAATAAAAATCTCAGCTTTTAAGGTAAAATTTAAGTTATTTTGATTTAATATTTAAATTATTTAATTATTTTCTTTTACATTGACAAATCATAGTTGTATATTATATATTTATAGGGTACAACTGGATGTTTTGACATATAGAGTCAATGTAAAATTATTTAAAACAAGCTAAGTACCTATCATCTCACTTACCATTTTTTGTGGTGATACATGTAAAAGTTACTTTCTTAGCAATTTTGAAACATACAATGCATACTTATAAACTATAGTCACCATGCTGTGCAAGATCCCAAAAGTCAGTCCCTGTCAGAACTCCAATTGCGACTAAGAATAAAATATTTTTTGCTGTGACTTCTGGATTCCATGTAGATGAGGTCATGAGAGTAGACAGCTGAATGGCTGTCACTTCCTTTCCCACACCAAGGTCTCACCTTCAGATACGGGTCATCCACATGTTCACTTCAAGCATGTCAGTCTTGGATGAAAACTAGGTGCAGTGCCATGTAAAGGGATTTTGGAGGGAGAAGAGAAAAGAGAGCAAATGTTAATATGCTTGGTTTTCATCTGCCAGTGAGGGAATGATAAAGGGATACCAATCAAGAATAAAAACCTAGATTGTAGCTTGTAAATATCTCTCCAGCCATAATAAAAGGACTACATTTGCCATCCAGCGGTAAACTACCTACAAAACCAGCTAAAATATGCAAAATTAGTGGTTTCAGACAATGGAAAACAGGTAGCTCAAAACATGTATCCCTCAGAGAAGGTGAGTGAGCCTTAGGAGTGCTCAGCTCACTATTTGAAGAGAGCTTCCTGGCCACAGGTCAGGAGGAGAGAGCTCAGACACAGCCCAGCGTTTCTGCTGAATTAAGGAGACAGAGATCAGAGTTTTAGGTGAATAATGATCCCAGAGCTTGTGAGGCAGAATGCCCAAACCTGGAGGGAGCTGCACAGACTGAGGGAACGCTGGAGACTGACAGCCTCTCATTCTGGCTGAGAGCTGGTCTGCAATTATGTATGCAGAACACAGACAAGGAGAGAACCACCAGGATGGAGGAGCTGGAAAAATGCCTGGAGTCTACACAAGGCTGGGAATAGCTTGTAATCCCTCCAGACAGAGCAGAAAGATTTCCTAATAAGTGGGCCATGTATAGAGTTCTCAGAAAGGAATTTTCTCGGTAATGGGGCCAAATTAATCTTAAACAAATGGTTCTTCTAGATCTTCCCTAACCAAGATCAAAAGTAAAGCTCAAAAGGGTTCTAAATAACTTAAGTTCTATTAATAAGCCGCTGTTTCCATGCTGAATACTTTTGATTATTTTTTAAGACACACAAGCATATATTACTTAACTAGTGCTGGGCACTGCTCTGTGGTTTACAAATACTAATTCATTGCATTTAAATTAACATAATTAATGTATTAGTCTATTAAATCCTCCTTTTACTTATTTTAAGTCTCACTGCTTTTTATAGTAATCACCCACTTTTAGATCTGCCTCCTTCTCTGCACTCTGGTCTCCTGAAGGCAGATTTGAGATGACTCATCCTCATGCCCTCAGCACCTGGCATGGGTATTTTACTTATTAAATGAATTATTGGATAAATGTATGAAATGATAGCTTATTCACAAGGTCCAAGGGCTGAGAATTATGACAAGTCCTTCATCATGAGTGGTTTTAATATTCTTCTACATTTTGAAAACAGTATTTTCCCTCATTGTTATTATTGTTGCCATCATTACTATTATTAGAATATGGGAGTCCTTTGTTCTAAAATAATAAAATATAGTCTCATGTTGTTATTATAATTTTTATAATTATAACATTCAGCCCAGAATCCCAAAAGTAGAGATATATTTGTTTTTACTCATATGTTTTAGCTGCAGGAAATTTAATTATTCTTTCTGAAATTACATTTCTTAATTGATATTTGTGAATCTTTTTTCTGTGCCTGCCTCAAATTAGAAAAGTTCATAGTGAAATAATCTGGCTGTTTTACAAGAGAGTGAATTCTGTGACACCAGTAAAGAAATACTCTAACTGGACGGCTGTTCAAAATACTTCGCTTTATGCTGATTGTTTAAAATGGATTTTTTAAATCATTTATTTAAAATAATTTATAGATTCTATAATATGTGCCAAGCCCTGAAGAAGACATTGAGAAGCAAAAGTCAGTAAAACACTTTTTACTTTGGGAGCAATATAAAAATGGAATAAAATGTTAATAGGTGCTAATATCTAGGATGGATGAGTGGGAAGCTTGAATATCCTTTTCTCAAAAAGCAATGATATCACTGGACAAACTTGCTTAGCCTGGGGCTGCTGCCATTTTCCCCAACCCCAATCCATGGAATGAGTTACCCCAAATCATGAGGCAACATAGGAGGACTGGTAGCCTTGCTGCCAAAGGAGGATGACTTGAGCAATCTCAAGCCCCCATGGGCATTGTTAAAAACAATCTCAATCTCAATGGTGAATATTAAAAGAAATGTTGAGCTTGCAACAGTGATTAGGACATGCAACAAAGTAGCAGAATGACAAGAAATTGTAGCGGGGACATCTGGGAATAAGACAGCCAAAGTGAGCCTTGATAAGCAACCTCATATTCTAAGTGGTATTCAGGCTGCATACATGTGCAATACTTCACATATGCTCGAGAGAGAGAGACAGAAAGTCCTAGCATCTCTGAATGAAAGTGAGTATTACACATGTAAAAAGCGAAAGCTGGCCAGATTTGTAAACTGGCTGGACTTGGAATGCATTTCTCTAACCAAATACAGATCCCCTGGAAAAGGTTGGAAGTTCCACTAGTTCAGTGTTCTAAGCAAAACCTCTGACTAGTAAGCTTTGCTGATCCTGGGGTGACACTTATGAAGCTGGGCTTAAAAATAAAAACAGAATTCAAAAGCCACTGAGCAGAGATATCAGTGGCCACACTATAGGGAAGGCAGAGTCTATAGATTTGCTTTGGGGAAGTTAACAAACAAACTGCAAAAACAACAACCCTCCAGAGGGGAATCAGGATCCACATCTTATGTATAACGTCCAATTTTCAACAACAACAAAAATATGAGGCATGCAAAGAAATAGGACACTGTGACACAGACACTAGAAAATTAGATGAGCAAAAGGGAGCTAGATATTGGACTTTGCAGACAAAGTCTTCACATCAGCTGCTATAAATATGTTCAAAGAATGAATGGAAACCACATCTAAAGAAGTAAGGAAAACCATGATGATAATGATTCACCAATGAGAATATCAATTATGACTTTAAAGTTATAAAAAGAATTAAGTGACAATATTGGAGTTTAAATGTATGATAGCTGAAATGAAATTTTTATCAGAAAGATTCAAGAACAGATTTGATCTCACAAAATCAGCAAACTTGAAGATAAACTAATAGAAATTATTTAATCTGAAGAACAGAAAGGTGAATAAATAAAAAAGAAAAAATAACAAAGCTTCAGAGAAAGGACACCAGAAAGTATGAAAAATTTTCATTAACATATTCAAGAAACTAAACAAATTCTAAGTAGGACAAACAAAAAGAGATCCACACCTACACGTAATTAAAATAACACTGTCAAAAACCAAAGACAAAGAAAGAATATTGAAGGAGCAAGAAGAAAGTAATTCATACCATTCAGGGAAACTTCAATGAGATCAACAAACAGCTGATTTCTCATCAGAAATCATGGCAGGTAGAAGGTAATGGAACGACATATTCAAAGGGGTAAAGCAATAGCAAACATCCTGTTAACAAAATATTCCATATCCACCAAACAATTTATCAAAATTGAAGGCAAAATAAAGCTATTCTAAGATAAACAAAGATTTAGAGAATTCAGTGATAGCTGATCTCTTTTACAAGAAATAGCAAGGTAGTCACTTTGAAAGGAAATTCCAAGTGTCAACGTGAAACTCTACTTCTTCGTGTGGACAAAGAAATAAAGTACATGGCTAAGTAATTATTTAGGTAAATATAAAAGACAGTATAAATTTATTTTATATTTTGATCTTTTAATTAATTTGAAAGAAAATTCATACAACAATAATTATGAACTTTGTTGTTAGGTTTATAAAATATAAAATATTTATGTGTATGTATAAATACATAAATATATATGACAATGATAGCACAACAATCAGAAAGGACATGAACTACATTGGAGTTTAGCTCTGATATTTTATTGAAATTAACATTGTTTTTCTTGTACATGAATGTTCATAGCAGCATTATTGATAATAGACAGAAAGTTGAAACAACCCAAATGTATATCAACTGCATAATGAACAAACAAAATATTGTCTAGCCATACAATGGAATTCTATTCAGTCATAAAAAGGAAGCACTAATTTATGTCACAACCTGATGAACCTTGAGAAGATTATGTTAACAAATCCAGACACAAAAAAGATCACACATTGTATGATTCCATTAATATTAATCATCCAAAATAGGTGTATCCATGGATATTGAAAGTAGATTAGTGTTTTCCAGGTACTGGAGTGAAAGGAAGAATAGGAAGTGACGATTCATGGATAGGGCATTTCTAAAAAGAAATGCCATTTTTTCAGGTGATAAAATTGTTCTGGAATTAGATAATGGCAGTGGCTGCAAAACTTAGTGAATTTATTAAAAACAACAGGAAAAATGTATATTTTAAAATTTTATAAATATTTTATAGGATAAATTTATAAATATTTTATAGGGTAAATTTTATAGCATGTGAGTTGTATTTTAATAAAATACATCAATTGAGTCAAGTTAGTTGGTATTTTCTAAATCTTATATATGCTTGCTGATATTTACAATTTTAGTTATTTTATATTATTATTGAGAGTGTCACCATCAGTTATGTTGAATTGTGTATTTCTTCCTTCAATTAGAGCAGTTTTGCTTAAAGTATTTTGCAGATATATTGTTAGGTGTACATAAGTATATAATTATCTCTTCCCAATGAATAATAATTATAATAATGTTTATCATTATAAGACCTATCTCTTTATCTTGAGTAAGAATTTTGGTCTTAAAATTATTTTGTCTATTACTATAGACTCACTGTCTCTTGTTGATTAATTTTAGGGAAATACTCTTTTAAAAAAATTTTAACTTACTTATGTCTTAGAATCTAAAGTGTGTCTTTTATAAACAGTATTTAATGGGATTATTTTTTAAGATCTATTCATACAATGTATGTCCTTATGGTTGATGTGTTTAATTCATGTACATTTAATGTAATTACCTATATGAGGGATTGACATCTGCAGTTTTGTTGTTTGTAGACTTTTTTAAGTCTTTTTCTTCTATTAGTTCATTATTGCCTTTTTTGAGTTAGATATTTTCTACTGTACAATTTTAATTTTCTTGTTGTTTCTTAAGTATATTTTAAAAATTATTTCCTTAGTGATCATCCACAATTAATGCCTTAACTTATACCAGTATAGCTTGAATTAATATCAACTTAATTTCAATTGAAAAAAACAAACATTATTCTAATATAGTTTCATTCTCTATCCCCTTTCCTGCTCTTATTATTATGCAAATTATATCTTTCTAGATTTTATAATTATTGTTTTATGCAGTTGTCTTTTAAATCACATAGTAGAAAAAAGTATTACAAACAAAAATACATTTAAATACTGTCCTTTGCATTTATCTCTATAGCTACTTTTACTGATGATTTTTATTTCTTATGAATTTAAGTTAGTCTAGTGTCCCTTCATTTTATTGGATGGCATCTTTTATTTCTTTTTGTAGGCAAGGTTTGCAGTAAAGAATTCTTTCAATTTTTACTTTGAACACATTTCATTTCTGAAGGATAGTTTTGTTGGATATAGAATTTTTGGATATTGATATGCCTTAGGGTGTCCCCACAGTTCTTTAAGGCTCTATTCATTTTTGTTTATTATTTTTTAATTTCTATTCCTCAAACTGGATAATTTTAACTAACCTGCCTTCAAGATTGCTGATTCTGCCAGCTCAAATCTGTTGCCATGTGCCACTAATGAAGTTTTTATTTCAGTTATTATACTTTTCAATTTCAGAATTTATACACACACATACACACACACACACACACACTCCACTCAATAGGAGTAGAATATATTTGTAGTCTATTATCCTATTATAGACTTATATATAGAATATAAATATATTTTTATTGATTATATTTGGAAGGATATTCTCATCATTTTCATACTTTCATTTAGTTCTTTAGGTCATAGTTTACTTTAGTTTTTGAATGTATTTAAAATAATTGTTGTTGTAAAGTCTTGGTCTAGTAAGTCCAAAATTTGTGCAGTTGATTAATGAACAGATATTTGCCAGAGTTTGCTGGAATTGATAAGTCTCCCAGTTTTGCAGAAGGTCTCTGTGTGCATATTGGGGCACCCCTTCAATTTTCAGTTGTGTAATTGGCAACTCTGCCTTAGCCTTCACTTCCTGCCGTGTAGAACCTGAGGGGCAGCCAGAGGTGAGAGCTTAGTGCCTTCTCAGGTCTTTTCTGAGCATGCACACAGAACATCAACTGGCCTCTACACATATGCTTGGATTTCTAGATTCTAGCAATATTTTGGAGCATTTTAAAGGCTACTTTGGACATCTCACCCATCAACTTTTCCTTTTCTTTATTTTGGTTAGCTTATTGATTGATTCAACTGTTATTTATTACTTTAGAAAGATGAAAAATTAAACAATTGCCTCTGATTATTTCTGTGAAATGCATCATGTGAGAAGTCTATTTGTACTAGGTGAACTTCAATTAGGTCAAATGAAGATAGTCTTGTAAATGAGTTCTTCCAGGGATCCCTATGACAGGTTAAACAATGACAGTTATCTAGGAAAAGAGCTTTTGAAAGAATAGTAAATCTGTTCTGCCTTCTCTCATGGCTGCCAGGCTGATAGTTTATATGCTGACATTGGGATGCTGGTTTTCAAGGCTATGGAAGAGCCATGAAGGGTAGAACAGGAATACAACTTAAAATGCTACAATGCTTGATGGGCTTATGGAAATTCTGCCTTTTTTTTTGAATAGATTCTCCCCAATTGTTGCAAGCCTTTGGTTAAGATCCAGAATTGAAAAAATGTGGATTCTGAGAATTTTGGCCAGCATTCCTGGGCTCTTATGGAGGGATGAATGATTAGAGTCCTGACTCTGCCATTTTTGCTGATGTCATCATTAGTCAACATAGAATACTCAACCCAATAACTATGTAGTAATATATATTCTTTTCAATCTCACCTGATACACTCTCCAGGATGAACCACATGTTAAGTCATAAACCAATGTCCCATAAATTTAAAAGAATCAAGATCATGCAAAATATCTTCAGCAACTACAATAGAATTAAATTAGAAATGAACCATAGAAGAAAATTTCAGAAATCCAGAAATATTTGGAAATTACCACCACACTTCTGTAAAACCTGTGTGAGCAGGAGGAAATCACAAATGAAATTATAAAATATTTCAATCTGAATGAAAGTTAATATGGAAAATATCATAATTTATAAGATAAAGTTAAATCAGTGATGAGCCCAAGATTGATAGCTATAAACTCTATTATTAGAAAGGAAAAAATCTTTTATCAATAATCAAATGTACAACTTAAAAATAGAAAGTAACAGGCAAAATAGATTTTAAAAAACAGACAAAAATAAAAATTGAAGTAGAAATGAGTACAATAAAAACAAAAATAATGCAGAAAATTAGTAAAACTAAAACATTTCTTTGAAAAGATAAAAAAACTGAAAAATATTTAGTTAAACTGAACTGAAGAAAAAGAGATGATAAAAATCAAACTCAGTTATGACAGAAAAAACTTTATGACAAACTTTAGGCAGAAATAAAATGATTACAAGATAATATTTAGAAAATTGTTTATAACTTTCTGCTAACAAATTAGATAACTTAGATGAAATGAGACCATTTCCTATGAAGACACAAATTATGAAAACTGACTCAAGAACCAAAAGCAAATCTAAATATTTCCATAATGAATAAAAATATTGAATTAATTATTTTTTTCACAAGAAAAGCCCAAGTCATATGTCAGCACTGGTGAAATCTAATAAACATTTACAGATGAAATGCCACCAATCTTTAGCAAATTGACACAAAATAGAAGGATAACTCCCCAACTCATTCTGTGAGGCCTGATGAAGACATTATAAGAAAACTACATGCCAGTATCTTCTATGAAAATAAATGCAAAAACTCTTAACAAAACATCATAAAATAAACACATCCAACAGTATATAAAAGGATTATATACCATGTCCAAGTGGCTTAGCAACTGAAAATCAATTAATGTACTATGTCACATTACCAAGAAGAAAGTGAAAAACCACATGATGATCCTAATAGTCACAGTAAAAACATTTGATGAAATCCATCATTTCTTCATGACTAAAACTTTTCAATAAACTAGGAACAAAAGTAAACTCTCCTAAACTGATAAAGAGTACCTATGAAAAAACTATAGCTAACTTCTTAGTGGCAAAAAACTTTCCCATGAAGATTGGGAAATATACACAGATATCTGCTCTTACTACTCCTATTAAATACTGTGCCAGAGCTTTCAGTAAGTGCAATTGGGCAAGAAAAAGATGGAACTGGAAACCATTCTCCTAAGTGAAGTATCTCAAGAATGGAAAAACCAAGTCCACATGTACTCACTATTAAATTGGAACTAATTGATGAGCAAATATGTGCACAGAGGGAAGTAAAACATAGTGACAAACAACCAGGGGAGAGGAGGAGGATGGGAAGGGAAAAACCTACCTAAATAGATACAATGAATGCTATTTGGATGATGGGCACCACCTATTGCTGGGACTCAAACATTACAAAAGTGATCTGTGTAACCTAAGATATTTATATCCCCTTAATATTTTGAAATTGAAAAAAAAAGAGACATAAATAGTATCCAGATTGGGAAAGAGAAAGTAAAACTGATTTAATCTATTTATTTGTTACATGATTTTGTATATAGAAAATCTTAAAGAATTAAACAAAAACTACTAAACATAATAAATGCTTTCAGTAAGTGTAGAAGATAGAGACTCAATATACAAATACCAATTACATACACCAGCAATGAATAATGTGAAAATGAAATTGAAAAAATAATTTTATTTATTATAATATCAAATAGAATGAAGGAATTAGAAAATAACAGAAGTACAAGGCTTATACACTGAAAACCAGAAACCACTACAGAAAGAAATAAAAGAAAATCTAAAAAAATGGAGAGACAGTCCATGTTGTGTATTGGAAGACTCAATATTGTTAAGATGACAAATCAAACTATCAATTCAGTGCAATACCTGTCAAAGATTCCACTGAGATTTATGAAAATGGAAAGAATTCAAAACAGTGAGAGAGTTTTGTAAAATAAGAACAAAGTTGAAGGACTTACACTTTTAAAATGTACTATTAAGTATACACGCACACACACACACACACACACACACACAGACACACATAGTCAATGAGTAAAACTTAGAGTTTGGATGGAAATGCTTTTAGTTGCAGTCAGTTTATTTTTGACAAGATATTAAGGTGATTTAATGGTAAAAAAACAGACTTTTCTACATATAGTGTATCGGAACAATTTGGGATGTGTCTCATACCACACACAAAAATTTACTCAAGTAGATCTCAACCCATATGTAAGAGTACAATTATAAAACTTAGAGCAAATAGGAGAAAATTTTCATGACCATAGGTAATACAAAGGGTTCTTATATATGCACCAAAAAAGAAAAAAAAATAAATAAACTGTGCTTTCTTAAGATAAAAAATGTTTTGCACTTTAAAAGAAACCATTAAGAAAATTAAAGTCAACCCATAAAGGATATTTACTATATAACAACTATATATGTGTGTAAAATGAACAAATAAACAAAGATTCAAAATACGTTTAGCCAGAAAAGATACCAAATGTCTAGAAAGTAAAGCATGTGAGAATGTGCTGTATAACACCAGTAGTTAGGAACATTATAATTAAAACAATAATGAGATACTGCTTCATACCCACTATAATATTGGCAATCAGAAACAAAGATAATAAAATGGAGAAAATGGAATCTTCATACATTGCTGGTGAAAATGTATAATGATAGCTACACTGTGAATAATAGCCTCAAAATCATGCTAAGTAAAGAAGTCATATGCAAAAGACCATATATTTATGATCCCATTTATATAAAATGTCCAGAAAAGGTAAATCTATAGAGACAGAAAGTGAATTAGTGGTTGTCTAGGGTTGGCGGTGGGAATAGGAGTGACTGCCTTGTGGGAATGAAGGATCATTTTGGGGTGATAAGAATGTCCTGAAACTGGATAATAGGTGCATAATTTTGTAAATTTACTAAAAAATCACTGAATTGTAAACTTAAAATGAGTGCATTTTATGGTATATAAATCATACTTAAATAAAGCTCTTTTAAAATATTAATAAGTGGTGAGTTCCCCATCATTGATGATATCTACACATATGTTTGATAAGCACATGCAAAGGAAGTCTTGGAGGGGATCCAAGCTGTAGTTAATGATTGAACTCAAAAATTTCACAAATATTTTCCAAAAGACATATTTTAGGAGTCTATAAAAATAATTTGTGTATGTTTTACAAGGAGTGGGTTAAATATTTAAACATCAGCATCTTAGTGTGGGTGCTGACGATTTTGCTTTCATAAGAGATAAATATAGCTTTAGTAGCAAGACTGCAAGAGGAAGAAATAATTTTTCAGTTTTGTTCCCATGAGCAAATTCTGTCCACAAATTGCCTTGAGTCTGTAAAGACTCAGTTCTGAAATAAAAGGGATAATTTTTTAAAAATATCTACTACAGATGGGAGTAGAGAAGACCACTGAAACGTTTCTAAAAACACATTTATTTTCAGATACTGTTCAGAAAATCAGTAAGCCTGGTTTTGGCTTGCCAGATAACCATATCCTAGGAAATCCTGGAAGACTGTATTTTTCCTCCCAAAAGGAAGAATGTTTACACTATGTTCCAAAAATAAACAAAGAAAATTTATGAGGATATTTGAGAAATTGGATTAAAAAGAGGTAGAATGGGATTATTAATAAATGTAGATACAACAAAAATATGGAATAAAATGAAAGGTGAAAATTAACATACAGATATGGGATTCTGGGTCATGAATATTTTATTCCAAATGATCATAACTGACAGCAAGTATTAATACTTTGTAGCTTTCTTAAGTAGCAGTGCTAACTTACTGATATTTACAGAGATCTATGAATGGTTACTGAATTTGGCTTCCATAATTGCTACTGCAAAGACAGTTGCCATTCCTCTTGTCACTCTTTTGTAGGTAATTTTTTCCCCCTATGACTGCTTTCTAGATTTACTTTTCATCTTTGGAGTTTAGCAATTTGACTAGATTATGATGTGTCTCAGTTCAGTTGCACTGTATTTGTTTAGGATCTTCAGGATCATTGAACATTTGAGATTTTAGGTCTATGTCTTTCATCATTTTATAAAATTTCTGAACATCAGATCTTCATATGATTCTTCTTCTTTGATCTATCCTATTGGGATTCCAGTAATATTTGTATGGAATGATTTTACTATGTCCCACAGGTTTCTTATTCCCACCTTGATCCCATTCTTTTTTCTGGCTATCATTTTATTTGGATGTTTTGTATTGTCCCTTTTTTCAATTTACTACTTCTGTCTTTACCTATATCCAATTTGTAGTTCTAAGTATTGTATTGCTCATTTTTATAATGTCAATTTAATTCTTTTAGTAGATTATTTTTGTTGAAACATTCCATATTTTCATCTATTTGTCCTACTTTTCTCTATTTTAATAAATATATTTATTATGGTTATTTTTAAATCTATAATAGCTTTATTACTTTTGAGTATACTTCTGATGTCTTCTTTATTTTCCCACATGAATAACTTTTTATTGAAACTCAGACATTTTGCATAAAGAAAAAACTACAGACACCAAAAGTAATTAAATAGAAAATCTGTGTTTTCAAAACCAATGTTAATGTTGCTCTATTATTTTCTTTAAAAATTATCCTAAAATATGAAGAAAGATAAACAGCAATGCATTCCTCAACAGGAGTGCAGAAACGTGCCTAAAGAGGACTCCAAAGACTGTAAGTCCAAGAAAATGCCACTAGGCTGTAATTCTTCAAGTGTAGTGGCACCCTGAGAGACAAGGTTTCCCTAAATGCTTTCAGGTAGCCTGGAGAAGCAGAGTAGAGGAGATAAAGGAGGAAGCACATTGCCACGCCATCGTTGTGAAGAGCAGTCTGGATAAGAAAGTAGGGGGGAGAGTGGTTCCACTCCGAGTTAAAACTAATCTTGAAGTTGTCTATCTTGGTTGGCTTGGCAGATAACTAGGAAGTTTAACCTCTAGAAATGTAACTCAGTGACAAGGAAATTCACTTTGAACCAGGGAAAATAACTGCTAGCCTGAACAATGGATCCACAGCCCTACCAGAAATAATTTAAAGATGAGTAGTGATCTAAAAATGTATGCACTCATCCAAAAATCCCAGCAAGGCCCTGTTCAAATTCTACATGAGAATTAATACTACATCAGAGAAGAGTAGAATAGGCATTCTTCTCAAACAAACAAAAAACATTTGCCAAGATAGACTGCATTTTATAATATAAAATACAACTTAGAAAAATTTAAAACTAGAAAGCATACAATATATGTTCTTAGAACACAACAGAAATTCAACTAGAAATTAATAACAGAAAATTAGCTGGAAAATTCATAAATATTTAGAAATTAAACAACACATTTTAAAATAACTTATGACTCAAAGAAGTAAGTAACTTATGAGTCATAAGTGAGTAACTTATGACTCATAAGAAAAATTCAAAATGTTTTTTAGTATATAGAAAAGACAGTATGATTTATCAAAATTTGTGGAAGGCAGCTAAAGCAGTAGTTACAGAGAAATTTATAGCATTAAATGTATATATTAGAAAAGAAGACATATATAAATTGATAACCTAAGCATTCACTTAGAAAAACATAGAAAGAAGAGTAAATGAAACCTAAGCAAACAGAAGAAAGGAAATGCTAAAAATTAGAGCAGAAATCAATGACACTGAAAATAGGAACATAGAGAAAATTTTGAAAAACCAAAACAGGTTATTTGAAAAGAACAATAACAGTGATAAATCTATAGGTAGATAAAGAAAATATACCAATCTCCAACATTAGAAATGAAAGAAAGGCCATCACTGCTTGCCATAAATTTGATACCTTATAGACTGATTCCTTGAAAGATTTAAACTACCAGAACTAACTCAAGCAAAAATAGATAACCTGATTGTTCCTACATCTATTAAAGGAATTAAATAGCAGCTGAAAGCATTCCATAAAACCAACATTAGGTTCAAATGGTTTCACTGGTGAATTCTAACAAACATTTACAACAGAAATAATGCTAATTTACACAAATTTTTCAAGAGCACAGAAGAGAACATTTCTTAATTGATTTTATGAGGTCAGCATTACCCTAATACCAAGATCAGATAAAGATATTATATTAATAAGAAAAACAATACTACAGACCAATATCTCTTATTCATATAAACATAAAAATCCTTAACAAAATATTAGCAAATATAATCAATTATATAAAAAAAGGATAATCCATCATTATCAAGTGCTATTTCTATCAGGATGCAAAGCTGGTTGAACATTAGTAAATCAATTGATCATATTAACTGAAAAAATAAGAAAAAAAATGATCATATCAGTAAATACGGATAATGCATTTGACAAATGTCAACACTTGTTGATATAGTTTGGAAATTTGTCCTCTCCAAATCTCATGTCAAAATTTGATCCCCAGTGTTGGAAGTGGGGCCTGGGGGGAGGTGTTTGGGTTGGGGGGGTAGGGAGGGAAGGTTCCCTCATGATTGCCTGGTGTCATCCTCTTGGTAATGAGTGAGCTCTTGATGTGTTAGCTCACACGAGGGTTGGTTGTTTAAAAGACTGTGGCACCCCTCCCTCTCTCTCTTGCTCACTCTCTCACCAAGTGACATACCTGCTCCTCCTTTGCCTTTCACCATGAGTGAAAGCTTCTTGAAGCCCTCACCAGAAGAGATGCCAGCATTATGCTTTTGGTACAGCCTGGAGAACCTTGAGCTAAATAAACCTCTTTTCTTTATAAATTATCCAGTGTCAGGTATTCCTTAATACCAACACAAAATAAACTGAGACACTTGTTTCTGACATTATAGAAGCTCTGAAAAAAAACAACAACCTAGAAATAAAGGGAACTTTTATAAAAAACCTCATGAAGAGTATATGCCAAAAACAAAAACTGAACCAAACAATCCTAGGCAATAAAAACAAAATGGGAGGTATCAATTTACCAGACTTCAAACTATACTACAAGGCTATAGTAACTAAAATAGCTAATGACTGGCACAAGAACAGGGACATTGACCAGTAGAACAGAATAGAGAACCCATATATAAAACCATCCTTGTATTGCCATCTAATCTTTGACAAAGCAGACAAAAACATACACTGGGGAAAAGAATCCTTATTTAAGCACCATAAATAGTGCTGGGAAAACTGGATAGCCACACCTTTCAACTCTCACAAAAATCAACTCACACTGGGTAACAGACTTGAACCGTAGGTATGAAACTATTAGAATTCTACAGGAAAACATTGGAAATACTCTTCTAGACATTGGCATAGGCAAAGAATTTATGAAAAAGACCCCAAAGACAATCACAGCAGCAATAAAAATAAATAAATGGGACTTGATCAAATTAAAAAGCTTCTGCATAGCCAAAGAAACTGTCAAGAGAGCAAACAAGACAACCCACAGAATGGGAGAAAATTTTCACAAGCAACACATCTGATAAAGGGCCGATAACTCGAATCTATTTAGAACTCAGAAAAAACAGCAAGGAAAAATCAAACAACCCTATCAAAAAGTGGGCAAAGGACATGAACAGAAACTTTCCAAAAGAAGACAGAATAATGGTTACCAAACATAAAATACTCAACATCTCTAATCATCAGAGAAGTGCAAATCAAAACTGAAATGAGATATCACTTATCTCCAGTGAGAATGGCCCTTATTAACAAGTCCCCAAACAATAAATGTTGGCATGGATGTGAAGAGATAGGAACACTCCTACATTGCTGGTGGGACTGCAAACTAGTTCAGTCTCTGTGGAAAGCAATATGGAGATACCTTAAAGTGATACAAGTCGATCTACCATTTGATACAGCAATCCCATTACTGGGTATCTACCCAAAGGAACAAAAGTCACTCTATGAAAAAGACAGCTGCATTCAAATGTTTATAGCAGCACAATTCACAATTGCAATGATATGGAAACAACCCAGTGCCCATCAATACATGAGTAGATTAATAAAATGTGGTATATGTATACCATGGAGTACTACTCAGCTGTAAGAAACAATGGTGATATAGCTCCTCTTGTAATTTCCTGGCTAGAGCTGGAACCCATTCTACTAAGTGAAGTATCCCAAGAATGGAAAATAAGCACCACATGTACTCACCAGCAAATTGGTATTAACTGATCAACACCTAGGTGGACATATAGGAATAGCATTTATCGGATGTAGGGCAGGTGGGGGGGTGGATATATACATACATAATGAATGTGATATGCACCAACTGGGGACTAGATACGCTTGAGGCTCTGACTCGGGGGTTGGGGGAAGGGCAATATACATAACCTTAACATTTGTACCCCCACAATATGCTGGGAAAAAAAAGAAATCTTTATTCAAAAAGGAAAAAAAATCAAATCAAAACAAAATATTCCTTACAACTAATAATGTACTTAATGGTGAGAGAATGGTTTCTCTTTAAGTTTAAGATCAAGACAGTGATTTCTTTTCCTACCACTACTATTTAACACCATGCTGATAGTCTTAGCTAGTGTAATAAGAAAAATAATAAACTATATACAGATTGGAAATAAAGGCATAAACCTCTATACTCGAAAGGCCAAAGTATGTATACATTTTCCAGAAGAAAAGGACCCAATATATAAATGGCAGAGGCAGATCACTCATCAGAGAAAGTTCTGTTTTGAAGCAGATGAAAATGATGAACCATGATCATCCCATCAGACAATTTTAAATTCTGGTCACCTGGCATTGAATATCAACAAACGACAAAGCACAATTCTCAAAAGCAGTACACAGTCAAAATGTGAGAGCAAAAATTAGCTACACACTGGGAAACAAAACATCAAATGTCATGAAAAAAGAAACTAGAAAGAATGAATATGACAGAAAAATAGTTTACTCATAGTTAAAGTGGAAAAAATGAGTTTGAATAACTAAGGAACATATTATCAGGGCAGACATAATTGATATATACTGATTTCTATAGCTTGAAAACAGAAAATACACTTTCTTTTTAATTGCCCTTGGATTCATGATACTACACTACATATCTGGTCAAGAAATTCCATACAGTCTAATTAGGACAGACAATGTTCTCTGGCCACAGTGCAATATAACCATAAGTTAATAAAACAATTTAAAACAAAATCCTAACAGCTGGAATTTAAAACTACTACTGATAAAAATAAAAGGCAAAACTATGTTGAAATCTCCCTTGTAAAACTAAATCAATTTTAAAGAATATTTTAAAAATGAACAAAATATTGCAAAAACTTGTGGATTATATCAATATCATAAAGAAAATTCATATTTTAAATACTTACAATAATTGCCATAGTAATTACAATAATGTAAAAAGAGAAAATGTATATAAATATATTGGAAATTCTGTTTGAAAAGCTGGGGGAAATGGTAAAATAAATCTAAGAAAAATAGAATGGAAAAATTCATAAAGATACAAATGAACATTAGGGAGTTGTAAAAGTGAAAAGTTTTTCTTTAGAAACCTAATAAATGATAAAACTGATTTAGGGAACTTTAGTGAGAATAAAAGGGAGAAAGTAATATTGTTTGATATTAGTGAAGTCAATAGGAAAATAAGCAAATCTACAGAGAATTTTAAAACTATAAATTCATTTCTATGCAAATATATTTGAAAACATGGATCAAATATGTGATTTTTTTATGAAAAAGTAGAGATTCTAGAAAAATTAAACATTTGAAAAAATTTATTATTAAAAAATAAAGGCCTACCTGCCTAGAATGAATGCCTCAAAGCAATTATATTAATAACATACTTTAAAAATTAGGCTCTCTTAATGATATTTATTTTATTTAAATTACTGTAAAATCAGAAAGAAGTCAAGCATTCAATATTTTTTTGGAATCAGTATAATATTGCTATCCAAACTGCCAAGTATATACTAAAAATCTGTAGTCCATCTCATTTATCAATGTAAATAAAAAATTCATAGGTACTATCAGAAAATCAAATCAAGGAGCACTTGAATATACATCTTAAATAAAAGGATTTTATTTCTGGAATATTTCAATGTAATGGGGTAACATGTTAATATAATATAACATTACAATACAATATAATATATCCTAATGTACTACATATAACAAAATAATATTGTCATCTACTGAGACACTGAAAGTCAGTGAATAAATGTGTCCCTTCTTCACTAAAAAGGAAACAAAACCTTTTAATGAAATTAAAATAAAAAGATTCTTCTTTGCTGTGGTCATGTAGCTGGGGCTATGCATCATGGGAAAACAATGAGTAATTTTAGAAAAGTCCTGGAGGTGCTAGTGATGAAAAGAAGTTAGAGAAAATATTGACATATAAAAAGTGGAAAGTCAAATTTTACTTATCTGCACATGACATAATTGTATTCATGGGAAATTTTAACCGACTGAAAACTATAAAGCATAATTATAGTATATATTAAAAAATATAGTCAAATAGTTGAGTAAAAATATACAAATATATCTCTCCAGCATAAAAAAAGAACTAGGTAGAAAATGTATCAAAGTGCATTTCATTTATAACAAAAAACTCATTTAAATAGCTAGAAAAAATATAAAAATTGAAGTTGTAATGTGTATGAAGAAACTTAGAAAACAACACTGGAAAGGGGTTGCTGCCATTGAATAAGAGAGTTTTAGTATCTCAAAGACTTTCTATCTTTCCTCAGTAACCCATTAATTTAATATGATCACAATAAAATACTTACTGTGCCTTTTTTTTAACTTGACATTTTGTTTCTAAACCTCATGTTCAGAAAAAAGTAAAAATATTCAGAAATACTTTTAAAAATGGAAAATAAAAAGGTACTGGCCTTATGCAAATATTAAAACATATATTAATAATATGGCTACTTAACTAAAGTGGTGTGCAAGAAATGTATGAGTAATAGTCCAAAGAGTGGAATGGGATAAAGTTCAAAATGAGCAAGACATAAGCTCTGGACTGTCAATGGGGAAATGATAGACCATACATGACACTGAGACCACTATGTGACCTGTTATAAAAAGAAGTTGATACTTGGTTCTTTTCTTTTAACAAAATATGTTTTAGATAAATAAATTATGTGAATATAAAAATCATGGCCTAAAAGTACTAGAAGTACACAAGTAAAAAAGCTATCTTTAACAATCATACAGTGAAGACATTGTGTATTAGCTTACAAACCATTTGAGAAAGGTTTTATAAATTTAACTATGTAAAAAATAAAAATGTTTTTCATGGTAAACAAAAAAAGTTCAAAGGCACATGCCATTCTAGAAAATACATTTGCACTTCCTTTTGCAGACAAAGAGTGCATTTCCTTGGCATTAAAATATCTCCTGGGAAAGGGTAATCAAAACCTTCTAGAGCAGACGCACAATGGGTATGAGCAAACAGAGAAGAGACATAGAAACACTTAAATACTCTATAATAGGCTCAACCTCAACACAGCAAGAGAAACCTATTCTTTTAAAAAAAAATTTAGGAGATTGGTAAAAAATAGAATATTCAGAAAAAAAAACACATAAATTAGATCCTCTTATAAATTTATAGTTTATGTATAGCTGATAAATCATCTATGATAATAACTTGGTATTAATAGTATTCATCAAAGCAGAAATGCACTATTTTTGCCACAGTTTTACTCCTGAGAGTTTCTCCTGCAGAAACTTTTCGCCCATGTCTGAAATGATAAATGCACAAGCATACTAGTGCCCTGTTGTTGTTGATTTCATTAGCTTAAATTAGTGATGGAACAGCCTTTAATAATGCAGCAGGGAAGAGTGAAGTGGTTATTACAAAATGATATGGAATCATCACCAAGTTGTATTTGTTAAATCAACAACCAGGAAACAGACCACAATAAGGTGTTAATGTTTGGGGTGAGACATAAAAAGTGAAAGGGCACTCCCACTTTCTTGTCTGTGTTAGGCTATGTCTGCAAGGACACAGATAACATGGACGACCATGGTTGCTCCCAGACACTGTCCCGAGAAGCTGCAGAGCAGGGTAAGGAAAAGGCTTAACTCAGTGCAGGTTGCTAGGTAGTTTCAAATTTCTAATACATAAATGTACAAATTATTAAAATAACCCATTAAGAACCAATCTATATGCCAAGAACCATCAAGCAGAAACTCAAATAAAAAATGCAATACCCTTTGGAGTATACTTAACGAGAGATATGAAAGATTTATACAAGGAGAACTATGAAACACTAAAAAAAGAAATTGCAGATGATTTAAATAGATGGAAAAATCAACCATGATCATGGATTGGTAGAAACAATATTGATAAAATGTCAATATTACCTAAGGTGATCTACAGAATTAATGCAATCCCCATCAAAATACCACCAGCATTCTTAACAGATCTAGAAAAAATAATTCTTCCCTTTGTATGGAACCAGAGAACACCATGTATAGACAAAGCAACCTTAAGTAAAAAGAACAAACTGGGAGGCATCAGTCTTCCTGACTTCAAACTGTACTATAAAGCAATAACTGTTAAATCTGTCTGGTACTGGCACAAGAACAGAAACATTGATATCTGGAATAGATCTGAGATGCCAGAGATGAAGCCATCTGTATACAGTAACCTAATCTTTGATAAAGCAGACAAAAATATACTTTGGGGAAAAGATTCTCTCTTCAATCAACGGTGCCGGGAAAACTGGTTAGCAACATGCAGAAGAGTGAATCAGGATCCCAACATCTCACCTCTCACAAAAATTCACTCAAGATGGAAAACAGATCTAAACTTAAGGCATGAAACTTTAAGAATCCTAGAAGAAGATGTCGGGAAAACCCTATCAGATATTGGTCTAGGCAAAGAATTCATGACAAGACCCCCAAGGCAATCACCGCCGCATCAAAAATAAACAAATAGGATCTGATCAAATTAAAAAGTTTCTGCACTGCCAAGGAAACGATCATTAGAGCAAATAGACAACCCACAGAGTGGGAGAAAATATTCGCTCTCTACACTTGCGGTAAAGTTCTAATAACAAGAATTTACCTAGAACTTAAAAGAATAAACAAGAAAAAATCAAACAACCCCATCAAGAAATGGGCAATGGAAATGAACAGCAACTTCTCCAAAGGAGACAGAATAACATATAAAATATGTTATTAACATATAAATATGCCTGCAAACATATAAAAAAATGTTCAACATCTCTAATCATTAGAGAAATGCAAATCAAAACCACAATGAGATACCACCTAACCCCAGTGAGATTGGCCTGTAACAAGAAATCCCAAAGCAACAAATGCTGGCGAGGATGCGGAGAGACAGGAACACTCTTACACTGCTGGTGGGACTGCAAATCAGTGCAACCTTTGTGGAAAAGAATTTGGAGATACCTCAAACAGCTAGAAATAGAAATACCATTCAACCCAGCAATAGCATTATTGGGCATCTACCCAAAAGAACATAAGTCTCTCTATTCTAAAGACATCTGCACCCGAATGTTCATGGCAGCACAATTCACTATTGCAAGGGCATGGAAACTACTAAGTGCCCATCAGTTCATGAGTGGAGAAGTAAAATGTGGTATATGCTCACAATGGAATATTACTCAATCCTAAGAAACGACAGTGAGCTACCACCATTTATACTATCCTGGATTAAGCTTAAGCCGGTAATACAAAGCGAGATGACACAAGATCTGAAAAATGGGCTACACATCTACTTGCCATCAAATTGGTACGGACTGACTAAAACTATGGTGCTCAAAAAACGGTAGTGTTCAACAGTGATTTGGGGGGTGGGGAGACCCACATCTTAAGGAAGTGGTGAGCATTGGGCAGGGGAAGGGATTACCTCTATCCCTTTTTAGGGAGAGATAAAGATATACATTGTAACCAAAATGTCTGAAAAAAAAAATCTGTAATGGGGAAGTGGGCAGGTGGAAGGGGGGAGGGGGGAAGGGCATGTACTTACTCCAGGTGGGTGCGCACCACCTGGAGGCTGGACATGCTAGAAGCTCTGGCATAGCGGGGTGGGGGAAGGGGGTCAGGGGCAAGATATGTAACCCTAACAATACCTGTACCCCCATAATATGAAGTAATAAAAAAAAAGAAAAGAAAAACCAATCTTGAAAGGAATTTTTAGGAAGGTGTACACTCTCCCTCCTGGGACTTTCTTCAAGAATAAAATCTAAGAGACAGGAGGATAGACAAGAAGTGTTTGGGGAGAGTTGAAATAATTGAATGTATCATTAAAGGTTTTAATGTATAATTTTGTTCACTTTTCTCAAGCCATTTAATCTCCTTTCTTTTCCTTTGAAGAAAAGAACTGTTCACTTTCATATACCCTCATTATCACCCTGCGATAGTGTCTAGCATAGGCCCTTACATATAACAGCTCTGAATAAACACAGATGGAAGAAAATACAAATCCCTGCAACACAGAAAATCCAAGCCAGTGCGCCAGACACAGTCCCTTTCCCGTCTCTCTGAGATGCTGCATGCCTAAATATTCACCAACAGCATCAGTGTCGTGCGGTCCGCTCACATTCTGTCTTTCAGCTTTGATAGGGGCCCACTCACAGTGGCAAAGCTAAGCTGTCCTTAATGACAACACTGGAGGTCACGGATGTCCTCAGTGTGGTTGGACTGACGTCAGATGAGCACTGAAATTCAGATCATGTTGAATTTTGTGAAAGGCTATTTGTTTTCATCTGATGGCCAGTGAACACAAAGCTACTTTGCTGGTTGCTATACGAGGAACTGTACTAATAAAAGCAGATCCCAGGCGGGCTGAGAGACTGTTGCAGGAAGAGCGGTGGGAGGGCATGAAGATGCCCAGTGTGGCAGGATGAGTTGTGAGGCCACGCAAGCACCATCTTCCGACGCCATTCCTGAGGGCGGAGTGGGCGGCTCAGAGAGCAGTGGGCGCAGCTGGTGCAGGAGAAGGCCCGTCCCGGTTGAGGGTGGAAGCGTCTCTCCTGCAGCGGGAAACTTCGCAGGAAAGGGGCACTCCAGGGAAAGGGGGCAGGAGTGCAGCCAGCCCAGGTCCCGGGGATCCCCTCCCACTTGGTTCTGAGAAGTCCCTGAGGACATTTTGCCAAGAGCAAAAATGAAGGTGCCCAAGAAGCAGAGGGTCAGTCCAGAAGTTGCCATCGAGGACAAGGGCAAATATAATCATGTTAACAAACCAGGAAACTGAGGGGTCCTGGGAAGCCAGGCCCCAGGGCTGGGGCGGTGGCAGCATCCCAGGCTAGTCCTGCAGTCTGTGGGGATGCAGCGAGGCTGCGAGTGAAGACAACGGCCCGGTGCTGTGCCCAAGTGCCTCCAGGCCCTCCCCTCACCGGCTGTTATTGTCCCTATTAAGAATAAGGACGGTAAGGCTTCTCAGAGTGCCTCAGAGCTCTCTAGAGTCACTGGCAGGCAACTGGGAAGCAAGACTTTCATTCATGTGAAATTTGGTGCTGTAAACAGAGGCTCCCAACATAAATTGTACAAGGCGTATAAATGTTCCCATGAACAAGTGTGAGCCGACAGTCACTGCGCTCCCTGTCTAATTTTCTTTTGAAGAAGTAATAGTAGATAATACAATTTTAGAGCATTTGGGGGGTCAGTTTCTTTCAACTACAAGTACGTATCGTATATTTTAACAGACTCACTGATTGAGTTATTCAACAAATATGTATTAAGTAACCTCTTGTGCGAGGCACCAGGGCCCAGCCTAATTCCTGCATCCCTGCCCTGGGGACCTTGCATTCTGCGGTGGGAGGCAGAAGCCAGACCCTACCGGTGAATATGCAGTCGCGTGCTGTGGCGTCTGGCTGGGCTCAGTGCTCAGCGCTGTGAGACCGGCTAGCGGGACAGGGGAGGGCGATGGGTGGGAAAGGCTCTTTGGGCAGAGCCCATGACAGAGGCACAGACCTTGCGAAGGGCTGGGGAGGCGGGGTCCCTGAGGAAGAGAGCCCCGAAAGTCCCAGAGGCAGGAATGAGGTTGGACACGTGGCCCAGAGAAGTCTGCCAGCCCCTCCTGGCCATGCCAGCTCTCCCAGGTGACAGGGCGGTGCTTCCCTCTCTCTGTCACTCACAGAGACGGAGACGACATCATCCTCTCTAGGGAGCTCCTGGCCCCAGCCCGGGCTCAGAGGCAGCTCCATCCTCCTGGGGAGCGAAGGGCATTCCCTCCCCCGCTCAGCTGCTGCTTTGTCTCCTGCCGGAAAACTTTCCTTTAGGCCTTTATTATTGCACTGTCGAAATGGAGAGATTTAGAGCTTCTCCCTCCTCTTGGGATGGGCTCTGGGGTCAGGTTCCCAGGAGCGATGGTCTCCCCGGACAAGAGGCTGGAAGCCGATTGTCCCTGCTCATCACGCAGCGTCAGCAGGGCCTCTGTTCCCTGTGCCGGGAGAGGAGCCGGCCCATTCAGTCCGCACACGGAGCCCGTCCCCAGAGGGTGTCAGGTGTAGGTGTGCCAGTATATGTTTCTCTTCTCCTGCACTTAGTTTTAATCCTCCATAAGGACTTTACATTCATCAGCATTAAGGTTCTCCTTTTGTGAACCGACACAGCGTTTCAACATAGGAAAGCCATGGCTGTCTTTTATCTGTTTTCCTTTTGTTAGAGAACATCTGAATTTCTTCTTTTGTGAATTGTCTCTTAATGTTCCCTTGCCTAGTTTTCTCCTGGGAGATTCTTTTTCCTGTTGACTTGAAAATTATCCATCTTTTGTGCTTGGGGAGAACAATCAGAATCTCTTAAATTACCTGTTTTCAGCAGTCTTTCTAGAGTTCACTGTGCAATCATTGAGCCTTTATCATTTTTATTTTTTGACTTTTGGGGGGAGTAAATTTTATAATTTCTTTCGTGATAATGGATTTTCTATACTTTCCTGAATACATTTTGGGATTTTTCCCCATGGAAATATATCTACTTCAACAAGATGCTAAAATTTATTAGCGTAGCAGGTGTGAACATACATCATGAAAATGAAAGTCACTTTGTTTTTATAACCACATGAACCCCCCCACACACACACACTACATTCCAGCACCTGCTAGTCACCATAGTAACAAACAATCCAATCTGTAAAGTCAGTGCTGTCTGGCAACTTTTTAGTCGCTATCAGTTTAGAACTGTATTTCTCAGGTAAATACGTATCTCAATACAAGTCTTGTTGTTACTAGGCACTGTCCCCTTGCAGTCATTGCTGTCTGCTATGAGACTCTAAAGCTTCTCCTAATGGTCCCTGTGGAAGCTTTCTGTCCATTGGGCAGTAAGGAGCCTCTGCTCAGGGACGAGCCCCTCCCCTGTAGCCAGGTCCTCTGGCATCTGATGTGGGGCTGTTTTCCATCTTGCTTTACCATCTCGTATACCACTGTTGTCCAGAGCTGTGGTCCCCAGGTCCCCAACCCCCGGGCCACAGAGCTCCAGTCCCCCATCTCTCCCATCTGTGGAAAAATTGTCTCCCATGAAGCTTAGGAACCCCGGGGGCTGGAGGTGAGCAGTGGGTGAACCAGCGAAGCTTCAGTGTTTACAGCTGCACCCATCGCTGCCATCACCACCTGATCTTCACTTCCCCACTCCCGCCCATGGAAAAATTCCATGGAACCCATGCCTGGTGCCAAGGAAGTTGGGGACCTCTGGTCCAGAGGACTAGACAGGTCCCCGCCTCAGCTGCCCAGTGTGGACGATCCTGCAAATACCAAATACCAGGTCTTTTCCTCCCTGACTCCTGGGGACCTCTCCCCATGCAGTGGACTCTGACATTTCACTTTGCTAGATGGTCCCTTGGATCTGCCTCTGTGAACTGATGCTGCATCCCTGGGCCTTAGGGAAATGTAGCTATCCCTGATCAGTCCTGCTGTGTAGGCTTCACCTGGCCTGGGTGCCTTCCACCCCAGTGGTGTGGCTGCAAAGTCTTTTATGCCCCTTATGCTGAGGACACCTGTGAACCCAGACTTAGGAAGTCTCTGTGAGAGAGATGACATACCCATGCCACCTTGGTGGGTATTTCTAGGGCCCTCTGGCCTTGGGCATTGCATGAGTTTCCTAGGTAGGGCTGTCATAACAAATTGCCATGAAATGAGCTGCTTAAAACAAAAGAAGTTTATTTTTTCAGCATTCTGGAGGCTAGAAGTCCAAAATAAGGTTTTGGCAGGGCTGTGTGCTCCCTCCGGAAACTCTGGGGAAGAACCCACCCTTGCCTCTTTCAGCTGCTAGTGGCTGCCAGCAGTCTTTGGCATTCTTGGCTTGTAGACGCATCCTCAGTCTCTACCTCTGTCTTTAGGATGTGGCCTTTTTCTCTGCGTGTTCCTCTGCTTCTCTAATATCCCTTTTCTCTCGTAAGGACTCAAGTCATTGGATTTAGGGCCCACCCATATCATCCAGGATGATTGCTTGAGATCTTTACCTTAATTATATTTGCAAATATGCTTTTTCCAAATAAGATCACATCCTGAGATTCCAGGAGTTAAGATATGAACATATCTTTTTGATGGGGGCTCACCTTTCAACTCACTAAAGTGGGGATTTACTGGCCTGTTTCCCCCCAGGGAGTAAGGAAGCAGATAAGGCACCAAATACTCCACCAACTCTGCCACCTCCAATAGGACCTGGTTTCTTCCTTCCAGGTCACTTTACATGAAGAATTGCCTCAGCCCTAGATGACACTCCTGCTAATTTGCATTTTTTCCAGCACCATTTGTTGAGCAAACCTTTCTATTGAATTACTTTTGTCTATTTGTCAATAACCAGGTGGACATGTTACTGTTGGACTGTTTATGGATTCTTTAGTATGTTCCATTGATGGGTTCCTCTCTCCACCAATAATAGACCATTTTTATCACCATAGCAATACAGTAAGTCTTAACATCCTACCACTTTGTTCTTCTTTTTCAAAATTATTTTAATTATTCTATTAGTAGTTTCTTTGCCTTTCTCTGTAAGTTTTATAGTAAGCTTGACTATATCTATAAGAACTATTACTTGGGTTTTTGATAAGTATTACATTAAATTGATAGGTAAATTTAGAGATAATTGACATCCTTTCTCGACTCTCTCAATCCATGCTCATGGTATGTTTTTCCATTTATTAAATTTTCTTTGACTAATCAGCATTTTGTAACTTTCAGCATACAGGTTTTGTACTTGTTTTGTTGGATTTATAACTAGTTAGTCCCTTCTCTGTTTTTCTTTTCTTTTTTTTTTTTTTTTTTGGAGCTACAGCAAATGGTATTGTGTTTTTAAATTTTGGTTTCCACATGTTTGTTGATTACATATATACATAAGATTTATTTTTATATGTTGATCTTGTATCCTACAACCTTACTGAACTCACTTAATAGTTCTAGGAGTTTTTTTAGTTTATTAATTGGGATTTTCTATGTAACCAATCACGTCATCTGAAAATAGGGACAATTTCATTTTTTCCTACCTACCCATGTACACACTCACATACAGACTTTTCTATATGTAACCATTATATCTATATTAAACTAGACTTGTGTTCAAATCAATTACTCCAACTCTAATCCATTACCACATGAACCATTCTAGCCTCCTCCCCTTGTGTATGTGTGTGTAGTAGTGTCAGAATTGTTAACCTGCACTTCCACAAAAAGAACTTTATTCAAGAGAGTCCAGTGCTTATGTATGATTCTTTTCCCTTTAGTCATACAGATTCCATTCATTTTCAAAGTCACTTGGGTCAGTAGCTACTCTCCCTTCCATGATATTGTTTCAAATATACATAATAAAGTTAGGTTGTTTTGTCACATTCTGAATTTCATTCTGAGATTCCCCTGACCTCTCAAATAATTTTTAAAAATTTGCATAACTAAAGTTCACTCTTTGTGTTGTAAAGTTCAATTGTGTTTGACAAATACATAATTTTGCCTATCTGTAAATAAATACCACAAAAGGTTTCATGACCATAAAAAATGGGTTACTTATTCACCTTACTTCTTTATTCCTTGTAACTTTTGGCAATCATTGATCTTTCATAGTCTCTATAGATTTTCATTTTCCAGAATGTTATGTGATTTATACCCCCATAATATGCTGAAATTAAAAAAAGTCAATTAACTACAAATGTGTGGATTTATTTCTAGGTTTGCTATTCTGTTCCATTGATCTATGGCCAGTATTATGCTGCTTTGATCACTGTAGCCTGGTTTTGAGATTAGGTAGTGTGATGCTTTTAGATTCATTCTTTTTGTTCAAGATTGTTTTGGCTGCTTAGAGTCTTTTGTTGTTCCATACAAATTTTAGTACTTTTTTTCTATTTCTGTAAAAACTATCATTGAAATTTTGATAGCAATTGCATCGAATCTATCAATCACCCTGGGTAGCATGGACAATTAAACAATAATTCTTCTAATCCATGAACATGGGATATCTTTCCATTGACTTGTGTTTTCTTCAATATTTCTCATCAATGTTTTATTATTTTTAGTGTGCAGACCTTTCATCTCCTTGGTAAAGTTTACTCCTAAGTATTTTTTGTAGCTTTTTAAACTGGAATTGTTTTCTTGATTTCTTTCTCAGATACTATATTGTTAGTGTATAGAAACACTACCGATGATTTTTAACGTTGATTTTGTATCCTGAATCTCTACTGACATCAATCATTACTTCTAACAGTTTTGCCTAATTGCTCTGGCAAGGACTTCCAGTATTATGTTGAATAGAAGTAGTGAGAGTGAATGCTCTGGTCTTGTTTCTGCTCTTAGAGAAAAAGCTTTCAACTCTTCATTGAGTATTATTTTAGCTATGAGCTTGTTGTATATGGGCTTTATTTGGTCTCTGTCATTAATTTTAAAATTCTTAGCCATTATTTCTTCAAATATTTTTTGTCCTTCTCCCTCACTTTCTTCTTTTAGTATGCCAGTTAGATACATGTTCTACCTTTTATAATTTTTGCATGGTTCTTGGATGTTTTGTTCTCTTTCTCTCAAATTTTTTTTCTTTGTATTTCAGTTTTGGCAGTTCCTATTGAGATTTTCAGGTCCACTTATTCTTTCCTCAGCTGAGTCCAGACTGATGAACCCATCAAAGGCATTCTTCATTTTTGTTACATTCTTTTTTGACTTATAGAATTTCCTTTTGATTCTTAGAGTTTCCATTGCTCTACTTATATTACCTCTTGATCTTGCTCATTATCTACTGTTCCCATTTTGGTTCTTAACAAATTCATCATAGTTAAATACCCATCGGATCATTCTGAAATCTCTGTCACATCTTAGTCTAGTTCTGATGCTTGCTTTGTCTCTTTTCTTGCCTGTTAGCATGCTTTATAATTTTTCTTGAAACCTGAGCAGCCTGGTCTGATGGTGACCTACCAGCCTCCCTCCTCTGCATGTGGGTGAAATTGCTTTTTCAGCCTAGCTTGCTTAAGTCTTTATTAGGGTCAGCTGAGAAATTTTGCTCAAAAGTGTTTTGTAATGTGAATAATAATATTCAGGTATTGTCTTAAGGCCAGCTCTGGTCCTCTGGCCTGAGAGAGCTCGGTAAGACCGCTAGAACCTGAATCCCACAGTTTGTGGAAGCTCCAATCTTTCCTCTCCAATGGGCTAATTTATTTCTAGGCCCCTATGCCACTACCTCTGTTTCTTCAGTGCTCTCCCTGTGCATGTCAGCCTATGTAACATTAACTGATAGCTGCATAAAAAAAACTTATTAGCCAATACAACAGATTTTACTGAGGTTTGGAATTGTCATGGATTGATAATCCATCTTATGTTGCACAGAAAACAATTTACAATGTAAATCCTCTTTTTCCTGTTCTCTTGTGCCCCCCCACCTCTACAGGTGGGTGTAGACTTCTGTGCTCTTGGTGGCTCTGCCCTCCAAGGCCTGGAGCAGTTTTCACCTGCTCACCCTCCTTCCCTCTGCTTTGTTTTCCTTTGTTTCAGTTTTTTGTTTGTTTGAGGAATCTCAATGATCAAATTGTGCTGTGCATGCCTCATCTCAAACATTCTACTAATCATCAGCAGATCCTGGGGCACCCTCAGCATTTCAGGAAGCTCTAGGGGTATTCTCTACCTGTTTCCAAATATATGCACTATCTGCATATATTTCTATTATTGCCTCCATTTATATGAGAGGCATTGGGATCAACTTCAGGTGTTTTTTATTTTCCCCATGACTGCTAAAATTTTATGAGGTTTTTTCTGCTCTATATTTAATGACCTATATGATGGTGATTCTCTTGGCATCTGAAAAGAAAGGAAATAGTTGTTAACGATATTATCAACAGTTCATTATTTCTCAAGCCTCATTTGGAAAAGTCCTACAAGTATGTTATCAACAGTTCATTATTTCTCAAGCTTCATTTGGAAAACTCCTGCAAGTATGTACTGGTAGAGTTTCTAAGTGTCCATGGTGGATACATATGTTATAGGTGAGATCACATAGCTGTAATTGGGCAAGAGTGTTTTGAAGTGGTGGTGGGGGTTATGCTTTCAAATAGCTTCCAAATATGTGAAGTTTGTTCTATGATGCCAAAAACTTTCAAAATATGCATGTGATATGTGGTCACTGCCTGTACCTTAACTGTACCATACTCTACAAAAAGTGAATCTTTATGTCTTTTCTAACTATGTATAGCTTCTTTCTATAAACCAATGCTCTCCCAAGCAAATAATGGATTAAACACTCCAAAGGAGGGGAGGGAAGGCAACACATGTAACTTAAACATTTGTATCCACATAATATGCTGAAACAAAACCTTAAAAAAATAAAATAAAAATAAAAGCAACAACAACAAAACAAAACAAAGGGAGAGATAGCCAGACTGGATAACAAATAAACAAACTATATGCAGTTATTTAAGAAACGTGTTTTAAATACATAAACAGAAAAATGTGTGTGTGTATATAATCTCTATATAATATATGTAGAGAGAATGTGAGATGGATATAAATATATAGAGAGAGATAGATATCAAGACAGTGTAATATTGACATAAGTGTAGACATACACGTTAATCAAACAGAATAGAGAATCTAGATATAAACTCATACATATTAATACAATTGCCTTTCAACAAAAGTGCCATGCTAATTGAATTGAAGAAGGATATTCAATAGGTGGTACTGAAACAACTAGACTGTTGTTTCAACTGTATAAAAACACTGTATAAAACAACTTTGAAACACTGTAAAAACAACTGTATAAGAACATGAACCCCAATTCTTATCTCACACCACAGTAAAAAATGAACTTGAAGTGGCTTATAGACCTAAATGTAAAAAGCTGAAACTATACAACTTAAAAAAAATAGGATAAAATCTTTATGATTCTGAGGTAAGCAAAGATTTCCATGACTGGATACCAAATTACAAACTCTACAAGAAAAGAAAACCTGATAAATTAGACTTCATTGAATTTAAAGCTATCTGGTCTTCAAAATTTACAATTAATAAAATAAATATCCAAGTCATAAGTTGTGAGAAAGTTTTCACAACACACATATGAAAGACTTATGTCCAGAATATATGAATAGCTTCTGCACCTTAATTGGAAAATAAACAGTCGAGTGGAAAAATGGGTACAATATTTGAACAATCACTTAACAAGATGTGTTAGGCCATTTGGCATTGTTATAAAGGAAATACCCGAGGCTTGGTAATTTATAAAGAAAAATGGTGTATTTGACTCATGGTTCTGCAGACTGAACAAGCATGGCACCAACACCTGCTCTTGGTGAGGGCTTCAGGGAGCTTCCAATCAAGGTGGAAGGTGAAGGGGGAACAAGTGTGTCACATGGCGAGAGAAGGGGCAAGAGAGGGACGAGGTGGTGCCAGGCTCCTTTAAATAACCAGCTCTCATGTGAATTAATAAAACGAGAACTCACTCATCATTACTGCACCAAGGCATTTTTAACTTCTTGTAAAGTTATAAATATACTTCTGTGGTCCAGCACTTCTAAGAGAAATTAAAATGCATTTTCTCAAAAAGAATTGTGCAACAACATTGAAAGAACTTTATTTGTAATTACCCCAAACCTGATGAAACCAAATATTCATCAACAAGAAAATTAATACACAAATTTTGGTATGCCTATACCGTAGGATGCATGCAATGACATGGATAATTCTCAAAAACATAGTGAAAGAAGCCACATACTTCTTGATTCTATTTATATGAATATCAAGAACGGGCAAAACAAATTTATGGTGATAGACATCAGAACATTCGTTGCCTATGGGAGATGGGAACTGACAGGAAGAAGACCTGCGGGAACCTTCTGGGCTAACAGAAATACTCTGTATCTTGATTAGAGCATGGGTTACACAGGTGTACACACTCACCAAAACTTATTTAATTGAATAGTTAAGATTTCAATATACAAAACTTTTACATCAACATAAAATTAGAAGGATTCTTAGTGTCAACCACCTAATGTCCCTGCCGTAGGTCCAAGAATCCAACTCTTTTCCAGTGAGGACCCTAATCGTGGCATAGCCTGTCTGCCAAGTGTGTGCATCCAGATCTTTATGTAGCAATGCTACGGTTGCCATTAAATCCCAGGGCTGAATTTTAGTGTGAGATACCCGGTAGCTGCAAGAGACAAGCATCTCTCTCCATCCTGCCATGGAGGCTGTGTGGACTTTCACAACATGCTTTAACTGGGTACTTGCTTGACCTGAACCCATTATTTCCATGTTTTCACTAAGACTTCTAATGTTAGTAAAAAAAACAAAAAGCCAGCATTTCTTCTTGTCTTTATAATTCTATTGCCTTCATGTCATTTACACGCCAAGCCTACTCTGTAAGGAGGCAAAAGGCACAAGATGTAAGGAGGAAGACAGGGTTGGGAAGAGATTTTACATCAGTTCTTAATTGCTAGCAATAAAGTCTATTTAAATATTCAATAGTTAACTCCCTGTTCCTAGAAGAGTTCAAGCCAAGATGGTTAATCTTGTTAGAAATATCATGGGCAGGAATAAAACACATAAATAGAGATTTGATGACATTGTCTTTAAGGTTCCTTGCAACCCTCATTTATTCACTCATTCGTTCATTCATTCCATCAACTCCACCATTCATCCCTGTCTCTGCCACCATGCCAGGACCTGGTATATACAAGTGATTCTCCTTGGCCCTCAAAGGCACAACCATTAAACCACTTGGTTCTGGAGGCCAATTTTTATCTTAAACATGCACATCTATTTGCGAGCAGAGAGGACAGGTGTGGCTGGCCCTTTCAGCTGCAACCTGACATTGCTACTATCTGATGACACATTTTTTTCTTCATGTCTATAAGGCAGATTCCTTAGTGATTATGTTGTTTCTAGCTTTGGGGCTTCTAGATGGAATCAGCATGTGTTTATTTGTTTATTTCCACGTAGGACTCTGAACCTCTTACTCTGACCTACTTTTCAAAACATCCCACAACCAAGGAGAAAACATCTAGGTGCAGGGACCCAGAGAAAGCCACCTGATGGAGTGAGGACTGGTCCAGGAGCACAGTATCAGTGAGGGAGGCACCGTGTGCCTGGGTAGGAAAGAGTCAAGGCTGGTTGCAGGACAGACCTGAGTTCAATTCCTGGCTGTCCCTCATACCAGTGGTAGGACATAGGGCAATGTACTGATGCACTCTGTGACTCTGTTTCCTCAGCTGTAAAATGGACATTACGAACATGTTCCAGTCCAGGTCAGAGGGATTGTTATATGAATTCACATGCCTAAAACACTGAAGCTGCTCTTGGCACTCTGCATTCCATACATACTCATCATTTTCATTATTTGAAGCATGTTATTTGAGATAGCAGGGCAGAGAGAAAGTGGCTCTACACAGTGACTCAGGCGACAAGTGGTCCTCATCCTGCCAGAAAGGAGCTTGGTGATGCCAGGCATTATTTGTGGGCTTTCATTTTTCATCATGTGTAAAGTAGGGAGATCAATTAGTGGCTTTGGCTCAGAACCCACCCTGTATTATTTAATAATTTTCCTGTTATTTAATATTTTATTTAATAGCCAAATTAAGGTGGGCCTGCATTTTATCAACTGTTCTAATTTTAAGCAGACCTGAACTTTAGAAAGCACAGGAGAAATTAGTAGGTAACAATGCTTCTTTGAAATTGGGTGAAAGTGAACATACTAACTCAATTATACCTCCTTCTGGCACCAGAAGTTCACAGATATCTGCCTCAATTTTAGTTCTGGACACTGGCCTACATAAACGTGCACCAGTTGCTTTGAAGACTCATTAGATGATGCAACTGTGAAGCTAATTACCAGATGCTCCACTAATTAGTGGTTTAAAAGGTAAGGAGAGAGATTTAAAAGCCAAGTATTAAACACAACATATTAACATATTACCATGGCTCACAGGGAAATCAAAGAGAAGCATATTTCTTGGAGAATGTTCTCAGTATTTGGTTGGTACCCATATGTTTCCTATACAGATAGATTCTCTTTAATTATAAATGTCATGCAGATAAAACACTATTTGAGGCTAAGTTTCATAACCAATTATTCACATTTAGTCAATCTTTTTTTTCTCTCTCTCTCTCCCTCCCTCTCCACTCCCTTTGTCTCTTGCATTTTCTCACCCTTTTTTGTTTTCTCCACCATAAACCTTCACTGAAGTAAGCTCACATGATGTCCCAGTGACAGCCGCATTCCTTGTAGACAAGAAAGAGATGCAGTCCTGGAGCTCTGAGGTCGCGGCTTGGTGGCAGGGCCACGGAAAGGCTGGGTGAAGGAAGCCCATAGCTCTGGCCCCCGTGAGCACAGGGACCTGTTTCTGGGGAGCACGGGGCAGGGTCAGCACCTGCCAAGGTGGCTTAGTCTCGGTGAGATCCCCAAATTCAGCAAGGGTTGGCCAAACCCATGCAGGAAGAAGGAGCTTTCCAGCTGAGGCAGAGACTGGCACATGGGAACTGAGTGCGTGGAGCGAGCTGCTCCAGGATGGGCTAGTCCCACAGAGGGGTCGGCCAGGACGTGGGCCCGTCAGAAACCCCCAGGCTGTGCTGAGGAGCTCTGCTTGCATTCTGGATCAGATGGGCTCCCACTGAATTCTTTTTATCCTTTTGATATTTATTTATTTGTTTATTTGGTAAAATAGACATGAAAGCATATAAAAACCTATTCGTACCATTTTCGGAATAATAATAAAATGAAAACCAATGGACCCCTGTCTAACTTCAGGCACAGAGCCTTAGGAGAGTTTTGGGGAGCCCCTCTTCAGTCCTCCCCAATTACCTACTTCCTCCCTATATTTTCAGTTTGTCTTTCTGTGACTTTTCAGATTTATCACACATGTTATATATCTCTAAGTACAGCATCGTTTTCACCTTGAAAGCTGCTGAGCTTTCTATAAATGACATCTGGTTCCCCAGGTTCCTCTGCTACTTGTGTGTCTAGTGCAGCAACGTGGATCTGAGGTTTGCCCGTGTTGACTGTGTAGCTGAGGTTCCCTCGGCTTCACAACTGTTTCACATCCCATTCAAGTTAAGGATTACAATTTATCCCTCGTACAGTAGAGTTGATGGCATTTCCACTGTCTCCAGTTTTCATTTCAATTGATGTGCTGTTCTGAACATGCCTTAAGATTGCTGATCTCCGTTCAGCTTTACTAAGTACTAGAAGATCATTTAGCTAAGTGGTTGCACCACTTAGATACCAATAACACTGCGTAAGAGTTAGTTGCTGTTGTGAATTATCCAAATTCACTTTAAGCTGAGGAATGTATTGTAGAAAGATCATTCTGGGTGCAGGATGAGGGATGGATTGGAGCGAGACCAACTTAGAGAGACTATTAAAAAGGCTGTTAGTGTGTGGGGTCTGCGGCCAAGAGGTCTAGAGTCTCAGTGAGAGCTGTGGAGACGGGAACAGAAAGGAGGGTTGCATTGAGAAACCTTAATAATCAGGCTTGCAGAAAGACTTATTGGTTTGAGAGGTCTCAGTGGAAGCCAGGAGCATTCTGAGGTTTGTCACAAACATCCTGTGCATGGTAGCGTTGGCCGCTGAGACAGGGAGGACTGAAGGAGGGAAGAGTGGGCCGAGGAAGAGGAGGATGTTATTTCCTCCACCCCAAATTCTCCTGGTTGTTTAGTTAAAAGACATTAAATATGTCTTCTATAGAGAAGTACCCCTTTCCCCAAGCATTTAGCCCATTCTCTGGAACACAGGAGGTGTTCAATAAAAATGGATTGCAATTCTTTTTCTCATGGTGCCATAAAAGCAGGAATATTGCCAGGAATGGATAGTTTAATTCCCAGAGTTCCCAAAGAAAAATTGGGAAAATTTGTCCTTGACTGAACACACTCAGCTCTCTTGCCATTTTGGTACCTACTTTTACTTTGAGACTCCAAAGATCACTTGCAGCTTTGTCCTTTCTACAATATTGATCACCCAGAGGACAATTCTTTCAAAAATAATTTAGAGTAGTTAATTGCATGTGCTTAGCTTGTCTAGGTCATGGTCACATGAATTTTTCACCTCTTAGCTTGGCTTTGGACTGTCCTAAAATGGCTCATAAAATATTTTCTGGAAGCAAACCAGTAAGCACAATGTCTCACCCTGCACAGTGAGGGAATGGGCAGCTCATTTATGAACTGGTGTGGAACAACTCTGAAGACAGAGGTCACAGCTGAGAGTTAAACTCACACCAAAGGTGGCTGGCTCAGTCAGCCCACTTTCACTCACCTGTACTGGCTGTGGGAACCATCATCCTAAAATCCAGAACTGATGGATGTTTTTGCCATATGCTGAAAAACCTCAAGGTCACCCCATGACCCCTGCCACTTTCTCACCCCTGCCTGTAGCAAGAAGTCCAGGAGCCCCAGCCTGAGGACAAGGCCCTTCAGCCCAAGCACTATGCTCCTCCCTCACCCTTGCTCACACCAGTCTTCATACAACCCAAGCTGCAGCGTTTCCCCACATCTCACCTGTTCCTGTGACCTGCCTTTCTCTGAGCTGGTTCTTTATACCTATTATAGGCAATGCCTGATTAATATTCATGTTCCTTCATGTGATCCAGAACCATAGTCTATTGAAGACGGTCCTGGGTTGAAGCCTTATCACTGACATTATTTTACTGTAGGACGTTGGCAAATTATATAACTCTTCTTGCCTACTTATCTATACAGTTTGAGCATCTGAAGTTTGAAAATCTGAGATTTGAAATGCTATAATATCTGAAATGTTTTGAGTGCCAACAGGATGTTCAAAGGAAATGCTCATTAGAGTAAACATAATGCAAATATTACAAAATCTGAAAAAACACAAAATCTGAAACACTTCTGATCCCAAGCATTTTGCACAAGGGAAACTAAACCTGTAGTAGGGAGGATAGTAGAAACTGCTTTTCTAGGTCACTAAAAAATTAAATGGGGTAAGGCAAATGCAATGCTTAATATTTACTCATCCATTCAAAAATATTTATTGTGTATCTATCTTGTGCTACATATACATTAGGAATCTCCATACAACTTATATTTCCAAGAGGAACAGAAAAGTATA
Source organism: Microcebus murinus (assembly GCF_040939455.1). Classification (NCBI taxonomy): domain Eukaryota; kingdom Metazoa; phylum Chordata; class Mammalia; order Primates; family Cheirogaleidae; genus Microcebus; species Microcebus murinus. The sequence continues at coordinate 9,015,513 of NC_134112.1, read as the reverse complement.
ATTCCAAAGAGAGACAGGGAATCTCCTCACACACACAGCTCACCACTACAAACAACTAGCAACTGAGAAAACCATCACACTAAGGATATCTATAACCAAGACATCCATTCAGATCCTAGATTGCCATCAAAGCACCCACAAGGAAACCCAAATGTCTTACCCAAAATATGCTACAGAAACAACCTTCCTGGTGAGGGGAGAAAGAGAGACTCCATCTAAACAAAAGAAAAATCCAAAAATAAGAAGGAAGAGTTGCTACAGATCAGAAGGAATCAGAAAAAGAACTCCAAATTATGAAAAAATCAAAGCAAAAGGATACCCTTAAAGGGAACACCAGCTCCGTATCAATGGATACCAACCAAAATGAAAATATTGAAATGACAGATAAAAAATTCCAAGTATGGATTGTAAGGAAGCTCAATGAAATCCAAGAGAAAATGGAAAACCAACTCAAGGAAACCAGAAAACAATTCAAGAAATTATTGAAAAAATCATTAAATAGATTGACATATTAAAAAAATAGCCAAATAGAATTTATGGAAATGAAAGTTCATTTAAGAATATAGAAAACACAGTAAAACATTTTAAGAATAGACTAGACCAGGCAGAAGAAAGAATCTCAGAGCTTGAAGACAACTATTTCAAATTAACTCAGTCAAAAATAAACAACAGAGAATTAAGAGAAATGAACAAGGCCTACAAGAAATATGGAATTATGTAAAATGGCCAAATATAAGAATTATATATGAGAATTAGACATTCCTGAGGGTGAAGAAGAAAATGCACAAGGGCTAGAAAACATATTTGAGGGAATAATTAAGGAAAACTTCCCTGGTCTTGGTAGAGATTTAGTCATCCAGGTACAAGAAACTTAACAAACACCTGTCAGATTCATTGCCATGAGGCAATCACCAAGAAACAGTCACCAGACTGGCCAAAGTCAACATGAAGGAAGAACTTATCTCTGGGGTGAAAACATCAGGTACCTTATGAAGAAAAACCCATCAGGCTAACGACAGATTTCTTAACTGAGACCTTACAAGCCAGAAGGGATCGGGGCCCCATCTTCAATTTTCTTAAAGAGAACAACTGCCAGCCTAGAATTTTGCATCCTGAAAACTAAATTTCATATATGTAGGAGAAATAAAGACTTCCAGACAAGCAAATGCTGAGGGAATTTGTCAAGACCAGACCTACCCTGCGGGAAATACTCAGAACTGCATTATACATGGATCAGCATAATAGACACCCACCAGTGTAAAACCATCCAAAAGCTAAAGCTCAGAGCTCATATATAAAATAGCATAAGAGGTAAAACAAGACAATAAGGTGCCACCCAACAGGATAAACAGAGCAGCATTCCATCAATTCTATTAATCAGCGTGAATGGTCTGAAAGCCTCACTCAAGAGACATAGTCTGCTTGAAAGGATGAGAAAATACAACTCAAGTATCTCTAGCTCCAGGAAACACATCTAACCCACAAAGACTCTTGCAGATTCAAGGGTAAGGAGTAGAAAAAATATCCCTTGCAAATGGAAACCAAAAGAAAGCAGGTGAGCAATTTTCATATCAGATAAAATTGACTTTAGATCAACAATAGTAAAGAAAAACAAAGATGGTCATTATATAATGGCAAAGGGAACAATTCAACAAGAAAACATAACAACCCTAAATATTTGTGCACCTAACAAGGAGCATCCAGATTCATAAAGCAAGCCCTACTAGATCTAAGAAAATAGATAAACAGCAGCATCATAATTGCTGGGGACTTCAACACCCTACTGACAGAACTGGACAGATGATACAAGAAGAAAATAAATAAAGAAACACTGGAATTAAATGGGACTCTAGAACAAATGGGCCTAACAGACATGTACAGAATGTTTTACCCCCAAACTACTGAATATACATTCTTCTCATTGACACATGGAACATTTTCCAAGATTGATTACATCTAAGACCATAAAACATTTCTCCACAAATTCAAAGAAATCATACCATGTATCTTATCAGGTTAAAGTGGAATAAAACTAGGAATCAACTCCTAGAGAGACACACAATTATACACAAACTCATGGAAATTAAACAACCTGCCACTGAACAATGATTGGGTCAATAATGAAATTAAGATCTAAAAAAAAATATTCCTCAAACTAAATGACAAAGGAGATAGAAGCCATCAAAATGAGACTCAGCAAAAGTAGTACTAAGGGGGAAATTCATAGCCTTAAATGTGTATGCCAAAAAGACAGAAAGACTACTAATTTTAACAATCTAATGACACATTTTAAGGAACTAGAAAAGTATGAGTAAACCAAACCCAAAGCCAGCATAAGAAAAAAAATAACTAAGGTCAGAGCAGAAATAAATGAAATGGAAAATGAAACAAACAAAGAAAGAAAAAAACAGTACAAAGGATCAACAACAATAAAAAATTGCTTCTTTGAAAAGAAAAACAAAATTTATAGACCTCTTGCTGGGTAAACAAGGAAAAGAAAAGAAAGTACCAAATAAGTTCAATCAGAAATGAAAAAGTAGCCATTACAACTAATACCACAGAAATACAATATTTCATCTGTGAATACTATGAAAATCTCTACACATGTAAACTCAAAAACGTAAAGGAAATGGATAAATTCCTGTAAAACACATAAACTCTCGAGACTCAATCAAGAAGAAATAGAACTCCTAAACAGACCAATACAAGCAAAGAGATTGAAGCAGTAACGAAAAATCTTCCAACAACAACAATAAAAATACCCTGGACCAGATGCAGTCACAGCCAAATTTTACTAGACCTACAAAGAAGAGCTGGTACCCATAATGCAGAAATTATTCCATAATATTGAGAAGCAGGGACTCCTCCACAACTCATTCTACAAAGCCACTATTACCATGATACCGAAGCCAGGCAAGGACATAACTAAAAAAGAAAACTACAGAGCAATATCCCTTAAGAATATAGATGAAAAAAATCCTCAATAAAATATTAGCAAACTGAATTCAATGACACATCAAAAAAATAATCCACAATAACCAAGTGGGCTTAATTCCAGGGATGCAAGAATGATTCAACATCTATAAATCAATATATGTGATTCACCACATAAACAGAAGCAAAAACAAAGACCATATGATCATCTAAATAGATGCAGAAAAAGCATTCGACATTCAGAACACTTTCATGATAAAAACCCTCAACAAACTAGGCATAGAAGGAATATATCTCAAAATTATGAAATCCATATATGACAAACTCACAGCCAACGTCATACTAAATGGGGAAAGGTTGAAAGCATTCCCACTAAGAACTGCAACAAGAAAATGGTGCCCACTATCACCACTTCTATTCAACATAGTGCAGAAGTTCTAGCCAGAGCAATCAGGCCAGAGAAAAGAATACATGGTATCCAAATTAGGAAAGACTTCGAATTATTGCTTTTTGCTGACCATATGATATTATATCTAGGAAATCTCAAAGCCTCCAACAAGAGACTCCTGAAATTGATAAATAAATTCAGCAAAGTCTCATGTCACAAAATCAATGTATACAAATCAGTAGCATTCCTATATACCAATAACAGTCAAGTTGAGAGTCAAATTGAAGACTCAATATCATTCACAATAGCTACAAAGAACCTAAAATACCTAGGAATAGTCTGAACCAAGTAGGTGAAACACCTCTGCAAAGAGAATTGCAAAACACTGAGGAAAGATATCACAGATGACACAAACAAGTGGAAAAACATGTCATGCTCATGGATTGGTAGAATAAACATTGTTAAAATGTCCATATTACTCAAAGTGATTTGTAGATTCAATGCAATCTCTATCAAAGTACCAACATCATATTTCAAAGATCTAGAGAAAAAAATTCTATGCCTAACTTGAAACCAGAAAAGATCCTGAATTGACAATGTAATCTTAATCAAAAAGAACAAATCTGTAGGTATCATGTTACCAGATTTCAAACTGTACTATAGTAACCAAAACAGCATGTTGTTGGCACAAAAGTAGAGACATAGACCAATGGAACAGAACAGAGAACCCAGATATAAAATCATCCACATACAGCCAACTGCTCTTTGTCAAAACAGACAATAATATAGCTGGAGACTGAAGCCCTATTCAATAAATGGTGCTGGGAAAATTGGATAGCCACATGCAGAAGAATGAAACTGGATCATCTTCTCTCACCACACACAAAAATTAATTTGAGATGGATAAAAGACTTAAATTTAAGGCATGAAACCATAAGAAATCTAGTAGAAAATATTGGAAAAACTCTGCTAGCTATCTGCCTAGGCAAAGAATTTATGAAGAAGACCCAATGGCAATCACAGCAACAACAAAATAAATAAATGGGACTTGATCAAATTAAAAAGTTCTGCACAGCTAAGCAAATAATCAACAGAACAAATGGTCAACCTACAGAAAGGGAGAAAATATTCACAAGCTATATATCTGATAAAGGGCTAATAACCAGAATCTACAAAGAACTCAAGCAAAACAGCAAGAAAAAAACAACCCCATTAAAAAGTGGGCAAAAGACATGAACAGAAACTTTTCAAAAGAAGATAGACAAATGGCCAATAAACATATGAAAAAATGCTCAACGTCACTAATCATCAGGGAAATGCAAATTAAAACCACAGTAAGATATCACCTTATCCCAGTTAGAATGGCTTTTATTAAAACAACAAATGCTGACATGAATGCAGAGAGAAAGGAGCACTTACACACCATTGGTGGGACCACACATTAGTACAGCCTGTATGGAAAATAGTACTGAGATTCCTCAAAGAACTAAAAGTAGACCTACCATTTGATCCAGCAATCCCACTAATGGGTATTTACCCAAAGAAAAAGAAGTCATTTTATCAAAAACACACCTGCACTGGAGTGTTTATTGCAGCACAATTCACAGTAGCAAAGATATGGACTCAACCCAAGTGCCCATCGATTCATGAGTGGATTAAACAAACATATGTATACCATGGAATACTACTCACCATGAAGAAGGATGAATTAATGCCTTTTACAACAATTTGGGTGGAATTGGAGATCATTATCATTAAGGGAAGTATCTATAGAATGGAAAAACAAACACCACGTTTGCTGTTAAATTGGAACTAACTGATGAGATCACATGTACACAGAGGGAAGTAAAACTCAATGGAAATTAGGGGGAAGAGGGGAGGAGGAGATGGCTGAAAACCTCTGTAATGGGTACAATGTACACTATCTGGGTGATGGGCACACTTATAACCTTGACTCAAGCATTACAAAAGCAATACGTGTAATCAAAAACATTTGTACCCTTTAATATTTTGAAATAAATAAAGAAAAAAGAAAAATAGAATTCTACAAATAAACATTTGCTACACGTTTAGAATGCACAATATGAACAAAAGCATAGGGTCAAGAGGGACATATGGAAAGGGAACCTCACTTAGTCTTGGGGAGTCAGTAGAAGGATATGATTTAGGGTTGGAAACAAGCCCAAAGATTCAGTTGCTTAAAACCCAAGAATCGTGTTTCTCTCCTATGGAAGGGTCCTGGGCTGCCGTTACAGGGGGGCAACCATTCCCATGTGATTGTTCAGAGGCCCATGGTGACAGTTGATCTCATTTCTAATGTGAGACTTGCCCTCTTGCCTCGGGAAGGGTGAGGCACAGAGGATCACTTGCTAGCTTTGCATGGGCCATGAGGTGTGGCCCGTCACACTGCTCACAGGGCTCTGCAGGACTTGGTGGCTCGGCCATTCTGAGCTGCTGGGGAGGCTGGGTCAGAAGACTGGGCCAAGCCCTGTGTGCCAAGCAGGAAGAAGAGGTGGATTTGGTGCACATCTAGCAGTCTGCATGGGATGCAGAAGAAATTTCTCTTCCTTACAGGTGCCCAGAAGAAGGAAAGAACATTCTGGCAGAGTGAGTCCTGCCGTGAGCCTGAGCAGGGTGAAGCCTGGGTCTGGGGGAATGCAGAGGTGCTTCTAGGTGGTGAGCTCTCTCAGAGTCCAGGGGCTGAGGGTCAGCTTAGGGATGCTGAACCTGGTGTGAAGAGCAAAGTTTTCAAACCCGAGATTTCCATGGGCAGATCTGCGTTTCCCACACTGTCCCTCTGGCTGTAGCATGAGAACGGCACATGGAGCTGGGATGCTGCATCAGTACCACGGTTTGGCCCTGCAGGTGCAGGGCCGTAGGGGCAGCGCAGCTGGGGCCATGGCCGATGGGACGGGTCACCTGCTCTCCACACCAGCCTAGTGGCTGCGACTTTCACACACCAGTTATGTGATGAGGGCACATCATTCCAGGATGCTAACCATTCCAAGTAAGCGGACAAGCAAATGGATGAAAAGACAGAGGAAAGGCCGTGAAACATGTTTGAACATTTCTTCCTCTGCCTGGACTTTGAAGAAGGGCAAAGCTTTTAAGTGTATTATGATTGTTCTGTGACTATTTGTAAGTTAATATTATAATTTTCTCTGAGAAAGGAACACACTTTTACAAACAATCTGATGATATATTATGCCTTAATGCCCTCCTGAAAAATGGTCACCTTATCAAGTAGATATTTTCCAAATGATTTTCAGCGGAAAGTGCTCGTTGCTTTCCTCGCATGCTGCCCAGGCTGTCCTGCGTCTGATCGGACTGAGTCTGAGATTTCCCTTCCCCCAGCATCGCTGGCTTAGGAGGGTCGGGCTGGGAAGCCTTCCTGGTCCTCAGCTCCAATACCACAAGAAAGAGCAGTCTGGTGGTGTTCTCAGTCGCTACGCCACAAAAATGCTGTCTCTCGTGGTAATGGGTGTCCGTACAGGATGCTGTGGCAGAGCCTCTGCCTGGGAAGAAAATGGATTTTCCATTCAGGCTTGTCAAAGGCTTTGGAGGCCCCTTCAAAGTTAGCATTTTGGCTCATGACTCAGCTACCCCAGTTTGGTTTTAAAACGGTGCAGATTGTCATGCATTCGTTTTCTTTCTTTCTTTCTTTTTTTTTTTTTGAGAGGGGCACAGATTTGAACCAATTGTCAATATCTTACAGGATTCCAACTTGCTGGGACAACAGCAATAGCTGCAGTGAATGAGCAAGACTGGAGAGGAAAGCTCTGCAAGGAAGCACCCTTCCCCCACCCTTCCTTCATCAGGTCTGCCCTTCTTCTTCACTCTCCTTCCCCTCCCCCTCTCCTCCTCTCCCTTTCTGATTTGATTCCAGATGTTCAGTATTTTTCAGAACAGCTCAGCGTAACAGCAGCTGTGGCCCCTGCTTATAATAAAGCGGTGCCAGCTGCACTACAGGCCAGCCGTGCTGAGGCTGTCCCTGGGAGCTGGGCCCTTCTCCCTTTGCTGTCTCATGGCTGGTGGTGTCTGGGCATGTAGCTCAAGCTTCGCCCGCTGCTGCGAGTTGTTCCCATCCAGCCTCTGAGTCTCCCAGCTGGACTCGCTTCTGAAACATCGTCCCAGTCCTCCACGTGAGCTATGGGGCTGCATCCTGCCAAGGAAACAAGGACCAACAGATAGTCCTCTTTTATTTAATTTTATTATGCTCCTGTTGGCAAGGATGCAAAAGACACCAGATCCCCTCATTTGGCATGGGAGGGGGCCTAGTGGGCCAGTGTCAGTGGGGAGAGGAAGCTGCGCAGGGGAGGGAACTTTTGCCAAATAGACAGACAGGTACCACCCACCTCCTGCTCCCTCTGGAGCAGTTTTGCTTGTTGAGTCTATGCAACCATCTACCTGCCTGTCTAGCTACATATTTTTAACACCGCCATGGGCCTGGCGAGTGTTCCTCGTGCTCCCCACCCTTGACGGAGCACACACATGGGGGTGTGGTCCAGACGCGGGAAGACGTCTGGGGTCCCAGAACCCAGAGCGTGGTCTAGGAGGGAGGGGGCTCCGGCACAGCGTGGGCGTCTCTGGCCCACAGACTTCCTGTCTGTCGGGAGGAGGTGGCCGGGGCTGCTGGGGTGAGGCCGCCTTGTGAGCGGGAGGTCCCCTAAAAGCAGCCCCAGGCGCAGGGCTGCCTCTTGTAGGCCCAGACACTCTGTGTAGACAAAATGGTTCTTCCATCTGTCAGCCCAGAGCATCTACCCTCCCCACTCCTTCTGGAGCCTCCAGCTCTGCTGCTTGCAAATTGTCAGGATGGCCCCCGATGTCTGGAAAGCTTCCTGGTTAGGGATCCCACCCTGTCTACACCCTGTTGCAAACATAAGGTGAAAACCACAGTTTGCACTCTTGACATGCAGCTTGGAAACATCGACTCAGCTTTTAAAATATTGATTTCCGTGTATGTGTGTATGTGTGTTTGTGTGTGTATACATATATATTAACGTATTCATTTTATAATATATATAAAATCATTCAACCTTTACTTAAGAAAACTACTTCATTGAGGTATAATATATATAATATACATCTAATAAAATGTACTCTCAAAAGTGCATATTTGGATGAGTTTTAACAAATTCATATACTTGCATAACCACCACCACAAACAAGATGAAAAACATCTCTAAGCCCCCCAAATTCCCTTTGACCCTTCTCAGTCAATCCTCCACACTTGCAGCACCAGGCAACTGTGATCTTCTTCCTGTCACTACAGATTAGATTCCCCCCTACGGTTTTAATAAAAATGGAATCATGCAGCATGCACATATGGCTTTTTAATTTTTTGTCCTCATCATGATGTTTTGAGGTTTATTCATGTTGTGTGCATTCTTGTTTTAGCCCTTTTGAGCCTCTGCAACACAAACCCCGTAGACTGAGGGGCTGATAAACAACAGGAGTTTATTTCTCAAAGTTCTGGAGGCTGGAAGTGCAAGATCAAGGCAGTGGCTAATTCGGGGTCTGGTGAGGGCCGGCTTCCTGGTGCCTTCTTGCTGTGTCCCCACGTGGTAAAAGGGACAAGGGAGCTCTCAGGGCCTTCTCTATAAGGCCCTGATCTTATTCCGGGGGATTCCACTTTCATGATCCAATTACCTCCAAAGTCTGTGCTTTTTAATATTATACTATCACCTTGGAGGTTAGGATTTCAACATGTGAGTTTGGGGGTACACAAACATTGAGATCATAATAGTTCTAGCGTTACTTTTTTTGTACAGTTGAGTACTGTTTTGCTGCAGAATGTACCACAGTTTGTTTATCCACTCACTTATTGTTAGCATTTGGGTCATTTCCTGTTTGGAGCTATTATGCAAAAAGATGTGATGAACTTTTGTGTGCAAATTTTATGTGGATATATGTTTTCATTTTTCTTGGGTGAATACCTAGACATAGAGTTTCTGGGTTGTATGATAACTCAATGTTTAACTTTGTAAGAAACAGCCAGATTGTCTTTCAAAATGCTGTACCATTTTGTATACCCAACAGTCTTGAAAAGGTATGGTATAGTCTCTGCAACTTCGTTCTTACTTTTCAAAATTGTTTTGGTTATTCTATGTCCTTTATATTTCTCTTTCATTTTAGAACCAACTTGTAAATTTCTTAAAAAAAAAAAAAAAGACTATGGGGATTTTAATTTTAATTTGGATTGCTTTGAATCTCCAGATTCATCAAAGGTAGATTGAAATCTTAATAATAAAAGTCTTGCAATGTAATGATCATGACATAATCTGTTCGGGTCTTCTTTCATTGATCTGAGAAATGTTCTGTACTTTGCACATATTTTGCTAAATTAATTCTAATTACATTATTTCAGATGATCTTTTAAATGATATCATCTTTAACTTTAAATTGCAATTGTTCTTTGCTAACATGTGTGTATATAGGTGTGCGTGTGTGTGTGCATATACATATATATGTTAATTTTTTAAATATTGGCCTTGTATCCTGTGCTCTTGCTAAACTCATATATACATGCTAGTATTTTTTGTGTATCCCTTAGGATTCTTTATGAATTTGAGCATGTTATTTGTTAGTAAACACACTTTGATTTCCTCCTTTCTAATATATATGACTTTTGTTTCTTGGTCCAACCTTTATTCCTTGGACCCACAATTTAATAGAAGCAATGAGTGGGTATTCTAGGCTTGTCCCTAGTTTAAGGGAAAGCATCTATATATGGAAGCATATGTGGATAGATAGATAAAATTCAATATATATCCATGATTTTAAAAAAATCTTGGCTAACTAGGAATAGAAAGAAACTTCTTTAACATGATAAAGGGTATTTCTGAAAAATTTGTCTATCTGTGGATAGAGATTTTACATGTATGTATGCATGTACCATATGTATATATTTGTGTATATATATTATATCCTACATATATACACATACCTGTAGTGATGCTCATAAAACTTTTTTCCTTATTTTTTTTAATATGGAGAATTTTGTTGTTTGGTTCTCAAATGCTTATATTAATACAACCTTGTATTCATTGGTTAAATGGTCACAAAGCACTGTAATGCTATAATTTGATGAATGCTATTTGCTATTATTTTTGTAATGGTTTTTTTTTCTATGTCCCCCATCATTCACAACATAGATCGGGTGCAGGGCCTGGGCTGAGGTGCATATGGGGATTTGCTAATGTTTTATGAAGAATTTTACTGTGACTCTTTTCATAAACATTATAAGTCAATTACTTTCATTTCTTATAAAATCTTTGTCCGGTTTATTTGCTCCCTAATGCTGATTTTTTGAAATAAGTTGAGAAATATTCCTTCCTCTTGTATTTTATGAAAGAATTTGGGTAAAATTGGTGTAATTGCTTGTGTAAATGTTTGATTGATTTCACCAGTGAAGCTGTATGTAACTGGAATTTTCTTTGTGGACAGATTTTAATTTAAAACTCAATTTTATTAATGCAGAGTTATTTAGATTTTATATTCTTCAGGAGTCAATTTTGGTAATTTTTTTCCTTCACGAAGTTGCTATTTCATTAACTTTTAATTTCATTGGCAAAAATCACATTCATTATATTTTTAAAAAATATTTTTATGTCTGTAGAATCTACAATTGTATCTTCCTTTTCATTCATGAATTTGTGTTTTCTGTCCTTTTTATTCATTAGTTTAACTCAAGTTTTAACAATTTATTGATTGTTTCAAAAAACAAGGTTTTGCTTTCCTGAATTTCTCTATTGCTTGTTGTCTATTTTATTGGTTTCAGTTATAATTATTATATCACTTCCTCAATTTACTTGGTGTTTAATAGATTTCTTCCTAGATGGAAGCTTAGATCATTCACTCATTCATCTCTTCCTAGATAGAAGCAAAGAGGTCTCCATTTTTTCCTAAGTGATTTATAGTTTTGCATTTTACATACAAACCTGTAATCCATTATGAGTTAATTTTTGCATGGAGTGTGAGATTTACCTCTTAGCTTGAAGTTTTCTTGTTTATTTATTTATTTATTTATTGCCTATTGATATCCAATTGCTTCAGCACCATCTGTTGAAAAGGTTATCTTTGCTCTGTTGAATTTGTTTTATACTTTTATAAAAAACCAGCTGGGCATATTGTGCTTATTTCCAGATTCTCCGTTCTGTTTTTTTTTTTTTTTTTTTTTTTTTTTATCTCTGTCTATTCTTCTTCAAACACTACATAGTCTTGACTACTATAACTACATAATAAGGCTTGAAATTGGATAGACTGATTTATCCCATTTTATTTCTCTTTTTTCAAAATTATTTTAGCTATTCTAATTCCTTTGCATTTCCATGTAAATCTTAGTGTAATCTTGTCTGCATCTACAAGAAATCTTGCTAATATTTTAATAGGAATTGTATTAAACCAGTGTGTCAATTGTGGGAAAATACTAAGTCTTCCAATCCATGAACAATATGTCCATGAAAATTCGTGTTTTGTTAGATTCACATTTAAGTTTTTTACTTTTCGAGATATTGTAATTGGTGTTGTATTTCAAATTTCTTTGTGTATATGCTCAATGCTAAAATATAGAAATATAATTAATATTTGTATATCTATCTTTCATCCTGAGAACTTGTGAATAGATATATAGGTTCTACATGTTTTTTATTTGTTTGTTTTTTTTAGATTCTGGGGGATTGTTTATATAGACAAAAATGTGTTCTGCAAAGAGGGACAGTTTTATTTGTTCCTTTCTATTCTATTTCCTTTTCTTGTTTTTTTGCATTGGATAGAATTTCTAGCACTGTTGAATATGAGTGATGAGAGGAGACATTCCTACATAGTTCCCAAAGTTGGGGAACACATTCAGTCTTTTATCATTAAGTATAATATAAGTGTAGGTTTTCATAGCTGTGTGTTATCAAGATAAGAAAGTTCCCCTGTACTATTTTTCTGAGAGCTTTCACTGTGAATGGGTGTTGAATTTTTTCAAATACTTTTTCTGCATTGATAAGATCATGTAATTGTTCCTTTTTAGCCTGTTAATATGGTGCATTATATTGACTGATTTTTGAATATTGAATACTGAAACAGCCTTGCAACCCTATTTATAGTATATATTTCTTTTTATATGTTGTTGAATTCTATTTGTTGGTATTTTGTTAAAGTACTTTATGTCTATATTCCTGAGGGATATTGGCCTTTAGTTTCTTTTCTTTTTCTTTTTTGTTCTTTCTCTGGTTTGGGCATCATGTTAATACTAGCTTCATAAAATGAATTGGTGAATGAATTCCCTCCTCTCTCATTTTCTGGAATAGACTGCTTGGAATTAGTGCAATTAGTGTTAATTCTTCTTTCAAAGAATGGTAGAATTCTCCAGTGAAACCATTTGGGTCTGGAGATTTCATTTTGGGAGTATAAAAGTATAATAACAATTTTGTTAATAGTTATAGAGCTATTGAAATGATCGATGTGACCTATTTCTACTATTTGTAACTATTTTCTCCCACTCCATAGGTAGTCTCTTCACTCTATTGATCATTTTTTTTTTTGCTGAGCAGCTTTTTAGTTGGTGTAACCCCATCTGTCTATTTTTTATTTTGTTGTCTGTGTTTTTGATGTATTTTCCAAAAGATCTTTGGCTATATCAATGTTATGGAGCATTTACCCTGTATTTTCTTCTAGTAGTTTCATAGTTTTGGGTCTTATATTTAGGACATCACTCTATTTTGAGGGTGTTTTTGTTGTTGTTGTTAAGTTATTGGAGACAGGGGTCTGGTTTCATTCTTCTGGATGTGGATATCCATTTTTTCCCAACATTTATTGAAGGGACCATCTTTTTCCCATTGTTTATTCTTGGCACCTTTGTTGAAAATTAGTTGGCTGTAAGTGTATGGACTTATTTCTGGGCTCTTTGTTCTGTTTCATTGGCCTATGTGTCTGTTTTTATGCCAATATCATGCTGCTTTAGTTACTATTGTTTTGTAGTATATTTCAAAGTGAGGTAGTGTGATGCCTTTAGCTTTGTTCTTTTGCTCAAGATTGCAACAAGCAGTTACAAACACTCTGGAAACAAATAAAAAAATAGAAAGTAATCCAAGAAATAGAAACTATGAAAGATAACTGAAATGAAATGATAAAAGTGAAAAATGCAATGAATGAAGTTTAAAACTTATTGGATAGATTTGTTAGCAGAATGAATATAAAATAATAAGGAATCAGTGAACTTGAAGATATAGTGATAGAAATTACTCAGTTTGAACAACAGTGAGAAACTGTCTGTGAGATAATAATACCCATCTAACATTTATAACTTCAGAGTCCAGAAGGAAAGAAAAAAAGGGTAGAGCTGAAAAAATAATTGAATAGACTAAAATCTTCCAAATTTGAAAAAGAACCTACAGTCACAGATTCAAGAAGCTGTGTGTGCTTCAAACAGGATAAACCAAAATAAATACAAATAAAAACATATCATAATTGAACCTATGGAAACTAAAGACAAAAAAAGGTGATCTTTGGGCACCTATGGATGGAGGGCTCCAAGAGATGCTTGCACAAATGCTAAAACCTGAGAGTGAGGAACAGACTCCGAAGCTGAATGTCTCCGAAGAGCCTGAGTCCCACAACCTGCTATCCAAGGCAGGGCTGTTGATGCATGTGTCCCAGGATCCTGATCTCAAGAACAGTGTAGAAAGGCTACTGCTATGTGACAAAGGGATGAAAACAAAATCACAGAATAGAGATTTTATGGTCTTGACAGCCCAAGATCTTAACTCTCCATGATTCAAAGAGGAGATAGCCAAGAAATGGGGAAAAAGTAGAGTCAACACATACCCTATTGGCATTCAGAGCATTTCTAGAGTACAATTGTTTTATATGTGTGACAATTGTAACAGATATTTCAGCTGAAATTTAGACCCTTAGAAGCACCATACAATTCACACTAATGAGAAGTCCTACAGCATAAAGAATGTAGGGAAGCCTTCAGATAGAGCTCAAAACTGTCATAGCATCAGAAAATCCACACTGGGAAAAAACCTGACCTGTAGCACACATGTGAACAACGTCTTCATCAACATGCTCCCTCTCCAACATCAGAAACTTCACAATGGAGGGCAGCCCGACAAGTGTGGGGACACTGGGAAAACCTTTGGATGCAATGAAAAGCTTATTCAGCAATCAGAGAATCCACAATGGGGAGAATCTCTCTGAGCATAAGGAATGTGTGGGTGCTTTTAAGTTCAGGTATGATGGCATCATCCGTGAGTGAATTCACACCCGGGAGCATACAAACCATGTGGGCGTAGTTTTAGTTCTCACAGTCCTGATTCAGCATGACAGAGTCCACACTGGAGAGAAATGTTATGAATGTAAGGAATGTGTGGGGCCATCTGCCAGAGTTGGGCATCTCTTCAGCACCAGAGTTTCTGTGTGGGAAAAATCGCCGTCAATGGAATAAACATGTGGAAATACTCTGTTGGCTTCCACTTTGTAGAGCAGCAGAGAATGCACACTGGGGTGGATTTTCCGCATGCCAGGAGTGTGGGAGCATGTCCAATCAGAACACCAGCCGGCTGAGCATCAGAGTTCCCTGTATGAGCGGAAGGTGTGTGGGCAGCCTTCAAATGGGCACAGGTTTCAGTTTCACTCAGTGTCAGAAATTGCACAATAGGAAGAAAGGGGACCAAGGCACTGGGCTGTCCCACCCTTGGGCTGTCTTTGATGATTCCCTTTCTCTCCCCAGGGAGGTAAATGGCAGTGTCTGTCCTTTGTTCACTCTGGGGCTCTCCATTTAGTCTGTCCCTGCTTCTAGGGTTGCTGGAATTGGAAGAATTTGAAGAAAATTTTGGTTTTGGGGGATTGTGACATTGCAATGTCACAAGCCATCATGACTGGAGAAGCCCATGGAACAGTTCATTGGAGAAAGAGTCTGGCGACTGCTGTCAGGATTGAAGACAGACCGTTTGGTGGGCCAGGAGCAGGGCTTACTGTGGGGAACTTGAGTTTTGGGATATTTTATTGCTCTGATAATTTTTATCACCCATTGTGAATGACTACAGAATGGGCTAAGGAAATAATCAGGGAGAAGGACATTCTGTGATGAGCGGGTGTTGATAATGATGATGTAAGATCACATCTTTTACTTGATTGGACAGGAATGTTGTTTTTCTGTTTTAATAGAAATCCCTGGCCAGATGTCTATTTAACTACAGTGTCTGCTCAGATACATAAACACAGGTACAAGCAGTGAAATGGGCTTGGGCATTTCACCTCTAAAATCTCTAAAAATACACGTGGGGTGGAGTTGGCGGCTTGGGGAGTGCCAGAGAGAGATGGAGAGAAGGGGGAGGAGCCACCGTGCCTGCTCAGAGGGGCTGTGCCTGCTTCACTGCTGACACCACCCGGCTCTCTGACATGTTCACATCCTCCACGTTCCCCGGTGAGAAAATCCGAAATTAGGGGTGGTAGCACTTCTAAAATACTTTTAAGATGAATTACTTTCATCCCAGCAGGAAGCACTCTTGGGATGCTGGACTTCCCAGGTGTTGTGATCGGGATTAGCCATTAGCTGTTTCTCCTCCAGTGGTTGGAGCCCAGGACAATCCTGGACAACAGTTTATCAGAGTCACTGAATCAGGATGGTGTGACTACACAGAAAGGTACTTCAATAGATCAAGTGGAAAGAGAGTTTTCAAAAAAATTGTTTATTCATGATTATTTTAACACTGTAATATTATGTCTTCAGGGCAGGGCATGGGGAGATGATGTTTATTCAAAATATATTTTGGTCAGGTTTATGAACTTATAATTTAGTAAAAAATCTACCCTTTTAAGTGTATGTTTTGATGAGTTTTGACAAATGAATATGGTTGCGTAACCAAGACTTAGAAAATTTTCATCACTCAAAATAGTTCATTTGGTGCAGAGCATTGTGTATATGCTTACAGAATAGGTTGGTAGGATGTTGAAGAGTTTTCAAAAATTTCCATTCTTCAAGAATATTTGCACAATAAATAAAATTCAGGAAAAGAAAGTAGAAAAAACAAACTCATGACCTCAGCTTTGACCCCAGTCAAAGATTCTAGAATGTGCAACTTAAGGTGCTTACCTACAATCTCTTGTGGGGCATTACATCGGATTTTATTGTTGTTGTTGTTTGTTTGCCTTGTTAGTAAGTTGTTAATACACAGCTACCCCAGCACTTAGGCTGGGCACTAAAACAGATAAATGAATAATGGCTCATTCTTTTTGATGCTGAGGCCAACATTGTCCTGGAGTCTAGCCCTAAATAGACACTCAGGTATTTTTAACAAGGGTCCTATGTAGCTCATGGCAGATGTTATGAAACAAAGGTGAAAAAATAAACTTACAAATAAATTAACAAATAGTGTAAGCAAAGAAGGGAAAATGTTTGCTCACATATGTGGATGACCTAAAGCGGTGCTGGCCCAAACTGGGCTGAGAGAGGGGCTTCTTCACCTTCTGGAATTGCTCTTCCCCACAAGGCTGAAACCTCAGGCCTGAGCTCTGCTGGGTGGACTGAAGGTCTCTGCATCCTCAGAGCCTCAGAGTTGGTGCTCATGATGCAGGGAAGAGGCAGAGGCTGTCTTCCCCAGGGCTCTTGAGTGGATCCTTATAGAGTTCTTGTCTAAGGGTGTAAGGGTCTGTGACTGACAGCTTCTGCAAGAACACAGCTTCTGTTACAAAATTGCATGGAAAATGAAGAGAAAATTTCCAAAAAGAGCCTTGCAGTTCAGAGCAATGAGTAGAAGATGCTCAATATCCTCCCCCCACCCCCATACTCTGTGCTGACGGCCACACCCCACTCTGGTCTAAGTAGGGAAGCAACCTGCCCTGAGCTTTGGAAGGGTTATTGTGTAGGTTAACTGAGATCTTGGTGTGAGCATTTCGAAAGCTCTCAGGTACCAAGCAAAGGACAGGAATCTATTACTGAATGCAGACCTGATGTCTTTATTCTGCTCCTGATTTCTCTGCTGCCACATTTTTTTTAAAGGCAGCAGTGATTGCTTTTATTGGTAAGAGTATCCAAATGTAGAAACGTATAGCAAATAATACAGAATAAACATCCAAATATATACGTCATCTAGGATTTGCTCTGTGACATTGGATAAGTAGCTGAATTTTAGCGAGTTTTTTCCATAGTTAAAATGGGAACAGTACCTTTGTCAGACAGATCAAATGCGTAGATAGATGTAAAATGCTTTTTCACTTCTCTCCCCTGTGAGTCTGCATGCCTCTGTTTGATTACTTTTTAAATAAGCTTTTTATTTTAGAATAATTTTATATTTAGAGAAAAATTGTGAAGTACAGAGAGTTCCCATACACTTGTTAACCCTATTCTTAGCATCTTACATTAGTATGGTATATTACTTGTCACAGTTCATGAACCAATATTGAAACATTATTACTAGGTAAAGTCCATGCTTTATTTGGGTTTGGAATGCTTCTGCCTGGGACATTTGTCTCTTCTCCCTCATTTGTTTACTCATTCAATGTTTTACTTTTATCTGTATGAACTCATGTTTATTCACTTTATATTTTGTATTATCACACAATATTACTTCATTTTGTTTTTCAAATTGCTTTAGCTTTGACCATGGCCATTTGGTGCTTTTTAATTGGTTTTTTGTGTCCCTTTGACATGAACTCACCATGTTTTTGTTTTTTTTTTTTTTTTCCCCCAGCACTTCCTTACTTTCTGGCATAATAAGATGCTTCAGGATCATCTTGTATATTTTCTGTTCCAGTCTTGGAATCAGCAATTTTTCTGAGAACTCCTGACTCCTTTTATTAGAGAATGGTGCTAGAGACTGAGATCCGAGTGCTAGACACCTGTGCTTGTTGGCACGGGGGCGTGGTTCCTTGTAGGCACTCTTACCTGATGGAACGAGAAAATATGTGTGCAGGCCAACCTGCATGCATATGTTTCTGTGTGTACCCCTCTGTTTCTACATTAAGCTAAACGCACGTCCACACTCTGTCTCTAAGTATAGTCCATTACCACGTGGGTCATTCTAGCTGCTCCCCTTGCTGTTGCCTCTCTGACAGTGAGGAGCCTGGTTCCTACCATCTGCCATGCATTTACTTAACTGTTAAATTCTAGCAGACATGGATATAGTGGCTTCAGAATTGTTCTTCCCATTTGATTTTTAATCTATCCATTATTTTCTGCTCATATCAGTGCTTTTGTGCCTGCGTCTTGCATTCCCTGCTGTAAATCCACAGCATTAGTATCTGATTCTTTCTTCTGTATTTCCATAGGACCATCCTAGAAGAAGTTCTGCACATAAATATGGGGCAGATGGGTGCAAACTAGAGAGTCTTATTAACAAGAAAAGCCTGTGATGGTGGGCATGCACATGAGTGTGGGGTGGCTGGTGTGAACAAGGTGTTTCCAGACTAAAGAATTGTAGGAAATTATCAAGGTAGGTTACGTCTACAGTGTGCGTCATTTCCACATGGACTATGACATGACAAGGCTGTAACTCAACAGTTGTAAATCATGTTGATTGCTGACACAAAGAGCAGTGACCCTTCCTGGGCTCATGGAATAGAGGAGGCTGCAAAGCAGAGAAATGGGACAATCTCTAGGATGAGGGGAAAACATTTAAAAGAATCATAGGTCCTTCAGCAGAAGCTAATTTCTAGGAGTTTAAGTGTAGGGTTATATTTTTTCCTTTTACTTTTTCCATATCTTCTAAATGTTCCCAAATAATAGCATATCATCTTTATAATGTAAAGAAAATATTTATTTGAGATATACTTTGCTCAGCTGTATCACTGTACAGCTAAGGGATAGAGTTTAATTTATATTCTTTAGACAGTGACTATTGAAAAGACAAAAAAGAAACATGCTTAAACATTTTTCTGTAGTTCCATGTTGCAAATTTAGAGAAGCTGCACTTTTGCTATCAATTTTCAGGTCATATGGCAAAAAGAAAAAAGGAAAGACATAGCACACACTCTTTATAATTATAATAATAATAATAGCCACATCTCATGTTTGAGTGCATTGCCACTGCAGGAGTGTTCCATAATCTCAATCATGATATCAATAACATAGGAACAAATCAGACTGAGGGAGCTGAAGGTCTGCATTTATTTAATTTTATTGTTGCTATAATTACCTTTGAGATCTTAGTCATAAATACTTTGCCTAGGCTGGTGTACAGAAGAGTTTTTCCTACACTTTCTTCTAGAATTTTTGTGGCTTCATGCCTTACATTTAAATCTTCTTTCCATCTTGAATTAATTTTTGTATATGGTGAGAGATAGGGATCTTGTTTCATTCCACTGCATGTGGCTACCCAGTTTTCCCAGCAGCATTTATTGAATAGGTCTTCCTTTCCCCAGTGTATGTTGTTGTCTGCTTTGTTGAAGATCAGTTGGTTGTAGATAGATGATTTTATATCTGGGTTCTCTGTTCTATTTCATTGGTCCATGTATATACTTTTGTATCACTATCATGGTGTTTTGGTTACTATATCTTTGTAGTATAATTTGAAGTCTGGTAACATGATGCCTCCAGATTTGTTCTTTTTGCTTAAGATTGCTTTGGCTATTCAGGCTATTTTTTGGTTCCAAATGAAGTGTAGAATTATTTTTTCTAGGTCTGTGAAATATGATTTTGGTGTATTGATGGGGATTGCAATGAATCTGTAAATCACTTTGGGCATTATGGACATTTTGTCAGAAAGACACCAGCACTTGAATTTTGATTGCAGCACAATTCACAATTGCAAAGATGAGGAATCAACCTAAATCACCATCAATTCATGAATGGATTAACAAAACGTGGCATATGCATATACTATACAGTACTACTCAGCAATAAAAAGGAATGAAATAATGTCTTTTGCAGCAACTTGGATGAAACTAGAGGCCATTATCCTAAGTGAAGTATCTCAGCAATGGAAAACAAACACCACACGTACTCTCTAATTATTGGGAACTAATCAATGAGCACACATGTGCACAGAGATGTAGAGGTCATTGGAGATCAAGAATTGAGGGAGCAGAGAGGAGGAGAGGGGTAAAAATCTACCTAACAGGTACAGTGAACAATATTCAGGTGATGGGCACACAAATAGCCCTGACTTAAGCATTATGAAAGCTATATGTGTAACAAAAACATTTGTACTCCCTTAATATTTTGAAAAAAAAAAAAAGAAAAAAGTTGTGTTACTTTTCAGTATTCTACATACAAATGAAAAGAAGAGCTCATTAAACCCTTGGATAGGAAACACTGCCACGTAGACCCTCAGCTCCCTATGCCTGATTTGCTCCTATGTTGCTGGTATTGCGACTGAGATTGTGGAACATTCCTGCAGTGGCAGTGTGCTCAAACATGAGATGCAGTTATTATTATTGCTATTATTGTTATTATTACAAAGAGCATGTAATATGTTAGGTATGAGACTAGACAGTGAGTGAAATGAGAAATGAGAGGCTCCAGTTGTTAGTTCCTATGTTATACCAACATCTGACTTACACATCACAAAGTCAAGAACATGAATCATATACAATCATGTATGATGGGGATACATTCTGAGAAATGTGTCATTAAATAATTTTGTTGTGTGAATGTAATAGAATGCACTTACACAAACCCAGATGGTGTAGACTACTACACACTTAGGCTATATGGCATGGCCTATTACTTGTAGACTATAACCATGTACAGCATGTTACTGTACTGAATAGTGTAGGCAAAGTAATACAATGGTAAGTATTTATGTATCTCAACATATCTAAGCATAGAAAAGGTACAGTAATAATATGGTTTTATAATCTTATGGGACCACCATCTATGTGCAGTCCTTCATTGACCTAAATGCCATTATGCGGCACATAACTGTAGATGTATGAACTGAAGAAGGAAAACAGTTGTATAGAAATAGGAGTATTGGACAGTGTGGCTGGAAGTGGCCCAACAGTCTCCATGTAAACAGCTCAAGCGAATTCTGTGCAAGCTGGACTTATCACCAACATTACTGAGAATTCCATGTGAATATAAATGCTCCACTTTTAAGTGTTCAGTTTGATGGGCTTTGATAAATATTACAGTGGTGAAACTGTGACCAAAATTAAGATATAGGACATTCCCATCACCTCGAAATTTTTCCTTGTGCCTTTTGCTGCCAATCACCTGACTTGTCCCAGCCCCAGAAAACCACTTGAAGGTATTCTGTCACCACACATTAGCTTTGATGCTCTAAATTTCCTAACAAAGGAATTATGCCTTATGGAGTCCTGCATGTCTGCTTTCTGTCAAAAGCAATGCTTCATGAGTATTTTCAAGCTTTCACATGAAAACTGAGGATTTTTGAGCAAAAATTTCTGGCAACCTCGGTTGAAGGATGGTTGATGGCCACCATGCGTGGGACGTTAGAGATGGTGAGCTATTCCAGAGACACGGCTCACCTCCCCTGCAGCCATGAGCTTACATTCCAAACAGCAATGGACCCAAAGGCTTCCCCTTCCCACCCAAGAGAGGATCTGTTTATGTCAGAAATACGGGTTTCTCTCCTTCCTCCAGAGGGGAAATGGGCGGCGGTGCCAGCTGCCGCCTAAGCTGCACGCTGTATACCGCGGAGCCCTTCCTGTGGCGCAGACCAGGCTGTGCGCTCAGGTGCGCTCGGCTCTCACGGCACCAGCCCGTGGGAAGGGAGGCAAGGTGGGGCCTGGGGAACAGCTCAAGATGCTCCAAGTAACTATTAGTAAGTCTGTCTCTGATCCAGAAACAGCATGTTTCCTGCCAGGACAAACCAACCAGCCAATACACAGTGTAGAAACAACTTAACAGCTTCTTTCACTCAGCCTCACGTTTCGGAGATTCACCCATGTTCATGTGTGTGTGAGTAGAAGTGAGTTTCCTTATATTGCTGAGAAATACTGAATTCCATAGATACATCGTGTTTTCCTGAAAATAAGACAGGGTCTTATATTTTTTTTCCTCAAGAAGACATCCTAGGGCTTATTTTCAGGGGATGTATTATTTTCCCCTCAAAGCCTCAGTTTGCAGCACGCGCAGGATGGCCAGGGCCTGACAGGGGGAGCCGCCTTGTTAGTGGGGCTGCCCGGGCCTTTCCTGTCACCTCTGGGATAGCAGCTGTCACGATGGGGCAGATGAGGAGGGCTGCTCGTCTTCTTTACCGCTCTGCAATGAAATGCATGGGTTGTGCAGATGCGCTGTGTAGCCATGCCCATCACTAGGTCTTATTTTCGGGGTAGGGCTTATATTGCACAAATGCTTAGAAATCCTGCTAGGGCTTATTTTATGGGTAGGTCTTATTTTCGGGGAAACACAGTACAACAAACTCTTGATCTGCTTGCGTGTTTATAGACATTTAGGGTTGTCTTCAGTTTTTTAACCTAAATATGTGAACCCAACAATAAAGTTCTAATATATATAAAAATATTTGTGTCAATGTGTAAATGTGTGTGTGTGTGTGTGTGTGTGTGTGTGTGTGTGTGTGTGTGTGCTTTAGAAAAGAAGTTCTGAACTTTTCCGGGAAAAATTTTATGATGGTCTACCTTTGGAATTTTCTTTGTATTGCCTTTTGACATTTTGGGCAAGACTTTAATTTTAATGCTAGTAGATAGGTTTTTCTTCCATGTTCCAATGGATCTAAGCAGAGCATATTTTGCTTGCATACTTTGTGACACTAAAAGCCAGATGAAAATTTAAATGGAAAAGCAGACACTAGTGTGTTCCTGCCTGTGGTGGTGGGGAGGAAAACTTGTAGACTTTATCAGGAAAAACCTTCTTATGAGACACGGTGGACAGGATATGTCTTTTGTTTTCATTGTGTACTATTTTGAATGTTTGTTTTGAAGATTTATGTGCAAGACTTTCTGAAGACATCATTTTTATTCAACTTGGGCAAGTGGCCAAGAGTAGAATTGCTAGCTCACGTGCTAATTATGTGTTTGCACTGCATTAAAAATTTCCAAACTTGTCCAGGAGGGATGTACCATTTTACATACCTTCCAGATCTTCACCAACATTTAGTACGGTAAGTGCTTTGAATTTTAGCCACTCCATAAGGTGTATGTGACATTTCTGTTTTTCTGACGTTAATGATGTTGTACATTATGGCTTTTATCACTGACAACCTTGGGTCAGAGACATTTTATGGACACCCTTCAAACACTGATCTGCAGGAGACCATTTCTGCCAGTGGCCAGACTGTCACCGGGCCAGACTGGCAGAAATGCCAGACCATTTCTGTACAGTGTGCCTGGTCATAACAGCGCCCAGCAAGCATATATCCTACCAGAGAATTAGCTACAATTGCCTTTTCCTTTTGCCAATTCACACTTTTATTAGTCACTTAATCATAAACAAGGGTTGTTTGTTTTTAGTATGTTTTAGATGGCTCTTCTCTTGAAACATTGACATTTCTCCTAAATATTCAGCCATTATCAACTGGCCATGGTGTTAAAATTTGCTTTTTCCTTTCTCACTTCCCTTTTTGGCCCACAGAACTGAAGCTAAATCATTTCAAATGGTGGGACATGAGGCATATCATTTGACCCTTGTGAGACTGAGGCTCCACAACCGTGAGGTGGGCATCGTGTTTCCTGGTCTACCGACCGCTCAGAGCATCAAATCCCAGAGCTTTGTTTACAAATAGGCCTCGTAGATCTGCGTGTCCCTGACACTGTGCTCCAGCAGACAGCAGTGGCCGGTCAGGAAGAAGGGTGGCTTTGGGTCTGGCTGTGGAACAGAAAGTCCTGCATGGTTTGAATTGCTGTTCCACCCACGCGCGGGGGTGAGCTGCCCACACCCCCCGCAGCGCCCACGTGGATGTTGAACCAGCAGAGCAGAGGCTGCGCGGTGCCAGCTTTTCAGGACAGCAACCCGGAGTATCACCTGCCGAGCTGTCTCCACCACGGCAACCGAAACGTACACAGAAAGCTTGCGTAACTCTCCACTTGTTGGAACTGCGGTGCCCTGGGCAAGAGATTAAAGAGCTTTCACCAGGCAAGTAGGGCTGGGCTTTGCTAATGCTTGGTAGGGGATTTCCAAATGGACTGGGGAGAAAATGTCTAATGCCTCCCCCCACTTTCTGGGTGATATCACCTTTGAGTAACAGAAAGTAAACTGGGATCCTGAGGGCATGTCAACCAGGACCTGGGGAAAGAATTTCCACAAAGCAAAGTGGCGCTTTCTCCATGGCTCGGATCACCTGGCAGGGCCGGCCTTGGCGGTGTCTTGCCCCACAGGATCAGCATGTCGCGAAGCCAGCCTGGGGAAAGTTGAGGCCACGAGCTGGGCGTCAGTTCTGGGGAAGAGACGCCTTGGGGCTGTGTTTCCCAGTTGCTACATGACTGCTCTCCCACCTTCCTTGGGCCATTCTATTTAAGATGTTTAATTTTTATAAACCAGTGATCTTTCATTCTGCTTAGAATATGTGTTTCTGGGTAACTGCCACATATATGTGTGGTAGAAAATTTTGAAAAATGGAGTATTTAAGTGCCTCCCACTATTAAGCTTTCAGAGATAACTCTGAGTTATTCATAAAACATAACTGATACATTTTACATAATAATTTTAACTTGGATTTTTATATTCTCCTATTTTCATAAAAAATTTACTCTGCAAATCTAATTTTCATTTTTCTCATTGTATTTTTCCATTTCCAAGTGAAGAAGGATTAAAAAAAATCAACTTTGGTTTCTTAAAATGAACTTTTTCTTCAGAGCACTGTTTGGCTTTGGGCCCCTCAGATCAAGACTGGTTATCTTCAGAAAGGGGAGGGAGTCCATGGCTATTTCTCGCAATAGGATAACTCACAAGAGTCGTTAGCCAGGATTCAGGATTGGCTCCGAGTGGGGGACACTTCACTGTCATCTTCCATGACTGCAGACTATCATCCTGTGCTAAGAGAAGCTGACAAGTTCACCTAGGGGACAAAGAGGTTTTTGTACTAGCAGCCTTAAAACTGTCT
Source organism: Microcebus murinus (assembly GCF_040939455.1). Lineage (NCBI taxonomy): Eukaryota > Metazoa > Chordata > Mammalia > Primates > Cheirogaleidae > Microcebus > Microcebus murinus. Next base: position 8,990,232 of record NC_134112.1, on the reverse strand, counting down.
TGCCAGCCTACAGCCACCTTTCCAGGGGACACCGGGGAAGTCACTGTCCTCATCTAGGACTCAGTCCCTTTTTATGAGATCGAGTTCTGCATGAGAACTACAAAGAACTACCTAATTCTTGACTTCCCATTCTGGCTGTAGAACATTCCGTTTGTGCAGAAGGTCCCCATAGGCTCCTGGAGATGTCCTCCCCACCCTTTTTGTCCACCAGGGCTACCTACTGGCTGACCTCTGCGACTGTCTTTACGGGTCCTCTGCCTTCCAGCCTCTGCTTGGGTGTGGCCACCAGAATTCACTGGGAATTAAGTCCAAGGAACACATTTCTCCACTGCTGGTAAAGTCAGCCAGGCACCAGGAAAGTGTCTTTGTGAGTGTCCTTTAGGAGAATCTGGACACCCAGCGTATTCAGATAAGTGAAATGTGAATGTCTTTCAGTTAAATACTTCTGTGAATCAGTACAGTACAATAAAAACTTCAACCATAATGTTTCAGGAATAATTTGCTGGGCATTATTCTTCTTCCCTGTCTTTAATGCTGCAAAAGATAACATTATTCCTTAAAACACACACACACACATATGCACACACACACACACATGCAAACATGATTTTTAAGGCTGAGTAATTAACATAATTAAGATTATTCCAAAACATTCAAGTGAGATTTTATTCTGGACTTTTCTTCCAAAAATGGCAGTGTTTTTCTTCCCGTAAAGGGGGGGGGGGAAGAAAACAAACAAAACCCATCACTTAAACATGTCATTTGACAATGTGTCTTCTCAGAAGTGTATATTGTCAGTATTGCTTTAAAACAATTCAGTTCATCTTATGAATATTTCTCTGATTTGTTTAAAAGTTTGCTTATTTTTTTCTCCTTGGTTCAGGGTACAGAAATGTAGTATATATCAATTATCATGTTATATCTGTAATGTTTATATTCAAAACATTAAAAATCACTTTTCTAAACATGTAACTAGATACCAATTTTGGGAGTTTTTGGTGGCCATAGAAATTGCACTCATGGGACCCATAAGGTTAGCATTATATTGGAACAGATGATTGCTTAAGGTTTGCAGCTGTGGGGACAAAGCTTTTTTCAGACCACTAAATTGTATAACTTCACTCTAATCCCCCCTGCAGGAAGTCTGGGAGCCCAAATGGGATTCCTGAAATTTATGAGCAGAAGCACGTGCAGTTTACAAGAGAACTGGAAACAGGTGGAGCAAAATCGGAACCTCACGGCTCACTGAACTTGCTCACCCCGAACACCTGTTCCAGATGGACACGATTCCCACGAATAGTGCACAGGTGGCTCTGTTCTCAAGCCTTCCTTAGAAAGACGGAGCAGGGACAATGTCTTGATGACAGTTTCTGCTATATTCATCTACTTTTAAAATATGGCTCAGAGCACAGACTACAATTTGTGCATAAAAATGAATTCTTTGGAAACAAATATTAGCATTTGTCAGGGAAGATCTTGAAGAAGATTTTAGTTGACAAAGATATGTATTGATGCTTTTGTTTTAGGGCTATATTTTGCCTTCATATAAATCTTTAAAAATACAAAATTACAATTAAAATTGTTCAAAGTGGATTAGTTATATTTTATAGCATAAACTGAGTTTCATTAATTAATCGAATTATCAACTTAGTAATTTTTGCTAAGTGCCCACCCAAGTAAACAAACATAGATCGCTTTACAGTTTACCAGGCTCTCACTTTAGCTATTTCAGTTGTTCCTCCTTGAACCTTAGGAAGTAGGCAGGCATGCTGCGACCATCCCATGTGACAGAGAATGTGTAGGGAAAGTATGGCTTGTTCAATTCCATATTAAGCATAAGGAGGAGAGCTAGGATCAAACTCAGATATGTTGGCTGTCTTAAAACAGCTATTTTCTCCTGTACCCCAAAACTCCCAGGGCTGTGCTAGAGCTATGAGAAATGTCCAAAGGAAACATGAGCAGCGCAGTCTTTAGACCTGGAGGGACTTCCCAACCAGGTGAAGAGAGGAGCATACTGGCTAGGAAACAATCCAATGGATAAAAATGTTTGAAATGAACAATGGATACAACTGAGACCTTTCATGTTCCCATTGGAACCAATGAGTAGGAACAAAAGTTGCTGTGTAGTGTCCCTCTGAGGAGGAGGCTCTGCGTTATGGATCTAGAGGTCATCTGCTCTGTCACCTTGTTGAGGTTACTTGCTCCTGAGGAAGATCAAGTTTCTCATTTATTAAAGACAGGAAATAATTCCTACCTCACAGTCATGAATATTAAAGAAATACTTTCGTATTGCCCTGCCCAGCACACCATTTCCTGTGTATGGAGAGCAAGTTATTAGTGTCAGCGCTAGCAGAGGGGTTGGTTGTCTTTCAATTTTTAGGCCCTTTAACCCTTTGATAATGTGACAAACGGAACCTGCTTGATAAAAAGATGCATGTATTTTTGAAAATTACTTTTTGGGGAAAAGTTTAAAGAGAAATACCATGTGCTTCAGCAATCCCACTTCTAGGCATTAATATATACCCAAAGGAGATGAAATCTGTATGTCAAATCTGCACGTCCATGTCCATTGCACCATTTTTCACAATAACCAATATATGGACACAGGCTGAATGTCCATCAGTGGGTGAACGGACAAAGAAAATGTGGTGTATGTACCCATGGAATGCTATTCACTTCACAAAAGAAGGAAATCCTGTCATTTTTGACAACATGATAAATCTTGAGAACATTATACCAATTGAAATAAGCCAGACACAGAAAGACAAATACGGCATGATCCCTCTCGTATGTGCAATTTTAAAAAGTCGAACTCACAGGAGCAGAGTAGAATGGAGGCTCCCAGAAGCAGGGGAGAGGTGTGGGACTGGCCAGATGTTGGTCAAAGGGTACAAAATTTCAGTTAGACAAGAGGAACAAGTTCAGGAGATCCATTATACCCCATGGTGGCTATAGTTAATAACAACATATTGTATATTTGAAAAACGGTAAGAGAGTGGATTTTAAATGTTCTCACTACAAAAAATGATAAGTATGGGAGGTGATGGATATGTTAATTTGCTTGATTTAACCATTCTACAGTATGTACACATAGCAAAATATCATGCTGTATATCATAAATATATATAATTATTATTTGTCAACTAAAAATAATTAAAATATCTTGGGGGGCTCACAGATCTGATTATGTTTCTACCTCCAATTGAAAAGCTTCCTCAAAGATGCATCTGATGTGATCATCCATGACAAGCATGTGTCCCATGTCATCACTGAGTAAGAATATCATTCCTCCTCCAAAGAGCCTTGGGCCTCACTGTCTTGGGGCAATTCTGGACTTTTCTCCTAGTGTTTTTAGGATTAGAGTAAAATAAAAATTATTATAACCAAGTGATCAATCAAGGTGGTTACTGGTTGGCCTCAAATCGGGTGTGGAGCTGTATATTTTATCTTTTCTTCAAATGATTCCTGAAAGTCCCAAGCTGCATCTATGCTCTCTGGACTTTCTTCTATTTCTTATTTTGGTATTAATTTGATATTCGCTCCTCCCTTCCCCCCCAAATATTAAGATTCTATTATACTTAGTGGAACCCAATGAAAGAGGCTGCACCCCTGCCCCTGCAGCCGCGGCATCCCAGCTGCACAGGCCTCTGTCCTGCCCCCGTGAGCACCTGCCTCAGGGCCTTTGCACCTCTGTCCCTCTGCCTGAGGCTGTTCCCTGAGTGTTTGCGCAGTCATTCCTTGGCTCCTTCTCACATTCAGAATTCAGCTCAAATGCCATCTCCCTTCCATCTGAAGGACTCCCAGAAACCTCCTGAGAAGGCTACTTTCTTCATTTTCCTCATAGTTGCCTGACAGTTTCTTATGTATTTACTTATTACTTATCCCAATAAAAAGAAAGGCCACTAGAACAAGCTCCTGGTCTGTTCCTTTCATCTATTGGGAACTGCCCAGAGAATATTTTGAAGTAATCACTGAGATGTCCGTATATATTTTAACATGAAAAACTTACATATTTATCCTCACAAAACTGTAGAAAGTCAACTTATTTAGAGAACTTATTTAGAGAACAGACAAAAAACTTCCTTCATGATAAATTCAACTGTAGAGAGTGCGTATCCAGTGACTGGCATTTCCTGGGTCACAGAGTGCTGCAGCAGAGCTGGGGCGGGCTTCTTGATGTTGGCTGTGGTTTGCCACTTCAGAAGCCCCAAAATTACTTGGTTTTCTTCCCTCTTTGTCCTGGCTTCTTAAGGGTTTTAAGGAGAAGGCATTTATTTTTAACAAATATCACATTGCTTGCAGAATTATTTTTTAAATGGGTAATATAAACACACCCCCTAACTGCATGAAAATAAAGAGGCTGAAGGTGTTTGGGAACTTAGAAATGATGAACTTGAGTTGATGAATATCATGTACTAGCACCTCTCTCAAGGTTGGGATGGACAGACCACTGGGATTCAAGTTCCAGCCTCCTCAATCGCACAACTCAATTTGAACCTCCCAAACTCAATGATGTTATCGACGGCGTGTGGTTATACTCTTTATTCTCACAAGACTGTTGTCAACATCAGATAGTAAATTACATAGGGAAGTTCAGTATGAAAGTTTATTATAGTATTGTCCCCTGGATATAAGGCAGTGCTATGAATATAGTAGATGCTTAATCAGTAGTTGCTAATTATTGCTTTTATCTCTTTCAATGGGTAATCAAGAGCATTTTGTAATACTTGAATCAAACATTGGGGGGCCTAGGCTTCAAGTTTTGAGAGGCAAGAAGCAAGGAGAAAGCCCCAGCTGGGATGCAGGTCTGAGTGCGTTGGGTCCAAGGGCCAGTTTGAACCCTAATGCTGGAGCTGCCTTCCTTTCCCAGAACTTGGGGGCCCATCGGGAACGTAAATGGAGTAGGCGAGGCCTGTCTGGCTTTTCTCACTTTTGGCTTCTGGGCTCCCTTAGACTTTTGTTTTGGTCTCAGTGCAGCTGTATGGAGCTACAGGAGGATATTCAGCTCGTTGATTGTGGTACAAAGTCAAGGCTTTGGCACTAGCCAGTGAGCAAGCACGTAGCCGTCTTTGACCTAGTGCTTGGCTTTGGTAGGAGGAACCATCTGCACCCTGAGGAGGCAGTTTCCAGATTGGAATATTGTTGGCCATCTCTGCCTTATTTAAGGTCCATATATTCTTAGACAAACCTGCTGTTGGAGTAACCACACTTTTGATCAGTTCTAGGAAAGCTTCTCTGTTCTCCAGAGAAACAGAACCACCAATGGGGCATGTGTGGGTGAGTGTGCGTGTGTGTGTACATAAAAAGATTTATTTTAAGGAACTGGCTCTTTGATTATGAAGAGCCAGTAGGTCTTCATACTGTAAGGTGGGCCAGCGGGCTGAAGAACCAGGGCAGAGCCCGTGTTTTGGTGGCAGCCTAAAGGCCACCTGCTGGAGCATCTGGTTTGGCTTAAGAGAAATCAGTCTTTTTTTTCTATTAAGACCTTCAATGGAGCGGATGAGGCCCACCATTAGGAAGGACAATCTGCTTTACTCAAGTCTAACAATTTTAATGTTACTCTCATTCCAAAACACCCTCACAGACACTCCCAGAATAATGTCTGAGCACAGATCTGGACACTGAGGCACAGCCAAGTCAACATGTGACATTCACCATCGCAGTGGGTTTCCGGGGAGCTCTTCCAGTTAGCTGATGTTTTCCCAACACCACTGCTCCGTCTCACAGCCCACGCCTAGACTCTCCCCCACTTACACTGGAGATCGGTGCTCCAGCAAGGGGGACAGCGTCACTCTGTCACTCAGTCCCTGGGTGTCCTCACCTGGAAGTGGAGAACTGATGCCGTTGCCCCTCAATGGCTGTGAACACATGCCGGCATTTCCCCCAAAGCACACAGCGCTGCACAGCCCTGCTTGTCTTCAGAGCCGCTGTGATTGCTAGCTGCGCTCTGGGATTCTGGCACTTAAATGCACAGACAGGGAAAGTCACAGGAGGGAGGGGACAGCACAGCTGCAGAGTTGTCTCCAACTCCTGATTTAGGGTTACTTCCTCTGCGTCCCCCTTGACTTGGCAACATTAGATTTATCCGATGCATCACAGAACCAGATTCACCAAGTGTCAGCACTCCGTTGTCAATGCTACTTTTAAAATAAATTTTGAAACCTGTGTCATCCCTTTGTGTGCACTTCAAGTGTTCAGTATCAGATCACATGCAATGTTGACTGAAAAAAATAGGTAGTGCCCACCCTCACCCCTGCAGAGCCGGGTGGAGCTTGGTTGTCAGGAATGGAGAGAGAACAAGTACAGATATGATAATGAACTTACTTACCATTTAGATAACTGTTAATAAAACATCTTATGCAAGGATTGAAGGAGAGGGTCCTTGGGCCCATGGTTTGCTGTGACAAATCAATGCTGTGACAGGATGCACTGGCTGTTTAACCTGCACACAGAGTGAAAAATTAGAATAATAAATCCAGTTTAGGCTTTTCTCTTCTCTAATATCAGGATATCTATGAAAAATGGCCCCGTAGTGCAAAGTAGTTACAGTGCTTCTTCGAATTTGCCAAAATGGACTGATTTGACTAATCTTCGGTTAATACGTGGTGCGCTGAAATAGCCATCTAAGGATTTTTCTTTAAGATCATGATTAATGGGATGAATAAAATCAAGTCCTGCCTTGGCTTGCCCTTTGGCAGGGGAAGGAGGCGCGGGCCCTGGCCTGCCACGACTCACACTCACGGCTCCCGCCCCGGCCCCGGGCTGAGCCAGGGGCATTTTCATGGGATGGAGGGAGGCTGGGACGGTGGGAGGACGCAGGCTCTGAGGCCCGGGCTGGGTGCGGAGGGGCCCGGTGGCAGACGGCAGTGGGTGATGACCAGGCGTCAAGGCTCTGGTCCCGGGAGACGCTAGTTTCTGGAAGGAGGAAGGGGGAGGCCGTCACATGGAAGGGGAGGCTGTCCAGTGACAGGCACAGTCTGATTTCATTTGGCCACAGTTCTGAGTACATTTTTTCTTATTACTTATTTTTTAATTTCAAAAATAAAATCGTATGTATTTATGGTGTACAGCATGAAGTTTTGAAACACATATAGTTTGTGGACGTGCTCAATGGAGCTAATGGACGTGCACATTTCCTCTTTATTTGTCATTTATTTGCAGTGTGAAACTTCAGAACCCTCTCAGTAGTTTTCAAGCGCACCATACGTTGCCACTAGGGGTAGTCCCCATGCTGTAGAGTAGGTCTCTTGCTGAGTGTCGTTGGCTCTTTTTACAAAGCGACCCCACCTTGCCCGGCAGTCGCTGGCCCGAGCGTGGGCACCAAGGCAGCTCTGGGCCCCGAAGGCCAGGCAGAGCTCGGCTCCAGGTGCTGCTACTTGCTGTAAAGGTGGGGCCATCCCCTAAATTCTCAGAGTCCTGTTTCTTCATCTTTACTGCAGGGACACCAAACCCCACTTCTAGTGGCCACTGATGGCAGCACAGAGCTCAGCTCGGGGTGTGAAGTCTGCTGACTCCCGTGCTGCCAGATCTGAGGACAGCTTTCCATAAAGAACCCCCATAAAACACTGAACCCCGAGGGCGTACAATCAGAGATATAAAAGGTAGAGTGGAAGGGAACACAGCATCTGTATCCAACTCCGTACTCTGTGTTTGACTCCTACAATGTCCTCCCCCTCCCATGTCTTTGTCCTGACCGCATTTGAGTGCCGGGGAGCTTGTCATCCCTCTCTCCCTTCCTCCTCCCTTCCTGTTTTGCTTTTCTTCTTCCTCAGATATTTATTAAGCACTTACTGCATGCCATACAGCATTAGGCACAAGGGATATCAAGACAGGAGAGGCAGAAACGTACAGAAGCACAGTCACATTTAAGTGGAAAGGTGAGAAATGTCTCTGGAAGAGGCACGGGCCAGTCGTGGTGGCAGGGGGAGGGCAGCTGAGATGTGACTGGGCCTGGGCAGGGCCACCAAGGACTTGGATGTGATGTCTGGACGCACCTAATCCAGGACTTGAATCTCTACTTGTGCTGAAGCCCAGCTGCTACTGACACGAGCTTGCCGGATCTTTTGAGAAAGCTCTGGGTGTCAACTTAAGAGAAATGTGTTCGGCACACTGTTTAGGGGGAATCCCCTGGTTTCTTGGAGTAGATTCACATACCTGGTTGGAAGTGGCCCAGCTTAAAATAACTCTGGGGACAGGTGCCAAGTGCAGGAATTCTGCTCACGAGAACTTTATTTTCTGCTTGTGTCTGCTTCTTCCCACCTGGGGTCAGGCACTGAGGACCACCCTCTGTCCGGTTGGGATGGTGGCAGCAGGCTGAGGTGATGCCTTGCTGCTCACCCCCAGCTCAGGGACACCAGGTCCTGGTCCAGGGCCCAGTGGCTCTGCCACCACCACAGAGGAAAACTCATCATCCTCCTGTGACCTCAGCATTTCCTTTTTTGGTATTTTTATTGCAGACAAGCTCAGCTTTCTTTCTGTTTCAGTAAAAGAGTTGTCCTTCCTCGTGTTGGGTGTCCCTGAAGCCCTTGTCCCAGGCCCTTTCTCTGTGCCGTGTGCACTGGCTGGTACGCTTTGCTTTCACATGTGGTCAGTGAGTGCCTCCTTTTCACCCCTTCGCTCACCTGCAGCCAGTCTTTCAGATGTGCGGCCATGCAATAGCCTCTTCTTCATCTAAGCCTAGCGGGCCTGGAGCCCCCGCTGGGGGCGCAGACTTGGCTGCATTCACTGTTGGATTCCTGGCACTTAGAATAAAGACAGTTGGTATATCGCAGGGGCTCAGAATATGCTTGTTGAGAGAGTGAAGAACTCTGGCTGGTATCCACCATCCTGAGATCCTGGGGCCACCTCAAGACTGGGTTCATCAGCCTGTGCAGTGTCTTCCTCCTCTGTGATGAAGGCTAGAGGTTTAGCTGAATAAGCAATGGTCTCTGCTCTCACATACTCAAGTCCAGGAAGAGAGAGAGGCACGGACAGGCCATGGTGTCAGGCCAGCAGAGGTCAGGTGGCAGGGAGGGGTCCTCAGGGACCCCAGGCATTGGGCTGTGTCTTGCTGGGGCTTGGGCTGTAGCACAAGAGACTTGCTGCCCCAGCAGATTCCCAGTCTCTCCATCAAACCAGAAACAGCACGAGGACTACATTGCCCTGCAGCCGATCCATTTCATAAATCCCCCTCTGGCTTATTTCTTCAATAAACACATTTTGGGGGATGGACTCTATATTTGACCAGCCTTGTTATTTGTTCCTCTTGGTGCATCAATTCTCATGGACGTAACTGGGCTCTTGCTCTAGGAGGGGCTTTGGGTCTATGCGTCCTGAGGATCTTAGGATATTTTCTCTAAACTGTGTGCTGGTTGTTTGGCATCTTGGTCATTCATCGGTGGTCCTGGAAATATGGTCTCCAGTCCAGCATCAGCAGCCTCAGCTGGGAATCTTTTGGGAAATACAAGTTCTTGGGCCCCTCCCCAGGCCTGTGGCGTTGGAACCTTGGGAGGTACTGTCAGGAATCGGGGTCTTGACCAGCCCTGCAGTGACTCCGACCAGTCCAGCCTAAGAACGACAGTCTGCACAGATGTGTATGGGGAGGACAGACACTGGGGGCAGCAAGGAGCCGGTGTCTGCAGTTGGGGCCCCATCCGGAGGTTGTTAATTGCTCAGACAAGAGAACTCAAAAACCCAGACCAGAGTGGGAAAGAGATTGGTGTTTCTATGATACGTTCACAAGGGGAATGACCTGCCTCTGGCCAAGGGAGGAGGGTAGGGTCAGGGATTCCTGGACTTGCTGACAGCATGACCACCAGACATTGCCCTCATGGGGCCACCTGCTGGTGCGCAGGTTTTGACAACCTCCACAGCTGGGACCTGTGATTTGCGCCACAAGTTGACCAAAAATCTGATCCTTACCTGCTCCTTCCCCTGGCTTGGACCCTATCTGAACATCTGCCTAGGGGTTAGTTTGCTTCAACCCGGCCTCAGGGCATTTCTCCCCCACTGCCAGGGCTCAACCCCTACCCGAGTTTCTGCTAGGCCTCCTGTCTGATGTCTCCATCCACACTGCTGAGGGCTTCTTTGCACCACTCATAGAGCATTAGCATCGGAAGGGAAATGGGGCATTTTCTTGGGGAATTATAATAACCCACTTGTTTTCCATTGTCTCTGTTTCCACTGTCACCTCACAGGCATGTCAGGATAGCTATAGTTTTGAGATTAATTTGCAAATTCTTAAGGGACTCTGGGTGATTGCAATCTCTCAATAGACCTCTGACATTTGGTCTACTCCTGGAATTTCCTTTGTGGACTTATAAAAACAGCACAGAGTGGGATGCAGTGTGCCAGTGGCTGGGCTTGGGCTGCGATAAAGCCACCCCAATTCCAATCCACCGTCAAGTTGTTCTGAGTCTTGACTGATCCGGGAGGACAAAAAACAAACAAACAAAAAACACAACAGGATTTCTGGCATTACCACACCAAATTAAAGCCAAATCTATCTGCTTTGCTGGAGGAGGACTGAGAATCCTGTTTCCTCTCTTGGTCAGGAACCAGATTTTTATTCAATTTTTTTAAAGAAATTAAAATTTTGCAACATTTGAAAAACAAATGATGTGACTCAAGTTTGTTTCTTGACATGCGCAAATCTTTAGCGAGTCGTTTGTGGTTTAATCAATTAATTTTCTCATCTCAAATAAAACAAAGAATAAAAACAGAAAACCAATATTATAAAGATACACATTCGCCCTGTCACAGCAAGTAGGTGCCTGAGCAATTACAGGCAAGAAACTTTCTTTTTCCCCCTAAAGCGTTCTTCAGTTGTTACTTGAAAATGTGTAGGCATTTTCAGAAAGTGGGGGAAAGAAAGAGAGAAAGGCCAACGGGCGCCTTTCATTGAAAAGGCGATGCTGGGGTTGGCTCCCCACGGGTTTGGCGCAGGAGTGCTGAGCAGTCCTGTGTCACCATTGCAGAGCAGCGGAATGGCCCAGCCCTGGCGCTGCCATTGTCAGCCTCTCCCCAGGTGACCAGAGCAGGAAGCAGGCTTAGGACTGTGGGTGTGCTCTCCCCCTGCACACCAGGACTAACCCCAAAGAAGGGCTGGTGCTAACCCGTGGGAAGCTCACACTGGTATCTTACCTGTGGCATCAATTTGTTCATTTACACATTATTACTGAGCACCTATTTTATAGAAGCTGCTGTTGGGGACATTTAGGATACATTATTGAACCAAAGAGATCCCCAGTTTTTAGAGTTTAGATACTAATGGGGAAAGAAAGCCCCCAAACCATAAATGCAATGCATGAGTGAATTTCTTAGTATTTAGAAGTGGATGAGTAAAAAGGAAAAAAAAAAAAGGACAAAATGAAAACATAGAACTAAATAAAAGAATCAGTCTGTGAGCGTGGGTGAGGCTGGGGTTGGGGGAGGCACACATGCAAGGAGGTGATCTGATTAGTTCCCATTAGAAGTGGAGACTGCAGCAAACACTGGGAAGAGACCAGCGAAGCGGGCTGAAGCCCTCAGTGGGTGGAGGGTCCCGAGAGACCTGGGCCAGGAAGGGCAAAGGGCGGCAGGTGAGTGTGAGGAGCCGTAGGGCACCATTGTATGCACATTCTCATTGAGATAAAAGAAAAATATTGCATGGGGCATACTCAAGCTCAAATTTACATTTTATTTATCAGACATAAATGGTAAGTTTCTAAGTTCCATACCTCTGCCTTTGATCGTAATTTCCTGATGCTTTGGCTCTTCTTCTCAGTTCCCTCTTTTGCAGAATCCCCTCAAGAAATTCCTTGCAGATACAGCCTGCTTCCCATGTCATTGTAACCTGCCTTGTACGTAACAGCACCCACATCCACCTTATCTTGTCATCTTTTGCCTTTTGAAAATGCATTAGTGAGAAAATGTGCTCAACACTAGCTTTATGAGCTAGATGCTGAACACGTGCTGTTGGGAAGTTGGCAACTCTGAAAACTGCCCTTCTAATTCAATTTGCTGAGGTGCATAATACCACCTTCTGTGGTGTAACTTGCTTGCCATTCTTTGGGATTATGCTGTACCTCTTGATTTTTAAAGATGTTGTCCACCGACAAAAAGAGCAGCAATGTCAATTTTTATTCACTTCATCTTCAACGTTACACAGATGTCCTTCTTCCCAGGCTGGAAGAGTAGTCATAACATCCATGTAAAAAGAAAATTCTTAAAGGGACGAAGTCCATTTCAAAGACAGTCATGTCAAATGCCATGATAATTATTCACTTGGTGTCAAAATTTCTTTTTCTGTTTATAAGTCATGTTGTGCATTTGAATAATATCTTTGGTATTAAAGGGATATATCTTTCTTCAATTATTTCTTTAATGCATTTAACAGGCTTTTTAAGTGTAAAAGGCTACTTATTTTTCTTTCAATTTTCATAATTCTATAGCTGAAGATATCTTAAAAACTAGAAATAAGAAGTGGGAAAGCTTCACTTGATAAGTCACATAAAAAGTCAACACCAAATTTGGGGTCTTTCTTTGAGAGTTAAGTTATGACTTCCGCTGCTTCAAATAAACTTCACTGCTTTTCCCAACTCAATGTATTAAAAAGCATACAGGGGTTTTTGAAAGTGAGATAACTGAACACCACTAGTGCCAAGACAATGACAAAATTCCATTAACTGCTCAGTTTGAATAGCTTAAGTTAGAGAACAATTTCAAGAGAACAATTTTGACGTCAATAAGAGAACATCAACTGCAGTTTGAGCAACAGTTTGGAGAACTCTGGCAGAATGGCCAACCCTTCTGTAGAATCCTTCCTGTTTGTTTCAACTTTGAATAAATGTTGTCTGCACCTTTATATAGACATCCACCAAAACTTATATTTGTATTATTTCCACCTAAAGCAGTGGAATTTTTATATTAACTTCTAACTCAATAAGAGAATCTTTGTAAAAATTTCTATTCTTTCCAAAGTCTCATCTGGAAGAGCTATTATTCACAATAGCTTCCTAAGCGAGCGTTTTTCACAAGAAAGCATATTGCAAAGCAAAGGGAAAACTGTTTCTGCATTTTGATTACTTGCATCTGTGGCTATGCCATAGAAAGGTGAGGTGTGGAGTTCTTTGATAATGGAGCTATTACATTTTTAATTATTGCAGTGAATTTTGACCCTGAAGTTTTGCACCGTATGTCATGGAGGAGATGATTGGTTCTGAAAAATATCTGGGAGCTCTTGATGAAAGATTTGCCTACACACAGAACAGTAAGGTTGTGTGTTGCCTAAAGACGGGGATACATTCTGTGAAATGTGTCGTTAGGCAATTTCATCACTGTGCAAACATTACAGATGGTGCTTACGTAAACCTAGGTGGTACCGCATACGATACATTTAAGCTATAACGTTGAATATGTGGTCCATTGCTGACCTAAATGTCAATGTTTGGCTCATGACTCCATTTGATTTTTGCCAGCTTGTCTGGGCAACCTCTTACAGTGCTGTGATTCAGTGATCACGTGGTGTTTTAGCTTAGGCATTCCACGAAATGCAAAGAGTAGAGGAAAATTAATGGGCGAGCCAGAGGTTTTGGTATTTTCCAATTTGCATAGCTTTGTTGTTGAAACTTGTGTGTTCTCTCCTGGCCTCAATTAGCTATGACACACATCTATGACTTACTGCTCTGAGTGACGCGTGTATTACCCCAGCCTCAGGTGGCCAGCCAGCCTGACTCAGGCCTCAGCAGGTGCTTGGGATCTTGTCGCTCCTTTCCGTGCACTTCTTCAGCAGTGAATGCCAGGAAAGATACGCTGTCTGCGAGCATTAGCAAAGCTGCCACTTCTCACAGCTCAGCGTTGTGGGAGGATCAGCTTTCCTCCCTCTGATCAAGAACACCTGCCAGCTCCACGTGCGGCATCAGGAGGCGAACCTGTGAGTCACGGCGATGCTTTAGGGCTCACGTGGGGAGAGAGCATGCGAGTGCTGACCCTGGGGGGTGCAAGAGGCCCGAGGGCATGCAATGCAATTCTTCCCAGGCGTGAGAGTCCCTCGGTGGCAGCCTGCCAGGCAGTGCTGTGGCGCTAATGTGAGACGTGGGTGCAGAGCCACGTGCTCAGAAGTCATTGTCACCGTTGGTAGTTGTGCCCGGCACAGCTCTGGCCGCCATACACAGGCGTCCTCCCGAGTGGTGTGCTCCAGCCTGCGGCCCGATCTGATGGCCCGATTGATCTTCTGTTATAAAAGCCAAGAAGTCAGTCAAGATGTTTATGTCAGAGTTGAAGACCGCTTATCTCCATGACCAAAGTGGATCTAGAGAGTGCCCAAGGTCAAGTTCCAAATTCTCTGAGAAAATTATTTTCATGTTTGGTCTCATCAAAGGGCCGAGCGGTCCCTTGCCAGTGTCTTGGATGCCTCCACTGGTACAGAAGGCGTTATTCCTCCGCCAGTACAGCCCCGGGGAAGGCAGTCCTTCCTCATACCGAGTGAAACACAGTCTACTTTCTTGAAGCTTCCCTGCGTTGGTCCTGGTCCTGCCCTTTGGGGCTCGTCTTGGGTCAGATTCTCCAAAAGCAGACACTGCAAGAGATTTACTAAAGCTGTACTCTGAGAAAAAAATAATTGGTTAAAAAATTGAGACGGGATGGAGGCAAGGAAAGGGGCCAAGTGAGATTCAGGGAAAGACCCAGGCTTGGTGGCACATGGGGGACAGGAAGGGAGGGAGGGGCACAGCCAATCCACGGTTGGCCCCCAAGGCAAGGAGCTGGGCTTTCATTCTCCCTGGAGTCCCAGGTACAGCTGTTTCTGCCTCAGGGGTGGGGGGGGGCAGGCTGCAGGAGCCCGAGGACAGTCCCTTGAAGAGCCGCAGAGGCCCAGAAGCAGCCCATGGGGAAGCCGATGCCCCAAGCCGGTGAAGGGATCTGAGCACACTCCGGTGCCTGCCTGCCGTCTGCAGGGCCACAGAGTCTAGACTGAGACTGGCTGGATGGCAGCTTTTCAAATATTCGAGTACAACTTTTGTCCTGAGATAGAATATCCTGTTCAAACTCAGCTTGCTTAAAATCCAAATCCAGCCCACACTCTGAAAGTGCTACATGCCCTTTTACAAGAATGGTCTTGTTGAGTTTGTAAAATGGAAATCCATTTGGTTTATGAGCTCCGGCCTCAACATGGCGGGCCAATGGTAGAGGCTGGGTAGACTTTCCTGTCACAGAGTGTCCAAGGGCAGAGTTTCATCTCACTGCCTGCGGAGTTGTGAACTACGCCTCCCTCTGCTTCTACAGGGACGTGGGGTCCACTCTGAGACCACACAGGTGCCGCCTCCACACCCCTGGTTTGATACCTCCACTCTTCCAGTGTTCTGAAAGAACATTAATTTAACTCTGTAAGTTAATACATGTCACATGACTCTTTAAGAATGGAGAGGAAATTTTCTGCAAGATCAAATGATTGATATCATGCTTTTAAAAATTGGCTTCTCCAGCTGTTGAGAATTACTGTTACATAAAGTTTTCTGGTCCTGGAGAAAAGTATGCAGGGTTCTGGAAAGAGACCTGGATCCCCTGGGAAGTCTCCTCCCACAAGGGGCCCTGGGAGCAGGATGCCCTACAAGGAAGTGCATGTTTCCTGGAGGAAGACGAGCAAA
The DNA here is from genome assembly GCF_040939455.1 of Microcebus murinus. Lineage (NCBI taxonomy): Eukaryota > Metazoa > Chordata > Mammalia > Primates > Cheirogaleidae > Microcebus > Microcebus murinus. The sequence goes on along the minus strand of NC_134112.1, from coordinate 8,974,630 downwards.
CCTCTCAGAGCCAGGAGATCCACCTAGACAAACGTCACCATACCGAGTGAAGTTCCTGTCACCCCAACCTTTCTTTTGCTGCCTGTGGTATTTCCTCTGTCTGGAACTCTGTCCTTTGGGTCTTAGTGTGCTGCTTTCTTCTTTCCCTGCTCTTGTTCTAAAGGTGTCCCCATAAGCCTGTTCCCAACAGTGACGTGCACTTACTGCTTGTCACTGTCACAGACATGCAGCTGTGTCTGACCTTCCTTTAAAACTCATAGTATACATGCTTCTAGAGGATAGGAAGCTTATAAGAGTAAACATGACATAGAATGAGACAAGTTCTATTCTTGGAGATCAAAACAGAAAAGGGAACATGTTCATGGACCAGAGCCTGACCAGGTTACAGTAAGAACCGGGTGATGGCTGTGTGGCTTCAGGCAGCTAATGCCTCCTCCGTGGACCTCACCGTCCTTGTCCCTTTGGGCGTGGGGAAGCTCCTGGGAGCTGGGACCCTGCAGTGCTTGAAGGAAAGGCAATCTGGTAACAGGACCAATAAGGTCCTATTAAAAAATATTGAGAAAACTGGTTATAACTGGGGAGTGGCATTTCTGAAAGGCAATGAAAATTTGAATTACATTGTGAAAGGACAAATGTTGACATTAAGGTGCTATATGATTGTGAAATATTAGCCATTTATTATTATGTTTATTGAATAATGAATTTGCATTTTTATACCTTCCCACAGAATTGAACCGGATGAGAAAGAGTCCATGAGGGAATACCCCCACGGAAGTTATTGTGGTATGCCATTTGCTGACAAATTTCAACCATTTGCTGAAATTTGACCCATGATGTATTTGATGAGAAACTTTTTTTCTCCCAATCGTCTCTGCCTTTTACTTCTGAAAGTACATCAACACCATACCTGTTTTTCTTTCTTAATAAATTTCAGCTTATTTCCGAGAACATTGTATTAATGTTTGGAGGCACTCTGAATAGTTCTGGAATTTCTGAAAGACATGCTCTTTAATTGCTAGAATCTGACAGTCATGTCACTTGCCACACACACAGTTATGGTCCCATGTGCCATGCAGGAGGAGGCATCCTTTGGATCTGGAAGGGATGTGAAATGTGGAGGCAGGGCGCACAACAGGACTGAGGGGACAGGTGGTGGCAGGCAGAGGAGGGAGCTTTGAGCTTTGTTTTGTAGGGACGCCTGGGTTTGGTCTGGTGTGTGTTGGGAAGATTTGTCTGAATATTTGATGAGCTCAGTGGAGATGGAGAAAGTGTTCAGGAGAAAATCTTGGCATCATGGTCCTGATCTTGGTGTCGTGGAGGAAGCCTAGACAAAGGCAGTGAGATTGCAGAGGACGTATGGGCGTGGTTCAGGTGAAGCTTGCTGACAGGCTGGTGACCGGGCACAGGTTGGATACAGTAGTAAGGCAGAGGAAGGAACCAGTGAGGGTTCTGCGAGTTGAGTGTTTTCCCGAGAGATGCTGATGCTGTCCAAGGACGAGGGGAGCAGAGGAGGAAGACCAGATGTGGCAGGGCAGGTGTAGACATCACACACTGAGATGCTCTGAGCCTGTGGATCCTTCAAGGAGAGAGTTCCGCAGGGTGGGGGCCTTAGGACGATGGTGTTTCGGGGTTGGCAGCCCATTAGCACGTGGCAGGTAAAGCTCTAGGTCTGTATGGGCTTGGCCGGGAAGATCACGTAGGGAGTGAGTTAAGAGGGTGAGACTGAGCCTTGGAGCCCACGTAGAGAGGGCGAGGGAGAGGAGGGACCAGCGAAGGTGTGTCCAGGAGAAACGCGCAGGGAGGCCGGGCGGACGGCGCCAGCTGGACCACCCACAGCGGCCCAGGGTGGGGAGGCGCGCTGCGCATCAAGGGCCTTGCGCGGGGCATTCCCGGGCAGCAGGTCTGGGCCTGGCAAGCCCTGTGGGAGGCCCGTCTTAGAACCGCCGGGCTGTGGTAACAAAGCACCGTGGGCTTGGGGCTCACAGACGGCACGGGCTTATTTCTCACGCGTCTGGAGGCCGGAAGTCTGCGATGGAGACGCTGGCAGTTCCGTGGCTGGCGAGGGCCTGCTTCCTGCTCCACAGAGGGTGTCTTCTCACCGTCCTCAAGTCACAGAAGGGCAAGGGGACCCTCTGGGGCCTCCTTTGTAAGGGCGCTAATCCCACCCATTAAGTTTGCTCCCTCACGACCCAGTCACCTCCCAAAGGCTCCACCTCCTCATACCGTCCTTGGGGGCAAGGATTCCCAGATATGAATTTGGGGGACGTGAGGGTTCAGTCCTGGAGCTCACTGTGGGGAATACAGGCCCGGCCCGGCCCTTGGGGATGGATATGGTTGTCCCATGGAGCCCCAGCTGGGCAGGGACAGGAGGGACACTGGGGCCCAGGGGCACAGGAGCTGTGGCTGTGTGCACAATAACTCACACTAGCACAGCAACACGCACACTCACTCTTGTACACCACACAGTGACACTCATGAGGGAACACAGCAACACTCACACAGTGACACACATTAACACGCTAACACGGTAACACGCACACTCTCATACACTGACACGTTCACACAGTGACGCCCCCACACGCTCACACACTCACAAACACCAAACACTCAGGTGCGCACACAGTGACGCTCATATAGCAACACCCACCCACACCTTGATTGACACGCCGAGGCACACTTGCACAGGCTCCCACAGCAACTCTGTGTGGCACACTCACACAGGACACACATGATGACACATTTAAATGGTCACACACTCACTCTCACGGTTACACTCTCACACTTACACAGCTATACACTCCTGCGCATGGTTGCACACGCGCACACGCACACACACAGTTCCCCACTTTTACTACATGACAATACACTCTGCTCAGAGCTCTGGTTCTTGCGCCCGCGCGCATAGCTTCGGAGGAGGGAGGTTGAATCGGATGGCGCTGTGTAGCTACTGACACAGGAGAAGTCACGGGTGAAGTGGAAGACCCTGGAGTAGCCATGTCCTGAAGAAGTCACCGGGCGAGAGATGTTCCGGGAAGTCCTCGAGGCCGTCGATGCTTCTGCTCAGACCCAGGGCACAGGCGCGTGGCAGCACGGTGCGTTGGAGCGGGAAAGAAGCCAGCTTTCCAGAAAGCAACTTTCTCTCGTGAGAACAGAACTGGCTCTTCAGCCGTGAGTTCTGGTTCAAAGTCACTGGCCCTTCTGTTCTGTTAGGCATTCCGCAGCTTTGTGGGTGGAGAAGGAACAATTTTGAAGGGAGTCCCCTCCCACCCGCCGGCACACACCCTGCCCGCTGCCCTCGCGCCCCGGGACTTGGTGCAACATTGGAAGGTAGAGGAGGAGTTTCCAAGAGAACATCTTGGAAGGAGGCTGGGAGAGCACAGGCAGGAGGAGGTTCTGTGCCCACAAGACTCTGAATCAAGAAAACTGCAAGGAAGAGAGAATCCCAAGTGAAGATCGAGTGGGAGCCCACAGGGAGGCTCTTTCAAGTGGCAAGTGTTCTATTTCGCATCTTTCAATTTAGTATCTAAAGGTATTCAGTACTTTTAATTCAGTCTCTTATTTTCTATAACACCAAGTTGCATATGTGAAAACATGTGTTTCCTTATGCTCATGGTAATGAATACATGTTAATTATTATGGCTACTCAATAATCACATTTTTTTGGCAAAAGACAGCAACATCTGTTTTAATTTTAAAAATTAGTTCACAGAATCTACAAAAATATGTGATCTTTACAGACTACTTTGGAACACGTTTTTCTCATAATACTTTGCTTGGTTTTTCAGCAGGGATTATGTTTGTGCTCCATTGCCTTTCAATGGAAAAGAAATTGAAAATAAGACAGAGTGTTTGTAAAATTTGGTATTCCAACGCCTCGTTTGATAAAATTAGATAATGCTGAGATTCCGTTTCAAGGACTTGCAAACACTTAGAGCAAATAATGCATTTTTGTTGTTTCAAGATGGAAACAAAACTCTCAGTTGCCTCGTTTTTGCTTTGGGTGGAGTCTAGAGATGGTGCCTCTGTCTTGTCAAGGTAGAGTACTTACCCCTGCCCCTCCCAAGTGCAGCCTGGTGGCTCTTCACACCGGCCTCGGCACATCTGAGCTGACTTTGGCCAGTGCCTGGCTCACAGCACCTGATCAGTAAGGAGCTGTCGGGAAGAAGTGAGTGAATGAACACAAACGTGCTGCCTGCTGGCATCTAGAGTCCGTGGCTGAGTGGAATTGTTCCTTCTCCTTGTCTTACGCTATGACCGGCAGCACACGGAGCCAGACGCGGGAGACAACGTGGGCTCAGACTTGGAGGCAGCTGAGCCTGGACTGATATGGGCCTCGGAGACAGGATGATCGTTTCTTGTGGTTTCAGTAAAACTCAGTGTAGTTTGGGAATAATTTCCTCTTGAAATTAGGTTATCTTTGAAATCCAGCAGTGGTTTAATATTTTCAGCCCACCAACGATCACAAACACACATGTTACCTTTGCGGCCTCACGCAGAATGGGACTGTCACCGTGACTCATTGCAGGAATTGTTCTTGGGGCTTTCCCTGGGCAGATGGGGTTTCTAGGCCCAGGTGAGAGTGCTGCCCTCAGCATTCCCAGCGCCTCTCGTGGCTGAGCAGCTTTTCCTGGGCTTCCAACCCCAACACCCCGCCCTGTTCAGGAGTGGAGGAGACTGGAGGAAGCAGGTGCCTGCATTGCGGGGCGCGGGGGTGGGTGTCTGATGAGCAAGGTGACGGAACCAGAGGGCCATAGGGATGTCTTTGGACCCTCTAATGTAGCAGGGTGACCCTGGCAGCTTCGTGAGGTTCTGAAGTCACCACATCTTCAGCAGGATCAGATGTAATGTCCCCCGTTTATGTCACTGTAGTGTTTATCCATAAAGTCTTTGAACCCCAAAGGAGCCATGGGCTTGATTCCCAGACTGCAGGGAAGCTCAGAGTCAAGGGGTCCGGAGAGCATAGGAGATGATGTCTCAGATGTCCCAGGGAGCCTGCATACAGGAGTGACGGCAGGGCCTCCTCTGATGGCTGCACTTTGGACCACACACAGGACAGGGGCACTGCCTGGGGGGCAGGGGTGTTCGCGTCCCATGCAGACAGGCACGGGATTCTAATGGCCCACTTGGATAGGAGTGCTGCTTCTTATTTTCACAGATGTGTTGTGCAATGGACCAGGGATGCTTTGCATATCTGCTTGTGGTAGTTTGTTATGGCAGCAATAAAACCAAATATAGTGATTAATATTCCCTGTTCGCTAATGAGGACATCTGGTTTGGAGACGTTCCATAACATGCCTGACCAGTACAGGTGTTGGTGGTGAAGCCAGAGTGCAGAATGCACCCCACCTGCAGCTGATCTCACACATTCCTTCCAAACCCTGCAGGACAAACACAGCGTCTGCAGTGCATGGAGATGCAGAAAAGAGGCCGTCCCCTGTGAAGACGGGTTATTCTGCATTTAGTTTGGGCACATTTCATTGTACACTGGGAAGGAGCAAGTGGGCTGTTCTCCATAGGCCCACCTTAGATGCTAATTACATACTTTAGGATGCTTCTCCTTGTCTTTTCTCCCTCACCAGTTTATTCCATCATGTAGACTGTGAGTAAACAAATTAACAGATGTGTTTCTTCAGGAGCGATGGTATAAGAGTAACAGAATTTTTAAATTTAGCCTCTAGTCCTATCTGCCAGCTAGACCATGGTTTTTGTTTTAAGCTGTGAGCTTTCTCGGAGCAAACACTCTGACGGCAGCAACGCTTCCCGGATGTGGAGGAGAAAGCTCTGCGTGGCGCCTTGTGCCTGGTCATTGCTGTGGTCAGCACTTGGAGGGCGACCCCGGATCCTGCCTGCTCACCTGGAAGAGTTAGCAGGGAAGAGTCTGCCTGGCTCGCTCCTGTGTTAAATCATTCACAGAGTTGGCAGTGTCTAGATGCCTGGGGTACTTACACAGCAGAACTTTGGTTTGTAAACGGCCTTTGATCACCCGCTCTCCAGTGCCCTGTTGGCTGTGCTGACTGAGATCAGTGATGCGGGAGACCAAAAAAAAGAGGTCATGAGTGTTTTGCTTGGGGATACTCAGATGAGTCACTGCCAGAGTTTCTGAAAATAAATTATATTTGTTTTATTTCTAGAAAGTCAGGGATCATCCTGATCTTGAAACTTTCTCTCATTCTTTGATGTTCACTTTTTTCTCCCAAATCTTGCCCAGACAGAGCTGGTGTCAAAGCTGTGAGGCTCGGCTGGGGTGGGGGCACTCACAGCCCCCAGTACACATGTTCACGCCCACTAACCCTTAACCTCAGGGAGACTTCACTCCTGCTAACTGGCTCTGACCCTCCTGGGGGGCCGAGTTCACGCTGTGCCTGGCTCATATGATCTTTGGGGAAAAGAGTTCTCTGCTCCTCAGAGCCAGGAGCAAACCCTAACCCGGCTTTGCATGGCACTGAACGGGGACCACAACACACCCCCTCTCGTGAGGCAGGAGCCGTCACCAGTCCTAATACCAAGACCAGAGACCCTGTGTCTCCAGGCTGACAGCCGGTCCATGTGCTGGGAGCACACGCTGACAAGGCCGCTGCTCCTGTTGCATGGGCATTTTCTGGGGTGCACAGGTTGATCCATCCCAGGGACATGGGGAGGGTGGAGCCAATGCCATGAGAAATTGGGTGGTGACTGAGTGGTGACGAACTAGAAGCAGTGGTCCTGGATGCAGGTACGTGGTCTGTGTCTCGGCGGCCAGGTGACTCTGGGGAGAAAACTCTATCCCTTCATCTTTAGAGCAGGGATGAGGACACCTGACTTGGAGATTTATAGTGAAGCAGCAGCTGAGACGATGAGAAGCCTGGAATGATGAAGGCTGGAGCGTATCTGCGGGGGGAGGTGAGAGACGCTGGAGGGAGAGGGGTCACTCAGGGGCAGCTCTGGAGGGGGAGGGAGAAGTGGACAGGGGCTGTGTGAGGACCCCCCAAACTCTGCCAGTGGAATTGAAGACCCCAGATCTTCACAGGGCTGAGAGAGCCTCGAGTTAAGTTATCTCCTTTCTCAACTCTACAGACGAGGAGTCTGAAGCCAGGAGGGATGAAGTGAGTAACCAGGGGCACAAAGGAAGAGAGCTGGTCAGGAGAGGAACGCGCTGCTTATTTCAGGTTTTCTTTGCCACATCCTAAGAGTAAATGAATGCATCCTTTGTGAGTGCATCTTTACTGTGTTAAGGAAACAGAAGAAACATACTGAAATATTTTCATATTTTGTATTTTCTTTCTTGATTGCCTCATTATTTCCCTGTTATATGTTTTGCTAGCTGTGTGTTTTGGTATTTAATTTTCAAAGGTTACTATTATTATTTCTGTTACTAATAATTCTGACAATAATGATCATTTCTGGAGAATCAGGAATTAGTCTCAGTGTTTGGCTCTAATGTTTAGAGAAAGTCTTTGAACTAAAGTTTATTATTGTATCTGGTATGAAATAATAAAATGGTACCAAGTCTCAGAACGGCTCCTGGAACAGACAGTGTTTGTGGAAACGGAGCCTTGGACGTGGGTGCGTGCTGGAGGATGCGGGAGACCTAGAGGAGCACAGGTGTGCATGGAATGGTGCGGTGTGCAAACTCGCTCCAGGCGGGATGTGGGGACCATGGAATTTGGGGTGGCGAGGGAAAAAAGAGAAGTGGAGACAATGGGGCAAAGTCAGTGCAATGGCAAGACATCCTCAGGGCCAACCCAGCTTTTTTCTAAAATCTATATAAGCAGTGAATGGATTGAAGGACATGGAGTATTGTGGTGTCAGGGAGGAAAAAACCCTTTTTCCTCTACCTTCTTAGGTTTGGTAACAGGGATCCTACAAATTAAACTAATAAAAGACAAATTGACAGGAGAGAAAAAGCTTATTTTATATGCATGGGGAGCTCAAATAAATGAAATGAAAATTGAAAGAGGCAGTCAGACTTAGAGGCTTCTCTATGTTTTTAAGAAAGAGTAATACATTTGTGGGGAAACCGCATGTCGAAGAGGGCTTTGAGCTTCTAGGGTGGCAAATTGTGGGAAGGTAAATAAATGAGAGAACTAATTAATGAAAGATAACTATTATGTTTTTAAGATTTGTCACGTAGATTCGTCTTGGTGTTGTCTCTGGGCTGATAATAGTACTGGATTTTCTCTGGTGATTAAAGGTCATTCTGCCCTTCCAGGGAAGGAGGGCACCTTCCCAAAGGGAGATTTATAGCCTACTTTTAGGCAAATGGGGGAAGGTGAGGACCTTTATCTGCAGTCTTTCTTTCTCAATTGTTTTCAGCTTAAACCAATCCTTATGCCAAAAGGGCATATGTTGGAGTGGCATGTTCTGATTCCCTGCATTCCCTCATTTGAAACTTTTAAGTTTCTCATATTAAAATTTGATTTGGTAGCTGTAGAGAAAGAATGAGGTAAGAAATTGTGAGTCAAGAGATCTGCAAATGGATAGAAAAACACAAAGTGGAACAAGGATGAATAAATATGAAAGAACAAATCTAGGTACATTGCTTCATGTTTCACTGAATGAGTCCATCAGTCTTAGGAATAGGCAGCCCAAACACTCCAAACACTCGCATCTCTTAGGAGGTGGCAGTGCAGGTGGGGGTAGGGCACACACCTAAGTAGATCTCTACATGATATAAGCAATCGGGCATCTAACAAGAGGCCCTTTTATGAAAATAAAATATTAAGGAACTAACAAGGTTTTAAACAAAAAAGACATAAAATTATAATTATTCTCATCATGCATGCAGTCCCGTTTAATTAATTCTTGTCCTGATTGATCTCAAGTTAGTGGTTCCATGAATCCCGTAGCTTCTCCACTAGAGTTTTGCAAATCCTCCTCCTCCTACTCCTCTTCCTCCTCCTCATCCTCCTCCTCTTCTTCTTTTTCTTCTTCCTTTTTTAAAAAGACGAAGCACTTTGCTTTGAGCTTTAGCTTATTGCAGGAGTTTTCAGAAAAGCATCAGAGTAAAACAATATCTGTGAATGATAAAGGGCTCAAAAATGACCTTGGTTAAAGATTTGATGAGTGTTCATTTTAATGCAATTTTAATTCAATTTATAAGGAAATTTGCTTATTTCTGTGGCATCATACAACATTTTAAGATAACTTGAATTATGACTGATAACTTTGTATCACAATATATTATGGACAGCAAAGACAATGACACATTTCTAGGAATTTCATATAATTTCAGAAACACTTCTTTTTTATAATTGTGAAAATGTATTTGAATAAAATAAGACACTTATTTTAACAACATATTTAACATATGAAATATATACGTCTAATATAAATATTAGGCATGTGAATATATATATATACATATAGATACATATACATATTAATATATAACACACTTAATTCATTTAACATTTAACTTCTTTTAAACAGAGAAAACAAATCCCTTAAGGTTTGCCAGAGGGCCTCTAGGATATCCCAAAGTCAGTTGTGGTTAAAAATAGTTTTTATTTAGAATTTGATTTTGGGAAAGTTGTCAACATGTCAAAGAGTTGAACACTTGATTCAATAGAATGTCAGATCACTATGAAACAGTAATTATAATAGTTATCTATTCAACCAAAGTGACAATAAAAGGTTTCAAGGACAAATACAAAAGTTTACATGATTGTAAAAAAAAAAATCTTAGCTCTTTCAATATTGAGAAGGACTGGTTTTTTTAAATAATGAGAAACTGGAAAAAGATAATATGAAGCACAGAAAATTATTTTGATAAAAAAATCCTTGCTTCTCAGGTGAATTACTCAACAGGTAAAGAAAATCCTTTATAATCTCTTATTAAGAACAGACTAATAATCCAAGAAAACTTTGTCCTCTTAGCAGAGAAGAAAATAAAATCAAACTCTAGTTTTGCATTGGTACATTATTGAGATTAAAACCCATTCAAAAGTCTTATAATAAAATCCACTTAATTTTAGCCAGCTTGGCAACATGAGATAAGTTTCTCTTTCTCTCTCTCTTTCATTCTCTTTTCCCTACTTTAAAACTTCCTTTATCCATTCAGGCTTTTGTCATTTATTTTACTCTTTCTCCAATGGAAACAACCTTTAAACCTTATACTACATTAGGAAACAATCATGCACCTTTTTCCTTAACAAAAACACATGCTACATACCTCTTACCTTTCTTTATAAAAAACACGTCTTACTTTCCTTTTATATTTTGTGCATATAACTATTTATTTTTTACCATCATTAATTCTAGTAGTTAATTTACATAAATTGATTAGCGTTCCCTTAGGAACTGCAATTTCCAGTGAAAATGAGGAAGTTGGCAATAGTGAACTGCCATACATAAGCATTTTGTAGTATTAATATATTAAGAAATTTATTAACATCCCACAACAATTTTCTAAAGGCATATTCTTTCTCATAGTGCCATTATTCAATGTGGCAAAAAAAAAGTTTATTAACAGACCCAGTATCTTTAGTGTCTCTGAAAAATTAGAGGCCGGAAGTAGACAAACTATGTTCAGCAATTAATGTTTCAGTATTTTATCTTATTTAGGAACAATCTAGATATTCAATAAATATCATTTATTATAACTAAGATAAGTTTAATGTTTCAAGTTACCAAAAATATTTTGGAAACTATTTTTAAGTAGACATGTTATAAAACATAATTATTGCTGAAAAGTATATTAATAAATTTTATCTCATTACAGCTATTAATTTCACTTATTTCTAACAATTATGCTTGGATTGCTCATGAAAATTTCATGAAACACTTAATAAATATAACTATCACCTTAAGTTATTTTCTTGTTAACTATTATTAAAGCACATGCATGTTAGACAAGCAACATAAATCACAGAGCAAAGAACTTAAAAGTTAAACGTGTGTCCTCCACACACACTTTTTTTAACTACCGTGCTTGTCATACATACATCATGTAATATTTTAAAAAGGAAAATACACAACAGGCAAATAATTAATGTTGGATGTGGTAGATTGCATTAATCGTCCCATTCTTCCATAGAATCTCTATCCATGCTCTCTACCATGTACAGTTGCAAGTCCACCAACTATAGGCTCCTGAATTCTCCAACCTTTGGCTATTCTTGTCATGTGATGAGCCTCAGCCAATGAGATATTCCACTGAGACAACAGAGTTTTGGAAAATGGTTGTTCCCCTCTTATGTTTCTAAAATGACCAGGAGAAGCACATGCCTATGTAGCCAATGGTAGCACATGCCTATGGTAGCCCATCAGTTCCAGGAACTGGATGAGAGACATGAGCAACAGAGCCACCCATACTGAGCCTAGCCTAGCTCAGCCAACTCTCAGTTCTCCAGAACTACGAGTGAGTCCAACGAAAACAAAGTTAGAAGAGCTGAAACCTATGGATTCAGGAGAAAAATTGTTTTTGTTGTATGCTACGGCTTCTTTGTGCTTTATTGACCAAAGAAAGCTAACTTATAGATATATTAGAACAGAGTTTATCAGCCTAAGTGTTATTGGCATTTTGAGTGGGATGATTTTAACTTAACCGCACCATCAATCAACAGAATCTGAGATTTTTAGAATACTGCGCCCAATAGTAGCAGAATGTAGATCCCTTTTAAGCACCCATGGAACATTCACCAGGTAGTATGTTCCACCTTTGTAGGCATGGAATGGTTCTGTATTTTGATGGTGGGGGTGGTTACATGAATCCTCATATATGATGAAACAGAGTAGAACTACACACACACACACACACACACACACACATGAGTGCATGCAAAACTGGTGTAATCTCAGTAAACTCTGTGAATTGCCTAGTGTCATCTCCTGGTTTTGATATCATACTATAGTTATGTAAGATGTTATTAATGGGGGGAACTGGATAAAGGGTACATGAGAACTTTTTCTACTATCTTGGCAAGCTTCCATGAAGTGAATATGTAAATATTTATAAAGTTAAACAAACAAACCCTAAATTCAGTGTATGTGTATAGCTCATATCCTACTACAAAATCTAATCAAACTTACTAACTTATAAGAAAGACCAACCAAAGCAAATATAATCTTGATTTTGCTCCTTAAAAGTTGAGTTATTATCCACTCATGAATTGACGGACACTTGGGTTGTTTCCATGTACTTGCAATAGTGAATTGTGGCACCATAAACATTGGGATAATCAAAATTTGGTATTTTCTCACAATGGAATATTACTCAATTCTAAGAAATGACAGCGAACTAGCACCGTTTGTGCTATCCTGGATTAAACTTAAGCCTGTTATCCAAAGTGAGGCAACACAAGACCAGGAAAATGGGCTCCACATGTACTCGCCATCAAATTGATACTGACTGATTAAAACTGTGCTCAAATGGTGGTAGTTCTCACCAGGGATTTGGGAGTGGGGGGAGACCCACATCTTAGGAATATGGTGAGCACTGTGGAGGGGGTGGGTATACCTTTAATCCTTCTAAGCGAGAGGCAAAGATATAAAATGTAACCAAAATGTCAAAAAAAAACCCAAAAACATAACAAAACAAACAAACAAAAAACATTTATTGGGAGGCAGACAGGTGCGAGGGGGAGGAAGGGATGAGTGTATACTTACATAATGAGTGTGATGGGCACCACCTGGAGGATGGACCCGCTTGAAGCTCTGACACGGGGCAGGGGGGAGAGGGGGGATGGCAACAGCAATATATGTAACCTTAACAATATTTATACTCCCATAATATGATGAAATAAAAAGTGGGGGAAAAAAGTTGAGTTATTGTAATCTGAATATAATCCTGGCCTCATTTAAACTAAACTTGGATTAGCTTCTATTACTCTGCCCCTCCTTTTTTTAAGTGCTTGATTCTGATTAAGTTAATACTACCTGGCAACAGAGCAACCCTAAACAAAAGTGTAAATTTGTTCTTTGAAATTGCAAGACAATACTGAATAAATATATTTTAATCCATATAAGCCAGAATATGCTTGCATTTTTATTTATGCTTTACATATTATCAAAATGAAGAAACAACATGAAAAGTGGATTTATAAAAATCTCACAAACTTCTGAGAATTATCTTCAACTCCAATCAAAGACACGTGGAATGTCAAATTTGGCTCTAGTGAGCTACATGTGTATATTATTATATTACCCAGTTTAGCCTTGTTAGCGTCATTTATGTCCCAACTTTGGATGGATTGATAAGTTGATACATAACAGGAGACAGAAAAACATCACCATGTACAAAAATGCCCACAAGTGAATGATGTTTTTAAAAGCAAGATACTTGCTATACATTCACTATAAATCCCATTTTCATTTTCAAATGTGTGTGTATTTATGAATCAGAAGATAAACTCATTTGAGTAAAAAATGACAGTTCCACGTGTTTTTACAAATACACCTTTACACTCTCATCAGAGTCCTTGAGGGATAGTGGAATGCTGGACTCTCATGATAACTCATACAAACTGTAGAGCTCTTTAGTACACATTTGAAGGATGCTTTCTGTGGTGCATCTATTGTGATTATGACAGACATGTTTAAGATGACACTGAAGGTTAAGGGAAAAATTCTTAGGGCCAGGCTAAATGTCTGAGCCATAGCTCTAGGCTACAGTTGGCTTTAAGAACTAGGGATAGAAAACCTGCCCAGAAGGTTTTGGGAGAATCCAAAGAAATGATGTGTAATGTTTTCAAAACGACTTTGTAAACCCTTATGTAAGTGTAGAGTATTAGATTCTTTATCAAGGTAGAAGTGGATTAAGTACCATTCTCCTACGCCAATGCATTTTCTGGTTGAAAATATCAACAATGTGACAATGTAGGCAGATAATTAAATTTAACTTAAATTTATATGCATACAATAATTATATACTTTATAAATGAGAATATCAGCCAGGCGTTGTGGCTTGTGCCTATAATCCTACCATCTTGGGAGGCCGAGGCAGGACGATTGCTTGAGGTCAGCAGTTCAAGACTAGCCTGAGCAAGAGTGAGACCCCATCTCTGCTAAAAATAGAAAAATTAGCTGGGCATATTAGTGTTTACCAGTAGTCCCAGCTACTAAGGGGGCTGAGACAGGAGGATCCCTTGAGCCCAGTAGTTTGAGGTTGCAGTGAGCTATGATGATGCCCCCGCACTCTGCCCTGGGTAACAGAGCGCAACTCTGTCTTAATAAATAAATAAATAAATAAATAAATAAATAAATAAATAAATAAATAAATGGGAATATAAGTAAGGCATTCAGAAACTTACTAAATCACTATGTGACAACTTTTGAAACAGAGGTTTCAATGGCACCCATCCTCCAACTCAAGAATTTAAAAATCATGTGCTTTTAAAACAATTACCTCCTTTGCATTCCATATGTAAATGTTATATTGCATAGGAAAATATTTAATAGTACACATAAAATCCAATTTAACACACCTCGTAGATAATGCACCTAATTATTCGGCTGTAAATTGTCTCTTGATTTACCTAGGAATAACTGCAAGGCAAAGAGCTTGGAGTCAAGACACACGGGATTAACAGAATTCTAGTTCCTAGCTGTGTGACCCTAGGCAATGATTTAAAGTTTGGGACTCTGAATTTCTTTAACTAAAACTGAATAGAACAAAACTGACTTCATGAAATTCTTCTAGATGTTAAAGGAATAATATGCTTAAAAATCTTGCTTATCACAAAATAAATATTTCTAATAAAAATCCTCTCCCTTCTAATTTAGAATTGAATTGCTTTGTAAAAACTTATATTAGTACAGGGTATTACATTTGTCCACACTATAGAAATGGATTAAGTATCATTCTAATATGCCAATGTCTTTTCAAAAATATATTATATAACACTGTAGGTAAATGATTAAATATAACAACTTTGTATGACTATATTAGTAATGCTAGACCTTGAATATAATGGTGTCTTAAAATAATGATAATGAACTTTGTATTTTACAAGAGTAAAATGGTTTTTTTTGTTGACAGTAAGAGGGGTGTACTGGTGGGAAAGAGCATAATACAGTTTACAAAAGGGGGATTTGACACTCACCTGAGTAACATTACCCTAGTAGGTTCTGGAACATGGCTTAAAAGTTACCATAAAAACGGATCCAGATTCTTGAAATTGGGAAGGACTTATAAGCATTATGGTGTGTTTATTTTAAAAATCCATCTCACTTTTGGCATGGGTGGTGGTGGGGCATCTGTTTCCATGGAAACCAAAGCTGCTTATTCTCAGGAGATATTCTGTATTTTTAAAGTGTCGTTCCCAGCTACTGTTTTCAAAGAACTCCATGGGTTCTGTGACCAAAATTGCCAAAATCAAGCTGGCACCTGACCTGACAAATAACAAACTCTCTTCTGTGCTTGAGGAAATGAGTTGGAGGCGCACAAAATGACTATGAAGCCATTCTGCGCGGTCAGTGAACAGGCTTGCCTGTCCATCTTTCGGGGGGCAGAAGGAGGAGGCTGGGCAACCCCTGGGGTTGGAGACATAGGTATGGTGCAGGTTGCAGTTTTGTCCTGTATGAACTGAGCCACCAGAAGAACGCTTGTGCCTCTCTGAGTTGCAACACTCCTTCTTCAAAGAAGAGAAAACTTGCATTCGTGTGTGGGAATTGAATCAAGAATCATGTCCACTAAGTCAGCTTAGCAGATCACTGGGATGTTTTGTTTCTTCTGTTCCAGGAGAAATTGTGGCAACACAGAAACCTACTTGACTTGTGAGAAATATTTTTCCAAATAATTTTTACTAGATTTATTAAAACCCAGTCTAAAACTAAGGACATTATATAATGTCCTTAGAACTCTTAACTCTAAAATAAATGAGAAAGAAGGTTAAGCTTCAGATCTCAATGTGAGTTTTATCTCAGACATTCTCAAATCTCTTTGAATAGTCATTACAATTTTTCATGAAGTGGCATTATTTTAAAGCATAGTCATCCTTGCATGGAGAGCTTGAACTAAAAAAAGGTAATAATAATTGAAATGAGGAAGACCTGATACTTTCTAACACAGCTCTTTAAAGCTAATTTTATTCATATAAAGAAAACACTGAAGTTATATATAAGTCACCCCAAATCTTAGTGGCTTACAGAAAACAGTCATTTATTTATCTCATGAGTTGGGGGATGGTAAGTGGTGCTGGGCTTAGTTGGGTGATTCTTCCAGTTTCAGCTGGGCTCACTCATGTGTCTGTGGTTAGCAGATGGGTCAGCTGGAGGCTAGTTGGTCCAGGCAGGCCTCAGCTGGGATGGCCATGTCTGCTTCATGTGGTCTTTCACCCTCTAGCAGGCTAGCTCAGGCTGTTCATTTGGCAAATAGTCAGTGTTGACAATTGCTGAGAGGGTGTACGCAAGGCCTAAACTCAGAATGATCATGATCTTACTTCTACTGCATTTTATTGGTCTAAGGTTGTTACAAGGGAAGCTCAAACTTACAGGTGGAGAATAGACTCCATCTCATATTGGGAGAAGCTCCATCATCATAGTGATAGGGGTATAAATACAAGGAGTAAAATGATTTCAGCCATTTTCACAATCTATTAAAATAAATCAGTGGTCACATAAATTCTTCATGACACCATGGAATACATATATAGAAAAATTCTAATTTAGCAACATGGGAAGAAGGAGGACATTTGACTTAGAAAAAAGATTAGATTTAAATCTAGGCTCCCCCATTTCTTAGAAAGTGTGAGTTATCTAACCACTCAGAATCTCATCCTAGTGTTGGCCACACATCACCTCGAATTTATCATTTAACATCTGGTTGAAGTTGGCCAAACCTGATTCCACAGTCTATGATTGCCCAGGCCACCCTTCCTGAATCTCTGAAAGTTCTTGCAACTTGCTTGTTTTGTTTTCTCCTCTCCACTTCTCTGATTCTGCACCTTCTCCAATAGACCCACAGGGCTCTGCTCCATCTGTACTTGGGGCTCCACAGATACATACACAGCCTTCTCCTGCTTCCCATTGAAGGGGATCAGAAAATACCACCAAAAATATTCCACTTTGGCTTACAGATTGTTTTGAGCTAAAGTCAATTGAGAAAGAGCAGGCTGTAGAACATGCTCTCTACTATCCCCATTTGGCTAGAAGCAGGGTATAAATATCCTTTGTAAAGGTGCCCTCCTCCCTTCTTTTATACCAGGAAGGGCAGAAGTACTCTTACTCATGAGTAAGATATGATCTAGACTCTAGTCAGCCCAGAGATGGCATCAAGAGGAATCTACATGACAAACCTCACTAAAATAACATTTTCCATTACTTCCCCCATTTATTTACCTTCTCACAAATTACCATGCCTAGAAGCTCAAAACTCTATCCTTTACCTTGTAGTTTCTCCACTAATTTATTGCCCTTTGTTAAAATGGTATACAAACCTGGTCAGACCAGCTGTTTGAGGTTTTCATTTTATTTCTGTGAACCTACCCCCATATGCACATAAAGTAATCAGATTATCTCTGATAATCTGTTTTGAGATTGGTGGGTTGGTTCTTTTGATTGTGACTCTCATAAATTGCATTTTAATGACACATTGGCCATTACTTTTCAGGGGTAGCCACTGTTTTCCTTTGTCACTGTCATTTATGTTATTTGTCATAAGGAGGAGAATCATAGGATGAAATTCTGCTTTTGCTTCATTTTATGCCTACAGTGCTTGGCTTGGATCCAGGGAGAGGGCTTTCTTTCTGGTTTTTCTGCCCACCAGGGAGTACAGGTTGGAGACATCTCACTTTTGGAAAGTCTGGAGACATGAGTTTACACAAACAACATCTTTACCACCTATGGCAGTGAGGGTCTTTGCTTTCTCTATCTCTGAGAATAACTTTGCATCATATGGGATGTATTTTTTGTAATCTCTTTGGAGTTGCTTCTTGTGACCATAGTTAATCCATAAAAAGCTTATTACATTTCAGTCATACAAAGGCTTACTGATTTAGAGTCATGCTGGAATAGATGTAACTTTGGAGATTTGGATTTTATAGCTAACTTTTTTTTATTTTAAAGAGCTCTTACCTAAACCAAATGTCCCATTGGCTGGCTCAAAAAACTCTCTTAACAAGATTGGGGTATGGAAATCAGACTTAGAACAAAATTTAGGAATTGAAAGGGCACTCAGGCAAGTGTGGAGCATGCAAGGTACTTATATAAATACTGATAGCTGGGAAATAGCTTTACCAAAGACTGGAGGAATAGCAACAAATTTCTCTAAGCAAATTCCATCAGCTCAAGGTTTTTTCATGCAATGCCCTTTGTGAATATGTTTTGGATCCCCACTACCAAGAATTCATGGAGCTGCCCAACACATAAGGAAAAAAAAAAACACAAATAGTAGTTATTCTAGACCTCCATTAGCCTAATGGGTGCAGTGCACATCATCTGGGGGATGGACATGCTTCAAGCTCTGACTCAGGTGGGGCAAAGGCAATATAACCTAAACATTTATACCCCTGTAATATGCTAAAATAAAAAAATAGGCAAATATGCCCCTAAATTTCTTCTTAGAGAAAGCTTAAATTCTTTCTATTTCATCTTTGATCATAACCTCTGTAAGATTACATATGATATTAAATGAAAATCTTAGAAAAGTCTTCTCCACAAGTAGTGGTAAAAAGCTTTAGCTCTCACTGGGAAAGTAACCTTAACTTGTACCTTCTGCCAAAAACGTAATTTGGATCCAACTATTTTAAATAAACTAGTGGATTTTGTATTAATGTGTTTGCCTGGCTCATGTATAAAATTTTAAAATGAAAGCTGCAAGACTTTTATTTGCATCTGTCTGTACTTTTAGATATGTCTATGTGTGTATTATGTATATATGTGATATTATCTACCCCTAGAGGGTATTGTCAAATAAAAAATTCCTTTCTATTTTAATCAGCTTAAAAAAGAAAACTTATATAAATTAAGTATTCTTAAAACAGATATCTATAAGCTAACCCAAATGATTTTCAAGTTCAAGAGATCTGGAATAATCTTTGGTAAACAAGACTATTTATTATTTACATTATATTTCTTGATATGATTTGTTCTACCAAGATCAACTTAATATTAAGTTGTATTTATTTTTGCATTATTTTTCTTCTCTTTGAAGAATTAGTTTTCCCCTTACATTATATTTTCAAACAAAATTTATGGCAAATATTGACACTAGAAGTGACTGTCTAGAAGGTTTTGATTCCTTCCACCAACTATTTTTTCACAACTTACACTATTATAAGTTCTGTGTACTGATTAATTTTTTGTTTGGCTAGTATTTATTTTTAGGAAACATATATGTTGATGTTATATGACTTGGATATTTGAAGATGCTACTCTCATGTATTTTCATGAATAAAAATTTGTCTAGGAAAAATTCTATAGTTGAAATGGTTTCTCTTCAAAATTCTGTAAAATGTGTCACTTATTATAAATTTTAGAGTTTGAAATATGAAACAAATGTAATATAGTCATGCATATTTATCTTGTATATAACTTTAATTTTCCTCTCATCTAGCCATTGTGAAATTTTTATAAAGATTGCCAAGATTGGTTCCCTCCCATTAAATTTTGCCTGTACCTTATCCTTAAATCTTTCTTTGACTCATGAAATGCTCTTTTTCTTTCTTTATTATTGATTTCATTCTATTTCTTCAGTTCTTTCATTGTAAGAGTCATCTTAGCTTTCCTGGATTTATTAGCCTTGCTCTGTGGCTTTTCTCAAATTATGCTCAGCATATTTATCCTGTTTCCTCCAGCTTTTGAGTCAATCTTCATGGCTGTCTCCTATTGTTATAGCTTAATATCTCACATTAGCTATTCCACTTTGTATTGCCATTGCATTGTTTTACATTTAGCATTCTGTCTTTCACTGCATTATTCTTGGCTTCCTGAGTGCTTGCTTTGATGGTGTGAATAACCTGCTGTGGTCATTTGCATGGAGAATATAATCCAGAACTCTCTACTTCTCTGGGGAAAGTGTTTTCAGCAGGTAGACTTTCCTCAGATTCATGAGAGTCACCCTTTTTTCAACTGTGGTTTCTTTTTTGTCATAGCTTTTCATTATCTGTAATAACCTTTTTTATACAAAGGGTTTGGGTGTGGTTAGTATTGAGTTAAACCCAATGGGAGCTGGGCAATGGGCCATCCCTATTTTCCAACTGGTGAAGGAAGGTGTCCACTCAGAGCCCACCTGCACCTTCACTTAGCCTATAGGGCTGGAACAATCCAGCCGGGATGCTGAAATTGCCCAGTGCTGCCATGAGGCCCAATTCCCCTGGCTCACAGATTCAACAGATACAAGAGGGCATCATTGTCTGCTCTCTCTCCTGCCCCATGGCCCAAGGTAAACACCCACCGTTGCTTTTCTGAGTTCAGGTACATGAGTGAGTTCTTCCAATACCTGCCCTAGTAGCCTCAGTCATTACTAGTGTAAGGCTTCACACATACCCTCTTTGAAAACAGGGTGGGCCCATGTGTCCTTTAGCTAGAAGTGATTCCTCACCATTTCTGGCATGTGAGTGGCTTGTTTCCTGCATTGTTTTCAGTTTTTCTCTATTTTATATTCTGTTGTTCATCTCAACGGCAATCTTGAAGAAGGGTAGGTGGAGAGACATATGTTACAGGAAATCCTGAACATTTCCTTTACAAAGAATCTCACAGGCAAGCTTCATGGGAAAACATACAGAGTGGAACAAAGTTAATAGGCCCAGAAAAGTGAATGAAAAGTCCCAGAATTCTGTCAAAGTCCTGGAAATTAGTTCTGCTGTTGTTTGCATAGTCTGTCCTGCAACTTGGACAAGTATCGCTCTCTCTCAGCTGCTTTGCTGTCTTTGATGTCAGGCAGGTTGGTGGAATATCTATGTATATATAGCTCAGCAAGCTCTGGCCATAGTGTTTGTTACCTTCTTTTTTTTATTATTATTATTTCAGAGTTTTACGGGGTTACAAATGCTTTGGTTACATTTCCTTTGCACTGCCCAAGTCAGAGCTACAAGCATGCTCGTCCCCAAGACAGCACACACCGCATCCATTAGGTGTGGATTTGCCCAACCCCTCTTCCCCCCTCCCATCTGCCCGACACCCTATGAATGTCCCTTCCTATATGTGCGCATTTAGTGTTGATAGATCAGTACCAATTTAGTGGTGAATACATGTAGTGTTTGTTTTTCCATTCTTGGGATACTTCACTTAGTAGAATGGGCTCCAGCTCTATCCAGGATAATACACGAGGTGCTATATCACCATTGTTTTTTTGTGGCTGAATAAAACTCCATGGTATACATATACCACATTTTATTAATCCACTCATGTATTGATGGGCACTTGGGTTGTTTCCACATCTTTGCAATTGTGAATTGTGCTGCTATAAATATTCTAATGCAGATGCCTTTGTTATGGAATGTCTTGTGTTCTTTTGGGTAGATGACAGTAATGGGATTGCTGGATAAAATGGGAGTTCTACTTTTGGTTCTTTGAGGTATCTCCATATTGCTTTCCACAGAGGTTGTGCTAGTTTGCAGTCCCACTAGCAGTGTAGGAGTGTTCCTGTCTCTCTGCAAACACCAACATTTGTTGTTTTAGGACTTTTTGATAAAAGCTGTTCTTTATGTCCATACCAATCCTACACTCCAATTCAATTCCAGTGCAAGTGTCTCCATGAGGCTGTCTTCTCCCACTCTCCTCCCACTCTCAAGACTAACATCCAAGGAGGTGACTGGGAAAGTCTGTACCATGCTACCAATAACATCTGGCATTCCTTCATTCTCCCCTGTCAGAAACAGGCAGTAATGGTTTTCTAGATTGATTACGTGTGAAAAGCTCTCATATTTTCCATAGTATATAACCATGACAACAGATGTTTGAGGGTCCAATGGACACTTTCAGAGTGGTTATATGAGCTCCAACCATGCAGAAATCAAGCTTCTAACCACAAAACCCCACAATACTCTACCTAAGAGGTATAAATAAGTAATGTTTCATGCTTAACCATTGCTTTATGTCAACATTTCAGGTACCTTTGCAGAATGAGGTACTTTCTTTTGTTATTTGTATACCTGTCAGTTAAATTTTTCTCCTGTTCATTGTAGACAATTTTATTGTCTCTTTAATGCCACCATTATTTTTAGAGTGGTTTGAATAATCAGAAAACTTTGTGTCAGAAAGCAAAATCCATCTGTGTATATACCATCAGCATAAAAGTACATGTGCAATCTCTCAAATTCAGTGCTTTTTAACATACTTTCCTCATAAAATATATATATTGTCCCACAATAGACATAAAAGTATGTCTTCTAGAATCAGAATCAAAAATTAAGGGTAGGTACCTTAGCACTCATCTGAGGAAAGAACAGAGGTCCCAAGAAGTGAGTTGTCTTTCCGAGGGTCACAGTGACTTCATAGAGGAGCCAAGGTAGTGCCCCAGCCTCCCGGTGTCCATTGCAGTGCAGAGGGAGCACATTACTGCTGGTGGGTGTGCACACTGGTGCCACCACTGAAGATGAGCATGTGCACGCAGGCTGAGCCACTATTGAAATTCAGTTGTTTAGTCAACACGTTTGCATGTACATGTTCACCAAAAGGCATTCTAAGGACATTCATGCCACACAGTGTTACACTAGCCCCTAGCTTCAAAGGACCCAATGTTCGTCAATATGTAACAGACAGATGTATTTTGTTGTATTCATACAATGGAACACTATATAGTTATGGAAAATAATGAATCATTGCTTCACACAACAACTTGTATGAATACCACAAACGTGCTGTTGAGTGAAAACTGTATGAGTCCATTTATTTAAAGCTCAAATAGTCAGAAGTGACCATTGCTGATGGTCCCTGAAGAGTGGTGGCCGCTGAGGGGTACGTGACAGGGTGGAAGCAATGACAATGTTCTGTATCCTGATCTGTCCTTGGGGAGCTGCTCGCTCAGACGTTGGGCACTTTCTGGATCGATATTATACTGCGATACACATTTAAAAACATCAACTCACACAAACTGTTTACTCTCAGGCTTTCGTAAAACGCCCCTCCCTTTCCATTCCCAGTGTCCCCATCTGTAAAACAGAATCGGTCAACAAGATGATCTCCCAAAACCTGTTTTGTTCAAACTTCCCTGGTTCTCCATTCATGGTCCCGTTGCAGCATTCGGTGGGAGCAGAAGAAACGGAGGGAAGGACCTGGCTGTCCTCTGCTTAGTGCTTGAGTCTCTTCTCCAGAGAGGGCCGTAGGCTGCTGTTGGGGATTGCCCTGGAGTGGGCAGGCACTACTTTATCTTGGGGAGAAGTCTGTTCCATTTCAGAAATGTTCTATTTGTTGAAAATTCATCATTTATCCACCTAGACTCTTTCATTGTATCGCCTGCTCTCCAAATTTATGGCATCTGATTTCTGCCCTGCAGCAAAGCAAAACCTGCTGTGTCCAGCCTGGCCAGTGCTGACACAGGCAGCAGGTTCCCTGCCGTGTCTTCCCGAGGGCAGGTGCCATCACTGGCAGGGGGACACCAACCTGCGCATCTCCTCTCAGGATGCCTCCTTCGTTCCCATCTGCTAGACACTTCCTTCCCACAGGGTAGATGTCTGTGGTTCCAGAACATGTGGAGAGTGTTCTTCCACCTGGACAGCGTGGTCACACATGTGCCACAGATGTGCTCGAGCTTCTCACAGCCCAACACAAGCTTCTGTCCCTCTCCCTGAGGTCACTTCATTTTCCCATGTCTGCCTGCCCGTCCCATCCTGACCAAATCCACATGTGGAGCGTGAACACAGACCTGGGGTACGGGGATGGTGGGGAAACTCATTATCTTGCGCCGTGGGTGGTGTTGCTGTGCATGTGCGTGTGTGCTGCATGCACGTGCGTGTGCTCCAACCAGGCCAAGGAGGCACCTTCACTTGCGTGCCATCTTCCACAGGATGTGCCCGGCCCAGCGCCTGGCACAGAGTAGGTGGTAGCAAATGTGTACTGTTTAATGGCACGCGCTAAACAGTGCGGCTCATGTGGCATACTTTTCCCTATATTGGAATACAAAATCCATTAATTTTCATAGCAAAAGCGAACAGGGAAGAGGAGTTGGTGAGTCCCTAGGGTGGAGGTACTGGGCCCACCCTGGCTGTGTCCCCCCTCGAGCTCTGGGTTTCTTTTCCCGGCCCCACCACAGCCTCGGCTAACCCTCTGCCCTGAAAGAGAGTTCCCAAGCTTCCTTCTAATCCCATCTGCTCAGTGGCTAAATTCTCCCACACAAACACAACCTGTGGGACTGTGGTTGGAATCTTATCAAGAGGTCGGTTACTGTGGTTATAAAAAGCAACATCTTAAAATTAAAAAACAGAGCATGTAGTGCCTAGCTCTTTCTGATTACATTTTTAGTTCAAAAGTTAGACATCCTTGCTCATTAGCTGCTTGGCTGTGGCTGGAAGCAGAGGGTCAGTAGGGCTGTGATGGCTTTAGCCACAGAGACAGCTGCACATTTAGGGAACTATGTGACCAGCTGGGACCACCTTCATAGACCCTGGGTGCTTTTCCTCTGAGCACCTTTTCCTTTTAACATTTCAAATGGGATTCTGAGTGGAGAGCTTATTTTCTTCTTTTAATAACACACTATGAAATACAAAGTTGTACTATTAAAAATATCAATTAGCACTTTAAAACCGTAACAGCTTTTAGTTCGCCCAGGTTACTTCTGCAGTGGCACTGCATTCCTATGCCTCCTCTGGGCTAGGAAAGCGGGGGCTGGCGTGGGGCAGGTCCCAGGAGCATCAGACTCCTGCGATTGTTGAGCTTCCCCAGGATCTGGTGCTATTTCTCCTTGAAGGATCACTGAGAGTGGATGTAGTGTTTTGATAATGCAACTTCTCTAGCCTGCTAATTCTAAGAAGGATTGTAGTAAAACAGATTTAGGATCGGGGACCCTAGTAGTTTTATTTATCTTGTAGAACATGTTTGGGTCAACTGGAGAACCTGTTATTTAAATAGGAGGGGGTATGCATTTGCTGATTGCATTGAAAATCAGGTTGTCACAACTAGTGAGAATGTCAGCACAAAGACAGAACAGCTCTTTGGATTCCAGTAAAATGGCCTAGAAGAGTCACTTGGAAAGACAGTGCTCTGCAGCTCATGCCTTTCCGCTGGACTGCCACACTCACCCTGCTGTCCTTGACTGACAGCCCTGGCTCAGTTCCTCCCCTGCCAGAGTGTTCCAGACCATCCCTGCAAGGCCTTTGCTTGCTCCTGGCATGAAATCCAGACTCCTCAGCTCTGCTCCATCTGGTCTCGGTCCCCTGTGCAGTCTTCACTCCTACTGCACTTTCTAGATCCGGCTCCAAAGTTTGCCATTTCTTAAACCACATTTCAACTTTACTATATCTGGATATTTTTGTGTTTCTCAGTTCCAAAACGTGCTTGTCCATCACCTACAACCACTGTTCTCATCCTCCCCCTTGGGACGCTACCTCCAGGCCCTCTGTAACTTTGCAGCGGGGCTCTTCTTGCAGCCATTCACGTCCGCATCCGCTTGCCCAACAGACGTCCCTAGACGCTATTACTTAGAACAATGGCTTTTACATCATCCATACCCAATGAATGTTAGGGACTTCAGGAGCCACCCACAGTGGCTTTTGTGTTTCACACCACGGTTTACAAAACTGTTCCCATAGCAATTGTGTGAACATTAATGTCATCCTCACTTCACTTGTGTGGGGCTGCGGCGTTGCTCGAGCTGCGTGTCTAGGCCTCTCCTGGCCTCCAGGTTCCCGGTACACACAGCTACTTTGTGTCACCCCAAGACCAGGGGGCGATTCAGGGGGGTGCTGGCTTCTTAACCACATGAATCTGTGCGGGTGTGAGAGTACGGTTGCTCGTGCTGAGGGAGCTGCCTTTCTTTTTGCCTCCCTGGCTCTGCTAATTCCTGGAACATGAGAGACTTGGTTGAAATACTCCAAGGAAATCACAGATAGAGAGCGATCTAGAAACAGCATTTAATTTAGGTTTTAACTCTGGGAAGAAACACACAGTTAACCCAGAGGAGAACAAGTCATTTTGAAAAGTCTCTAAAAAAGTATGTATTCTTTGAGCAAAGTGGCTTGACTTGTCATAGTAAAAATGTACCAAATTCCATCTTAATTTCCTTACATCTAGCTGTATATACTTCAATTTATTCTTGACATTTTTATTTGTAGCTCCTCTTTAATATGTGCCATAGTAAATAAAGTTAAGCCCCTTCCAGAAATCACCTATAATCTCTTTTATCTGAAAACTGTTATCATCTTTCTCAGATAAGCATATTTTTCATACAATTGAGAAGGAGAAACACATACCAGTTCGTAACCTGTTTTCACTTACATGCTATAGAAGATGTTTCTACATAGCTTTCGTAATTCCCTCTTTTGCCAAAGTTGTAGCTAATTCTTCCCAGCAGGGTCCTTCCTTCCTTCCTTCCTCCTCAGGGGTCTCTGTGCACTGGGCTTTCCTCTGCTGTAGTGCGCGTCACCACATCACGGCTGCTGTGGTTACTGACGCAGTCTGCTCTTCCCACAGCCTGAGATCCTCCAGTGTCAGGAACAGAGCGTTCTCCTTGTCCCTCTCTTCTCTGAGCTGAGCGCTTGCTCCATACTGAGTGAAGAAATACAGGGCTGGGGGGAGCTGTCTGTCATTTAGGAGTCTAGTGGCATGTCCTGTTGTCTGGGCAATGATCATCTTCTTATGGAACCTTTTGGGTAAAGTTATATGGAGGTATATATGTCTGTGTGAAGTAAAAAAATATGCATGTGTTTCCTTAAGCAAGAACATCTACTTTTGAGCAAATAAACGAAAAAAAAACATCTGGAGGGAAAGTGGAAACTGAAAATCAGATCATCAAGATGTTTAGTCTACTGGTTGCCACACACCCTGACGTGGTAAATGTGTTTTTCAGTTTGCCCTATTGTTTCTGCAAGGCAGAGCTGAGCTGGGACAGGCCCTCTGCGTTGACTATAGTCTTCAGCCTCCCTGTGTTGACCATCCTGAGTGTCTTCACCATGACACTGACATGCCCTAGCCTGTTACTGGCTGGCCCTCACCAGGGCTGCCCCGCCTCCCTCACCTCAGGGGGAGTGCCAGGTGAGAAGGGTGAAGGATGCTCACGGCATGTACAGCACAGAGGCCAAGGGCGCCTGCAGCACCTGGGGACAGTGGCGATTTGCCTCAGAGACAAGGAGCAGCTGCATCTCCCGGAGTGAGTGACGGAGCCTCAACATCCCGTGGGAACAGCATCCCCACTGCCATTCTAGATCTCCCGAATCACCATCTGCGGGTAAAAACATCGCAGGGGTTTATATTTCCTGGAACACCCAGTAGAGGAGCACACGGGTCAGCACAAGCTTTACCATGCCACACCCTTCGTTACTTCAGCAGTTCAACAGCTGACGTCCAGGGTCATTCATATCAGGTTAGACCTCTCTTAGCTCACAGGCGTGCACTCCTAACGCAAGCATATACGGTGATACACGGGAAAGCACAGAAACGTTGACAAGGACAGTAGCTGGCTATGCAAATATAAAGTAAACCTCTCGGGTGAGATCAGTACCTGGAATCTCATTCCATACAAGCCACAGGGCAGGGGGGATGTTTACAACAGGGAAGTGACGATGAGTCATAAGTTTCTAGGATGGGCTGGGAAATAGTTTCCTCAGTTCCAATCAGAAGAAAAGGATGTGGATGTGGATTCTAACACGTATTTGAGTAATTTACTTGAAAGAATGGTGGTTGCAATCATCTAAATGCAAGGGCTTAGTGCTGAAATGTACACTCATTTTAAATATAGAATTTCCTGGATCCCATGGCAGACCCACTAAATTAACATCACCACAGGTGGCCCAGGAATTTAGTGTTTCTCAGCAATATTTCTGTGATTTTAATGTGCAGACTGGTATAGGAAGCTGGAGTTAATTCTATAATTTCTGGTGCCAGAGGCAGGGCTCAGTCGCCCTTGACGCGGTTTCCGGTTCTGTGCCTCCTCCCAGGTCCTCCAGGTGGTTGACCGGATGTCTGCCTTACACGGTGGCCTCCCGGTGACCACCTCCCTGAGGGACAGCTCCATACCACCTACTGGACAACCCCTCGGACCCCACACCCTGCGCGGACTGGCAGATGTGCCTCAGTGACGCCCTCCCAGCCACGGCGTGGCTCCACGGAGCTGGGGGCTGCCTGCTCTGAACACTCAGCTAGAAACCGTGTTGGGAAACCTGCTTGGGAGACGTCCTGGACCCCCGCGGAGGCCGTGGCCGCAGGCCCCTCGCTCTCTCCCTTGCTCCCACCTGCTGCTGAGCTTCCCGTGCGCTTCCCGTCCTGCTCTCCCCTCCGCGCGGCCCCAGAGGCGTGCTGCCCTCTCCTCTCTGGCACCTGCTTCTGTCCTGTCAGTGTTTTGCTGCGCGGCCTCCTCTGTGTCTCACACGACCCGCACACCCGCAGGGACCGCACGTCTCTGCTGTCAGGACTATCCCAGGGAGCGGCTGTCTCGGTGGGATAACGGGAATGATGACGCAGGTCAGATGGAGCCACAGGGGCATCGCCAGTATAAACAAGATCCCGTGAGAGGGACACCTGGTCACCGGTGACACATAGGCCTTAGTCTGTCCTCCAGGATAAAGAAGCATCTCATGAAAGGCACACTGGAAACATCCAGGACCAAATCCCTGGGTTAGGGCAGAGCTAGACTTTATAGCCGCTTCCCTGATAAAGACCTCCAGACTAAATTAGAAGGAAAAAATCCAACACAGCACAAGTGCAAGCAGCCTCACAGTCTGGTACCCCGTCTTGAGTGAGGTCTTTACCCAGCCTGATACCGATAATCCATGCTTTTCTGTCTGTCTGTCTGTCTTTCTCTCTCTCTCTCTTTCTCTTTTAGCTAGTCTAACTAAGACAGTTTTATCAGTCTTTCAAAGAGCCAGCTTTTGATTTCATTGATTTTTTTCTATTTATTTTTATTTTCAATTTCATTGATTTCTGGCAATTTTTATTATTTATTTTATTGCTTTAGGCATAAGCTGTTCTTCTTTTTCTAGTTTCCTAAAGTTGGATACTTGGATTATTGATTTGATATCTTTCTTCTTTTCCAATGTATTCCTCAAGGCAGTAACTTTCCCTCTTAGCACTGCTCTGCTGCATCCCACACATTTTGATAAGGTATATTTCCATTTTAACTAAGAGTTAAATATTTTCAAATTTCTCTTGAAATGTTTTCTTTAACACATGAGTTATTTAGAAGTGTTCTGATTAATTTCCAACTATCTGTGATGGATCTTTCTATTACCGATTTCTAGTTTAAATTCTGGTTTAACTCCATGGTGGTCTGAACACATACATACTTTATTTTATTTCTGTTCTTTTAAATTTTGTGAGGCATGTTTTATGGCCCCAAATGTTGTTTGTTTGGTGCCATTCTTGGTAAACGTTTCATGTAAGTTTGAGAAAAATGTGTATTCTGTAGTCGTTGGAGGGGACATTCTATATGTCAGCAGATTGCACTGATTGACAGTACTATTCGGATCATTTATATTCATACTGATTCTCTGTCTGCTTGATCTGTCCACTATTGAGAGATGGATATTGAAGTCTCCAACCATAACAATGGATTTGCCTGTATATGCATATGGCAACTCACTGAGCTCCCAACGGTGGCTGTGCAATGATGTTTGCAGAGAAAGACCCGCTATTTTGAGCCATGATTGGATATGAGCCAGTGGGCTCAAAGCAGCCCCTGGAATCTGGGAGTCGCACTGAGAACCAGGACACACATGCTCAAGGGAAATATCTGGAAAGTAGAGGGGACAAAACTGAGCACTGGTGGGAGGAGAGGGGGCAGAGAGGGGACTCTACCTGGCAGAGCTGATAGAGACACAAGACTTAGGAAGGGATATTTGTGGGGAAGAGTTTAGTTGTGACATTCTGGGCCCTGTGCACTGTGATGCCTCCTGTAGAAATCACGGAGTGAATTGAATGTGGAAAGGGGAAAGACCCCACCCTGTTCACATCTTACAAGTCACAGAACTCAGGAAATAACCAATGCTCTTGGTTCTGAGACCTAGGTTCTTTGCAAAGAACTTTTGTGGCCATACAATATCTAAAACTAATATTTACTCTGAATAAACACCTTTCGTAAGTTACTTTCATAGCCCACCAAGATACACTGATTGTTACAACAGAGTGATCAATAATTTAAAGACTACTTTCCCAACATGTTATAAAATACTGTGTTGGTAGTGCTATACCAAAATACTCCTATAAATTAAAAAAAATTCTTTAAAAAATGTGTACCCCCATAATATGCTGAAATAAAAAAAAAAGAAATATCAAGCTCAAGAGGAAATCACACCAACCAAAAAAATGCTTTAAAAATAAATATACAAATATCTTATAATGGCCAATATTGCAATCTTAAATGGTCCTAATTTTATAATAAGAAGTGAAAGCATGTATTTAAAACAGAACTGCATGTGAATCAAGATAATGGCTGGGAAAGCCAGGATATCAATGTGGTTTGCTCTAGATAATTCTGAATCCTGTGGCTTATGGAATGCAGGTTAGACCTGCTTTAATGTCCCAATGACCTCTCTTGCCTCTGAGACCACCCTCGCCCCAACCCTCAGACTTCAAAAACACAGGCAAATGCATTCTGAGATTCAGCTCCTGTCTTTAATTGGAGTCACTTATGACAGTCAGGGAACCAAGGTGGGAGGAATTTGCTTCACTCTTGAGTACATTTCTCCTCTGTCTTGTTGTGGGATTTGAGAACATGAGGGGTGCTGCTCCATTCACTTTAGTCCCAAATGATATGTGGTCCCACCAAAAGTAATGACTATGCTGCAGTATCCCTACTTCTAGCTCAGGAATCTTCCTGTGTTATGTTGTCTCAACCTTATTCCAAGTTCACAAATTAGAAGCTGAAGTCTCAGTAGACTAAGCCCTGAGGAAATACAACTACTAATGAATATATCAACCTCTTCCAGTTCTGGTTAATGTCCATGAGGACTTCTTTACATCCTAGGATTCAAGATTTTACTTTGTTTGTAAAAGACAAGATAAGGTCAATTTCACTGAAGCAATTTTACTTGGAGCTGGCAGCTCTGTTCCCTGAACTCTTGCTCTTGAATTCCAGATATTTGGACCTTGACCTGGATTTTGACCATGTTCTCACCCCTCCTGACACTGGCCATGCTAGCCTTCCTGCCTCTCTGACCTTGAATTTCCTTCATACTTTGTCCTGAGCATTTCCAGCTGCATTCTCTGGTTTTCTTTCAGTTTACACTCTCACTTGCGTTAATTCTTTATTTGATTTGATTTGATTTAGCAACGTACTGTATGCCTGGTCTTATGTTAGAGCTGCAAAAATATGCATGCCACAGTCCCAGAACTCAGAATCTTTGGGCTAAAGCACACACTGGTAAGAGCTCTCCTGGGGGTGGGTACTCACTCCTAAGGTGCTTAGAGATCAAGAAGCACAGAGCCATGGGCACTGAGTAGGGTCATGCTCCAGGCTTCACACTCAAACACAAAGAGAAAATCCATCCAAAGGAAATTGTGGTAAAAGTCACCTTAGAAAGAGGAGACAGATTAGCCAAGCACTTAGAAGCATGAAAGAGTTACCAATGTTTAGGAAACCATGGGTTCAGAGTGACTGCACCTGGGCCAGACTGCTGGGGGTGAACTGTAGGAAGCACATTAGAAAGCCTGTGTTCTATGAGGGGCCCCGAACTTTATCCTTTGTGACACCCTCTCCTGGCACCTGGCTTTATCTACACTTGGTATTGGACCATGACAGTCCTGTTTTGAGTCTCTAGGCTATACAAGTTTTGAAAACATGTCTTGAAAACAAATTTCATTTAAAACTTTTAGAAATTACAGGGCATCCCTAGAACCTTCCTTTCTACTACTGGTTGGCTCTAATCTGCTAGTCATAGTCCCAAGACATTTCCTGGTCTTTGCCAATCCAAGGATCCCTGGGGAAGTACTTCTCCTCAAGGGCTGGTATGAGCAAATGTCCTTGTCACCATGAGATTCTGTAAGGCAGCTGGAATGGGAGGTCACTGCATCGTGCACTGATGTCTGCCGAGAGTACAGAAGGAGGGGATGTAGTCAGAGAGTGTTGGTCCATCTGGGAGATTTTGCTCCAATTCAATAAGCCATTCCTTATGTGAATCTTGAGTTCCCCAATAGTACAAAGCCCTGCAGGGCAATGCTTTGAATAGAATTTTGTTTCAAGGACAAACATAGAATTAGGCTGCTGGGTGGACTCTCACTGTCATCAACAGTTTAGCTTTATGGTTTGTATCTTGCCTTTTGGATATTTTATCAGTAGGAATCAGCTTTGCCTGGGCCTTGGGACCTTGAAAGGTACCGTGCAGCCCCTGGCGTAGGAAGAGCCTGTGGAGGGGAGCTCAGGGAGGTAGATAGCTGAGACACTAACTCCAAAATTACCCAACTAATGGCCTCAACATTTGCAGACAGGCCAGCACTGGAATTTGTTAAAACTATACTAAATTCTCTTCTTGCCATGTGAGATAGTAGGTGGGATCTCAGCTGTGGAATTCCAAGCAGCCCATTGAAAGGACATGGGAAATATTGGATAGATACTTGAAGAAGTTGTGTGTACTTCCTATATGTGCTATTGTTGAACTTAGGACCTAAAAAGGACCCTTTGGACAATGAAAAATATACAAATAAATTTTTTTTTTTTTTGGTTTTTGGTATCCTTGTCCATGTGGCAAGTTTCACATCTTGATCATAAATTAACAAATGAGTTAGCCAAGGTACACACGCATGCGATGTTGACTTAGACAAGCAAACACAAACAAGCCTTTGCTAGCCAATAATTGGAAGTCAAACCTCCAAAGACTTTTTCATTCTTAAAGTCCTTATTTGGGGTGAAAAATTGGCTTTCCATTATCATCTACGTGTTTTAAAACATTTTCTACTTGTTTTGCATATGCCTTTTCAAGAATTTGTTTTTAACTTGGAAGTCTAGTATAAGTTACAAGGGAAGAGCAATAGCTTACTTTCAAAAGAAAAACATTTATTTTTTTCTGAGGAAAGGTTAATGAACTGCCTTAATATAAGATAGTTGCTGGAATTTTGCAAAACTATTTGCTCTCCTTGTTTGTGTGTAAACATGAACTTGTATGTGCGTGTGTCTCAAAAGATCTCAATTCTGACTTACTATTCAATAAAAACATCGACTTGCGACTTTAATTTTTTCAAGTCTGTTCCACCTCTGTGAACATACTTGATCCTCACTGAAGTCTGTGAGGAGCTTAGTGACTTGCAGTACTATTTCCATATTACAGGTGAAGAAATAGTATTCAGGAAGGGGCAGTGATATATGTAAGCTCACAAAACCAGGTGATCACAGAGCTGGCAGACCCATGTCACAGGGACGGGCCCTCTTCCTCCAGTGTCCTGTGGGATTTCCAGTGCTTTCCCTGCAGCGCTGGTCACAGGGCCACCTGCAGCTGAGTCACTGCCGAAGAAAATAGGCAAAACCAAGTCCCTGCTGTGTCCCTCCCGCACACATGGGAGGCAGGGGAGCCTTCAGGCAGTGCCAGTGGCATGAGTAGGGCATGCGCACCCCCCCCCCACTGGAGATGGTCTTCCAGGGGTCCTGTCAGCTGGAGGAAGGCGCACAGCTTTCTGACTCATCTTGAGCTCTTGGAGACCTTCCCTGGCACTTGGCAGACGCACACGTGATTAAAGCCAAGGAATGGGCGGAGATTTGTGGTGGTCAGTGTTTCTCCTGGGTCTGGTGTGGCGTCTTGCCCTCCAGGGAGGGAAGGGGCAGAGAATGAAGGAGGAGAGAGAGAAAGGAAGAGAGAGATATACAGAGACAGAGGGGGGAGGAGACGGAGACAGAGACAAAGAGGGGGCAGAGAGAGGAGAGAGAGACAGAGACACACACAGAGAGGACAAGGGGTGGGGGAGGGGAGCACCCAGTGTCCACCAGATGGGGGAGGGGAAGGACTCGCTGCTGGAGGAAGAGTGGCCTGGTGGCCAGGGACCTAAGCCAGGCCCTCATAAAGAGAGTTTCCTTCCTCTTCTTCCCCAAATCTCAGACCTCTTTAGCCTCTCTGGTCTTCATATCTGAAGTCCATCTACTCCTGCCCTGGTCCCCTGCTCCTATTAGTTCCCTCATAGTCTGTCCCTTTGGGCCTCCAGAGGACAGCCTGGCCGTGCCCTGACTCCACCGTCCCCAGACCACCATCATGTCCACGTGCAGAAGCACCTCTCCACTCTGGATGGCTGAGGGTGCCTGTCACCTCAGGGCCCAGCCCCACTGTCCCTCCTGCAGCCCAGCTTGAGGGCGGTGTCCCCACCTCCCTCTTCTTCCCGCTGTCTCTCCCCTGCCCAGGTGCTGGCACCCAGGGATTTTTTCTCCCGGTAAGCAGCTTCTGAGCAGGGAGTCCATGCCACTCCCAGTTTTACCTTTATCACGTGCCCCTCGCCCATGGGCTGGCTTAAGAACCCCTGCCCGACCCCGACTGTCAACTGCTGTCCTCCAAAATCACGGCCTTGTCCTTGGTCTTCCATGCACCTTTCCAGTGGAGAAGCAGGTGCCAACTACAAAATTTCAATGGTACGTTGTTTAGATTCCCCACCACTCTATCTCAGTGCATCCGTGCTTGCCTGAAGCTTGGCACTGACCGCCTGCTCCCCCTCCCCGGAGCGGAGCGAGTTGATAACATTCTCCTTAGCTCTAGAGAACACATTCCGACCGTTCTGTCTGATGAGAATGCTCTGCCTTTACTCATTGACGCAAGCAGAGCAACTGATCTTTCTAGTTTTGTGCTTATTTTACCGTCAGGTGATCAGACAGGCCCTCATCGGCTACCCCAAAAGATCCTGAACTTCTGATACCTTTTGTGTTTAAACTGCTATTTTGACTGGTGCTCACTGACGAACAAAAACAGCACAAGAGAGTGGAGGGGCAGAAGCTTTGCCTCTGGACAGACGGTCATTTGAGCTGCCACAGAATTCCAAGGCTTGACCTCTCTGACCTTGGCCTTATTCATCAGAAAGTGAAGAATAACGAATTAAATCTTGCAGAGGTGTGGTAAGGACCACAGATAAAGTTATAAAGCAACCTCACCCATAGGAAGGGCTTGATATTTCATTCAGTAAAAATAAACTACTACCACCACCACAAAATAAAACAGCAAAGAAAATCGGTGGCAGTAATGGCAGCAGAGACCAATATTTTCAGAAGGAAAATGTGTACTATAGGATAGAAAATTATGTTTCTTCTTTGTCTTACGAAACTTTTCTGTAGCTAAAGACTGGCCAACCAAGTAAACTGTTTCTTGTTTTTCTTTCTTTCTCTCTCTCTCTTTTTTTTTTTTTTTTTTACAAATGTCAGTATATAGTATTCTATTTTCCAACTTTATTTCATTTTTAAATGAAAAATATATTTATATGATAGAAGAATAAAGATGAAATTTAATTTAGCTTTAGAAACCATTTTAAAGTGACTAAAGAAAGTATCTTTTCTTGTTTAAAGTAATTAGGATGCTAAATTACTAAATACTATACATAAATTAGGTAGTCATTTGGGAGTTATGTCTTCTATTCTACAAAATTCAAAACAATATCAGGAAAAATAGGCTGGAAATGCCCCAAATTATCTCAAAGGTTACCTTGGTGTTCCATAAACATAACAATCAGGGAGCTCACATTTCGTTCCCGGGATCTGAGCGACCTCTCTTTCTCTCTCTCACTCTCTTGAATTCTCATGCAAAGAGAAATGTCTTAGTATTTTTTTCAGCTTTATTGAGGTATAGTTGGCCAATAAAAATTCTGTATATTTGGATGTACAATCTGATGATATGATATACTTATGCATTGTGAAATATTCATCATAACTCAGCTAATTAACATTTCCATCACCTCAGGTAGATACTTATTTTTTCTTGTATAATTAGATACATAATTTCTAATTATGCTCACTGGCAATAGTAAAGCCACAGAACAACACCTATTCTCCAGTGGGCATGGAGTGTGATTTGCAGGGGTGGGTGGGGTTGGGGAAGAACAGCCCCCCACAAGGTTGTACCCGTCTCCAGTTTCAAACACAGCTCACATCAGGGACTCACACAGCTTCATTTCAGCCTTGGTTGATCATCAAAGGAAGAACTCTGAGAGTTTGATTTTTTCCTACTGTTTTTTATTGAACACAGAGGCATATCTGGCCTTTTTGTAGTACATTTAACCTGGGAAAGAGGAATTCTAGATTCATAACAGCAGAGAAAGTTCACTTCTGTTCATCTTTAGTTCACGCCTCTGAAGTTAAAAACCTTGTTCTTCCAAATGGTCCTTTTCTGGATAAGGAAGGAAAGGTTTGCCGTCCATAGCAGGTGTCTGAAGATCTGTTGCCACATACCAATTAATCCGAACTTCATTTTCAGTGTTCAGAGAAAAAGCTCAGGGTGATTTTTAATTTGCATCTGATTTTCATTAATTCACCAAATTAAGTAGCGGACACTGTATGGAATGCTGGACATATAGCCGGGGTCCAGAATGCCCAACGAGGCCCCTGTGGAGCACACGTGCTAGCCGTGAACAGCCGCATTCACAACTGGCCTTCAACCCCTGACTGTGATAACTCTACAGAGGAGCAGTGCCAGGGTTAGAGAACCACCTAGTCTGGGTGCTGGGGCTTGGATTTTTGCAGGATCAGATGACAGAAAGGAAGGGGGGGGGGTGGACAAAGAACCCTGTTCCAATTCTCCTGCTCTTTTCCACCTGCTTTGTTTCAAGAATTTAGATGGGCATCCTGCACATAATTAATCTTGTTTGTATAACACAGAACGACTTGATTGGGAACAATTATTTCAGCAATTAATCTCAAGGATTTGGTTTGAGGTTATGAACACATATTGTCTTAGTCAGCTCAGGCTACTATGACAAAGTGCCATAGACTGGGCAGCTTAAACCACGGGAATTTATTTCTTACAGTCCTGGAGGCTGGAACTCTGGATCAAGGTTCTGGCAGGTTTGTTGTCTGGCGTTGGCCCTCTTCTGGGTTCCTAGAGGCACCTCCTCACTGTGTTCTCACGTGGTGGAAAGAGGGTGAGGCACCTCTCTAGGTGCTATTTTATAGGGGCACTGATCCCATCCTGACGGCTCCACCCTCATGACCTAATCACCCCCCCACCTCCTAGTACCATCGCCTTGCAGGGTACGATGTCAATATATGAGTTTGGGGGGACTCACAAACATCTGGACGATGTAGCAGATATGTTTTCTAGAAGAGCCATCAGGCCTCTCAATTTGCCAATGTCCCAAGCACGGCGCTGAGGACACAAATTCTACTTCCCCAGGGGAAGTGAGACGTGTGCCAGTTTCCTGTCTGAGCACGTTTCACTAACTCATTATTAACCCTCTTCCTTCATTTGTCATTACCAAGATCTGGGCCTTTCCCGGGGGAGTGCTAAATGAGCAGACATAATCTATGTTCTGAAGAGTTGACAAGCTAATGCAAGAAAGAGAAAAACTATGCTACAAGACAAATCTGACGAGTATTAGAACTGCTGCTGACGCCACGGCCAGGGAATCTGGGGACACCTTCTTGCCTGTGGGGACCCTCTGCAGAGTCCTGAGGTGGTGGGGGGCATCTCATGGTGAGGGGGCCAAGCGCACTAGCTTGAGTCTCTCTTCCTCTTCTTATAAAGCCACCAGTGCCATTCTCTTGATAACCCATTAATCCATTAACTCATGAATCCATTAATTCCTAAATGGATTAATCCATTAATAAGGGCAGGGCCTTCAGGATCCAATCACCTCCTAAAGGTCTCACCTCTCAATACTGCCACTTTAGGGATTACGTTTCAGTGTGAGGTTTGGCGGGCAAACACACTCAAATTGTAGTACTGTCATAACAAGGGCTCTCAGAAGTGTCTCTCTCCTCCTCTTCTGCTAAGTGAGAACGCAATGTTCTTCCTCTCTGGGGATGGCAGTGTTCATGGTGCCATCTTGGAATAAGAGAAATAGGGCCATAACCTCCCAGCACCTTAATCTTGAACTTCCTAGGCTACTAAAATGTGAAAGAATAAATAATCCAGTTTCAAGTATTCTGTTACAGCAGCACAGAAAGGACTGAAACAGTGGGTGGGATGGTTAATCTTTCATGTCAACTTGACTGGGCACCAAGTGCCCAGATATTTGCTCAAACATTATTATGGGTGTTTCTGTGAGGGTGTTTCTGGATGAGATTAACATCTGAATCCACAGAATGAGTAAAGCAGATGATTCATCCTCGCCAGTGAGTGAGCATGATGCAGTCCCTTAGGGTTCCAAGAGAAAGGCAGAAAGGCTGAGTGCAGGGAACCCCTCCTGCCTGCTCAGCTGGGAGCTGCCTTTTCTGGCTTGTGGGGCTGCTTGAAACATTGGCTCTTCCTGAGTCAGGAGCCTGCCAGGTGCCCGTCTTAGGACTTGTCAGCCTCCTTACCCTTGTGGACCATTTCTATCATCTATCTAGCTAGCTAGCTAGCTAGCTGTCATCTATCTATCTACCTATCTATATATTATCTATCTATCTATCATCTATCTCTCTATCATCTATCTTCCAAAACTGCTGCACTAGTAATGGTTCTCCTGTGGAGCGGAGCCTATAGGAGATCTTAGAGACAGGTGGTTCCATTCCTGAGAGAATCCTGACGGACACAGCAGGTTTGGAATATTATTGACACCAGGGCACATCTCTCACCTCTCCGCCTCCTGGTTTAAGAAGTCACGGCCACTTTGGGACTTAATGTAACTTAAAAATAACAGAGGGGGGGATGTGAGCCCTAAATACACATCACCTAATAGTCCAAGGTGTCAGGCCTGGCTGAGAGAGGAGAATTTCCTGAAGATTTGTCAAGCTGATTTCACAATTATCGTGCCCAGTCTTATCGCAGAATTCCCTCTGTCTCAGAAATCTTTGTATCAGAAAAGAAGTGGGTGTCTCTAGTTTGTGCTTTCAGAGATTCGATGTTCTTTGATTTAGCACAAAGCTGGCAAGTTCAACATAAGGCAGAGAAGTAGCAGGTTACACTGTACTGCGTTTCACCGTCTCTGATGCTACCAGATAAATCAAGGGTAATGTGGGCGTTCTTGGGCAAAGAAAGAAACAGCTGGAAGGAGCAGAGGCTGTTATGCCAATGTGTGGACAGTGACCCAGTCCTAAAGACCTCAATCTGCAGGGATGAGAATGCTTAGAAAACCCTAATCCTCTTTCTGAAGGATTTCAACCCTCATAATTCGCATAGTTAGTTTTAGGCCTAAAGATTGCTATTAAATAACATGGGAGGGACACCCATTGGCCGAGGAGGAGTGGATATTCTTGTGAAGGCAGCTTTACTCTGGATAAGATAAGTTAGGTCAAATGTACCTTAATTATGGAGGACAGGAGGCAAAGGTGTGCTAAATAGGGGAGCAGGGAGTGTTCCAGGTGTGCCCCACCCTTAGAGGAGATCCAGGTCCCCGTGGTTGCCGGGATGGTCAGCTCGTCTGGCCATCTACGCAGCCCTCTGGGCTGCGGGTTGACCCAGGGATGGAACAAACCCAGACAGCTCCATCCTCCCTGCACTGTCCTCCACTGCAGACTGCACTGGGCACTGCCACCTGCCCAACAAGTAAGCACCACCTGGACCCAGGATGGCCCTGGATGACCCTGGTCACAACTTGAAGGTCACGGGGGAAGGAGAGACCCTCCCCCACGTCTCCAGGTGAATTCAGGACTGAAAAACTGCCTCACACTCTTGCTCTATCCTCCTCCCTTTCCTGTGTTTTCCTCTTGTTACATATTTCCTGTGGAAATGTTTTTATTTCGTTTATTTTTCTCTTGTTTTTAAAAAATGTATTTTTTTTTTCCATCCCTGCTTATGTCTTGCCTCTCCCCCTCCCTCCCTCTCCCCTCTTCTCCCTGCATTTTGCTTTAGGAGCTTCAAATTTACAAATTGAAATTATCTGAGGATTCAGTTTCAGATGGTTTTTCTTCATTGTGCCATAGTCATTACATAGAGATGACAGCAGGTTTCGTGCACCTGCCCACTAGTCCTTCTTCCAGCCCAACTTCCAGCATCTTCTTTTTACATTGACTTTCTATTTTGCTGGATTATAGTCTTGAATAATTCTTTTAGAAACAGTCTGTGTATGGTCCGTTTTTTAGGTCTCTGCATGTATAAAACTCCCTCCTCTCCCTGCCACCTTCTTCTTCGCCTTCACTGGCAAATGCTGATCTATTTGATATTAGGTTCACAATACCTTGAAGACAATGCTCCATTGTCTCGTAGTTTATAGCGCTGTGGATTTCCAGCCAATTTCAGTCCTCTTCTTTTGTAGATAAGCTAATGTTCTCACATGTTCTCAGAAGCTTTTGGCAGTTTCTCTTATCCTTGATCTCGGGAGGTCTCCCTGAGTCTAGCTGTCAGAGGTAGCTGGATGGAGTGTGAATGTGGGATGCTCACTTGAAGTCAGCACCCGAGAGGGACAGGGAGCAAAGACGGGGCAGGGCGCGAGGGCCAGCTGCTCTGTGCACCAGCAGCCTTGGTCATGCAGGCAAGGGTTTTGGGGCACCAGGTGGAAGAAGGAGCCCTTGCATCCTCGCCTATTGTGCTTACGGGTGCGCAGGCCACCCCAGGAAGCTGGATCTCATGTGGAGCCCCCACTTCTGACCTCCGCCCCTGCCCGTGAAGCTGAAGGCCACAGTGCTGCCGCCCATACCCCTGCAGCGGGACAGCAGGTCCCTCCGGGCAGAACGCTCAGGAGGCCCAAGCTGAAGCTGTCAGCCTCTGTCTTCAGAATTAGTCCCAGTGGCCTCTTAAAGCTGAGGCTCCCATATTCTTCCACTCTGTGCTGGTTTGG
Source organism: Microcebus murinus (assembly GCF_040939455.1). Taxonomy (NCBI): domain Eukaryota; kingdom Metazoa; phylum Chordata; class Mammalia; order Primates; family Cheirogaleidae; genus Microcebus; species Microcebus murinus. Next base: position 8,933,815 of record NC_134112.1, on the reverse strand, counting down.
GCTATTGAGACTTCTGCAGCTCATTTCATTTGGGGGTTTTTGTTTGTTTGTTTTTGCTGTCATTGCTGCAGTTTCCACTCCTTTGCCCCTTTGTTCTGATTTTTTAGAAGACCTCTTTCTCTGGATCTTTCAGTTTACTAATTTGTTTTTTGTTTTGTTTTGTTCTTTTTTTTAAAGAAAGTTACTTTTCGGCCCATCTATTGATTTAAAAAAAAATCACTGTAATTTGCAAGAGCACTATACCATCATTGTAAGAGCAGCCTGTTCTCTCAAATCTCTTTGAAGATATTAATCTTAATTCAAGTTTCAAATTTATTCTTACTTAGTTCTGTGGGTTTATTCATCATGTTGGTTTCTGTCGAACGTGTGGTGACTTGCATGTGTGTCGCTTCTGTAACCCGGGATCCTGATCCCACAGCCCTGGCGGGTGTGCTTCTCAGCCCCGGTGGGGCCCAGCACTCAGAGTGGCCTGCAGGCGGCCTGGCCTCGTCTCTTCTGGTGCTGGACGCTCAGAGTCGCTGCCTTGCTGCTGAACAAGGAAACCGTTTCCAGAACTCCCTGCAGTCCTAATAGGGAGCGAGAAGGGGCAGGCCTGGAACCTCATTGCTTCCACGTGTGTGTTTAGCTAAATGCGCCGTGTTTTCCCTAGAGTGTGGCTTACTGCTGCGGCGGCTTCTCCAGGGCACAGTAGCTGGAACTGTTAGCCTGGGTCCCTCCATCAGTTATTTTCCACCTGTTTACGCTCCTCCAAGAATTCCTTCTATTTCCATCCCTCAGATGATGTCATTCCTTGTTTTTTGGTTCAGATATAAATTTATTCTTTAAAATGTATTGTCTATCATGTGGATGGGATTCAGGTTAGGACAGGCAACAGGAGATGCATTAGTTTGACAAGTTTGTTGCATTCTTCTCTCTCCCAAATGGATTCATCTTCTGCTGACCTTTCATCTTTTACCAATAACAAAACAGCAGGCTATAGCTTCCTCCTCCTAAATGCTCCACACACACAGAGGTACATACACATGTACACACACATGCATACACATTTGCATGCTCACACACACACATCCATGAACACACATATACATGTACAAGCATGTAAGCTCACACACATGGCCCAGGTCCCAGACTCCTTGTTATTACACATTCTGGCCTTTTCCTTCCCAGCGAAGCTCCATGGACAGGAATGCATTTTCTTTACTCACTCCCCCACTCCCCCTCTGAATGCCTGCAGTGGCTCACCCCTGCTTAGCTGAGGGGCTGTGGAAGGCCTTCAGGCCATGGGAGGCTGGGAGCCTCCAGGACCAGGGCACGGGGTGCCGTAGCCACTGTATGTGCCCTATCTCTCACCTTTACACTTCTAGTCACATCTTTTTATTTGCAAAATAAAAGATTCACGAATCAGAGAGCTATCTTACTAAACTTGGAAGCTAGAACACAGTTACAGGCGTATCCTCCAGCACTGACTCTCGTGAGGGAACTCCATCCCAACTGCCTCCCCCATCCCTGGAGCACTCTTGGTGTGTCCTACCGCCTTCACCTGCCCAAGGGCCTCTCTCAGGGCAGTGCTCTCCTTCCATCCGTCCCTAGCCCTGAAATTCCTGCTGTGTAATTAGAGTTTACCTTTTCTCTAGAAAGATGCCAAGTAAAATCACAGGCTACTAAATGCAACCTGGGCTGATGAGTATTACTTTCTCGGTAGATGCCTGAGCAAGGGGAATTCTGTTAGTCCTCCGTCCCCCTCCTCTCGGGAGAGTGGAGATAATGCCTTTACATATCGTCAGGAATTGTTATAGCATGCAACTGCCTGGGGGGACTTACTTCAAATTAAATGATTTCTATTTATGTCTTCAAAGACAGAGAGAGAAATGATTCAGAACCACATTCTTACATTTTCTATGTTGCAGAAACCTTTAATGAGCATTTAATACGTGCCAGGGATTTTGCCAAAGTCTATGGGGTGGGGAAAGAGAAAAAGGCTCTTTAGATGAATTTGGTTTGAAGCTTCAAGGAACTCAGGGTCAAGGGGGACGCTGGTCATACATACAAATTATGAAAAAGGAAGGCAGTTGTTAAAATGATGAACTGGGAAGCTGTGAGGCAGAGGTGGGTTCCTATTCCAGCAGATGGAATCCCAACCATATGCAAGCAGCAAAACGAAACTTAGGCTTAACCAATCCGACATTGCCTACAGAACCAGATGATAGGGCCGCGTGGTGGTCTCACCTCAAGGGAGACAGCAGCGACTTTACTCTGTCCCCTCTGGCCCTCACCTTCCCCGGGTGTACAAGGCTCTGCATGGCCCTGAGAAAGGGTCTCCAGTGGTCCCTGGGCAGGCCTCGGTCACATTCACTCTCGCATCCCTCTGATCACAGACTGCCGGACAGAGAGGACGTTCCAGCCTGCAGCAGCCTCGGTCTCCTGTAAAAACAGAGGCCTGGGCCACCCAAGTTCTGTACTGTTTCCTCGTTTGAACATTTTCAAGTCCAGGCCCTTCGAGAATTGCTCTTTGGTGCAGTTGAAGTCATTCTCCTGGTGCCTTTGTGCAGCCATCTCCTCAGGCTTGGGAATTACCCTGACCCTAAATGCCTCTCTCCCCACCTTCCTCATCTGTGTTTGTTTTCCCAACCTGCTTCCTTGGAAACCGTGCTTGGGTGCGGGCATGTATATCGCCACCACTCTTAATAGGAGCTGAGCCTGTTATAATGCAACCTCTCTCGCTGGAATGTGGGGACAAGCACGGGACCATCACAGACAGGGGTGGGAGGAAGAGACAAAGACAATGAAAGAAAGTTGTAAACTACAGAAGAACATGTACTTGTAAAAAGGCAGTGATTATGTTAGACAATGGCGAAGTGTGTAATTAAAACCAAGCACAGGTTTCTCAATCCGTTTCCCAGTGGAGGAAAATGGTGAGGCGCACAAGAAGCTCAGCATTTGCATTAAATTACTCTAAAATTCAGAGTGTGAGCCGCAAGGAAACATAGCAACACTCTAGTCCCACCAACTCCTCTAACAGCTGAGGAGCCTGAGGCTCAGCGCCACCCAGGGGCAGATCAGCTCCGCTCTGCACCCACCTCCTTGGTGACACCGTGGGGACAGAGCAGGACACGACCTGTGAGCCGCCGATGAAGCCATTTCATCCAGGGAGCACTCATTTCGTGAACACTGATAGGCAAGCAGTGAATAAGCAAGATGTTTGATCTACCCCCCAGGAGCCTTTTGCCCCTAGCATGGATGCCCGTTCGGGGTTGCACCTGCCTGGGGCGGGGGGCCAGGGGCAAGAGAGAGACCAGCGCCACCCAGGCCTGGGCAGTCTGCCCTCCTGCTCAGCACAGCTCGGAGCGGGCTGCAGGGTGCCTTCCCCCTCAGCATGTTGGTTATGTCACAGTGTCCTCCTCTCTTTCTGGCTCCTAGAGAGCAGCAGTGGTCCCCCAAAGTCCATCGTCACCAACCTGTATCCAAGGAGTGAAGAGAGAGAAGTCCTCAAACCAAAGCCCCTCTGCCGCCACTATTTTGGGAAGGCAGCATGATGTCATAGACCATCTGTAAAGAACAGTCCTGAAAGCTGGGCAGACGCAGCCGCCCTGAGTCACGTGGTCCTGCCGGCAGGGAGAAATTAGGCTGGGTAGGGCTGTGGCCAAGTCGCAGTCCTGCAACAGTGAGCTGAGCCCATGGAGCTGCAGGGCTGGGTCGGGGGAGGTACCCCAGGGGCCGGGGCCCCATTTGAGATGGCCGAGTCACACATTTTGGGAAGAAATCCTATTTGTCCTCACACTGAGCAAGCTGAGAGCACCCCTTGAAGTGTCCCACTCAGCCCCGCCTGCTTCTGAACGTGCGGCTCCACCTGCAGGTTCACCCCTCCCTTGCTTTGCCCAACCATATCCTCACCTTTTCAGGATCTAGCAGAGATGACGTTTGTCTGACTCCTTCCCAGGAGGCCCGCTTAAGAGGCTCACTTGTGACGAGGGGGCTGAATCAGGCCTGTAGTGGTCAGCTAGGGCTGCCACGACAAAGGGCCACAGAGTGGATGACTGAAACGACGGAAATGTGTCCTCTTACAGTCTGGAGGTTGGAAGTCTGAGATCAAGGTGCGGGCAGGTTTGTGCTCTCCTAGGCTTGTAGATGCCATCTTCTCCCTGTGTCCTCACGTGGTCACTCCTCTGTGTGTGTCCCTGTCATCTCCTCTTCTTACAGAGACAGTCAGTTGAACTCGAGCCCACCCTAATGACTTCATTTTACCTTAATCACCTCCTTAAAGACCCTGTCTCCAAATACAGTCGCCTTTTGAGGTCTTGGGATCTGGGCCAGGCCCCAGGACTCCCCCGAATGCTCACTTCTGCACGCTGGCCCCTGGACTTGTGCTGGGAATGTCCCCCCAGTCCCAGGCACCCCCTTCCTAACTATCGAGCAGCTCCTCTTTCCTCAACAGCCATGTTCTTCCACACGCCTCCCCCCCTTAGACGAGCCCTCCTTTCTCTCCCTGCCCCGCTGTGTTCTGTTTGGCGGCGAGTTTTCCTCCGGCCCCCGTTGAGTGCCGTCTCCCACTGGCAGCGCCCGGCCCTCCCCCAGCACTGTCCCCTTCCCTCTCTTCCCCCTACAAGGGAGGATAAACATTCCTGCCACCCTCTGAGGGCTCCGTAACTGAGCCTCTGAAATAGACCGACAGCAGCCAGATGACCAGGAGAAAAGGTGTACACATTGGCCGCATGCACAGGGGGCATGTGACAAAGGAAAAGTAAATATGCCCCAAACCAGTGAGATTTAGGAGCTTATGTGCCCTCTTCACAGGAGGGGGGAGGGGAGGGTAGGCAACTGGTGGAGAGTAAATGATTTTGGGGGAAATAGGAATGGAGCCTGAGAAGCCTGGATGATGGTTTGTGACAAAGTTTGGGTGTGGCGTGGATTCCTGGCCTCCTCTCCTGTGACGAGGGTTAACCTTCCCTGGTGGATGGCACTCCAGCGGGGGGACTGATGACAGCTGAGTTCCTTTTGGGGGATTTGTCTCAGGGCAGGTAGGCGAGCTCAGAGAAAGCATCTCCCTGCAGTTGCTGTTTTTTTAAGTGCCTTCAGTTTGAAGTAATTAATAAATAAAAACAGTAGATTTGGGGATGGCATCTCCTGGCCTCCTTCACCCTGCACGGGATGCATTTCGTATCTTTAATGAAAGAGCTCACTTACTTAGCGCACTGTTTTCAGAGAGTATGTCCAGAGGCCGTTTCTGAGAGGTGGAAGGCCCTGCCACCCACCAACCCTGCGAGAGCCCGGGCCGCCCCTGCTTGTGTCGGCCTGAGAGCCTGCCTGAGGGACGCGCCCGGAACCAACAGATTCCACCCTCCCGTTTCCCAGAATCTTACTATAAATTCCTGGCCATTGCCAAGAAATGCTATGGAAATAAAAATAAATGAATTGGGGAAGGCGGTATCAGTTTCAGAGAGCACTGGACAGAGTTGAGAGGATTTTCACTATTTCCCAGGCAGTATGCGTTTGCATTCCCGTCTTTGGTTCACTGGTTTAAGAAGAAGAAATTCCATGCCCGCAAACTGGCACGGGAGGTGAATACAGCTTTTCGGGGCGAGGGGAGATGCATTTGTGTCCCATGTAGACGGAGCGGGAAGGAGCCGGGACGTGGGGGCCAGGAAGCTGGTGCTGTGGCTCCTGAGGATGAGCACGCCACGACCTCACACTGCGCTTCCGACCTCTGAGCAGCCCAGCTGCGCCTGCGGCACACACTGCGGAGCTTTCAACGTCAAACTCAATGGCACTGTCTGAGGTGTGCCATTTCTTGGGGGAACTGGGTTTCATTTCCAGAACAGAAGTTTAAATCCGCCCAGCTTTAATTAGCAGGGCCCTGTGCCATGCCCCACACTCGGAGGGGTGATTTGAGATAAAACGGCCGCCTTCTGTCCTGGAGGGGCTCAGGGCTGGGCGGAGACAGTAAACACAGCAACTCGGCCAGGACAAGTGAGGTGCCCTTCGCGACCGGTCAGCCCCGTGCTGTGAGAGAGCCACAGCGCTGTGGGGTTCAGAAGTCAGTGCAGGGAGTTCTGGTGAAGAGAATGGCTGTTAAAGGCTGCCCGCTGTGAAAGAATAAGATGTCACAGAAATCACACTTGAGCGTGTTAAGATGCTACAGCTGCAAATGTCCCAGGGCCCAGGGAACAGTGGCTGAAACCCGAGCTGCTGCTCTCACTTCTAGGGCGGCCCCAGGGGCTGCAGGTGTCCCAGCGAGTCTCTTCCCACTTTCAAGAAGTCTCGAAAGCACCCCGTCTTCGAGGCAGTGCCACAGGAAGGGAGGCCGTGGGACAAAATCGGGGCTTTGCCATCTCAGCGCTCGCTCCTTTTGTCAGGGCGCGAGTCATTTGGCAGAAGCCCCGAAGCTCACCCTTATGTTCTATCAACTAACCAGGGCGCACGCTCACTCCCACGCGGAGCCCTGTCCAAGGCGGGTCGCATGGCATTGGTCACACCCTGTCCACCGGCACGCCCACGCCCTCCTCTTCACAGGAACCCCACACACTGCCTTGGTCATACCCCGTCCCCATCGAGGAACCACGTTAGGGGCTTTTATAAAGAAGAAGGGAGCAGAGGGTTTGCTTGTTAAAAAAAAGAAAAATATCAATAGTGTGAGACCACGGGGAAGGAGGTACTGAGCCTTTATAAAAACAATTTAAAGAGCGTCAGGAACATCACTCTCCTTAAGAAGTGACTGCATTATATTCGTACAATAATCTCAACACGCGAAGGCACCTGGGTGCATTCTCTCAGAGGCTGGCACCCAGCCAGCTTCCAGCAGAGACCACGGCAGTGGCTGCCTGGTGTGCGAGGAGGGGTCAGCTGGGTGGCAAAGCTCCCCTCCCCCACAGAGGGTCTTTGGCCAACGCCCATGAGCTTTCTGTCGGCCATCAATTCCAGAAGATCTCTTCCCCCCGCTGGAGCCAGCAGGATTGGCCACAGCAGTTTCCTACTCTTCCTCAGGAGCTCGGGTGTCTCTGCAGTCTGGACATGGGACTGCAGGGAGGTCCATCCTTTTCAAGTTTTCCCAGTAAAACTGTCCCTACTGTCCTTTCCTTTTGTCACCAGCTAGTACTTTCAGGAGACAAATGGAGCAGGACCCAGACAGCCCACTAGGGAGCAGGTGCGGTGGCAGAGCCCTGTGCAAGGCGAGGGTGTGTAGCGGGGAGTCCTGGGGTGGCAGGAAGCTCTGGCGGGGCAGTCCCAGGTGTGGCAGCGAGGAGGGTGGAGGTGGGACACAGCTCTGAGGCGGCTGTTTGTGCTGGTCTGTACCCAGCAACTGGCCCAAAGACAGAGCTGCAATGAAGGAGACTTGGAGGTGCCCTGCAGCCTTGTCCCCTGTTTCAAAATGTGTTTTTTAATTATTCAAGGTTACTGAGGCCGACAGATCAGGAGGTGGTTGTCATTGGAAGATAGTTTGTGCCTCACAGTTCCTAAGGGAAGGGGACCTGCCACGCCCTGCAGGGCTACATGGGGAGCACAGGGCTGGCCAGGGGCAGAGGGAGCCTGGGAAAATGTGGGCAAGAGCTTCGACTGTGATTTCTATGGGAAGGAACAGGAGTGGCAGTAAAAACAGGCTTAGGATCAGATGGTTTGAATAGTTTCAGAGTGCTAGGGCATAGGGGGTGTCCCCAGTTGTCTGGTACCCAGCCCTGGAGTGATTAGGGCAGGCAGTGAGTAGCCCAGGGCGTGAAAGCCATAAAAGGGGCGGTTGGGCTGTGGGCTCTGGATTAGTTGGTTGGTGATTGAAAAGTGCGTTTTGGGGCGAGTTGTTTGCTATCTCTAGGATTGGCTAACCCAGGGAGCGCTGTCCCTCAGGGTCAGCAAGGCCTCAAGTGTCAAAGCATCAGAAAATAAAAGACATGGCTAATATACTACAAGCCTGGCAACCTTGGTGTCCAGCTTCTAAGTCAAGTCAATAGGGGCCATGTCCCTCTGCTTAGAGGCAACTAACCAACCCCCAAATAGCGGAGCTACCGTGGAGGAAACTGTCTCCCCCTAGGGACGAGTAATCATTAGATAGTATGGATTAGAATAGGAGCAGAGGCGAGTGGGCCTGGTGGCTCCAACTATGGTCTTTAAGGGCCAGGACTGAGATGAGCAGATGGTGCTTGATGACATCCTTGCACTAAAAGAGCATCATCAGATGGTGAGCCCAGTGTCCTCAGAAAGAAAATTCAACTGATCTTTTTCTGCTTTGTTTCTGATCAGTTTCTTGCTATCACATACACAGCTAGAACATGAAAATAGAGTAGGATAATGTGCTTTGGTGACCAGAATTGTCTGCCTGTGTATTACCATTGACATCAGGCAACTTTCAACACACTGGTGTGTGCAAAGATGTATCCAGATGTGCGGGGCCCAGAACAGGAAAGAGACGTCCAGCCTGACCCTCTGCAGCACTGGGGCCCAGATGGATGCCATTTGTCCCTCCAGACTGTGGGCTGCGGTGTGTCCCCGGGGACTCCGGCCCTGCTGTCTCTCCGGGCCTATGCCATGCACCCCCTGGGGCTCCTCTTCTCTCCTGCATCCTTGTCTTCCCCTGTCGGGCCCCACCCTGTTCCCTGGCCCAGTGGGTGGTGTGGGGAAGATTCTTCTCTGTGTTTCTATCGAGCATGTGGCTTCTTGCTCTGCACGGCTGGCTGCTGACCCTTCCCAACAGGCCCCCAACCCACGACTCCCCTAGAGCTGGCACTTCCACAGCCAGGGTATATTTTGCTTTCAGAGGCAAGATAAGGATTTCTTGGTCTTTGCTTGGAAAAAGATTCCAATAAATCTTCTGGAGAGTCTTTTCTGGGGCAGAGGAAGGGAAAAAGACAGAGAGATGTACGAAGATGGACAGCAGGAGAAAGAGAGACAGAGAAGAAGAGACAGAGAGAGAGAGATGGAGGGAGGCTCAGAGGAGCAATGCTTGGCCACCAGGTCCCGATTGAGGGGTGGGGACGGCCTCCTCTCATGCCTGGGGGTCTGTCTCACTACCTGTGTGAGAATGGCCTTGGGGCTCATGAAAGAGGGCGTCCGGGGCTCATGAAAGAGGCTGCAGGGCATTGGCCCCCGGGCTCACTCAGAGCCAGGCAACCTGCTTCACCCGGCAGCGCAGGAAGGATGTCAGGAGCAGGACAAGGGACTCCAGGCTGCATTCAGTCATCCTCTAACACAATCCTGCGGCATTGTTCCCCAATCACAGCCCCATGGACGGAGTGGCTCTTGTTATCTGACCTTCCTGTGAATGTCTGGGCGCTCCCCGCGCCAGCACGGCCTCTTACATAAGAGGGTTTCAGAAAGGAGCCCTTTGTGCCAGCAGGCAACGAGGACTTATCCACATCCAAGCAGGTCGTCCCCACCTTTCCTCATTCGCGGAGCCCATGAATGGCAGGGACGGAGCCTGCAGTGGGAACAAAGGCCCATTCACAGACGGTCTCCAGAGCTCCTGCGGGAAAGCGGACTCCAGCCTGCACACGGCAGCGCGCTTCCCTCCTGCCCGCTCCGGACGTCCTGGCTTAATCTGCAGCGTGACGCTGCGGCCCGACCTCGAATTGATTTTCTGTTGTGGGAAAAACGTGTGGGAAGCGTTGCCGGTGCTTTATTCAGGACGTTCTCACAGACGGGTCCTCAGGCACGGAGTGGCTGGGCTTCCCAGCTTCACCAGGCTCAGCAGAGGTGCTGGGGACCTTCTGGACTCTTCTCCACCATCGGAACACACACGGCGGGCTGGAGTTAAAGAGCGAAGCACTCTCCTCGCCTCTCACTGCCGTGCCTCTTCCTGCGCGTGGCCCGCACCCGGGTCTGAGTCCACACTGCTGTGTTCCCATGGGACACCCAATTCCTCCTCTGTCCCCTGGGCCAATAAGAGCTCCCACTCCCTTTTCCCTCAGATTCTGGCTCTTTCACCAATGTCCCCAACGAGATTAGACACTGGCAATGCTCCAGGTGACCTGAGTTATTTGCTTGTGTGCTTTCATCGCAGCTGTAATCTGACATGCACGTCTCATTTTTCTTTATTATCATACACCCGCACTGGGAAGAGACTGCATCTGTGTCTGTTCCCCACGCAGCCCTGAACTAGCACATGTGGCCCCAGGAACAGTGGGACTGGGCCAGGCTGTCACTCCCTGAACCTCTGTCTTTTCCTCTGAATGAGCTTCATACATCATGAGCACAGGATTCTTTTTAATGGACTAAATAATCTAATTAATGCAGTAGAAGAAGTTAGTGGAGAATCTAACCGATCCGCCTAGACAGTCTGGGAATCTCCAGCCTAGTATCTGTCCTCCTGCCTCTACTTGTCACTTGGCACTCAGGGTTTTGTGTGTAAGCTCTGACTCAAGGAAGAGCACTAGATTCACAATCTACTTCTAATCTAGTGACCGGTTCAGTTGATAGTGATCCCTGTCATCAATATAGCAAATGTTCAGCCTCCTCTCATGTGGTTGCAGGAGTGAATTTACTTAATCCTCATAAACCACGCCATGCAGTGGGTGCCCGCCATTCTCACCTGCAGTTTACATTTTGGAGAGCAGAGGTGCCCAGATGCTCAGGAACCAGCCAGGCCACACGTCCCGGGGAAGCCAGAGCCGTGGCCAGTGGGCGTCTGCCTCGGCCACGTCCTCGGCTGCCTCACTCAGGTACTGCTAGCCGCAGCCTTGGGAGTCACGTGGGAGGCTGAGGCCAGAGATATTTCTTCAACTGAACATTTAAAGAAAGAACTTTGGAAATAAAATAGTAAATGAGTTTTATAAAAAAGAGATTTGGGAAGATAAGGAAAGGTGTTGCTTTGCTGGGTATAAGGGAAGCTGCGCCCCTCATGAAACCTCAGCTCTGAGAGGTTAAATCTTCCTTCCCGTGAAAGGCGTATTCACGACCTGGGTTTGAGATGAAACGTAGCCTGGTAATCTCCCTGAAAGACAGCACCAACTTGGTAAGACAGATTTATAAAGGGAAAATGCTGTTGTATTCTAGGCGGGTCTGCCCCATCCCACCTGTGAGCTCTCGATTGGGCTCACGTTGACAGTCTCTGTGTCTGGGTTTTCAGACCCACGTGGAAAGCCGCTGCTGTCCTCTTTGCGGGGCCCAGGACATGTTCTGGTGGGGATTTTGCTTTTCTTACGGTCTAGTGTCTTTGAAACACCCTTTTCCCCTATTATTCTGTTATTATTGTCTTATGTATTTCATAGGAAAATGAATATTGTTTGTTAATATTTCTGTTAAAATATTGCATAAATTTTTGCCACCAGGGTTTTGCATCCTTTTAAAAATTCTATGTCATGATCTTCCTTTTATCTGACTTTAACTTTTCAAGATTTCCATGTGTGTGGGAAACAATAACTTTTTTTGTCTATAAATCCTGACTACTCTCTAAGGAAGGAAGTTGCTCTTCTGTAACAACTGTGTCAGTATTTCCATTGCCTCATACTTAATGAACATGTTTCATTCATCTGTTGCAATTATCTTTTTTTTTTCTATAACAAGCCAGGTTTTAATATAGAACAGTTATCCCACGATTAATTAAAACCTTCCAACTCACTATTCTTGGAATATCTTTTACAATATTAGTACTCTGTAGATGACTTGTAGCTCAAAACTGAATTTTATTGTTACTACTGCAATAGTTGGAAACAATAAGGTGGGAGGAGTGATATATATTCAGCTCCTGGGAAACGTGTGGTATACCCCATTCCCGAAATCCTGGCCTGCTGGAATTTCCTCATTCTTCGAAGTCAGCCCACAGGATGAGGATGTGAGGGAATGAGAGGTGGAGTTTACCGTCAACCTTTCTGAAATGCTCCTCTCCAGCTGCTTTTTGGTCTCTCCCTCTGCTTCTGTATGGGCTGAAAAATAGCTCGTTTTTTTCTATGGCACTTACATAAAACAGCTGGATGTGACAGGAGCAAGAGCAGTGAGGCTGCAAGGACTGCCCGCTGATTCGAGTATGTTGGCAAAGATGCTACCCTGTGTCTATGAGTAAGACCTGTCCTGTCCCCAGGCTCCACAGTGGAGGGGCACGGGGAGTTTCAGTGCAGCCTGTGACTAAGGGGGTGCAGCTCCTGCAATCAGCAAGGGGCGATTCATTGTGCCTCTGGGTTTGTGGAAGTCCCCCTAGAAGAGGTGACATTTCCCTGATGAGATATTTGCATAGCAAGGGGACCTGGAGGTGGGCAGAGCCATCCAGGAGCGGGAAGCTGGGTGCAGAGAGAAAACGGACTTTGCCAAGTTTCACCTGGGGCCGGGTGCGCAGCCCTTGGTGCTGGCAAGGAGCGTCCATCAGTCATCCGAATTCAGAACCAGACTAATCATGTGTCACTTCAGGTGTGAGCTCTGTGTAGCAGTTTCTCCACAGGGGTACAGTGTAAGCTCTAGTTTACCAGAAATGGTCTCATAATTTCCCAGTTTCCTATTTAAGAGCTTTTTGACTCTTAAATGAACTAGAATCTTCCAGTCCTTTTGTATTACTGATCTTGTGACAGAGTGACTCTGACCAGGTTACTCTTCTGTTCGGGAGACAAGAGTCCTGCTCAGAGCAGGAGCTAGGTGGGCCCCAGGCCTTACCCTCCACACGCACCCTCCCTCCATCCCTCCGTCCCTCCCTCACGTGGGCACCACCCCCGCCCCTCCTCTGCAGGCCCCTCGTGTTCCTGTGAGGCCCCAGGGCCTGCCCCGAATTTCCAATGGGCCTCTGCTCAGTCTCCTTGTCATTGCCCTTTCATCCGTCCATGGGCATCTTGGCTGTTCCCACACCCTGGCTATTGTGGATAATGTGGCACATTCCCACAATGGAACACTATTCAGCCTTCAAAAAGAAGGAAATTCTGTAGTATGAGACAACGTGGGTGAGCCCAAGGGTCGCTGTGACGGGCTGAGTGAAACAAGCTGGCACACATGGTTCCGCTCGTCTGAGGAATCCAACACAGTCCAATTCCTAGAATCAAAGGGTGCAGTGATGGTTACCAGGGGCTGGAGGGGTGGGACAGGGAGCCGCTATGCAACAGTCATAAAGTTTCAGTAGAGCACAAGAGGAGCTTCTAGAGATGCGGTGCTGTTCCACATCACACCTGTCATCAACTACGCTGTATTGTGCACTTAAGAATTTAGGAGGCTAGAATCTCATGTTAAGTGTTTTTAACCACAATAAATTTTTTAAAAGTCTCCTTTCAGCAATATCTTCTCCACTCACCCTTTGAGAATTAATCTCCACCCCGCCCAGCGTTTCAGACCCTTCCTTAATTGTTTTCTCCCTAGCCCCCACCCCATTTCCTGTTCCCTATATATTACATACACTGTTTTATTTTAATCTGTTTCACTGCCTGTCTCCCCGCCTCCCCAGGATGTGAGCTCCAGGAGGACGGGAAGTCGTGCGTCTTTTGTTTTCTGTAGCATTCTCAGCACCGATGGCTTTGCCTGGCATGGTGTAGGACTCAGTAAGTCATTGCTGAATGCAGACATGGATGAGTCATGATAAATTATTCACCGATTTAACCATAATGAATTGAGACCCAAGGTGAGAAACGAGGGCTCCCCAGCCTGCAGCGTAATGGTGCCGTCCTTCAGGCCTGTGTGTGACGCTGGAGTGTGCACTGGCTCAGTGCCCAACCCTCCCAGCTCCCGTCCTGCTGGGCTCCGGGGGAGGCAGGGCCAACAGGGCGCATGTCTGCATTCCTGTCCCTCATTTCAACCTGGGGCCAGCTGACTGTGAGCAGAGGGCACAGGACTTTGGGGTCTAGGCAGGTTATTATGAGGCCACTTGGGCTTCACTTTAACCAAGGGAGTCTTATTCTACACCAGGTACCCACAGAAATAACTGAAGAACTGTAGGTAGGGGGCACCAACCCAGCTCAGCCAATGGACTCAAGGGTGCTGGCAGGGAGCCTGGGAAGGGCTCTGAGGGGGCCTCTGCCCACAAACAAATAGCATAAATGCACACACTTAGTGTCTCTCCCATCTTGATATTTGAGCTAGAAAATTGGCAAGTTTTTTATAGGATCAGAAATAGAAATAAACACTAAGAGAGTTTTTAAGCCTTTCTAGTAGTGTGTAACTTTGTTAAAGTATCACAAGCTCCTATGCCGAAAGGACAAGAGAAAGCCCTGGGGCTACTTGGGACCCTGAGTGACCATTCTTCTTCGACTCCTATTCTCCAGGGCCAGTTCCTGACCGCCTGGCCTGCATGTGATTCCCACCAAGTCTAGTGCCAAGTGCCAGGGGTGCCCTCACAAGCACTTCCACCCCATGTCCCTGAGGTCACCGGCGTGAATTCCTTATGCTTGCAGCCAACAGTCTGCGTGAAGCCTGTCTTTGGGTTGCACCTGTGCTGTAGAGGACCAGGCAGCCATCCCTGGGGTGGGGGGTCAGGAGGGAAGGTGGGCTGGGGGCAGATCTCCAGGCGTGGGCCTAAGTTCTCAGAAGACAAAGGAGGAAGGTAATGGGCACACTGCAAAGAAGTCTTCATTATCTTAATTTTCATGAAAAAATCATTCCAGAAAGGAGGACACCAAGTTGTGATGCAAAGCCGAAACTTTGATTCCAGAACCCAGATTTAAGTGCTGTGTCCTCTGCTTTAGTGACGGCTCCAGCCTCTTCATAGAGCAGCTGGATGGGGTAGCATGGTCAGAGGAGAGCCATGTTCCTGGAGAAATTGTCTTAACTCAGTGGGCGATTCGTTTCATAAAACAGAGCTCCGTTTGTTAAATGCTGACTCCCCGTCAGACCAGCAGTGCGGCTTTCTCATCTCAATCCACAGTCCTCCCCACCGCCTTGCCAGGTGGGTACATGTGGCCGTATTTGAGAGACGGGAGACTGAGGCATGAAAAATAGGATGAGTGTGTTCATGGTCACTGAGATTGTAGGTGACAAAGCTGACATTCAAAGCCAGGTAGCCTGGTGACTCTGATTTCTTTTCTTTGTTCTTTTTCGCCACCCCAGGGGGCTGGCTGTGGGCTGAGCAAGGTCCCCTACACGTGGACAATGCCCACGTTCAGACGGTGTCAGCCCAGGAGAGACGCTGTGTGGAGCAGCAGAAGGTGAAAGTGCCATTCAAGATGGATAATGGGGAGTCACTACCCATCCAAAAGGGAGGAGAGCGCCTTTGATGACTCGAATCTGGGGAGTCACCTGAATGAGGTGATGCCTCATATTTTGAGTCTTGAAGAATGACTAGGAGGTGGGTGGGAAAGGGATTTCCAGTCTGAGGAACACTGTCATCCTTGAGTTTGGTAGCATTTGACTGGTTGCCAGTTTTTTCACCTTTATTTTTTCATCAGGTATTTACACAGCAACTTTCATGGAGTGATTTAGATAAAGCAGACAGAGCTGGGGAAATGTGCGCTGGACAAGGAGAGGGGCTGGCCAGCCACGCACAGAGCAAAGGATGCTGGGTGCTCTGGGCCAGCTCCTGGAGGGTCATGACGAGCAGACCCCAGACCCCCCTCCTCTCTGTAAGAACCCACGTCATTTAGCAACAAGCTGCTAGAGAAATCCAGGGAAAACTCCAAGCTGATTCTTTGAAAAGGTGAGTAAAAGAGATAAATTTCTAGCTAGGAGAGAGAAGAGAGGAGAAAATGGGGACGGAAGAGGGAAGAGAGAAATATGAAAGGGGCACCGATAGAGATCCTACAGAAATGAAAATGAAAATAAGGGGATGTTTGGAAAAACTTTATGCCAATAAATTTGACACCATAACTGTCAAAATGGAGAAATTATTTAAAAGACACAAATGCCTAAACTGGATGTTATTCTAACAATAATAAAAAGCCACTGAAAGTTGTTGTTCTGAACTGACTATAGGGCAAGGTGGGTGTGAGGGCCAGACCCCCTAATCTGCAGCAACCCAGTGAGTGTGGACAGGTCCCACTAGGAGGCTGGAGACAGCTGAGTGTGTCAGGGACCAAAGAAGAAGAGGAGTCCCTGAGGATTGGAAATTCCGGGGAAAGCCGTTTCTGGTCCGGGGACCTAGGGGCATGAACGTGCATGAGCATAAAGGGTGTGGGGAAATAAGCATTCGGTTTGGGGTGTCAAGGGTGAGTAATTACTAGCCAAATGTGGAGAAATCAGTAGAGAGTTGCTATGCTAATCCTGTGCAGGAGAAGTGTTGGGTAGGAAACATGAGAATTAAGACAACATCAGCACAGCGCTGGCTTCAAAGCAGAGAGGGAAGTGAGAACAGGAGGAGACTGAGCCTGCATGTTTTCAGGGATTGGGTCAAGGAAGGAATGAGGTACAGGAGAACTCAGCCAGGGCAGGTGGTCCTGATGGTGAAGCCAGCAGAGCAAAAAGTGATGTGTCTGCTATGTCAAATGTGGCCCAAAGGCCTGTATAATGAAGACTGTATGATACAAAGTTCTCATTAGTTTTGATAAAGTGAAATTTATTAGTGACTCTGATGAGAGCATTTTCACTGGAAAGAAGGAAACCTGGCATGGTGGAATGGGAGAATGCTATCCCCCAAACTTGGAGACATAGAACATAAACAATTCTTTCAAGGGGTTCATTACAGAAGAAAGCAGAAAAAGGTAGAAAATATTTACACTATGTTAACACTCTGAAATAGGGACAAGTGCTGTAAAAGTGAGGGGTGACGTGGATAGTAGGCCACTGTTGATAATGACAGGGTTGAATTAGAAATGTTCAACTCTAAAATTTCTCACAGAAATCAGATATGCACAAAAAATTATATTTTAAATGCATTATGGGATTTCTTACATTATGGAGTGGATCTTTCTACAGTACAAAACATCTTTTAGCAAGAACTGAGCTCTGTGATTTGTCTCCCTTGGAGCCCACTTTCCCTACACCAGGCTCGCTGACCACCAGGGCGTGGGTGACACTGAGCCCAGCTCCCTGCTCGTCCTGGGTGACAGCTCAGGGACCGCTGTGCAGCTGTGCTCTATAGGGAACCCTGCACTAAAGGTCAAACGGAACCTGAAGTCATTGTAGCATCAAGGAATGTGTCTGGATGAACATTAGGCATTTTCCAACAGCTTATTTTACAGTGATTGAGACATTTCTTGAGAGAAGGTCTAGAATTTAGAAATCTTTTGGCATTTCTGGCTTAGCAGAGCTTTTTCCATTCAGAAGTTCTTCCACTGCCTCATTATTTTTAAAATAAATGTTTATGGAAAGGCATTGTTAAAGGAAAACAGAGTTTACCAATTATTTCTATTCTGATTCTTCCCTTTAAATCCAATAATCTTTCACGTTGGACCTGTCTGAGTATTTTCAGTGTTGATCAACACTGCTTACCAGTGATTCACATTTATACATGAAATTGATTTCATGAGTCATCTGTGTAGGCATGTAAGAAACTTTGGTTTGATAGTGTTACAAAAAATATAATTAATTCTTTATTTTTCTTTCTTAGATATTTATTGAACGCAGCCATGTAGCAGGAACTGTGTTTTTTAACGGAGATTCAAAGATGGCTGTGGGTACAGTACTGCCCTTCAAGATTCCAGAGTCCAGTGTGGGAGACAATCACAGAAGCCCACAGCAGCGACTCCAGGGGTGAGGAGCAGGTGCGGCTACTCAGCATGTGTCAGGCCCTCTGCTAAACACTGCACCTGGATTATCTCTCCACCAGCAAAAGTTCATGCTATTATTTGCCTTATATTTCTAGATAAGGAACTCGAGGCTCAGGGAGGTTGAGCTGCTTGTCCACGATGTCACACAGTTGATGAGTGACAGAGGCCCATGTCCCCAAAGGCCACACTCAGCATGACGATCCTGAGAAAGCCAGGTCAGCAGCCCTGAGGGAAAGTTTAAAAGATAAGTGGAAATAGGTCCAGAGAAGAGGGGTCGTGTTAGGCAGTCAGGTGGGCGGGAATAAAATGATGACCATGTGGAGGTGGGAAGTGTTGACAGGAGGAAATCTCATTATGCAGAGTCGCTGGGCTGGAGAGGCAGGGCGGGGAAGGGCATGCTGTGGGGCTGGAGAGGGGCAAGGGACTTGGGTGTTTTTTCAGGAAGATGGAATCTTGTCTAGTGGGCATTGGGGAAAGTATTTGGTGTGGGGGAGAGCATGCTTTACAAAGAACATTCCAGATGCTCCACAAAGATGGGATTGGTGAGGGTGAGAACTAAAGGAATAGATAGGAAAGTAAAAATGGATTGAACACGTGTAGAAAATAAAAATGATGCAGCATGGAGATTGCTTGTCTTGTCTAAGGGGTGTGAAGGTGGAAGGAATTAGGAATGTTCCCGATTTCCCTGATGTGCTCCTTGCTCTTTTCCTTATAACACAAACATAACTCCTTTTACGCACAGGACAAGTCAGTATTTGCAAACACTGGTTCTGGGTCCCCGTCTGTGCTTCTCTGTAGGAAACATTCCCACCTCTGTCATTATGCTCCTCCATTTGTTTCTTCAGTGGAAATCTCACCTCTCAGTCTAGATTCCATACTTCCCCAAACATAGCCATGGTGGCAAAAGGTAAGTTTTTTGCTTTGTTTCTTTTGTTTGGAAAGTTGTTTTATATTTTTAAAATTTCCTGACAATCTACAGCTGCACAGATGCAGGAAACAATGTTGATTTTGATTGATGCCAAGTGCAATGGCAGAATGGGCTCCTGGTTAACAGTGACTATGTTAGGAGAGATCTACTGTGGACCTTTCTACTCTGTAACCTTGGATTCCATTGGGAATTGAGAGCTGAGAACATTCCATCCCAAGTTTAGACTGTTTTTCCCCTCCCCCCAATTTACACACCTCTCTGTCTCCCTATGGGACCGTAGGAGCTACTTGGAGGCAACAAGCATGCTTCATTCTTACCCAAAGACTTAGGGCCTACATGGTATCTGGAGCATAACTGATGTTCCAAAAAAAGTGCTTAACCACTTCAGTACCAGCATCGACTACAGTTGATAGCCACAGTTAAATGCGCATAGTGACTTTAGTCGACAGCCATGATATGACTTTTCTAATTTTTCATTTATCAAAATAAAATTGTGAACATTTAAAAATAATGTAATGAAAACATATATGTAGATATTACCTATTCTGATTTACATTATAAATAAAACTGCCTATAAAGTAAAACAAGCTTTCAGTGCTTTAAAGCTTTCCTCATCACACAAGAGCAAAACAGATTCATCATCAATGCACAGCACAAACTATCATGTGGACTATGAGTGCTGGCTGTGGACAAGGTTTTTCTGCCAGTGAGCATGATACCGAAGTGGTTAAAAAGCATATGTCCAGCGTATACACACACACACACACATGCACACACACATGCACGCACAAAACCATCTGTATTGGCTTGGGTTCTCCAGAAAAAGAGAACCAATGGAGTGGGGAGATTTATTTTAATGAATTGGCTCATGTGATTGAGGGGACAGCCCTGATACCAAGCCAGGAAAAGACACAACAGAAAAAGTAAACTACAGACCAATATCCCTCATGAACATAGATGCAAAAATCCTCAACAAAATACTAGGGAAATGAATCCAAAAGCACATTGAAAAGATATTTTAATATGCTCAACTGGGTTTCATCCCAGGGATGCAAGGATGGTTCAATATTTGTAAATCAATAAATATGATTCACCACATAAATATAATTAAAATTGAAATCCATGTGATTATTTCAATAGATGTAGAAAAAGCATTCAATAAAATTCAGCATCACTTCATGATAAAACCCTCAACAAACTCAACATACAAGGAACATACCTCAGACTAATAAAAGTCATATATGTCAGTCCCACATCCAACATTATACTGAATGGGAAAAGTTTAAAACATTCCCTTTAAGAACTGGAACAAGACAAGGAAGCCCACTTTCACCACTCCTCTTCAACACAGTACCAGAAGTCCTAGCCAGAGCAATCAGGCAAGAGAAAGAAATAAAGGGCTTCCAAAATGAAAAAGAAGAAGTCAAATTATCTGTTTGCAATGATATGATATTATACCTAGAAAATACAAAAGACTTCTCCAAAAGGACATCTAGAATTGATAAATGAATTCAATAAAATGTCAGGATAAAAAATTAATGTACATAACTCAGTAGCATTTCTATATTCTAATTATAGCCAAGCTGAGACTCAAATCATGAACTCAATACCATTTACAGCAGCTGTAAAAGAATACATAGAAATATTCTTAACTAGGGGGGTGAAAGACCTCTACAAGGAGAACTACAAAACACTGATGAAAGAAATCATACATGACACAAACAAATGGAAAAATCCTCTGCTCATGGATTGGAAGAATGAATATTGTTAAAATGACCATACTGCTAAAAGTAATCTATAGATTCAATGCAATTCCTATAAAAATACCATTGTTTTTCACAGAACTAGAAAAAACAATTCTAAATTTTGTATGGAATCAGAAAAGAGCCTAAATACTCAAAGCAATCCTAAGCAAAAGAACAAATTTGGAGGCATCATAGCACCCAACTTCAAATTATACTACAAGCTACAGTAACCAAAACAGTATAGTACTGGGAGAAAATAGAGACAGACTAATATAACAGATTAGAGAATCCAGAGATAAAGCCATATACCTACATCCAACTGAATTTTGACAAATCACATAAAAACATACACTGGGGAAAATAACCTATTCAATAGATGGTGCTGAGAAAATTGTATAGCCACATGTGGAAGAATGAAACTAGATCACTATCTCTCACCATATGTAAAAATTAACTCAAGATGGATTAAAGACTTAAATATAATCCTCAAACCATAACAATTCTAGAAGAAAATTTAGGAAAAATGATTCTCAACATTGGCCTAGGCAATTTAAGAATTTATGATTAAGACCCCAAAAACAAATACACCAAAAACAAAAATAAATAAATAAGACTTAATTAAACTAAAGCTTTGGAATGGTGAATGAAATAATCAACAGAGTAAATAGACAACATATAGAATGGGAGAAAATATTTACAAACCATATATCTCACAAAGGACAGATACAAGGAACTCAAACAAATCAGCAAGGAAAAAACCCCCAAAAAACAAATAACCCAATTTAAATGTGGGCAAAGGACATGAATAGCATTTTTCAAAAGAAGAGAAACAAATGGCCAAAAAAACATATGAGAAAATGCTCAACATCATTAATTGTAAGGTAAATGACAATTAAAACCACGATGAGATACTGCTTTACCCCTGTCAGAATGGCCATTATTAAAAAGTCAAAACCAATAGATGTTGTTACAGATACAGTGAAAAGGGAATACTTATACACTGTTAGTGGAATGTAAATTAGCACAACCTCTATGAAAAACAGTATGGAGATTTCCCAAAGAACTAAAAGTAGACCTACTATTCAATCCAGCAATCCCACTACTGGGTGTCTACCCAAAGTAAAAACGCCATTATAATATCAAAAAGACACCTGCACTTGTATGTTTATCGCAACACAATTCACAATTGCAAAGATATGGGATCAACCTAAGTGCCCATCAATTGATAAATGGATAAACAAGACATGGGGGGAGGGGTGTGTGTGTATACACACACACCATGGAATTCTACTCAGCCATAAAAAAAAGAATAAGATAATGTCTGCTGTAGCCACTTGGATGGACTTGGAAGCCATTATTCTGAGTAAGGTAACTGACAAATGGAAATCCAAATGCCACATGTTCTCATTTTAAGTGGCAGCTATGGGTATGCATTGTCGTACAGAGTGACAGAGTGGACACTGGAGACTCCAAAGGGAGGGTGGGAGGCAGTGAGAATGAACTGAACAATTACTTATTGGGTACAATTCAGGTGATAGGTACCCTAAAAGTCTAGACTTCACCACTATACAATTTATCCACATAACAAAAAAACATTTGTACTCCCTACATCTATTGAGATAAAAAAAGAAAGGAAGTAAATAATGTTACTCACATCTAAAAACGACCTTCACAGCATTGTCAAGACTGATATTTGACTTTATAAACATCTGGATACCATGGCCTGGACAAATTTATACAAAAATGAACCATCACAGTCCACTCCACATAGCATAGCCCATGTAAGGCACAGCATGCTGTCTACAGGATTCTGGCCCATTACTGAAGGGTTCAAAGATATTTTTAAGGACAGGAATATGTCAGAATAGGGAATGTCAGAAACAAGGCACCATTCCTGTTTGACATCACTGGCATATATCAAATACATACTTTTCTGAATCTGTATTTATTGTATTAGAAGGATATGAATGGAATTGTACACAATAAGTGGAATAGCATGACATATGGAATGTTGTCGAACTTCAGTTTAATTTTTTCCTGTCACTGCCCTTTTAAAATATTGATATCTTTCGGTGTGAGAAGTTTTTCCTGAGCTGCTGGACAAAAACTCTTGAAAGCTCTGAGAATGTCCTGGTTACTTGAAAGCAATAGAGAATTTCATGGTAATTTCAGTTTGCAAAAGAGATCCTTGATTCAGAAGTTAATATGCTCAGTTCAAAATATTTATTAACACTTTGATCTTAAATCCATGTTAAGCTTTTTCTTCCCTGCAAAGCAGGAGAAGGACCTGCCAGGGAAGCATGTGTAGAGTCCATAGGTTGGCAGCAGAACACGTATTTCATGCTCTAAAGATATCATTCAGAATAACTAATTGGGGCTGCATACAAAATGAGTGGTTACGACATGTAGATTTCTTAGTAAGATTAATATGCTTTCCTCAAAACCAATTCAGAAAGTATTTTCAGGAGGAGGGAATGGTTAAATATGTGTCAAATATGGCACAGAAGATGAGGACACAGACTTGATCAACAAAGTCAGGATCATTAATGGCCTTCCTAGCAGTAATTTTGGTGGAATATCAGGGACTATAATGTTAACAAAGAATGGAAGAAAAAAAAAACTCATACGGTGAGAACAGAAAATTTTCAAAAGTTCCTTAGGGGAAGCAGAGACACAGGGAGGTAAGTGGGGTGGAAATGGAATCCTGTGTGCCTCTGTGTGTGTGTGTGTGTGTGTGTGTGTGTATGTGTTTTAAGATGAGTGAGATAGCAACATGTTTTAATGCTGATGAGAACTACCTAGAAGCAAATGCTACAAAACAAAACAAACAAAAAACAAACAAACAAACACAAAACTGGTGTTACAGGAAAGAGGAGAGAAGTGTTGGCGTGTGTCTTTGGCTAGGAGAGAGGTCATGGGAATGGGTGTCACAGGCGTGGGGGGCACAGACTGGTCCTCCCCCCACGGAGGAGGGAGGGCCGAAGACTCAGTTCAGATACAGTGCAGAAGACTTGCGAAAGTTCTGGTGGGTCTTCTCTTCTGATTGTGTTGTTTGTTCACTGAAATAGGCAAGCTAGTCATCTAAGGAGGGTAGGACGAATTGGAAGTGTGAATAAAGGAGAAAGGCTCAAATTATACCCCAGGGGCTTGGCAGACTACATGAAGCAGGGACTCCTAGCATGATGGCTGGGCAGCATTGAGTCCTGGGTCAGACTCTGGTACCTCCTCACTTCCAGGTCCACTATGAAGGCAATCAATCCCTCTTGTTTTGTCCTTGATTTTATCAGTTTTGAAACTGAAAATCCCATGTCTCAGGAAGTCCCTTAGTCCTGAGCAAAGCAGATGGCTGGTCACCATATCAAAGCTCTCCTGGTCATCAACCTCAGGACTTTCTCTCAAGAGCTGAAGGGAGCAGACACCATTTACACCTCTGCCTGGGTGGAAACGAAAAAGGTCTCAGCAGCACTTTCTCCAAAGAAATCCCCCCACAAAGTCCTTCTTTCCATCTGCACTGTCATTTATATCATCAGTACAAATTTCAGAGTTCAATACCTGTTCTTGGAAAATAACATATTTTTAGAATTATAGTATTAATATTTAATAATTTGAGAAAATATGCTATTTTAAAATATTTTTAAAATATATTATTTTCAAATATATTAAAATATATTATTTTAAAGTTCTTTTTAGAATTTGACATCTATCAAAGGGCAGTAACTCAGTTGGAGTTTAGATTTAGTGTCATGTAATTCTGGCTACAAGTGAAGCATTTATTTACATCATCACTTTTATTTCTTCTGCTGCTTATTGTAGATTATACTGTTGGCTTGGAAACATTTCACTTTACTTCTTGCCTCTAAGTTATATTGATATTTAACACAACCCTCAAAAGTAAATTATATCATCACTTAAATGGATCAAGAATGGAGAATATTGTTCTAATAAATAAGTCAAATTCTGAATAATGCTTTAATCTGATGCCTTTATAGTCCCCCCAAGACCCACCTTCACCTTTGATTTTATTCAAAAGGTAAATGAACCATCAATACCCTTCTGAGACAGATGGAATATTCTGTCTGATGAATTTATAAAACAATGGCTGTTCAAAGATGCTTGCATAAAACTGTACAGCTTTGCAGTATAAAACAAGACTTTTTTACCCATATTAAGGCCACAATCAACAAATTAATTTTTCTCTTTTGCAAATATCGTATATTTGTTCTCATTTTTAAAGAAGAATCATGTAGAAAACAGATGATATATTACTCTGGAGTAATCAAAGCAAATTAGTGTTACACAATCTCTGTTTATCAGCTCAAATATCTTGTACCAAGGAAGGTGTGCTCAATTATTCAAAACATTATGAAAATTCTTCTCCAGTTGTTGCCAAATAGGTGTTCAAGGAAAACACCTTTTATTAGTATAACTTAACTCTCCTTTTCCTTCATGTGGAACTAAAATCACGTATACTGATTTTTTTTCTGTAGAATTATTATTTTTCTTGTAACTGGGTGTCAAAGAACATAATAGAAAGAAAACACGCTGGCTGTCTGGGCTGGTTAATAAAATACAACCCTGTTAAACAACAATGATTTTAGAGGCACCTGTCTCCTGGGAAAATCACATCATCCTATCTCAACTACATCGTTGTCTCCTCAAAAGAGAGAAGTTGCAGTTTCTTTCACTGGTTGCGTTTTCAATATTTGATACAGCTGTTCCTCAGGACTGTGGTAGTTGATACCCGGCAAAGGGTAGGGTGCAGGGTAGCAGGATGGAGGGAGCCTGGTGGAGTGGGAAATGCATGGGTTTCAGAGTCCACTGGGCTTAACTTTGCCTCTTAGGTTGGAAAGGTCATCTGATTCTGGCTAACAGTATCTAGGAAGTAGTAATAATAACTACCTCAAAAAATTATTGTGGAGATTATTTGCTTCATCAGGTCATTCAGCAAATATTTAAGCTGAAGCTTGAGTGCCACTTCCTACGTATTCCTTTTCAATTGTCACTGAAGTATAGCCTACTCACACCTCATGCCCTGTGAAAGTGTCCTCATAATAAATTCACTTGTGCTAATGATAACAGCTATCTTTCCATTTTTATTTAAAATAGTGTCCTCTTTAAAAATGACCTCAGTTCATAGACATTAATGATGCTTTCAGACATGATTTTAAAATGACTGTATTTGGAATATTTCTTTCTTTTATTTGGGGAAATTATGAGAGTACAAACATTTTGGTTACATTTTATATCTTTGACTGTCCATAGCAAGGGTTAGAGGCAAAGATATAAATGCCCTCTACAATGCCCACCTTCCCCTCTACAATGCCCACTGCATCCCTCAGTTGAGAGTTTACCCCACATCCCCCATGTGAGCACCCCACACTACCACCATGTGAGCACCATAGTGTTAATCAATCAGTACCGATTTGGTGGCGAGTACAAGTGGAGCCTATTCTTCTGATCTCGTGTTACCTCACTTTGGATAATGGGCTCATGCTCAATTCAGGAAAATATAAGCAGTGCTAGATCACTGTCATTTGTTCTAATTGAGAAATATTTCATTATATACATATATCAAATTTTTAATAATCCACTCATGAATTGATGCATAGTTGAGTTATTTCCACATCCTTGCAATAGTGAATTGTGATGCCATAAACATTTGGGTGCAGATGTCTTTATTATAGGATGTCTTTTGCTCTTTTGGGTAGATGCCTAATAGTGCTATTGCTGGATTGAATGGTATTTCTATTTTTAGGTCTTTGTGGTATCTCCAAATTCTTTTCCACAGAGGTTGCACTAATTTGTAGTCCCACCAGCAGTGTAAAAGTATTTTTTTTCTTTTATTTATGGTACATATATGAGCTGTTTCACTGAGGAAAACCTATAAAGGTCATTTCCTAGGGGTACAAAAACATCATTAAAAAACTGACACTTAATTATATAATTATATAATATGTCCCCCTCCCCTCACACCCTACCACCATATCAACAGGGCTCCAATATAATAACAATGGATTTTAACTAAAAAACTTCAAGGCTTAGACTCCAGAAGGACACCAGAAAAATTGAAGCCTCTGTTGCCTACATGTACAGCAAATATTAAACTCAGCCCACCTTCTGGCCAGATTAATTTAAATCTCACACTAGAATATTATTTACTTCGGTTTCTATTACTGACATTTGATGTCTGGCTTTCAACACCAACAGATGCAAAATATACTAAAAGACAAGAAAAAACACCATCTGAAGAGAAGCATCAGAATCAAATTCTGATACAGATTTTGGAATTATCAGACAAAGAATTTAAAATAATTATGTCTATGTTGAAGGCTCTAAGGAAAAAAATAGGCAAATGCAAAATCAAATGAGTAATGTAAACAGAGAGATGGAAACTCTAAATATGAATCAAAAAGAAATGCTAAAAATAAAAAACTTCATAACAAACATGAAAAATGTCTTTGATGGGCTCATCTGTAGACTGGACATGGCAAGGAAAGTATCAGTGAGCTTGAAAGTGGTCACCAAAAGATTTCCAACCTTAAAAATTCAAGGAAGGAATTTTTAATGAAGAACACAGTGTCCAAGATCTGTAGGATAATTTCAAAAGATTTAACATATGTTATTAGGATACTGGAAGAAGAGAAAAAGGAGCAGAAGAAATATTTGAAATAATGATGAGTTAAGATTTTCCAAAATTAATGACAGACACCAAACCATAGAACCAGGAAGTTCAGAGAATTTAAAACATGATAAATACCAAAAAGCTATCATTAAGCATATCAAAATCAAACTTCAGAAAACAAAAGACAAATAGAAAATCTTGAAAGCAGCCAGAGGGGGTAAAAACGCTTAACATATATATGAACAAAGATAAGAATTACATTGGATTCTCATCAAAAACCACATAACCAATAAGAACGTGGAGTGAAATATTTAAAGTTTGAAAAACAAAACAAACAACCTAAAGCTCTATATTTCATAAAATTATCCTTCAAAAGTTAATGAGAAATAGACAGTAATAATAACTTTGTTATTTTGTTTGCATTTTTCATTCTTAATTGATTGAGCAGTTAGCTGTTTGTTCAAAATAGTAATAGTAACAATGCATTTGGGTGATTATAGTATATATAGCATATATATATATATATATGTATATATATGTATATATATTTAATGAATGGCAACACAGTTATAAAGGACAGGAGATAGTGATTGAAAATACACTGGAATAAGGTACCTACACTACCCATGAAGTATTATAGTATTATTTGAGAGTGAACTTCATTTAGTTGTAAATGTATAATATATTGCAAACTCTAAGGCAACTGCTAAAAGCATTTTTAAAAAGAAATGTAACTGATATGTTAAGAGAGGGGAGAAAATGGAATCATATAAAATACCCAATTAAGACCAGAAGGGGCACAAAAAATAGAGAAGAAAAAAGAAACAAAGAACAAGTGCAAGGAATAGAAAATGGTACAAAATGGTAGCTATTAAACCAACTATGTATGTATAATTACCTTAAATGTGAATGGTGTAAATATATGAATTAAAAACCAAGACTATCATAATGGATAATAGCAAGATCCAATTATATGTTGTCTAAAATAAACCCACTTGATGGAAAGATAAAAATAGGCTAAACATAAAGGAATGGAGAAAGTTATACCATGCTCACACTAATCAAAACAAACTTAATTAGCTAAATTAATTTTAGACAAAGTGTACATCAAATCAAGGAAAATTGTCAAGAATATGGAGGAACACTATGTGATGATAAAAATGTTCTGCAGTAAGACATAACAATGCTTAATGTGTGTGTATATAACAACAGTCTCAATATATGTGAGGCAGAAATGGCAGAATTATAAGTAGAAATAGATAAATCTACTATTATGGTTGGTTGTTTTACCATTCATCTTAGTAATTGATCAAGCAGGCAGAAAATAAGGATGCTTATTTTGATCTAAACAGCTTCATCAATAAATTTGACCCCCATATAGGGGGCCTGAACCTCTCCCTAACCCAGCAGTAATGTGTCACCTCTTCCCCTCCTTGCTAGAATTGTGTAAGAGAAGGACTAATAGAGATCTAGGACTTTCACCACCACTCAGCTATAGTGAGGTTAACCTCCATCTCTCACAGCCATGGTGTCTGTGGAGGCCATCTGAGAAGTAGCAACAATGCATATCTATCCTACTAAACCACCAAGATATCAGTGATCCATAGAGACCTTTCAGGAAACCAGATTGCCTACATCCACCTAGAAGCAAAGAGGAAAACACCCTATTTTGGTTTTAAATGGAGATAAAAGGGGGAACTAGAACTTCTACCCATATCTGGCAGTACAGATAGTGACCCCATTCCCAGTTTCTCTGCCAGTGTGATATCAGAGAAATCCAGTGAACATAGAAGGTAAAAATAAAGTCCAGAGTTTCATAACATAATGTCCACAATGTCAATCAGTAATCACTCCTAATACCTAAAAGCAGGTGGTCTTACACTTAACAAAAATAGACAATAATTGATGTTAACAGAGATGATAGGATTGTTTGACAAGGATTTTAAAAGTAGTCAACACAAAAAGGGTTTAATGGGCAATTGCAGACATATGGAAACAAATGAACAAATAGAAAAGCAAAGAAATAAGAAAATATCAAGAAGGATTTAGACTGCAAAACTGAAAAATATAATAATTAAAACAAAAACTTCTATTGGTGTACTCAATAGCAGAATGGAGGGACAGAGTAATAGAAGATAACAATAAACTAGAAGATAGAACAATAGAAATTACCCATTCTAAACAACAAAGAAAATAGATTTTAAAAAATGAACAGGGCTTCAGCAATCTGTGGTCAATAACAAAACATATAATACTTATATCACTGGACTACAAAAATGAAAGAAGCAAAGGAGAGCCTGAAAAGTACATGAAGAAATAAAGGCTGGAAACATTCCAATTTAGGCAAAAGATATAAACTTACAGACTCAAGAGACTGAGGGAAGCCCAATCATAATAAACCCAAGAAAATCCACACCATGGTACATCATAATCAAATGTCTAAAAACTATCAGACAAAATAACACCTTAAGTATAGCATAAAATCAATTCATATTCCAGAAGATGTCTTATCAGAAATTATGGAGGCCAGAAGAAAGTGACACAGTATTTTTCAGCTTCTGATAGAAAAGAACTATTAACCTAGAATCCTATATCCAATGGAAACATGAATGAAGGGGAAATCAAAACATTCTCAGATAAAAGAAAACTATGAGAATTTGTCACTATCAAACCTACTCTAAAAGAATGGCTCAAGGAAGTTCTAAAAATAGAAAGGAAACAATAAATAGAGGAAACTTGGAACTACAGGAAGAACAAAACACAATAAGCAAACATGCAGAAATACAATATCCTTTCCTTCTTCTCTTAAGTTTTCCAAATAATGGTGGAGGATTGAACAAAATTAAAACACTATCTGATGTGGTTCTCAATAAATGTAAACATTTAAGACATGTGTTATAAGTGGGAGAACATAAAAAACTACAGAGAGATAAGGTTTCTAGATTTTACTTAAACTAATAATAGGATGACAGAGGAGACTAATAACTTATGTATATGACACCTAGAGAAATTACTAAAATGCTATACAAAAAGGTACAGTCCAAAACACTACAGATAAATAAAAATAGAATTTAAAAAAATCTTTAAGTCACATATAGGAACTCAGGAAAATGAAAGCTGAGAAATTAAAATCAGGGAAAAAAGAAAACAAAAAATAAATTGACACATTTAAGCCTTAACTTCTCAACAATTACATTACGTATACATGGTCTCAATATGTCAATTAAAATATAGATTTTCAGAATGGATTTTAAAACATGACTCAAATATATGCTGTTTATAAGAAACTCATATGAGCTACAAGTATTTAAGCAGGTTGAACATAAAGAATGTCTAAAGATATATTATGCAAGCATCAATCAAAAGAAAGAGTGATGCTTATATAATATTAAAGAAAAAAACATTAAAACAAGAAAAGAGAGAATGATTATACAATCTAAGATAAAATAAACATTATAGCAAAGAAAATTAACAGAGACAAAGATCATTCTGGACTGATAAAAGGGTCAGACCTTCAAAAAGCCATAGCAATCTTAGTATAATCACTCATGGACAGAGCTGCAAAATATGCAAAGGAAAAACTTACATAAATGAAAAGTGTAAGAGACAAATACAAAATTATAGTTGAGAAATTCAACAAACTTTTTCTTAGCAATTGACAAAAGAATTATACAGCAAATTATCAGAAATATACAAGAACTCACTGTACTGTCAACTAAAAGGATCTGATTGACATGTATAGTGCACTTCATCCCAAAAGAACAAAACATACATTTTTTCCTAGTATCCAGAGAAAAATATCAAGAGAGACAATATCCTGGATCATAAAACAAGCCTCAACAATGTTTAAAAAATTGAAATTATAGTGTATTCTCTAAACACAAAGAAGTGTAAATAGTAATTTATAATATTAATAGAAAGATAACAGGGAAATTTTCAAATACTTGTAAACTAAACAGCATACTTCTAAATAATCCTTGGGTTGTTCAAAGGAGAAATCTCTCAGGAAGCAAATTGAAAAATACATTGAACTGACTGAAAATAAAATATATGGAAATCTGGAGAATACTGCTAAAGCAAAGCAATGCAGAGCTATAAATTTACATCACTAAACTTCACAAAAGAGGAAAGCTCAAAGTAATGATATAAGCTCCTACCTGAGGAAACTTCAAAAGAAGATCATTATAAATCTAAAGCAAGTAGAATGTAGGAATAATAAAGAGATAAACATAAATCAATAAAATCAAAAATAGGAAAGCAATAGAGAAAATGAAACAAAGTTTTTATTTAAAAAATCAATAAAATTGATAAACCTCTAGTAAGACTGGCAAAGAACAAAAGAGGTAAGACACAAATCACACAGAGGAATAATCAATCAGGGGATGTCACTAGAGGATTTGCAGGCATTAAAAGAGAGAATAATGAGAGAATACTAGGAACAACTCTATACATATAAATTTGACACTGTAGAAGAAATGAACTGATTATTCCAGAAGCACAAACTACCAGAACTCACCCAATATAAAATTCATGTTATGAATAGTCTTGTAAATGTTAAAGAAATTGAATTTGCAATTAATTACACTAAAAAAATTCTCCAAGCCCAGATTGTTTCATTGGAGCATTTTACCAAACGTTTAAAAACAATTAATACCCATTCTTCACAATCTATTCCAGAAATAAGAAAAGGAGGAAAAAGTTCCTAATTCATATGAAGAAACTAACACAGGTGATCCCTGAGTGATGGGTGAGATATGTCCTTAACAATGTCTTTGAGTCAGATTTTTATGTAACTTGAATTACTGATGAATGGCACTTATACAGTAATAATAATAATAACAGCAATACTATAATGGCTTATATATGGTAATAATAAAATTGTGTAATACTCTAATAATAATAATACCACTGTACATAATAAATTATAGAAACTATTGTATTCTTTCTTTTAATTCAAATAAACAGAACATAAAAACAAACTCATACAAAAGTTTAGATAGGAGATAGAAAACATTTCCAAAAAGAATATTAAAGATTAAAATACATTTAATGTTGCATCAATGTCTTGCTCACTGGAAGGGAATTTTTGAGGCAAGGAGGTAGCTGACATTAATCAGAAGGTGATGAAGGAGACAGTGCTAGAAAGGATGGAGTGGGTGTTGGAGAGTCAGGATTTGATTCTGTTGCAGGAGGAGGGGAGCTCACCACTAACATCAGTTTCTTGAAAACAGACTAACATCCTATATGGAAACAAATGCAAAAATCCCTAACAAAAGATTAGTAAATACAATTCAGCAAGATCTAAACCTAATTATACACCATTACCAAGTGAGGTTTATTGCAGGGTTAAAAGGTTGATTTAAATTTATATGTCAAGTATTGCATGCACCCTAATATTTCTAAAAACAAAAATCATATGATCATGTCAACTGATACAGAAAAAGCATTTGACAAAATCCAAAATCCCTTTATAATAATAGCTCAGCAAGGTAGGAATGAAGAATGTAAACTTTCTCAACTTGATAAAGATTGTATGAAAAAACTATAGCTAACATTATGCTTAATGCTTTTGCCCTAAGATCACAAACAAAGAAAGGCTGCCTGCTCTCAACAACATCCTTATTCAACATAGTGCTGGCAGTCTTAGTTAGTATAAGTTAATATAGAAAAGAAATAAAAGGCAAATATCAGAAATGAAGAAACAAAACTGTCCCTGTTTGCAAATACCATGATTGTCAACATGTAATATCTCAAGGAATTTATAAAAATATTCTTAGAACTAATAAGTTCAAGAACACCACATAATAGATGATAAACATACAAAAATCAATTATATTTCTATATGCTTGCAATGAAAATGTAGATAACAAAATTTAAAATATTATACTATGTATAATGTCTCAAAAATAAATACATGTATATTTAAGCAAACATAGGCAGGATAAGTATGCAGAAAACTACAAAATGCTGATGAAATAAATCACAGTGGACATAAATGAATGGGGAGCTATACCATGTTCGTAGATGGTAAGATCCAACATAGTTTAAAGTCAGTTCTCTCCAAATTAATATACAGCTTTAAATTAATGTCTATCAAACTCCAAGCAAGATATTTATAGGAATAGACATTATTCTAAAATTTATTTTGAAAATCAAAGGAACTAGACAGTGAAAACAAATTTTAAAAAGAAGAATAAAGTAGGCGGAATTAGTCAACTTGATTTCAAGGCTTATTGTATAACTACAGTAATCAAGAATATGTGGTATTGATTGATGAGATAGCTACATAGTTCAACGAAACAGTATAAAGAACTTAGAAATAGACCCACACAAGTGTGCCCAACTAATTTTTTTATAAAGTGCAAAAGCAATTCAATGGAGGAAAGATAAGCTTTTCAACAAATGGTGCTAGAGACTTGGTCTCATAGACAAATAAATAAATAAGCCTCAATTTAGGTTCCCCCTTATACAAAAATCAATGCAATGTGGATCATGAGCTTAAATGTAAAACATAAAACTATAAAGCTTTCAGAAAATATATAAGAAAAGCTTTAGAAGCTATGACTAGGCATAGATCTTAGACTTGAAACTAAAAGTACAACCCATAAATAGAAAAACTGATAAATTGGGCTTCATCAAAATTAAAAACTTGGGCTGTGGAAAAGTTAAGATGATAAAAGGACAAACTACAGAGTTGGAGAAAATATTTGCAAACAACACATCTGACAAAGGACTAGTATCTAGAATACATTAAAAAGCTCTGAAGTGTCAACAGTAAAAGAAATCAGAAAATGTGCAAAACACATGGAAAGAGAGGATATATAGATGGCAAATAAGCCATAGCTTCATTTCTAATAGCCCCAAAGTACTGGGAAACAACCCAAATGTCCACCAACAGGTGACTGAATCAACAAATTGTAAATATCTATATAATGGAATAAACTCAGCAATAAAATAAAATATTGACACAGGCAATAATATGGATGAGTCAAAATAATTATGCTCAATAAAAGAAGCCCGTCAAAACAGAGTACATACTGTTTGATTTCATTTATATTGAAGTCTGAAAAATGCAGATTGATCTCTAGTGACAGGAGCAGCTCAATGCGGAATGGGGTGCAGGTGGGGGATGGGAATGGGGTAAGAGGAGCAAGAGGGGCAGTCATAAAGCAGCACGTAGCTCCATTATTGCTGCCACTGGAAAAGTTTTTTGACTATCAGCCTGATTTTGATGCTCCTTCACATTACGATGATCAGCACTCTGAATAGCCTTCCCTGGTGAACCACACATAATTCTTTATTAAAAATATCTTACAATTTTCAGATACAGAATGCTTATACTACATTATCTTAAATGGGAAAAATAATACTGCATTCCCCCCTATTATAAATGCCACTCAATTTCTCAAACATTACTACCACACTCTTTCATTTCAATTTAAAACTCCAGCAAATATTTTCATTTCATGCGAACCATGTGAACATCAATTATCTAATATTCAGCACATTTAATCTGTGGCTCCCCCAGACAGCAGCAGCGCGAGGTGTGGGCATATTGTGAGAAGAGCCAAAATAGCCCTCTTGACGGCCTTTTCTGTCCTGTCTGCTGTCTGCTCAGCTTTCCAATTTAGACGGTCAGTGTGGGGTAAGTTGTCCATGGCAATTGCTTTTTATAACGAGACTAGAGAAGATGTGATCAGCTCCTCCGCTGAATCACGAACTCCTGCACCACAGTAGGGCCTGTGTGCCTCGGTGGCCTCAGCAGCTGGGACAGCACCAGCGTGCAGTGGCACATGGATGCAGGCTGAATCGTTGAGGGACTCCGAATTGGCAATCGCAACATTCCTCTTACTTCCAGCTGCCAAAGCAGCAATCATCTAAAATTTAGTCACATGAAAAGAGAGCAAATAGAAGTTCAGCTATTTTTAAAATTTCCTTTTTCTACAACCAGGCCTCTTTTTTTTTTTTTTTTTTTTTTTTTTTTCTCTCTTTTTGCTACTAAATCCTCCCTGGAAATGACAGGAAAGAAAGGAGACTGGAAACCTGAGCTTCCATTGTCTCCCTCTGCAAGCAGGTGTGCGCCTGCTTCCTCCCTGCAAGGAATCTCCTGACTTCTCAGGCCCCAATGTCCTCAGCAAAGCAGCTGTGAGAAGCAGGATGCTGTGAGGAGGGGAAAGGGACACGGAGGAGACTCCCAGGGCTCAGTCCCAGGCTGCCTGCACCTGAGGCTGCTCGACCTTCCTGCCCTGGGCCCTGGCACCCAATGACCCCCTGGCAGACATTCCTTTGGGACTTCCTAGTTTCGCATTCCCCATGTCACACACCTGTTACTTAAAGGAACAAGCTTCTTCCTTTCTTGTTAATTGCATGTTCTAGTTTCATCCATTTCAGTAAATATTCCTGGAACTGTGGTCATGCACTGGGCATCTTGCTCAGTTTTAGGAATGTGCATCTACTGCAGAGTTCTATAAACAAAGACTTGGCAACTCTGTCAACATCTATTCACCAGTGTGCTCTTGTCTATTTCTGGACCCTTCATTTCATTGTGTTGATGTGCCAGTATCACATGGAAGCTTCATTATAAGACCCAAAGTAAATAATCCAAAATTATTCTTTTTTACTGAGGTTGTTTTGGCTATTGTGGAACCTTGCCGTTTTCATATAATGTGAAAATACCTTATCAATTTATGCTATTACAAGGCTGACATTTTTATTAGGGATATGTTGAATAAATAAATCTCTTTGGGAACAAAGCATATCTTAATTAAATCAGTCTTTCAATTATTTAAATTTATTTAAATTTTAATTTAATCTTTATTTTTTCTCAAGAACTTTTATAATTTGTATTGTGGAAGTCTGCACACATTTTGTTCAAATTATTCTTGTGTATTAATATTTTATATTTTCATGCTATTGTATACAGTATCTTTTTAAAATTTTTTAAAATTGGTGTTACTTTGTTAAAAGGAATTGAGTTTTGTGTATTAAAATCCTAGCATCTTGCAATCTTGATAAATTTACATATTATTTCTAATAGTCTTTAATACATTCCACAGAATTTCTATATCTGCAATGATGTCATATAAAAATTTTTATTTATTTTATATACATTTTTTGGTCTTTGCCTTGACAGACCAGCTAGGACCTCTGTCTGGTGCATTGTTAAGTAACAGTGGTACTGACACTATAAATTCCCTTAGTTTTCTTCTTTTTGTATGAAAAATGTCTTTATTTAAACTTCATTTTTAAAGAATAATTTTATCAGATATACATTTCTTTTTTTTTTTCTTGTTTCAGCACTTTAAAACTATTGTTTTATTTTCTTCTGGTTTACAAAGTTTCTGTGAAGAAGCAAGTGTTCATTTTCATCATTTGTCACCTGTATGTAATGCTTATTTTTTTTTCTGATTTCTTTTAAGATTTTTTTTCTTTATTTCTGAATTTCCATAATTTTATGATGGTGTTTTTAGCCGTGGTATTTTTTGTGTTTATCTTATTTGTGGTTCTCTTAGATCCTTGTATATACAGAAATATAACTTTTATCACATTGGGAGAAAAATGGCCATTATTTCAAGTATTTTTTTTCTCTCATTCTGGGATTGCAAATATAACTATTTTAGGCCTCTTGTTACTGGCCACAACTCAAGAAGATGCATGTATTAAAATCTTTTAGTCTTTTTTCATCTGTTCTTATGTACCTACTGATCTCCTGTTAGTCCCATCCAGTTATATTTTTTATTTCAAATATAGTATTTTTTATCTCTAGAAGTTTCATTGACCTTTTTTCTTCAATTTCTCTTGTTATGCTTATCCTTTAATTTTGTGAGCATATTGGGAATAGCTGTATGATAGTCCTCGCCTACTAATTCCATCAGTTCGGGCACTTTTTGTTTTATTACAGTGTCCATTAACTGGTATTTTTTGTGGCTATGGCTCACAGTTCTCTGCTTCATCACAAGTCTAATAAGCTTCACTTGGAGGCTGGAAATTATGAATGTTACATTCTTGAGTGACTGGATTGTGATTCCCTGCTTTAAAGTGTGTTGAATTTTGTTTTGACAGGCGTTGAATTACTTGAAGATTATAAGCTTTGTTAGAGTGGATCTGGTTTAGCCTCAGTAGTGAAGCATGACTGTTCTGGCATCTCTAACAAATGCCTGGGCTTGGAATGTGTCATAAATAAAAGCATGGTAGGTAGACATGCTAGCGAACAGACTACTTATATTATTTAACTGTTTCTCTTCTTACCAAGGTCATGAACAGTTTCAGGGTTGCTGAATCCACTGGCACTTTTTTCTTTCGGGGTTCTCTGCTGCATTTGAGTGTCAGCCATTCCTCCCTTGTAGAAGGACTCTCCTGCCTTGGCTTCCTCCAACTCATTCTATCCTGCTTCTTCATATCTTTTCTTTCTGTGCTGCTGCATTCCTCTTCCACTGATTTTAAATATACATTTTTCTTTAAGGGTATGCTAGTGGACTATTTGTGAGCTTGAGCCTCTAGTCTATAGTAATCCTCAAATCAGTATCTTTACTTTATATCTGTCTCTTTGGCTTCATACTTGTATTCAACTAGCTACTGGATATTATCACTTGGAGTGCTCACAAAAACCTCAGACTTGTAAAATAAAAATAAAATCCTAAGGAAACCTACCAACCAAACCGACTCTCTCCTGGCTAAGAGAACCCCAGAAAATCCTTAAAACTGAGTTCCTGGCCACGAGGAAAAGGGAGAACTGACATGCCTGGTTATACCACTTCCCTTTTGGAGTTTAGACACAATTGACCAGTATTGATATTAAAATAGAGATCATAAGGCTGACAAAACGGAGTCTTCATGGCAATAAAACATTAATTATAAACAGGATCTAAGGCCATGCAGGGCAAAGGTTAAGTCACTCTTGCAGGCCATCAATTTGCTTAACAGATGGCTTTGTGTAGGTATATTGTGGCTTGCTCTTTGATTAGCAGTCTCCCTTGTCTTAATTTAAACACTCCTTTCTACTGACTCCAAGCATTTTCAGGCATCCTCAAACTTCGTGGGCCACATCCGGGTGTTTTTGCCCATTTGTTTTTTTACTTCAAAATAAGATATGTGCAGTGTGCATAGGAATGTGTTCAATTTTTTTAAACTATAGTCCAGCCCTCCAATGGTCTGAGGGACAGTGAACTGGCCCCCTATTTAAAAAGTTTGAGGACCCCTGGTTTAGACAAAGATGAACTCTGCTGACTAACTGTCGAATAAAGACTCTCCAAATCCCCCTTCTGACTTGTAAGCCCCTGCTTCAAGGTAGCCTCCTTTTCAGGCCAAATGATGCATATCTTCCATGTATTGATTTATGTTTCCTGCTATCCCTGTCTCCCAGATTGTAACCCACCTCCTTGGGAACACTTTATCAGGAACTCTTGGGACTATGTAGCCCTGGGCCGCAGTCACTCATATGGGCTCAGAATACGGGTCCCACACTGAGTTCAGCTTCTCCACAAGCTGTTTATTGTCAGCATCTCTCTGACAGCTGGCTTACCATTTCCTCAGGGCACAGTTGTGACACCCCATCTTCACCGCAGGTCCCATCTATTTTATCTCCCAAAGATTTCCATGCTTCTCTTCTCTCAAATGTTTTAGTAGAGGCTATGACAAAGATTCTCTGCTTGGCCAAAGTTTACTCAGGCTTCTGAATCTCCTCCTACACTCATTTGTGCTCCTCCTCATAAAAAACAGTTTTAGCAAAAACTCTGCTATGTCAATTTAGCAAGAACTTTCCACTCTCAGCATCTGATGCCCCTTAATATCTGATGAGATTCCTCTTCCTCCACTACCCTCACATGATGTCTGGTCACACTGGCCTGTCTTCAGCAAGAATCCTGTTAGGTTGGTCTAGCCAGAATTCCCCCCTACCCATGGTGTTTCCTTCCTCTACCAGCCACCATCCTGCACCTTGGCTACAATTCCTACTTGCCTGCGCTGCACTGGGAGTTGGCCCAGCTTCTCTCCCCCACTGCAAAACCCCATGTCTGTTGTCGCTGTGCCTATTGCAATGGTACCAAATAAAGTCTTCTTTACCTCACTTCAGCACGTATCACTGAATAATTTTCCTTTTGACAGTGTTCATGATCAATAGAACAGTCTCCTAAGTGTCCAAACTCAATCTCTTCTGATTTATCCTTTAAAGGATTATTTGTTTCAATTCATAAAATTCAAATTTTATCATGTCACCCTCCTGATTAGCATTTTTCATAGTTGTCTCTTACCTTTGAGATGAAGCCCAGGCTTTGAAGTAGGACCACACAATCTTTGATATTAATTTTAATGGAAAACAAGCCAAACTCTGTAAAATAATTTAAAGAGGTTTATTCTGAGCCAAGTTTGAGGACCATGACCTGGAGCCAAGCCCCAAGAAACTGTGAGGAAGTGGACTCACTGTGGTTGGGTGACAGTTTTGTTTTATCCATTTCAGGGAGACAGAAATTACATGGAAATTCATAAATCAACACATGCAAGGCATACATTGGTTTAGGCTATAAAGAAAAGGTAAGACATTTCAAAGGGGGAGGATGTTACAGGTTATAGATGGCTTTAAAGATTTTTGATTTGTAGTTGGTTAAAGAAATGAAGCTTTGTCTAAAGCCTTGGAGTGTTTTAAGTTAAAATATAAAGAAATCTGTTAATCAGAGACAAGTCACCAGCCATATACCCAGACTCAGTGATTTGCATTATGATTGTTGTTTGTCCTTCCAGCCTCTTTTCTTTCTGTATTTAAACAGGAACTTCTCTATTCCTTTTATCCTAATCTACTTATCCTTTGAGCATACTAAGTTTTGGCTTTCCTCTTGTCTTAGCATTTATTCCTAAAATTCTCATGCTCTATCTTGCCTGACTCTCTGCTGCACATTCATCACAAGCCAGACTGGTATTACCTTGACCAAAAGGCTTTGCTTGTAACTCCTAAGAAGAAGGTGCCATATGTCCTCTTCATGTCCCAACACACAGTATTCTTCACTATCATTTCACTTGGATATTGAGTTCTAATTACTTGTTTTCCTGTCTGTATATCCTACTGCACTCTGGGCAGAGTCTGGCTCAAAGTCAACACCAATAAATAGCATTAGAAATGCTCTTGGAGAGGAAAGCATGTGCAAAGTCTGTATCACTAGGAGCAAGAACAAGTTTTTAGATAGTATTGAGTAATTGACTCACGTATGCTTGATTTAGAGCGTGTGTTGAAGAGCAATAAAATATAAAACAGCTTATATAGAAAGTAGTGGTCAGATTGAAGAAAGCCTTGGTGTCAGACAAGCAATATTAGTGTAAAACAGTCTTTGCAGGATTTTCGAAAAGTAGCATAACCAGAGCTGAGTTTTGGAAGGAATTGTGCTGAAAAGAAGGGTAGGATTTATTCAAGGGAATTAGAGTAACTAGAGTCCTTTCTTAATATTTTTCAAATATAAATAATGGATAAAAGCATGTATTTTGAAGTCCTAGAAAGAGGGAGAGGGGGAAAAAGCAGGTAAAGTATTCACATTTCATTCATGTAAAACTTGAATAAAAGCATGGGAGAAATTGTTAAGTGTGAAATGGCAGAAAAATAGATGTCGGTGTTTTCTGCCATGGGAAGAATGCCAGCAAGAGAAGCTGCAGAAAGGGTTTGTAGAAGTACCACACAAGTTGATCTGGAGTCTTATCAGGTTGACAGTGTTAAAATTATAGCACTGCTTGGGAAAAAGTAAGACTCTAACTGTGGGAACAGACACATTTGATTGGATGATGATGAGAATATTTTGGCTTCTCACATTCCTCAGGGTTCCCTTACCAATGAAAGCATGCTAACCCTAAACAGGTGACTGCCTGGAAAAGTGAAAAAAAAAAAAAAAGGTGGGGTGGGGAAAGGGGAATCTAGAGTCTCATAAAAATAATGGCAAAGTGTCCAGAATAATATAGAAAATCTTCCAGCATAAAGAAACAGGGATATCACAACTTGAATGAGAAAAGACAATCAATTGGAATGAACACTAGGATGAATAAGATGTTAAGAATTTTAAAGCAACCATAATATAAATAGTTCAACAAAAAATAAGAATTCTTTTTTAAAATTTTTAACTTTACTTATTTATTTATTTTTCAAGTATTAACATACATTTTATTAATATTTACTCTAGTCAGTGTTGATATAACAAATTACAATCATAAGATATCATAAATAAGGGTTATATGGAAAGTGTTGGATTAGGTAATGTCTGACTGAAGATTTAGAAAAATAAATAAAGATAGGTAACATTTTTTAAATCAGATAAATCAACTCTAGTCCTCTGTTACAATTATTATCCCAGCTATGAATTATTTAAATGTATCATTGGATGCCAAAATATCTAAAGTATACAGATTAGACACATGGATGACATTCTTTAAAACAATTAAAATATAGAAAGTCTTAGAAAAGAAATATTATTAAAGTTATTAAAAAAGAACCAAATCAGAATCATAGAACTGAAAAATGTAATAATCAAAACAAAAAAAAAAGTCTGAAGGTCTTAATAGTAGAGTGGAAATGTCTGAGAATAGAATCAGCAAACTTGGGGATAGATCAAGTGAATTTAAATAATCTGTACAAAAAGATAAAAGAGACTAAAAAAATGAAGAGTATGAAGGAGCTTTGAGATAATAACAAACAGTTAAAATTTGTTTCATTGACATCTCAGAAAGAGAGGGGAGACCCAGGGCTGAAACAGTATTCAAAGAAATAATGGGTACAAACTCCCCAAATTTGGAGAAATACACAAGCCTAGAAAACCAAGAAGTTGAGCAAACTCTAAGTAAGATAAACTCAAGGAAATCCACACAAAGAACAGATCATAAACTTTAGAATACTAAAAGCAAATGAAAAATCTTGAAAGCGGCCAGAGAGAAATGATCATTACCTGTAGGGAAATGCCAATTCAAATAACAGCTGATTTATTTTCCATAGAGTTCAGAAAAAAGTGTCACATAATATTTTCAAGTACTTAAAAAAAAAGTAAACCAAGAACTCTAAGCTATGGGGAATAATTTTTTAGGCAAGAAGGAAAAACTAAAGACA
The DNA here is from genome assembly GCF_040939455.1 of Microcebus murinus. Classification (NCBI taxonomy): domain Eukaryota; kingdom Metazoa; phylum Chordata; class Mammalia; order Primates; family Cheirogaleidae; genus Microcebus; species Microcebus murinus. The sequence continues at coordinate 8,891,925 of NC_134112.1, read as the reverse complement.
TTCACTATTCATGTATGAAAGAAAACTAAAAGAATTTGTTGCAAGCAGATCTAACTTTAAAAAAATGGTTAATATATGTTCTTCAGGTAGAAGGGAATTAATAAAAGAAGGATATTTAGAGTGTCAAGAAAGAAGAAAGAACAAGGAAAAGAGCAGAAACAAGTATTAATAACAATAGAATATTCTTCTCTTCATGAGTTTTCTATACCATGAAAAAAAAAAATAATCCTTGGGAACATCACAAAACAAATAGCCCAATCAACCTTAGTGTCCCAAATTCCACTACAATATTTAATATTATTTAATATTCTTTTTTCTTGGTTTGAACTTATTCAGAAGGGCTCCATTATATTTTGCTAGAAAATATTTTGATTCTACATCATGGGTGATCCATCATGTGGTTGCCTCAAAGTCTCTTTTTCCCCTATTCATCAAGTATTTTATTGTTGAAATCTGAAACCTTGTAAATGATAAGGCTTCATGAATGAGGAAAGGCCAATTATATATTTCCTGTCAGCAATAGCAAAAGCAAGAGAATACTGATGCACCATGAAAGTGTGTGCCCTCTGAGGCCCGATATCACTCATTGATTGTATCAGCAGCAAAGAAAGGATCCCTACACTTCACCAGTAATAAATGTTGTCATCTCAGGAAAGAGTATTTTGTCTCCAAGTATATTACAGTGTTGCCCTATGCCTGCTCCTAAAGCATATAGAAAGTAATGCTACTTCCACTTCCTTTAATTCACCTATACAGAGGTCGATGACAAAGTTATTCCTACAGAAATCTTTGAGATCAAGTCTGACAGAACCAACTGGCCTCTGCTGCTAAATTTCCCCAAATATATGACTTCACCTCTAGAGAGATACCAAACCTTCTGCAATAGAAATAAAAAATCTCTCATCCCTGGAAAAAAAAATTATGACACCATCTGATACTCAAGGCAAGGATACTTAAAAGTGTCAGGATATGGGATCTAAATGGAAGTAAGGTGTCCATATTTCACTAAAATTGGTAAAGTGTTTATAATGATAGGCTATGATAAGTCACATATGCATATTGTAATAACCAGAAAAACTAAGAAATCTTTACAAAGAGACAGGTAAATATGTATAGATAGATAAATAGATAAGTCAACATGGAATATAAAATAAAAAAATCCAAAAGAAGGCAATAGAAGAAAAACAGAAATGATAATCAGAGGAAACAAACAGAAAACAAATAATAAAATGGCAGATGTAAGCCCTAACATATCAGTAATTACATTAAATATAAACAGCATTAATATATCAATTAAAGATAAAGTTTGGAAACAAAATGAAACAAATAAAAACAACCACAGTTAACTCTCTAGTATTTATTAAGAACTCATTTAAAATTCAACAACATGGGTATCCTGAAAGCAAGTAGATGAAAAAGATACACTATGGAAACACTAATTTTAAAAATGTAAGAGTGACAATACAAATATTTAATGAAATAGACTTCAAAAAAAGAAAATTATAAGGGACAAAAAAGACATTATATAATGACAAATAATCAAAACACTGGGAGGACATATGATAATAAATGGGTATACCCCAGAATATATGAAGAAAAATGATAGAGCTGAAAGAAGAAATAGACAAATCCACAGTTATAGTTAGGACCTTCAATACTCCAACTTAGTGACTGTCAGATATGCTACGTAGAAAAATGGCAAAGATATAAAAAGTCTGAGCAATTCAACTAACAAGATGTAATATATTTATATTTATATCTAGATATAGATTGATAGATATGTGTGTGTGTATATATATATATACACATATATATATATATATATATATATACTCAACAACAGAAGAATGCACACTTCTTTCAAGTGCCCATGAAATATTCACCAATGTAGACCACATGCCAATCTGGAACATAAAATAAACCTCAATAAATGCAAAAGAATTGAAATCACACAATGTTCCCTAACCATAATGCAATCAAACTAGAAATCATAATAGAAAGGTCAATCTTTAAACACATGCACATTAAATAATACTCCTCTAAATCATCCATGGGTCAAAGAGAAAGTCTCAAAGGAAATTTTATACACACACACACACACACACACACACACACACACACACACACATATATATTTGAGTGAGAATGAAAATACAGCATATCAAAATGGACGAGGTATAGCCACAGGTTCTAAATGAAAAATTTACAGGACTCAATGCTCACATTAGAAAAGCACCTCTTATATTTTCCTGGGTAGAGCTGGAACCCATTTTACTAAGTGAAGTATCGCAAGAATGGAAAAACAAGCACCACATGTACTCACCAGCAAATTGGTATTAACGGATCAACACCTAAGTGGACATATAGGAAAAACATTTATCGTGTGTCGGGCGGGTGGGAGGGGGGAGAAGGGGATGGGTATATACAAACATAATGAGCAAGATGTGCAACGTTTGGGGGATGGTCATTCTTGAAGCTCTGACTTGAGGAGGGACAGGGAGCATGGATAATACATGTAACCTTAACATTTGTACCCCCATAATATGTTGAAATAAAAAAAAATAGAAAATAAGAAAGTTCTCAGTAAATAACTTAAATTTCTACCCTAACAAACAAGATAAAGAAGAGCAAAATAAAACTAAAAGTCAGTAGAAGAAAGAAAATAATAAATATAAGACTGGAAATCAATGAAATAAAAACCAGGAAAAATAGAGAAATAAATGAAACAAAAACTTGGTCATTCAAAAAATCAATAAAATTAATTAGCCTTTAATAAAAATGATAAAAACAGAGAAAAGATAAATAATCATTAAATGAAGGATAAAACACAGGGTAAGTTTACAGATCTTGAACCTTTAAAATGATGATAAGTTGACATTAGAAATAACTTTGTGCTCATAAATTCAACAACTTGAAAGAAATGGACTAATTCTTTAAAAAGCACAAACTATCAAAACTCAGCCAAGGTAAAGTAAATAATATGAATCATTTTAACCATAAAAGAAATTGAATTGGGAATTTATAAGCTCTCCAATATGTACAGATTATTTCACTGGAGATTTGAAACAAACATTTTAATAAAAATTAACACTTATTTTACATAAACTCCTTAAAAAAATAGAAGAGGAAGAAACATTTTTTCAATTCATTTTATATGGATATTATTATCATGACACAAGAAGATACTAAAAAAATCAAAACTATAGAGCAATATCTTTCATGAACTTAGATGTAAAAGTCTACCATGAAACTTTAGCAAGTTACCTGCACCAATATTCAAAAATTATACACCATGACTGAGTGAGATTTATTCTAGGTGAGCAAGGATGGTTCAACATTCTAAAAACAATCAATGCAACCCACTACATCACAGGCTAAAAACTAAAAATTAGGTGACCATGTCAATCGACAAAGAAAAAAAAAGTGAACAAATCACTCTTAAGTCAACAAGTTTGGGATTGAGAGGAACCAGATCAATTTGATAAAGATATTTACAAAATAACTCTATAGCTAATGTCATACTTCATGGTGAAATACTGATATCTATTCCCCTAAGATTAGAAACAAGGCAAGGATATTTTCTCTCATTACTTTTATCTAACATTGTAGTGAACACTCTAGCTACTGAAATAAGGCAAGAAAACAAATAAAAGGCATGGAGACTGGAAAAAAGAAACAAAAAAACTGTCCCTGTTTTTAGGCATCATTGTTTTCATAAAACATCCCCAAATGTTCTACAAACAACTCTCCTAGAACTAATACATAAGTTCAGCAAGGTCACAGGAAAAAAGTCCACATACAAAAATCAATTGCAATTCCATATATTAAATTTAAATGTTGAAAAAATTAAAATATAATACCATTTGCAATTATTTTAAGAAAATTAAATACTTAGGTATAAGCATAACTAAACATATACAAGGTCTCAATGCTGAAAATTACAAAATGCTGATGAAAGAAATTAAAGGCCATCTAAATGCAGAGGCACATAATGTTCATAAATTAGAAAAACAACTTACTAAAGATGTCAAAGACCCTCATGTGAGGCTTAATTAAGTTCTTGTCAAAATCCCAGCAATAATTATTTGTAGACTTAGATAAGCTTACTAATATATGGAAAGGCAAGAGCCATACAATAATTAACACTATTTTGAAAAAAAAAAACAAAGTCAGAGAAAGTCAGAGAAATCACTGTACCCAATATTAATTGTTTGCTATAAATCTGCAATAATCAAGATGGATTATTATTGGCAGAACAGATACCTAACCAATTGAGCAGAACATAGAATGCAGAAATAGGCTCACACGAATATGTCCTAATGGGTTTTGACAAAGGTGAAAATGTGCTCTTATAGAGGAAGGATAGCCTTTCAAAAAATGCTGCTAGAACAATCAGAATCCATGCAGAAAAATCTGATTCTCAACCTATACATCACACTCTATCCAAAAATTATCTCTAAATGGAACACAAATTTAAATGTAAACCTAACATTATAACACTTATAGAAACAAAAATAGGAAAAATCTTTGGAATCTAAGGTGGAACAAAGTTCATTGATTTGACACTAAACGCATAAGAGAAAAATGAATCAATTGGATCTGATCAAAATCAAAATCTTTTGGTCACAGGAAAAGGAACAAGCTACAGACTGGGAAAAAAAATATTTGCAACCCACATATTGACGAAGTTAGTATCTACAATATATGAAGAACCTTCAGAAATCAGGAGTAAACAAAACAAAACAAAGTGAAACAAAACCAATCCATGTCCAAATAGGAAAAAAATATGGGAAGGGGCATTTCACCAAATAGGACATACAGGTGGCAAACAAGCACATGAAGCTCAACAGCATTAAACTATAGCAAATGCTAATTAAAATGAGATATTACTACACAGCTATAAGAATGCCTAAAATAAATAGTGAAAAATTTGAATACAGAAAAAATGTGGAAAAACTGGATTACTCACACATTGCTGGTGAGAATGTAAGATGTTACAACCACTGTGAAAAGAAGTTTGGTATGTTCTTGTAAAACTATCCAGGCAACTGAGTAAAAACAGCACCTGCTATCTTAGCGTTATTTCTTACATATACATTTGAACCTACAATTATCTCAAGAAAAACACTAATGAAAGAATATTAGTCCCATGTTATACCTTCAGCTTTCTCTCTTCAATATGGGAACACTCAGACTTGGGACAACTTGGGAAAAACCTACATTTTGGTGACCAAATTTATTTAGTTAACTAGCCAGTAACTTGAAGCATGGTTTCCAATTTGCTTTAAAAAAAATCAGAATATTACAAGGGCACAAATGTTTTGGTTACATGAATTGGCTTTGCATAGTTTCAGTCAAAATTAAAAGTGTGTCCAGCATAATTCCACCCATCTGCTCGTCTGAACTATTAATATACACTGTGACGGCAGTTCCTTTTCTCCTCCCACTTCTTGCCTCAAATGTAGTTTTTCCACTTTCTGCTGTCTGACAGTCCTTTCCTGTCATAATCTCTTTTGTGTTGCTATTAAGGAATACCTGAGGCTGGCTAATTTATAAAGAAATGAGGCTTATTTGGATCATGGTTCTGCAGGCTGTACAAGGAGCATGGGGTAAGTCCCGCTTCTGGTGAGGACCCCAGGCTGCTTCTATTTATGGAGGAAAGCAAAGGACAGTCAGTGTGTGCAAAGATCACATAGCAAGAGAGGAAGCAAGAAAGAGATCCAGGGGAAGTGCCAGGCTCTTTTTAACAAACAGCTCTCTCAAGAACTATAATAACAGAGTGAGAACTCACTTCCCCCAATTCCCCAGGGAGAGCAGGAGTCTCTTTTTTTTTTTTTTTTTTTATTTAATTATTTTTTTTTATTTTGGTATATTATGGGGGTACAGATTTTAAGGTTTCAATAAATGCCCATTTCCCCACCTCCCCCCAAAAGTCTGAGTCTCCATCATGACCATCCCCCAGATGGTGCACATCTCACTCACTATGCATGTATATACCCGCCCCCCTCCCCCCTCCCACCTGCCCAATACCCTATTACTGTAGCACCTATGTGTCCACTTAGGTGCTACTCAGTTAATACCAGTTTGCTGGAGAATATATCTGGTGCTTGTTTTTCCATTCTTGGGATACTTCACTTAGTAGTATGGGTTCTAGCTCTAACCAGGAAAATATAAGGTGTGCTATATCACCATTGTTTCTTAGAGCTGAATAGTACTCCATGGTGTACATATACCACATTTTATTAATCCATTCTTTGATTGATGGGCACTTGGGCTGTTTCCACAGCCTTGCAATTATGAATTGTGCTGCTATAAACATTCGAGTGCAGGTGTCTTTTTTGTAGAGTGTCACTGGATCATTTGGGTAGATGCCCAGCAATGGGATTGCTGGATCAAATGGTAGATTCACTTGTATCGCTTTAAGGTATCTCCATATTGCTTTCCACAGAGGTTGAACTAGTTTGCAGTCCCACCAGCAGTGTAGGAGTGTTCCTCTCTCTCCGCAACCACGCCAGCATTTATTGTTTGGAGATTTTTTGATAAAGGCCATTCTCACTGGGGTTAAGTGATATCTCATTGTGGTTTTGATTTGCATTTCCCTGATGATTAGAGATGTTGAGCATTTCTTCATATGTTTGTTGGCCATTCTTCTGTCTTCTTTAGAAAAATTTCTGTTCAAGTCCTTTGCCCACTTTTTAATGGGGTTATTTGATTTTTTCTTCCTAATTTTCGTGAGTTCTAAGTATATTCTAGTTATCAGTCCCTTATCGGATGCATAGGATGCAAAAATTTTCTCCCATTCTGTAGGTTGTCTGTTTACTTTCATGACTATTTCTTTGGCTGTGCAGAAGCTTTGTAGTTTGATCATGTCCCATTTATTTATTTTTGTTGCTTCTGTGATTGCCGTTGGTTCTTTGAAAAAATAAACAAGATTGACACGCCGTTGGCTAAGCTAACGAAAAGCAGAAAAGAGAAATCTCTAATAAGCTCCATCAGGAATAAAAAAGGAGATATCACAACTGATCCCAAAGAGATACAAGATACAATTTATGAATACTACAAAAATCTTTATGCACACAAACTGGAAAATGTGGAGGAAATGGACAAATTTCTAGAAACACACAGCCTCCCTAGGCTCAACCAGGAAGAAATAGATTCCCTGAACAGACCAATCTCAACAGCTGAAATAGAAACAGCAATTAAAAATCTCCCTAAAAAGAAAAGTCCCGGTCCAGATGGCTTCACACCTGAATTTTACCATACTTACAAAGAAGAACTAGTACCTATCTTGCAGAAACTATTCCACAACATCGAGAAGAACGGAAACCTCCCCGACACCTTTTATGAAGCGAATATTACTCTGATACCAAAACCAGGAAAGGATGCAACAAAAAAAGAAAACTACAGACCAATATCCCTAATGAATATAGATGCAAAAATTTTCAACAAAATCTTAGCTAACCGAATCCAGACACTTATCAAAAAAATAATCCACCACGACCAAGTGGGCTTCATCCCAGGGATGCAGGGATGGTTCAACATACGTAAAGCTATAAATGCAATTCACCACATAAACAGAAGCAAAAACAAAGACCACATGATCCTTTCAATAGATGCAGAAAAAGCTTTTGACAAAATTCAACACCCTTTCATGATACGAACACTTAAGAAAATAGGCATAGAAGGGACATACCTAAAAATGATACAAGCCATATATGACAGACCCATAGCCAACATCATACTGAATGGGGAAAGATTGAAATCATTCCCACTTAGAACTGGAACCAGACAAGGCTGCCCACTATCTCCACTTCTGTTCAACATAGTGCTGGAAGTCTTGGCTACAGCAATCAGACAGGAAAATGGAATCAAAGGTATCCAAATAGGGGCAGAAGAGATCAAACTCTCACTGTTTGCTGATGATATGATATTGTATCTAGAAAACCCCAAGGATTCAACCAAGAAACTCCTGGAACTGATCAATGAATTTAGTAAAGTCTCAGGATACAAAATCAATACACAGAAATCAGAGGCATTCATATACGCCAACAACAATCTAATTGAGAACCAAATCAAAGACTCAATTCCCTTCATAATAGCAACAAAGAAATTAAAGTACCTAGGAATATATTTAACCAAAGAGGTAAAAGACCTCTACAGGGAGAACTATGAAACACTGAGGAAGGAAATAGCAGAGGATGTAAACAGATGGAAATCCATACCATGCTCGTGGATCGGCAGACTCAATATCATCAAAATGTCTATACTACCCAAACTGATCTACAGATTCAATGCAATACCTATTAAAATCCCATCAGCATTCTTCACAGATATAGAAAAAATAATGTTACGCTTCGTATGGAACCAAAGAAGACCCCGAATATCAAGAGCAATTCTAGGCAACAAAAACAAAATGGGAGGCATTAATATGCCAGATATCAAAGTATACTACAAAGCTGTAGTAATTAAAACAATATGGTATTGGCACAAAAACAGGAATATTGACCAGTGGAACAGATGTGAGAATCCTGATATAAAACCATCCTCATATAGCCATCTCATCTTTGACAAAGCAGACAAAAACATACGCTGGGGAAAAGAATCCCTCTTCAATAAATGGTGCTGGGAAAACTGGATAGCCACCTGTAGAAGGCTAAAACAGGACCCACACCTTTCACCTCTCACAAAAACCAACTCACGCTGGATAACAGACTTAAACCTAAGATATGAAACTATTAGAACTCTAGAGGAAAAAGTTGGAAACACTCTCCTAGACATCGGCCTGGGCAAAGAGTTTATGAAGAAGTCCCCAAAGGAGTCTCTTCATGAGAGATCCACCTCCATGACCCTCCTGTTAGGCCCTACCTTGAACACTGGGGATCAAATTTCAACATCAGATTTGGAGGGGACAAACATCCAAGTACAGCATTTCCTTAGTTCTGGAGTCCTGGCTCTACTTACTGGGATCTTCCCAGGAAATGCTCTCTGATTCCTGTCATAGTTCAAGCAGGAAAAGACTTTATTCCTTGGGAAGAAGGGAATGATTATGTGTTATTTGTCTATTTTTAAAATTTGGAGGCATCGAACTAGTTTATAGAGGGAATGTGTGTGGTTCTAACATCAGATTTTTGACTGTAGGATATGCCAACTTCTGGAACATCCACTGTGACCCATTTACTTCAATAAACTGAAGCTGGAGAGCACTTGGTGTGGCATCTTGCCCCGAGGGAGTTTCGCCTTTCAATCCTAAGCTCCCTCACTTCTCCCTTTCTCTCCAGCCACACATTCCCCTTTTCCTTATCTGGGGTCAATTTGTCTGATTCTTCCTCTCCATGTTGTTCATGCAATTTCTCCTCCCAGTATGTCCTTAACTGCTTCCTCACACACGTCCATTTTCGTCACCCACTTAAATGCCATCTGTGCCATGAGGGTTTCCCATTAGCATTTACTCTAAAATGTGTAGCATTAATCTGTGCCTGTCTTATAGCCTCATTGCTCCTTAGGACATGGCATCTCTAATTTGTATTAAAATTATTCATACAGAGTCTGATCTTTCCTGCCAAGTATCTCCAGTAAACTGGCAGAATGCCTACAATATAGTATGAGCTCAATACATGGGGGCTCAATACACTGGGGCTCAGAAACTGATACCCCAAACTATGGTGCTTTGTACATGCCGAGCTAAAAACGGAGCCTCAAGGGCTTTCTGATCATCCCACCCCCATTGTCTCTCCCAAAGCACAAGATGAAGTTGTTCTCCAAAGTTCCCGTATCTGCCTGACGAAAGTTCCCGTATCTGCCTGACGTCCGGACCTACAGAAGAGGAAAAACAAAGCCCTCCGGTTTCTTCCCTGAGCTCTCATTAATTGAACCCACATCGCAGGAAGGAAGACCAAAGTCTGTCAACAAACCTGGATAAAGTTTTGTCACAAACACTGCCCACTCTGCAGGTCCAACGGACTTTGCCCCAGTCCACTGTATGCTCTTCGAGCCCACTGAATTTTCGCCAGTAATCACTTATTGCCACTCAACAGAATTCCTCGTCCCCCCCATCATAAGCCGTTTCTCCTAGATCCAAGCCCCCATCCTTTCTGTAACTTCAAGATGGTATACACATTGTATCCTATTGGAGCGTTGACTCTGAAGGCTCCCGCGTACACATGTTAAATAAATTCGAATGCCTTTTCTCCAATTAATCTGCCTTTTGTGAGTTGATTTTTCAGTGTACTTTGTACATTCAGAGTCATGACATGAATTCATTTTGTGTAAAACACAAATCCATTGGAATAAGTGGTCTTATTTACACTAAAATACAAGAATGTCTGAGTTAATTCATTTTTATATAATGTTGTTTTATTAAAAAAATAAATTTATTTGAAAATAGAATATATTCTGAAAATGTCCTTTGTTTTTTTTTTTTTTTTTTTTTTTTTTTGGTTGTTTTTTTCACTGCCTTTGAAATCCACACCACTTCTGTTCTTTTTAATGCTACTCAAATCCTATGGCAAAGGTTTAAGAAACTGAAGCATTCTTTTAAAATTTATTTTCCAAAGTAAAGCATCCTTAAAAAAATAAATTTAAAAGTTCATTTCTCTCATTGGTAGAAAACCTAAGTCTTTTTTTTTTCTAAGTTAAAATTTTGTAAACAGTTAAAGACATCAAAGTCACTGGCAAGTTTAGCTTAAACATGGAACTTAAATTCTTCCCCTTAATATATCACATGAGACATCACTCACCCCCACTCTGGCACACCCCACACAATGAGACCACAAAATATTCTAACTTGACGTGTGAGTATGAATGGTTGTATTTCTTTATATCTTAAGGAAATACACATCCAGTTTGAGATGGAGCACACCTAAATAGGTTGGCATTCTTTTAGTTGCCTGGGCACAGTATCCCAACATCCCCTTGTTTTGCACAAACTTTTGCCATGACACTCGCCACACTCTCTTCCCCAACCTTGCCCTCCACTAAGTGACTACTCATTCCTCAAATTTGGATTTAACAGGAAGCCTCCCTAACCTTCTCAGGACAAATCTGCACCTTTTCTTTGTGGGCTTTTGTTGCTGTAAGAACTGGTCTGGGAATTTGATGTATATCGATCTTGTACAGGTTGCAAGCCAGCGGCACAAAGGCAGAAGCCATACCTGTTGGTGGTCATGATTATAGTCCCTATGAAAATGAATAAGCACTCCCAGCCCACAAGTGTTTGTTGAGTGCCTGGTGGATGTCAGGGGGTCCACCAGGTCCTGAGGATGTATAAACGAGCCCTAGAGAATGGCGTAAGCAAAGGGTCCAGATGAGTTCTCTTGGGTTTCCAGTGCAGTGGAGGCAGGGCATGGCTGGTATCAGGCGTGCCTTGGGTTGGTTAGAAAAGCCTCCTCCAGGAAGGACGTCTTGTTCCAGCAGTATTAAGAAAGAGGCCAGCGTTCAGGAGGCTGGAAGGGGAGGTTTTCCTTGAGCTCAGGTAGGGAGGATTGAAATCACTTGGCACAATCGGAGCTCAAATGCTCCTCAAGCACCCTTTCCACCCCACACACTAAAAAGAGTGACATTTCAGTGAACTGAAAGGCTCGAAAGGGGTCTCAAGGCCAGTGTGGAATCCATGTGATGACCCAGAACAAGAGGTAGAAGGAAGACCAGCTCTGGGATAGGTGGGCCTGACCAGGAGGGACTCTGGCCCCAGGGCTCCCAGCAGCCAACTCTGCAGCCTGGCCACCCAGGCCCTGGAGCAGAAAGCCACTATGGCCACAGGGTGTGGGAGATGCCAGAATCTACTTCCCCTGGAAATCGTCAGGGTAGGGGTTCTAGGAGATGGAAACTGAGGACTTCCTGCTCGCCTGAACTTGTAGCACGTGCCGGGTGCTGGGCAGCTCATTATTGTGGCAGCCTCGCAATTGGACATGCAGCTAGTGGGTCGTGCCAACGGCACCTTTTAGAGACGGGAAATCTGATGCTCAGAGATTGAAGCGACCTACCCCAGGATATGCAGGTTGGTGATAGTGGAACCGAACCTTTATCTCCATCCTTTCTTGTTGTAGGAAAAAAAGATATTGGTAAACGTTTGTGGTTGTTTTTGACAGAAAAGGGTAAATTTTATTAGAAATTTAAGGTTAATGGCAGAAGACTACACAAAATTGTCATTGTCTCTAGGGAGTAGGGATGAGTGAAGGTAGGTAGATTTATACTTCATTTTTCTCTTTTTCACTGTTTTGGAATTTTATACTATACATGCTTTAAATATAGAATATATATAATAAGCTCACTTAGATTTTATAAGGGGGCCACCACTAGAATAATGAAAATAGAATGGATTATTTCTGAAGGAGCAAAAGACAACCTGAAAATAAAATGAAAGATAGAGGAAAACCATATGAATTACCAGGATTAAACATATTGAAAGACGATTGTTTATTTTATTGATCGACATAAAAATAAATCTACATTTTATCATGCTCATGGATAGGAAGACTCAGTATTATAAGGAAGTCAACTTTACTTAAGTTGATCTACAAATTCAATGCAATTATAATAAAAAAATCTTGTGTATGTGTGTGACTACAATGTTAATTCTAAAATATACAGCAGAGCAAAGGGATGAGGATAATCAAAACGTTTCAAAAAAAAAAAAACCAGGGGGTGGTGTGCCTTATCACATATCAAAGAATTTTATAAAACTACAGGAATTAAAACAGTAAAACAGTGGCACAAAGTTAGACTGATGGATCAAAGGAACAAAAGTGAGAACCCAGCCGCACACACGAAGCAGAGGAGACTGATTCATGAATAAGTTTCTATTCAAGAAAAGGTACTTGAAGGATCAATTATCCATCCATATGGGGAAAAATAAAACAATTGACAAGTATGGCTGCATAAGTAGCAAACGCAGTTCAAGTGAGCCACGTGTGTGGTGTGGGATGTGTTTTTCCCCAGCCTCCCTCCCTCCCTCAGCCCCAGGCTGGGCCCGCATGCATAGGTGGCCATCACAGGTGTGCAGGTGTTTGTTTGAAAGGCCTTGCTTGAGTTTGTCAGCCTTTGTCACCCACTGGCCTCAGAGAGTCATTCAGAAAAGAACATGGGACTCAACACAGGACACCCAGATTCAAAAGTGAAATATACAGAGTTCTTTGAGCAGCCTCCTTTGTCTTAAGAAAAGCCACAGGAAGAGATGACAAGATCCTCCGTGGGAAGCACAGCACTCAGGAAGTCCCAGCTGTTATTGCCAGGCAGGCTTCAGCCACCAGGACACCTGGCCTGAGGGTAAAACCAACGTAACATTTTATGCGATGGACCCCAGAGACAGAAGCAGTTTGAACGTCAAAGGACCATTAGGTAATACAGCTGCTAGGAACAGTTTTTAATGAATGAATCAGTCACTGAAAGAGTGAGGAAGTGTGTGAATGGTAGCATACCCCCAGGGAGTCTTTATCTTATATTGATTTGATTAGATTAATTGTATCATTCTTCTTCCATTGTGTATAAAAATGATGACATAGCTTCAAGCTCTGGTTTCTTCTGTAGCTCTTTTAAGACTCCATCAGCCTTGAGCTTCAATTTGTGGCACCTGAAATAACCCCAAAGCAGGAAGCCGAGTGTAGGATCTCTCACCTCCAAAGCCTTTGACAGGCTGTAAAGATGAAGAGATTAAAAAAACAATAAACACTATGTCATTTGTGCTGTAGGGGTGTGTGTGTGTGTGTGTGTCTGTGAATATATCAATAAATGGATTAATAAATGCCAGTCGAGGGCACCCAGGGGAGAGTGGTTATTCTCCTCCTGACTTTGGCTATTTCACACTGGCTTCTGTGCAGACCAAGCCCATGCAGCCAACATGCTCACAACATACTTCAAACAGCAGGAGGTCTGCAATTTGCAAGGTTTGTGGCTTAAAGTGTAGATTATTTCTCTTTTGTGTCCTTCAATATAGACTGAAGTAATTATTAAATATATTTATACAGAAACCTCTAAGTGGCCATTTTTAACAAAAGGAATTCTGTTTAGCAGCTTGCATTGTAATTGAAATGAATATGATCATATAGACACTCGTAAGTTTATTTTGGGGATGAAAGTGTTGATTTCTTCACATTGAAGAAGCCTTTTCTCACTGAGCCCCCAAAGACAAAAAACTCCTCCAGGAAAGTGATCACAGGTTACATGTGAGGAAACTGTGAACAGTCTGACAGTCTTGCAATCCTTAAGCAATGAACGGGAGTGAAAATTTATTACATTTTCCACTGTCTGGACTCCATATTCTAATTGAATGTCTGCTCTAAGAAATATGCCGTGAATGTTAACAAGAAGGGCTGAGAGCCTGGAAAGAGCTGACCCGGAGCTGCTCCTATTTCCTGCAGGCCCAGCTTTCCGAGCTGTCTGCTTTGATGTGGGTTTTGGCACCAAGAGCTGTAGCTAGAATGACTGGGAAATGCTAACACCAAAGCAAGTGGAAGAATTTGCTTATTGGGTTGATCTTAGATGAATGAAATTCCCACTTAGAAAATTATTCTGTAGGTGTTATTATTTATTCTTCTTAAAATACTTTTGACAATTTTTTCAATTGCATGCTAATTTCAATGTTTAAAACTAAAAGCCACATCAAGTATTCATGTCTGGGGTGGGAATATTTTATCTGGATTGAATTCCAACAAGGGGAAACCTGAGTCGTCAGTTGGTGCCTGATGATGGTAAAGCTGATGACTAGATGGTTGATGAGGAGGAGGATGGGAATATTTCTGAGCCACATGAAAAGCTTCATAACCTGTGAGGCAGGTGCCATTGCTAGTTTCTCATAAGGTGGAAAGAAGCTTAGAAGAATTAAATACCTTGTCCCATCTTTTATAACTCATAGGAGCCCAGAAAAATTCAAACCCCAAGCACATCATTAAATAATGTTTAATTGTCTAGGTTCTTGTGCACACATTTATAAAAGACACAGGTATTTTACCCCTGATTCAATATTGGCTTCCCTGGTTCCAACATGTTACTTTCAGAAGTACACTTATTTTCAGTATTTTATTAATTTGACACACACATATTGACCACCTATTAATATGTTATAGCTAGGCCTGTAGAAAATCCCAAATCTTAATCCCTCTCTCTTTGTTTTAAAATGTACTCATTCAGCCAAGGTAGTCAGTTATTTATTTGCATATGCCAATTCAATATGTTTTTACTTTCTCTGTAAGCATTGCTTCTTCTAAATATGCACCATTCTAAATTTCTTAGATCTCCCCATCTTTAATTTTTCTTGTGTTTGTATTTTTTCTCCATTATCATTTTGCACAAAACTTTGTACAATAATATTCAATACCTTCTCACTCCTTAAGTTATAAAAACATAAAATTTTTCTCCTAAGGTTCAAGGTTCTAGGCATTAATAATTTATTATTGAGTTAGATCATGCATAATCTTCAGGAAGTCTGAATATTGAAAGACTGTGACAATTCCATAATTAGAAGGTCTCAGGTCTGTCTTTTCTCCATATTTCTGTCCAAGTCCTTCAAGACACAAAGACTCCGAAGAGACAGACATTTGAGGAAGGATCTTCTTTTGTTCACTTTCTTCCCTGAGAGTTGATGAAAATTTACATATTAACCAAATGTGTCTCCAGCGTTCTGAGCCAGTTAAAGTCCTCCTGTAAACAAAACTGAATGTGGTAAAGATGAAAAAAAAAAAAAAAAGAATTTTCATTATTTGATATGAAATCTGGAATTTAGGGCATGAGGATTTGGCATTGGGGATTTGGCAAGGAGCTGTGGCGTCCTTGAGACCTTAAACGTGCTCCACTCCAGGTGATGCTCTGCTCAGGTGGTGCCTGCCTTCCTGCTGACACATGGCACTGCTTCCCCTACTGCTGTTCCCAGGGAAGTGCTGTTCCATATTTCAGTTTCACTAGGGACGATGGCAGGTGGTAATGTGTGGCCACATCCAGTAAGGGATTGGGAGGGAAATTCTTGCTGAGAAGCCAAGATCAAACATCATCTCTGCTGGCACCACACTGTTTTCATAGGGTGTAAGCCTAGAATTTGGTCTGCATTAGGAAATAGAGACCAGCTTTCCTTCCCCTGCAGAAATACCTGGGAGTCCTCTCCCTTGACTCAAAACACAAGATCCTAAAAACTTCAGGTCTAGAGAAAGAAAACATCCGTCTCGCCCTTAGTTTAGTTTTTTTTCCCTCTTAGACCTCTGCCCAAGCTCCATGTTCTGCCTCGAATTCAGAGGAAGCCCCCACTGCATCCATGGGGCATGTTCTTGTTTTAGTTTTCAAAATGCAATAGCACAGATACATTAATAGTACATCAGCATCCTTCCCGTGGTGAGTTTTACAGAGATGGTATTTTCTCCTCCATCCTGTCTTCTTCTTGTTCCTGCTGCCAGTCTTCTGTCTACCAAGGCAGACGTGCACACCGTCAGCATGCCTGATGTTTTGAATTCAATGCCGTGCCATGCCCCCTGCCCCACCAGAGGTTTATATATTGCAGCCCTGCCCCCTGATGTGGTGGTGTCTGGAGGTGGGGACTTTGGGAGGTGATTAATGTTAGAGGAACTCAGGAGATGGAGCCTCCAGGACGGGATTGGTGACCTCGTAAGAAGAAAGAGGCCAGTGTGCATGCTCACTCTCTTTCTCTCTTCCACGCAAGGACAAAGCAAGGTGGCACTGTGCAAACCAGCATGAAATCTGGAATTTAGGGCATGAGGATTTGGCATTGGGGATTTGGCAAGGAGCTGTGGCCTCCTTGAGACCTTAAACGTGCTCCACTCCAGGTGATGCTCTGCTCAGGTGATGCCTGCCTTCCTGCTGACACATGGCACTACTTCCCCTACTGCTGTTACCAGGGAAGCGCTGTTCCATATTTCAGTTGGATTTCGGACTTTCAGCTTCCAGAACTGTGGGGGATAAAGGTCTGTTGTTTAAACCACCCGGGCTGCGCTATTTGTTACAGTAGCCCGAACACACTGGGACACCTGCTGAAATAATCTTGGGAGAACTATTTTTCTGGGACTTTCCAGTCTAAAAACATTTAGTAACACAGCAATTCCTGAAGGGAAACGCACTGCAGAGCTACACCTCCGCCTGTGAAGGGAAGCAGTGCTGTGTCATTCTGTAGAACGGCTTGAATCCTCAGAATCACGTCAGTTCACGCTCTCCCGTTTCCAGTGGGGCCTGCATCTTGCTTTTTGCGTAACCGAAGGGCCATTAAAATGTCATTCCTAGAAAGCAAGTACAGGTCTCCATCTGGAACAGCTTCTGGAACTTGAAGAAACAGTTTTTCTGGGATTTCTAATTCCAAGTTCCCCTCTTATCAGAGACCAAGCTTAAATACATGATGGACATTGCCTCCACCCAGAGAAGCCGCAGGAGGGAAGCTGACCACGCCTGCGGCCCGGGCATGAGACCGCCTCAGAGCCAGGCCTCTACTGGGCCTGAGCCTCGTGCCGCCCCGAGCCCCTTCTCCCCCAGATGCTCTAAGGCTGAGGGCCTCAGAGTGCCCTGCCTGATTGGGCCCGAGCCTGTTTGGGCTTTCACGGGAAAGTGAGTGGTCCCTACTGGGTCAGCTCCCCAAGTCAGAGTGCTCAGCTGCTGAAGTGAGTCCCCTGGGCCTGGAGGGTGGCCCTAAGGAGGGTGTCTGTGGAGGCCGGTGTTAGACTTGCAAGCTCGGCAGCTCCTCCAGTTACAGAAAAGCTCGGGTGGGAAGACAAAGCCGGCATGGGCCATGGCTGGGAGCTTCCGTTTGCAGGTGTGCTCTTGGTCGTGGAAGTGCGAGGGGCTGAACTGCCAACCTCTCTGCTACGTGCCGGGGGCCGTAGGACCCATACCTAAGAAGTCAATACATATCCCCATAGATCTAAGATGCCGATTTTACCACATACTAAGTTTTCATAGTTTTCTATTTCTAGACTGCTGCTCTGTTAGTTTATAGGTCTTTTCCTATGTGGCTCTTAATTTGTTTACATTATCATCTTTATAGTATTTTTTACTACCTGGTAAGCCTGGTGCCTCTTTCTAGCTCTCTTTCATTTTGCAGAATTCTGCACCTTCTGGCTTTTTCTTAATGAAATTTCAAATGAGTTTCTGGTTGTTGTTGTTGCTACTGAGAGTGTGTTAAATATGACAACGAAGCTAGATAGAATTGACCTTTCGTGATGTGGGATCTCCTCTTTAAGAATATCATATGTTTTTCCACTGGAACAAGACTACATTTGTATTGATAGGTTTTGCACTTTTCTTTCTAAGTTAATTCCTAGCCATCTTATTTTTGTGTGACTATTTTCAATGAGGGCTTTTTTTTCACATGAATATTTAGAATGAGGGTGGGAAAATCTGCCTACTCGTTCTCTGCATAATTAACCTATGAGACAGCTGGCTTGTAACCATTGTACTAAATGTCATTCTGCAGAGTATTTTAACCACTATTCCAGTTTACTTTCTTTGTGACAAGCATTTATATAGGACTTACTATATCCTAGGTACTGTTCTAGGCAATTTAAAAATATTAAAACATTGAATGCTGACAGTAGGTGTATGAGGTAAGCACAGTTTCCCCCATTTTAGAGGTAACAACACTGAACCTTAGTAATGGCCCCATCACACATTGGTGAGCTTCAGGTGGAGACCAAATCCAGGTTGTACAGCTCAGAGTCTATGCTAGTAATCACAGCACTATTGAGTCATTTAATTTCAAATGAAATTACATCCAAAACGACCTTTTTTTTTCTGTTGTAAAGAGTGAGTCAATGTAGAATTTTATAAGCTAGCATTAAAATGTTGATGAAATCTGAAAAATACTCAGCTTTTTATATTTCAAATACTAGAACTGCTGTTTAGCACCAATCGCAGCAAACCATGGGCAGAGTGTTCTGTGGGTCAGTGTGCTCCAATCTGGGGTGACCACAGGGATCTGCCCACCAAGGATGCTGAAACCTACGATCTTTAATAAATGTGAAGGAATTGAGCTATTTTAAGTAATCATAGGATTTTTAAAAGTCTGAAATGAGAAGTCTTATAGTTTCTCAACAATTTCCTAAACATGCTTTATTTGGGTCATGGGGTTCTGCACAGGGAAATTGACATCATTAATGTCTGATTACGTGGGACTCCACTGGTGATACTTCTTTTCCCTTTAGTTAATTTACTTTATTTATTTATGGATAACAGGGCAAGGCCCGGGGGCAAATTAAGGCAAGTCTCTGTTTGTTTAGTCTAGTTTAGACGGGGGTGGCTATCGTGCTTCACCCTCCCCTCCCTTACTCTTCTCTTCTCTTCTTCTACCCCTACCCTCCTCTGGGAGTGCAGAACGTCTGCAAATAAACAGCCTTCAAAAGAGAGTGTTCAGATTATTTTTCAGATAAGCATTGTCAACAAAGTGCACAAGTGAGAGAATTAGGGCTCCTAAAAGCTGGTCGACTCGCATTCACCACCTGGCTCCCAAATAGCTGGGCGGCACTTCAAGCAGTAGGTACGTTCTTCATTGTTGAATAGTGCGGCTTCCGCGTTCATCACGATAAGGCCTCACATTTCATGACATTTCAGTTTATATAGAGCATTCACAGTCCCAGTCTTCTCAAGAACCCTAAGATGGAAAGGCATTATCAGCCTCATTCTAAAACTCGAGAGAGGTGATCACAGTAGTTAAGGGATGAACCCCGCTTCTCTGGACAGATGACTGACGTTGACTCGACATGACAATCCAGAAACATTAGCTAAAAGCCTGCTTACACCTCTAGGTAGTTCCTATAGTTCTGTCCTCTACTTCACTAACCTTTTCTTCTGCAGTGTTTAATACGCCATTAATCCCACTCAGTTCATTTTCCATCCCATCATCAGAGTGTCCATCTCTAGAAGTTGTATTTGTGTCTTTTTCATATCTTCCATGTCTATACTGAACCATCTCACTTTTTCCTCTGGCTTTTTGACTGTGTGGAATATAGTTAAAATAACTATGTTAATGTCTTCTACTGTTTTGTCATCTGTTGGTCATTCCTGAGTTGATTTAATTATTATGAGATGTATTGATTTTTATATACCTGGTAACTTTTTATTAGATGTGGAATGTTGTGAGTTTTGCATTGTGGGGTGCTGGATCCTGCATGTTTTGTTGTTGTAATGATTTTGGAGCTTTGTTCTGGGATATAATAAATTAACAGAAACAGTTTGATTCTTTCAGTTCTTACTTTGAAGCTTTGTTATATGAGACCCAGATACAGAGCTAGAGCTAATTTTGGCCCACTGAGGATGCTTTTGCATGCTGTAACCAATATCCTGTGGATTACACAATTTTTTACTTTAGCTGGTGGGCAAACAAAAACTAGTGTCACCCTCCCTCATCCCTCCCCTGGGAGCTTCGGGATTGTGCCTTCCCTGGCCTGGGCACTTCCTCACACTCAAGTCAGCTGGGTGCTCACCTGGGGATGTGGGGCCCTCTGCACACCCTTGGTGCTCACTCTGTGCAGCTCTCCCCTCCTGGGGACCCTGCTTTGCTGCACATGGCCACGTGGGCCTCTTGACTTCCAATTCCATCTCTCCAGCTCTGGGAGACATCCAAGCTGCCCCTCAGCACCCTGCCCTGCTGCTGGCCTGGGAACTTTCTCCGGCCTTGACACTGAATCAACCCCTTGGGCTTCCCTCAGACATTTCCCATTTAGGAGATCACTGTCCGTCATTGCCTGATGTTCGATGTCTTGACAACCAGTGTTTTATGTATTTTGTTCAGGTCTTTAATTCTCTTAGGAGGATAAATCTGGTCACCATTATTACACCTTGGCCAAGACTGACATTTTATTAAAAGCCAAAAAATAAGTTATTTTGCCAAACATTCACACTGAATGCGTAACCTCAAATTTAGTTTGTTTTCAACAGGGGACATATGGTGCTTCATCCCCTCTCCACTTACCCGAGCATTCTTATGGGTTAAGTTGTGCCCCCACCCCAAGTGTTCACATATTGAAGACCTAACCCCAAAGATCTCAGAATGTGACTGCATTTGGACATGGGACCTTTAATGGAGTGATTAAGGTAAAATGAAGTCACTAGGAAGGGCCCTAATCCAGTCTAACTGGTGTCCTCATAAGAAGGCGAGATGAGGACAAGACACACACAGAGGAAAAACCTGGGGAGAACATGGGAAGAAGACAACGTCTACAAGCCAGGGAGAGAGGCCTCAAAAGAAATCAACCCTGCCAGCACCATGAACTTGGACTTCCAGCCTGCAGACTGTGAGAGGACACATTTCTGTTGTTTCAGTGGTCCACTTTGTGGCCCTTTGTCGTGGCAGCCCTAGCTGACCACTACAGGCCCGATTCAGCCCCCTCGTCACGAGTGAGCTCGGCTGGAGCCCACTTCCCTGCCCGTCCGGTGAGGGAGCTGCCCTGTCTGTCCCCAGCTACGGTTCTCCCAGGGACCGAGTTTCTCCGTCTCCCTGGGACTCGGTGGGTTTTGTGAAGCCGGGCCTGGGATGCACAGACTGGTCTGGTCCTGCACTCCAGAGTGTTCTGTGAGGACATGCTGAAGTGCAGCAGAGTTCAGGCTGCCATCAAGCAAGGGCCAAGAAAGGTGTAAAGAGGAGACAGCATCGTTGCGGAAACACGTGCAGGGCAGCTGTGTCAGCTGCTTGGGTCTCACCGGGACCAAACAGAGGTTTGTGCTTCTGTAAAAATGCCAGCTTAGTTAGCAGGTTTCCTGCTTCCTGGCCATTCTGGTCGCAGTGGTCTGCAGGGGTGGTCAGAGTTGGCTACCCTCCTTTGGCTGGCTGGCGGTGTCCTTTACTACCTGTCTTCAGGTGTCCTCCACTGTGGTACCCTCTCTGGGAATTGGGGCTCTAGCTCCAGGTTCCCCAGCCCAAATTTCTGGCTTGGCCTTGTTTTTAACTGATCTAGTCCTGCTCTGGTGTCTTGAGCCTGCCCCTGCCTTTAGGAGCCTGTGGCCCCATCAGGTTTGGTGGGGCCTGAAGCTTAGGCAATCAGAGGAATCCTCTTAAAAAAATCACACAATTACAAATAAAAAATTGCAAATTTAAAATTAGATTCAAACTAGAGTATTTATTTATGATGAGAAAAGAAATCATAACAAATCTTAAAACCCTGACAAATACCATAAATACTTCTCCCAGCTCATTTTCTTTTAGTAAGAATACTTACTTCTAATCATATTTACATTTTGGTATGATCCATAATTTTAAACATATAAAAATTAGTCTCAGATTGCACATTCACAATTAAACCACGTTGTTATCTGGGTGGTGTTGTATTATCAAGTTACTGTCACGTGGGATGTTCTGACTTACGATGACGCAGTGTGGGATGTGTCGTTGACTCCCTGGCTTCTCGGATTTTGTCTGTGCTCATGTTTTAGGGGCAGCTTTGCCTGTAGTTCCACCTGGAACTGCCAGACTTCATGCAGACAAGACGTGTCAGGTCTTCTCGGCATGTTTTGATATTAATACATCCGATGGTATGAAGCGCTGACCTGCCGCACGGACACACCTGGTGGCCGTAATGCGGCGTGTCTGTGCGCTGTCACCAGGCATGAGACTCGCATGGCAAAGAAAATAAGGAGTGTGTATTTACAGCTGTGCCCCCTGCATCATTGAGTCTGTTCCCCAGAAGGAGAGAACATCTATTCAACTGAGCAGAAAGTTCCTCTCGTCTGATGTCCAGGAAACTAAAGCTCCTGTGTAGAAGGTTTTTCCTAAGGTTCACCCACCTGAGTGTGCTCCGGACAGTGTGGGCCTGCTTTCCCTCTCGCTTGGCATGAAGGTCCGCAAGGTGCGTTCGGAAGGTTCCCATTACCATGTGACTCCAGCCTTGATTTTTGTGTCCAGACACCTGGTGAGAGACCCTCAGGGCACTAGGTTGATTGAGAAAAGCCATTCCTACTTTGGGACAACTAGAAGTAACCTTAGCTATATGTGGAAGTGACTGAGAACCACACAAATCTGTGCCGCCTCCTCTAGTGGGGACCCCAAGGTTCGCAGTCCTGCCGGCGCTGACACTGTCCACGTGTGCAGGGGGGGCCTCAGCGCCGGAGGAGGCAGTGTCCCCAGCAAATGTAGCTCAACTGGATTACTCTTGAAATTTTTGTGAAATCAGCAAATATATAAATCAGTGTACCCATAGCGAGGGCCCCTCTCAGAGCCCCTTGGAAGGGGCTCTCACAACGGCAGCTCTCCAGGACTGCGACTTTATAAACTGCTGGGTAAATCTGCTGCTGTGTGATCCTGTCGTCCCCCAAGGAACAAATGTTCAACATTCGGCACCTTCATAATCCCTGCCACCTTCAGAGAAACTTCTGAATGTGAGTTTTCGAGGTCAGACATCTCTTCACTAGACCCCGGTGACTCAGTCTCTGTCGGCTTCCAAGGTGTGTTCTTCCTTGCCGTCACCTGGCGGCTTCCCCTTTCCCTGGCACGCACCGGTGGACACGGCTCTCCCCAGGAGCCCCTGCTGAACCCGAGTCCCCACTCCCCCACTCCCCACCCCTAGTGCGCAAGGCTGAGCCCAGTTCTTCTCCACTTTGCTGGGAGTGAACAAATTTACCCCTCGGTACTAAAGAAGACAGAGATAGCTATAGAACATGCTAATTCTTCAGAAATGAGGATAATTTTCAGGATCAATTGTCTATGTCAGAGTCTCTGCAGTTTACCAAATATTTTATTTTCTTTCCAACTCTCACAACAATCCAGGGAGGTGTGGACAGTTATTCCCATTTTATAGATATGGAGGTTGAGTCCCAGAGATGCTAACAAATGATCCCAGCTCCCATACTTGGGGATGCAGAGCCTTGTCTTAAATTCAGATGCTCTGCCCTAGCCACGCACCCATACAAGTACACCACAAAGCCTCTTAATTAATGTGTAAACTCCCCATGGCCAGGATCGCTGTTCCTAAGCCTCTGGAAACAACCTTGACACTAGTGTCACACAAACGTACATGTTAGGTGAGGGTTCACTTTTCAGTTGGCACACGGTTCACACCACCCTAGCAGAGGAGGATTCACGTGAAATGTCATAATGGGAGAATGTGAAATGGATATAAAATATTAATTAAAAATAATTTTCAAATCTCATCTTCAAATCACTGGGAAATTAAAAGTAATTTTTTATTTTCTTCTAATATTTGATCATTCTGAAATAACAAATATTGGGTCTAGATTGTCACTTCATAGAAAGTTGCTGTGGTCTGTTTCCCAGAAATTCACCTAGCACAGTCTGTCTACTTATGCTTCAGTTATTCAGTCTACCCTTTCTGAAAAACAGCATACATTTTAAAAATGCTACATCTCCAGGCTCATATGAGAAACTGAGCCTTTGGCCTTTTTTCTTTAAAGAACACAAAAAAAGCTTTGGTGCTCAAGGGAACATTCATATAAAAGTTCATAGATTTGAAAACAACCAGAATGTATTTCTTTTCCTGGAACTATCATATAATCAGACACAAACAAACCTATAAAAATAAAAGTAGATGGTGCTTATGAATCTATTGGGAGGAATATCATGGAAGGTGTGACGTGCATTTGGGAGAAATAAGAGGTCTATACAGTTAAACCCTAAACGGTACAGTTTCCAGAGGGTAAGAAATAAGGCAAGGGAGAGCAGACACTGCTATAGATTAGAATATACTCAGAATTTGGCAATGCCATGGGATTTACACGGAGTTATCGTGGTTTTGCTCAGTATCTTCTCGTGGGTGCCTTCCCTCCGAGGTGAGGGGTTTTGTCTGACGTCTTTGCCAGTCAAGGTGGGACTTCTTCCCCTCTGATTTTCTCCAAACTAAACCTTTGGCAAAGCAATCAAGTAACCTCCACTTCCAAGAAACGCTCCCCGTTTCCCTCTTACACACACATGGAGTCATTTTTAATGCCTTTCCTCTTCCCTCTTGCAGAGTCACCAGGTCTTTGGGACTGCAGGGCCAGGAGATGCCAATGAGGTATACTAGTCAAAGAAGTTTAGATCATGCTGGATTAAGTAATTCTGCTTGTCTCCCACAGAATTCTCAGAGCATTTAGCATGCCACCGTACATTGGAATATTTGGAATCTTCCAGAGTGGAATCTATTATGCACCGGTAGCTCCTGGTGGCTGCTGTGAACCTTCCAGAAGTAAAGCTAGAAAACAGTGCTCCTTATTATGTAAGTCAGACTTGTATCATACAGCATGACCTATGTAACCAAACGCTATGACCTATGTAATTATCAGTAGCCTTTACATTATATTTTTCATTATTATGATATGAATTTTATATATTTTAATATAAATTTAAATTAAAATATAAGCAAAATATGAGTGTAATATAAACTTTAAAATATTTAATATGAATATAGCCTTTAAAGATATCTTGATATTAAAAAAGTACAATTTTTAAGTTTAGTCTTCATAATTGTCTAATGAGGTAAAAGTGGCTTTTTCCACCTAACAGATTAGGAGACAGTCTGAACGATTAAGTGTTCTTTCAAAATCATACATTTATTTAAGTGATAGAGCTAGGATTCGTATCTTCTCATTTAAAAGTGTGTGCTCTCTCTTGCTAAACACAACATCTTCTCAATTCCAAGTAGGTAACTAGACAAACAAGAAAAATGCTGGTAGAAGCAAATATTTCACAAAGGTAGAGATACAAGGTAGAGATAGTAAACATATAAAAATGTTCCAAATATATACAAATTTTAAAAGCAATGTTTTATCAATACTTAGTTCAACTATACAAATTGCAAAATACTTTACAATCTTTTTATTTTGAGATAATTTTAGATTTACAAAAGAGTCACAAAGACAGTACAGGAAGTTTCCATATACTTGTATAAAATTAGTAATTGAACTGCAGACTTTATTCTGCTTTCATTAATTTTTCCACTGATGCCCTTTCTCTAGTCCAGCATCTAAATCAGGATCCCACAGTGCACTGAGTCAACAATGGTCTGTGACGGATCCTCAGTCTGTCCTTGTCTGTCATGACCTCAGCACTGTTGATAGGTGTGCTGGTCAGGTATGCTGTAGAAAGTCCCTAATTTTGGTTTTCCTGGTGTTTTCTCATGACTTAGAACAGAGCTATGGATTTGGGAAGAAGACCACTGTGCCCTTCTCATCACATCATGTCAGGGGTGTACAGTGTCAACCTGAGTCATTACTCTGACACTAGACTGGACGGCCTGGCTGAGACCTGTCCCCTGGGTCCCTCCATCACATGACAGTTGTACCCTTCTATATTCTGTTCAGTAGACCCACTAAGTCCAGCCTCCACTCAAAGGGCAGGGAATTAATCCCATCTCCTAGGAGGACAGAGAAGTTTTGAAGAATTTGTTAAATTTTTAGCATATTTTAAAGCTGTCACAAGTAAGTAATAAATATTTTGTGGAGGATACTTAGAGGTTATGCAAATATCCTGCTTCCTCTTAAAATTCCACCCACTCAAGTTAGCATCATCAATGGCTCTTGCCTCCAGCAATTATTGTTATGATGTTTTAATAGCAATTTCCCATTTCCTTCATTCCTTCTACATTAGAAGGAATTATAATTTTGTAAGGAAGATTTGTTTGTTCTCCCTCCCTCTCATCCTCTCTCTCTTTTTTTCTTTCATTAATTTTTTTCAATCATTTTTTTCTATTAATATAGATTAATGAATATTTATTTATTCTTTGGGTTTAAATTCACTGCTATCACCATTTATTTTGTTGTTTATGTTGTTCCAGCTTCTTTGGCCTCTGGGAAATACTTTAGGTTGAATAATGTTCTTTTGTCATGCCCCTTTTTGTCTGTTCTAGCACTTTACTTTCTGGTACTACATGACATTTCAGGCTCATCTTGTATTTTCTCTGTGTCGGTCCTAGAATCAGCCAGTGCACCAAGGAGCCCTAGTTCTTTTTATTGGAGAATGGGGCATGACATTAAAAACCACAAGCAGGCACTAACTGTGCTTGTTCCTACTGGGGGGGGGGGTAATTGCACCAAGGCACTCTCAGCAGGCAGAGCTGGGAAGTATGTGTGTGTGTTCACCTACACAGACACACATCTGTATTTATTTCTGTATCTGTCTGCGTGTATGTGTGGAGATATGTACATGTGAGTTCATAGTGATATTTTAAACAGCACTACAGCTTCATTCTAAATTCCCTCCTGCTCATTAGGAACTCCTTGATCTGACAATGAGAAGCTTAATTCTCATTATCTACAAAATATTTACAAATTTGTTAGATTCTAGGGTACATGTTAAGCTGTTTCAGAATTGCTTACAAATACACGAGTGAGAAACAAATTTGCCACCAAACGTGTTTGAAACATAGTTATTTTTGTCTTTAGTGTTAAAGGATGTTGCCAAACACCAGAATCCAAAAGTGACTTTTGTCAGTTTTCTTCCCCCCACCCATTTAGTGCAGTTGTGTCATACAACCTTGGTTACCCTGCCATTGTGGTTGATTTTTTAAAAGTTTGCACACAGTTAAGTCAAATGTTTGTGGTATAAAATTTGCAGGCTTTTACAAAAATATTGTCAGGTGTCAACTAACAGGGTTCCATATGGAAAAGTTCCATCACCCTAAAATTTCTGTGCAGGCCCTTTTAAATAAGCTTCTTCCATCTCATCCAACTCTGACAAGTGCTCATCTGTTTCCTGTTCCTATAGATCTTTCCAGAGGCCATGTAAATTGAATTACATGTAACCTTTTAGATCTGGCTTCTTTTAAGTTAGCAAGATGCACTTAGATTCATTCATGTTGTTGCATCAGTCATGATTGCTAAGTTTTTTTTTTCTTTGATTGCTAGCAGTATTCTATCGTATGAATGTGTGCATCCTGTTTATTCATTCATCTATTGAAGAATATCTGAGTTGTTTCCAAATATGGTGAATTATGAATAAAGCTGCTATAAACTTTTGTGTATAGGTTTTTGTGTTAGTGTAACTTTTCATTCCTCTTGAGTAAATGTTATGTGAGATGGTTGGGTCACATGGTGAGTAAATGTTTGTCTTTATAGGAAACTCCTAGACTACTTTCCAAAATGGCTGTATGATTTTGAACTTACACCAGCAATAAATAAAATACAGATGGTACCCAACATGGGAAGGTTCAATTTATGATTTTTTTTTTACTTTATTGAGGTGAGAAAGTGATACACATTCAGTAGAAACTACTTCAAGTACTCATACAATCATTCTGTTTTTCATTTTTGGTATAGTATTCAACAAATTCTTTGAAATATTCAATATGTTTTATAAAATAGGCTTTGTTTAGATGATGTTTGCCACATATAGGCTAATGTAAGTGTTGTGAGTACATTTAAGGTAGGTTAAGCTAAGCTATAATACTTGTTAGATTAGGTGTATTAAAAGCATTTTCGACTTAAGATACTTTCAACTCACGATGTGTTTATCAGCATGTAACTCCATCTCAAATTGAGAAGCATCCATCTATCTATCTATCTATCTATCTATCTATCTATCTATCTATCTATCTTCGAGTTATTTCTTTTTTAGTCAGCTTTAGTAATTTGTGATTTAAGAGGAATTGGCTGTTCCACATACGTTTTCAAATTCATGGCCCAGAATTGTTCATATCGTTCCATATTTTCCTTTGAATGTCTATGAGAAGTTGGTATTTTGTGCCTTCTCTGTTTTCTTTCTTTCATTCTATTTCAGTCTTCCTTGAAGTTTTAAAATTTATTTACACTGTTAAATAACCAGCTTCTGCTTTTGTTGATGTTTTCTATTGTTGTTCTGTATCCAATTTTATAAATTTTTGCTCTTATTTTATTTTACTTTTTAAATTTTAAAATATTAAGGGGTACAGATGGTTTTGATACATGGCTTGAGTCAGGGCTATAAATGTACCCATCACCCAAATAGTTTTCATTGTACCCCTTAGCCCCCCACCCCCACTGATTTCCAATTGTGTGCTCATTGGTGAGTTCAATTTTATTAGAACGTACATTGAGAAAGATACTTCACTTAGGATAATGTTCTCCAGTTCCTTCAAAGTTGCTGAAAAAGGCATTAATTCATCCATTTTTTATGGGTGAGTAGTACTTTATGATACACAGATACAACATTTTGTTGGACTACTTATGGATTGATGGGCACTTGGGTTGATTCCACGTCTTTGCAATTGTGAATTATGCTGCAGTAAACATTCTTTTGTTATTTTCTTTCCTCTGCTTGCTTTAGATTTAATTTGCTCTTCTTTTTGTAGTTTCTTACGGTAGAATGTTAGGTTACTAATTTTAAAATTTTTTCTTTTCTAATACAGGCACTTAAAGTTGTAAATTTCTTGCTAGCATTTTTTAGTTGCACTGCACAAAATTCAATATGTTGTGCTTCATTTTCATTACATTCAAAGTATTTTTTAAAAGTTTCCCTTGAGTTGTCTTCTTGGACCTATGGATTATTTAGAAGGACTTTTTAAATTGCAAAATATTCATGAATTTTCCAGCTATTTTTTGGTGTTATTAATTGCTAATTTAATTTGATTCATTCTATTTATATTCTATTAAGTTTGTGGAGGGTTGTTTTATAACCCAAAAAGTGGTGTACCTTGGATGACTACTCCATGTGTACTTGAACAAAACATGTATTCTGCTGTTGTTAAGTGCAGTAGTCTATTAAGATTAATTAAGACAAGTTGGCTGACAATATTGTTCAGATGACTTAGATCCTTACTGATATTTTGGCCTATGTTCTGTATCAAATGCTGAGAGAAGAGTGTTGAAGTTTCCAGTTATAACTGTGGATTTTCCTATATCTCCTTTCAGAACTACCAGTTTTTGCCTCTTGTATATATTTAAGTTAGGTTATTTGGTGCATATATGTTTAGGATTGTTTTATTTTCTTGTAGAATTCACTTTTTTATTATTAAGTAATATATCTTCTTCATTCCTGATAAAGCTTCCTTGTTCTATAGTCTACTTTGTCTGAAATTAATATAGACACTCCACTTTTGTTTAGTTTAATATTTTAAATGTATATCATTTTCATTCTTTTACTTTTAACTTATTTATCCATTCATCTTGTAGATACCATAAAGATACGTCTTGCTTGTTAAAAACCTAATCTGACAACCTCTGTTTTTTAATTAATGTGTTTATTCACACCATTCACATTTAAAATGTATATTGATATGGTTGGATTAAACCTACCTTGCTAGCCATTTTATAGTTGTTTCATTAATTCTTTATTTTTGTTTCCTTCTTTTTGTAATCTTCTCTAGGTTTATTTGAATATTTTGAATGTTATTCTTTTGTATGCTCTGCTGATTTATTTAGTTTTTTAACATTTTAGTGGTTATCCTAGAGTTAAGAATGTTTGATCTTATAAATTTTGCCTGAGGCAGTGAGTTCATGTACAGAATAAGCTCCATGCACAAATATGTTACTGATTACATTGCATTTGTAACAGAAAACATTTTTAATTTCTTTCAATGTTCAATCACATGTCAAAGGTTGAATCAATTATGGTACACCCTTTGGTGAGATGATCACCCAATATTATAAAAGTGATTACATGGCAGTTGGAAAGATGGTTTTAAACAAATGTGAGGCTTCAGACATGGGCAGGGAGACATAGGATTAGCCCGTGCTGCCTGCTAGCTGAGGCCTCTACTCCCCTTTTCTACAGAGTGCCAGCCCTGGTGTATTTTCTCACCGGGGCTGCTGTCCGTCGGGACTAAGTGAATCACTCGTGAGAATGATTGAGCATTCTACTGGATCAGGTGAGGAGGAGGGTACATATTAGTGGGTTTTTATTCTTTCAGTGAGAAATGCATTATAGACTGTAAAAATGTTGACAAGTCCTTGGTCTGAAATTTACACTACCACTTATTAGTTATAAAATCCTGGTAAGGTTTTTGAATCTTTCTTCAAGTTAGTTTCACAATGGAAATAAACTACCCACTCACAAGGTTGTCAAGAGGATTAATAGGATCAAAAAGGTCTGACAAAAGATTGGATTCAGAGCAGAACAGGGGAGAAATTACTTTGGCTTCTCAATTAGCTTTATGAAATAAACATATTCTTTTCCTTTCCTTTCTTTTTAACCCCCATCCCCCTTTATTTATTTATTTATTTTTTTTTTGAGACACAGTCTCACTCTGTTGCCCAAGCTAGAGTGCAGTGGCATCATCATAGCTCACTGCAACCTCAAATGTCTGGGCTCAAGAAATCCTCCTGCCTCAGCCTCCTGAGTAGCTAGGACTATAGGCATGTGCCACCATGCCTGGCTAATTTTTCTTATTTTTTGTAGTGATGGGATCTCCCTACGTTGGCCAGGTTGGTCTTGAACTCCTGGCCTCAAGTGATCCTCCTGCTTTGGCCTCCCAAAGTGCTTTCCCTTTCCTTTTCTTAGGCATGGCTCTGTAGGTGCTGATCACAAACACAATGAGATGTGACTATAACGACTCTTGTTTATTTGGCTAAAAATGATACTATGATATATTAGAGATTTATTATTATCCATGTTTGGGGTATGCATGTGTGAATTTCATGTCAGCCACAACTAAAAAGAAACAAAAACAGTTCAACTCATATACTTTAGTAATAGAGCAGGGCACTGTGTGGTGGTGTAGTGCCCATTCTTTCAAGATTTAATAATTTAGGCTTGATAATTTTGATAATTTTTACAGTTGGAATCATATGGTATTTTCCCTTTGTTTTCAGCTCCTTTTGCTCAACAATATGTGATCTTCATTCATATGGCTGAATGTAACTGAAGCTAGTTCATTTTCACTGATGTCTAGGTTTCCATTTATGAATACACCATAATTTATATATATTACATTGTTGAGAGACATTTGGCTATTTTTCAGTTTGAGGCTACTACAAATAATGCTGAAATAAATATGTTTGAAGAGGTAAAAGAAATTTAGGAAAGGTTTGGGATTCATTGAAATAAATGCTTATACCCAGAAAGGACCTCAGAAAAAGCCTTAGTGGAAGTCATTCCTTTTAAAGAACTTGAGTGTGGGGAGTCAGCGCTCGGATTTGAAGATGGAGACAGCTTTGTGAATGAAGCAAAGCTGGTCCACTTTGGTAAGTACAGTCCACAAAGGAAGTCTGGCCTCATTTGCTTAAGCATGGTTTTTTTTTTAGGAACACAAAAGGAAGGAAGATTCTTTCATTCACTCCTTTCATGGCTTTTCTTTGTCATATTCTCTCTTCTGCTCCCACCTGTGGCTTTTTGAAAAAGATCACTTGTCTGCAATGACGAGGGGAAATTCTCTGCTCTCAGCTTGGCTTGGGTCTCCTTCTCATTCCTGAGTGAGTGAATGGAGGGAGAGCCGAGGGCATTTGCCTTTACATGGTAACAAAGCCTTTATCTGCCTAGAGTAGAGAGGCAAAGGGGTGGGTTTTATATGCATTGAAGTTGCCAATTTTGTTTTTTTATTTGCAGCATCTAATATTTTAAAATATATCATGTATAATGGACTGGGATAGTGAAGATATAAACGCTAGTCATTTAATAACCAGAGCACAGACTATGAAGTTAAATTTCATTGTTTATGTGAGGGTGAAAGACCAAATGAATCTTATAATGTTTTACAAGATTTTCCAACGAACAGCCTGCCGTTAGTGACTGGATTTGTCTTTTTACAGGTTCATTAAATTTAAAAATAAAAATTCCATCTCATGATCAGAATTGTTTAACGTATGTAACTATGTGAACACAGAAGCTTATGATCTGTGCATACAAATATCTATTCACTTTGCACATTTGAGATAACTCAAGCAAACCTTAGGGGCTTGGATATGGGAACTGGGGGAGTGGAAGCTGAGTAGCTAAGACGCTTAGAACAGTTCTGTCCTTTATTAATCTAGTTAATGAGAAGAAGCTTTATAAATATTTTATTTTGTGGTAAATAGCTTCAAGTTTATGGTAGGATGTTTCTGAGTTGAATTCTTGCTCCACAGCCTCTAGCAACATGATCTCAGGTGAGCCGCTTAATATTTGCTGAGCTTCTCTTTGCATTCCTTGTCTCTGAAGCCAGGGGTTCAGAGTCATGTGTTAAGTCATTGATATCAGATGATTCCATTCTTGATGGAATGTAAATGGTTAGCCTACTGGTGCCCAGGCCCATATACCCTTTATGTTATTCCATGTGAAATATTAGTGAGCAATGCCCATTAGATGGATCTTGAAGAAGTTGGAGAAGGGCTGTAAATGAGGTTCCACAGGGGACCTATATTGTGGACCAAAGCTAGGGGTGTGTGTGTGTGTGTGTGTGTGTGTGTGTGTGTGCATTTTTAGCCAGAACGAATATCAGGAATTTTTTTCTCATCAAGTATAAGAAAGTTTTGGGGTTCCTTTTGAGGTCTGTAAGATATTGCTACATATAAAAAAGCAAGATACAGAAAGTGTTTATACAAATTCCACCTCCTCCAGGTAGGGGTGTATGTGTGTGTGTGTATGTGTGTGTGTGTATGTGTGTGTGTTCATGTTCTTCTATTCTGAAAATACAGGAGAAAACACAGAGGGTAGCACAGTAAGTGATTAAAATGAACTATCTGAAAATAGGCTGGGAGAGTTGAGACTAGAGACATGGAAGAAAAGGGGAAGAGTAGAAGCAAACAGAAAAAGAAAATGGAAAATACAAAACTTAGATGAAAAAAGAGCAGCAGGATAAATATAATCTTGGATTTACTTTTGCAATTGTGCAAACTACTGTGTGTGAACATACATAAAGAAATTGAATACAATATGGTATAGCAAACGTGTCCCTTTGACACAGAGCTTCAGAAAGCCCTGATGGGAAAGAAATGGAGGTGGTCCCACTGAAGGCAGGGCCCTCGGTAAAAGGAAAAGCCGGAGGGTAAAGAACAGCAAGGCAGGTGCTGGGGACTATGTAGAGCTCAGCAGGAGGAAGTCTGTCCCTGCGGAAGTGGACGTTTTACAGCCCTGCAGGGAATAAAATCTTTTGGCTTCAGATAGGTGACACCACCTGTAGGCAAGTGAGGAGTAGGAACAGTGTGGGATCCAGAGGAGCTTCCTCTACCTGGCACAGGGCAGGTAGGACGGTGCGCAGCGCAGGCAGTAGAAGGAGCTCCCCACTGAACCGAGCCTGGCTGCAAAAGAGAGTTTGCTTCAAGGCCCAATATTGTTCATCTGAACAATAAAAGGACATGAGAAACTGAAATGTAATGCCTCCCTTCTGGGTCAAATATCATTGCTAGAGAGGATTTAGTTCTGTACCATTTTTATCAGCAGCACAAAGCAATTATTACTGTTTAATATGAATATTATTTGTTTGCTCACTCCTCCTTCTTGCCTTTCAGCCTTGCTTCTGGAATCATTTTTCTTCTTCATGAATTATCTGTATTAGAAGTTCCTTGAATGAAATATTCAACCCTTTTTTTATTTCTTATTATGTTTAAATGTTTTTATTTCACTTTTGAAAGGGATATTTTCTTTGTACGCATACCAGGTTCACAGTTCTTTTGACTGTTTTCTTTCTGCCATTGTCGCTACTGAGAAACATGCATTTATCCTGACTTGTTTTCTTGGAAGTCTTCTGTTTTTCAATTTCCTCTTGTATTCTACAGTTTGATGCTATGTGTCTAGTAGTGGGCTTCTTATTTTTTATCTTCTATGGCACGCATTGATCTGTATAATGGTTGTCATTATTATTAATAGTTCCAGAAAACTGCCAGCCTTGAGCTCTTCAAGATGACCTCACCTCTATTTTCTCTCCTCTCTCCTTTGAAGACTCTGATCATGCCTGTGTCAAAATGTGACAGTCGTCAGCACAGTTCACTAAACATGTCCCGCTGACTGCCCTGGACAGTGGTGGGGTTGCCCTTTTTGGCCTTTTTTGTTTGCATGGCACCACGAGCCTAGTGCCAGGCGCTGACCTGTAGGCAACAATGACGCGTGCCCGGTCAGCCTGGAGCTCTTAGTAGCCATTGTGCGCCTTCCCAAAAGCCGTCTTTCTTCTTCCAGGCGGAACAACCGTGCGGAGTTGTGGAAGCTTCAGTATTGGGTCCCAGAGTAAGGACAACCCTGAAAATAGCCTCGAAGGGCTCAGAATGGACTTGTAGAGTGAGCAGCAAATCACATGTGGTAGTTTCAAGGCATCGAGATATCGGGGTTATTTCTTGTCATAGCTTTATTAAATGTAGCCAAGCTGAGAGAACTTCTCATCATATTGTTCATATCCATTAATGTCTACTTTATATATTTCATCTTATACATAATTTTGTCCTAGATCCCCCATTTCACTAGTTATTACTTGAGTTGTATATAAATGAGGCTAACAATTATATTTTCATTTCTATGTGTTCTTTCTCTAATAGTCTCATGTTGATTGATTTTTTTTTAAAAAAAAAATCATGCCATCCATTTCTTTAAACATTGGTATGTTTCTGAAAATCTTCAACTCTGTAGTACTTGGGGATTTACAGATAGAATCTGTTATTTGTTGTTTCTGTGGACACTCAATCAAAACTAGTGGTTTTTGCTTTCTCTGGGATTTTGTGAACTTTGGTTACAACCTCTTCACTTAATCTTGGTAGTGGCAGCTCTGCGGGCCTACGTTGCAGATCGGAGAAGTGTTTCCTGGTGTGGATTTGCTTCTGTTTTCCCCAGAAGCTGGGAACAACGTCATCGTCTTAACTCAGCCTTCTGGTCAACCTTGCTCTTCTCCACATCGCTGGCTCCAAGGCTTGGTTTCTGGATTGTTGCAGACATCTCTGCCGAGGCCACTCAGCCTCTCCTGGGTCCCTGTAGCTCTGGCTCCCGTCAGTCAGTCTGACCTTCATGATGTCCCAACATCAGGTCATTGATGTGTGTGTGTGCGTTTGTGTTTGTGTTGTTTGCATTTTTTGAATGAGGTAGGAACTTGGAGACTTCCCCTAATATTTGGGAAAAAAAAAAAAACCAGCAATGTTTGAATGATTATATCTGTACCTCACTGTGTTGCCCCTTAAGGAACTTAAGATTCTTTAAAGAGCAACTTCATTGAGGTACATTTGACATACAATCAACTATATGTATATTTACAATTTGATATCCCCTTGCATGTTTACGTCCCTAGAACCAATACCACTGTCAAGATCATGATGTATTCATCGCCCCCAATGCTTCCTTGTACTCTTTTAAAATTCCCCCTCAACCCCCTCACCTTGCCTCTCCTCTCCTTAGGCAACCACTGACCTTCTGTTACTATCAATTACTTCACATTTTCTAGAATTTTATAGAACCAGATTCATACTCAATATATGTTTTTGTCTGTCTTCTTTCACTCACCATAGTTGTTCTGAGATGCATGCATGTTGCTGAGTTGTATTCCATTTTATGAAAGAATCACAGTCCATTTATTCATCTGTTGATGGGGGTTTTGGTTGTTTACAGTTGGTGGATAGTTCACATAAAGCTGCTGTGAATACTCGTGCACAAGTCTTTACATGGGTGTGTGATTTAGTTTTTTCTTGAGTAAATAATCTAGGAGGAGAGAGGCTGAGACATTATCATGTATTTTACTTTATAAGGGAAACAAACTGTTTTCATAAGTGGTTGTACCATTTTACTTTTTCATCATCAGTATATGAGAATTCTAGTTCATCCACATTCTTCTCAATACTTGGCATGGTCAGTCTTTTTAGTTTTAAGGATTCTAACAGGTATGTGATAGTATGTCACGGTGGTTTTAACCTGCATTTCCCTAATGACTAACGGCAATGGGCACTTTTCATCTTGTTTGGCTTATTTGTGATCTGCATATCTTATTTGATGATGTCTCTGTTCATAAAATTTGGCCCCATTTTGAATTGGGTCATTTGTTTTCGTATTATTGAGTACTGATATTTCTTTATATATCCTAGATTCAACGTCTTTATCAGACATATTATTTATAAATATTGCCTCCTAGTCTGTGGCATATCTTTTCAGTCTTTAAAATCATGATTTAAGCTTATTTTATTCTTCCATTTTTTAGCACATTAAAAAACTGAATTTTTAATATTGATAAGGTCCAATCTATTGTTTATTTTATAAAGTACGCTCTTGGTGTCATAACTAAAAATACTTTGCCTAACTCAAAGTCACAAAGATGTTCTCCCATGTTTTCTTCTAGAAATTTTATGGTTTTCAATTTTATATTTATGTCTTAGACTAGAGGATTTGATTCTTATTTTACTGAATGATTGTGGACAAGTCACTACATGAAATTAGACTCTACTTTTCTCAAAGTCTGATATGTGGGTTGGAATGGGGGCAGTTTATGGGAGATCAGAAGAGATCAGAGAGAAGCACAGGGCAGCAGGACGCCAAGGTGCAACTGCGCTGTCCATTCTTCTATGTGTGCTATATACAAGATTTTTAGGGGAGTATAAATTGCTGTTAAAACAACCACAAAACCTACAACAAACATCAAAACTGCTTTCAGAGGAGTGAAACCTCAAGGAAAAAAGCAGCCTTTTAAAACCATAAAATTCATTAATTTAATTTAATTTCTTATTGATACATAATAAATGTATGTATTTTCAGGGTACATGTGATAATTTAATGCATTCACATAATTTGTAAAGATAAAATCATTGTAACTGGGATATCAATCACCTTATGTATGTGTATTTTCTTTATACTGGAAACATTTTTGAGTTATTCTTTTCTAGCTATTTTGAAATATAAAATAGATTACCATAAACTATAGTCACCCTGCATATCTATCAAACACTAGGTCTATTTCTTTATCAAACTATACCTTTGTGCCCATTAGTCAATCTCTCTCCATCACTCACCTTCCCAGTCACTGGTAGCTATGAATCCAATCTCCGTCTTCATGAGATCCTCTCTTTTAACTACCACATTAGTGAGAATATATGATATTTCTCTTCTGTGCGTGGCTTATTTCACATAATATTATGACCTCCAGTTCCATTATGTTGCTGCAAATGACAGGAA
The DNA here is from genome assembly GCF_040939455.1 of Microcebus murinus. Taxonomy (NCBI): domain Eukaryota; kingdom Metazoa; phylum Chordata; class Mammalia; order Primates; family Cheirogaleidae; genus Microcebus; species Microcebus murinus. The sequence goes on along the minus strand of NC_134112.1, from coordinate 8,854,061 downwards.
CATGGTGGCATGCACTTGTAGCTCTAGCTACTCAGGAGACTTTTCCCAGTATGGAAAATCCTCTGAGCACAGGAGTTCGAGTCCAGCATGGCCAACATAGCAAGATCTTATCTCTAAAAAAAGACCTGTATACCATCTTCTGATGCATAATAGGCATTTCTAGTGTATGAACCAGTTTGGGTGTGTTTACTCCGTGGGTGGGTGTATGGGTGCCTTCCCACTCCAACCTTCAGTCTTCTTGGGGCTTGCTTCTTTATAATAGCAACATCTGAGGAAAAAACTCCATGTAGCTTCCGCGTACATTTAAAATCTAGCTGCAAATGTCTACCTTAGGAGAGTCACTTTCATAGTCTTTACTAATGAACTGAAATCATGATGTAGCAAAAATCACTTCTAACTCTGAACAGTCCTCCGTTCCTTCCTGGAACCTCCTTTCTGTGTGCGTGCAAGGCACCACAGGATTAAATGTTTGGATGTTGTTAGAGCAGCAAAATAAAACTCTAATTATTTCTGCAGTGACATCTTGGCTTGTATGAACATGAACATGAAAAAGCCATCTTTTATTCGTTTCTTAACTGGGACATTAGAATCATTTATATTCAGCTATTTCTGTTTGAATAAAAAAAAAGAAGGTTAAAATTGCAACATGAGAACGTGAAGTAGGAATTTGCCAGTCTTTGTCTTTCTACAGCATGCCTCTTTGCTGCGGTTGTCAGCACGGAGCCTTTGACAGTGCTTACGTGACAGATACCAGTTGGACTCTGCACCAGGCAAGGGACGAAGTAGAGGACAAGTTTCATCCACCCTTCTCAGTGACAGAGATGGCCTAAAAACCACCCAGGGGAGGGTCATTTTAAATAATGTCTATTTTAGAATTTAGAAAATTGAGGCTTTGAGAGGTTAATTAACTTGCTTCAGGTCATGCAGTACAAATGGCAGAGCTGGGGTGTCAACTCAGCTAACATGACTCCAAATCATCTAGTGCCTGAAAACAGAGAACTAACAAAATTATTCAGTTTATTTTCACTTGGAATCTTTTTTTAAAGAACTTATATCTGAGTAATAGAACTTCTTATGAATCAAAGCACCAAGATTTTAGCCCTTCTATGAACTATTTTGTTGCATGGAGAAATTTATTTTCCTGTTTTTTGCCTTTGTTATATTATGAAAATAATCTTCTAATATACCCCTTGCCATATAGCCGGTGGTGTACCTTACATATTAGACAGCCAAAGAAGATTATTTTTTAACATTCCTTGTTAAAATGAACAAGGAATTCATTGTCCATTAATGAACATTTATGACCAAATTATTTTCAGTAATGCACATGTAATAATCAGAAATAATTATAGTTTTCCAGATTCATTCTTTAATGATAAATTAAGTTTTAATAAAAACAAACATTTTAAAATTCATTCTTCGAAAGATTTGGTAAAATATTTAATATAGGAACTAATTTTTGTTTTCCTAAACAAAGAGATCACACTTCCCAGTGTGTGTCGGGAATGGCAGGCAGAGGACGGCTGGCATTGTTTCTCTGTCTTCCCAATCATTGTGTCGTCACTGCTGATCAGAATGTCTTGCTTAAAACTCAGGAATGTGTTGTACCCCAGGAATTGGACACACACACTGCATTCAAATCAAATCCAAAGGATTTCTAGCCCTTAGAAATTTACTGAATCAATGAGCATGTGTGGCTGGACCCTCCAGCTATGTAGCTGGGAGCAGTTATTTAGGTCATAGGCCGACAACATATTTTTGGAGGGAAGAAGCATCTTGTCGTTGGTATTCTTTAGAATTGCCGGTAAATGCTGATGAAATGAAAACCAGGTTTTTATTGAGTTGCATGATTGTCTTTAAGTTTTCTGCAGACACTGTGCCTCTTGCTGCCTGCCCCTGGGGTGAGGGGCCTGCCCCGGCCTTGCCCTGTGCAATATCACATAGGCTCCCATTTTGTGTGATTCCACTCTGCTAAAAGTCTCTGTTGTTGGACCCCATAGGTCAGCTTTCTCTCAACATGCAACCCATGTACCTCTGTCCCCCAAAGTCGTTGTCCCAGTGGCATTACTGGTGGGCTTCTGAGCCCGTGTCTTTACGTGGTGTTAGCATGCTGGTGAGGAGCGTGTCTTGCCCCCTCACTCTGGGTCTGCAGGAGCTTCCGACTCTGGGACTAGCGAGGCTTTGCACATCCACATTTCTCTCTGTGAGGAGGAGTCCACCTTGCATTTGCAATCAGGAAGACCCAGGTCCAATCCTTATACAGCCACCAGACCCTAAAGTGCTGCTGAGCAGAGGGAAGACCCCTGCCCTACCTTTCTTCTAGCAGCGGTTCATATTCAGCAAGCGGGGGCTGGACATCAACTTCCTACACTTAATCTGTTAACTCAGGCTTTGTAAGCTCTCGAAGAGGACAAGGTTGGTATAGTGAATGTGTACCATGTTGCATGGGGACTGTGGTCCCCTTTTCTGTAAGAGATTAAGTGGAAGCTTTGGTTTTCAAGAATATCTGGTTAAGAATAGAAGTCTCTCAGACATCCAGACGCCAGACCCACCAAGGTCACTGAGATGGCTCAGCTGGGACACACAGTCAGCACACTTCAACCCAAACTCTCCCTGAAAATGGCCCCACTCGCTCAGGGCGTGGTGCAAAGTGTTGATTTAATCTACAAAGCAGCTCTCCACCCAGTGGGCCAGGGGCCAGGCCACCATTACTCAGACTTCTCCTCCCTGAGAAGCCAGCCCACAGCTGGCTGCCTGGGGCACAGTTCTCAGGCCTGGCGGAGTCACGCCGCCCGCCTTAGCCCGGGCGGAGAAGGATACCAGAGAGTGACTGATCATAGCCTACCGTCACCTCCTGGATGCGGTCTTTTTCCTTAGTAGACTGGATTCTGCCAGGTAAGAACATCAGGTAGTTCTGTGCCTTGGTATTCTCAAAAAAAATAAAGGAAAACAAGCAAACAAAACTAAAAAACCCAAAAAACAAAAAGAAAATCAGAAGACTGTTGAGTTAATGGTTACTTTTTCTTTAAATGTATTCTTTGAGAACGCTGAGCCCACATTGATCTGCTCTGAGGCTGAACAGTCGCCCCCTCGCCTGTCCATCTGCTTAACAGAACTGGCAGGTTATTTGCAGTGTTATTTTTAACCACTCACACTAAAAATTGATGCGTGATAGCAAAATACCCGTAGTTCTAGGGAACACTGAATCAGCCACAGCGAAGGCCCTCAGGGTTTGAAATCTAAAAATAACAAGCGTGCTGTGAGAGTGAATTCCTTGATACAAAGAACAAGCTGTTTCTTACTTCAGCGTCTGGGATTACCCACATTTTGCTGCACATAAATGCTCCTCTCCCTAATTAATAGGGGCTCCCTTGGCTTCTGTCATCAGGGCTCAGAACCCGGGGTCTGTGGGACCAGCAGGGACAGGTCCGTAAGCCCCACACTGCACATGACTACCACGAAGCCGTCACAGGACTGCCGGCTCAGTGTACTTTGCATTTGTTACTGCAATGGTGCTTATAGCAGCACCTATTTCATTCCTAAACCTTTGAGTTTGAAATTAGGGCTGGAATGTGAAAATCAAACAGCCTCAATAGTGAATAGATCAAAAATGTGTTTTATAGCAATTCTGGCAACTTAATTACTATAGATACGAAAATATTTTTTTTTAAATGAAACACCCCTTAATTCTGCTCAAGAATAATCTCCATTTTAAATATTGGGGGAAAAAAGGCCAAATTCACACATAAGGTTAGATATGGCTAAGTTTACTTAAAGATTGTTTTTATTTCTAAATGGTTCAGTTATAAAGTTATACTGTCAATTGCTGGGGTCTTGAGGATTTTCTAACAGCCAGTCATTGAGTCTTGCTTAAGATAGATATATTTAGGAAAAGAATCTTTTCTGGATATCTGCTTATCACTTTATTTTTGTTTCATTTTCTCAGATGAAGTTTCATATTCTATCTGCAGAAGTCCATTTTAAAACATATTATTTTAATAAAAATGCTTATGTGATGTAGAAAATTCAAATCCCATAAAATAATATAATGGGACAAGGATTTCTTCTCCCCTCTCTCCACACCAGGCTCTGGGAAGATTTTCCAACCAACACCCTGCGCCTTCTTTGTGTCCTTACAGAAGTGGCCACACAAGCATTTATGTGACTGAATTTACCATTCCGCTTCTAATTTTAACATCAGTGGTAGCGTGAGGTTTACATGCTTTTTTCATTTAGCTTCTTTCACTTAGTATCTCTAAGACATCTTCCCTTTCATCACTTGGAGAACATTTTAATGACTATATTATGTTTCATAGTTTCGATGAACTCTAATTTATTTAACCACTATTTATAAACTACTGCTAAATAGTTAATATGTTTTCAATCATTTCCTACCACACCGAATTCTCCTATGAACATGCATATCTCCATACATGTGAGCATGTGTGTGTGTACATACATAAAGTCATTGGAAGTGGAATGTCTGGGGTAGAGGGGATGCAGGTCTGGTTTCCACAGGGCTAGAATTGGATGTCTGGTTGAACTGCCAGCATTGCCCAGTTGGGTACAAATAGGTGTGCAGTGTGCTCTCTCACAGACTGAATGTTTGTATCTGAGGTTCCTGTTTTCCAATAACTTTAAAAGCAAAGCACACTACCAAACATGTTGGTGTCTGTAGTCTGAGAGAAACATGGTATTTCGTCCTTGCTTCAGTTTAATTATGAGCAAAGTTAGGTCATCTAACACAACCATAGATGATGCTTAAATTTTTGTGTGTGTGTGAATTTTCTGTTTAGTGCACTTTGCCCATTTTTCTGTAGTTTTCTTGTCCTCCACCATGTCAATATTTGTAACAACACATCCACACATAAACAAACACACTTTCTCTCTCTCCTCCCCCTCCTTTTCTGCCACATCTGGCAGAAAAAATGACAAAGTGCATTTTATTTTAGGGAATTGTACATTTAGGAAAAAATTCTGTAACTCAAAATTATAAAAATCATCCATGTTTTCTTTTTTTTTTCACTTTTATAGATTATTGTGTTCTTTTGGTATAGTCAATCCAACTGGAAATTACTGGTCTAAGGAGTATTGTAAGGATCCAACTTGAATTCTCTCCCATACAGCTAATACATTTTCCACCACCAGAAATTAATAATCCATCTTTTCCCTTTGATTTAAAATGTATTATCTATTGTATATAATTTTGATGTCAATTTAACCATTTCTGTACTCTACATTTGCTTTCATTGATTTTTCTATGTACACTCAGAACCAAATTGTTGTGTTCTAATTACGTTTTGTAAATTGGTGAGGTTGTCCCTACATTCTCTAGTCATTCTTGCATCTTAATTTCTCAAACGAACTTTGAATTATCTATTTAGAATGTTCTGTCGGGAAAAGGCTGGTTCTCCTCCAGTCACGGGTGGCCAGTGTCACCCTCGCAGAGTGTGTGGGCATCATGGGTCTGCATGTCTGCTCCTTTCTCTGAGGGTCCCCACAAGCCTGGCATAGAGCCCTCATCATTCACCTCTGTCCAGTGGAAGCATTTAAAGTTTAGTAAACATGGTTGGCATCGGTCCTTGTCAAATGCAACTATACACCACAGGAGGACTGGAAGGAGGGAGGAAGATGGGGACCTGTTTGGGACCCAGGACGCAGGGAAGAGCACAAGAGCAGGGCTCTAGTGTGTCCTCAGCAAACAAAGGGCGGCCACCCAGACCCAACCTTTGCCAGCCCCCACCCTAGTGACAGAAAGTGGTCCAGGCGGGCTCATCCCTCTCCTGGACTGCGTGGAGATGCTCTGAGATCACTGGGCAGTGCTCACACATCTCAGGGGCTGATGGGTGCCCTGCAGCCGGGGGAGGTGCCCTCCCGCTCTGCCAGGCCAGGCAGCCCCTTTACACCTAGAGACACCAGGGTGGGCAGGAAGAACAGCAAAAGTTCCCCTGTCACAGCTGGCAGCCCAGACCAGGAAGCCTCTTTGTCCCCATGGCCCAAGGCTCTCCACACTGCCCAGACATGAGGTGGGGGCGGCCAGTAATTCAATCCCACCATTACTGCCCCCAATAGCCAGGCTTGAGGATGACTTTTCTGCCCATTCTTTTGCATGACAGGGAACAGTGGGGAGTCCCAGCAACAGCAGATAAAACAAGGAGACCAAAGTAACACTGAAAGGCTCTGATGATTAAGCTTCCACTAGGACCCCAGCCTACATGGCAGGCCTCACCTGTGTGCTAAACATAACCAGAGTAACTACCTGCTAAAACAACAATGTAAACAGGGCCCGGGGGCTCCTTTCATAATAGGCAAAATGTGCTGGATACAATAAATAGTACCAAGATCCAAGAAAATCACAACTTGAATGAGAAAAGATAACCAAATGATACACAGGCCAAGATTAAACATTTGTTGGGGTTAAAATACAAGGGTTTTAAGGCCATCATCCAAAAATTGTTACAGCAATCCATTCAAAATTCTTCTTTTTAATTGTATATTATTAAGGCATACAACATGATGTTTTGATATACATAGCTAAATGCTTACTACAGTCAAGTGCATTAGCATATCTGTCTCCTCACATCATTACCTTGTTTTGTTCATGTGGTACGAGCACCTGAAATCTACTTTCTTGGCACATCTCCAGTACACAATACAATATTATTAACTACAGCCATGATGTTGTACATTAGATCTGCAGACTTATTCATCCTAGATAACTGCAACTTTGTACCCTTTGACCAACATCTCTCCATGTATTCCACATCTCCGTGTCTGGTAATCATCATTGTACTCTGTTGCTATGTATTTGACATTTTTAGGGTCTACATATAAGTGAGATCATGCAGTATTTGTCCTTCTGTGCCTGTCTTATTTCACTTAAAATAATGGCCTCCAAGTCCATCCATGTTGTTCAAATGGCAGGATCTCCTTTTGCTTAAAACCGAATAATATTCCATTGTGTGTGTTTGTGTTTGTGTATGTGTGTGGACAGATACCACAATTTCTTTATCCAGTCATTGGTTGATGGGACTTTAGGTTGTTTCCATATTTTTGCTATTCTGATTAATGCTGCAGTGAACATGGGAGTGCAGATGTCTCTTTGACATACTGATTGCAGTTTCTTTGGATATACACTCAGAAGTGGAAGTGCTGGGTCAAATGGTAGCTCTATTTTTAATTTTCTGAGGAACTTTGACACTGTTTTCGATAATGGCTGTACCAATTCACATTCCCACAGATGGTGTACACAGGTTTGTTTTTCTCCACATCCTCACCAACACTTGTCACTGCTTGTCCTTTTGGTGATAGTCATCCTAATAGGTGTGGGGTGACATCTCATTGTGGGTTTGATTTCCATTTCCCTGATGATTAGTGATGTTGAGCACGTTTCCATATACTTGCTGTCCAGTTGTTCGTCTCCTTGGAAAAACATGTTTGGGTTCTTTGCCTATTCTTTAACTGGGATATTTGGGAGGTTTTCTTTGCTATTGAGTTATATAAGTTGTTTGTGTATTTTGGATATTAATTCCTTATCAGATATATGATTTACAAATATTTTTTTCCCAGATCCCTAGGTTGCCTTTTCATGTTCTTGATCATTCTCTTTGCTGTGAAGTAACTTTTTAGTTTGATATAGTCCCATTTGTTGTTTTGTTTTTGTTACCTGTGCTTTTGTTGTCATATTCAAGAAATCATTGCAAACTCCAGTGTCAAAAAGCTTTTCTCCTATGTTTTCTTTTAGGAATTTTTATGGATGGTCAACTAATTTTCAACAAGAACGCCAACAATACACAGGAGAATGATAGCCTCATCCATAAATGGTGCTGGGAAGACTGGATATCCACATTCAAAAGAATGACACTGAACCCTTATCTTATATCATACACAAAAATTAACCCAAAATAGATTGAAGGCTGAAACATAAGACCTACAATCATAAAACTCCTAGAGAAAATTCTCTTTGAACAAATAAAAAGAAACTCATCAAAGAAATGGAAGTTGTTAAAAGTTATTTAGAAAGAGAGATAGAAAGGAAAATAAATAAATAAATAAATAAATAACAGAAAAATACCTTGTCAGACAGGCTCAGTAGTAGAATGGAGACAACAGAGGCTAGAATTGACGAATCTGGTGATGAATCAACGGAAGTTATCCGACCTGAACAACAGAGAGTAAGTAGGCTGAGCAAATGAGCAGATCCTTGGGGATCCATGGATAAAACCAAAGGCTTAGCAGAACAAACCTCAAACAAGATAAACCCAGGAAAATATATGCAAAGAATAAATCATAAGTAAACTTTGAAAGTTAAAGGCAAATAAAAAAATCTCAAAAGTAGTTGGAGAGAAATGATGCATTATCTATAAAAGAACACAAACTTGGATGAAAGTAGATTTCTTGTCTGAAATCTCAAAGAAGAGCAGTGCATTTCTCAAGTGCTGAAAGAAAAGAATTGTCAAACACAAATTCTATAATCAGTGAAAGTATTCATTAGGAATGAAGAAAAAATAAAACACATTCTCAGAGCTAGAAGGAGTAAAAAGAACATGTAACTAACAGACCTACCCTTAAAGATTGTCTAAGGTAAGTTCTTCAATCAGAAAGAAAATGATAAAAGAATTTTGAGCATGAAGAAGAAAGAATAAAAGTAATGAATTAAAAATGTTTATGGATTAGAAGACTCAACATAGTAAAGGTTTCAATTCTTCCCCAATTGATTCATCAGTTTAATATAATTTCTATCAAAACCCCAGAAAGATATTTAGCCTGAGAAAAGCTAACACCATCTTGTGAAAGAAGAATAAAATGGTAGGAATCACTCCACTTGATATTATCTTATTATGTAGCTACAACAGTGAAGACAATGTTATAGTGGCAAAACAATACACAAATACATCAGTGGAAGAGAGTAGAGAGCCCAGAAATAGACCCAGACAAATAAAGTCTTTTGGTATTTGACAAAAGACTAAAACCAATTCCATGGGGGAAATGATAGTCTTTTCAATAAATGTTGCTGGACCAAATGAATGTCCATATGCAAAAACTGAAAAAAAAATAGAAAACAATTAAGAAACCCAAACATAATCTCAAATTGGGTCAACTGATTTTTGACAAAGGTGTAAAAGCAATTCAATAGAGGATGTATAGCTGGTTTTTGAGAAATTGGTATAATAGGTAAAAAATCATCCTCCAGCTAATTCTCATAAGTTACATAAAAATTAACATAAATTTTTAGAAAATGCATCTGAGGAAATCTTTTAGATTTTGGCACTAGAAAAGAGTTCTTACAACACTGAAGGCATAATCCATAACAATAATAATAAATCAATAAATTTGACATCATTCTTGGATTGATGGGCACTTGGGCTGTTTCCACAGCCTTGTGATTATGAATTGTGCTGCTATAAACATTCAAGTGCAGGTGTCTTTTTTGTAGAGTGTCATTGGATCTTTTGGGTAGATGCCCAGCAATGGGATTGCTGGATCAAGTGGTAGATTCACTTGTATGGCTTTAAGGTATCTCCATATTGCTTTCCACAGAGGTTGAACTAGTTTGCAGTCCCACCAGCAGTGTAGGAGTCTCTCTCTGCATCCATGCCAGCACTTATTGTTTGGAGACTGTTTGATAAAGGCCATTCTCACTGGAGTTAAGTGATATCTCATTGTGGTTTTGATTTGCATTTCCCTGATGATTAGAGATGATGAGCATTTTTTTTCATGTTTGTTGGCCATCTTCTTTTGGAAACTTTCTGTTCATGTCCTTTGCTCACTTTTTTATAAGGTTGTTCAATTTTTCCTTGCTGATTTTCCTGAGTTCTAAATAGATTCTAGTTATCAGCCCTTTATGAGATATATAGCTTGCAAAAATTTTCTCCCATTCTGTAGGTTGTCTGTTTGCTCTCGTGGCAGTTTCTTTGGCTATGCAGAAGCTTTTTAATTTGATCAGGTCCCATTTATTTATTTTGGTTGATGCTGTGATTGCCTTTGGGATCTTCTTCATAAATTCTTTGCCCAGGCCAATGTCTAGAAGAGTATTTCCAATGTTTTCCTCAAACTCTCACTCTTTGCTGATGATATGATATTATATCAAGAAAACTCCAAGGATTCAACCAAGAAACTCCTTGAATTAATAAATGAATTCAGTAAAATCTCAGGATACAAAATCGATACGCAAAAATCAGAGCCATTCATATATGCTAATAACAGCCAAACTGAGAATCAAATCAAAGACTCAATACCCTTCACCATAGCAACAAAGAAAATAAAGTACCTAGGAATATATTTAACTAAGGAGGTAAAAGACCTCTACAGGGAGAAATATGAGACACTGAGGAAGGAAATAGCAGAGGACATGAACAGGTGGAAGACCATACTATGTTCATGGGCCAGTAGAATCAACATTGTTAAAATGTCTATACTACCCAAAGTGATCTACAGATTTAATGCAATCTATATTAAAATACCTTCATCATTTTTCACAGATATAGGAAAAATAATTTTATGCTTTATGTGGAACCAGAGAAGACCCTGTATAGCAAAAGCAATCCTAGGCAATAAAAACAAAATGAGAAGCATCAATTTACCAGATTTTCAAACTATAATACAAGGCTATTGTAGCCAAAACATCATGGATTGGCAGATGAAAAGACATAGACCAATCAATTAGAACAGAGAACCCAGGTATAAAACCATCCTCATATAGCCATCTAATCTTTGACAAAGCAGACAAAAACATACACTGGGGAAAAGAATCCTTATTCAATAAATGATGCTGGGAAAACTGGATAGCCACATGCAAAAGACTGAAACAAGATCCACACCTTTCACCTTTCACAAAAATCAACTCACGCTGCGTAACAGACTTAAAGCCTCTCCTTTCATTTGTTTACTCCAAGCGCTCTCCAATATCTTCCTCTTGAAAGTCTTGCATTTTCTTTTCTAAGTTACCTAAGAGCAATGTCATTAGTGTGGGACATTCAAAATTAAATTCACAGATTGAGAGTGCTCTTTCATTCTTTTAATGAGCACAGTGATGAAATTATGGGTTACAGATATGTGAGATCCTCCTTTTGGTTACAATTCTTCCATGATCCCCCTCCCAGCACATACACACTCACGGTCTCTTGTACATGCCCACACACACTCACACACAGACACACCTCTGCCCAGGCCCAGGGAAAGCTGATCTGCAAGCTGCAGGCTCACCACAGTTGGGATGGGGAAGGTTTACTTTCCCTTAACTAAAAGATGATCTCATTTGTGGAATCAGCTAAAAGTGTGGATTTTCCACTTTGTGTAGGCCATGGATTTTCGTATCAGCCCCCCTGCTCCAGGAGGTGTCAAGTTTGAAGTTTGAATTTCCCAGAATAAACAAAAACCTTTTAGCCGAAGGTGGCTTCATTGCTCTCTTACCTCTTTGGATTTCTGCTTTTTTAAGATGTGGGCATATAATTCATTACTGTTTCATTTTCTCCTTGGTATGTTGATGACGTCTTTGGATTCGATCAGCAGTTTTAGTTGTTTTCGGTGGCAAATTTGGTCTGAATAACCTAGTCTACCAGATTTCTGGAAATAGAAATATTATGAATTTATTTTGAATTTTCTTTATCATTGTCTATAGTAGTGTTTAAAAATGTTAGTGGATTGAATTTTGTTTTGTCTAATCAGCAAGTTTGATTTGATTTCTCAAGTACTTGGAGCTACTTTTATTATCTTAGTTTGGAGAATGTATCCATCATGGTTTCAGGACCTCATAAGGTCACCTGAGGAAGTGTGCATGCATTAACGGAGCAAGCATTTATTGAGTTACAACTGCAAGTGCGGCATTATATCAGCACTAGGTGAGATTGGTAGTTGTATAGGAAAGGATGTGACTTTAACCAAGTATGTGTGATGTTTAGTTAAGAGAAAAATTCCAAGATGAGATTTTAAAAACTATCTCAGAAAAGGGTGACAGTAAACATAAAGATTGTGCCAAGCCTTGTTCTAGAGTGTTTACACATCTAAGTTATATTTTTCTTATTAGCCCTGAAAATTGTACATGATTACCCTCTCTTGTATTATTATTTTTAATTGACACTAATAATTATACATATGTATGGAGTACAGTGTGACATTTCAATACATGTATACAAGAGTAATGACCAAATGAAGGTAATTAGCAAACCCATCCCCTCAAACATTTACCATTTCTTTGTGTTGAAACTCTCAAAATCCGTTATTTTAGCTAATTGAACATATAAATAAATTGTTATTAACTACAACTGATGCTTGAGCAACATTGGGGTTAGGGGCACTGACCCTGCACACAGTCAAAAATCCACATAAAACTTTTGACTCTCCAAAAAGTTAACTACTAATAGCCCAGTGTTGACAGAAAGCCTTATCTTGTATGTTATATATATTATACTCTGAATATTTACAATAAAGCAAGCTAGAGAAAAAAAATGTTATTGGGAAATCATAAAAAAGAGAAAATATATTTACTATTACTTAAATGGAAATGGATCATCATAAAGGTTTTTATCCTTGTCACATTGAGTAGGCTGAGGAGGAGGAGAAGGAGGGGTTGGTCTTGCTGTCTCAGGGGTTGCAAAGACAGAAGAAAATATGTGTGTAAGTAAACCAGTGCAGTTCAAACCCATGTTGTTTGAGTTAAGTGTATAGTCACCCTACAGTGCTATAGAACACTTACTCCTCCTATCTAGCTATAATTTTGTATTTAACCAACCTCTCCCTATACCCTCCTACCCTGTAACCTCCCCGGCTTCTAGTAACCAGTTTTCTACTCTCTACTTCTATGAGATAAACTTTTTTAGCTTTCACACATGAGTGAGAACATGTGGTATTAATATTTCTATGCCTGGCTTATTTCACTTAACATAATGTACTCCAGACTCATTCATGTTGCCACAAATGACAAGATTTCATTTGTTTTATGGCTGAATAGTGTTCCATTGTTTACATATACCACCTTTTCTTTACCCATCAATCTGTTGATAGACACTTTGGCTGATTACATTTTGACTATTGTAAGTAATGCAACAGTAAGCATAAGAGAACAGGTACCTCTTTGACATACTGATTTCCTTTCCTTTCCTTTGAGTATATACCCAGTAATGTGAGTGCTGGGTCATATGGTGCTTCTATTTATAGTTTTTTGAGGAAATCTCATATTTTTTATAATGGTTGTAAAAATTACATTCCTACCAACAGAATATAACAGTTCCCCTATCTTCACATCCTCATACACATTTGTAATTTTTTGTCTTTTTGATAGTAGACATTTTGACTGGTGGTGAGATATCATCTCATTGAGGTTTTGATTTGCATTTCTCTGATGATTAATTATATCAAGTATTTTTTCCATATACTTGTTGACCATTTTTATGTCTTCTTTTGAGAAATGTCTCTTCAGACCATTTGTCTATTTTTAATTGGGCCATATATTTTTGCTGTTGAGTTGTTTGAATTCCTTGTATAGTCTAGATATTAATTCCTTGTCAGATGAATAGTTTGCAAATATTTTCTCCCATTCTGTAGGTTGTCTCTTCACTCTGTTGATTTTTTCCTTTGCCGTGCAGAAGCCTTTAGTTTGGTATAATCCCTTTGTCCAATTTTGCTTTTGCTGCTTGTCCTTTTCATATCTGCACAATTGTTGCCCAGACTAATGTCCTGAAGCACTTTCCCTGTGTTTTCTTCTAGTTGTTCATAGTTTCACTTCTTAGGTTTAAGTGTTTAATCCATTTTAAGTTCATTTTTCCTTTGATGAGAGACAGTGGTCTAGTTTCATTCTTCTACATACGTATATCCAGTTTTCCCAGAACCATTTATTAAAGAAATTGTCCTTTCCCCAATGGTTGTTCTTTGCACCTTTGATGAAAATCAGTTGGCTATAAATACATGAATTTATTTTGGGGTCTGCTCCATTAGTCTGTGTATCTGTTTTTATACCAGTACAATGCTGTTTTGGTTACTATAGCTTTGTAGTATATTTTGAAGTCTAATAGTGTGATGCCTCCAGCTTTGTTATCTGGAAAAGACTTTATTTCTTCTTCATTTCTGAAGGATAGCTTTGCTGGTTATGGTATTATTTGCTGCCAGACTGGTTTTTCTCCATCTTCTTTTTTCCTTCTTTCTTTTCCTCCCTCTTCTCCTCTTCCTCCTCCTCCTCCTCCTCATCCTCATCCTCTTCTTCTCCTCCTCCTCCTCCTCCTCCTCCTCCTCCTCCTCCTCCTCCTCCTCCTCCTCCTCCTCCTCCTCCTCCTCCTTCTTCTTCTTCTTCTTCTTCTTCTTCTTCTTCTTCTTCTTCTTCTTCTCTTCCTCTTCCTTCTCCTTCTCCTCATCTTCTCCTCCTCCTTCTTTTCTTCTTCTTTTTCTTCTTCCTACTCCTCCTTCTTCTCTTCCTTCCCCTCCTCCTTCTTCTTCTTTTTCTTCTCATAACTTTGAATATTGTTCCATTCTCTTCTGGCCTATAAAGTTTCTACTGAGAAATCTGCCATTGGTCTAATAGAAATTCCCCTATATGTGACTTGACACATTTCTCTTACTTTTTAAAAAAATTTGCCTTTGTATTTTACTTTTGATAGTTTGACTATAACATGTCTCAGAAAGTACATTTTTGGATTGAATCTATTTGGATTTCTTTGAGCTTCCTGGATCTGAATGTCCATATTTCTCCTTAGGGTTGGGAAGTTTCCAATCCTATTTCATTAAAGAGGTCTTTTATGCATTTTCCCATCTCTTCTTCTTCTGAAGCTTGAAACTCCCATAATGTAAAAATTAGCTTGTTTAACAATATTCCATAAGTCCTGAGGGCTTTCTTCATTCTTTTTAATTAATTTTTCTTTTTTGTCTGCCAAGGTTACTTCAAACAATCTACTTTTAGTTCAGAAATTCTTTCTTCTGCTTGTTATAGTCTGTAGTTGAAGCTATTGATTCTATTTCTTTTATTTCATTCATCAAAACTTCAACTCTAGATTTCTGTTTGGTTATTTTTTATGATATGTATCTCTTTGTTGCATTTTTTATTAGATCAAAAACTGTTTTTCTGATTTTGTTTAATTGCCTATCTGTACTGTCTTGTATCTCATTGAGTTTCCTTAAGATCATTATCTCAAATTCCTTTTCTAGGATTTTGTATAGTTCCTTTTCTTTGGGGTCTGTTGGGAGAATTATTGTATTTCTCTGAAGGTGTCATTTTTCCTAGCTTTTTCATGTTTCTTGAGTTCCTATGCTATTATTAATATTTTTGCATCTAGTGTAATAGTTACCTCTTCCAATTTTATGGAGTGGCTTTTATAGGGAATAACTTATTCCTAGAGATGTGTCCTAGGGTATCAGTTGGGTAGGGTGTGTTGACTTTGGTTCTGGGTGGACAGAGTATTGCATTCTCTATTTAGTTTCTTCAGCTGTAATCCATGTTAGCAATATTTGTGAGTGCCTCAGTGGCCTCGGCTGTGGGAGTTTGTGGAGGCAATGGTGTGGCATTGCTGAGGTTAAGCTTGCCAGGTTGTTAAAAAACTTCAGTTAAAAAACTTCATGTTTTCTGTTTTTTAAAGGTCAGGCACACACTCCTGCATGTGGCGGGTCAGCAGGCTCTAGGACTGACTGGACACAGGATCACCAGGCTGTATCTTTGGCTGGGGACATGGGCACATGGTGGTTGGCTGGTTTGGAAGGAGGGCTTCCAAGGGTGGATTCATTGGGCTGTTTCTCACTAAATGGCTTTTGTCTTGATATTTGCAAAATATAATTTAAAGTTGGATGTAAGTAGTTTGGCTTCATTGAGCACCAAAGAGATTCAAAATAATCCAAACATGGAGATGTGGGTCCTCTGCTTATTTTTAATTCTTTATAAGATGTTTTCACAGACAATGTCATATTATCTTTGCAATCTGCTCAGGATCTAGGTATTGGTAGGAATCCTATTGTATAATAAAAAGGTGAGACTCAGAGATATGAAATGATTGTTCATATGTCACAAAATTATAACTAGACAATCTACGTGCATACTAAGAGTTTTTTGAGATGTGTAGATCACATTATTGTCCCTGCATAGACCCTTACAGTTTTCTGAACCCTGAGGCACTACATCATGTATGGTTGTATCAGCTATAGCCCCCTGCATACTCTAAAGAGTTTATGAGATGCCTTGAGGGATGATGTCTAGCTAACCCCCTGAAGCAAGCATGAGAGGATGTTTATACCAATGAGAAGGCCTTACATCCCAGAAAGGCTATAGAGGATCATGCAGTTTAAGGATGAGAAGTAGAGACTAAAGCTCAGTTTATCCAAGCCAGGCTCTGAAACCAGAATACCTGAGTGGAACTCCAAATCTGCCCCTTATTGTCTGTTTGGTGTTGATATGATATTTAATACTTTGCTCAGTTTTCTCACTTTTTTATTAAATGAAATAAGCCAGGCACAGAAAGACAAGTACCACATGATCTCATTTATATGTGAAATCTAAAAACATTGAACCTATAGAAATAGAAAGTAGAACAGTAGTCAACGGGGGGTGCAGAGGAGGGAAATTGGGAAGATATTGGTCAGTTTTCTCATTTTAAAACTGAGATTAACAATTGCCAATCCATTAGGTTTCTATTAAAATATTAAATAAATCAATGCCTGTAAAGTACTAAGAACATTGCTTAGCCTGCAGTAAGTGACCGACAGATATAAACTATTTTGATGCCAGTATTTATCAATGTATGCTTGGAACGCTGTGTTGCGAATGATACTGAGTGAGAGTTCAGCAGGAAAGAATGCTGGGATTGATTGTGATCCTTGCACGGCATGTGGTGAATATTGGCTATTCGCGAGATAGTCAAATGCTTTCTTTTTGGGGATAAGGGAGATTGAGTCCAGGCAGAACAGTGACCATCTCTTTGATATCTCAACCATTTGATAGTGAAGAAGGGGCTAGTACCCCATTATTTAGGCAACTCATTCTAAGGAAACAAGGTGCCAGCTTACAGATGAAATTGGGGAGCTGGCCCCTAGCCATGGACTTTCTATCTTTAGACTTCTTTTATGTTAGAGTGAAATTAATCTTTATATTTTTGAAACTACTTGTTTAGCTTTTCTGTTTTTTAAAGTCAAATCTAATTGATATGAGCTACGAGTAAGTCAACTCTCTCTTCTCTTTCAGCTCATTCTGAAACACAGAAACAGGTTGCTGAATGCGATGTAAAATCCAGGAAACCCCACAAAGCTCATATGCAAGTCACTGATGTTTGGTAACTTCATGTTATCATGTATCTTTCTTGTCTTCTACCCAAGTTCCTTTTCCTAGAAGATGCAAACAATCATTACTAGCAGGCAGGGTTGTCAGGAATCTTAAATGAGGGGACAAAATATCTGTGATGAAATATAGCTCTCCTGATATCTATGTTATAATATTATCTCCATTTACCATTGAGAAAGAAGGGTCAATGCAGGAATTGGCTTGTTTAAATTTACACAAGTAGGAGATGTTAGCACTATAATCTAGTCTGCTTAGCTGCCTCTGAGCTTTCCTAATCCTCAGCAAACCAAGATTCTTCTGTAGAATCTCAGACTTCACATTTTAAGGATATTTCTCAGACATCTTCGTGAGAGCATGGGACAGCATTAAAAAGCCTGCAGGCAAACAGAAATGTCAAAAACATCCCAAAGCTATCACATTTTTATTTGATTCAACACTAAAGAATCTTCCAAAGTCCATATCCAGGACACATCAAGTTTCTTCACATAGCTCCTGCTTCCCACTTTTTCTGAAAAAGTACAGATGGGTAATTTTTATCCTCATCTCCCTCCTAGGAATGCCATTCGTTCCTTCTATGACAGTGTGTGAGGTTGAGGTTGATTTTTTTTTTTTATCTTAGCAACTGTGTTTGAGGCAAAGTTGAACTTTCCAATGTCATGAACAGGATCAGATCTGGGGGTGGGAAAATGTTGACACAGTGTCTGCTTCTAAATGATTCTCTCTGTGTCTGGAAACGTGGGATGAAGCACAAAAGATAATTTGATTTGTGGAATTGGATTTTTGTCATGATCTTAGATTGTCTAGACAATACACATCTGGCTTATATATTGCATGCTATATTTCTCTTGGCACCTTCAAGCTCTTATCATAGTTTCCATGATGGTACTTTGTCCATCTGTGGAGCTGAAATGTACAGGTTGGCACGGAAGAGGTTATAGGTTCTACCTTTGGAAGGAGTGAGTTTAAGAACTTGCCTGTGCTCACTTCAGTACTCAGACCACACTGGAAGTCTTGGGACACAAAGAAAATATAGGAATGAGTAATCATACACAATCTCCTCATTTTACACAGAAGTCAACAGGTAGGGAGAATAATTTCTTGCCAGGTAGAGGCAGAACTGGTCTTCAAGCTCAGGTGTCTCTACTCCTGATCTTATGACCTCTCCAAATGAAGCCAGATCATTCTGTAGACTTTACTTACTCTTTAAAATAACCCATTTTATGAGTTAGGCATTAATGTATTCATGAATGAACAGGTTAAGACTTGGACCTTTGACTAAATTGGTCAAGATCTTATAAGAAGTACACAGAAGTAGTCCTAGACACACCAACTCTAACTCTGCTGATCGTATCACTGAATTTCCATGGCTGACTCAAGATGAATTCATGGTGACAGTTTGTGCTTGATTACAGAGTTGGGCTTCATGCCTCATTTGATTTTCCTATGTTGACATGAGCCTTGATATCTGACCTTGAAGTCTTAGGATGACTGCTATTGTAAGATTTATAATCTTCCATCCTGGTTCACTCACATGGCCATGGGCTTGGTGGCAGGCAGAGCTCCATGGCTGCAGGCCATGGTGTCTGGAGCAACCCCATCGTCTTCCTCTGTGGTAGTGCTGGGTTATGTGCCAATCTCTATCCCATGTTAACACAAGGCATCATCATAATCAGAGAAGCACCCTGGGTGAGAAGGAAAATTGGTATCTAGAAGAGAAACAGTACCGTGGATCTGATCAATATGTAAATGTTTGCCAAACCAATAGGCTTCCCTTACATGAGAATCGCTCTGTAGAAGGCATCACACACCAGACACATTGCTAAGTATTGGCCATAAATCATTACACTATTTTTAATTCTTGCACACCAGGCCTAAATAGGGAATATTATTGTGTCATGTTTTTGGATAAGGAAATCAGATTTAAAAAGATTTAAAGGAAATCAGATTTAAAATGGAAAAATCAAGCCTGTTTCTTTGAATGCAAGTACAGTTCAGCATTTTTTTCTTTTTTATTTACATGTCATTATTTGTAAGTGGCTAATTTATTAATTTTCCCCATTTTTCTCTTTTTTTTTTTTTTTTTTTTTGAGACAGAGTCTCACTTTGTTGCCCGGGCTAGAGTGAGTGCCCTGGCGTCAGCCTAGCTCACAGCAACCTCAAACTCCTGGGCTCCAGTGATCCTTCTGCCTCAGCCTCCCGGGTAGCTGGGACTACAGGCACGCGCCACCCTGCCCGGCTAATTTTTTTATATATATATCAGTTGGCCAATTAATTTCTTTCTATTTATAGTAGAGACGGGGTCTCGCTCAGGCTGGTTTTGAACTCCTGACCTTGAGCAATCCGCCCGCCTCGGCCTCCCAAGAGCTAGGATTACAGGCGTGAGCCACAGCGCCCGGCCCCCATTTTTCTCTTTTGATGTATTGATCTTTCTCACATAATTTTGTAACAACTTTTAATAGACCAAGGACTCCCACCTCTGTCTCTGGGTGTACTGCTCAAGTTTTCCTGCGTTTGACCTTTCTTTATGGTGAATTGAGTACTCAGGATTTTTGAATCATGTATGTTCAAATATATACATTTTTGAAATGTTTTCTGCCTTTATTGTTAGATGTGGAAAGATTGTTTTCTCTCCAGGAGGTGGCTTTATTTGGTTGTAAATTATTAGTTAATCAAGGATTTAAGTTTATTCTTATTTTCTTGTAACAATTGACTCAGTAAAATTTTAGTATTTTTGAAAGGCGTCAACATTGTTAAATTTGTATCTCACTCCTTTTAATGAAAGTGATTCCTTGACTAGAAGAAAGAATATAAAATTTTATTTAACTTTCACATAATGTAATACTTGAAGTCCCCTGACTTTGGACTTAGAAGTAAGTTCTGCATGCACACTTGCTCCTGTAGCTATAAATTTCAGTCTGGTCACTTATCTGAATCTCAAATTCCTCAGGATGACATGGGATAAAATACATAAAGTTTCAAACACAGTGCCAGGCATATAGCAAATCCAATGTAATAATTCTGTTTCTGCTCCCTCTGAGGAAAGATCTTATCACAACCCCCTAGTTAATTTGTGCCTTTTGGAAGGGCCTTAAGATATCAAGTCACACTCTGTTTTAGGGGTATTGTGCATAAGGTGTGTTGGACATCAGGCAGGTAAGATTTTTAAAATTTTCATTGATAACAAGATAATAGAACAAATGACATTATTTAAAATATACATTGCACTGGCTGTTGAATGTGTAGATAGATATCTTATATTTGGACAAGATACTATCATTCTTTGGCTTTATGTCTTCTGCAGTTTCACTAAAATTTTCATAGAAATGAAGAAGATGGTTCAAAACTCTGTTTTTCACATCAAAGTGCCCATGAAACACGGGTAAAATTTTTTTTTTTTTTTTTTTTTTTTTTGTGGCCATGACTTGAGGGATCACCTGATAGAGTGTGGAAAACACAATCGTTGGCAAGATCTGACAGAATTAGATCTGCTCGCAAGGTACCAACGCATCTCTTATCACAACCTTCCCTTTTACAGGCCCACAGGACATGTTAGTGCATCCTCTGAATGGGGAAGTGTAGTTTGACTCAGTTTTATATTAGGGTGGTGCAAAAGTAATTGCCGTTTCAGACTGTGAATTTTAAATCATTAAAACTAGGCTCAAACATAGCTTTATTAATCAAAATAGGAACCATTACAATCAACACATTTTTGCCAAAGAGAAATGAGTTTGTTTACTCCTGTAGCGTAAAAATTTCTTCTTCGAGATTGGACGAACTCTTGGAAAGCATTTTCTGCATCCTGCTGGTTGTGGAAACGTTTTCCCTGCAAAAAGTTGTTGAGATGCTTGAAGAAGTGGTAGTCAGTTGGCGAGCGGTCAGGTGAATACGAAGGATGAGGCAAAATTTGTAGCCCAATTTGTTCAACTTTTGAAGTGTTGGTTGTGCAACAGGCGGTTGGGTGTTGTCATGGAGAAGAATTGGGCCCTCTCTGTTGACCAATGCTAGCTGTAGGCATTGCAGTTTTCAGCGTATCCCCTCGATTTGTTGGGCATGCTTCTCAGATATAGTGGTTTCCCTGGGATTCAGAAATCTGCAGTGGATTAGACTAGCAGCAAACCACCAAAGTGACCATGACATTTTTTTGGTGCAGGTTTGGCTTGGGGAAGTGCTTTGGAGCTTTTTCTCGGTCCAACCACTGAGCTGGTCATCACAGGTTGTCACATAAAATCCACTTTTTGTCACACATCACAATCAAATTGAGAAACAGTTCATTGTTGTTGAATACAAGAAGAGAAGATGACACTTCAGAATAATGAGTTTTTTGATTTTCAGTCAGCTCATGAGGCACCCACTTATTGAGCTTATTCACCTTTCCAGTTTGCTTCCAATGCCAAACAACTGTAGAATGGTCGACATTGAGTTCTCCAGCAACTTCTCATGTAGGAGGATCAGCTTCGATGATTGTTCTCAGTTGGTCTTTGTCAACTTCCAATGGGCAGCCACTGCACTCCTCATCTTCAAGGCTGTCTTCTCTTTTGTAAAACTTCTTGAACCACCACTGCATTGCATGCTTTTAGCAGTTCCTGAGCCAAATGCATTGTTGGTGTTGCAATTGTCTCTGGTGCTTTATGACTCATTTTGAACTTGAATAAGAAACTCACTCAAATTTGCTTTTTGTCTATTTAGACTATTTCCATAGTCTAAAATGAATATCAAATAAATAGCAATAAGTCATTAGCAAAAAAACATAAAGCAAGAAATATCCATTAAAATGATGTATAACATAACCACATTTATTTAATAATGTATTCCAATATCAAATGGCAAATTTCAACAATGCTAAAACTGCAATTACTTTTACACTAATGAAGTAAATTATCCAATAACACGTCCTTGTTCATATGGTACTCCCAGCTATTTCAACAGTCACTGTTTGAGACAAAGCATCACTGTTTTGGAGGGAGACAAAAGACAAAACTTTGATTGATTTAGGATTTGCCTGTCTCATTCTAGACTTGTGAGGTTCAGTCTTCATACATACTTTCATATCCCTTGTTTTCCACACCTACTCCCAAGTTCTTTACTGCATATCATGCAGGTTCCTCTGTTTTGGTTATTTACTTCCCTAATCCAAATGTGTGTCATTAATCTGTTCTTAAACTACAACAGTCATTCATGTAACATGCTGTTTTGGTGATGTCTCAGTCATTCTGGTTTTGTTTTTCCAATCATTCTCACTTTCATTACTTGAATCCTTAAGAGATATCATCAATATTTACATTGTGAAAATTAAACTCACAACACTAAATTCAAGATGGACTACTGACAATGGTAACGCACTTAAATTGCAGACTTTAGTCCCATCACAGGAGTGGTGCAACAATGCATGGTCCATTGCTGGGGACTACAAATTGCAGTTGTCAACTTCAGTGGTAAGCAGAAAAAACAGCAGCAGAAATGATGGAAAGCAGATAATCCATGCCTTGATTCGACACTAAAGTCAGTGTTGCTTTCCACTCCTAGTTTGGAAGCTTCTTTATGGGTTTAATGCCTTCACCCCAATTTTTTACAATAATTGCTAAAAACAGCACTTTTCTCATCTTTGTTATGGAGGGGGGTGGGGAGTCTTGGGATGTGAAACATTCATTGATAAAACTAGGACAGCCCAGGCAAATCAGAACAGTTAGTCCTCCAGGCTGATGGGACAGCCAGCACCAACCACCCAAAGTGTGAGGGCCCCTCAGGGATGTCCTGCCCAAGTCAAGCCTCCCAGGCCCACATCATTGGTGGCATGTGTCATTAGCTGGACCCTGACACAGAGCTTCTGAGCTGAGCCCAATCCACTCATACAAATGTGAGATATGGTAAGTAATGGTTGCTTTAAGTATTAAATTTTGGGATGATTCACTAAGAAGTAGTAGGTGCACATTGGAAGAGGATTCTGGAGACAGAGAGCATCTTGCTACAAAAGCCAGTGTTGTAAAAGAGCACGGAACACTGTTTTGCAGAGGGAACCCCCTCCCTGCCAGGATGCACACAGATCAGGTACTTTCTTAATCTGGTAGCTCTTTGGTTGTGAGACATGATCACTTCCACTCAAGACTAGTCCTTCATGGGACACAGAGTCACTAATGGTATCCTGTGAACACTTGCAACACCACAGCCACCACAAGACTCCTCAGGTTTCATTTTTCTACAAAAGGCCCAGAATAGAAAGTGGGTAACAAAAGCATATGTAATGACATTGCTGAAGAAATAAAATCAGGCAACTGTAGAGCTCCCAGTTGAGTGATGCAGGTGAACCGTCAGTAGATTAAACATGTACTCAGTTATGTGAAAAATGGGTGCCAAGTGCCTGTTCTGGAGTGGGCACTGTGTTTGCTGCTAAGCATTAAAAAAAACTTAAAACAAAATTCCCTTCCCTGGGGAACTCTTTGCCTAGCCAAGGACAAAGATGTAAATAAACACTTGTCACCCTGTGAGCTTAACTGTTAAGGATCCAGGTGAAGAGGATGGGCTGGTGCACAAACCTGCATCCCTGAGCTCTGAGATGCCAACCCTATATGGCATCCTCTACCTGGGTGTCAGCAAAGTGATCTTCCAGGACCGTTTGATGGTGAAATGAGACAATTTATAGGAAATCTTCTAGAGGGATACTTTGGAAACTCTAGATCTTAAATATGAGTCTTCTTTCCCCCTTCCTCTGTTTTATGACAGTTTCACAGTTTCTCAGCGTCAGATGCTGGCACTGAATGGGTGTAAGTCACTCTGTCTCAGTTTGTGGGGATGCTGCACATATAATATTTCCTTCTCGATGACTCAGTGAATGGCGACAATGCAAGGCTCTAAGGATGTCTACAATTTAGAAAAGAACAACTTACCTCCGTTTCACCGAGCATTTCTGGAATTTGTTTTACCATTGCAATCTTTTGTCAGGAAACAAGTTTTAACTTCCCATGATGTACATTGTGCAAAAAACTACAGTCCGGATAGCCTGCTTGGATGAATACAAGTATTTCTGTCAATGCTTAGCCAGTGTCTAGAATGGTCAGTCAGTCCAGAAAGACCACAAGTCTGGTGAGAGTTGACACTTTGGGCCTTGTGGAGAAAATTTAAGTAGTAAAGGAGAAACTCTGCAAAACAGCCAGGAAGAAGCTTCAATGCTTAAAACTCACAGCTTGACCTAAAACTAATGTGAGTTCATTGCTTCTGGGAGTCAAGGTATCACTACATTGAATCAGGATTGATTTCAGACAATAAGCTAAAGAGACAATAATGGAGTGCTACGTCTGTGATATTATTTCGTGGGTACTTAAAACAACTATGTAGCATCCAACACATTCATATTACAAGGGAAATTGCAGAAGGAATACTCCACAGCATTGTTTTCAACATCATTCAAAAATTCTAGAGAATGAAATAAAACACAACATGCAATACTTTAAATGAGTTAAATTCCAAAAGGAAACAAAGTTATTATTATTTGCAGATGATGTTATGGTTCTGGAAAACTGTGGAGAAATATTTGAAAACTACCACAACTAATAATTGAATGCAGTAAAACACAATTACTTAAAAATAAATATACAAAGATAATTTTTTAAGGCAGACATAATTGATAAAATGCAGCAAAAATGATTTTTTTTCTATCATCGGTAAGTATAAATTTCATATACATAAGGCATATAAGAAAAAAACTAAAAGAGTTACTAAGTCCCTTCAAAGAACTGAGGCTTCTGGATAAGAGATGTTGGTTCTCGGGCCAGGTCTGCGAATGGGAGGGAAGTGCGTGCTGTTGGCATGGGCATGTGGTAGGCGTGGTCACTGGTGTGTGACCTGAAGCCTGTGTGATCCCAGGGAAGAATTCCAACAGGTGCCCCTGTCTTGTAGCGCCTCGTAAGCTGGGGGTGGGGGACTTTTTCCTCTCTCAATGAGAGAATAAAGTAGAGCTATTCTCTAGGGAAGTAATATTTGATTTTCTTTTAGAGGATTGCTCTGGTTTGGGTGTGGGAATTGCTGGTGGGGAAATGCAAGAACCGAAGCAAGAATTTTCCGGAGGACAGTCTGGAAGTCCAGATGGGACAAGGGTGGTGGCCAGAACCAGGGCACTGGTGTGCAAGAGGTGAGAATGTCCATACGAACAGGCAAATTGCATCTCCAGTGGCACTGGGGAGAAGGGCTGACATTTGTTGCATATTAGTTTATGCATGTTAACAACACGCCATATCCAAATTTCATATATAAACTCCAAATGGAGGGAAGATTTAAAATTTGGAGAGAAAATCCCCTATAAAATGGTAAGAAAAATGCATGTGAATATAATCTTGATATGAAAAGAGAATATGTAAGTATAGCTCCATGTCAGAAAATATAAAATTTTTATTACCTATTTAAAGGGCTGATAACTAGAATTTATATAGAAGTCTGGATAATCTGCAAGAAAAAAATCAAACAACTCCATTAAAAAGTGGGGAAAGGACATGAACAGAAATGTTTCAAAAGAAGATAGACGAATAGCCAACAAACATGAAAAAAATGCTCAGCATCTCTGATCATCAGAAAAATGCAAATCAAAACCACAATGAGACATCACTCAACTCCAGTGAGAATGGCTTTTATCACAAAGTCCCAAAACAATAAATGTTGTCGTGGATGCGGAGAGATAGGAACACTCATACACTGCTGGTGGGACTGCAAACTAGTGTAACCTCTGTGGAAAGCAGTATGGAGATACCTTAAAGAACCAAAAGTAGAACTACCATTTGATCCAGTAATCCCACTACTGGGCATCTACACTAAGGAAAAACAGACATTATATAAAAATCACATCTATACTCAAATGTTTATAGCAGCACAATTCACAATTGCAAAGATGTGGAAACAACCCGAGTGTCCATCAATACATGGGTGGATTAATAAAATGTGGTACATATGTACTACTCAGCCACAAAAAAAAAAATGATGATCTAACACCTCTTGTGTTATCCTGGATAGAGCTGGGGCCCATTCTCCCAAGTGTAGTATCACAAGAATGGAAAAACAAGGCCCACATGGACTCACCATCAAATTGGTATAATTGATCAACACTTATGTGCACATATGGAACTAACATTCATCAGGTTCCATGCAGGTGGGGTGTGCATATTCACACCTAATGGATGAGGTTCACACTGTCTGGGGGGTGGGCATGCATGTAGCTCTGACTGGGGTGGGGCAAAAGCAATGTATGTAACCTAAATGTTTGGACCCCCATAATATTCTGAAATAAATAAATAAGTAAATAAATAAAGGGATACTTCTGTAGCACTAAATAAAATACAAAGATAAACAAATATAATATTTTAAATATGGGGGAGAACACACAGCAGCATGTGTATGAGAAACATTGAGCAGCACAGATAACTTATAACTTCTCCTCAACCATTCTCCCCTCTTTCTTAGGTGCAGAACTTTAATTTCTAACTGAACACAGAACCTTCTGGGGGAAAATGTCTCCATTTCCTGGGGTCCTTGGCAGAGGAGTGTCCTGGGGCTAAGCTCTGTGCAAAGAGTTTTAAAAGAGAAGGGGAAGACTCATTCCGCTTTTCGCCTCCTCCTCTACTCCACTTCCTCCTGCTGATGAGTATACTGGGAGGTAGATGTGATGGCTGGAACTCCAGTGGCTGTGTTGGTTCATGAGGGACCCCCAGTTGTGGAAGCCACATGGTGGGAATCGTGGTGTGGGAAGGCAGGTGCTGTGGCCCCTGCAGCTGTGTATGTGTACTCAACTGCCTTCTCCCAGAATACGTTCACTTGACCAAAATTAAATTTCTGTCTTGGTCAAACTATTCATATTTTATGATTTTATGATACTCAAAGAAAAAAAGATTATTAACTGATATGGTGGGTTATTTTTAAATAACTTTATATACCAACAGCCATAAAGAAAATCTATGTTGAAAAACAAGCTAAGGATATGCCAAAAAAAATGTAAATGGGCAAAAACATAAAAGATGTTTAATCCCATTTATAACTAAAATGTTCTACATGAAGCAAAAATATTTCTTTCATCAAGTGTGTAAACAGATGTTTAACTGACGATTTTAAGATTAGAAAGAATATAGGGTGATTATTGAGAAAGCATTTTGTTATAAACTCTCAAGAGGGCAACTTTTAATATCGAACTTCCCCAGAAATTGTTTTCTCTTTCATGCAACAGTTTCATATCTGTTGTGTATCCTAAAGGTATACAGTAGTCCCCCCTTATTTGCGGTGGATATATTCAAGACCACCAGGGATGCCTGAAACTATGGATAGTAGAAAGTCTTATATACACTCTGCTCTATCCTCTAAATACATACCTATGATAAAGTTTAATTGATGAATTAGGCACTCTAAGATATTAACAGCAGTAATAATAAAACAATCACAACAATATATTGTAATAATAGTTATGTGAATATAGCCTCTCCCCTCAAATGTCTTATTGTGTGTAATATTTTCCACTGTGTCTGACCACAAGTGACTGAAACGACAGAAAGTGCAACTGCGGATGAAGGGGGACTACTGTAGTTATGAATGTATTCGTGACAGCATTATTTAGGTATTGGGAAAACCTAGAAGTAACTGAAATGTTTAAAATAGAAAATTAGTTAAATTTTTAGTTCTTCCACTCAATGAAATATGATGCTGCTATTATACATATTGTAGAAAACAGTTAATGAAATAGAAAGATTTTCAAAATATGTAGGGTGAAAAAACAAAGATTAAAACATAAAGTTTCCACTTTTGTAACTCCTTTTAAAATATAACTAAAATTTTCTTAATCTCCTCTTTTATACTCTATTTCACTTAGCTTTCTTTCCCAGCTCTCTTCCAGAATCTCTGGCCATGCATTCATCCTTGAGGTCAGGATGGTCCTATCTGCCAATTGCAGACACCCGGCTTTAGACCATGCTGGTTCCTTCTCCTGGGATGTCTTCCTCCACCCTGCCTCAGTTTAAATAAAGATCACCTTGTCTGGAAATATTCAGATCTGGATGCTTCTCAGAGACAGGAGAAGGGTTAGGTTACATTTTAAGCTAGTAATAAAATAGGCCCTGTAGGAAGACAAGCAGGTTGACAAAAATGGTGAGTCCAATTTTGGATGGAGTTTTCAGCAGAAATGTCCACAGGCAATAGAGTTAAGGTTTTTGAGCTCTAGAAAATGTCAAGGCTAGAGATATAGATCAGACATGAGGTGCCCAGAAGTTATAGCAAACAGAGGGAGTAAGTTCCTCTGGAGGGAGAGATCTAACAGAAAAGAACGCTGAGAAGAACAGAATCTGGGGAACTACCCCATCAAGGAACAAGCTGGAGAGACAGAGAACGAGAAAGAGAGACTCGTGTGAGTGTGGTGTTGTGAGGAAGGAAAAGAAGGAGAGACACTGAGATGGAGGGAGGGATGTGCACTGCCAGAGACTGAGAAGCACGAGGTTGCAGAGAGGACATTGGGTGTGGCGATTGTCAAGAGCATATGCAGGATGCTGCTCAGAACCACTCGAATGTGCTGAAAGGTCGTGCCGGTCAGTCTGTGCTGTGAATACTGGAAGGCTGAAATGTGCAGTTTAAGCATCATATGAGACAACTGATAAATCATTTTCATAAGTGTTGGGGAATTTTTGGCAAATGTTGCAACTATTGCATCTATCCAAGTCCTTGTACCAAATTTGTTTTATATGATTAAGAACATGTGAGCCCTAAAGCCCACAGTATAACAGGCTTACAATATAAAAGAATAATTGTATCCCTATACAGCTAAGGAAACTAAAGTTTACCATACATTTTCTTTTTTTAAAAAGTGGAAACCAAAATTTATCACCTTTACTTTGATTTGTATCAGAGAAGGAAAACTTCCAAAGTCTATGCAGAAAACTTGGCTCTGGTGTTTACTATTTTTGACACATTGGACCAACTACCTGTGAATTCGTTTTATTGTATATAAAATGGGGATAATAAATAGTCTCCTGCCAACATAAATAGGTTTTCATTACAATAAAAATGAGCTAGTGAGCATGAAAGAGCATTCAATCTGTAAGAAGTTCTTCCAGGAATTCTTGTATTCTAGGAAACTCAGAATATTTCTGGTAATGGAATTTTTGATATTTTGAGGAAAGATATTTTAAGATGCATGAGAAAAGAACACTTTCTACCCTCAAGTTTCATCATGATTTGTTTTTCTGCATTGAGATTTTGCTTGAACGTCAGTGAACAAAAGGAGGGGTGTTTAGCTCACCCGTTGTCCAGTACGAGGAAGCAAGGGGTAGGGAGGATGCCCCACTGTGCTACTGGTCTGATGCCAACTATTTGTTCTCAGTGACAAGACAAACACAGAAATGGAAATGGAAAGTGTTT
The DNA here is from genome assembly GCF_040939455.1 of Microcebus murinus. Lineage (NCBI taxonomy): Eukaryota > Metazoa > Chordata > Mammalia > Primates > Cheirogaleidae > Microcebus > Microcebus murinus. The sequence goes on along the minus strand of NC_134112.1, from coordinate 8,824,441 downwards.
AGAAAGTTCTATAGCAATTGGACACTGTATCGTACAAAAAATAAAAATTAGTATAACCAAATTAAAAACTGGCAAAGAAAAACAAAACAAAAACAAGTAAACCTAGTTCTTCATCACAGATAATTTAGGAAGTACTAGTGTTAAGAAAAGAGAATGTGTCATAAGATAACAATATCTGTATCAAAACCCATCACAAAACATATATTCGGGGAGATACCTTTTTCAATATTAAAACAATAAAAAATTACACATACTTTTTAAATGAATATGACTACATTTATGTAGAAATATTAAATTGAAGTATATAGGAAAAATACTATAGTATAAAGGATGTTCCGAGTAAAAGGATACATAGAGGGCAATTATAAAGCTGAGCAGAAAAGTATTAAAATGTCAAGAAACAGCCTGGCAATGGCTATGGAGTAATTAATCTCACAAAAGAAAGCAGAATTTATTAAAGTAAATAGTAAATAATTATTTATGAGTTATATTGAAAGATGTTTTTATACTTGAAAATAGCAAAAACTAAATAGTGCAGCAAAATTGCAATAACATTTATACATTTTTGGAAGCCTTGGCATTTTAACTCATAAGCGTTTTTTATGAATTTTAACAATTAAGAACAAACTATCTACTGCTTCAATTCTAATGTACACCTTACATTGTGTGGTAAGATAATAGTTTAGAGTCACTGTAAATTTTTTTTTAGTATTTCCATTAATAAGAAGTTTTCATTAAGCTTTACTATCTAAAAATCATATGAAAATCAATATTTATGCATTATCTAATCAAATTATATTATCATATCAAATATGCTATTTTGAATTTTAGTTTTCCCTTTAAACCTAAAGACACACACACATTCTATTCATTGTGCTAAATAAATTACTAGCGGGATCATGAATTGAGAAATATAGTTGAAAGAATTTTGCATGAAGGAGTCTTGAAAGAGCTAATAACTTTTAATTCAAAGACAATTAACTTTATGGAAATCATAGAAGACCAAAAGAAGGCACAAAACAATTTTTTACTGTATCAGTACCTTCCTTTTTTCTGAATCACCCACGATTACTTTCTCCACCAAGAAAAAGCCGATTACACACTTCAAGATCTGTCTCAAATGTGACGCTCCAGCCTCTCTCTCCGCACAGGGAGCTGCTCTTGGCACTTTGCATGTACTGCCATTTTTAGCAAAAAGCCTATTTTTTCAGTGCTGTCTGAATATGTATTTGCCTACTCCTGGACTCTTTGATGGCATCACCACATTTATTTCTTTTCTTCTCCCTTCCCCTTTCATTTCCCTTCCCCTTCCTCTTTCCCTTCCCTCCCCTCACCCTCCCCTTTCCTTCCCCTTCCCTTTCCTTTTCCCTTCTCCCTCCCTTTTCCTTCCCTTTCCCTTCTTCTTCCCCTTCCCTTTCCCTTCCTCTTCTCCTTCTCCTTTCCCTTCCCTTTCCCTTCCCCTTCCTCTTTCTCCTTCCTTTTCTCTTTTCCTTCCCCATCCCTTTCCTTCCCTTTTCCTTTCCCCATTCCTTTTCCCTTTCCTTTCCCTCCCTTCTTTCCTTCCTTCTTTCTTTTAATTCCCTTCACTATCACATCACCGTGACTCAAATATTTTCAATAAATGGTTACACACATATAGAGGACTTATATAAATAAACCTCTTCTAGTTGGTTAGGACCATATCAGTATAAACACAATATCATGAAATAGGATACTCAGGCCAAATAAAAGATTCAACCTGAGCTATGAAAATGATAAATTATATCTGGGCAGGAGAACTGTGTGGGGGTCACTTTTATTTCTTTTTTTGTTGCTGTTTATCTGTATTTTTTTAATTTCTAAAACAATGTTATACTATTAAGCATTAAGAAAATTCCATTTTTAAAAAGCACTGAAGCACACGTTTGCTATTGTTTTTGTTGTTGGTTTTCCTGACACACACACAAAATGTATTGGAGATACTAAAATAACAGTTGTGCTAAGCCTGTACTTGAATGTATGCAGACATGTCAGTTAATGTATTCTTAAAAGGCAGACTATGGCCATTAAGAACCTACTGTACTCACAGAACAATTATTTAGGTGACAGAATCCTGGAGGTTTTCTCAAATCACATGGCATTCATTACCTTCCCAGCGTAACCTCATTGAAAAGCCCAAAGGAAGAGAACTGCTGGCGTGTCAAGCTGTGTGGTCCCAGACAGTGTGCTTCCTAATGACCCCTTCCCAGAGCAGAAAGCAGGGCTGTTCTCTGACGCCACAGAACGGGGCGAGGGAGTATGTGAGAAAAGGGCTCGAACTATCCATGTGGCTTTGAGCCCTTGTGTCTTACTCACTTCATTTAAATATTTAGAGTAATTATAAGCAAAATCAGTACTTTCATCTCTCAAAGACTGTGACATTTTTTTTTCCTTATTTCATTACAAAATGCACAGCAAATTTCCTTAATTTGACTCTCAATCATCATGGAAATTTTGTTCCCTATTTTTATATTTGAAAATCATCCATGGGGAAGTTTTCCCATGAAATACATAATTGAGTTAGAAACTAATTTTTCACTAGTTAAAACTACAATGAAGAAATCTTCTATTGGGCTATAAATTCTGGAAAAGTGAACGTGGATGTTGGGAATAGTGACTCACACACGAGCTACGGTGCAGCTTAAGTCATCAGATCTGACACTGATTTTAGCTCAAGCTCGTTGGGTAGTAGAACTAGAGTTTTGACCACTTCTTCCACAAAGGGTACCTGTTGGAAGATAAAGGAAGTTTTGGTAATCTCTGGGATAAAGCAACCCCTATGGTACAAATTTAAATTTTCAATTCTTTTTTTTTGGGGGGGGGGTAAAGGAGTACTGGGCTGCAATGTGGGGCTCACAGACTGGGTTCTTCATCAGGTTACTTTTGAGCTGGGTGATCTCGAGCATGTTCCTAACCTCACTTGACTTTGTTTTCCTATGTGGTAAAATTGGTAAGTCTCATCTCTGTGCTGTCTGTGCTATAAGATAGCACGGGAAATGAAATAAAATGACAAATATCAAGGAACTTTGCAAACTTTCTCTGCCATGCAAAAGTGACGTATCACAGTAACTTTACAGAGAAGGCAATCAAGACCTGTAGAATTACAGTAAAAGAACTAATGTGGACAAGCTAGAAAATGACAGAAATAAACTTGAAAACATGTTTCTTGGCTTTAAGTTCAAGACTCTTCCTATCATATCACATTTACCTTTAACTCATCTTTCTTTTTTGTATTTCAGGATATTATGGGGATCCAAACATTTTGGTTATATGTAATGCATTTGCCTTGCCCAAGCCAGGGCTGCAAGTGTGCCCTTCCCCCATACAGTGCACTCCGCCTCCATTAGTTGTGAGTTTACCCACCCCCACCACCTCCATCCCACCTGACTGGCAACCAATGAATATTACTACCATGTGACTATCTTAGTGTTGATCAGTTAGTACCACTTTGATGGTGAGTACATGTGGTGCATGTATTTCCATTCTTGTGATACCTCACTTTGAAGGATGGGCTCAGGCTCTAACCAGGATAATATAAGAGGTGCTAGATCACCATTGTTTTTTGTAGTTGAGTAGTATTCCATGGTATACATATACCACATTTTATTAATTGTTTCCACATCTTTGCAATTGTGAATTGTGCTTCCATAAACATTTAAGTGAAGATGTCCTTTTTATAGAATGTCTTTTTTTTTTTTTTCTTTAGGTAGATGCCCAGTACTGGAATTGCTAGATCAAATGGTATTTCTGGTTTTAACTGTTTGAGGTATCTCCAAATTACTCTCCACAGGGGTTCTACTAATTTGAAGTCCCACCAGCAGTGTAAGAGTGTTCCAATCTCTCCACATCCGCACCAGCATTTGTTGTTTGGGACTTTTTGATAAAGGTCATTCTCACTGGAGTTAGGTGGGTATTTCATTGTGGTTTTGATTTGCATTTTCCTAATGATTAGAGATGTTGAGCACTTTTTTATGTTTTCTGGCAATTAGTCTGTCTTCTTTTGAAAAGTTTTTGTTCATGTTCTTTGCCCATTTATTGATGGAGTTGTTTGATTTTTTTATATTGATTTTCTTAAGTTCTATGTAGATTCTTGTTACAGCCCTTTATTAGATATGTAGAAAGCAGATATTTTCTCCCATTCTTTATGATGTCTATTCACTCTAATGATAGTTTATTTGGCTTTGAAGAAGTTTTTTAATTTGATCAGGTCCCGTTTATTTATTTTTATTGCTGCTGTGATTGCTTTGGGGGTCTTCCTCATAAATTCTTTTCCTAGGCCGATGTCTATAAGAGTCTTCCCAACAGTTTGTTCCAGAATTCTTAAGGTTTCACACCTAACTCATCTTATTGCACCCTTAGAAAAGCAATGTACTAGAAAGGACCATTAGACCAAACTTTTTCACTAGAATAGTCTTCTGCATTATTTCTTACTTAAAAATAGAGTGTATGACTTTCCAGTGTTAAGACTTAGCTGAAAAAACTAGGAATGACACTACAGTCTTTTAAGAAAAAACTTGGAAAGTATGCAAATTAAGGACTTTTCTTGAACCCATGGAAGAACTGAGTTTATAGGGGAAACAACTAACATAAAAAATGGAGAGAGATAGGTACCTGCAGGGAGAAGCAGAACTTGATACCTGAGCACTTGCTTACCTGGAGCAGATGCTGCCCAAAGCCACATAAGATAAGAAGATTGAGAAGATATTTTTAATGAACTGCTCAAGGTGGAGTATAGGCTAGCATGAGTGGCTAAGGTCCTAGTGGTTTCAGGCATAACAGCTTTTACCCCCCCACACACACACATTCATATATTTGAATACCTTTATTTCAGGGCAAAGATAGGACTATCAGGGAATCCTGAGCAGCTTCCCATGTGGTGCTCCCTGATGGAGGGAAACAGTAGCCACTGCCAGACCCCACAGAGTCCTTTATCTCCTATATCCCTTAGGGACCGCAGGAGAAGGAAAACAAGACTGGAGCCTGTGGGCACACTGGAAAGTCTGGAAAGTCGTTCATCCTGTGGAGGAGAACAGGGAAAGGACGCCCTGCCTCTGAGGGTGCCAGGAATCCATGACAGGCCCAGCATTACATCTGAAGGAGGCTCAGGAACATTTGTGAGGGCCGCGCCATGGAGACTCAGGTCCTCGGTGTGTGTCAAACACTGACGCTGCATCAGAACCACAGAGGACACCTCTCCCTGACCCCAGCACCACTCCAGCAAGCATGAGGAAGAGGAACAGGGGAAGATAGCAGAGGGGGGCGCTATGAGACATCTCTCCTGGAGGACACACAGAGAGGAGACCTAAAGCCAGCTGCAAGACCCAACTTGTGAATAGATGAACATACATCACTACACTAGAAGCCTAACAGCAGAGACTTTTGCCCATCTCCAAGTTTCAAAAATATTTATTCTTTTATCTACTGTCCTATGCAATAGTATGTATTTTCTCCAACAATATGTTATGAGGCATATAGAATGATACAGAGAAACATAGACTGAAGAGACAAAACTATCATCAGCTCCAGCCTCCAAAGTTGGACCTGTGAGGGAATTTAAAATACCTATGATTAGTAGATTGAAGGCTAAAACAAAACAAAAAAAACTTCCAAAAAGTTAGTATCAAGGATACAGAGGGACATTGCATATCAACACTAGTCAATTTTTTAAGCAGACATAACTATAAATGAGTATGTACCTAATGAGTGCTTTAAAATACGTGAGACAAAAACTGATAGAACCGAAAGGAGAAGTAGATGAATCCACATTTATATTTGGAGATATCAATACTCCTCTCTCAATAATTGAAACAACAAGAAGGCAAATAAAAAAGTGTAGGCTATATTATAGATGACCAAAACAGCACTATCAACCAACCTGATCCAGTTGACTTTTGAGGAAAACTACCTAACAGCACAAATAGCAGTATAGTACATATTTCCTCAACTGCAAATGGAACAGGCATCCGAGTAGACAACATAAAACACAGGCCATAAACACACCTTAACAAATTGAAAAGAATAAAATCACACAATGTATGTTCTCAGACTACAAAGGAATACAACTAGAATCAAAAACAAAATTTATAACAAATAAATAACAAATGATATCTGGAATATACTAATTACTTTAAAAATGAATAATATACTTCCAAGTTACCCATAGATCAAAGAAGACTCTAGGGAAATTTTTTTACATGTATTTTTAACTAAATGAAAATGGAAATATAAGATACCAAAACTCTGATAAAAAAAACAGAGAAAATCTACATGAATAGGAAAATATATATATATGTTGATTAGAAGATTTCATATTATTAAGAGGTCATTTTTCTCTCCATTTTATCTGATCTACAGACTTATTGTAACCCCAGTAAAAATCCCAGTAAGTTTTCCTTTCATCCTTTTTCTTTTAATCTTCCAATTTCCCCCAACCTCCAGCCCCTGGTAACTACCATTCTACTCTCTGCTTCTAAGAGTTCGACATTTTGAGATTTCACATATAAATGAGGCCACATAGTATTTGTCTTTCTGTGCTGGCAGATTTCATTACTCATAATGTCCTCAGGTTTATCCATGTTATGGCAAGTGGCAAGATCTCCTCCTTTTTAAGGCTAAATAGTATTCCATTGTATATATATGAATAGAATCATTTACATATGTGGAATACTATTTATATATATTTATCATTTTTAGATTTATAAATTTATATATAGAAATAGTATTTATATATAAACAGTATCACATGTATATACATAGCACTATTTCTTTATCCATTTATCCATTCATCCATTGATGGACACTTGGGTTGATTCCATCTTGGCTATTGCGAAGATTGCCACAGTGAACATGGAAGTGCAGGTATCTCTTTGACATCTAGATTTCATTTCCTTTGAATATATACCCAGAAGTGCGATTGCTGAGTCATATGGTAGTTCTATTTTGGGTTTTTTTGAGCAAATTCTGTACTATTTTCCATAACAGCTATAACAATTTACATTTCTGAGAACAGTGTGCAAAGCTTCTCTTTTCTCAGTGTTCTCATCAATACTTTTTACCTTTTATCTTTTTTATAATACCCATCCTAATAGGTGTAAGGTAATATCTCCTTGTGGTTTTGATTTGAATTTCCCTGATGGTTAGTGATATTGAATTCCTTTTCATATACTTGTTGGCCATTTGCAGGTCTTTTGCCCATTCTCTAATCAGGTTATGTGTTTTTTGCTATTGACTTATATATTTTGGATATTAACCTTTATCAGATATATAGTTTGCAAATATTTTCTCCTATTCTATATGTTGTCTTTTCATTTTATTGAGCCAGTAAGGATTTTGTTTTATATGTTAATGAGATGATTCTAAAATTTTTATGGAAGAGCAAAGGAACTAGTAGTTAAAACAATTCTGAAAAGGAAGAGTAACAAAGTTGGAGAACTCATACAACTCAATTCCAAAACTTAATATAAAGCTATAGTAACCAAGGCACTTTGGTATTGGCAAAAGATGAAGACATAGATCAATGGAAGAGAGCAGGCTGCCCAGAAATAAACCCACAGAAATGTAATCCACTGATTTTAAAACATCAAAAGCAATACCAATAGAGGATGGATAGTCTTTTCAACCAACACTGCTGTTACAATTGGATCTCCATATGCTAAAGAAAATGAACCTCAACACATAACGAAAAGTACATTATTGACCTAAATGTAAAACATAAAATTATAAAACATCAAAAAACATAGAATAAACATAGATTTGCTGATGAGTTTTTAAATACAATTTCAAAAATATGATACATAAAAGAAAATATTGATAAATTGGATTTTATCAGTTTTAAAAATTTTCTCTTGAAGACATTAAGAGAATGAAAAGAGAAATAACAGTATGGGAGAAAACACTGCAAATCACATATCTGACACAGGACACTTTTTTTGAAAATATAAAGTATATGTAAAGCTCAATAAGAAAAAAACAAAAACAGTAAAAATGGAGAAAAGGTCTGAAGATACCCTTACCAAAGAGGACATACAGATGGTAAGTAAACACATGAAAAGATTCTTAACATCTTAACATCTTAGTAAAGAAATGTAAGTTAAAACCACAATGAGATAACTCTGTATATATATTAGAATAGATAAAACACTTTTTAAAACATAGTAATGCCAGATGTTGGTGAGGATTCTGAGAAACAGGAGTTTTCATTCATTACTGAAAAGAATGTAATATGGTATAGCCACTCTGAAAAACTGTTCATCAGTTTTTTATAAAATTAAGCATAAATTTACCTAATTTACCAAAATGCCCTAGCATTTTGGTGCTTGTTAAGAGGAAAACTTATATTCACATAAAAATGTCTACATAAAGGTTTATAGCAGTTTATTCATAATCACCTCAAACTGGAAACAACCCATAAATACTCCAGTAAAACACTGAATTAACAAATTGTGGTACATCCATACAAAGGAATGACACCCAGCAATGAAATGGAACAACTGTTAATTCACCCAACACCATGGATAAATTTTAAATGCTAAGTGAATTAATCCAGACCCCAAAACCTATATTGTATGATTCCGTGCACATGACGCTCTGGAAAATAATACAGGGACAAAGAACAGATGAATGGTTGTCAGGATTTGGAGGTGTGGGGAGAGGAAAGTTTATGAAACAGAGGCTGTCCACGGTAAATTTTAGGGTGATGAACATGTTCTACATGGCACCACGGTGGTGAATACAGACCCTATGCACTTGTAGGAAGCCATAGAATAGTGCACCACTGTGTCAACTGTACTGCCTCCAAATTGCAAACCTCACTGGGAGGGGTGAGGAATGAGGATGATGTAAGTAACTTTGTAAAACAACGTACTGACCTGGCAGTGCAAGGCCGGAAAGCTTTAACAAACCAAACATAAACTGTACTCTGAAATAAGTAAATAAATATATAAATAAACTGTACTCTGTTTTGTTTTTCTCTTCACAGGAGCATTGGTTAGCAATTCTGAGGCAGCTCAACATGTATATTAGGGTTGAATGCTTAAGTAACAAAATAGCACATCCACTATGACATTCAGGTTTCGCATTATCAAAGAAACAAGTTATAAATAAGCAATAGAGAAAAGCTTAAATGAACACTATGGTGTTAGATTAGTCAGAAATATCAGTAAAAGCACATGTTTATTTTAATCTTTATTTTAATATATAAATGTTGCTATTTTAATATATTTGTAAGTATAATCTACATATAATATGTTAACATTATATACTTATATATAATATTTAAATTTTGTATTGCTTGTTGAATATTATATTACATGGGATATTATATAAATCTTCCTCATTCTTCTTCAGCAGTTGCTTAGTTTGACATAGTGAGCTTGTGTGATACAATACTTAATCAACTAATTAGTGGGTTAAGTACTCCTATACATGATCTTATGGGTATCATAAGGAAAATATATACACTCTTCTTTCATTTCTTTATAATTTAATTATCCTAATGAGCTCTAATCCATCTTATCTCTTGGAGGGCAAATAAAAAATTCACATTACCTGAGAGTAATTTCATGGTGTCTCTCTAGACTTTTGTTATGGTACCATTACTTGCAAGCCACGAGTCTGTTTTGAGATTTCTCCCCATCTCTCCAAATGAAAACCTGTCAGAACAATGACTGTGCTACTCATCATTGTATCTAATAATGAAGCTGCTGTTTTTTTTGTGTTTCAGAAGAGAACACTGTTCCATAAGCATCTATCAGATGAGATTTTAGAAAGACCTTATTGATCAATCTCTTCACAGTTCTTGTGAATAATCCTAGATGGTGGTTTTACTTGCTTTGTCATCTATGAATATATTTTCTTAGCTAGATCAAAGTTAGATTTTTAATCATAAATCTGAGAATTGTATTTTTCATATGTACTTACTAATAACTCACCACACAGCATGCCCTGTGAAGTTCTCTTAAGCCTTCCAATGTATTCTCTAATTTTCCGTCTCAGCTGGAGAACTGAGCATGCACTTTGGTTACTCAGAACACTGGTTTCCAATGTAGTTTAACTGAAATTGCTGTAAATATATTTAGTTCTTTAAAATATATCGTGTATATCTGTCCTTCCTCGTATTTTTAGAAGAACATGTCACCAGTGAGCATACCAATGAAAGTGCATCTATGTCAGAACCGACCTTAAGTGTTCAGGGGTTTTTGTTGATGTTGTTTTACATTATGAATGCGAGTATGAGCATGTCAATAGCATACAATGTAGCTGTAATAGTATTTAAATAAATTGCAGTTCCCTTTGGGTCTAGGCCATTTGAAATTTATATAAACTTGTTCTGAAATGCAGTCTTTACATATGAATGTAAATACAAAAATACACTTCTGCATGATAAAAATTATTACTTTGATGACAAAAGACCTATGCGTTTGTGATTTCAGCAAGCAAAGGAAATGTAACACTTATTTTAATATTTCTATTAAGTATGTCTAGCTGTTTGAAAAGAAAAACTCATGAGAGGGGTTTCTTTTGAAAACCACTGGTCTAGTTGACCTCTTGGATTCTGTGTAAATCTAAGAGTCTGTGAAATGTGTGCATATGGAGCTATTTTCAAAGAATATCTTCCTTTGTCTAATTATTTACAAATACATATCTTCAGTTGGGAAAAAAAGTTACACTCAACCTTTCCGTGTTTCCCTTAGTTGTCTGCAGGTCTCAACAAAGCCACCAGGTAATGGTTGTGCTGACTGATAAATATCACATCAGGACAAGCCAAGCCTCCCCACCCTCTGAACGAACCACAACTGACTATGGTGAGGAATGACTCAGAAACACACCGCAGGTTTAACAGTTTTTGGAAATCTTTTCCCCCAGAAATACCGAGAGCAGGTGAAATAATAGGTATGAAATTCCAAGCGATGACTCAGCATTAAGCCGCCACTCCTGACGTGTCCCCTCCGACTTCTGAGAGCTCCTCTAAGTTGTTCGTGCCTTATGGTGTACAGCCCATGTCTCTAATGTTCTTCTACTTAGGATTTTTTTTTGGTGAGATCAGTGATACTTTTTGTGTGATTTGCGGGGTATTTTTCGTGTGATTTGGGGGTGTGATTTGGGGGGGTTGTTTATGGAATTGGTGTGATATAAAATAAATTGTTCTGTAATGGATAGATTAAAAAGATCTTTCCTTAGGGACTTTATGATCTAAAGAGAGAAAAATACTTAAACAATTAAAATCAATTGTTATATATAATAAACACTAAATTAATATTCATACATGCAATGCTACAAGAAAAGAGAGGCTGGGTAATCCATTATGCCTGGAGAATATGAGGCCAGGAAGATCAGGAATATCTATAAAATGGAGATGACATTGGGTTTGATTATTCAGGAATAAGTGTATTTTAGTAATACATTGGGAATAAAGGGTGCTACAGGTGTTAATAAAGAATCATGATTTTATAAAACCTAAAGCCTCCTAGTAAAATTGGAGAATTAGTGCAGCTCTGGAACGAGATTCCTGGAGGAGGAGAGTCTTAGGTAGACTTCAAAGATGATCCATAAAGATCAGAGTGTAACCTCTCCCCTGGAGTGCGCTGGCCTTGTGACTTACCTCCAACTGACCACAACTGGCACAGTTATGGGATGTCATCCTGGGATGAGTTACAAAAGATGATGGGTTCCATCTCACCAACAAGCTCTCTATGGCTTTCTCAGCTGCCTGCCCTGAGGAAGCAAGCTGGCACGTTGGAGGGGCCCACATGGCAAAGAACTGAAGGCAGCATCTGGCCAAGAGCCAGCAAGGAAATGCACCTTGCCAACAACCACGTGGGCATGGAAACGATCTTCTCCTATTGAGGCTCCAGATGACTCTAGCTCAGCCAAGGCCTTGATGCACCCGTGAGAGACCTTGAACCAGGTGACCAGCCCTCCTTGCAGCTCTGGACTGAGGGGAGGGCCTGGGGTGCAGATATTCAGTTTTGTACTCGGAGCAGTCCCTGGAAAACCATCCCAGAGTGCCTGGGACCAAAAAGTTTCCTGGGAAGAAGGCTTTTCAGTGCTAAAACAGGGGAAATTCTGTACAAATTCACATGGGCTGTTCACCCTGTGCGGGAGACCCAGTTAAGCTGTGCCTGGCTTCCTTGTCCACAGAAATTGTGAAATCGTACATGTGTGCTGTTTTAGGCTGCTAATTTCTTATTTTTTTTTCTTTTTTAAATTTTTTCCAGCATATTATAGGAGTACAAATGTTATGGTTATGTATATTTCCCTTGCCCCCCTCCCCCCTTGAGTCAGGCCTTCAAGCATGCCCATCCCTCAGTTGGTGCACATCACACTCATTATATATGTATATACCCATTCCCTCCTCCCCACCTGCCCGACACCCAATAGATGTTATTCCTATATGTCTACTTATGTGTTGATCAATTAATACCAATTTGTTAGTGAGTACATGTGGTGCTTATTTTTCCATTCTTGGGATACTTCACTTAATAGAATGGGTTCCAGCTCTATCCGGGAAAATACAAGAGGTGCTATATCACTGTTGTTTCTTATAGCTGAATAGTACTACATGGTAAACATATACCACATTTTATTAATCCATTCATGTATTGATGGGCACTTGAGTTATTTCCACATTTTTGTAATTGTGTATTGTGCTGCTATAAACATTCGAGTGCAGGTGTCTTTTTCATAGAGTGACTTTTGTTCTTTTGGATAGATGCCCAGTAATGGGATTGCTGGATCAAATGCAGATCTACTTGTATCACCTTAAGGTATCTCCATATTGCTTTCCACAGAGGCTGAACTAGTTTGCAGTCCCACCAGCAATGTAGGAGTGTTCCTATCACTCCACATCCATGCCAACATTTATTGTTTTGGGACTTGTTAATAAAGGCCATTCTCACTGGAAATAAGTGATATCTCATTGTGGTTTTGATTGGCATTTCCCTGATGAATTGAGATGTTGAGCATTTTTTCATATGTTTGTTGGCCATTACTCTGTCTTCTTTTGGAAAGTTCCTGATCATGTCCTTTGCCCACTTTTTGATAGGGTTGTTTGATTTTTTCTTGCTGATTTTCCTGAGTTCTAAATAGATTCTAGTTATCAGCCCTTTATCGGATGTATAGCTTGTGAAAATTTTCTCCCATTCTGTGGGTTGTCTGTTTGCTCTCTTCATAGTTTCTTTGGCTGTGCAGAAGCTTTTTAATTTGATCAGGTTCCATTTATTTATTTTTATTAATGCCATGATTGCCTTTGGGGTTGTCTTCATAAATTCTTTGCCTAGGCCAATGTCTAGAAGAGTATTTTCAATGTTTTCCTCTAGAATTCTAATAGTTTCACACCTAAGATTCAAGTCTGTTACTCAGCGTGAGTTGATTTTTGTGAGAGGTGAAAGGTGTGAGTCCTGTTTCAGTCTTCTACATGTGGCTATTCAGTTTTCTCAGCACCATTTATTAAATAAGGATTCTTTTCTTCAGTGTATGTTTTTGTCTGCTTTGTCAAAGAGTAGATGGCTATATGAGAATGGTTTTATATCTGGGTTCTCTGTTCTGTTCCACTGGTCAATGTCCCTGCTCTTGTGCCAGTGCTTAGCTATTTTAGTTACTATAGCCTTGTAGTATAGTTTGAAGTCTGGTAAACTGATACCTCCCATTTTGTTTTTATTGCCTAGAATTATTTTTACTATACATGGTCTTACTGCTAATTTCTGTGGCAATTTGTTAACAGCAATACATAAAGAGAGGGAGAAGGATTGGGCTGAATGAAGATAATGAATGGATTAGAGAGGCAATGGGTTTTTTTTTGTGTGACGGACCAGGGAGGTTAGATTATTCCTGGACAATGAAGTATAATCATGAGTTCTTTATTAAATTATTTTTAACTAACTAATCATAATTGTATACATTTATGGTGTAGAATGTGATGTTTTGATAAATGTGTACAATGTGGAATGTTTAAATCAAATTAATTAATGTAACAATCACCTCACTTCCATCCCAAGTTCTGAGCTGGAAAGTGCCAGGCTTGGCCAGTGTTTGTAAAACTCTTTCATTCAATACGAATTAAATAGAAATTTAGTAATAATACAAACAGTAAGTACTTAACATGTGCCAGGCTATGGGGTCAGTTCTTACAAATGTAATTAGACTTTCCCCAAATATTCATAAAATTTTAATCTATATGTCATAAATGGGAAAAATAAGGCTCAGAATTATGGAGGAATATGTCTAAGGTCACCCAGGCAGTTAGCGGGGGGCAAGATCTGAATGAACCTCAATCTGTGAACCCTGATGAAAAGAAAGAGACAACAGTGGCAGCTTTCAGGACTGAAGCAATTTTCAGGTCTTGAGCAGCAAGTCAAATTTCCATATAGTACTGATGCTCTAATTGGAGAGACTTCAAAGGAGGTTGATATTTCTCCATTATTAGCTGATGTTTGAAAGTATTTATATCTTCTTTGGAGGGAAACAAATGAAGAAGATGGGGGATCAGTCGCCAAGATGGATGTTGAACTGCCTGCCTGAATGTCCTGCACAAAAGGTCGCTGAGCATTTCCTCCCAGGAGGTCCTGCACAGGCTGTATAGGGAGGATGGGCTGCCAGACCTTCCTTCAGGAGCACAAACACACACTGTTGTGCACGAAAGGAAGAACACATGCAGGCGAGAAAGACAACAACAGTATTAGTATAGTTTAGCTGTAGTTAACTCAAGAGAAAAAAGAGCAGAATGATCAAGTATACAACATTGTGAGAGAGAAATAGAAATGGCTCTCGGAGAAGCTAAACAATTGTATGCATTGCTGTGTCCACATAAATGGGAAAACCTTTAGGTGACTTTAGGGAACTATAAGTATTCAAAATAACTCCAGCAGAGAGAAATAAAATGTAAATGGAATGAACACTAATGATGGACAAAAATTTTTTTAAAAGTGGGGATATTCTCCTAAGTAAGAATAAGGCCAGTTTTATGGGTGAATTGCATAAAAGTATAAAATTTATGTAAAAATATTTTTATGCTAAAAATAACTAAATTTCTCAGTAATATGATGATGTATTTTACTTCTCATATTAGCGGTGCTTAAGAAGTTTTAAATGTTTACTGTTAATTTCTATCAAAATATAGAAATGATTATGACACAGAAAGGCCACTTCTTTGAATTTATCCTACAAATTTCATGCAAAAGCATGCAGACTTAAGAAGCCTTGTCTCTAATAGGTAATTACTATTAAAGACAGGATGATAACTGACAAAGTAGTGGAAGGTAATCCTGATCTATGAAATCCACAGAAGTCCACGCGAGTGTTAGAAAGAATGAAATGCATTTACACAAGCTGACATGGAAGCAACGTGTGGGAGTGTGACTGAATGTTTTTTAAAGCACGGTATAGGGTGAGTATCTCCAATATAATTTTTTAAATGTAGGTAAAAGGTAGAGAAAGAGCTAGACAGATAGATAAAGGGAGAGGAGTATAGGGATAGAAGCAGAGATAGAGATGAAGGGTTGGGGCAGGGATAGGGTATGGATGAGCTAGCTGCCCCAGGGTTTATGTGCAAGGAAAATCTCTAGAAGCATGCATAGAAAGTGCTTGACAATTTTTCTCTATGGAGCAAGACAGTGGATTTAATATCAGCTGCAGTTTGACAAATATTTGCCTTTAAATTATAAAATATTTCAGATAAATACACATATAAAGCATAATATGATAAACATCACTATTTCCCCTAATTGCTTACAAAATAAAAATGAAACGTAGAAATGTTGCCCTTCGGGGCCTTCCAAAGCCCCATGCCCTCTCATCTTTCTAGAAGTCACCACTGCCTTGAATCGGTGTTGATAACACTTGCACGTGGCACTATACACTGCAGGCGGCGAGTACTGAGGGATGTGAGAGTCGGATGTGGCTGCAGGCCAAGCTCGGAGTTTCCAGTGCACCTTCCCAGTGGCGAAGTTGAGATGTTGAGATGTATATACGCACACTCATAGATACATATGAATCTATAGAAATATGTAATCATTTTGCATATTTTTGCATTTGTAGTAGCATGATAATATGCATCTTTCCACAACTCTTGTTTTTTCTATTCTTCTTCTTCTTGTCTCCAGACTCAGGCCAGTATAGTCTTTCAGGTTATTATATGATTCTTTTTCTAAATTTTAATTTTTTTTCATATTTCCCTACTTTGTCATATGGGTACATTCATGTCTAAGGTACTCATTTCACTGCTTGCACTGTTCGATGGGACGGAGACACAGCAACGTGTCTAACCCGCCTCTCGTGGCTGAGCCGTGAGATCATTCCCATCTGTCGCCATGGCTTGCCGTGAGCCTCCTTGCGCACGTCTGCATGCTCGTGTTGGTCTTTCTAGGGTAGATACGTACAGAGGGATGGAAGTGTTGGTTTGTATCATAGGTACCTTTTGTAAGCTACTCAGTACTCCCAAATCTCTCTTCAGTTTACAGAAATAATTGCATGTCATTAGACTGCTCCTTGCTTTACATTTGCACTAAAATTTTCCTTTGTAGAAGTCTTTACTTTGGCTTATGTTTATGAAACAGTATAACATGCAATCTTAATTTCGATTTCCCAATTATTACCAAGATTGGTCATACGCGGTAGAAATTACTATTCAGTTTCACATTGTATCTAGGCATATGGAAAGCTGTATTTTGTAGCCACATTTTATTTATTATTTATTTTTTATTTATTTATTTATGTTTGAGTGAAAGGACTGAAAAATGGTGTGGCTCCATCCTTTGAAAAATGTACATCTGGTTTAGTACCTCCTTTGGAATCAGCAGCTTTCTCATGTTGACACCCTTTTACTTTTCATAACATCTTAATACACTAGTTTCTAACATTTCCATATCAAAAGCTTTTTTTTGCATAAACTGTAAAAATCATGTGGTTTTTCTCTTTAATCTTTAAAGTAGTGAATCACAGAAATAGATTGTCTAATCTGGAATCAGCCTTGCATTCCTGGGAGGGACCTCACTTGGATTTTATCTTTTTAATATATTGTTGGCTGGAGTTTTCTTAAATTCTGTTAGGATATTTCCATCCATGGCCATAAATAATCTTGATCTGTAGTTTTTCTTTTTTACATACCTAAATTTGGAATTTATATTACATTTGGACTATACTCTTAAAATTACTTTGGAAGCATTCCTTATTTTTTATTCTCTGTAAAGGCATGTATATGATTAAAATTTCATGTTCTTTGACATTTGATACAATTCAGTTAATGAATGCGACTCTTGTTGTTTTCTATGACTATCTGAAACGTTGCTTCAGATAACATAATGGTTATCTGCACATGGAGGTTGTCTATGCCACCTCCAATACGTTATAAAGTGATGTTGCTGGAGGAATTTGTCCAGTCTATCTAGTTAACAATTTATTAGCAGGGTGCTACTGGTCCAAACAAGATGGTGGAAATGGTTTTCTCTCTGCTTTTCCCTGCTAAATACAACTGTAGACCCTGGAAATAATGTGAGAGACAACCACATGAGAAGCCTGGAATGCAGAGGAAGGAGAACTCATCAATTACCCTCAGCCCGGGGCGTGGAAGAACACCACACACAGGCATCTCAGCTCCCTGACCCAGCATAAGAAGGCATCCCAGGCCCAGAATTTCCTGACTCCCAGACCAGCAACAGAAGGCAGCTTGGATAGGCTCATACTTGCCTACACTGAACTGAGATCTCGGGTACCCCCAGGGAAGGGGATGGAAATGGAGGCCCACTGACAACAGCAGCCTGGGGACCCACTCTTCTCCACTGAGTCCATGACTGCCCTCCTCCACAGGGAGATGCCGAGGCCACTGGGGAAACTGGCAAGAGGGATCCCAACACAACAGGGACGTGGCTCAGGAAGGCTTTTCACCTGTCCCTGCAGGCCTGGGTGCCCCTCACCCCACCGACACTATGCCCAGAGACAAGAGGGACCCCGGGGAGCAACAGAGGGGTCTACCGCATGTGACCTGGCCCAGGGTCAGGTTTGCATCTGAGAGACTGAGACACTGCTTTCCATCACAGAGACTCAGGAACAGCAGCACTAAGGACTCCACCCAATACTGGAAACAGCCCACGTGCCCTTCAAAGCGAATGGTTGCACAAACGGTGGTGCATTCAGACATAATTGAGTACCTGTGCTAGGTCACTCTCTGCTTGCAGAGCAGTACCAAAAACTCAGGCGTGCGTCTTACCGCAACTTCTTCCTCTCATGAACTACTTTAGTCCAGCGTATTTTCCACTTTCTGAATTCACTACCTACAAAAGTAGCCATGTCATATTATTGATTTTACTTATAGACAATGTGTCAATAAAGTAGTGACATAGTGACAGATTTTTTGTTCACAATTACTTCTGGAATATAGGCAAAGATATGAAATATTGTGAAAAAAGTAAAGATTGAAGAAAAATATAATAAGGAAGTATAATATAAATTTTATTAGATTCCAGAGAACAGAGGAAAAGGAATTGATAGAGATAACATTCAAAGATATAAGAATGAAAGTTTTCCTGAATTGATGAAATTTCCAAATTTAGGAATCTCTTTCATTGAGCTGTTTGAAAAAACTTCCCCTTTGTAGTTTTGCAGCTTCCTAATAATATGTTACTGTACGTGGATGGGAAAAGATATACCATACAAACAGTTCTATTTGTTATTGCTATATAAGCTAGGGGGTTAAAATTTTGCCATTGTTGCTGGTGTTCTGTAGAGATGCCTTAAATCCCGGGGAACATGCAAAACTTAATGCTAAACTGTGCTGTTTAGCTCAGTAATGTAGGGCTTATCTTGAAATCAACACCGAATCAGAAATACATTGCTCCTTGCTTGTTCTCCTGGAAATCCAGTAAGTCATGAGCAACTGTTTCTAATAATGAGCATTTTAAGCTATAATGTTCACCTGGTAATTTTATTATCCTTTAGAGCACATGTTTTTATGCTGTTGTATTAAAAAAAAAAAAAACAGAGCCAAGAAGAAGATGAATTCATTCTCTCTCTCTCTCACACACACACAAACAATAACTTTGGTAAGTGTTGTCTGCATTCATTTCTCCTGATGTCAGACCTCATTTATCCATCATTTCTGGAAGATGTGATTACATTGATAATGAGTTATGTATCACCTACCACTAATATGGTCTATGGAAAACCAATCACAAGTCATAATCACATGGTATTCTGTACATACCACAATATGTGGACAAAGTACACCCAAATAATTTATTAGAAACACAAACAAGTTTGGTATCAGTTTGTCTCTAATTGCTGATAAGTAGACAAAGTATCTTAGCATAATTATTCAGTATATGTTGAAATAAGTTTCTTGCTTCCTAAGTTGCTATACATGAAAATTTTTACTGAAGAGTTTTATATATACATGCACACACACACACACACACAGAGAGAGAGAGAGAGAGAGAGAGAGAGAGAGAAACAGAGGAGAGAGAATGACAGAGAGAGAATGTTCCTTGTGTGCAATAGTATAAATTGAATAGTAACTTTCAGTTCATTTTGCATATTCTCAATGAGCAACAAGTGAGCATCCTAGGTTTGCAAAGTCAAGAGCATCTCGACAGGGATTGGTTTTTACTTTTTGTCTCTAAACTAGCTTAATACTAGCTAATACGCACCTGTATTTTCCTTTAGTCAATCTTTTTGTTTATTTGTTTGATTTAATGATGTCAACCTGCACAAACATAGGTTATAAAGTTCATTCTCCTAACAGTCTTGCTCATCTACCTTCTGTGAAAAACCGTCGTTTTCAACAATGCTAGGCACGTAAAAGTGGGGACCACCGGTAGTTTCAGAGGGCCATTTTGGTAGAACAACACTGGCACCTAGTGGCAGGTGTTATAGAAGAAAATGCCTCCCAAATAAGGCCCTGACAGGAGTGCTCATCCCCACCGATTCATCAATGGGTTCTCAGGCCTTGGGTTTGCTGGTCCATAATATGATTCATTTAATTGCACAAATCACACAGAGTTCCAGTTCCCAAAAATACTGTGAAGAAAAAAAATACTGTTATGCCTTTTAAGAACTCAAGTACAAGCTTATACATATTATATTTTGCAGAGTGGTTGGTCATGGGAAAAAAACTAATGGCTTAATAGTCAAGATGATCTTGTCTCATGTGTTTCGGTAGATACTATAAGAAAAGCAAAAACAAAAGCAAACTATTTTCCATGTACGAAAAATTTAGAACCTAATCAGGGTGATTGGACATTTACTTTTCAATTCATACATTCCAGAGTATTCTGGATGACTTCACTGGGTCTGTGCGAGGTACTAGGGGTGGAGAAAGAAGAAAGACAGGAGCCCTGGTCTCCTGGAGGAGGGAAGTCTCGCAGCCGGTTGTCTCCCCAAGACGGAAGGGGTAAGTACGCGGAGTCAGAACGGCGTGCTCCCCTGGCTGGTCCCGAACAGGGGACAGACTGAGCCAAGTGGACAGGGGAAGGGAGGAGGGGGAGCATTTTCATGGAGGAGGAGCCTCGTCACAGCCTCAGAGTCAGGAAACCTCTCAGTGCATGTGCGAAGAGGCCCAGATAGAAGAGCGTTACGGAAGTCCGCCTCGCGGGACAGGGTGTGAAGCACTTGGGGGACACCGGAGCGCAGGAACTCCGGGAAGGGGCGCGTGGCCAGGGGGAGGGTGGGTGCTCCGAGCCCGCAAGTGCCCTGACCGCCCCGGGGCCTCAGCACTTTCTCCGGCGCCCACCCCACCACCCACGTCCCGTCTGTCTTCCCTAAGCGAAGGGCACTTGCCGCCCGCTCCGCGCTGCCCTGCGTCACAGCAGTGTCCAACACCCGTCCTGTTAGCAGATCCTGTGGATGACATTTTCATTAGAAGAAAAAAAAAAACGATCTTTACTAGAGAGAATTTGTTTTGATTTTGAAGGGACATGTGACATGGTTAAATTGTTTCCTAGAAGGGGAATCTGGCTCCGGGAGGCAGGGTGGGCTGGGGGCGAAAGGCTGAGAGCCACTGTTCGGGCGAAAGGCAACGCGCACCCCGAGACTGCCGGAACTGGAGACGGCCGGAAAGGAGAGCGGGACGCGGGCTTGGAGCCGCCGGGTTGCGTGCCAGTGTTCGCGGGGACGGGGACGGGCACACCGCGAACAGGAGGAGGCAGTTCCTTCAAGCAGACGGAAGGGAGGAGGAGCAGCGGGCAGGAGAGGGCGAGCCGGCTGCAATGAGCCGCGCCGCCGCTGTGCGCAGTGGGAGACGCCGCCCCGCGGCCTGGTCTGCGCGCCCTGGTCTGCCCGGCCTGGTCTGCGCGGCCTGGTCTGCGCGGCCTGGTCTGCGCGGCCTGGTCTGCGCGGCCTGGTCTGCGCGGCCTGGTCTGCCCGGCCACCCTTCCAGGGCCGGCTGGGAGCAGCCACGGCTGTCAGCGGCGAGGCCCAGGCTCCTGGCGCCCATGATGCTCAGGAGCGTTGTGGGACAGGGTCTTGGACTCCTCGGCAAAAGGCATCCCCAGCCTCCCGAGAGAGCGAGGACAGCAGGGGCCCGGCTGCATCCCAAGGCAGGAGAGAAGCAGGGCCTCGCTCTGCCCCAGAAACCACTAGCGATGTGCTGGGGCAGCGGGACAGTGCCTCAGTGGCCTCCTCTTCAGCCCTGGGGACTTGCCCGTGGTGTTTAGGGGAGGCCCCCGAAAGGGAGAGTCAGATTCGTCCTCAGGGTGGGGGCCTGGTGGGGTGGAGGAGGAGCTCTGGCACTGGCCTCCATTGCAGGTATGGGAGGAGCTCCAGGGGCCTGGGGTCATTCTGCAGCACTGGGGTGCGCGGTCTCGGCACAGGCCATTTACGGGGGACGATCCAGGTAAGGTGGTGCCAGAAAACACACGAATGGGGCAAGCTGGTGAGTGCCAGGGCCGGCGCTGTGGCTGGCTCTGAGCTTCGCAGTTTCCAGGAGACGAGTCTTGTGTCTCTGTGTGGCTGTGCCTGGCAGGGCCCAGGGAGGGGCATGTGAGGACACTGGTGGTGGTTTGATGGGTGACAATGTTGCCCTGCTGTGATTACCCCTGCACACAGGTACATGCACACAGTTCACTAATGGAACTTGTCAATTTTTGACATTTCCTTATATCCCGTAGTTAATCTATTATCACAAACCATTCTATCATGATTTATCTTTTTAAAACATCCCTCAGTTCTTTGAAGAATGGATTCCGAAGAGACAGAAAAGTCACCTGGGAGGTCAGTGTGACATTCCAAGTCACAGTTGAAGCATCTCAGGGCATGGCAAGGGAGCTGTAGACAGCAAGCATGTTTGAGGACATTTTGGAGGCAGAAAGAATCTCTTGGGACCAGAAGGCTGGGTGGTTATGGAGAGCTAACAGTTTTGTAGCGCTCTGCTGAGTGGGCGTTTGAGTTGGTGATGAGTAAGTTATTGTTAACACATAGAACTGTGTTAACACATGTGTGTAAGTTTCTCCAGCAGGAACCCGCTGCTGTGGTTCTGTCATATGGAAGCTGTCACCTCCCTGCAGCGGCAGTGGTCCCCTATGACAGAGTGCACATGTTAACACTAGCCAGAAAACTGAATTGGATAAAGGATGCGCAGCTCCGGAATCCTGCCCTCTGTGTGTCTCATAGAGCGGGTCAGTGGCCCTTCACTGGGTTTATGTGTGTGTGAGTGAATGAACGTTACAGACGTGACTAGAGGAATAAGGAACAGCATCTTTCTTCACACCAGTAAGGATTAATTCTCACCAAAGTTTGAAATCATTAAATGCCACCTTCTCAAAAAACTCTAGTTGAACTGAATCTTATCCTCAATGAGAAAGGCCAATGACAACACAATATAATTAACCTATTTCCAGTCTGCAGTGAAATGGTTGCACTGAAGTTTTGGACATAAGGTAAACAGCCCATCTCTGCATTCTGTGATCTTATCCTGAGCTTAACAATACCTTTGCAAGAAAGAAGGTTCTGTTCATTTGTTGATTTTCTTTGTTCCGAATTTTCACACCAGAGTTGAAATAGCAGGTAATGAGGAGAGATGATATGCAGATTTTATCATGAGAAACATGTTTTTATGAATTTTTAATTTCAATTTTAACTGAAAATATAAAATAAAATAAAATAAGATAAATAAAATAAAATAAAATAAAATCATCCAGCCCAAGTTAGGAGGCGGTCTGCCATGTGCCCCTTGCACTTTTGCATCTCTTGCTGAGTGCACTCAAATCACAGGAGCTTGTCTGTTCCCTTACCTGGGCCACATCACAGGGTTGTTTCTGTAGTTGGCAGTTCTGAGAAGTGAGAGACCACCAGACAGAACCGTGTCCCTTAGCCCGGTGTTGCAGGGACCAACAGCGGACTTGCTCACTGCTCTCTATCAAAGCAGCGGCTTCCCTAAATTCAAAGTTTGCCTGAGGGGCATCCATCTGGGCCCACCATGTTGTCCCAGGATGTGAGGACAGGGGGCTGCCCCTCCCGTTTGCTCTGGTGTGAGTAATACAGTGTTTTGTTTCTGACTCAGGAGGCTCATAGCATCTGGGGAACTGTGACTGACTAACTTGTGAGCTTGTGGAGTTATTTTAGGAAAATTTCCGCTTCTTCTTCTCTTCCACAAATGCTACTTACAAATGTTAGTAAGAAAAAGATTCCATAATTTTGGTGGTAAGAATAAGAATTTGACAGAGACATAGCTTTCTAGATGACAAGGAGCAAAGGGCTTGCAAGCCAGTCTATGGGATTTGAGGGAAGTCCTGGGAATGATGACGCCTTGACCCAATAATATGGTCCTTTGGGCATTAGAGGGTATAGCTATCCTCTGTATCATTAAGGAAGGTAAAAATCCCGCAACCCAGTTCTCTTATTTTACCAATGAACTAGCTGAGAGTATTAAAGAAAGTTTTGCTTTTTTCACTTCCATTTAAATGTTCAGCATACTCATTACAATATCTACCTCATATAGGCCATATGTGCAATGAAACACTTCTTTTTATATAATTATTGGATTAAATAACAGCAAAAATGTATCACTTCTAATTACACTGTGCTCTATTTTATTTCTTGTTAGACACTAATCTTCTACTCTATAATGTATCTGTTCTGGAAAATACAGGAAAGAAAAAAGAAAGTAAAATCACCCCAAACACTACCAACTGTGAAAATTAGGCTAAAAAGAGCTCATGAAAGCTCTTTATCTGTATTTCCACATTCTACTCCCCAAAGCAAATTTCTCTTAATAGTTTGATGCATGTAATTTTAGATTCTCTCTCTCCCTTTCATTTTCTTCCCCCTCATTTTTGTTTTGATTTGAAAATAATAATATATTCTATTCCTTAAGCTATCTTTTAAAATTAGTAACATATTATGTGTTAACTTTTTCTAAGTATCTCTGGATCTAAGTCTTTCATTTATTGGCTACCTATTATAACATTTAACTAGTGACATATATCTGAATCTATTTATCACACTGCTGTTGACTGTTGTAATATCTATTGCAATAGGTAAAGAATGGTGCTCATTTCTCCTATCAGTGAAGTTGTGTATCTTTTAATGTACATTATGAGCCATTTACCTGTCTAGTCTGTGAAATGTTGATCTACTTCATTCCCACGGTCAACTGGCTTCTGTGCCAGTCACAATAGCTTAGAATATACTGCTGCAGTAACAAACAATACCAAATTCTCAGTGGGCCAATGTAATATGTTGGGCTTTTATTTTCACATCTATTCATATTTCGTTGTTCAAAGTAATTTTCACATCCATACCTAACTTCACAAAGTCAAAAGAAAATAAAGAAATTTTACCTAAAGCCTAGAAAAAGGAAAATTGCAAATATGAAGCAAACTGACAAATGATTATCGTAGGATATCTGGTTTTTTATTTGATTTTAGATACATGAATATTTTGTTATATGCAAAAGATGTTATATGCATTTGTGTGTACATTGTATCTGTGTCTAATTTGTCTCTAGTCTTTTAGCTTTCTTTATATTGGTACTATTTATCTTCTTACAACTTGAAAGTTTATACTTTCTAATTCTTGTTTAAGAAGGCTGTTGTCTTAATAAGGCAACAAATGATTTTCTTATATTTTGTTTAATTTCTTAGTTGAATTTTATATACTTTGTTTAATAAAATATATTGTTGTGCATCCTGAGTTGTAAAGGAAAAATAACTTTCTTATGTGTTGCCAAATATTGCAACTCGTTTATTCAATAATCCCTTCTCTTTTACCTGATTTGGGACACTAACTTTATTCTCTATTTTATTCCTATAAGTTTGAATCTGTTTCTGGACTCCCTATCACTTCCTCTGTCAAAACCACAGTGACTTCACAGTAAGTGTTAATATCTGGTCTGGCAAGTATCCTTTTATTATTCCTTAATTTACATAATGTTCACTTAGTTTTGAAAACTTACTTTTTCAGTTGAACTTTAGAATTGTCATTTAATTTCAAAAATAAATGCCTTTGGATTCTGAACAAATTAAATGTATTTATAACTTCAAAAATTACCAATTTATGCAACAAACCTTCCTATTCAAGGAGGTATTTTTATTTGTTCAGGTTTGTCATGCCTTTTAGCAATAGAGATATAGATATAAATGTGTAGTTTTTATACAACAGATTCAGCTGAGTAATAGTATCCCTAAGTGTGCTCGGCCTTTGGCAACTCACCCTGCTGCTTCCCGTCCCTTCTGCAGGAATGTAGAGACAGAGGGGGCTAAACAGGCATGAACCTCATGCTCAGGAAGATATGCCCCACCCTCACCAGGGGTGCTGAGAGGGCTCCTGTGCTGCAGAGCTGGTGGCCAGGTTGGAGCTAGGCCTGTCTGGAGCCCTCCCTGCCCACCTGCCTGGGTCTGGGCAGCCTGCCTTTGAATGGAGAGAAGGATCCTTGATGGCTCTAAAATAGCCTCAGCAAGGGACACTCAGCAAAGGAGAGACAGAAGGAAGGTGAGGAAGAGAACATCACTGACACAGACTGCAGATCCTCTTAGACGGGTGCAGTCATGAGCAGATTTCAGGGGCATTGGCTTGGCTGAAGAGGAGAAACTGGGGTTGGGGGGGGCTTGTGAGGTGCTGGGGTGAGGGTGGGCTGGGAGGAGCTGCGGGGCACAAGTGCCACACATTGGAGGAATTTGGGAGTCCCAAAAGGGGGACAGGGGGCACTAGCTGTGGGGCAGCCCTGAGACAGCCTACAGAAAGGCAGTGGAGCGGGGAAGGGAGGGGCAGGGGTGGGAAAGGGAGGGTGCTGGGAGTGCCCCGCTTGTCCAGGATGTGCTGGCGGATTTGGAGTTCACAAAGCACTTTGCCATCATCTTACACAGTGGCCGTCACACCTCTGTCCAGTTCTCCTGTGAGCCACTTGAGTTGGCGTCTCAATTTGAAATCAAGTTTCAAAATGAGTAGATAGCTAGGACTGGAGCCAGAAACCAGCTTGCCTGGCCACGCGTTGATGCTTCTCTCCTGACTGCGGGTCTCCTTGACAGCAGGAGGAAGGTCCCCAGGGCATGAGAAGGGGCACAGGGGAGAGAGGCCGTCCTGTCTGCTTCAGAGGGACCCAAGGATCCGCCCAAGAGGGGTCAGGCTGGAAGAGCGCTACCTCGGACCCTTTAGAAAAAACTCATTAGCACTAGCTAGACAGCACATTCTCATCTTTGAAATTTATGTACACATGTAAAACATTAGTCCACACAATTTATGTGTTGTTAGGAGGGCAGTTGAACCAATCCCTGTACCGGCAGGAAGACTCTTCTTGTTCCTCTCCAAATCCACAATTACCCAGAGTAATGAAGCTCCAGTATGAATTATACTATGTCCCTAGCCAAACAGTTATAAGCATCTTTTAAGACATGAAAAATAAGTCTTTGTGTGCAATATCTCAAATCCACGTGCTATTTATTACCACGAGGGATGTGTTAATGTCACACCTTTTCCTATGACGAGTCTGAGATTCAGGCACAGTAGCGTGCCCATGACCATGCAGCAGACAGGTGGCAGCAAACAGAGTTTTCACGTTAGTTTAAAAGGGAGTCTCATTCTACACTTCTGATAAAGGTTTAATAACAAGAATCTGTCTAGAACTTAAAAGAATAAATAAGAAAAAATCAAACAACCCCATCAAGAAATGGGCAATGAAAATAAACAGAAACTTCTCCAAAGAAGACAGAATAATGGCTGCAAACATATAAAAAAATGTTCAACAACTCTAATCATTAGAGAAATGCAAATCAAAACCACATGAGAGACCACCGAACCCCAGTGAGAATGCCTATATCATCCCAAAATCAATACACAGAAATCAGAGGCATTCATATATGCCAACAACAATCAAATTGAGAACCAAATCAAAGACACAATTCCCTTCACAATAGCAACAAAGAAATTAAAGTACCTAGGAATCTATTTAACCAAGGAGGTAAAAGACCTCTACAGGGAGAACTATGAAACACTGAGGAAGGAAATAGCAGAGGATGTAAACAAACAGATAGAAATCTATTCCATGCCCGTGGATCAGCAGACTCAACATCATTAAAATGTCTATACTACCCAAACTGATCTACAGATTCAATGCAATACCTATTAAAATCCCATCAGCATTCTTCACAGATATAGAAAAAATAATTTTACGCTTCGTATGGAACCAAAGAAGACCCCGGATATCAAGAGCAATTCTAGGCAACAAAAACAAAATGGGAGGCATTAATATGCCAGATATCAAACTATACTACTAAGCTGTAGTAATTAAATCAATCTGGTATTGGCACAAAAATAGGAATATTGACCAGTGGAACAGATGTGAGAATCCTGATATAAAACCATCCTCATATAGCCATTTAATCTTTGACAAAGCAGACAAAAACATACGCTGGGGAAAAGAATCCCTTTTCAATAAATGGTGCTGGGAAAACTGGATAGCCACCTGTAGAAGGCTAAAGCAGGACCCACACCTTTCACCTCTCACAAAAATCAACTCACACTGGATAACAGACTTAAACCTAAGGTATGAAACTATTAGAATTCTAGAGGAAAATGTTGGAAACACTCTCCTAGACATCGGCCTAGGCAAAGAGTTTATGAAGAAGTTCCCAAAGGCAATCACAGCAGCAACAAAAATAAATAAATGGGACATGATCAAACTAAAAAGCTTCTGCACAGCCAAAGAAATAGTCATGAAAGTAAACAGACAACCTACAGAATGGGAGAAAATTTTTGCATCCTACCCATCCGATAAGGGGCTGGTAACTAGAATATACTTAGAACTCATGAAAATCAGCAAGAAAAAAATCAAATAACCCTATTAAAAAGTGGGCAAAGGACTTGAACAGAAACTTTTCTAAAGAAGACAGAATGGCCAACAAATATATGAAAAAATGCTCAACATCTCTAATCATCAGGGAAATGCAAATCAAAACCACAATGAGATATCACTTAACTCCAGTGAGAATGGCGTTTATCAAAAAGCCTCCAAATAACAAATGCTGGCGTGGTTGCGGAGAGAGAGGAACACTCCTACACTGCTGGTGGGACTGCAAACTAGTTCAACCTCTGTGGAAAGCAACATGGAGATACCTTAAAGCCATACAAGTGAATCTACCATTTGATCCAGCAATCCCATTACTGGGCGTCTATCCAAAAGATCCAATGACACTCTACAAAAAAGACACCTGCACTCAAATGTTTATAGCAGCACAATTCATAATTGCAAGGCTATGGAAACAGCCCAAGTGCCCATCAATCCAAGAATGGATTAATAAAATGTGGTATATGTATACCATGGAGTACTATTCAGCTCTAAGAAACAATGGTGATATAGCACATCTTATATTTTCCTGGTTAGAGCTGGAACCCATACTACTAAGTGAAGTATCCCAAGAATGGAAAAACAAGCACCGCATATACTCACCAGCAAACTGGTATTAACTGAGCAGCATCTAAGTGGTCACATAGGTACTACAGTAATAGGGTATTGGGCAGGGGGGAGGGGGGCGAGTATATACATACATAATGAGTGAAATGTGCACCATCTGGGGGATGGTCATGCTGGAAACTCAGACTTGTGGGGGGAAGGGGGAAAGGGCATTTATTGAAATCTTAAAATCTGTACCCCCATAATATGCCGAAATAAAAAAAAAAGAAATCCCAAAGCAACAAATGCTGGCGAGGATGTGGAGAGACAGGAACACTCCTACACTGCTGGTGGGACTGCAAATTAGTGCAACCTTTGTGGAAAAGAATTTGGAGATACCTCAAACAGCTAGAAATAGAAATACCATTTGACCCAGCAATAGCATTGTTGAGCATCTACCCAAAAGAACATACATCACTCTATTATAAAGACATCTGCACCCAGATATTTATGGCAGCACAATTCACTATTGCACAGTCATGGAAACTACCCAACTGCCCGTCAATTCATGAGTGGATAACTAAAATGTGGTATATGCTCACAGTGGAACATTACTCAATCCTAAGAAACCACAGTGAGCTAGCACCATTTATGCTATCCTGGATTAAGCTTAAACCTGTAATACAAAGCGAGATGACACAAGATCTGGAAAATGGGCTACACATCTATTCACCATCAAATTGGTACTGACTGACTAAAACTATGGTGCTCAAAAAACGGTAGTGTTCAACAGGGATTTGGCGGGGGGAGACCCACATCTTAAGGATGTGCCGAGCATTGTGGGGGAGGAGGGATTACCTCTATCCCCTTTTAGGGAGAGGCAAAGATATACATTGTAACCAAAATGTCTGAAAAAAAATCTGTAATCGGGAAGTGGGCAGGGGGAAGGGGGGAGGAGGGGAAGGGCATGCGCTTACACGGTGGGTGCGCACCACCTGGAGGCTGGACACGCTAGAAGCTCTGGCATAGTGGGGTGGGGGAGGGGGGCCAGGGGCAAGATATGTAACCCCAATAATATTTGTATCACCATAATATGAGGTAATAAAAAAAATAAAAAAATAAAAGGGAGGCTCAGCTGTTGTTGAAACAGTAAAATCCAACATTTAATAAAGTATAAGTTTATCTTGTCTCCAGTAAAGGCCCCAGCCGGCTTCAGCTCTGTTCTGCAGACCTCTTCTGTGGTCCCTGCTGGCTCTTCCAGCCACCGCCTCCCACCTGCAGAAAGCAGAAGTGTGTGCTTGGGTACCCTTCGTGCTTTTTCCTTTTAAGAGTGTGGTTTACACTTGGCGCCACCACTTGCAATCAGACCTCAATGGCCGGGATGCAGCAGCACGCCCCCCTCACTGCAAGGAGACATGGAATGTTAGGCACAGCCGAAATTGCGTTTCTCATCTAAGAGGAGCAATGAATAAATAGTAGGATAACTAACAACTTCTATTGTATCTCTCTAAAATATTCAATAATATATCTGAATGAAAGTTCCCTGATGGCAGTGATATGTGAATATTTTATGTTTTTACTGCATTTTTAGCACAAACCACAAGGTCAAACTTATATATTTAAATAAATAAATTAGTGAAATATAGAAAAATAGGCAGAAGTTGTAGCACAGTCTTTACTCCCATACACTGCTGGTGCTAATTCAAGTTAGTACAACTTCTTTGGAAAACATGTTGGCATTTTTCAACTGAGAGCGGCCACGATATTTTATGCCATCTGCATGGTGCCTTGACATTTGTCCTGGTGTATGTGCAGAAAGCCATGCCCAGCTATAAAAATTCAATGACTATTGAATTAACTTTCTCTTGGTAAGTCATGACAGGGCAAGCTGCTGTAACAAAAATCCCTATCTGGGGAAAGCAGACTCCTGCCCCCAGGCCCAGAGGTGCTTCTGAGGCTCTACAGATTCTGGGTTAGGCCTATACACCAGTTGGCAACTACCGCTCTTCTGCCTACCTTGACATCTCTTTACAGCTTGTGAGCTTTCAAACTCTGCTGCCTCTGCTTGGGTTGCTGGAATGTGGGAAGCACAAAGAAGATGTACCTTTAAAATACAATGTTCAGGAAGCCATACAGGAGGACCAATGCACTTAACTCTAACAAATAAATTTTAAAAAAATCTATAGGACTAAAAATAAACTTACAATTTAAACATTCTTAATATTTAAAGCATCTTACAAATAAAAATGAAAACATTTACATCAATATAACAATGGGCAAAATAAATTTATAAACAAAGAAATAAAAATGGCCAGAAAGCCTATGATGATGATTATTCCAAATTAGAAAGCAAATTAGCAAATGTTTAAAATGAAAGACATTTTTCCACCTATGAAATTGGCAAAAGAAAACTTAAGAAAAATAAGGGAGAGGAAATACCCAGAACTGATAAAGAATCAGGAGATAGGGCACGCTCATCCTCCCTACTGAGATATAAAGTTGAAAAAACTTTTGGTAGAGCTGCTTGATACTACTTTCCAAACTCTGCTTCCAATCTTTCCAATCTATTAATTATTTAGTAATATTTTGGTTGCAGCAGCCAACATATTGACTTCAGCTGGGTTAAATAAGTAACATTTGTTAGAAAGATCCCAAGGCAGCTCCCAGAACGCAAGGGGGCAAGCCTAACAACGCCTGTTGTGAGAAGGCATTGATGCAACCCATTCTGCAGGTGTTTTGGAGCCTCCAGGGAGTGAGCGCAGAGCAAACTCCTGGGCAGTTTGCTGAGAGTATAGATCACCCCAGATCTGACCCAAAGCAGAGGCTTCCTCTTATTTAGGGTGGAGATGGGGACTTGCTTTTAACCAACAGTTTTGCTGATTCAGAGGCAAGAGATCCAAAACTACTCTGGGAAATGTATGCTGGATGTTTACCGAATGCAGGTAAGAGTCTTTGTTACTGAACTTAAAGATCCTACAGTCTGGCAGGAGGCTAAGGACTCTGCAAAGGAATACACAGAGCTACGATGGGCCAAATGCTGATGGTACTCAGGGCTGCAGGCATTTCATAAATGCAGTTTACACAAAGCGATGGCAAGTACATGACATGTTTTGGATCAACTGGTATTTGCCAAAACTTCCTTGAGCTCTCCAGGCCTCCTTGTGGAGTCAGGAGGCCCCAGTTTTCTACACAATGGGGCACTGGCCGTGATTAATTCAGAAGGACCAGAATGCCTTCACAGTGAGTTTGCATTTGAGATGGGCACACATTATGTGTGGAATTTCAACATGGAAAAATTCATCAAGAGATTTGTTAGAGGTTAAATCATGTCCCCCTCCCCACAAAGATAGGCTGAAGTCCTACTCCTGTACCTGAAAATGCAACCTTATTTGGAAACAAGATGGAATCAAGTTGAGACAAGGTGATACTGAATTTGGGTGGACCGGCCTGATCCAGTGAGATGGGTGTCATTGTAAGAACAGAGAGGTACAGAGACGGTGACATGAAGACACAGAGGATCCGGAAGAATGTCACGTGAAGATGGAGGCAGAGATTGGAGTGATGCATCTTTAAGCCAAGGAGCAGTACCAACTGCCAGCCCTCCCCAGAAGCTGGGCCAGAGGAGAGGAACAGATCCTTCCCCCAGCCCTCAGAATGAACCCATCTGCCAACACCCTGGTCTTGGACTTTCAGAACTGTTATCTTTCAGAACTGTGAGACGATAAATTTTTGTTGTTTTAAGCCACCAGTTGTTGCTCTACTTTGTTACGGTAGCCCTGGCAAACGACTACACGACTGTTCTGAAAATTCACATAAAACAGGTAAGTGCAGAGTGTTCAGAGGGCTGGAACAGAGTGGCGTGGGTGGCATCCAGGGGGAGAGGCAGCCTCTCACCGCAGCGGAAACACGTTGCTGTGGAGGTTTGTTCAGTGGATAATCGGAAAGTCTGAACGATTTGGAAACAGAAGGCGATATCGTATACCCATTTGAAGACGATGAATCTTGTATTGTTTAAAATGAAGGTGAATTTGGTATTGTTTAAAACACATCGGTTTGTGGAGAAAAATTTTGAATGAAATGGAGCCTGCTGTAGCAAAGTTTTACCAGATTTGTGGCTTAAAATAACAGAAATTTATTGTCTCACAGTTCGGAAGACCAAAAGTCCAAAATTGAGTTGTATTGGCAGAGCCAGCCTCCCTTCGATGGTTCTAGGGAAGACCTTTCCTTGTCTCTTCCAAGCGTCTGGTGGTTTCCGGCACTCCTCGTCTTCCCTTGGCTTGCATCTGCGCCCCTCCACGCTGCCTCCATTGTCACTTGTGCTCTTCCTTCTGGTTCTCAGTGTTCTCTTCTTATAAGGATATCAGTTTTTGGATTAGGGCCCACCCTAATTTAGTATGGACTCATTTAAATTTAATTGATTACAACTGCAAAGGCCTATTTCCAAGTGAAGTGTCATGCTGTGGTTCCAGGCAGACATGTATTTTGGGGGGACACTATTCAAGCAATACACCGTGTATGTGTGTGTGTGTGTGTGTGTTGTGTGTGTGTGTGCACACGCGCGCGTGTAGGTGTGTGTGTGTGTGTGTGTGCGCCTGTGCTGTTTATAAGCCACCCCGTCTATGGTAATTTGTCACAGCAGCCTAAGATAAGACATCAGTTTTCTTAGTTGCCCTCTGGGACTCATGTCAAACACATGCTTTATCTTGTTGACTGTGCTTTCGTTAAGCCATACATGCATGTCTGCAAATGTTCCATGTTGTGCATTTTCTGCTTGATAAATCATGAATTCCATTTCAATGTGCCCATTAAATAAATGGGTTAGGAAACTGTACCCTAGGGAGATTATGTATAAAAATTACCAGTGTATAATTTTCTTACTTTTTCCTTGACAGCTATCTGGCCCATAGTGAGGAGGAAGATAGAGGCCTGAAACTATGGTGATTATCAATGCTGCATGTACAGTCCCAGTATCCAAAGATAACAACCAAAAAAAGACAGGAAGAGAAAGAATTTGTAATGTTTACTCTCTCTAATTAAGATATAATTATGGGTTTATTTACAAAATAAAATGATAAAGTGCCCTGAACTCCTTGGGCCAAGTCCAGTGGTCTTGCATTTGTTTGTTTTAGAGGAAAGTGAAGCCGGGCCCTGGGTGGGTGCCCTTGGGAACAGGCTCACTGATGCCCTTTGCTCTTTGATTTTTGCCCTGAACTTCCAATGTGTGTGGGCCATCAAGCCCGGCCTCAGTGCTCCTGCAGCTCGGCATGCCTGGGGCCTTCAATCCCACTATTGCTTCTTCAAGGCCCTGCTGGGGCTGCTCGTGATCACCTGACACCTTGTCACCTCGGCATTCTTACTGCTGTCCCTGTTCTCGGATAAGAGCTTGCTTTGTCAGTCACCTTCATGGACACAGTCGGCACCTGACCTCTGTGTCACACATTCCAGGTCCCACTCTGTTTCCTGTGCAGCTGAGAGGACCGGGGACAGGCTGCATCGAAGTCCTCATTACTGTGTCCTGCTTTGTGTTTCCACTTTCCTCTTATCACTAGGATGTCTTTGAAAAATAGTCCTCCATCAATGCCATGGCCTCATTATCCAGCTCCAGTCTTGAGGCTCTGCCTGCACCACTGCACTCCACTGCTCCCATGGCATTGCTCCATGATCCAATTGCCGAACTGAAGGAGAATTTTACTTCTCTCTTTAATCACTAGTCTCATGTTCTAGAAACTTTCTCTTCCAATAACCCCCGAGTTGGCCTGTCAGTGCCACGTTCCTCTTTTCCATGGGTCCTAGTTTTCTACGTGCAGTTTGACTATTACTTGCCAGGATTCTGTCAGTGGCTCGCTTCTCTTCCCATTGCACATATTATCTCTGG
Source organism: Microcebus murinus (assembly GCF_040939455.1). Lineage (NCBI taxonomy): Eukaryota > Metazoa > Chordata > Mammalia > Primates > Cheirogaleidae > Microcebus > Microcebus murinus. The sequence continues at coordinate 8,789,741 of NC_134112.1, read as the reverse complement.
ATGATTTACTTTTACACTCCTCATTAAACAAAAAGGAGGGCAACTATACAGGTGTGACGAACTAAATGGTATTTTCCTCAAATCCATTGGTGAAGGCCTAATTCCCATTGTGACTATGTTGGGAGTAAGGAAGCACTTAACATAAAATTAGGCTTTAAGAGTGGGGCCCCGACCCAGTAGGAAGAGATACCAGAGAGCTGGATACTTTGTCACAGGTGGACAGAGTGAGAAGGCGCCATCTGCAAACCAGAAAGAGAGCCCACACTGGAAACTGATCTGGCCAAAACCTTGATCTTAATTTAGACTTCCCAGACTCCAGAATTGTGAAAAATTAATTTCTTTTGTTTAAGCCACCCTAGTGTATACTATTTTGTTATGACAAACCAAGTGGGTTTATATATTCCCCAAAGACTTGTGTGTGTGTGTGTGTGTGTGTGTAAATTGCCCCCCAAATATGGAAGTCTATAGGTCCAAGAATAGGCAAGGTAACATTAAAAGAGGAAGATATTTCTCTCCATGATAAAATATCAATTATATTTCATTGATTCCTAGATAACACTAACTATAAGATACATGATTATTACATGAATCAGTAAGAAATACAAAATGCTTTCAATTAAGCTATGTCATGTCATCAATAGTAAAAAATCTCAACTTCAGAAATGCTATAATGTGAAAATAAATATGCATATTAGAGTCAACAAAACATAGCATTATTTAAGTCAGAATAGTGCTATGACATAGGTTACTAGAAGTGGAGTATAATAGAAAGACCACAGACAGATAGTGATTTTCAGAATTTAGTATATTAAATGGGAAAAATGTGATCTAGGCAAGAGAAGTAACTGATTTTCTTTATGGAAGAAAAATAATTATGGTTCCCTATATCATAAATCCAGATAGATTAGAGACCTAAATATGAAAAACAAATCTTAAAAATAATAGAGGATACTATTTGTGTATAAATTGGGAACTAAAATAAAATCTTAAGTCCCCCAAACCAACTGAATGGGTCCCCTCTTGGCCAAGGGGACCAACCCCCCCCCCCCGAAAAAAGTCATTAAAGCTGAGTTGTTGGCCATGAGAGTTAGTTTTTGGAATGATAAGATACAAAATCATTAACAAGCCTTAGACTATGTAAGGCAAAGGTTAAACCACACCTGTAGGTCATCAGCCTACTTAACAGATCACTTGAGTCTGAATATATGTTCAGTGGCTTGTCTTTGATTAGCAGACTTCCTTATTTTAACATCCCAAGACTTTAGACAAAGCTTCATGTCTTTAATCAATTACAAATCAAAAAACCTTTCAACCCACCTGTAAGCTGTCATGCCCCACTTTTCTGGCTGATGTACCCCTTTGATGTATTGATTTATGACTTTGTGTATAATTCCCATCTCTCTAAAATGTATAAAACCAAACTATAACCTAACCACAGTGAGACCACTAGCTGAAGCCTTCTTAGGCATGGCTCTCTTGGCCATGGTTGCACTTATTTGGCTCAGAATAAACCTCTTTAATTTATTTTCCAGAGTTTAGGTTCTTTTCCATGGACATATGAAATATGACAAGATTGATTTTGTTTTGTTTTAATTAATAGGCTATTTTTAGAGCAACTTTTGTTTCACAATCAAATTAAAGAGAAAGTACGGAGAGTTTCTGCATACTCATCTATAGCTGCCAACACTTCCCCTGTGTGGTGGTTAATTATACATGTCAACTTGGCTGGGACGTAGTGACCAGATAATTGGTCAAACCAGATATTCTGGATGTTTCTGTGAAGGCATTGGATATAGTTTGAATATTTGTCCCTTCCTAATCTCATGTTAAATTTGATCACCATTATTGGAGTTGGGGCTTAGTGGGGGGGGGGTGTGGGCCACAGGGTTCGGATGCCTTATGACCCGAGCCTTGTGAGCAGGTTGGTGCTGTCCTTGCGATAATGAGTGAGCTTTTTGCCTTTTCCTCCCGTCTCTCTCTCTTGCTTCTTCATGCCACATAACGCCTGTGCTCTCTGCCTTCTGCCAGGACAGGAGGCTTCCTGAGGCCTCCCAGATGCAGGGGCAGGTGGCAGGCTTCTCGGACAGCCTGCAGAACCCTGACCCAGATAAACCTCCTTTCTTTGTAAACTACCCAGTCTTAGGTATTCCTTTAGAGCAATTCAAAATGGACAAATACAGTGTTTTTATATAAGATTAACATTTAGATCGGTGAACTGTGAAGAGATTGCCTTCCATACGTGGGTGGGCCTCATCAGATAGTAAAAGGCTGAACACAACAGAGATTGACCTCCCGCAGGGAAGAAGGACTGCTGCCAGTGATGGCCTTCACACTTGAACTGCAACGTCATCTCTTCCCTGGGTCTCCAGCATGCTGTCCCACCGTGCAGATTTTGAACTTGCCAGCCTCCATAATCAAGAACCAATTCTTTAAAGTAAATCTCCTCCCTCTCTCTCCGTGTGTATACACATATCCTATTGATTCTGTTTCTTTTAAGAACTCTCCCTAATACAGTCTGCTGTGCATATCTGCCATAGTATGGTACACTTGTTACAATTGATAAGCCAATATTGACACAGCTGCCTCATTTTAGTGCACTTCAATTTATCGCACTTTGTGGATAGTGCATTTTTTTTATAAAATTGGAGGTTAGTGGCCATCTTGTGCTGAGCAAATCCATCAGTGCCATTTCTCCAACAGCATGTGCCCTTGTCATATCTCTGTGTCACATTTTGGTAACTTTCACACTATTTCAAGTTTTTATCTTATTATTATATTTATTACAGTAATCTGTAATCACTGATCTTTGATGTTACTATTGTGATCGTTTTGGGGCACCACAAAACGCACCCATATAAGTTGGCAAACTTAGCTGATGGACGTGTGTGTTCTTCTGCTCTACTGAGCACCCAAGCCTATGTCTCTCTCCATTTCCTTGGGTTTCCTATTCCCAGAGACACAATTTTATTAACATTAGGCCAACTAATAACCCTACAATGGCTTCTAAGTGATCAAGCGACAGGAAGAGCAGCACATCTCTCACTTTAAATCAAAAGCTAGAAATGATTAAGCTTAGTGAGTAAGGCATATTACTCACTAAGCCAAGATAGGTCAAAAGCTAGACTTCTTGTGCCAAACATTAGTTATCCAACATTCCCTTAACCCAAAAGATACTACAAAACAATCTCCTAGCTCTCCTCAATTCTATGAAGACTGAGAGTGATGAAAAAAACTTCAGAAAAGTAGTTTGGAGCTAATAAAGATTGGTTCGTAAGGTTTAAGAAAATAAGCTATCCCCATAACATAAGAGTGCATGGTGAAGCACAAGAAGCTGCAGTGATTTACACAGAAGATCTAGCTAAGGCCATTGATCAAGGCGGCTACACTAAGCAGATTTTCAATGTAGACAAAATAGCCTTCTCTTGGAAGAAGATGCTACCTAGGACTTTCATAGATAGAAGTCAAGGCCTGGATTCAAAGCTTCAAAAGATAGGTTGACTGCATTGTTAGAGGCTAATGTAGCTGGTAACTTTAAGTTGAAGGCTATGTTTGTTTTTCACCATTCTGAAAATCCTAGGGCTTTTATGAATTGTGCTATATCTACTCTGCCTGTGCTCTGGAAATTGAACCAGAAAGCTTGGATGACAGCACACTCGTTTACAGCATGGCTTACTAAATTGTTTAAATGAACTTATGAGACCGTTTCTCAGAATAAAAAGATGCCTTTTAAAATATGACTTCTCACTGACAATATACCTGATTAACCAAGAACTCTGATGGAGATACTGTTATTTACACATCAAGGAGATTAATGTTGTTTTTATGTCTGCTAATATATCATTCATTCTGCATCCCATGGGTCAAAGAGTAACTTTAACTTTCAAGCATTATTTAAGAAATATATTTTGTAAGTCTATATAGCTGCCCTAGATAGTGATTCCTCTCATGAATTTGGGCAAAGTAAATTGAAAACCTTCTGGAAAGGACTAAGTATTCCAGATGCCATTAAGAACATTTGTGATTCATGGGCAGAGGTAAAAATTTCAACATTAGCAAGAGTTTGGAGGAACTTGACTCCAATCCTCATGGATGACTTTGAGGGGTTCAAAACTTCAGTGGAGAAAGTAACTGCAGATGTGGCAGAAATAGCAAAAGAACTAGAAGTGGAACCTGAAGATATGACTGAATTGCTGCAATCTCATGATAAAACTTGAACTGATGAGCCAGTTACATTTTATGCATGAGCAAAGAAAGTGGTCTCTTGACCTGGCAGCTACGCCTAGTGAAAATGCTGCGAGCATTGTTGAAATGATAACAAAGGATTCAGAATATTCCATCAACTTAGTTGAGAAAGCACCAGAAGGGTTTGAGAAGATTGACTCCAACTTTGGAAGAAGTTCTACTGTGGATAAAATGCTACCAAACAGCATAACATGGTCAGAAAAACCTTTTGTGAAAGGGAGAATCAATCGATGTAGCAAACTTCATTGTTGTTTTATTTTAAGAAATTACCACGGCCACCCCAACCTTCAGCAACCACCATCCTGTGTTTCAGCAGCCATTATAATTGAGACCCTCCACCAGCAAGAAGATTACAGGTCACTGAAGGCTCAGATGATTGTATACATTTTTAACAATAAAGTGGTTTTAAGTAAGTTATGTACATTTTAGATATAATATTTTATGCACTTACTATAGTACAATAGAAACATAACTTTTATTTGCACTGAGAAACCAACAAATTTGTGTGGCTTACTTTATTGGGGTGGCCTGGAACTACACCCAACATATCTCTGAGCTATACCAGAATGTTATTGTTAACTAAATTTCATAATTTCCATTAGATTCACTCTTTGTGATATAAAATTATCTGGGTTTAAACAAGAGTATGATGTAATTTGTCTGCCATTCCTATAAATCTCCTGTTCTTCACATATTCATCCCTTCTCTCCTCCCTCAACCCCTGATGGCTATCAATATTTCTACTGTGTCTACAGCTTTTTCCTGTTCTAAGACATCATATAGTTGGGATCATGCAGTAGGTAACCTTTTCAGACTGATGTATTATACTCAGTAATATATATGCATTCAACTATCCTCTATATTTTCCCATAACTTGATATAACATATCTTTATATCACTGAATAATAGCCCATCGTCTGGATCTACCACAGTTTATGCCTTCATCTACTAATGGATGTCTTGGTTGTTTCTGGGTTTGGGCTATTATAATTAAAGCTGCTATAAACATTTGACTGCAGGGTTTCTGTGTGGACACAAGTTTTCAATTCATTTGGATAAATACCAAGGAGCTGGACCATATGCTAAGGGTATGTTAAGTTTTCTAAGAAATTGACAAACTATCTCCCAAAGTAGCTTTGTTGTTTTGCGTTTCCATCAGCAATGAGAAGTTTAATTAATCCCCATCCTCACCAGAATTAGATAGTGTCAGTCTCTTGGATTTCAGCCACTCTGATAGGTGTGTAGTGGTGCCTCATTGTTCTTTTAATTTGAAATTCCTTTATGACACATGATATTAAATACATTTCATATGCAACCTGTATGTCTTCTTTGGTGAGATGTCTGTTCAGACCTTTTGCCCATATTCTAATTGGGTTGTTTCTTTTCTTATTGTTGAGTTTTTAAGAGTTCCTTGTGTATTTTGGATATAAGTTCTTAAAAGATATGTATTTTGCAAATATTATCTCTTGGTCTATGGCTTGTCTTTTAATTATCTGAACAGCATCTTTTGCAGTGCTTTTAATTTTAATAAAGTCAAGATCATCAATTTTTCTTTCAATAATTATTCTCTTGGTGTTGTATATAAAAAGTCCTTGCCAAATCTAAGGTCTCCTAAGTTTTCATCTGTCTTATCATCTAGAAGTTTTATAGCTTGCATTTTACATTTGTATCTATGATCCATAACGCCATGAAGTAGGCTGTATTATCCTATTTTAAAAACATGTCTTAGAGAGCTTACTTGGCTTAGTGAAAATCATAGGGCTTTGCAACAGCGGATACTGCATTCAAACCAAATTCTGCCTGGTGCTAATGGATTTTCCATTTCACTAAATCCCCTTGCAATTCATGCTCAATTTTAGACTACTAAAATGTGAAAGGCTGCACCTTGTATGGACCCATCAAATTTGTCCTAATGGAAGATAACTCTTGTGAAATAAAATCCTTAATGGACTGTTGCTCTAAAACTTTCTCTAATCATTCTGTATCCACTAGTGTTCCTTTCTTATTTAACTCTATCAATATTAAGCACTTTCTCCTGAAAGCCTTTTTTGCTTGGGGAATAAAGTACTTTATTCTGGCAATTTACCCAGTGAAATAGCAAGGAAAAAACATGAATTGAAGTTTAAGGCTCACTAGTAAAGCTGAAATGCCCCACTCATGAGTCAGACGTAGCAGAGCGTCAACAATTGAAGACTAGGAAGTAGACCTAAAACAACCTCACCTGTCTGTGGAACTGCATCCCATAACTAGAGAGCCCTCTTGAGGTCTTTTATTCTGCAGATCTCTAGACAAAGCCTGAGCCTGTGAATTTCAAGGCAAGTGTGTACACTTTTGCAGAAAAGTTGCAACATGAATGAATACTTAATTTCTTTTTATTGTTTAATAATATTCCACTGTATGATATACTATGTTTTGTTTATCTATTCATTAGTTAATCAACATTTGGATTGTTTCCACTTTTCGACTATTATGAATAATGCTACTATAAATATTCATGTCCAATTTTTTTTTGTGTGTGTGCGAACATATGTTTTTAATTCTCTTGAGTGGAATTCCAGGAGTGGAATTGCTGAGTCATATGGTAACTCAATGTTCAACTTTTTGAGAAACTGCCAAACTGTTTTCCAAATTGGCTGCACCATTTTACATTCCCACCAGCACTGTACAAGAGTTCCAATTTCTCGAAATCCTTGCCAACACTCGTTAGTATTTGTTTTTTTCATTATGGCTACCTTAATGAGTATGCAATGATATCTCATTGTGTTTTGATTTGCATTTCCCTGATGACTATGATATTGAGTGTCTTTTACTGTGCTTGTTGGCCATTGTTTACTTTTTTGGGGAAAATGTCTATTTAAGTCCTTTGCCCATTTTTTAAGTTGGGTTGTTCATCTTTTGGTTGTTGAGTTGTGAGAGCTTTTTATATATTCTGGGTACAATTCCTTATCAGATACATGAATTGCAAATATATTTTCTCCCAGTCTGTAGATCATCTTATTTACGTGTCTGTTTAATGATCTGTATGCAGGACTAGCAATACGGTCTTTGAGGAATAAATGTGTCTACTCTTTTCTCTTTTTCTATCTACCAACTAGCAGCATGCTGAGTGGGAATTCAGTGCATGTCAAACAATGAAATAAATCCTTACTGACATTAACAAAATTAATAAGCTTCTTAAGGCTATTTCTTACAATATTTCTCTGATCCCAGCAATTATCTCAGGCCTAAATGTAGCTCAGAAAATCAATTCTATGGAAGATGAAAAGATACATTCTACACACAATTTGCTGATGGTCTGAATTTAAGTAGTAACTTAAGGATATATAGATATTCCTTAGGTATTCCTCAAAAATAACTTTGATATGTTTAATCTCAACTGAGTAAGTATGGTGGCAGAGTGTTCAATGTCACAGTTGCTAAGAAAACTGGACATAATTTTCCTTAAGGGCACTTTTTGGATATTCTTCAATATATGAATAAATATGTAATGAATGTCTAGACTCTATCCTAGAACTACAAAAATTAGATTTTCCAAAAATTATCTTTAGCAATCAGGACCAAAAAATACTGTGTGTGTGTGTGTGTGTGTGTGTGTGCATATGTCAGGGTGTATGTTAGGTTGAGGGGCAGCTGTGAGTGGTGGGTGGTGAGGGCACTTGTAGTTGGTAGAACCCTCCAGAATCTTGCTCCAAACATAGAAGGTCTGCTTTCATTTAGTCTCCATATGAGATTTACTTAAAGTGATCTGATGCTCTAATTTTTTGTTGTTGTTGAAGTTTTAAACCTCTGGCCTGTAAAACACTGGTCACAGGAATAAAACTCTGGTCCCAGGAATTTTAGCCTAGAATACCTTTTTAAATTCAGGTAAACAAACACCTATCTTATCCATAGTCTACCCCAGAAATATTTCTTACCTCTCCCCTTTCCTTATCACTGGCTAAATGAGCTCCAGGAAGTTCTATAACTGTCTGGATCTGGTTTTCCTCATCTTTAAAATAAGAATGCTAATAACAGCTACTTTATGTGATTTTAACCATACATACAATACTAACAGTAAAGTGGCTACCAGTTTGCCTGGCACAACGCCAAACACAAAGCTTAGTTTCAGTGTTCTGCATCCAAACTTGCTTTTTATTGCAATGAATCGGTGTCTATTTTTCTGCTCATATGTGTCCATTCCTTGGTGGTCCTTGCATGAGATCACACCTGTGTTTGGCACAGCACTGGCACATAATGCTGCAAAAGAAGGAGTGGTCGCTTCACCCTGGAGAAGTTGGAGAAAGTTTCTAAGAGAAAAGCTGTATGTTCAGTTGTGAAGGCTGAGAGGTAAAATGGGAAGAGTGGAGGAGTTGATATTGGATTTAATAAGCCATACTCTTTCCAGGGCACAGTGGTAAAAGCCATAACATGGATTGTCTTGGTCAGTCTTCTAACAGTCTTGCCAGCGCTGCACTGATGCGTGCAGCAGTAAAGACCAGCTGCGCGCTGTGCTGCACAGGGGCTACCCACGGCACGTGGGAGGGAGCAGTGGGAATGGGTTGCAGTGCCAGCCAGGGCCAGATTCATGGAGGGCGTTTTTAATATGCTAATAAAAGTAAATTCAGGCACTATACAAAGGGAGGATCAAAATTATGTCTTTGGTGAAGCCATTGTCTAGGGCCCTGCCTTCTGAAGGGCCCTGGCTGCGGTGCTGTTGCCTTCTTGGAATTTTTATATACACAGCCCTCACTCTGCAGAGTGGTTCAGGACCTGAAGTTGACTATGCAAGCTGGAATTATGTAAAGTGACCTTAATTTATCCTTGGGGAAATGGCGATTGCTATGTGACCTTTTATATTTTTTGTCAAAACATTAAAAACTCCCTTGCCATTCATTAGTTGTGGATGTTTAGTAAACTGGAAAGCAATCTTTACTTAGCGCACTGTAATTTAAAACATTAAAAACATTGAGAATTAAAGTGCTTTTTCTTTACAGAAAAACTCATCAAGAGCAGACTGAGCAATGATTTCGCACTTTCAGTATTGTTAAATGTCTCTAAGAGATCCTTAAGTGTGATTTGACTTTTTGCTGGCATCACTTTCTCTAGTACGTGTTTATCCTTGTCATCATAACCGCTTTCTTCATGTGTGCTGATAAGTTTGCTCGTAAACAGCAGCAATGTCAATAGTCCCAAGGCCAGCTACTTATTCTATTAACTCAATTTACTTTCAATTCAAATTTCACTTCCAGAATTACCACTTTTTACTTTTTTGCATCTCTGTTGGCTAATTTACTCTTTCCATGAGCCATTTTCATCAAATGTCATATGGGTTAATCACAGGGAGACGAGGAGCCAACACAACTGCATGCTTTGCTGTCTGTGCACGAACTCAATAGCACTTGTGCAAGGACCAATCACAGGATGACTTTGGAAGGAGTGATGGGATCGGTTAATGATCATGATTGCATCTGGTATTTACACAGTGGTTTGTAGACTGGAAGCCAGCAGCAAAGGCTTTATGCAATCATTCACAGTTAACATGCCATGGTAGCTGCAATTTAAACTATGTTTTGGGGGCTGGTGTAATTAAATGGTGGTAATTAATAGGCACACACATCAGAACTGTGCAAAGAAGGGCTGCCAGCAATTTTGTCTTTGAACCTGTGTTTTGTAAGCATTGTCAGTGGATCAATGGAGCAGGCTGAGAGCAGAGAAGACAAAAACAGTCTGAATAGCTGCCACCAGTTCTTACCAAGCCATTCAAATATACATCTGCGATGACCCATGAGCACAGAATTTTAGCAGTCTTATGATGAGTGGTAGCTCAGGGAGACTCATAATTAGTAAAAAGGCAAGCGTGTTATAGCTATGACTAAGTGAGAGTATTGACAGCCCCCAGAGACTACACTTTTCAAATGAACCAAAATTTACACCAGATGCAGAAAGAAAGCAATCAAGTTCTAAGAAACATGAACAACCGAGATCTAATCATATCCTTTTTCACTGTGTTACTTCTCTATGTATAAAAAGAAAGGAAAAGATAAGGCCACAAAGAGTCTTGGTGGAATGTGCATGTAAAAAGTGAAGTAAAAACAGTCACCTTAATTCTAAGCAGTATTTCTACCATTCCATTATGCATGAAACACATATGCATTATGAGCCATAATATAGGAATTACATAATTTTGGTGATTCTATATATAAATTAAATGTTCTTACATTACATTTAAATGTGGCATTACACAATATAAAGATGAATGATTATATTCATGCTAATAATTTAAATTTATTTTTTCTTCACTTAGAATGACATTAAGTAACATATAAAAATCATAAGAGATTAAAAGAGAGACTGTGGAGAAAGGAAAAAGCTTTATATTTTACCATTAATAACACTCTTTCCCTATATTTTGAACAAGGGCCCCCATATCTTCATTTTGCACAGAGCCCTACAATTTATTTAGCAAGCTCTGTCTTTGGTATTTCTAATACCTCCTGTGGAATATTTGGGAACTTTGTTGTTGTTAAATTTGGAAACTTTGAAAGGTCTATGTAGGAAAGATCTATTTATCTATATCTCTTTATGTAGATATATGAGATAAAATTACACTGAAATCAGTGTGAGAAATGAATTGGGTTTTAAGTTGTTTTCCACTTATCACATGGTAAACCACAGATCCCAAGCAAGCTGAGATCACATAACAAACCCTTGGAACAAGAGCAGAACAACTAAAACACTAACAATCTTTTACTTTTGCATCTTGTTCATGTCTTAAGAGCACGGTTAATGAATGCATGATGTTATCCCACCCCTAGGGAAAAATCTAATGAAATGTTTTATGGTAAAGAAACTGAGGCTCAATGAGGTGATTTTTCAAGGATCAGCAAGTCAGCAAGAACTAGCAAGGAATTGTACACCCATGTAGCCAGAAACAGAATCACTAGCTCTTTGCACAACTCGTATGGATCACTTCCATCTGTAAGGTCACAAAATAACTCTCTCCACAAGGCCTTTTCATACTATAGAATGAGAGTGGTCACATGCTATAATGCTCACACTAGAGCCACTGTCATTCCTCCTTATTTATTTCCTCCCCTAAAAACTCACACCCGGCCCCTTAGACTATTAAAAGTATTGTGACACATTCATATGGAGCAATATTTTGTAATCTTCCAAAGCAAAGAGAGAGAGCTATACAGGAATACCATGTTTTATTGCACTTTGCATTATCATGCTTTGCAGTTATTGTGTTTTTTTACAAGTGGAAAGTTTGCGGCAGCCCTGCATTGTCTAGCATGCCTGTCTGTGCCATTTTCCAAAAGCATGTGCTTACTTTGTGTCTTATTGTCATATTTTGGTAATTCACACAATATTTCACATTTCTCATTATGATTATGTATGTTATGATGATCTCTGATCAGTGACATGTGATGTTACAATTGCAATTATTTTGGGGCACCACAATACATACTTACATAAGACAGAAAACTTAATCAATGTTTTATGTGTTCTGACTGCCCTGAAGACTAGTCCTTTCCCCATAGCTACCCTTCTTCTTGGCATTCTATATTCCTTGAGACACATGTTGAAATTAGGCCAATGAATAACCCTATAATGATCTCTAAGTGTTCAAGAGAAAGGAAGAATTGCATGTGTCTCATTTTGAATCAAAAGCTAGAAATTATTAAATTTAGTGAGAAGGCATGTCGAAAGCCCAGATAAGCTGATCACTGGGCCTCTTGCCCCGTACAGTTAGCCAGGATGTGAATGCAAAGGAAGAGTTCCTGAAAGACATTTAAAGTGGTACTGAAGCAAACATATGAATGATAAGAAAGCAAAACAACATTTTTGCTAATCTGGAGAATGTTTTAGTCATCTGGATAGAAAATAAAACCACTCACAGCATTCCCTTAAGCCAAAGCCTAATCCAGAGCAAGGCCCCAAGTTTCCTCATTCTAGGAAGGCCACAAAAGGTGAAGAAGCTGCAAGAGAAAAGTTTGAAGCCAGAAAAGTTTAGTTTATGAGGTTTAAGAAATGAAGCCATCTCCATAACTTAAAATTTCCAGGTAAAACAGCAAATGCTGATGGAGAAACTACAAGTTATCCAGAGGTGGCTACACTAAACAACAAATTCTCAATGTAGACAAAACAGCCTTCTATTGGAAGAAGATGCCATCTAGCACTTTCATAGCTAGAGAGGAAGAATCAATGCATGGATTCAAAGTTTCAAAGGACAGGTTGACTCCTTGTTAGGGGCTAATGCAGCCAATGACTTTAAGTTAAAGCCAATGCTTACTTACCATTCTGAAGATCTTAGGGACATTACAAATTATGCTATATATATTGCCTGTGTTCTAGAAATGGATCAACAAAGCCTTCATGACAGCATATCTGTTTATAGCACAGTTTACTGAATATTTTAAGCCCATTATTGAGACCTACTGCTCAGAAAAATAAATCCCTTAAAATATTACTACTCATTGACAATGCACAGAGATATACAAAGAGATTAATGTTGTTTTCATAACTGTGAGCACAATATACATTCTGCAGCCCATAGGTCAAGGAGCAATTTTGACTTTCAAGTCTTATTTGAGAAATACACTTTTTAAGTCCGTATGGCTGCAATAAATAATGATTCCTCTGATCAAGCTGGGCAAAGTAAATTGAAAACCTTCTGGAAAGGACTATTCTAGATGCCATTAAGAACATTTGTATTAATGGGAAGAGGTCAAAATATCAACGATAACAAGAATTTAGAAGAAGTTGACTCCAACCCTCATGGATGACTTTGAGGGATTCAAGACTTCAATGGAGGAAGTCATTGCAGATGTGAAAGAAACCGTAAGAGAACTAGAAGTGAAGCCTGAAGATACAACTGAATTGCTGCAATCTCATGATAAAACTTGAACAGGTGAGGAGTTGCTTTTCATGGATGAGCAAAGAAAGTGGTTTCTTGAGATGGGATCTTCTCCCAATGAAGATGGCTGTGAATATTGTTTAAATGACAGCAAAGGGTTTAGAATATTACATAAACTTAGTTGATAAAGCAGTGGCATGGTTTGAGAGGATTAATTCCAATTTTGAAAGAATTTCTACTATGGGTGAAATGCTATCAAACAGTGTAACAAATGGTCAGAAAAATCTTTTGTGAAAGGAAGAGTCAATTGATGTGGCCAACCTCATTGTTGTCTTATTTTAATGAATTGCCACAGCTACCCCACCTTCAGTAATCACCATCCTGATTGGTCAGCAGCCATCAGCCTAGAGGCAATGCCCTCGATCGGCAAAAGGATTATGCCTCTCTAAAAGTGCAGATGATTGTTAGCATTTTAAGCAATAAAGCATTTTTATTAAGATACGTACATTTGTTAGATATAATGCTACTACACACTTATTAGACTACAGTTTAGTATAAACATAACTTTTTCATGCACTGGGAAACCAAAAAGTTCATGTGACCCACTTTATTGCAATATTTGCTTTAGTGCCACTGTCTGGAATCCAACTCACAATATCTCTGATGTATGCCTCTATATGCTGATATGCAAAATTATGAAAATATGACTATAAAAACCAGATTCTTATGTTTTTAAAAAGTAATGCTAATAATAAAGGTTATTATTATAAATGTTGATTTAGCTATTCTGCATTAGAAGCATAAACTTCCCAGGGGAAAACCCTAACAGATCATGTGCAAGTCCTCTATCTTTAAAATATTTTTGAAAAAATGTAGACATAAATGGATGGATATTCCATTTATGTGGTTTGTATCATAAATGGATGGATATTCTATGTTCATGGTTTGTACAAGTCTATACTATTATGTTATTCATTCTTTCCAAATTGATCTATAAAGTGAATACAAACACAATTAAAACTCTAGCAGGCTTTTCTGCAGAATTTTTCAAGCTGATTCTAAAATTACAGAAAAAAAAATTTATGCAATTTGGTATTGGCATAAATACAGACAAATAGATCAATAGAACATATTAGAAAGTCCCAAATATATGAAATATGTAGTCAACTAATTTTTCTTCAGTTTGAATATATGCCTAATTGTGTATGTATGTGTGTATTTATCTTGCTTAGTAAGCTTATCAGATTTGTGATTTGGTGCCTGTCATCAATCTGGGAATACTTTTGGTCATTATTTTTCCAAATGTTTTCTGCTCTGTTCTCTCTTTTATATGTTCCTGGTAGTCCAATTACATGTATGTCAAACCACTTGACAGTGTTTGGATGTTACATTCTTTTGCATTTGTGTGTGTGTCTGTTTTTACAGTTTGGGCAGTTTCTGTTGATGGAGCTTCAATTCCAGTTATTCTTTCCTTGTCACTGTTGGATCTACTGACCATCCAGCTCATGAAAGTTGGTATTTATTATGTGAGTGTGTTTTTTATATTTAGCATTTCCTTTAGAGTCGTTTGAGTTTCTACAGACATTACCCATCTTATTTGTTTTCTACATTTTTTTTAGATTTTTAAATATATTAATAGCCATCATATTAAATTCCCTGTAGGATAATTCTAACATCTGTGTCACACTGGAGTTTGGTTCTGATTATTGCTTTGTCTCTTCAGACTGTATTTTTCTTGCCTTTTGATATAGTTTGTAATTACTTTATTGGGAACTAGATATGTTTTATAGGCTGATAAGTACCAAGATAAATAGACCTTTAGGAGTTGAGTTGTTTGATGTTTATTGCTGCTGTAGGCAGTAGAGGCGTCAGATTCCTCCAGTGTCCCTACTTTTCCCTGTCCTCTTGATTTGGGACTTCTGTTTGTCCTGCTCCTCAGAGAGTCAGTTTCTTGCACTTCTCCTAGCTGTAGTCCATTGTCATTTTTATTGGAAACTTACTTACATATTAATAGTTCTAAGCTATGAGGGGGGTAGGGAGGGATTCTTTAATCTTTTTATAAATTTGCAGTCTTTGGTAGGTAGCATGGTGGGCTACCTACCATGAGGATGCAGTTCTGCAAAGATGTTTTTATCCCTCCTTTAGGGGTAGAGCGTTCTCCTGTACCCTAATCCATTCTCCAGATGTGCTAGGATCCTCTGAAGTCGGTGCCCTTGGAGCCCTCTCCCTGTAAATCATGGCTTTTTTTTTTTTTTCCCCAAAAAGAGAGAGCCAGGGAGTTTGGATCCCTGTTGGAACAGGGTGGAGTTCCCTCTCCCAAGCTGGGGCTGAATTTCACTCTTGCCATGTGGCACTGCTAGGATCAAGCCTTTTGCATTGTTAGGAATTTTGAAGGGTTGTGGAAGATTTCCTGATGGTTACTCTTCCCTCTCATGGCGAGTGCCAGGGGAAGGAGAGGGCAGAAGAGGGGAGGGCAGGAGAGGGAGAGAAGGGAGGAACTGAGGAGTCCCCCAGGAGACTGTAGTGGGTGGTGGGTTACTTGAAGCCAAGGCTGAGAAGTGTGACCTGCCTATCACTGATGGCTCAGGAGCTCCCACCCTCATGCGCACACAGTCGCCCTCTGGGTCCATATTCCGCATGAAGTCCCATGGCTTTTTTCCAGGCAAGCAGATCTTACCTGCTTCATCTCTCTAAGTGCACCTGCTTCTCCAGATTTTGTGGTGACTATTTGCCCTGTGACCTCTGTTCTATGATGGGTTCAAGAAAAGTCACTAATTTTCACATTGTCCAGCTTTTTTACTTGTTGTAAAGACAGGACTAATGACTTCCAATCTATTTCATGTCAGAGTTGAAACTGGAAGTCCGCAACAGAATTTTGAACAGAAATCTTTAATTTTTGTACAATCGGATCAATGAATTTTACTTTAGGGATTGCCCTTTAGGAGTAAAAAATATATTCTTGTATTTTTTTCTATTAACTTTATTGTGTTATATTTTATATCCAGACCCCTAATATGCTATAATCCCTTTGGGTATATAGTGTAAGGTAACAAATTGGTTTTATTTTTTTCCATATTAAATTTATTTTTCCAACATTATATACATGAAATAGGCACATATTTCTTTAGGTTTCGGTATAGTGGTTTATCCTGTGACCTCAGCTGTCTTATGGATCTAAGAAAAGTCATTTATTTTTATTATTTGTTTAACTTTTTCTTGTTCTAAAGAAGGGAATGTCAACTTTCAAACTCTTTAAATGGTTCCATATGAAGTGTAAAATTATTTTTTCTGTCTGTGAAAAATGATGTTGATATTTTAATAGTGATTGCATTGACTCTGTAGGTCACTTTGGGTAGTAAAGACATTTTAACAATGTTGATTCTGCTGACCTATGAGCATGGTATGGTTTTCCACCTGTTTATGTCTTCTGCTATTTCCTTCTTCAGTGTTTCATTGTTCTCCCTGTAGAGATCTTTTACCTCCTTAGTTAAGTATATTCCTAGGTACTTTATTTTCTTTGTTGCTATTGTGAAGGGTATTGAGTCTTTGATTTGATTCTCAGTTTGGCTGTTATTGGCATATATGAATGCCTCTGATTTGTTTGTATTGATTTTGTATCCTGAGATTTTACTGAATTCATTTATCAATTCAAGGAGTCTCTTGGTTGAATCCTTGGGGTTTTCTAGATATAATATCATATCATCAGCAAAGAGTGAGAGTTTGATCTCTTCTGCTCCCATTATGTCTGAGCTGAAATCAGAGCAATTTATTTTTGAAAATGCACCAAATCAACCCAACAAATAAAAAGAAGTCTTTTTATATAAATCGTGCTAGAATAATTGGATCTCTATATGAAAATACATGGACCCTGACTTCTATTTAGCTCCAAAGAAAGAGATGGATAAAAAAGCTTATGAAAGAAAATATAGAAGAATATATTCATGAGATTGAGATAGCTAAATATTTTTGGACAGTTCACACAATAAACTTTTAGAGCAAAAGACTGTTTCTCTGGACACATTATAAATCAATACCAGTTGATATTATCTTTGGTGGAGTGATGGGAACATGAAAGAATTTAAGGATCTTCGACTTTCTACTTTTTCTATTTCCATAGTATTTGAAGTTTACACATATGTTGTAATAACAAAATAAAGAAATAAAAGCTAGTTTAGATACAACTGTGAAGGCAGTGAAACTGTTCTGTATGGTACCATACTGGTGGACACATGTCATTATACTTTATCCAAAGCCATAAAATGTATACCATCAAGAGTGAATCCTGATGTAAAGGACGAACTTCAATTGGTAATGATGTATCATTATAGGTTCATCAAGTGTAACAAATGTACAACTCTGGGGCAGGGGGTGGGGTGTTAATAATGGGGAGGCCTGCACGGGGGCAGGGCATATAGGGGAAACCTCTGTATTTTCCTCTCAATTTCATTGTGAGCCTAAAACTGATCTAAAAATGAAGTCCATAGGAAACAAAGCCACTTTGGCGTCCAATAATCTTAAATTACTAAGTTAGAATTATTTTTGTTCCTTTCAAAGAAAATCTTATAC
Source organism: Microcebus murinus (assembly GCF_040939455.1). Lineage (NCBI taxonomy): Eukaryota > Metazoa > Chordata > Mammalia > Primates > Cheirogaleidae > Microcebus > Microcebus murinus. Next base: position 8,772,094 of record NC_134112.1, on the reverse strand, counting down.
AAATATACATATATTATTTCAGGAATTTCATACCTACTATTTCAAGTATGCAGTCTTGCAAGTTGCACTGTGAATTATTTTAAAACAAAAATCCTAATTTTTTATTTAAAAAACTTGTTTGGTTACTTATATCAATTTGTTTTGTCAACATTGCTGTAAATATCGTGCAAGGGGGCATCGTCTGTTTTCTCTGTTATACACAGTTCATAGATTCACTAATTCCTTTACAGAATCTTAATTAAACATTTACTTCATGTTGGACTCTGTGCCATCTGTAGAGGATTTTTTGTTTTAAAGATAAGACGAGGGTCAATACTGTGGGTGTAGTAAGAGAGTGTTGTCATGGGATAAAACATCAAGAATGTCATTGAAAAAACTTCCCCAAATATGATTAAAAGTTAAGAAAATTCTTAGGTTCACAATAAATCACAAATGCTACTTTTCCCAGAGAAATCCGTACAGAAAGATTAATAGGATCTGAGTCACATCTTAATCACAACAGGGACCCACTAAGTCATTCCCTGGCCCTATTTCAACCCAAGATCCAGGAACATATTTACCCACAAATTTATTTATTTCAAAACTATTTGACATTCCCAGAACTTGTAACTTTGTGAATCCTCAGAAAATAACCTCATTTTCCCCTAATAATCTGTCTCATTTCTTATATACAGCATATTAAAAGGATGGGGCCCATTATAGCAAAGTTCCTAGAAGGTTTTTATGCACTAAGATTTATTTCAAAATTAATAAGAAAGAACTGCTAAAAAATAACAAACCTGCTAAATCAATTCACACATTTATTGATACTAGGATCAAAACCAATGAAACACATTACTGCCTCATTTCTTGTGAGACATGTCCTGCTCCATCCCTCATACTGAGATCATATTCATTCTCTGGTTCAGGGTCACTTGATTGAAGTTGCTACTTTCCCCTTAGGTAGTGGCCTGGTGCCCTGGACAGTAACCTCGTACCTGCTCAGCCCTCCAGGAGCTGTGCAAACGGAGGGCTACTTGTGTCTCTTATTTCAGAGAGGAGGCCTTGCAGTGTCACGAGTTCTCAAATTCTCAAGTCAGTTTTCACTTCAGGAACTTCAACATTACCCCCAGCCCTAGAAAAGTATTTATCTAGAAGTGATTTTATAATTTAATCTTAATGCCTTTAGAATTATGTCTTGCTATAGCCCCAGCCCTATTTTTGTTTCTTACAGAATGTAGATTTGCAGATTACTCCATCTTCTCCCGGTAGGAGTTCACCTTCTCTTCTTCTCTGGCACACAGCTCATCTTCCGACTGCTGGACCACTCAGGACAGACCATGTTTTCTTGGCCCTCATGTTTCTTCCATAGCCAGTTTGGTCCTATCTGCCCCTTGTCAGGCCTCAGTTCTTCCCTACAAGTGGGACTGCTTTATGTCCCTCGAAATTTCATGTGCTGAAATCTAATCTGCACAGGGATTAATTGTATTAAGATGTGAGGCCTTCAGGACTCACTCAGACTGAGATGAGAACCTGCGGGTGGAGCCTCCTGCCCGCGATTCGTGCCCTTACAACACAGGCCCACGGACACAGAGAAAGGTGCCGTCTGTGAGCCAGGCAGGAGTCCTCAACAGATTTCACATTCGCTGACACCTTGAACTCAGACTTTCTAAACCTCCAAAAGTGCGAGAAATAAATGTTTGCTCTTAAAGCCATCCAGCCTGTATTCTTGTTATAGCTGCCTGAAGAGTCAAGACAGGGACAAATACACGAATCTATTCCAAAGAAAATGCTTCTCATTTTCAGTGAGACTTCAAATGGAGCAGACATATTTTCCTAAAATATTTTTCATTTTTAGTTTAAAATACAGAAAATATTAAATACATATACTTTAAGTGCCTACTGTATGCATACAAAAATTGAGGAACAAAGCCAATCTTTATTGAACATCTAGGAAGCGCCACATACTTTTACACAAATTATCCCATTTAAACTTAAGGCCACCTTACACCAGTTCTGCTGGTGACTGCAGGTGGTGACTTGTCAAGGTCACATAGCTAGTAATGCCAGACACAGAGTTGAAACAAACTGTGCACTACGCATTTGTCTAACGCCTTCTTTGATTAGGGGGTAATTGGCTAACAACAGTAATAGGAGGTGAGGTCAGGATGTAGCAAATCTGTAATTAGACAAAGAGCTTTGTGGTCACACTTGACGTAAAAAAGGAAGGGGATGTTTGTATGTGTGTTTCCCACGCATGGTGCAGCATCCAGGGTGATAGATCAGGCCTTCTCCATGTCTACTTTGCTGCTTTTAATCTGTCAAGCCATGGACTTCACTTGCTAAAGAAAGAATAAATTTGTTTTAGAGCAGCCCTGAATCGTATGACGGGCTAAGACGTAAGAGAACTCTGAACTCTGAATACTAATACTTGCTATCATTTATCAAACACCAAATCTACGCCAGGAAATTTAGACTGTTTCCTTTTGTTAACACAACCACTTTGGAAGGCAGGGAACTGAGGGCCTGAGAACAGGATCACGGAGCTACCCAGTGCGGGCTCAGCACTGTGGGTTAGGCCGCATCTGTGGCTCCCCACAGACAGCTCTAGTCGGTGTGGTGCTCTTGACTCCCTTTTATGCTTTAATAGCCTATCCATATTTCTGTGTTAGCCTTTCACAATGTCCCAGATGATGGGTCCCTTTCATGTGGACCTTGTAACTCACGTTTTCAGCCCCTTGCAGCCAGGACCCAGGTCTGCAACCTCGGCTCACGCTCATTCACCCAGGCCGTGGGTTCTGGGTCTGCAGTGGGTGCCACAGAGCAGAAAAGCAGGCTGTCCATGGCCACAACAGCAATAACAGCTTCTGAGGGGTTCAAGGTCAAGTTCAAGGCCCAGGAGGTGTCAATGCTAATGGCAGTAGCAGTCAAGCCCAGTCAAATCCCTGACGTTGAATTTTCAGCAAAGGCCATGGGTGACGACTAATTCCTCATCAGTGGCAGAAAGTTGGTATTGTTCCTGGAAAATCTTTATCCCATCCTTCCAATTACCCTGGAAGTTTCGCTCTGGCCCTTTCCACCTTAAATATTGCTTTACCACATAAAATAGCCAGAGTCAGTTCTATTCTCTTCTCACAAGTCAGAATCATGGTCTCCAATGGCGTGGTTGCTTCTGAGGGCAGAGCACAGTGCCAGGATCCTGCAGAGCTGAAGCCGCAGGGGCCCAGAGCACCTGCGGGTGGGAGAGGCCAGCGCAGCTCCCTTCTCAGAACCCCAGGAGGGCTGGAGCCGCTGGGCCAGGTGGAGCAGAGTTACCTCTAGGCCAGAGATGCTGACCCATGTCTCAGGTAACACTGTCTAGTAAAATATTTAAAAGATCGCATCTATAAATTAAATGACAATCATGTGGAAGCAGTTTGGTTGTAAACAATAAAAATTAAAATGAAGCATTCATGGGTGCTCCAAGTGCCTCCTCTGGCCTTTATACTGTAGAAACAGGGGACTGTGGGACTAAAACCTAAGAGCTGTCCCTTGCTGAGGCCCAGCATGTACTTTGGGCTGGCCGGGGACTCCATCTGTGCTGTCCCCTAGAGTCTGCTCCTGACTGGTGGGGGTGGGGGAGTGGTGCCTGTGCAGCCAGAGAAGCGGGCTGGGTGTGGCTGCAGCACCCTTCTCCCCACGCCTCTTCTGTGCATGGTTGGGAATCCTGATGGAGACTTAGAGTGTGTTCAAATATTAATCTTATTGTTCCTGTTATTGACTGAGGATTGCACTGTTCCAGGATTGGAACAGAAGAGCATACAGCTGTGGACATCGCAGTGGAGACTGCCCTGGGTCTCACTCTGCCTGGCTTCTCTCTGCAGAAATGAGATGTGATCCCAGGTGGTGTGTCCAACTCCTGCAGAGCGAAGCCAGCCTTGGTGGCATGGCAGTGGGAAAGCAAAACACAAACACAACAAAAGAGCACGGGGTTTCTTAGCATCCCTTCCCAGCACTTCTGGGTTTGGGCTTCCTGGACTGTTCTGTGGCGATGAGGAGGCCTTGGGGCTCCTGTGAGAGTCACCTGTGATCGCAAGCTGTGAGGATGCCAGTGAGCTCCTCAGGGACCAGCTCGAGAAAGATCCATCACGTCTGACTTGATAAAACAGCACAACAAAAGCACCACAAACATGTTTTTTCTTCGTGACAAAATTAGGTGAGTGGTTTTATAGAATATTGGAATCATGGTTTATTTAACAAATGGGTCTTGGGGCCACGAGGTCACAAGCATTGTGCAAGACACTGGTCTAGGAGCAGAGCAGGACAGGGTGCCCTCCTCACAGAGACAGCAGGAGAAAGCGCCCCTTGAGAGAGGTGAGCAAACAAAAGTGGGCTCATTTTTAAATATACTTAAAAAGAGTCATAAAAGCAGAAAACTGCTTTTCAAAGACATTATAAGCTGATGCTATCCATACAAGAGAGCCCTAGAGTGTTGGTGGGAAAATTCTTGCTCAGGTAAAAGTATACCCACCAACCCAAGTAGGCCTTAGAGACTGCTTCCAGGGTTTACAGAAGTACCTCCATTTTATTAACCATTTCAATTTTCTGCCCAATTCTACCTTAACCAACCAATTTTGAATACTACATAACATCCACAGTTATTTAAAAGTAAAGCCATGGCACCCCCAAAGCAGTCGCTTCCCAGTAACGCATGCGTCAGCCACTGCAGGAGCTGGAGCTGGGAGGCAGCTGAGGTCAGATGAGGGCTTTGGATCAGCTACCTTAACCTTATCTGAACTACCGAAACCCTGTGGCCTGTGAGCAGAGCGTAACTGGCTGCACGCTGAGCACAGCTCTCCTTCTGAGATTTATGGTGTTTCTGCCTTAGGTTGGAAACTCTGAGAATGCTTAACCTCCTAGCTTTATTTTCTGGCTCTTCTCCTTAACTCTGGAAAAAGGGTGCATCGAAGTGGAGCTAAAACACTTAACTGAATGTTTTGCAACCTCAGGGAAGACTGGGGTTAATCCTCCTCCCATGGGAACTAGTTGAATATCAGAAAGAAACTAGTTTGCTTTTGAAATGCTCCTCCGCATCCTGAAATCCACACTTGCGAGGCACACGAGCCGGCGCGCGGTTGGCCGGGGCCTGGACGGGATGCAGGGGAAAGGGACCCTTGGCAAGGGGCTCCCTCTGGACGAATCAAATCCGGGTCCGCTGTCAGGGACATCTCTCCAAACCAGATGGATTTCCATTCTGAGGGTTGTCCAGTCTAAGAAAAGAGCCTTCCTGAGACGAGCGATTTGTGGTGTTTATGTTCTCCATAGGTCCAGAAGCCCACAGAGCAAACGGCTCCGAGTGTGCACACCACTGAGCCGTCTAGAAGGCCAAACACCTGGCACCTGAGAGTTCCTGGGGCCTCATCCTTTCCCCTGACCTTGCGCCGGGCATGCGCAAGGGCCTGCAACCCTGCCTGCCCCCGGGAAGTGGCGTCGCAGAGCAGCTTCCTCTGCTCCCTGCTGTCAAGTGGTCATCCCGGCTCCCGGTCCTCTGCGTGGGTGACCTCAGTCTCCCGTGTGTCCAGTGACCGTGCCTTGGTGGTAGGAATCTGCATGTCTAACTGCAGTCTGTGTTCTGAGTCTTACTCCTTCCCCACTGAGCATGCGCTGGGCTTTCTTGGCGCCCCCTCTCCCCGCCCAGCTCCTCACAGCTGACTGCAGTGACCACCTCAGCCCCACGAGCCAGCCTCCAGTGCCCGGCCTCCAGTGCCCGGCCTTCAGTGCCCGGCCTCCAGTGCCCGGCCTCCAGTGCCCGACTCCAGTGCCCGGCCTCCAGTGCCCGGCCTCCAGTGCCCGGCCTCCAGTGCCTGGCCTCCAGTGCCCGACTCCAGTGCCCGGCGGTGCTGCGGCATCCGCACAGGGCCGCTCTCTCCTCCTCGTCCCCCGCCAGCGTCCGGTTCCTCCCGGGCCGTGGGCCAGTTACCCTTCCATGCCTGCACGCGACTGGTGACTTGCGCCAGCCGGGCCCTCCCCGCCTCCGCGGGGTGCTGCCGCCGTCTCCTAACTCCCTGTCCCCCAGCCCGGCTCCCCAATCCAGGCTCCTCTCCCAGGACGGACTTCGCTTCCCACACTCGGCCTTGAGGAGGTTGTGTGCCAGCCCCACTACGTTCCGCTTTCCTTTGTTTCCTGCACATCAGCGTATGGGCCTCCGCGCTCACGCTAGGCAGCCTCCTCCTCCAGACAGGCCTGCGCTGTGCTTTCCAAGACTCTGCGTTTTTGCCGTTCCCTGATGTTATTTTGTCGCCACAGCCGGACACTCTCTACCTGCCCCTCGCTGTCCTGCAAGCTTGGCGTACATCTTGCTCTTTCACGAAGCTCTGACGTCCTCTCTCCACACATAGCTCCCAGCATAAGGATGATCTCTATAAAGAGTTCTCTTCAGGTCTGCCCCCCCTTTTTAAGAGACAGGTCATGCTCTGTCACCCAGGCTGGAATGCAGTGGCACCATTATAGCCCACCGAAGACTTGAACTCCTGGCCTCAAGTGGTCCTCCTACCTCAGCCTCCTGAGTAGCTGGGACTAACGGTGCACATCACCACACCTGGCTAATTATTCTTTATTGTGTTGTAGAGACGGGGTCTTGCTGTTGCCTGTTGCCCAGGCTGGTCTCAACTCCCAGCCTCAAGCAATCCTCTCGCTTCAGTCTTCCAAAGTGCTGGGATTAAGGCAGGAGCTACCACTACCAAACTCTTTTTAGTTTTTTAACTGCTTTCCTTATGTCGACAATTTGTAAATTTTCTATTTTTACTTGCTGCGTTAGTCTGCTAGGGCTGCCATAACCAAGCACCATAAACTGGGTGGCTAAAACCAACAGACATTTCTTGTCTCGGGATCTTGGAGGTGGGAAGTGCAAAGTCCAGGGTCCTTCCTTGCCTCCTCCTGTTTCCTGGTGGTTGTCAGGAATCTTTGGCCCCCTCTGGCTTGCAGTTGCATCACCCCGTCTCTGCCCCATCATACATGGCACCATCCTTGTACCTCGCGTGTCTGCGTTCACATGGCTGACTTCTTGTAGGGAAATCACCTATTGAATAGCAGCTGACCCTACTCCAGTAAGACCCCATCTTAATTAACTCCACGTACCAATGACCTTATTTACAGATGAGGTCACATTATGAGATGCGTGGGGTTAAGATTTCAGCATATCTTTTTCCAGGGGCTGCAACTTAACTTACTCCACTTGCTGGTTCCTTGGTTCCACGTGTTCTTCTTAGGTACTTGTCAGAATGAAAATTTCCAGCCTTAGCCCTAGAATAATTATATGCATCAGGCTCTTTGCATGTAGTTGAAAGGAATCGACCTTTCTACCAAGTTCCCCAGCACATCCCCATGAACAAGATAACTAGAGAACTGGATAATACTGGGAAAACTCTTAAAAAGCTTTCAATCTTGGCTACTCCTAGGGAGAACATCTCTTTCCACAGATTGCAGAGGTGCGGAAAGATTGCAAACTGGATTTCTGTGCGAGGCATGTGAAATTATGGAGCTCCCATATTCCAAGGAAATATTGGCTTACAATTTGAAATGGAAACTTTGCAGCCTTGTTTTATTCATGACTTTTGCAAGAGTTTCCACATTTGCCAAAGGAAACGTTTGCCAGAAGTAAAACACACGTAGGATGCATCACTCACTCTTCCCACACATGGGGAAGTCATTAAAATTGAATCAGCTTGGCAGCTGATAGCCCAGGTGCTCAGTGGCTGCTGAAAACCTCGTTTCTTTTTCTTTCCTTCTTTATTTCTTTCTTTTAATTAGTCACGAGGAATATGAAAATGTTCCACCAGGTCCTGAGCCCATGCAAAATTTATGGTTTTGAAATTTTAAACCAAGCCTTAAAATTCATTTTCCTTTGGCAGGAGGTAAAAAAATCTCCTTTTAAAGAAAAAAAACCCCAGATGTTTATTAATGTGTACACATGCAAAGCCAGCATAGGGAGAGTATCAAAGAAGGGACAGGTGATATAATGCCACCCTTCTGGATAGTGGTGGGTCAGGCTCCTGCCATGAGGACTGGAAGAAGTGAGCCTTTGGGGAGAAAAGAAAAGCAAACTTGCAGGTGGGAAGAGTTTCTGGCCTCAAACAACTGAGCTGGCGGTGAGACACACAAAGAACAGACAGGAAAAAGGGTGGCCAGCGCTCTCAGGTAGCTGAGGATTCAGGTGCAGAAGGTGCTCTTGGAGGTGACTGATCTCACATTGGACAAGATCTTGACTATCAGGAGGAGGAGGTTTAGACCTAACCTATAGATAGTAGAGAGCACTTGAATGCTCAATAGGGTCATGCTTTGGGTAGAATATTCTATTAATAGTAGTCTTGTTTCATGAAAACTGAAGAGAGGACAACAGTTGTAAGGTCATTACAAAGACCTTTCAGCCCTTTAATGGATGGGCAACTCCACTCTAGGGGCTATAGGAGGGAGCAGATTTAAGCAAGCTTGACTTAGAACTGGTAGGATGGGAACCAAGTTCAGCATGAATATGGGGCCAGCGTGTGTGTTTGGTGCAGGTAGGAGGGGAAAGGAGGGCATTTGCCAACAACCAGGACTGAAAACCTGCAGCAGCTCTTGTCTTTTAACTTTGGTGGTGCTCTGCGTGGCTGGCCAGTCAGACAACACTCCTGATGACCCACATTGACCAGTAATGACTTTCAAAATATACTTTGAGGGCCATCCCTTGCAAATATAGAAACACTGGGCTGTTTCTCTCTGCTGGTAAAGCTTTCTGCTCCATACTGCTGCCAGCAAGACAATATTATGATATATATATATATATATAATAACATAATTAATTAGGAAGGCACTGATTCAGCATTGGATTCTGGCTTGAACAATGTCCTGTGGAAATGCTTCAGTCCCAGGGACTGTTTTATTCAATATGGAACATCCAGCTTGAGGTAAGCACAGTATTTTCCCTGAAAATGAAATTATGGTCAGGACAAGGCTTGAGTGAGATCCATGGGCCTACTGAATCACACCAGGGGAGAGAGTGGTAATCATTCTAAGGCAGGTTTTTTTGCAATTAGGAAAATTAGCAGGGGAAAAAAACTGGTGAAAAAAATTGCCCTACTAATTATCAAAAACACTTTTTCTAAACATTGAAGTTTTTTTGTGTTTTTTTTTTTTCTCAAACAAAATATCTACAGATCTGTTTGGGTAGATATTGAAGATATTGAAGGTTTTTGAGCAAGAGAAACCTCTACCTTCCCAGTACCCCCATAGAAACCCAGTCTTCTTACATTGTGTAAGTCATTGATTTGATGAAACTAGAAATAACTGACACATGGCAGGTTTACAAAGACTGATTTCTGAGATTTGCTTCAGACAACCTTGCTGATGTTGAACAAATAGACTGGATCTATCGATTTCTTCTTCCCCACATTCCTACTGTAAAGTTGATCGATGTGCTCAACAATAGAAACAAAGGCTGGGGAGCCATTTTGTTGAGTGACAGATATTCCAAGCACAGTTTTAAGGCCTAAATATGCAAATCCATTTAATGCTTTAGCAGCCTTTTTAGAGAGGAACTGCTATTATCCCTGGTGTACCCACCAGGAAATTGAGGCACAGAGAAGTCACAGCAATTGCCCTGGGTCAGGTTTAGCAAGATGAAGAGCTGAAATGAGAATCTGGTCAGTGTCACGGCAAAGCCATCATAAACAACTATGCTACACTGCCTCTTCTTCTAAGAGTACAAAAAGAATAGAGACAAAAAAGCCCAAAATGTCCCTGGAGGAGAGATTTAGGAATAGAACTTGGAATTTATATACATTTTTATTTATTTCCCTTCTAAAAAAGACATTAATATAAAAGCTTCAAAGAATTTCAGTACTGAAATTCTTTTGTTCAATGTCATTTGATGACATTGTTTTAGTCATCTTCAAAATGTCTTAAGATTTTTGGATTATAATTTTTGTACTTGGGATATCTATAATCTCTCATTAGATAGTAGAGACTTATCTAATAAGTCATTAGATATATCTTGAGATATCTATAGTCTCCATAATCTTCGTCAAGTCATTCATGTGTCTCTCTGCTCAGTTTCCTTATCTGCAAATTGGAGATAATTCCAAACCTGCAAATTTGTACTAAGATCAAGTGAGGTAAGGAATGTTCAGAAATCAGCACTTCGTTGTTTCCCAAGACATGTGAAGTGAGGTTATTAAAATATGCCAATGGATTGGGAAACAGAAAATTCAAAATTCTGTGCTAGGAGGTTGGGCAAAACAAAAGAGAAGAGGAGAGCACCTCTGTGGTGAAGACACAGTGTTCAAGCAGAGCACCAAGTTATCGTAGAGGCTCAAGCCTCTATGAAGAGAAAATAAGGGAAGGGGAAGGAAGGGTGTTTATTCTGGGTTGAATTGTTGAATATGAAATAAGATTCATGTGATGAATCCTAACCCCCAGGACCCCAGAATGTGGCCTTATTGGGTTGTTGCAGATACAATTAGTTATGTTTAGACGAGGCCATACTGGAATAGGGGGGCCCCTAATCCACTGTGCCTGTGTTGCTATGCCAAGGTCTGAGTGTTTTTACACCCCCATTCATATGTTGAAATCCTGACTGCCAAGGTGATGGAATTGGGAGGGATTTCGGAGGTGGAGCCCTCATGAATGGAACTAGTGCCCTTAGGAAAGAGGGCTCAGAGAGCTGCCTGCCTCTTCCAGGGGCTGGGTATTAAGCTATGAAGCCAAACGTTAAGCTGAAGGGATTGGCCTGTCCATGTCATTAACTTAAAGAATGTCCCCAGGGAAAAAGGGCATCCAACTTCCAGACTCCACCTGTGCATCTCAGGAGAGCACTGAAACTGAGACCTGTGCAAAGACCAGAATGTTGGGCATGTGTGTTGTTCATCAGAAGGAATAGCAACCACAGTAACAATATATAAAAATTAAAGTCATTTTAATTAAAGTACAAGTGTACACTGAAAATTCCAGAAGAAAATTTTTGGTGATTTTGAATATTAATGAAAGGGATGCCAACAAAATTCCTTGTGACATTTCTGAGCCGTAGTTTGCCTGAAGAGCTGGCTATTGATCATTCACATGGTTGCTGAGATGGTATCTCCACAGAGGCATACATTCGTACGGAAAATTGCCCTGGGCTTTATTAATCAGCAAGAATAAGACAAGCTCCACACCAGGCGTTGCACTTGGATGGTCTCTGGATGGTGAGAATTCATTCTCACAGTCCACAGGAAGGAAGATGGGCCTCACACCGTGCAATTTTAATAAGGCTTTGGCATGGATTTAGAGCAAATAGCATATCAAGCCAGACAGGAAACCAGAACTGTGGCACTGTGTGATTATTAATAAATGTCAGAAATCTCTAAAAGTGAAAAAATAATGACACTACACGAATTAATCTGGAATTTAAGGGAAAATTTTTGACTAAACCAGGGGTGGGGAAGTACATTGCAATAGCTTAATATGTCCCTTAGGTCTCTTAAACTACAGGTTTTCTGCTTCCTCTATTTTATAGATTTATTTACTGATTGAATTATCTATTTTAGAGGTTGGGTCTAGAGGTTGGGTTTGAGTCAGACTCAGTCTTGTCTCAGTCTTGGGCTCAAATAATCCTCCCAATTTAGCCTCCTGAGTAGTGGGACTACAGGTAGCCTGCCAATGTGCCTGGCTCCTCTATTTTGTTTTTAGCACTTGCAATTTGTTTGTGGCTGAAAGTAGAGTGTTTATCATATAGCTTTCTAGAGTCTGGTTTTATTTCTAGCATTATGATGTTGTCAATTAACTTGTTTCTCTGACTCGTATATTTCCCATAAATTGGTAGTTACATAAAAACTTATGAGAAGATTCAAGAGGAAAGGCATAGTATGAATTCAGCATAAGACCTTCTTCATAAATTCTTTCCCTAGACCAATGTCTGTAAGAGTTTTTCCAACATTTTCTTTTAGAATTCTTATAGTTTCATGCTTTAGGTTTAATTCTGTTATCTACTGTGAGTTGATTTTTGTGAAAGGTGAGAGGTGTGGATCCTGTTTCAGTCTTCTATATATGGCTACCCAATTTTCCTAGCACCATTTATTGAATAAGGATTCTTTTCCCCAATGTCTGTTTTTGTCTGCTTTGTCAAAGATTGGATGGCTATATGAGGATGGTTTTATATAAGGGTTCTCAATTCTATTCAGCCAATATATGTAACCTAAACATTTATACCTCCATAATATTCTGAAAAAAAAATTTAGACTTACCTACATTAAAAAAAAAAAGAAGAAGAATTCTTCTTTTTTTTAGGTATAGGTATCATTGTGTCATTCTGTCCAGAGCAATTAGTCCCTGGTTGACTCTTTTGTGTGAACTGAGCACCATTGATGATCATTGTATAGACCCATTATTTTATTAGAAATTGAAAAATTCTGATATTCTAAAAATATTCTTCCTCAGTCATGAATTACTGAAATACTTTTGTAGTGGGAAATTTAACTTTCATTTAATTAACTATTTGATTAGCCTGAATGATACATTGCAGAATAAAGGCAGAATAAATTCTTGATATTATCTCTTATTTCCTGATTTTCACATAATTTGAGCCTAGTATGTTCTCGAGGTGACTTGTAGATTTGACTTTTTGTGTATGTGTAAGTATGAGATGCTTTTCTACCTGTTATAGTATGATCCTTGTCAGTGCTCAACCTGTCCCACCTTAGACAGTGGGGTCTCTTCAAGTTGGCTTCAGCGTTCCTTCGACGTGACCAAGTAGTCTTTGATGCTTCATGGCTCTGGTGTGACAAGTATTTCAGGCTCACACTATACATTTTCTTGCTTCAGTCTTGGAATCAGGGTTTAGTCAGAAATTGCATTTAGAGTGTATGGTCGAAGCATTAGGAGAGCAGTATCTTTAAGCTCTAGTGGTTCAGTTATAATAGTTTTAGGCAGTTAAATAGTATAGATGAAAATGTAATGATAAACAGACTGTTATTCCTTCTGACAATAACACATGTGTTCCCAAACTTGTAGTGACTATGTGTGTAAAATAAACATTTGAATAACAGTGTCACTTCTTAATGCTAATTGTTATAGTCTACTTGACAATTACCAGCATATTTCTGAAATAATTTTTGGCTATGTTCTAATTAATCTAATTTTGACTGGGTGTTTTTGGTCTCTTTTTTTAATTTGTTTTTGTTGTTTCAGTACTCTTCCTTGATAATGATCACCACTAGTGATCTTTTATTCAACATCTTACTCTGTTGTTTTAATTATGGATGGCTAAGAACAGTGAATTAAGAAGTCTAAGGATTTTACTTGTTACAAAATATCCCACATTTAAGTACTTTTCTGGAATGTTTCAAGTAGGCATCAATGATGAGGGTTTTAGATTTAATGAAGTCTGGAAAGTTGGGCCATACTCAATTTCTATCAGAAAATTGATTTCAACCTCCAAATAGTGATTCCTTTGGTGGTTAGGTCAGGCCACTGGTGTCTCTTCTTCTTCACAGCTCAGGCATCATAGCAGTGAGAACCTGGACTAGGGAGTGACAAGGATGGGACACCTTTCGGTTCCTCCCACCTCCTGCATTCTTCTCCTGAACTAATCCCAGATTTCTAAGAGAGGCAGTTTACTTAAATCTTCCCTTTATAATCCTCACAAAAACTTTAATTTCTTTCTGTACATATAGTTAACATTTGCTTGCAAAGAGGAAAGACCACAACAGAATTCAGGGGCTCTGAATGCAGATGGCCTCAAAGTGTGTTTTCTTCTCCTGTCGGATGGCCTTTCCAAATGGAAGGCAGGGTTTCAGAGCACTCAGTGATTTAAAAGTGGGTGTATCTGTTTGTCCGGTGGATTTTATTACTGTCACATAATTTACCATCAAGTAATAAAATTGCACTATTCTGCATTTTAGACTCTGCAAATTTGGAAAGCCTTTTCCCCAAATTTGTCCAAATTCAGGGCAATAGTTTTTGGAACTTAGTTGTGTTTTCTTCAGAGAGAGTTTCTAAATATGCCTTAAGAATGGGTCAGCTAAGTTGATCTCATGGAGGGAGAGAGTAGAATGGTAGTTCCCAGAGTTTGGGAAGGTAAAGGAGAAAGGGGCATGAAGAGAGGTTGATTAATGGGTGCAAAAATACAGTTACACAGAAGGCATAAGTTCTATTATTTGATAGCACAATAGGTGACTATAATTAACAATAATTTATTGCATATTTCAAAATAACTACAGGAGAAGATTTGGCATATTCCCAAAACAAAGAAATGATAAATGAGTGAGGTGATAGGTATGCCAGTTACCCTGATTTGATGATTACATGTTGTATGCATGTATCAGACGTCACATGTACCCCATAAATATGTATGATTACTATATATCAAAATAAAAACTGAAACCATTTTGGGTCAGCTGATAAACTAATAGGTTGATAAAGTAGCATTTGGACAATAGAATCTCATTATCTATCATTTGCTTTTACTTTTGCAGCTACATTCAGACATTAATGAACTTAAGGGTACTCTTGCTTATGTGGCTGATAATGTGTTAGGCAGTGTCCTGAAGACCGTTTGCTTTTGTGAAACCTCGCTCTATCATCACAGTCACACTATGGAGTGAGCAGAGAGAAAGTCAATGATT